>NC_133502.1:3840000-5161000 GCF_049354715.1 Callithrix jacchus | reverse complement strand
ACAAATGATACAAAGAAAATATGCTGATCTTCGAGCACTTGAGCCTATCTCTCTTCCTTTCTGTAGCAGTCCCTGTTGGTCCCTTGTCCATAATCCACTGATACTCAGTTTTGCCTGTATACCCTAAAGAGTTTCTACTTTCAGAACCTGTGATTCCCTGTGAAGACTTCATCTGCAGGGACAAGTGCAGCCTAAGTACAGGCCAGGTCAGAAGTGCTACTTAGTTAATGATCCCAGTAGTGCCCTCACTCAATGATAGAAAGGAATTGGTGAGTAAATTACTGCAGTTCTTGTTCTTTAAGAGAAAAAACCCTGAGTACGTTCCATGTGGTCTTTCAGAAGTCTGAGTATTACTAAAGGGTAGTCCTTTCTTATCTCCTCTTGCTTTGATTGTTTCCTTTGTCAGGGATGCTCCTCTAGATATTCACTCGTCTAATAATTCTCCTCAATATTTGCTTAAATTTTATTAATAAAATCTACCATTTCCATTCTATTTAAAGTGAAACGACAGCCTATACTGTAAAAGGTATAGGCTAAAAATAAGTTATTAGTTCCAATCATATTTGGAGTATCAAGAATAGGTCCTGGGTCTTAGTGACCCCATTATTAGATAATATTGAATTGCATTCTGATTGTTAATCCTATCCACTCATTTCAGCATTCATGATACAATTAATCCTCCTCAAGTTTTCCAAAACATTAAAATGTTAGCATGTTATTTATGCATGATATTTACTTTTTATTAACTCCTCATGTCACAGAATGCATGCAAACCAGCAATGTATGCAAACATATATGCAGCATGTTCTCTTTAATCTCCTGATATACTTATGTTCCTAGCACAGTGTCTTTCATGGAATAAGCACACAGCCAATATTACACTGAGTGAGTCAATTAACAAAGAATAGCTATTAACATTTTCATTTCTATGCATCAAGGGCACAGGAATTTCAGTCTATTTCTGAAGTGAAAGAAGCATTTTAATTTACATTTCCATAGTTCTTTTATTGGTAACACTATTACATTTGAAGACTTAAGAACCTATTTGAGGGCCGGGCGCGGTAGCTCAAGCCTGTAATCCCAGCACTTTGGGAGGACGAGGCGGGTGGATCACGAGGTCAAGAGATCGAGACCATCCTGGTCAACATGGTGAAACCCCGTCTCTACTAAAAGTACAAAAAATTAGCTGGGCACGGTGGCGCGTGTCTGTAATCCCAGCTACTCAGGAGGCTGAGGCAGGAGAATTGCCTGAACCCAGGAGGCGGAGGTTGCAATGAGTCGAGATCGCCCCATTGCACTCCAGCCTGGGTAATAAGAGCGAAACTCCGTCTGGAAAAAAAAAAAAAGAACCTATTTGATGAACACACTTAAAGGTTTCAAAAAAGTATACCTAAAAACCCACAGTGGCTCGGTAAAATTATTAAAAATGTATCAAACCAAAGGCTTAATTATCTAGATTGATGTTCTGAAACAAATCTCTTAGTTTGTGGCTTTCATTCATTTAATCTAAATGTTCATACTTCTTATCTCTGTCCACCTCCTTTATATTATTAAATCAGCTGTACAGAAAGGTATAGGCTCAAAATAAGTGATCAGGTCCAATAATATTTGGAGTATCAAGTGTAGGTCCTGGGTCTTAGTGACCCCATTATTAGATAATTATTGAATTGCATTCTGATTAATTTTCAAAATGAATGATGGTTAATTTTCAAAATGAATGCTGCTCATTACTCAAATTGTTTACTCTCCATAGTAAAATATCACAATATACACTTGCCCAGAAGAAAAGAAATATAAATATAGCCAGTTGAGCATAAGTATAAAAACATAAGATATGGAGACTCTTTTCTAATGCAGCATTTATACCCTCTTCACCTAAATGTTATCTTAGGAAAACCTTCTGGTTTTTGAAGAAAAATTGGGTAAGCATAATTTTAGAATGTGAAACAATATTTTGTTTGTTCCTTTGTTTAAAAATATTGTTTGAGCTACAACCGTCCAGCCAAACCAAACTCATATGTGAAATGGATGTGGCCTGCAGACTACTAATATGTGACTGCATTACTCCATCATCCCCAGAAAAATGACAATCTATTAATCACTGCAGTTTTCTAGGTTAGCAAACATTTAATAAGATCAAAAAGTGTCTGCAGTATTCCTTAATCTTTAAAATCTAGTCCACAACTTTGTTTTTTACATCCATAGTCCCAACACTTACTAGAGAGTTGTCAAGGAGAGCAATTTTCTGATAGTTTATGATTAACTCGTAGCCATATTTCCTCTGTATTTTATTATGTTTTGATTTAAACAATGTACCTGTGTTCCTACCTGAGTTTGTAATCTAGATGTATATGTACAAATGAGTACCTCCTTCATTTTCATTCTAAAGTGTCACATCAGTACAAAACAACAGTAATATCAAATGCACAGGCAGCAAAAGAAAAAGAAGACAAAATGGACTTTGTGAAATTTAAAAATATTTGTCCATCAAAATGCATTATCAGCAGAGTAAAAAGATAATTCACAGAAGAGGAAGACTTTTTGCAAATCATATATCTAATCAGGGATTGATAAACAGAATATATTGAGAACTATTAATATTTAACAACAACCAAAAACAGATACAAAAGTAGGCAAAGGATTCGAGTAGATGTTTCTCCAAAGAAGACATAAAAATGGCCAAGAAGTACACTAAAAGATGTTCAATATCACTAATCATTAGATAAATGAAAATCAAAGCTACAATGAAATACCCTTTAGGAAGACAACTATTTTTTAAAAAAGAAAAGAACAGAAAATAACAGAGGAAGATGTGGAGAACTTGGATTCCTTGTGCACTGTAGGTAGGAACACAGAATAAAACAGATACTATGGAAAACAGTATGGTAGTTCCACTTACAGTTTTATACCCCCTGCCCCAATTAAAAGCCAAATCTTAAAGAGATACTTGGGCACCCATGTTTCTAGCAACATTATTTACAACAGCTAAAATGTGGAAGCAACCCAAGTGCCCAAAAACAGATGCATGGATAAGCAAAATATGGTACATATATACTATACAATATTATTCAGGCTAAAATGGAAAATAATTTTTTTTAATTTATTATACTTTAAGTTCTGGGGCACATGTGCAGAACGTGCATGTTTGTCGCATAGGTATACACATGCTGTAGTGGTGGTTTGCTGCATCCATCACCCCATCACCTACATTAGGTATTTCTCCTAATGCTATCCTGCCCAATCCCCCCACCCCCCTATTCCTCCCCTAGCCCACCACCCCCCAGGAAAAGAATTTTGACACACACTGCAACATGAATGAGTATTGAAGACGATGTGCTAACTGAAATAAGCCAGTCACAAAAATACAATGACTGTATGATTCCATTTATATTATGTACTTAAAGTAGTCAAATCTATAGAAACAGAAAAAAGAGGAGTGGTTGCTAGGTGCTGGAGGGCAGGGTGAATATAGATTTATTGTTTAATGGATGCAGACTTTCACTTTCACAAGATGAAAACAGTTACAGAAGTGAGTGGTGGCGATGATTGCACATTACAAATGTATAGAAGATCATTTTAAGTGGATAAGGTTGCAAATTTTATGTTACATATATTTAATCACAATAAAATACAATTAAATAAATAAATAAAACAAACCTCACAAAAGTCATTTACCGCAAACTGGTAGCTTTACACTGTGGCTTCAAAGTATCCCAGGAAAAATATGAGGCATCATATCATCCTAGGCTTCCTTAAATAACTGGTGATAAAACAACACTAAAATCAACACTGAAAATGAAGCAGTTGAACAAAAAAAAAAATTACATTGATCACACTACATATCCAATGAAGGTTGGTACAAAAAAAGGAAGGTATTCTACAATGTCACTCAGGGACTCAGTTGAATCAGTTTCCCCTTCTAGAATGTAGCTGATCAACACAGTAGGAGAAGAAATAGGATTTGCTTACAATACATTGTTCAGAATGAGTTACTTGGCCATGCCTAACATCAAGAAACCAGAATATGTTGGACTGGACATTAACTGGTGAGACCCACTGTCTGTGCCTCACTGGAATTAAGGTATTTTTTGTTGTAAATTTCTTCCTTTCAGAATATTTTGTTGTCAATAAAGTATACCAACCTGAAAACAGTCAACATGTTCTCAAAATTAAATATATTGTAAATATTGTATCATTCTTAAATGTCAACTTATAAATGTAAGTTTTCATATATTCCAAATCATATTGTATTGATAGGAAGTACATTTTTGTGCCATTAATTCTTCCATTAATATTATCTGACTAGTGACTTCAGTGTGTATGCATGCAGCTTCACATAATACAATTCTTCAAGAAACTCAAAGACAGCCAGCAATTTTAGAGCAACTATTTTATAAGCAACTCAGTGACTCAGAGGTCACTGAGACCTTGCCTGTGAAATGTGTGTTCATATATATATATATATATATATATATATATGGGTGTATTTATATTTAAGTATGTGCACATGTAGAATGTGTAACATTATATTTGGCCATTAAAATTCTATGCAGTGCATTGCTTAATAAGATTATTTAGAAGTATTTCAGATTTTAGTTAAATATGTGACTATGTGACAGGTAACATTGTGTGCAACATGCTGTTTGAAATATATACATATATAGCAAAATGGCTAAATCTAGTTAATTCACATATGCATTACTGCACCAAGTTATTTTATGGTGAGAACATTCAAAAATTATCTTCTTTTTTTTTTTTTTTTTTTTTTGAGGTGGTGTTTCGCTCTTGTTACCCGGGCTGGAGTGCAATGGCGCGATCTCGGCTCACCGCAACCACCGCCTCCTGGGTTCAGGCAATTCTCCTCCTGCCTCAGCCTCCTGAGTAGCTGGGATTACAGGCACGCGCCACCATACCCAGCTAATTTTTTGTATTTTTAGTAGAGACAGGGTTTCACCATGGTGACAAGATGGTATCGATCTCTTGACCTTGTGATCCACCTGCCTCGGCCTCCCAAAGTGCTGGGATTACAGGCTTGAGCCACCGCGCCCGGCCAAAAATTACCTTCTTTGTATTTTTTCAGAAAGGAAAATATTGTTATGAACTACAGTCACTATTTTGTGAAATGAATCTCTTAAATTTATTTCTCCTAGCTAACTGAAATTTTGTATTCTTTGATCGACGTCTCCCCAACACACTCACTGCTCCATTGTCCCACTCCCTGGTTACCATACTTTACCCATCTAAAATTGCAGTTTAATGTATGTTAGAAAATTACGTGTTAAATAATTTTATGAATCACACTTAATTATAATATGTGGTCTAACAGGTAAAAAAAGTGTATTATTAAATTCTAAGATCAGCACAGTTTTAAAATAGGCAACACATTGAGTGGCGAAATGTGATTTAAAGCAATATTATCATCTTTAGGTTTTTAATACATGCAAAATAATAGATGTCTAAAAAGAGATATGGTCTACCATGATTTTAAGGGTAATGGATGATGATGATATTCATAATGAGGAGGAGGAAAAGGAAAAAAAAGAAGAGCCAAAAATAGAAGTGAGAGAAGGAAGAGGAAGACAAGAACATTTTTGGGAGGTAGGCTAAAATTCCTTTGATGATTTTTGATTTACCAACCCCCACCATATGACTTGGAAAAAGGAAGCATTAGCTTTCTGAAATACCATGGAGTTCTGAATAAATTAAAAATTACATAGTAAACAAATAAATTAAATGAACATTTGGAAATAGCACAGTTAATGTATTAGTACCATCTTAAAAGTTAATGTGATCCATGACATTCACAATTTGATCTATTGTATATCTTTCCATGAAGTTAATTTTAATGTTGGTTATGCAGAGTTAATTTCATTCATAAGTGGTTATGATATTATGCAGAATTTGTATAAACAGTTCTTTCTTGCATATAGGTTTTGAGGGGTAAAAAATTTTCTCCTTATCTGTGTCCAGATATAAATCTTAACAGACCACTTTATTCCATCATACCACCCACCAAATGAAAGGCCGTCATGTATCATTATGACTTATATCCCTCATTACTAATGATTCTTTAGATTAAAAAATATATATTACCCAAATAATTTCTGGAGAATGCTTATTAAATATGATACCTCAGATTGGTACATTCTGCCACATAAATAAAACTGCCGCCTTCTTTGAGAAAACTATCTTTTCATACTTAAAGAAAAGAAAAGCAAAAAACAATTTAAGCTAGACAAGCCCTCTCTGGGCATGCAGAAGCACTGTTGCTGGTGTCCAATCATCTTATTATTGTTATTATTATTATTTAATGAGAAGGAGTCTCGCTCTTGCCAAGCTGAATTGCAATGGCATGATCTTGGCTCACAGCAATCTTCACCTCCCAAGTTCAAGCAAGTCCCCTGCCTCAGCCTCCCGAGTAGCTGGGACTACAGGTGCTCACCACCATGCCAGGCTAGTTTTTGGTATTTTAGTAGAGACGGGGTTTCACCATGTTGGCCAGGATCCTGACCTCGAGATCTGCCCGCCTCGGCCTCCCAAAGTGTTGGGATTACAGGCGTGAGTCACCGCACCCGGCCTATCCTGCACATTTTTCACATCATGCAATTCATTACATACAAAGTGCATGGCAGGCGCTGTGCTGAGCACTAGCCATGTACAAATGAACATGCATCCCCATGCCCTCTTCCCAGTGAAGTTAACTTTGAAGAAATATAATAAAATAATATATTTAATACAATAATAATATTTAATATAACGAATCCTAAGGAAAAAGGGACTCCAAAGTCAATGAAAGATATGGGAACAAACTTTATAAGGAATATAATATTCTATTAAAATTTACAAATGATGACGGGGCAGATTTACAGGCAGCTGGAACAACATAAAGTGAAGCATGTGACGTAAAATAGCCTAGCAAGTTCGTAAGGAAAACAGCCAATTATAATATTTTTAAAAAGTCATTGAACGGGAGGAGTCGCGGGGCAGGTTCGCGCGCTCGCAGCTCGCTCGTGGAGGTGGGCGGTGGCGGGAAAGCGCTTCCGAGAGCGGGGCGGGAGCAGGTGGCCGCCCAGAGGAGGCTGGCGTTTTCTTGTGTCAGCGGAGGATTCTTGCTTTTGGTGCGCGCCTTTGAATACTGTTCCCGCCTCTGACCGAGAGGTCCATCCAAAGCCCCGCTCCTCCGCCCGCGGCCCACTGCAGAGCTCGCTGACCCGGGCCAGCGTGGGCGAGGTGCGTGCCCGACCCGCGCCCGGAGCCGCGCCCCCGAGTGCCCACGGCTAGGCGCGTGCTGAGCGGGAGCGCCCGCCTGGGACCCGTGCCCCAGCCGCGGACGCCGCAGGACGCTCAAGCCGGTGCTGAGCGCAGCCAACCCGGCCCGCGACGCGGCGCTTCTTCCCCGGCGCGGAGCTGAAGCAGCCGCACCACCGCCGGCAGGCCCCGCAGCCTGCCCAGCCCCCCGTGGCTGCCTCCCTAGGAGCCGGTGCAGACAAGATGTGAAATGGAGACGTATCTGACACCTCAGCTTCCCTCGGTTCCCATCATTCCAGAGCAGAAAAAGCAGAGGAGACGGTGCCTCCGTCGTAGACCAGCTCTTCGCTGACATCGAAGGCTTTACCTTACAGTACCCACGGGAACGTCCTCCTCGCTCGCATCACTCACCTGAGATCTGGCCTCCACAAATCCCAGAGACCCTGCGTCACACAGATCAAGACAGAACCTGTTGCCATCTTCAGTCACCAGAGTGAAATGGCTGCCCCCCCTCCACCCCGACCCAGGCCCTCCCCGAGTTCACCAGTATATTCAGCTCACAGGACAACGTAGCTCCAGAGGCGAACAATATTTTCATCAAACAAGAACTTCCTGCACCAGATCCTCATCCTTCTGTCCCTCCCCAGCAAGGCCACCTGCGCCAGCTACTGGATACACCGGATCTAGGTATGCCCGGTTCTACAAACCAGGCAGCAGCAATGGACACTCTTAATGTGTCTATGTCAGCTGCCACGGCAGGCCTTAGCGCACACAGCTCTGCTGCTCCGCATACTGCAGGGAAACAATTCCAGTTGTGTACGTGTAATTCCCCTGCACATACACAACGCCAAGTCGGCTTCTTCCACAACAGGCCACTTACTTTCCCCCTTCACCGTCAAGCTCGGAGCCTGGAAGTTCACATAGACAATCAGAGATGCTCCAGAATGTAACACCGCCTCCATCCTGTGCTGCTCCGATGGCTTCTAAACTGGCAATTCACAATCCAACTTTACCCACCACCTGCCAGTCAACTCGCAAAGCATTCAGCCTGTCAGGTGCAATAGAAGGAGGAACCCACATTTGGAGAAACGACGCATCCACTACTACGACTACCCTGGTTGCAAAAAAATGTATACGAAGTCTTCTTATTGAAAAGCTCACCTGAACACTCACTGGTGAGAAGCCGTACGAGTGCACCCGGGAAGGCTGCCACTGGAGGTTCGCCCGATTCCATGAACTGACCCACCGCCACCGAAGTATACGGGCGCCGAGCGTGTGCAACCGCAGCTTCTCACGCTCCGACCACTGCCCATGCTACCCGTTCCAGGTCCAACTGGGCTCCCTTTCAAACGAGAAACCTAACTCTTCCTATTAAAAAAAAAGAAGATCACAACAATATAAACAGAAAACAGCAAACACTGGAAATGTCTGTTTTATGTGTTTGAGAAAACAGGGACTACGTTGTATCAATACCAAAGTGTTTAGTCCTTTTCAGAATCTGGAATGCTTGCTGTAATGTATATCGCTTTACTCAAGCAGATCTCACCTGATGACAGGCAGCCACATCTCAACATGGGTAAGGGGTAGCGGTGGAGGGCAGGGTGTGCAGCGTTTTTACCTAGGCACCATCATTTAATGTGACAGTGTTCAGTAAACAAATCAGTTGGCAGGCACCGGAAGAAGGATGGATTTTATGTCACGATTTTACTTGGCATTGAGTCGTGTTTTTTGATAGTAGATAATTCCTTAGAGGTATACAGTGTACCTGGCAATTCGCAAATGGCCATTTAACAAATGTGTGCGGTTTTAAAATATACATATATATGTATATAAAATATATATGTACATGAATTGCCTATATTTGCTATTCAGGATTTTGTAAATATGCAAATCAGCTTTATAGGTTTATTACAAGTTTTTAAGGATGCTTTTGGGGAAAAAGTCATAATTCTTTTGAAAATAACCATGAATACACTTACAGTTAGAATTTCTTATAAGATACCTCTCAATATTAATTACCAAATTTATTTCTTTAGAGGGAAGGAATTCAAATGAACTTTAAAAAAGCAAATTTCATGCACTGACTAAAATAGGATTATTTTAAATGCAAAGGTATTTTATGTGAATTATAAACTTAAGGGCTTGAAGATATTTCAAAATACAAAAGTTGAATCTCTTACAATAAGCTAAACACAATGTCATTTTTAAAAAGAAGGACTTATGATGTAGTTTTCACATATGACAATGTAGCATTTATGTTGAGGTTTCATGTACCGAAACACTGATTTTATGATGCAGTTTTCATATATCAACATGTTCCCTAGTGCAGTACTGTTGGTTAAATGACAATTTACGTGGATTTTGCATGTAATACACAGTGAGACACAGTAATTTTATCTAAGTTACAGTGACGTTTAGTCTATTGTTAATATGACTCAGTGTCTGCCTTTAAATATAAATGATGTGTTGAAAACGTAAGGAAGCCAGTGCTACATATATGCAATATAAAATAGTGACGTGATGCTGAAGCTGCTGACCAAGGGGCAGAATAAATAAGCAAAATGTTAAAAGGGGTCTTAATTGAAATAAAAATTTATTTTTTTAGAAAAACATTGTTTATTTTGTGGTAATATACTAAATTTTTCAAAGACAATTTTCATAACTTCATACATTATTTTTTTATTGTTAGAAAAGTTGCTCTTAAGACGTGTAAATAGATGACAAATGATGTAAATAATTTTGTAAGAGCTTCAAAATTTTTATATGTGGAAACTCACCTACATGAAAAGCATAAATTGGTTGCTGTTTTGCTTCTTTTTCCCTTTTACTTTTGTATTGTGGTCATTTCCTATGTAAATAATGGAGCAAACGGGCTGTATAGTTGTAGAGTTTTTTGAGAGAATGAGATGTTTATATATTAATGACAACATTTTTTGAAAATAAAAAGTGTCTAAAAAAATTTAATGGGAGAAAACATAATTGCAGAAGATTAAGGGCCAGATCCTGAAAGTCTTTGTGTGCAAAAGTCCAGTTACTGGAAATTTTTGACACATAAAGAAGAAAAATTTGACATTTCTCTCAAGATTTTCTTTTAGTTACTGGGTTCTAGAGATTAACATTTCCTGAAGTAGATTGAAATGCTAAGTAGATTAAAAATGTTTAGTTTAATATGTGTAAAACTGAAATGTTATGGTATATTTGGTTGAAGATGTACAGTAAATTATCATGTACATGGATAGCCAATTAGTAAATTTTGTCCTGAAGACTAAAATCAGGGTCTCAGTTTATGCATGGTGGTTGAATAAATCATCATGGATATAAAACATAATTAGGAAGAATATATGTGATAGTGTCTCTCCATCTATATTTTTAAAACATGTATTGAGATGTAATTGACAAATAATATATTCTCTTAAAGTATAAAATTGAATATGTTTACATATATTTAATATTGTAATCTGTACATCAGTGGAACCATCAGCACGATATAAACAATGAATGTATCCATCACACCCAAAAGTTTCTGTATGTCTTTGTAACCTTTCTTGCCAGCCCTTTAGGATTCCTCCCTGCCATCCCCAGGCAAGCATCCATTTGCTTCCTGTCACATATATTAGTGTATATTTTCTAGAATTTTATATGAATAGAGCCAAATAGAATGTACTAATTTTTTTCTCTAGCTTCTTCCATTCAACATAAGTATTTGTGATTCATTTATGTTGTAACTTGTATCAGTAATTCATTTTTACTCCAGAGTAGCATTCCATTGGATTGTGTATTAGTCGGAATTCTCCAGAGAGATATAACCAACAGATTATACATAAAAGGCAATTTATTAAGGGAATCGGCTTACATGATCAGAGGTAAAGAAGTTCCACCACCAGCCACCTGCAAGCTAGAGTACCAAAGAAGCAGGTAACGTGGCTTAGTCTGGAAACCCCAGAACCAGAGAAACTGGTGATGCAGCCATCAGTTTGAACCCAAAAGACCTATTGCCCCTGAGAAGCCACTGTGCAAATACAGAGTGTAAAATCTAACACATCAGGAGTCTCAGTTCAAGGGCAGGAAGAGAGAAAGCATCCTGCCCCAGAAAAGAGAGAGAGAGTCCTCTTTTTGTTTGTCTTTCTTAGGCATGCCCCAGACAACTGAATAGTGTCTGCCTGCATTAAGGGAGAGTCTTCTTATTCTCAGTCCACTGGCACATGTTAGTCCCCTCTAGAAACACCGTCACAGATACACTGAGAAACAACGCTTCACCAGACATCCTGGCATCCTTCGACTCAGTCAAGTTAACACCTAAAATAAAATAAACCTTCACATACGTACATACCATATTTCGTTTATCTAAACAACTGATAATGGGTGTCTTAGTCTGTTTTTGTTGTTAGAATATCACTGACTAGGTAACTTATATATAATTTAAAGATTTATTTCTTACTGTTCTGCAGGATGGGTAATCCAAGATCAAGTTGCTAGTATGTAGCAATGACTGCTCTATGCTTCTGAGATAATTTTGTAGAATTTCTTTCTTTGAATGCTGTGCCCTCCAGAGGGGAGGAATACTGTGTCCTCACATAGCAAAACATAAAAGAGCAAAAGCAGAACTGTCTCCATCAAGTGCTTTTATAATGGCATTAACTCATTTATGATGATAGAGCCCTCATGACACAAACACTTCACCTGCCTCTCAACACCATTGCATTGGAAATTAAGTTTCACTATGAATCTTTGGAAGGGACAAAAGCATTCAAACCATAGCACTCTTCCCTGACCCTCAAAATTTACGTCCTCCTCACCAAACATGCTTATTCCATTTCAGTATCCCTAAGTTTTAACTTGTTCCAGCATTGACTCAAAAATCCAAAATTTACCATCTCATTCAAGAGCCAAAATCAAGATACGTCCTTTTGAAATATAATGGTGACACAGTCATAAATAGACATTTCTATTCCAAAAGAGAGAAATAGGCAAGAAAAAAGGAGTAACATGCCCCAAGTAAGTCCAAAACCAACAAGGCAAACAACATTAAACCTTAAGGTCGAAGAAGAATCTTCTTGGATTCCATGTCCTGTCTTCAGGACACAGGAGGCTAAGGGTTGGGCCACCAAGGCTTCAGGTAGCTCCACACTGTGGCTTTGCTAGGAGTAATCCGCACTTTCACAGTCACATGCTTGCAGCTTTTCCACGCTATCACTGCACATTGATGGCTCTACAGTTCTGTGGCATATTGGGCAGTCCTGCCCCCAAGGCTCCACTAAAAATTGTCCTGGTGGGGGATCTCCATAGTGAAACTTCTTCTGAACCCTAATGCTCATTGAGACATCAGTTGAAGTCTAGGTAGGGGAAGACATGATTTCACGGCTCTGGCACTCTGGGTGAAAGCATAGTTACTACCCCATAGACACCGCCAAGCCACAATGCTTGCATCTTCAGGAGCAGTGGCCCGGCACACACCTGAGCCTACTAGAATCATAGCTGGAGGAGCCGAATAGCACTGTATCAAAGTATGGGGAACAGAGACCAAGGACAGTCCTGTGTAGTGGGTCTCAAGGTCCTAAAGAAGCCCGTGGCCCCTCTGCAAAAATCATTTCATCCCCAAGTCCCAGGCACTCAAGTGCCTATCATGGACATGGCATCCCTGAAAAATATGTGAAATATCTGTGAATTGTCTCTATGAGTAGCACCTGGCTTCCTTCTATCCTAATCTTTCTACCAGACTAACCTTTAATTGCACCCTTGGTTTTCCATCCTAAGCATGCTTCCTTATTCTTTACATGGACAGTCTGAGAATTTTTCAAATCTTTTTGTTCTTCTTCCGTTTTAATTGTACACTCTATGTTTAAATAGTTTCCCTCTTCTGTTTTACAATAGTCAAGAGAAACAACACAGAACAACCTAAATGCTTTGATATGTAAAGATCTTGTCGACTCCTGTATCTTAGTTCATCATTCTTAAGTTCTGCTTCCACAAAGTCTTAGGACATGAACACAATTAAGTCAAGTTATTTTCCCCTTTAAAACGAGCACGGCTTTTTCTCCAGTTTCTAAAACTTTGTTTCTCATCTCCATCTAAAACCTCATGAAAACGGCATTAACTGTCCATATTTCTGTCAACTCACAACCACCTAAGTAATCTGTAAGAATGGGGCTTCTTTTATTTCCCTTTTCTTCTCAAACCTCACCAGAATCATACTTAATGCTCCGCTGATGGCAACCCAGAATTTATCAGGTATTTACTTCCAAATTAGTCCAGCCTCTACCCATTACCCACCTCCAAAGCCATATCCACATTAGCAGATAATTGTTTCAGCAACATTCCACTTTTTTGATACTGATTTCTCTTTCAGTTTGTTTTGCGCTACTAAAGCAAAATATGGATAGACTGGGTAATTTATTAAAAACAGAGATTTATTTCTCACAGTTTTAGAGGCTGGGACGTCCAAAGTCACAGTGCCAGCATCTGATGAGGTCTGCTTTCTGCTTCCAAGATGGAAGCTTGAAGATTTCATACTCCAGTGGAGAGAAACACTGTGTCCTCAAATGGTAGAAGATAAAAGAAAAAGGGAGAAATTTTCTCCATCAAGGCCTTTTATGACATCATTAACACATTCATAATGGCAGAGTCCTAATAATCTACATCCCTTTTGGGGGGTCCTATCTCCCAACACTGTTGCATTGGGGATTAAGATTCAATGTAGATTTCTGGAGGGGACAAAAGCATTCAAACAATGTTAATGGGCATTTCAGTTTTGGACTATTTAAAGTAAAACTTCTATGGATATTCATATACAAGTATTTGTATGAATATGTTTTTTTATTTCTCATATAAATTTATAGGATTAAAATGAATACATACAGTAGAGGTATCTTGTATTAAGACTAATTTCATTAAGATAAACTAAACTTTATAAAAATAAGACAATATGATAGTCTTATAAAAATACATAAATAAATGAATAAGGATAAGAGAGTACAGAAATAAATAATAGACACACATATATATAGACAACTAATTCTTAACAAAGGTACAAAGGCTATGCAGAAAAGATAGTATTAACCACAAATTATTCTTGACGAATTGGATGAACTACTTTTTAGAAAGAATTTTTATGTCTTATATTTTTTAAAATCTCAAATATATAGAAGATTTAAATGTAAAACCTGAAATCATTAAACTTTCAATAGAAAACTGACAGGAGTAAAACTTTTCAACCTTGAGACTGCAAATACTTCTTAAGTACTAAGCCAAAAGTACAATCTATAAATAATCAGCTGATGAATCTGACATTACCAAAATTAAGAATGTCTGCTCTTCTAAAGCCAATGTTAGGATAATAAAAAGAAAATTGCAGACTGAGAAAACAGTCACAAATCAATTAGTTGATAATGGTACTTTACCCGTACTACATTACTTAGTATCACTGAAAGAGGCACTGAAGAAGTCAGAAAAACAGTCTTGAATTATTGATGCAACCCCTCCCCACCTCATGGCACAATAAAAAGAATATTTTTCAATATAAAATGGGTAAAATGTAAACAAACACTTTAATGAAGAAGATGAAGACATCAAAGAAGCACAAGAAAAGACACTCAGAACTATTAGTCATTAACAAAATATGAACTGAAACCACAATAAGATACTTCTATGCACTTACTAGATTGACTAAAATTTAAAAAATTGACAATGGTAATTTTTCATGAGAATGTAGAACAACTGATATTCCTCTATGCTGCTGGTAAGAAATGTAAAATGTCATATCCACTGAAAAACACAGCATGGCAATTTCTATCTTTTCAAAACTTCAAACTCTTTTTTGATAAGTGTGAAATGTTTTTGGTATTTTTAATGTAATGTAATTTTAATATGATTGAATGTTATGATAAAAAGCATGAAAATAATGATTTATGGTTTTGCCTTGCTTGCAAACGTTCTACAAGCTCCCTGTGAAATAACCCAATTACCAGAGAAAGCATCTCTCACTCACTAGAGTAGAGAGAGAAGTATACAAGATTATTTGATAAATGGCATTTACAAGCTAGAGTGAGAAAAAGACATTCTCAAGATGGTACAAATATTTAATATATTAAAATACAGTTAACTTTGAAATTACAAGTATAGAAAACAAAGTAGGAGTATCAACTGTAGGTTTCCCATACTCAGTGAACTCAGCCAAGTTTCTTAAGAGCACTGTGCTCTAGTCCCTTCAGTTGCAAAATAGAAATAGCGAACCTAACTCATTGGCTCATTTTGAAGCTTAAATGATTTAATACACAGAAAATGTTTATACTGTACCTTTCCTACAAGAATTCAAAAGATATTAGTGCTCATTATTTTAGAAAGCACTTTGTGGTGCAAGGGCAAAGCAAAATAGCTAGAAGGCTCCATTAATCATCCTTCCGGCAAGAACACCAATTTAACAAATATATACACATAAAAATCACCTTCATGAGAAGCAAAAATCAGGTGAGCACTTACAGTACCTGGTTTTAACTTAATTCCTCTGAAAGAGGTACTGGAAAAGTCAGAAAAGCAGTCTTGAATTGCTGATGCAACCCTTCCCCCACCTTCTGGCAGGAGCAGCGTGGTGCAGTGATTCTGAGGCATTGAACCCAGTGCTGGCCTCTGATAGCAGAAAGAAAAACTAGAGCAAACTCACTTGATGCCCACCCACAAAGGGACCATTTAAACCAGTGCTAGCCAGATAGGAATTGTCAGTTCCAGAGGTTGGAACTTGATTTCCCACAAGTCTCGCCTTGTACTCTAGGGCTTTGAATAAACTTGAAAAGCAGTCTAGGCCACAGGGACTGAAAACCCTAAACAAGTCCTACTGCTGAACTGTGCCCAGAGCCAGTGGACTGGTTGGGGTGGGACGTGATCTACTGAATTCCTGGATAGAGGGTAGGCTAAGGGAGCACTGCAAACCCCAGGGCACATAGCTCATGGCTTCCAAAAGCATTCTTACCTTCCACTGGAGTAGAGGAGAGGGTAGAGTAGGGAGGACATTTTGCACCTTGAATGCCAGCTCAGCCACAGCAGAATGAGACACTAGTCAGATGGGTGAGGCCCCCTTTCCAGGCCCTAGCTCTTGAACAACATTTCTAGACACACCCTGGGCCAGAAGGGAACTTGCTGTCTTGAAGGGAAGGAACCAGTCCTGGCAGGATTTATCATCTGCTGAGGAGCTCTTGGGTCCTGAATAACCATCAGCAATACCCAGGTAGCACACTGTGAGCTTTAAGTGAAACTCTGAGACTTGCAGGCAACGTGTGAGACTCAGCACATTTCCAGCTTTGGGAACCATGGGGTGAAACTCCTTCTGCTCAAGAAAAGTGGTGAGAAAATTAAAGGGGACTTTGTCTTGCACCTTGAGTAGCAGCTTGGCTGCAGAGGTGTATAGCACCAAGTGGACACTTGGGGTCCCCAATCCCAGGAGTTGGACTATTTCTTATGGTTTGCATGCCAGCTCAGATGTAGCACAATAGAACATCAGGTAGACTTCTAAGGATTTTGACTGTAGTCCCTGGCTGCTGTACAGCAGCTGTGGACCAGCCAGGGGCTGGTAGTACTCATTTCCTTAAAGGGAATAACACAAGCTTGGCTGGCTTTGTCAGGTGCTGACTGTAGAGCCCCGGAACACTGAGCAAACACAGGTTATAACCATGGAGTGGTTACATCAGGTCTTGAGTGAGAACCACTGCTGTGCTGGCATTAGGTCTGACCTAGCACATTTCAGGGGTGGTGGCCACAGAGGTGCTTGTGTCATTCCACCTCCTGCTCTGGGTGGCACATATACAGATAGAAACAACAAAATGATAACAGGCAGGGAAATAAAGTTAAGGCATAGAATCTTGTCCTTTAGTTTTCCTTTTGCTTGTTTATGAAAATAATGTTAAGTTGTTATCAGTTTAAAATGATGGGTTATAACATAGTGTTTATAAACCTCATGGGAACGTCAAAACAAAAAAATACATTAAAAAATAAAAAGTAAGAAATTAAATGATATTCCTAGATAAAATCACCTTCACTAGAAGGAAGACAGAAAGAAAAGAAGGAAGAGAAGATTACAAAACACAACTAGAAAACAATTAACAAAATGGCAGGAGTAAGTCATTACTTATCAATAATAGCATTGAATATAAATGAGCTAAACTCTCCAATCAAAAGACACACAGTAGCTGAATGGATAAGAAGAAGAAGAAGAAGGAGAAGAAGAGAAGAAGAAGAAGAAGAAGAAGAAGAAGAAGAAGAAGAAGAAGAAGAAGAAGAAGAAGAAGAAGAAGAAGAAGAAGAAGAAGAAGAAGAAAAAGAAGAAGAAGAAGAAGAAGAAGAACCAATAATCTGTTGCCTGCAAGAAACAGGCTTTGTCCAGAAGGAAACACAGATTGAAAATAAGGATATGGGGACTAAATAGATTTCCAGACAAGACATATAAAAAGAGACAAGGTCACCATATAATGATAGAAGAGTCAATTAAGCAAGAAAATAGAATTATTGTAAATATATATGAACCTAACATTGAAACACCCAGCTGTATGAAACAATTATTATTAGAGCTAAAGAGAGAGAGAGAGAGATACTGCAGTAGAATGATAGCTAGAGAATTCTACACCTTACTTTCAACATCAGACAGATCTTCCAGACAGAAAATCAACAAGGAAACATCAGGCTTAATCTGCAATACGAACCCAATGAACTTAACAGATATTTACAGAACATTTTATTTGATGGTTGCAGAATACACATGCTTTTCCTCAGCACATGAATTATTCTCAAGGATAGACCATATGTTAGGTTACAAAACCAGTCTTAAAACATTCAAAAAATTGTAATAATACCAAGCATCTTCTCTGACCACAATGAAAAAAAACTAGAAATTGATAATGAGAAATTTTGGAAACTATAGAAATAGATGGAAATTAAACAATATATGTCTGAATGAACAGTAGGTCAATGAAGAAATTAAGATGGAAATTAAAACATTTCTTGAGACAAATGATAAAGAAAACACAACATACCAAAAGCTATGTGATGCAACAAATGCAATACTAAGAGAGAAGTTTATAGCAATAAGTGCCTACATCAAAAAAGCAGAAAACTTCAAATACATAATAAAACAATGCATCTTAAAGAACTAGATAATCAGGAGAAAACCAAATCTGAAATTAACATAAAAATAATAAATATTAGAAAAGAAATAAATGAAATTCAAATGAAACAAACAATACAAAAGACCAATTATAACAAAAAAGTTGCTTTTGAAAAGTTAAACACAACAGACAAACCTTTAGCCAGACTAAGAAAAAAAGAGAAGACCCAAATAAAACCAGAGGTGAAAAAGGAGACATTACAACTGATACCACAGAAATTCAAAGAATAATTAATGACTACTGTGAGCAACTATATGTCAGTAAATTGGAAAATCTAGAAGAATTGAACAAATTCCTAAACACATACAACCCACCAAGATTAAATCATGAAGAAATCTATAACCAAAGCAGACCAATAACAAGTAATGACATTGAAGTCATAGAAAAATATCCCAATGAAGAAGAGCCTGGGACTGGATGGTTTCACTACTGAATTCTACTAAACATTTAAAGAACTAATACCAATTTTACTAACAATGTTCTCTATAATAGGAGGAGGAAATACTTCCAAATTCATTCTATAAGGCCAGTCTTACTCTGATATCAAAACTAGATAAAGACACATCAAATGAAGAAAACTACAGGCCTCTATGTCTGATGAACATTGATGCAGTAATCTTAACAAAATACTAGCAAACTGAACTCAACAATACATTAAAAGAACATTCTTCCTGACCAAGTGGGATTTATCCCTGGGGGTGCAAGGATCCTTCTGTACATACATCAATTCATGTGATAAGTCATATCAACAGAATTAAGGGCAAAAAAAAAAAAGATCATTTCAATTGGTGACAAAAAAGCATTTGATAAAATTTAGCAGTATTAGTGATAAAATCCCTCAAAAAACATAGCATACAAAGAAGATACCTCAATATAATAAACGTCATATATGACATAACCACAGCTAGTATCATACGTAATGGGGAAAAACTAAAAACCTTTCCTCCAAGATCTGGAGCATGACAAGGATGCCACTGTTTCACCACTGTTATTCAACACAGTACTTGTTGGAAGGCCGAGCCAGAGCAATCAGACGAGAGAAAGATGTGAAAGCATCTACATAGGGTCAAATTATCCTTTTTTGCAGGTGATGTGATCTTACATTTGGAGAATCCTAAAGACTCCACAAGAAAACTATTGGAATTAATTAACAAGATCAGATATTTGCAGGATACAAACTCAGCATTAAAAAAAAAACCCAGTAGATTTCTATATGTCAATAGTAAACAATCTGAAAAATAAATTAAAAAGTAATTCTATTCAAAATAGTCTCACATAAAATAGAATACTTAGGAAATAACTTAAGCAAAGAAGTGAAAGATTTCCAAAATAAAATCTATAAAATACTGATCAAAGAAGTTTTCAATATGATTATTACACACTGTATGTCTGTATCAAAACATCTCATGTATTCCATAAATATATACACATATTATGTACCTATAACAATAATTAAACATTCAGAAAAAATAAAACACTTTGTTTTATCCATTACCTCCTGGACTGTAAAAGAGAAAATTAACAACACTGGGGCACAGTGTAGTTCACTAGTGCTGCCATCGCAAAATACCACAGACTGGGTGGCTTACCAGAAATGTATTTCTCACATTTCTGGAGACTGGAACATCAGGATAAACATGTTGTCACATTCGATTTTTGGTGAGGGTCCTCTTTCTGGCTTTGAGGACACCCTTTTCCTATGCCTTGACATGGATTTTTCTCTACAGGCCCTTCCCTGGTGTCTCTATCTTACAAGGACACCAATTATATTGAATCTAGGCCCCACCATTATGTCTTCATTTAAATTTAATTCATATTTAAAGACCTTATCTCCAAATTCAGGTATAATTGGCAGTTATGGCTTCAACACATAAGTTTTGTAGGAACATAATTCAGTCTATAACAACCGTATGATTTACATAAACATTTCTGAGACAGTTTGAATTTAAAATGAAAACGTCCAAAAATATGATAAACATTGAAATACGTTGCAACTGTACTGTTAGTAAATTCTTTTTATTTAAAATATGTTACAATAATATCATGGTGTTTTTTTCCCTTTTACTTTCCCGAGTCTTAAGGTAGGTCAATAAAAAAAAAAAAAATTCCCATTTTTGGAAACTTTTCAGGTTTATTTATATTGTTTTGTATATTCTTATCCATTATTGGGTTAAGTGGTTACATAATATACAAATAATAATAAATAATCTTAAGTATTTTTGAACATACAAATATATTGGAGAAAAATAGTATTTTATAATAATTAGTGCCATTCATCAATAATTACTATGAAAGAATTTCATGTTTATACAAAATCAGCCCATTCTGATACTCTGAGACTCCATAATCATTTGAGGACTAAGAAGGAATTGTGTGGTGCAATGCTAACAGTCAGCCCAAAGAAAGCAGTATTTTATTTGCTCCAACTATAAAACAAAATGACACCCATATAAAAAAGGGAAACCTATACTTAGTGGCATACATTTCTAAATCAAATTGAGGCTATTCCACTGTGTCAGTATAATATATATATAGAAATGGTGGTATAGACAGATTACTTAGCTAGAAGAAATCATTTATTGTATTTTTATATGGCTTTTTACCCCAAATGTGATGATCTCTGAATACTTTTATATTTACATTTTATGGCATTTATATTTTTCCTAGCATTACTTAGCACTCAGTTCTATATAACAACATGAAAAGGTGATGAAATTTATTGTTTTGTGAGATGAGATAGTGGTATATACTATTTAGGATAAATGAACAATAATTCAAATGAAAACTGTGTGTAAATACAAGTAACTTAAAAATAACAAAAATATACTTTAAAAAAATTAGAAAATGCAACATTTTGGCCAAGCACAACATATTTATTGTAGTTAACCCTGTTGTCAGCAGAAATATACATATATTCTATTTTGCTTTCAGTCATATTCGACTTCAGCTTTCATGAAATTCTAAGTAGTAAAATTTATAACTTTGTTCTAGTAATTATTGAGACTTATTTTGCCCAATATTAATCTCATAATACCATTATGCATATTCTTTGATCACTGTTTATTTTTGACCCATCAAACAAATGTCCTTCATATACCATTGAATTATTCTAATTACTATTATTATTTAATAGAGATCTTACTGAAATCCATCTCATAATGTAACAATAGTTTCACATAGCTAAACCCGCACTTTGTTTAACTTAAAATTATGGTCGATTTCGACCTCTTTCTGATGTAAAGAGACAATATACATTTTTTTAGGTTTTCTTAATTAAAAATACATTGTCCAAGTTGCTCATGTTAATGTCAACAGTAATAAACTCAAACGAACAATTAATCATAATTTCTCTATTTTATGCCTCTAGAATTTTCTGTTTAATTTGAATCAGACATCAACTAAGTCTAGAAGCAGGACATGGGAGCGTTTACGGACATGAAGTAAAAGCAATATGCAATATGTAGAAAACATAACGGAAAACATGAAACATTTTATTTAGTAAATAACGCTGTAAAAGTCACAGTAAGTGAGGAGCCAAAAAACAAAAAGTAAACCTAACTCTAGTTTACAAAGGCTCCAAATATGATAGTTCAAGCCTGAGACAATGTTTTTTTCTTTTTTTTTTTTTTAATTTTTTATTGGATTATAGGTTTTGGGGTACATGAGCAGAGCATGCAAGACAGTTGTGTGGGTACACACATGGCAGTGTGCTTTCTTTTCTTCTCCCCTTCACCCACATTTGGCTTTTCTCCCCAGGCTATCCCTCCCCACCTCCCCCTCCCACTGGCCCTCCCCTTTTCCCCCCAATAGACCCCAGTGTTTAGTACTCCCCTTTCTGTGTCCATGTGTTCTCATTTTTCATCACCCACCTATGAGTGAGAATATGTGGTGTTTCATTTTCTGTTCTTGTGTCAGTTTGCTGAGGATGATGTTCTCCAGATTCATCCATGTCCCTACAAACGACACAAACTCATCATTTCTGATTGCTGCATAATATTCCATGGTGTATATGTGCCACATTTTTCCAATCCAGTCTATTATCAATGGGCATTTGGGTTGATTCCAGGTCTTTGCTATTGTAAACAGTGCTGCAATGAACATTCGTGTACATGTGTCCTTATAGTAGAAGGATTTATAGTCTTTTGGATATATACCCAGTAATGGGATTGCTGGGTCAAATGGAATTTCTATTTCTAAGGCCTTGAGGAATCGCCACACCGTCTTCCACAATGGTTGAACTAATTTACACTCCCACCAACAGTGTAAAAGTGTTCCTTTTTCTCCACATCCTCTCCAGCATCTGTTGTCTCCAGATTTTTTAATGATCGCCATTCTAACTGGCGTGAGATGGTATCTCAATGTGGTTTTGATTTGCATCTCTCTGATGACCAGTGACGATGAGCATTTTTTCATATGATTGTTGGCCTCATATATGTCTTCTTTCGTAAAGTATCTGTTCATATCCTTTGCCCACTTTTGAATGGGCTTGTTTGTTTTTTTCCTGTAAATCTGTTTGAGTTCTTTGTAAATTCTGGATATCAGCCCTTTGTCAGTTGGGTAAACTGCAAAAATTTTTTCCCATTCTGTTGGTTGCCAATCCACTCTAGTGACTGTTTCTTTTGCCGTGCAGAAGCTGTGGAGTTTCATTAGGTCCCATTTGTCTATTTTGGCTTTTGTTGCCAATGCTTCTGGTGTTTTGTTCATGAAGTCCTTGCCTACTCCTATGTCCTGAATGGTTTTGCCTAGATTTTCTTCTAGGGTTTTTATGGTGCCAGGTCTTATGTTTAAGTCTTTAATCCATCTGGAGTTAATTTTAGTGTAAGGTGTCAGGAAGGGGTCCAGTTTCTGCTTTCTGCACATGGCTAGCCAGTTTTCCCAACACCATTTGTTAAACATGGAATTCTTCCCCCATTGCTTGTTTTTGTCAGGTTTATCAAAGATTGTACAGTTGTATGTATGTTGTGTTGCCTCCGGTGCCTCTGTTTTGTTCCATTGGTCTATATCTCTGTTTTGGTACCAGTACCATGCTGTTTTGATGACTGTAGCCTTGTAGTATATTTTGAAATCCGGTAGTGTGATGCCCCCAGCTGTGTTCTTTTTGCTTAGAATTGACTTGGCTATGCGGGCTCTCTTTTGGTTCCATATGAAGTTCATGGTGGTTTTTTCCAGCTCTGTGAAGAAAGTCAATGGTAGCTTGATGGGGATACCATTGATTCTGTAAATTACTTTGGGCAGTATAGCCATTTTCACGATATTAATTCTTCCTAACCATGAACATGGAATGTTTCTCCATCTGTTTGTGTCCTCTCTGATTTCGTTGAGCAGTGGTTTGTAGTTCTCCTTGAAGAGGTCCCTTACGTTCCTTGTGAGTTGTATTCCAAGGTATTTTATTCTTTTTGTAGCAATTGCGAATGGCAGTTCGCTCTTGATTTGGCTTTCCTTAAGTCTGTTATTGGTGTAGACGAATGCTTGTGATTTTTGCACATTGATTTTATATCCTGAGACTTTGCTGAAGTTGCTTATCAGTTTCAGGAGTTTTTGGGCTGAGGCAATGGGGTCTTCTAGGTATACTATCATGTCGTCTGCAAATAGAGACAATTTGGCTTCTACCTTTCCTATTTGAATACCCTTTATTTCTTTTTCTTGCCTGATTGCTCTGGCTAGAACTTCCAGTACTATATTGAATAGGAGTGGTGAAAGAGGGCATCCTTGTCTAGTGCCAGATTTCAAAGGGAATGCTTCCAGTTTTTGCCCATTCAGTATGATATTGGCTGTTGGTTTGTCATAAATAGCTTTTATTACTTTGAGATACGTTCCATTGATACCGAGTTTATTGAGGGTTTTTAGCATAAAGGGCTGTTGAATTTTGTCAAATGCCTTCTCTGCATCTATTGAGATAATCATGTGGTTTTTGTTTTTGGTTCTGTTTATGTGGTGAATTACATTTATAGACTTGCGTATGTTGAACCAGCCTTGCATCCCCGGGATGAATCCTACTTGATCATGATGAATAAGTTTTTTGATTTGCTGTTGCAATCGGCTTGCCAATATTTTATTGAAGATTTTTGCATCTATGTTCATCATGGATATTGGCCTGAAGTTTTCTTTTCTTGTTGGGTCTCTGCCAGGTTTTGGTATCAGAATGATGTTGGTCTCATAAAATGATTTGGGAAGGATTCCCTCTTTTTGGATTGTTTGAAATAGTTTTAGAAGAAATGGTGCCAGCTCTTCCTTGTGTGTCTGGTAGAATTCGGCTGTGAACCCGTCTGGACCTGGGCTTTTTTTGTGTGGTAGGCTCTTAATTGCTGCCTCAACTTCAGACCTTGTTTTTGGTCTATTCATAGTTTCAGCTTCCTCCTGGTTTAGGCTTGGGAGGACACAGGAATCCAGGAATTTGTCCATTTCTTCCAGGTTTACAAGTTTATGCGCATAGAGTTGTTTGTAATATTCTCTGATGATGGTTTGAATTTCTGTGGAATCTGTGGTGATTTCCCCTTTATCATTTTTTATTGCATCTATCTGGTTGTTCTCTCTTTTATTTTTAATCAATCTGGCTAGTGGTCTGTCTATTTTGTTGATCTTTTCAAAAAACCAGCTCTTGGATTTATTGATTTTATGAAGGGTTTTTCGTGTCTCAATCTCCTTCAGCTCAGCTCTGATCTTAGTTATTTCTTGTCTTCTGCTGGGTTTTGAGTTTTTTTGGTCTTGGTCCTCTAGCTCTTTCAATTTTGACGATAGGGTGTCAATTTTGGATCTCTCCATTCTCCTCATATGGGCACTTATTGCTATATACTTTCCTCTAGAGACTGCTTTAAATGTGTCCCAGAGGTTCTGGCACGTTGTGTCTTCGTTCTCATTGGTTTCGAAGAACTTCTTTATTTCTGCCTTCATTTCATTGTTTACCCAGTCAACATTCAAGAGCCAGTTGTTCAGTTTCCATGAAGCTGTGCAGTTCTGGGTCGGTTTCTGAATTCTGAGTTCTAACTTGATTGCACTATGGTCTGAGAGGCTGTTTGTTATGATTTCAGTTGTTTTGCATTTGTTGAGCAGTGCTTTACTTCCAATTATGTGGTCAATTTTAGAGTAGGTGTGATGTGGTGCTGAGAAGAATGTGTATTCTGTGGATTTGGGGTGGAGAGTTCTGTAAATGTCTATCAGGTTTGCTTGCTCCAGGTCTGAGTTCAAGCCCTGGATATCCTTGTTGATTTTTTGTCTGGTAGATCTGTCTAGTATTGACAGTGGAGTGTTAAAGTCTCCCACTATTATTGTGTGAGAGTCTAAGTCCTTTTGTAAGTCCTTAAGAACTTGCCTTATGTATCTGGGTGCTCCTGCATTGGGTCCATATATGTTTAGGATCGTTAGCTCTTCTTGTTGTATCGATCCTTTTACCATTATGTAATGGCCTTCTTTGTCTTTTTTGATCTTTGTTGCTTTAAAGTCTATTTTATCGGAGATGAGAATTGCAACTCCTGCTTTTTTTTGCTTTCCATTTGCTTGGTAAATCTTCCTCCATCCCTTTATTTTGAGCCTTTGTGTATCCTTGCATGTGAGATGGGTTTCCTGGATACAGCACACTGATGGGTTTTGGCTTTTTATCCAATTTGCCAGTCTGTGTCTTTTGATTGGTGCATTTAGTCCATTTACATTTAGGGTTAATATTGTTATGTGTGAATTTGATACTGCCATTTTGATGCTAAGTGGCTGTTTTGCCTGTTAGTTGTTGTAGATTCTTCATTATGTTGATGCTCTTTAGCATTCAGTGTGATTTTGGAATGGCTGGTACTGGTTGATCCTTTCTATGTGTAGTGCCTCTTTTAGGAGCTCTTGTAAAGCAAGCCTGGTGATGACAAAATCTTTGAGTACTTGCTTGTTCGCAAAGGATTTTATTTTTCCTTCACTTCTGAAGCTCAGTTTGGCTGGATATGAAATTCTGGGTTGAAAGTTCTTCTCTTTAAGAATGTTGAATATTGGCCCCCACTCTCTTCTGGCTTGTAGTGTTTCTGCCGAGAGATCTGCTGTGAGTCTGATGGGCTTCCCTTTGTGGGTGACCCGACCTTTCTCTCTGGCTGCCCTTAGTATTCTCTCCTTTATTTCAACCCTATTGAATCTGACGATTATGTGCCTTGGGGTTGCTCTTCTTGCGGAATATCTTTGTGGTGTTCTCTGAATTTCCTGCAATTGAGTGTTGGCCTGTCTTGCTAGGTGGGGGAAATTTTCCTGGATGATGTCCTGAAGAGTATTTTCCAGCTTGAATTCATTCTCTTCGTCCCCTTCTGGTACACCTATCAAACGTAGGTTAGGTCTTTTTACATAGTCCCACATTTCTTGGAGACTTTGTTCATTCCTTTTTGCGCTTTTTTTCTCTAATCTTGGTTTCTCGTTTTATTTCATTGAGTTGGTCTTCGACTTCAGATATTCTTTCTTCTGCTTGGTCAATTCGGCTATGGAAACTTGTGCATGCTTCGCGAAGTTCTCGTATTGTGTTTCTCAGCTCCTTTAATTCATTCATATTCCTCTCTAAGTTATCCATTCTTGTCATCATTTTCTCGAATCTTTTTTCAAATCTTTTCTCAAGATTCTTAGTTTCTTTGCATTGATTTAATACATGATCTTTTAGCTCACCAAAGTTTCTCATTATCCATCTTCTGAAGTCTAATTCCATCATTTCGTCACAGTCATTCTCCGTCCAGCTTTGTTCCCTTGCTGGTGAGGAGTTTTGGTCCTTTCTAGGAGGCGAGGTGTTCTGGTTTCGGGGGGTGTTTTCCTCCTTTTTGCGCTGGTTTCTTCCCATCTTTGCGGATTTGTCCGCTGGTCGTCTGCATAGTTGCTGACTTTTCGATTGGGTCTCTGAGTGGACACCCTGAATGTTGATGATGAAGTATTTCTGTTGCTTGGTTTTCCTTCTACCAGTCTAGCCCCTTCGCTGCACGAGTGCTGAGGTCCGCTCCAGACCCTGCTTGTCTGGGGTGCTCCTCTAGCAGCTGTGGCACAGCGAGGGATGCTACCAGTTTCTTTTTCTGCTATCTTTGTCCCAGGTTGGTGCCTGCCTAATGTCAGTCTTTTGGATATAGAGGGGTCAGGGAGCTGCTTGAGGAGACAGTTTGTACTTTATAGGGGTTTAATTGCTGAGCTGTGAGCTGTGTTGTTCATTCAGGGCTGTTAGGCTGCTATGTTTGATTCTGCTGCAACAGAGCTCATTAAAAACCCCTTTTTTTTTCTCAAATGCTGTGTTGAGGGGTTTAGGGCTTTATTTTTGGATGTCCGTTGAGGTCCTGCCCAGCTAGGATGCAGACTAGCCACTGTTTGCCTGCCGAGGCTCCGCCCTGCTGTTGTGAGGCTCGCCCGGCTCCGCTGTTCTGCTGTTATCCGCCACGCCCCGTGGCGGAGTCTCTCTGTTGTAGCGGGTTGCCTCGGCAACGGCAGGCTGCGTCAGCAGTGGGCATGTATCTCAGTAGGGACGGGTTGCCTCGGCGACGGCAGGCTGCGTCAGCAGTGGGCGTGTATCTCAGTAGGGACGGGTTGCCTCAGCAACGGCTGGCTGTGTCATCAATGGGCGTGTATCTCAGTTGGGGCGGGTTACCTCGGTAATGGTGGCCGCTCCTCCCCCTCAGAGCGTCTCGGGCCGTCTGCACGGGGCTTGTTTGAAATCGCGGTTTTGTTCGTCCCACTGGGCCAATCCTAACGCTCTGTTCCTGCAATCCCCTGGGCTGGCCCCCTGTTCAAGTCTAGCTCAGTCTCAAGTCCAGCCCTCTCACGTCTCCAGTTGCCGGTTCAACGGGGCACCCGGACAAGTGCACCCTGTGGGGAGCGCTGGGTAGGGCCGGCCGCCACCACCCCGACTGCCGGCTTCACCAGGCGTAATATCTGCCTGGCGTCCCGCGTCTCCTCTTCACTTGGGAATTTCCCCGTTCCGTGAGCAACAAAGATCAGTCTGGAAATGCAGCTCAGACTCACCTCTCCGCAGACACAACGAGAACTCCAATCCTGGGTTGTTCTCACAGCGCCATCTTGAGTCCTCCCCCGACAATGTTTTTTTCAAAATGTTTGCTATTTTCACCTACATTTCAAAACCAAAAAAAAAAAAAAACCAACTTTCGAACTGGGGATATATTTCTAAAATTATGTAAATATAATGCTCAAATGTTGATAAAATTATAAGAAAAGCAGAAAATTATGTGTCTGAATAGCATATAACAGTTTATGTGAAATATGATAGCATGATATGCATTAAATTTCTAATGAACATAATGGAAAACCTATATTTTATGACACTTCTCACCCAAACAGGACTAATTCTTCAGCTTCACTCCAACTTTGTGTATATGTCTGAGACCAATCATAAAATCATTAAATTGTGACAGAGAGTGAATAAATGAACAATGAAGTGATCTCCTCACTTGAGAAATTACACACAACATACAGAAAGAAATTTGACACAGTCTTAAAATCTAATTTAAAACAGGATCTGAGAGAAACTTTCGAGAGTTTTCTGTTTGCACATAAGATTGTATGCTTGTTAATTTTGAGCAAGTCACATAACATAGGTTTATAGAGAAGTTTATGCAACTTAAATTAACAAATGGAACAAAACATAAATTATGAATTGTTAGCTTTGCATAATTAAAGGTAGCACTGTATGGCCAAGCAAACACACAAACCTAATTTTCGTAGAAATAAAATAAATGTAAGCATAAAAGTTGTAGAATTTTATGCATTATTTTCTCTTCTCAATGATTCGGTCAAATATTGCTAATTATTCAGTAATATAAACAAAATAGAAATTTTATTTCTTACTACATATAGTAGAAACTGTTTTTTAAGTTTGCAGAATGAGACACACACAAGATATTGATAACTTTAAGAGTAAAAAATAAAAGTTGGAAATTAGTAACAATTGTCCAACATCAGGAGAATTAACAAATTATGTTTCATACATGAGATATTCCGGGAAACAGTTAATATCAAGAGACATAAATCTCCCAAATATAAATATAAACAAAGAAATAGGTGGCATAATAATATATACTAGATAATGTCATTACACAAACACACAATGCAATACTACTCTGAAATGATAAGAAATTGATTACTGATCCATGCTGCAACGTATATAAACGCCAGAACAATAAGTAAATAAAAGAAGCAATACGCTAAGGCGACATGCTACATAATTCCATGTGTGTAAAAGTCTTAGTAAAGTGGACCAGTGGCTGCCTTTATCACGTGGTTGGAATAGCAGACTGCAATCTCTCGTGAAGGAACTTAAGAGGATTATAGAAATGTTCTAAAACTGCATTTTCTTGATGTTTGAATGAATCTACATATTTACTAAAAATTCTTGCATTACACTGTATTACATATGCATGAACTTGCATTCCATATGAATGAAATCAACTATATGCAAGTTATACTTTGGAAAATCTGTTAAAGGTAAACAACAAGATATAAAAGGGTCCCCATAATATATGTCCATGTAATTGACATGTTATTGCTAAATTAATCCATGGCATGTATCTTAACATTAAAACATGATAATTGGTCATTGTTTTGGTTTCTTAAGTCTGCCATAAAAAGTGGCATAAACTTGGTGGGTTAAAATAAGAGAAATTAACTCTCTAACAGTTCTGGTAGTTAAAAGTCTGGAATCAAGCCGTTGGCAATCAAGGTGTTGGCAAGGCCATGCTCCCTCTAAAGTAAGTGTCTGGAATAGAAGTCTTTTGGTCTCATCCAGGTTGTGGTGACCCAGAGGGTCCTTGGTTTATGGCAGCATAACTCAATTCTCTGACCTTAACTTCACATAGCATCCTCTCTGTTTCTCTGTGTGAAGGCTCCTCTTATAAGGATACCAGTTATCAGATTTAGGGCCCTTCATAATCCAGTATGATCTCACTTTAACTAATTATATCTGCAAAATTCTATTTCCAAATAATGTAACATTCTGAGATTCTGGATGGATGTGGATTTGGAGAGGATATTCTTCAACCCACTAGAGCCCTGGTAAGAATATTTACTCCTTTAAAATTCAAGAATATTATATGAAGTGCCCTAGGAACACATTCAATAATCTTTTGCAAAAATGTTATAAAATAGCATGCTTTGGTTGTTTTAATAAGATTCATGTGATGTAGTGGTTTTCACTGTGGCGACTATTGAGTTATTTAATTATTTTCCTAGGAATGACTAGTTTTCATTCTCATAGACATATTCAACTAACTCAAAAATAAAATTTGGAAACAAGAATGTCAATGGATCAATGCCAACACATTAAATTATTGACTTGTTTTGTTTTTTGACCGAAGAGTTTAATTTTCTCAGCAACTTGAGCCAATTTATCTCTGCTTATAGCCACGGCCTCATGCTCTGCTGTAGAAAAGCATTTCTCACCTTTTCCACAGGAAATTAATAGACATGCTGTGAATAATGGGTTCTTTAATTAAATATAGTCAGAGAAAAACCTCGTTCAACAAAGCAGGTTCTTTCCTGTCAAACTTTAAGTAGCTCCAAATTTGCTAACCGGTATAAAGATACTCCAAGAGTGGAATCAGTTATGCGGTGTTCAATAAGTTTCGATAAAACTCCTGTTGAATGGACTATCACATACAGCTATGAGAAATTATATGCATATGCCATCCCTTAGGTAGGAGACAGGTATGTCATCACTGTGGCAAATCCACCTCCAAACGTGGAATCCAAGTCTTGTTTCCAAATGTAAAGCTGCGCCTTCCTCCCAGTTTATGGTAATTGGATTTCTATCTACAGCTGAAGTTTTGATCTTGATAAAGTAGTAACACCAAGTCATTTAAAGGGGAGTCCTGACTTGTGTTTGTCAATCCTTTTTGAGCAATGTTACACCTTAAACCAAAAACTGAGCAGCTTCTCAGTATCTGACTACAGACCTTTTAAACACGTATTATATTTCTTAATATTGTCATCTTGAGCATATTGCAGGACAGCAATTAATTCTACTGTAGTTCACTCAGCCCAGTTGCTCTCCAGGTCTGTCACCACTTGCTGGATCTCCCCATGGATCTTGTTACCATATGGTATGATTCCATCTCAGGTTTTAAAATTCAAATATGCACCTCTTTCACTCATATACTTCTAGGAATTTCACCATGTCACTCACATCTCATTTTTTCTTCATATATTCTATTAGATCTAGATTTTTTTCCCAATACCTCCCACCCCAACTATTCAAAAACATTTGCTTAGAAAAATGAATTGCGTTAAAAAACAAAATGGTGGAGAGTTTTACATTTTCACCAAATCAATTATTTCTTTTCTTCAGCAAGCACAATTATTATATGTCAGGTAATTCTCTAGGAGTCAGGAATACAGTGATGAAAGAGAAAAAATATCCTTGCACTTACAGTTTTTACATTTTGGTAGAGAAGAAAGACAATAATCAAGATTAATAAACTATAACAATCAGTGCAAAAATTATAAGGATAACAAATTACATCAGGAGAGGGCATATAGAATATCCGGAAAACACATTGCAGTTTTAGGTAGGGTGGGAAGGCAAGTCTTTCCAGGGAAATCTTTTCATATGGAAGGTCACTTTGCAAAATAACTGTGGGAAGTAAGGGAGCCTGTTGTGCTTATATAGATGAAAGTTTTTGAAAAGATCAAGTGCATGGAGAAATGTGCCTTGTAAATAATGCCCAATAAGTTTCCCATCATGTTTCAGCATGATAATGATAGAAAGAATACACTCCAAATTTTCAGAAAAATAAATGGTGTGCTTTGAAGAAAAAGCAAAAGAAAAATCATAATAGACTATACAATGTTTGAAATTCTTGCTGAATTTTCTTTGTTTATTTTAGTTGTTCTTGTTTGTTGTGCTTTCTTTGTATATGTTTTCCACCTAGTCCATCTCTTTTATGCTGTTGGTTTTCTTCAATAGCCTTGGGACCCTTATAAAATATTTTCCCAGAATTTATGAGCTGGCATTGTGGGCAGTGTACTTGGGCAGCGTTTGCTGATGGCTGACTGCATTCTTGGATGAGTAAGGAGAAATAAGTAGAAGGGTTTGATCCCCTTACCTTCATTCCAATGCCAAATAAGGAAGACTTAATTGTGGTTACTGTGACCATCATTAAAAAAATCAATACATCATTTTGGAATATTTTCCCTTATTTCAGCCTAAAGACAAATCATGCAAATCCCAGGTAGGGGTGTGTGTGTGTGTGTGTGTGTGTGTGTGTGTGTGTGTTTGCATGCATGCCAGGGAGAGGAAGATAAAGGACAATTGCACAGCCATTATACACCAAATTTGTAAGTACATATTTTTTTCTCTGGACATCTCTGGAGAATTTCTCAAAGAGAATCAAGTCTATAATTTCTCAGTGTTTTCTGAAATGTGACTATCTCTCTTCTGTTCTTTTATATATTTATATCATCTTTCCTTGTTCCTAAAATTTTGTCAAAATCTTTAGACCACAGATCACTTCCAAATCAATTGTTTCCAAGAGGATTGAAATTCACTCTCTTTCTTATATTTCTGCTGTCATTTATGTGAATTGTCAGAGGATGATTGTTCTGACACTTTCTGTTCACCCTGTTGCTGGTGAAGAAGGAATCCTTCATTATAAATAGTACAAGGCAGCTGAACACAGGACACTTGACAATGAACAGAATCAGTTAGCGGCAGATTATTGGTCACCTATAGTCACAGCCCAAGAAAGGAGAATGCCACATGCAACGCAAGGCTACACTCAGGGCAGAGTGCAACAGGAGGGGATGTGAGAGGGAGGCTTTATATTGATAGGAAGGTGGGGTGCCACCTGGTTTCCATGGGGGTTGCAACTAACTGGGTCGAATAGGATCTTGTACCAGCAGGAATGTTGAGGACCAAGTTGGGTGCAGGTGATTCAGCTGCAAGTGGACCTAGCTGTCTGGGGAGCCTTTCCTGCTGAGTGGGAGGGCATGTTTGATAAGAAAACAGGTTGCAGCACCCACACTTTGGAGCCCCCGGAGGTTCAGACATCAAAGGGCGCACATGGAAGGTTGGGTCTATCCATGCCGAGATGATCTATTCACTACCTTGGATAGAACCTTATCATTTTTTTCTATTTGTACAGACCCATAGAAGAGTTTGTAGTACTTGATTACGTTGTACTGCTTTATAATTTTTACTGTATGTACTTATGAATATAGCTGTCTGTTCTTTCTCTATTTTTACAGATTTTTCTTCAAAATTACCTACTCATGTTCTATTGTGACAAGGTACTTCTATGTCTATACCTGAACATCTTCATCTCTTCCTTTCTATCTTCTGAATGGTCTATCTCCTTTCAGATACCTTCTGAATAGTTTTGTACTTCAGTGTTTTGCTGTTTCTTTTCTTCATTCTACTCATTCTCTAGAGTGATTACTCTCTTTCTTTCTTGTTTCAATTAACAACCAGAGCTGATAATTCTTCATTCTCAATCCTGACTCTTCACAAAGTTACACTTACTTTACTTTAGACATTTATAATTTCCTTTCCCACAGGCAACTCAAAACCAACATTTATGAAACTTAAGTTATCATATTTTAAAGAGTATTGGTCTGAGGATTCTAACTCCTGATTAAAAATCTACTCGCTGTTTACCAGGTGTGACCGTAGACGGTTACAAAGGCTTTACCTGGCAGGCCTTGCGGTGGAAGCTGCCCTTCCCACAGCAAGCTTGGTGCCCAGCTAGGGGATGGCAGAAAAGGAGTCAGGCCAGGCTGCTCTGGGCCATCATGTTCTTCCGCCATCTGCATTCTAAGCCCAGGCACTTTCATTCTTAGGTGTCTTTATCTGAGGTTTTAGGTGGAGGCCTTCTTCAAGTACCTGGTGGAAGGACAGGGAAAACATGAAGACAATTTCTACACTTTGATTTCGTATCTAGTGCTTTTCCACTCCTGACTTTCCCCTGCATCATCATTCTAGGGTCCATATAATGACAGTAACCTTGTGTTCAGGTTCCCTAAACTGTAGGGACCTCCTTGCCCATGCCGACCCTTCAGTGAAGCGCAACTCTATGAGCTAAAATAAAACAAGTTTTATCAGTGCTTTCTCCAATTTTAGCTTCTTCCACTGTAGGAAATGACTAAAGCTTAATTCTTTTTTTTTTTTTTTTTTTTTTTTGAGACTGAGTCTTGCTTTGTTGCCCAGGCTGGAGTGCAGTGGCATGATTTCAGCTCACTACAAACTTTGCCTTTCCGATTCAAGCAACTCTCCTGCCTCAGTCTCCCAAGTAGCTGGACCTATAGGTGCATACCACCACGCCTGGCTAATTTTTGTATATTTAGAAGAGACGTGGTTTCATCATGCTGGCCACGCTGGTCTACAACTCCTATCCTAGTGATCTGCCAGCCTTGGCCTCCCAAAGTGCTGGCATTACAGGTGTGAGCCACTGCACCTGGTCAGCTTAATCTTTTATGCTTGGCTTATTGCTTTAATAGGCTACCCTGATATTTGTCATTTGTCAGCTTAGCTCTCTCCCCGTCAGCTGGGCTCCTGACAGTCCCCTAGACTCTTTACTACATTTTATGCAGCATCATATATTTTCATCATAGTTAATATACCAGGAGATATGTTTGACTTGCCCCAAATGTTTACTACCCACTACAATAGTTCAAGTTATGTCCACTTGTCTTTTAAATATTGTAATTCTATATTGAATTCAATCTTTCCTTTTGAACACTCCTGGTATCATTTAAATCCAGTCTTCATTCTTAATTCCTGGCTTCCTGAAAAGAAATAGTAAATATATCCAGAGTTACCTACAAATCTGTCTATATTGCTACCATGGTGACAAATTCAAAACCTGATCCCTGACATTTATGATCTCACCCTACCAAATCACTGCGGTTGGATGAAATCTTAGCTTATCATTATGATTTGAACATTTTTACTTTTCCTGCCTCATAACTCACCAGTCTCTTCTATATACATTATTTTCCAAAAGGACTAAACCTCTTCCATGGCCAAAGTGTCTTAATTGTTTAAATTGTTTATTTACTTACTTTAATTTTACTTCTGTGGTTTTACTCATGCTATTACAATTGCTTAAACTACTTTACTGACCCTTTTTAAAACAAATTGAAAAATATTTTTATGAGTATGTAATAGGTGTATATATATTCATCTGTGGTTTTACTCATGCTATTACAATTGCTTAAAATACTTTACTGACCCTTTGTTAACAAATTGAAAAATATTTTTATGAGTATGTAATAGGTGTATATATATTCATCTGTGGTTTTACTCATGCTATTACAATTGCTTAAAATACTTTACTGACCCTTTGTTAACAAATTGAAAAATGTTTTTATGGGTATGTAATAGGTGTATATATATTCATGGGATACATGAGATATTTTGATACAAGCATATAATCATAATAACCACATCAGGGCAGATGGAGTATCGATCACCACAAGCATTTATCATTTCTTTGTGTTTCAAATATTTCAATTATACACTTACTTTAAACTGTACATTAAATTATTGTTGACTGTAGTCACCCTGTTGTGCTATCAAATTCCAAATCTTATTCCTTCTGTCTAATTAAGTGACTCTTTACCATAAATACATCATCTCATTTATCAAATCCATCAAGGAAACGTGTGTGTGTGTGTGTGTGTGTGTGTGTGTGTGTGTGTGTGTGTGTGTGTCTGTATGTAAAATAAACCAGCATTAATTACCAGCAAGAGACTCAGTGCATGGAAAAACATACTGGCAGAAGAATCAGCAAAATAACTGAAGGACTCACTCAGCACAGGAGAGTCAAGAGATGGGAGTGAATGTCAGAAGCTACCAGACGGTGGGAGGAGAAAAGCCCAGATTTTTCCTTTAAGCCTCTGGAGAGTCAGGGGGTGAGGGTAGAACCCTGCAAACACCTTGATTTCTGCCCAGTGAAACTTCTTTCAAAGTTCTGGCCTTCAATATTTTGAGAAAATAAATTTCTGATATTTTACACCATTAAGTTTATGGTAACTTACTGTAGCAGCCATGGGAAAATAATGTAGACTTATTGGCCAAATTCAGCCAATTGCCTGTTTTTGTACAGTCAAAAATTTTGAGTGTTTTAAATATTATTAAATGGTGGAAAAAATCATACAATAATATTATCTGACACATGAAAATTGCACGAAATTCAAATTCAATTGTCCTCAATTAAAGTTTTGTTGGAATATACCCAGGCTCCTTTGTATATCATCTATAGCAGCTTTCATCCTAAATAGTAGAGCTTTGTAGTTGTTGCAGAGATAGTGTGGCCTGCAAGACTGATGATAAATGCTCTCTGGTCTTTCCCAGAAATGATTTGCTGTCCCTTATCATGGAACATTTTATAATTACCACTTTTTATGTTTGCCTTTTCATTGAATTATGAATTACTTGAGGACCAAAATTTTACACACAGTCCAAGTTAAACAAATGTTTAAAGACTCAGTAAACTTTTTGTTGTCTCTGAACAATAAAATAATTTCATTCTAATTTCAAATATCTAAGTATCTGTGAATTACATAGTTATAGTTTTCTTAATTTTAAAGCCTTCATATTTTTACTATATTCTAAATGATGTCAGGAATTTAGAATGATGAAGTTATTTGAACTAACACATCTAATATCATACTGTATAGAACCAAGATGCCTTGCAATAGATGAATTTGGGGATTATTAAAAATGTTATACTGTTGGTAATGACAAAATAAATAGAAACAAAGAATAAAGGTGAGAAAAATTTAAAAGTTGTCATCAATAATAAAAGTTGTTTAGCTTCCCATACGATGTTTATTAAGATAACAAATAAATTATGTTTAAGGACCAAAATTTTTAATAAAACCTTGATTTTTAATTTGAACAGAGGATACTTGAGACTTAAGTATTTAGATTTTAAAATATGGCAGATACATGCTAATGAAATATAAAAGAGCATGCAGTATTAACCAACATGCAATGTTGTGGTTTAACACATGATGGAAGAGTTCAAAATGTTCTATTCTTCTGTAATTCCTGTTTTATTGCTGATTGATTTTCCTAAGTGACAAACTTGTAATTGGTAGTTACTGAGGCACATATTGTCAAAGGCTGTGACACTCCAGAGAACGCCGAGTGAGAAAACTTTCTCATAAGATGTAGTTATTTCCGAAATCAGCATAAAACCAAGCTTTGTACTTCATCCACTTCTGAAGTTTAAAGGTTATGCTAACACAAAACAGATATTCATTTTTATAAAAGACTTCAAAAGAGGAAAAAAGTCAAACACTGCTTTATGGAAAGAAATGAAGAGGAACTGGAAAACTTTAAATTAATAGCATCTTACTAGTTTCTAAGTTTAAAACTGACATTAAACTATTGAGCATAGAGAACTATAGAATAATTTTGTTGTTCATTTGCTCATATGGTGAAGTGGCCTATTGGAAAATTCCATAGGGGAATATGTATTGAACTCTCTCAATTCATTTCATATTTATTATCTCTTCTTTTATAAGAATACAAAGTATTCTCCTGTTACTGGAAACATGAATTATGTTTATACTTGAAAAGAGAAGGAGGAATTTTCTTCCCTTAATTAAGGATCATACTTTTCTTAGGCACAAATCTATGTGTTCAATACCAATGGTATTGGTTAAGTCAGCTTTGGAAAGGCATAACTAAAGGCTAGAAAAGGCATTAATAGTGGCCCATTCATTTTTCTACTTAAAACACTTTTTATTTCCTCTCCTCTCTTTTTCCTATTTTCTTAACTCACAGTTAATTTGTACAAAGCTAAATGTGTATTTCCCAAGAAACGTGACCATAATTGTCATGTTACTAACCAGTCTCAATGATACTTTTTTAGATGACACTAGGGCCACAGCTTATTGTGGGCAACAGGCACATATTAAATATTTAGAATAAAATGTAATTTTTAATTAAAAATTTATATAGCAGTAGGTTTTAACTATCTATTGAATTGTATAGTACGATGGTTCACTGTTACATAAATGAGACAATCTGATTTAAATATTAGTGAAAACATTTTTCGCTTTGTGTTCAAGAAAAAGATAAATGAAATTTCATCTTCTGATTCTTCACTGAATTCTCAGTCTATTTTACAAATAATATACATGCATCATAGCAATGTTAAAAAGATTAAAATTAAATAAGTTCACTGTCACTGTAATTTGAGATTTTATTTACATAAAAAATAGTTGTCACCAAAATTGTTATATTTTGTCTTTATTTTTGAGGAGAATAGAAAACTATCAACATTTTATTTTTCTGCTGATTATGTTGTGCTTTAAAAAAATCATGACCAAATTTAGACTAAGTGAACCCATCTAATCTCTTTGCCATTTTTAATAATAAATGGTGAAGAATGAATGCTACTGAGGATGAAATACAATTTCAACTTAATATTCTTGACTTCTCAGGGAGGAGGATAATCATTTTATAAAAATAAAGATCACATTTAAACCATTAAAAATCAATTATTTCACAAATCTGTGCTCTTTCTTACAAATAATGGGAGACAAAGATGACAGGCAAAGTTTGTAACTTTCACACTACAAAAATAAAAATAAAATAGGGCTAGTCTCCTCTTGGCTGTGGAGAGGCATTCAGAATCTCATTCCAGAGCTTCTGACTGTTATGTAGTTGCCAACTAAAATTTATGTAGGTACATGATTGATTACGTATATACCGATTTATATGTATATATAGATATATATGTATGTTAGCAGATCAAGTTATATTGTGTTTATTTCAGGTCCCTTAATATAATGTAGCCTATTTTCAAATGTTCTCAGTGAGGAAGCATAGTATAATAAATAGATGATACATTTAATTCGGCCACAGACACATTTAATTTCAAACTCATAAGCCTCTAAAATATTATATAATTTTAGACAAATTATTTGATTTACTTGATCTTTGTTCCCTTATCTAGAAAATGGAGACAGTAAAGTCTAATATAAAATGTGTGTGTAAGCCTTAAATGAAATAGAATAGAAAAGTGGCTGATCCAAAATAAGAACTCAAAAACTTACACTTTTTGTATCAAATATATGATTATTAAGTCATAGGAATTGCTCAAACCTGAAATCAGTTGTGTATATTAAGAGAAAATCATCAACTTTCATAAGGAGCACAAAAATGGAATTGTGTTATTAAATGCAGAAAAATTGACATGTCAGCATAGCAATGTTAAGGAAAGTGAAATAACACGACAGCTTAATCATGTTTTTTAAAATCATGTTTATCCCTTATCTTATTTTTATCATAAAGGAATTAAATTGAGGGAAGCTAAGAATATGGCAACCCTCTTAGGGAGCAGACATGAAGATTTTGTTCAGAGAACATTGCTCAGACTCCACTCTGTTGATCTGGAAATGGGACCCAACCACTTTATGGTGTATTATGACACTGTCATAAGAAAGAGATATATAGAAATAAGTTAATTTATGATTAGCACCACCACTGATACAATTAGCTCCACAATTATGTAATTTCCGGAGAAAACAGAGAAATACACCAGGGGGATTGATCTTCAGACAAAGAATGGGACTATCAAAGGGCTGACTCTGAATTAAGTATAAAAGGAGTAGCCAGAATTTCTCTGAGGATTCCAATTCTGCGGCTACTCCTAATAACTTTTATTTAATATTTTTAGGTAATAAATAGTTTCCATAACTCTGTTTTCTGGCAGCTTCTAAATCTTATCATACATTTTTAGAGGGGAAAACAATTTTAGGAAACAGTTGAAGCACATTATCCTGAGTCCTTATTTTTAAAGAGTGCCCAGAAAATAAAACAGTTGTAAATATGCTGATTTGGGGGCTACCCCTACCTTTAATAATATCCAGAGGGTCAGGCCTATCTGTGTAGGGAGGAGAGGAAGGATTCACCCACTAATAACAGTAGCATCAATGCCACCTCCTTGATATAAGAATTATCTGTGAATTAACAAATCTAATTCTTATTTTAGGGTAAAGCAACTGAGATTTTAAAAGATTAAATCATTTGTTTAAGTTGCATACAGTAAATAATTAATGGGTCTACATCATGGGTACAAGCTTTGGAACACATTGTATCTATTTGTGAAAATGCACTTTAATTTGTTCAAAATATACAATATCTTGCAAAATTTCTCTAATAAAATAATATTTTCATTGTTCCAATAAAATTTATGAAGTCTCTTAGTGTATTAATAATAAAACAGAGAACTGAAAATATTTCAAACTTGCAGAGAATTAAAACATATATATTTTTTTCTCTACTGAGCTTGAAAAAATTAAAATATATATACATATATATGTATATATATATACACATACATATATATACATATATGTGTACATATATGTATATACACATATATATTCCAACTCATAAATGTTTTAATACATGAATTCTAAAAACTATTTTTGTCAAGGTACTGTATTAACCATTTGAAACATAATTCTCATTATCTTCCCAAATATCTTTTCCTTTAATCGATTTTAATAGAAAAATCAGGCTTGTAAAATTCCTTTAGGAAGACACATAATTACTTGTCATCTTCTTGTTCTACAATTAACACCATTTTCCACTGAAGTGAACCATACCTGCAAGCAATGAATATCATCATGAGATTTTGATAATTAACCTACAATTTTAGCTATTAAAAATGTTTTAGAAATTGTCTTTTTGAAACATTTGCTACATGACTATAATTTATTTACTTTAAAAATGTCCCAATTTTAGCACCTCAACGTACAACATCTCATAAAAGCTATATTGAATTAGCTTTCTCACATCAGCTTACATCATTTTAAGAAATGTAGGCTGGAATGCAAGTAATTATTAGAGTGCAGAGAAGTTTCTCTACAGGGGTAGCTTCTGTTAATGCTCTTTAGCCAAAGACCACCAGGAACACAGCTATAGTTGAACAAAAAAAGGATTTATTACTCTTTGAACTGAGAATGACTGGTTGCTATAGGGAAATAATGGGTATCACAGTAAGAAGGATAAAGAAATCACTGGTCATTAGAGAAATGTATGTCAAACTACATTGAGATACCATCTCACGCCAGTTAGAATGGTGATCATTAAAAAATCTGGAGGCAATAGATGCTGGAGAGGATCTGGAGAAATAGGAACACTTTTACACTGTTTGTGGTAGTGTAAATTAGTTCAATCATTGTGGAAGACAGGGTGGCGATTCCTCAAGGACCTAGAAATAGAAATTCCATTTGACCCAGCAATCCCATTACTGGGTATATATCCAAAGGATTATAAATAGTTCTATTATAAAGACACATGCACATGAATGTTCATTGTGGCACTGTTTACAATAGCACGGATTTGGAACCAACCCAAATGCCCATCAATGATAGACTGGACAGGGAAAATGTGGCACATATACATAATGGAATACTATGCAGCCATAAAAACCGATGAGTTTGGGTCCTTTGTAGGAACATGGATGAACCTGGAAACCATCATTCTCAGCAAACTGACACAAGAACAGAAAATCAAACACCGCATGTGGACACAGGGAGGGGAGCCTCACACACTGAGGTCTGTGAGTTGCGGGGGACTAGGGGAGGATTAGTGGAGGGTGGGAAGTTGAGGAGGGATAACATGAGGGGAAATGCCAGGTATAGGAGAAGGGGATGGAGACAACAAACCTCATTGCCATGTAGGTCCCTATGCAACAATCCAGCATGTTCTTCACATGTACCCCAGAACCTAAAGTGCAATAAAATATAAATAAATAAATAAACAAATAAAAATAAATAGATAATTTTATATAGGATTGGGACTTAGTTTGGGTGATTTGGCAGAGGTATCAGGAAGCAAGGTTTGGGGCTTTTTACGTATTTCCAAATAAGATTTTCACATTGATTTTAATACACTGGTTGATGTAAAAAGAAAGCAGGGCAATTTTATGATAAGGTAAAAAAGAAGTAGCTGGGACTAGTTTGGCAAAAAGAAGGAAAATATTGTTTCTTTATTGGCTAAGGAGCATCCTAGGTTTTGTTCTGCTTAAACAGATTTATGAAGTAGCTTTGCTTTATCTCATATCATGGATTTGAGACTGGTCTGAGGTTGAAGTTCTGTAAAATTGTTACAAAAGAGAATAATGGGGCCTACAATGAGTGTTGGGTCACCTTCTGAATGTCAAGACATGCTCTTTCTTCTCTTAGTCACTGTGCATACCATAAGCATAATGATTAAGAAAAATGTCTACAAGATATTGTTTAAAAATTAAAATATTAATTTTTAATTATTCATTTCCTTAGATCAATATTTCTATCCTAATTCTTCAAATGACTTGAGAATGCTTTTCAAAAATGGTACTTGATATAAATTAATAAGAGAAAAATATAACTTAAATTAGATTTTTCTGGCAGCAGAGACAGAAATCAAAGTAAATTTAATTATATATTTTCATGATGTAAAAGAAAGAACATTGTGCTGGTCGTCTTCTGGTTTTCTCGTCGCAGCTATTCCTTATCCTTCTTCACCCTTGTCCTTGTCCCCAGGATGTTGGCTAGATTGTTGCTGTCTGTCTTCCAGGTAGTAGATGCCAATAGGCATTCCCAGAGGGAGATCAAATAGGAGGGAATAGAGTGACATCAGGGTAAATGTTAGCCCTTATTTTCTTTATGTCCTGGATGTGTCCCTGAACTAAAATAAACAGCTCCTGGCTGGCAGCCTTCCCATGCAGCTCTTTTTCTGGATTCTCCTATCTTCTTTCACCCTGGCCCCTTTTGGCCCACACTGTTAAGACACTTATTTTTACCAGCCAGAGGGCACTGCACTATTTATTGTGGATTCACTGTACATTGCTTGTTTCTGTGTATCTCTTTTGCTCATTAAACTCTTTGCAAAGTATCCCTTTTTACATTGCTAACAGTTTTTTTTTATAGTGTACAGGTAGTATTTATAATATATTTTGAAATAAAAGTATCACATTGATTTTGATACATTGGTTGATGTAAATATATTTCCCTATAAGGCTTTTACTAATATTATCCACAGGCAATGTGGAGGATTTCATATTGCTGCCAAATTGGTATTTTGAAATAATTTATTGTTTAAAATGCCTATTATTTATATTATATGCCAATTCTTAAAACGAATCTAGTTTCCCAAATAATCATCATGTCATGAAAAACTTATATATCATGACTTGCCTGGGAGCATCCTGGCTTATATTCATGGTCCCTTTTACCTCCAGTTTAATATATATTAAATGTTTTTGTTTTAAAAAATGTTTTATTTATATTTGCATTAACACAAGCTGGAGGATTTGCTATACATTCCAATTGTTCTTTCAGTTTCTAGTAAAGTGTCATGTGGATGCATGTGAAACAAAGATTTACTACAATAATACATCACTAAACCTGAGGTGAAGGAGAACAAACCTGTCTTTCTTTTATTGACCTCACCCAGAAGCTAACATCTTTCCCAGAAGCTATCATAGCTAACATCTCCTCTGCATGGGTAGACTTGACAGGTGCTCGCTGATAAAACACAAGCCTGCAGGGAAAGCTAACTACTCACGCTTGTTGGCAGGGGTCACAGAAGTAGAGTGCTGCTTTCTCTGTAAGGAATCTGGTTTCAATTTCATTAAAAAATAGATCATGGCAAGAAAGAGGATCAAAATTAACAAACCCAGAAGAAATGAATAAGATAGCAGTTCATTCCCACAACTAATACATATATTCAATTTTTCAGAAACAAAGTTTATAATTCCTTGGATAAAACCTGTTCCATACCTTGTGAGAAGGAAAGAGGTGTCCAGTTTCTAGTCAGTGAGGTCATTGAAAACTCAGGAAAATTATAGGCACAAATTAAGCAAATTTGTGCAGGAAATCGTAGTGGAACAGCATTATGTGGCACACAGAGAGTGTACTCCAAAAGTTTAAAATAGTGGTTTAGTCTTTTACGGTATAATAAAAATCTAAATCTATTTATATAATGTATTATTTCATTGTATTCTTTTTAGGCCATAATTATATTTATCATCAAAAAGCTCAAAGAATTTGATTAAAAGAAATAATAAAGATTCATATGACACTTAACTAAAGGCTTTCATTTTCTTTGGACATTTTTCATGAATTTGTAATTAGAAACAAAATATTTGAGAAAGTCATTCATGTTAAGGTTTGTACTAATAATCCTGACAAGATGAAAATCAAGTAGCACCAAACTAATTCAGAAATGTCATCATTTCTTTCAAAAGTAAAAAAAAAAGAAGTGTATTTAAAGAAAAAGTGTGCAAAAGTGATGCTTTCGCAGGTGCAATTGTAGATGGTGCATTTCTGTTTCTGTGAACCCTGTCACATTATTTTCTTCATATCCTGGATGTGTCCCTAGACCAATATATAGCTCCTGACTGGCAGCCTCCCCATGTAGCTCTTTTCCTGGATGTCTCTATCTTCTTCCACCCTTGGCCCCTTTCGGCCTGCACTTCAAAGACACCTATCACAGAAATAGAAGAGCTATCTCAATGTGGCTTTGATTTGCATTTCTCTAATGCCCAGTGATGATGAGCTTTTTTTCATATGTTTGTTGGCTGCATAAATGTCTTCTTTTGAAAAGTGTCTGTTCATATACCTTGCCCACTTTTTGATGAAATTGTTTGTTTGTTCCTTGTAAATTTGTTTAAGTTCTCCATAGATTCTATTGGACAGGGATATTAGCCCTTTCCCATTCTGTCTGTTGCTGGTTCACTCTACTGATAGTTTATTCTGCTGTGCAGAAGCTCTTAAGTTTAATTAGATCCCATTTGTCTATTTTGGGTTTTGTTGCCATTGCTTTAGGTGTTTTAGTCATGAAGTCCTTGCCTATGCCTATGTCCTGAATGGTTTTGCCTAGGTTTACTTCTAGAGCTTTTATGGTGTTAGGCATAATGTTTAAATATTTAATCCATCTGGAATTAATTTTTGTATAAAGTGTAAGGAAGGGATCCAGTTTCAGCTTTGTGCATATGGCTAGCCAGTTTTCCCAACACCATTTATTAAATAGGGAATCCTTTTCATATTGCATCTTTTTGTCAGGTTTGTCAAAGATCAGTTGGTTGTAGTTGTGTAGCATTATTTCTGTTCCATTGGTCTATATCTCTGTTTTGGTACCAGAACCATGATGTTTTGATTACAGTAGCCTTGTAATATAGTTTGAAGTCAGGTAGTGTGATGCCTCCATTTTTTTTTTGGCTTAGGAGTATCTTGGCTATGTGGGCTCTTTCTTGGTTCCGTATGAAGTTTAAGCCACATTGAGATACCACCTCCTGCCAGTTAGAATGGCAATCATTAAAAAACAGAAGACAACAGACACTGGAGGAGATGTGGAGAAAAATGAATCTTTTTACACTGTTGGTAGAAGTGTAAATTAAATCAACCATTGTGGAAGAAAGACAATGTGGCAATTCCTCAAGGATCTAGAAATAGACTCCATCTGACCCAGCAATCCCATTACTGGGTATATACCCAAAGGATTATAAATCATTCTATTATAAAGGCACATTCACATATATGCTTGCTGTGGCACTTTTCACAATACCAAAGACTTGAAACCAACCCAATTGTCTATCAATGATAGATTGGATAAAAAAAAAATGTGGCACATATACATCATGGAATATTATGCAGTCATAAAAAGGATGAGTTCATGTCCTTTGCAGGACATGAATGAATCTGGAAACCATCATTCTCAGCAAACTGACACAAGGACAAAAAAACAAACACTGCATATTCTCACTCATAAGTGAGTGTTGAACAATGATAACACTTGGACACAGGGAGCAGAATATCACACACTGGAGCCTGGGGGTGGGGAAGTGAGGTGAGGGAGGAATAGCAGGGGTTAGGAGGATTGGGGCAGGATAGCATTAGGAGAAATACCTAATGTAGATGACAGGACGATGGATGCAGCAAACCACCACCATGGCATGTGTATACCTATGTAACAAACCTGCACATCTGCACATATACCCAAGAACTTAAAGTATAATAAATTTTAAAAATGGATGTGGGTCAAAAATTTGGGGGCAAATGCCTTAGAGATAAAGCATACCCAAGGAATCAGGAACATTTATAAATTGACAAATTATCAATAATTTACTTGAAACTAATAAAAAGAAAGAAAAACTGAAGAGAAAAATGTTAAAAAAGAATAGCTATCATGCTATATATGGTTAGAAATAATTTTATCTAAAACTTAGAATTATACTTCCACATATTGCTAATTTTTTCAAGTGTTTTGCACATATATTCAAAGCAAAACAATAATTTTGTATTGACTTTATTATCAGAAACCTTCCACAAATAATGACTTCAGTTTTACATCAATATTATCAGAGAATTCAGAGTGAAAATCAGTAAGAATAATTCCAAAAAATATTTCTAATTTTTAATTTGATTCATTAAATCAAAGTCACATTTTTGAACGTTCATCTTGTCAAAGTAGAAAATCTTCATTATTATAAGTGTACTTTCCATTCATTTACTATTTTAATAATGCATACTACATTATTTTTTAATATGAATAAAAATTTTTGTATAGTGCTATTAAACCAAACCAACGGCAATAACCACCTATATTCTTATTAAATTAATAGATATATGGGGTAGAGATGCATTGAAATTGATCATAAAGATCCCCAAGTCCATATTTACATCTACAATTTGATTATTCTGTTTTATAATTTAAAATAGAAACTGTTCTCAAAATTTATTAATATATATTAATCATAATATAATGCATATTATATTATGCATATTATTAATGTGTAACATAGAAATGAACATTTTATGTATTATACATGAATATAAATGTGTATACTTCATATATAATTTGTATATAATAATGTATAAATATTCACACACATTCAATTTAAAAAACGTATAAAGATTTAAAATGAAAAAGCTGATGTTGACAACACAGATCCATTTCAGCAGAGTGTACCTGGCATGAGAGTAACCTACAGATGAACAGAACTACAAAAGATAAATAAAATATTTAAAAATCACTGAAGGCATTTATAAAACAACAAAGTCTGCCAGAACTGCAGAGCCACAATCCTATAGGGCAGGGTCATGCATTAAGGTGAGCCCTGCATTTACTGCTGCTTTTTCCTTTTGAGCCTTTATTCAATTCTAGGTGCAGGACATAGGGCAAACCAAGAACAGTAATCCAGGACTTGTAGCATTCCCTTAGCTGAGAAAATAATCACCAAAATGTATGACTTCCAAACATCCAAGAATGCAGGGCGATATCCTAAGAGAAAAGAAAACCATAGAGAAATGACCCACACAGTCTGAGTACGGTATTGCTGTAAGACATTATTCAACTTTTACACTGTTTGAGGACAGCTGATGACTCAGGTAAAGAAGCATAAAAACAGCTGCTCAGAAACCGCAAAGCACGGCACAGATGCAACAGTATCACAGCTCAGGAGAGACAAATACAGAGTTTAGGAATCCCCCAACAGAAAAGAAAGGATCTTTGTACACACCCTAGGATTTCACTCAGGAGACTTGAAAAGGTAAAACTCTAGATGTAAGCACACACCAGGCCTGTATTTCTTGTTGTGTGTAAGGTGGTGAAAATAGGTTGATCTTCTGCAGAGAGAAATAATACCATGCACACACTATATATTTCATATGTAAGTATAGATGATTTAATTTAAAAATGAAGAGTGTTTAGAAAGAGGACAAAATGAACAAAAACCAGAAGAAAGGCATAAGATACTGATTCCTACCCACAATCAATAAAGATGTTGAAGTTATCAGAGACAAAGTTTTAAATTACTGAGCTTTAAATATTCAAGAATATTGAAAAAAATGAAATTTCAACAAAAATTAAAAAATCAATCAGATGGGAGGTTTAGAACTGAATAATTCAATAATAAAGTATAAATTTAATAGGTTGGTTTAAAAATAGTGTAGTCACAGCATAGTTGAGAACAAATAAACTGGAAGTTAGAGCGAGATAAACTGAATTGATGCATCCAAAATAGATTTAAAATACACAATAGTATTTAAAAGACATACACTTCATGATGATAAACTCTACTGAAGCTCCCAAAGGAAGAGGGAGAGATGAGTCAGAAACAATATTTGAAAAAATAAAACTGGACAACAATTTTCTAAACCTCATGTGAATCTACAACTTTAAGGAGATCTAAAACAATACAAAACAAACCACACACACACACACACACACACGAAGGATAAATACAAAATAAAAACACACCTATGCTACTTCACTGAAAAAGGAAAAAGAAATCTTAAAAGCGAAAGGAAGAAAAGACGTCTTTCTTAAAGAGGCAATAATGACAGCTAATTTTCAAACAAAAATAGTGGAAATTAAAAAATGAAAATATTGCGTGAAAGTGCTGAGAAAAAATAACTGCCAAGAAAAATATTTTGTGCAGAAAATATCCTCCACAAATGAAGGTAAGCAAAGAAATTTTTGGCAAAAGACAAAAGCAGAGTAAAATATTCACGAGTAGAGCTCTGCCTTAGGAAATTATCAAGTATGTCATTTATGCAGAAATAAAACTAGTCCAAATAGAAACTGTTATGCAGGAAGGGATAAATAGGAATACAGATGGCAAATATGTGAATAAATCTAAAATATTGACTACAAAGAAGAATAATAGTAATATCTTATGAAGCTTAAAATATATGCAGAAATATAATGCACAAGAAAAAGTGGGAAAAACTGAGATGGACAAATGTAGGCAAAAATTATGAGGTCTTTGAATTTCTTAGAAATACTTAGCAACATACTGATTTCATTTTACTAATCAAGAACAAATAATATAATGTGTGCAATAACCATTAAATAAAAATAAAAGTAGTTTCAATTAACAAGTTAACAGTGGGGAAGAAAAGAAATATGTATTTGTTATATAACATATAGTATTCCATAAAAATAACATTTAAAAAAAAATAAGGAATGGTACAAAAACATAAAAAATGATAAAGTGGTACATTTAAATATGAAATCCCTTCATTTTATAAAATGCAAATGGGATATATTATTCAATTAAAAGCAAACATTGTCAAAGCAGCTGAGTAACAAAATTTTAAACATATGCTAGCATAACATAACAGTGATGGTGAGCATAAATAAAAAACTTTTTTCAATAACTATGTTTAAAAACATTACAAAATAATCTAAAAAATAAACTGTGGAATATTTATGATGAATTTAGTAATATAGGCTACAAAGTCCATAGGCAAAAAGAAACCATATTACCAAAATAAAAAGGAAAAATGATTATTATTCTGATATAATTTATATTAGCAATTCAAATTATATATGACCACATCGGGATTATTTCTTTCTTGTATAAAAAGCAAGACTTTCTTATTTTCTGATATGCATAGAAGACAGGCAAGGGGACCTGGCAGCTGTATTTATCAGAATCTCTTACCCATTAGTTTCTTATTAAATTTCGCCAGTGAGATGTAAAATCCAAGAATAAGAAAAAATCATCTGTATTCTGCTTCAGAATCTTAGAGAGGAAGTGATAGTAAAGGAAAAGTGATTGAGGCTCTCACAGGGTTGTTGGTCCACCCAAAGGTCTCAGTGTGCGTGGAGGGACCCAATCTCTTGTTGTCAGTGAGGTGCGGCTCTGGTTTCCTGCTCAGTTAACAGGGTGTTCAAGTACAGTATTCCCACATCCTCAGTTCCATGTGAATTTGTGAGCTCTGGCAGCACCAACTCTCCTTTTTGATTCTCGCATCTGGAAGCCAAGTGATGTTCTACATTTACTGATTTCTGAGTAGAATCATTTCCCTTTAAGATTCTTTATCTACTCTTCTACTTAATTCCACTATACTGGAAATACAGCAGGTCCTTGAACAACATCATTTTCTTCAACAATATTTTATTATAACATTGATGAGAAAATTTTAAAAATGTATTCCTGGCCATGTCCATTGTCAGCGTGGAGTTTTGACATTCTCTCCATGTTCATATGAATTTTCTCTCCAAGTTCTCTGGTTTCCTCCCCATCCCAGCGATGTGCACATTAGGTTCATGGGCATGTCTACACTGTCCCAGTGTGAGTGAGTGAGGGGTGTGTGTTTGTGCACCCTGTCATGAAATTGCACCCTGTCCAGTATCGAATCCTGCTTTGAGTCTTGAGCTGCCAGGAGAGGCTTAGCCACCCTCTATCCTGAACTGGAATAATAGGGTTGGAAAAGAGATCAATGAGTAAATGAATACAAATTATTGTCAAATGAAATTCATAAAGTATATGATAATCAAACAAATGCACAAAAACTGAAAGCTTTGGCATTTGGAAACAAAAATTGACATGGCCAAGACTCAAATGTTGGCAAAACATGATGGAAACTGATGGTGAAGCTATTTATAGTATTTATTCATGTTACTGTGAATATTAGTAAAAGTATCCATTTCTTGACATCATAGTCAAAACTAGGTATTAAAAATAATTTTATTTTTGGCTAGTTGATCTAAAATATTCAATTATATTTTTTCTTGAATTTGTACTTTTATAATGATGAAGAAAGTAGAGAATATTTTCATATATTTATTGGCCACTTGTATTTGTCGCACGTTTATATGAATAGATTATTTTTCTCCTTTTTAAACATATTGATATATAAGCTGCCTTGTTTATTAATACAGTTAGCCTTTTGATGAACATTGCTTTTCCAGTATTATTGTTTGTATATCTTATTTTATCCATGTTGACAATTAACTGACAATGTTGCTTTAAGTTTCATGAGGCAAACTAAATACCTATTTCCTGCTGGTCTTTATTGGGCCCTTTTTCGTTAATTATTTATTTATTTTTAGCCCATATGTAGTCTCCAAGAGGGAGTACTCTTCAGCTCTTTTTTCCAAGAAAACCCAGTAAGAATAATGTAATTGGAGAAAAGCCTCCAGACATTGCCATTGATATTTGGACTAGGTTCTTATAATTTTGTAGATGCTATTACCACAGTTAGCAGATTTTCTGACTTGTAAGTCAGCAGGTAAGAGATTAACCTAGGTCTGGCTACCTCATTGGAAGCATTACCAGATTTTCAACCTACAAATTCTAGATTCTCTCACTCTCATGCTCTCTCTCTCTCTCTCTCTTTCTCTAAACACACACACACACACACACACACACACACACACACACACACACACACAGACAGAGAGAGAGAGACAGAGAGAGAGAGAGAGAGAGAGAGAGGTCTGTCTCCTTCATTGGACCAAACCATCACTAGCATTCTGTTATTTTAGAATCCAATTTCCATATTCCAAATTCTATACTGATGACAAATTCCATTCTGCTTCTAGTACCTAGAAAATTACAGTGGCTTAAACATCACAGACAATTACTTCCTTTGTGCAAGAACTGATTCTTGATGTAGCCCTCCAGGAACAATGTTATGGTCGTATATATTTATCTTTGACTAGGTATCTTTATATTACTAATTTTTCTGGCATGGCCCTTTTTCCTGGAGCTCATTCATCAGGAGGAGAGGCATAAGAGCATACCTTCTCACTTTGAAGGAGAGTTCCCAGAATTCCCATAAACCTCTTGAGATTATTTCTCTTGCCAGAATGAATAACCTAGTCAGATACAGCTTCAAGGGATATTGATAATCATATACTTTATCGCAGGTTACACAATACCCAAGCAAAATATTCAGGTTTTTGCTAAATAATAAAGAATATGTATATATTAATAAATAATTAGAAGTGACTCCTACACTGTTATTTTTTAATGCAGTTTTCGCAGTATTTTTCCTTGTATTTCAATATATAATAGAGAAGAAGACAGATACCTGCCCATGCATTGCTTAATAAATGTTAATGAGCCGGTAAACTAAAAAATCCTTTACTCTGTGTCTTATATATGTTGTAAAAGTGATGCAAGTTCCCTTGATGATAAGCATAATCTGTGAACATCTTATTTTTAAGATCTTACTTGTTTTTAGTATTATATTCATTATACAGGCAATATATTAATTTTATTTTCCCATGTACAATTTTTTACATGTAAATGTGTAATTACATGTTTGGAGTTATTTCTAGAGTAAGTATTCTAGTTTAAAGTGTGTCTTTAAAATTCTTACATACTAATTCCAAGCATATTCCCTAGAGTAGTTTAAATAAAGGTTCTTTATATTTGAACACAAAACTTCTTATTGGGGATGTATTTGACACAGGAAATTTTATATTTAATATTTCCCATTTAGTATTCCCAAGTAAGATAATATTTTGAGACCAAACATATTAGTATGGATTTCAGGGGAATGTCATTTTCTTAGGGAAAAATGAAAGAGAAAACTGCCTGCTAGAGGACACAGCAAAGCATTATACCCATTTTGTAGCCTCCTGCTCTCTTATGCTCTCAGGATAGACCCATACATGGTTTGAATTTTTTCCCTGTTTATGAATGTGTTCCTTAAAACCCATTTATTTTTTCTGCAGTGAAAACAAATGCTACTTGATAAGTGGTTTTAGTTACAAAAGGAATTAATTTTGTATGCCGGCTGATAAGAAGAAATACTATAAGGATATGAATACAGAACCCATGGAAATTATGCAGCTCACTCTATACACGTTTAAACATATGCCAATGGAAAGCAAAACTGTATGACACCACACTGGAGTATTGTAACTAAGTGCTCCAGTTTAGCATCATTCAAGTGATTTTTCTTGTTTAATTTTCAACTAGCAAATTATTTTGATGCTTGTAGATTACATCATGAAAGAAAGGAGAAATGAAGAGTTAGATTCAATCAAGCAATAAAAACTGCAATTGGTTAGATAAAAAATATGACTGCAGTTTAGATTCGGACCACCTACGTCCAGTTCTCAATATTAGCCAAATAAAGACAACTCAAATAATTAGCAGCCCAGTGAAGGTCCTCTTAGTAGGAGACTATGAATGAAAATGCATAGCACTCTGGGAAACTGAAGTAAACCTACACTTTCTTTATAGAAATACAACATAATAATATGATATTATAATTTTACCAGTTACTGGATGTTGTTAAATATAATAATAGCTGATCATGAAAACATAATGTATATATTTTTTCTTCATTAGAATCTAAAGAACATTTATTTGAAATCTGCAATTAGTGTTTTTCTATGTATATCAGCATGATTGTCTCTGTGGTGTAGGCATTCACTGATTAAAAATATTAAGTATTTCTCTAGGCTCATGAATATGAATTTGTTCTTTTTCTTTTTTAATTAAAATTTGACAGCACGTGTCCTACAAATTTTATTCCTCAATTAATTTGGAAAACCACAAGCAAATAACAAAAATAATGACAGAAAGTGTTTAGTTTTTATTTTACAACTATACTTCTCTGAAATCACACAACTCAAATTAGAAAACTATAAAATCTACGGATAACATTTAGCAGTAGATCAAATTATTTAGCCAGATATACTTAAACTTTAACCCTCAAGTCATCCAGATGTACATCATTATATGATTTCTAGCTTTACTAAGCAAAATATAAATCTAGTTGATAAAATTGCTACTGTATTTCCAAGTCAGCATAATTTACATTACTGGCAAAGCAAATCAAATTAAATGTTGTTACCCTATGGCATAGTTGGATTGCAGTCAGTGTTTTCTAATTGCACTTCTTTTGTTAGCAACATAACTTTTGCAGTTTTAGTTAGTGGTCATTCTGAAGAATATATTCTGAATAAATTACAGGAAATTCATTGGTTTTAAAAAAATTTCCACTCAAATTTGGAAGACAGACAACATTTTCAGCAAACCTGGCAAGCCTTTTTCATATATTCTATTGTTAACTTTTAAAGGATAAAACAATACAATGAGATATATTTTTAAAATATACTTCTTAATAATTATATGTATAATTTTAAAATTAAGATATCCATTCCCATATTGATAAACATTTGGGTTGTTTACCAAATTTTGCAAATCATGCTATAATACATTTGTATGTGTGAAGTAAAACCATGGAACTATGGGTAGGAAAGTTGCATTTCAGTTTCAGAAGAGTAATCTACTCAGTGAATGTGGAAGGGATGAGCAAATACACATAGTTTCCCTGATGTTGATTAAAAAAATCAATTTATAAAACCATATATATCAAATGTGACACTCCTTGTGGCACAGTGCTTAAGTTATTCTTATATTTTAAATATTATTAAAGTTAAAAAGTCAAAAGAAAAAAAAGAATGTAAGCCTTACTGCATGAAATTCATATTGTAAGGGTAGGAATTGTTTAGAACTTGTTTCTGTAACTGTATTTAATTACACCCATCTTAATTATACTTCTTAAATTTACAACCCAGTTTTCTGACTATTATTAAAACCATTCCTAGAAATTGGGAATATCACATGACTATCTTTGTATTAGTCTGTTCTTACACTGCTAATGAAGACATTCCTGAGACTGCATAATTGATAAACAAAAAAAGACTAAGTGACTCACAGTTCAGTATGGCTGGGGAGGACTCAGGAAACTTATAGTTACGGCAGAAGGGGAAGCAAGCACGGTTTTCTTCACATGGTGGCAGGAAGGAGAAAAATGAGAACTGAATGAAAGGGAAAGCCCTTTATAAAACCATCAGATCTTGTGAGAACTTACTAATGTGAGAACAGCATGAGGGTAACCACCCCTATGATTCAATTACCTCCCACCGAGTCCCTCTCATGACATGTGGAAAAGTATGGGAACTACAATTCAAGATGAGATTTGGGTGGGGACACAGCCAAACCATATCAGTCTTTTCAAAGGTAAGTGAGTTGAATTCATGTGTAGTAGAAGTCAATACGAATGCTTATTTTAACCAGGAAATTAGCAACAAAATTGGTAGTAATGAGTAATCAGTTTTAAGTATTGTCTTAGGATTCAGACCACTTGACTCCTAGGATAAGAGCTTTGGGGAGTTGGTTAAACAATGTCTCAAAGTAGGGCAATTAGTACTGAAGGATATTTGGTGTGACCACAGCGGCAGCTACCATATTTCATCATCTGGGTTTATCAAAAAGAGTTAACAAATTATTCAAAACCACTAACACTTAGTAAGTCTCAGAACCAGTATTTGATTCCAGGTGGGAGGAATTCTAAGTGGAGGAAGAACCTCCAAATATAGTATCACCATACTTGTCCAAGGCACTTATATGGAACACTAAAAACGTACTGATCTTGAAGTTATGCTACCTGGCTTAAAATCCCAGGGAAACCACTGGCCAGCTGCTAGCCTTTGCATACAGGTCTCTAAATTAACATGCTAACATCTGCCTATCTGCAATTCCAAAATTCAATGCCTTTGACATATGAAATATTGGAGCAGTTTGGTACAAACTTACTTGGTGTCTTTTAAAAGGACATTTAAAATTTTTATTAACTCTGTTACCTATGCATGTCCCTTCGTTTAATACAGACATGCTAATATTTTCAATGTTTATCAATATCTTTGATTTTACTGCTATAGACACTTCTAGAGTAGTTACCAAATAGAGAGTAAATGGGTCACATCATATTTCTGAAAAGTTTTAGACGCTCTAGCATGTCTAGTTTAAATAATTCTGCAAAATAAATTTTTGGTCCTTTTTTAACATTTGTAGAATTGGCAGAAAAAAGTATCTACTATACAAGATTTTCATAGCAATTAAAATAATGTAGGTTAACTACTAAGTTCAATATCTGCCTCTTAATAATTACCTAGTCCATGTTTACTATCATTAATACACCCCCAGGGTAAGAGTCAAAACTGACTTGTAAATAAACTATTATAAAATATTCCGAGTAACTTGAAATTTCCATTTGACCCAGATCATTGCCCTACTTCCATTTATTTAGCATATAATTGGCCTATGTCTATAAAGAAAATCACATAAAATGAACAAATAAGGTTAACTTGAGATAGAATTTTTCTCAGCATCAAGATCCATAAAAGAGTGCTATGATATCTCCCAGTTACTCAGGAGGCTGAGGCAGGAGAATTGCCTGAACCCAGGAGGCAGAGGTTGCGGTGAGCTGAGATCGCGCCATTGCACTCCAGCCTGGGTAACAAGAGCAAAACTCCATCTCAAAAAAAAAGAGTGCTATGATATCTTCAGACGATGCAGAATCCATAACTATGTGACCTAGGATTTAAATGTAACGGTAAAGAACAAATCCTAAAATATGAAACTCAAATCTCAAGTTTTAAATTAGAAAGACCTATTTGTTGGTGGAAACTTGGAACAAATATAAGAAAAATCAAAATAAATAGTGCAAACATTATTTGTCTGTGGTGACAAAAGGTCAAGCTCTGAGCCCTGAACCCATTTGCAATAGGATAGGCAGCTGGTAAGAGGTCCCCTGATGGTCCCTGCCTTCTGGTACTTAACACCCTTGAGTAATTATTTCCTCTTAAAGATGGGCTACATTTAGATGTTTCCTTCTCATGAGAAGAATATGGCAGAAGTCAGTTTCAAGTGTAGGTTGCAAAAAGTCTTCCGTCTTGTGTCCTGTCTCTCCCTTGCTTGCTCTGACATAAGCCAGCTGCCATGATGTGAATTGCACTAAGGAGATGCCAAAGTGGAGAAGTCCTGAGTCCCTGAGAAACTCAGGGCCTCTGCCTACCATCAGATGTGGAATCCTGCCAATATCAGATGTGGAATCCTGCCAACAACTGCATCTTATAAGCCTGTAGCTTATAAGAGATCAGGAACCAGAGGCACTCAGCTAAGCAACCTTTGGAATATTGGTCCACAGAAACGGACAAGTAGCAAATGTTTTCAGGTTTAAGACATGAAGCTTTGGGATAATTGTTTGCAGGGCAATAAGAAAAAATTTAACTATGGAGATAATGCTAAATGGCTTCTGTTACATCACTGAATATAATTTTTATGAATATGAATAAAATTAAAATGGATAGTGTAATTGGAGGTGACAAAAGAAGTAGTATAATTGAGTGAAGAGCAAGTACAAAGAAATATATGTGTTCTAATTTTTAAATGGATACTATAGGGGAGGAAAAATACTATCTAGATTTTAAAAATTACAAAATTTAAATGTAGGAATATGATCTTTCGATAATGTGCACTAAACAAAACTGAATAATATAAAATAGTACACAAATACTGCATAATAAAACACGGGATTTATTAAGAATAATAATGAAGAGAAGAGGAAGGGGGAAATAGCTAACACACAGTGAACAGTTTTTATATTGCTGTATTAGTCCATTTTCATACTGCTATGAAGAAACACCCAAGACTGGGTAATTTATAAAGAAAAAGAGGTTTAATGGAGTTCCACATGGCTGGAGAGGACTCACAATCATGGCAGAAGGAGAAGAATGGGCAAAATCACATCTTACATGGTGGCATGCAAAGAAAGCAAGTGCAGGGGAACTGCCCTTTATAAAACCAGCAGATCTCATAAGACTTATTCACTATCACGAAAACAGCAAAGGGATGACCTGCCCCATGATTCAATTACCTCCTGCCTGGTCCCTCCGATGTGGGGTTCATGGGAGCTACAATTGAAGGTGACATTTGGGTGAGAATAAAGCCAAAGCATATCAGTTGCTATCCGTCTTTTAGCCTCATATATTTATTAATTCATTCAGTCCTCACAACAACCCTAGAAAATGCTTTTGTTTTGTTTTGTTTTTGTTTTTGTTTTGAGATGGAGTCTTGACCTGTTACCCAGGCTTAAGTGCAGTGGTGCCATCTCGGCTCACTGCAACCTCCACCTCCTGGGTTCATGGAATTCTCCTGTCTCAGCCTCCTGAGTAGCTGGGATTATAGATGTTCACCACAACGCCTGGCTAATTTTTTGTATTTTTAGTAGAGACGGGGTTTCACTATGTTGGCTCCTGACCTCAGGTAATCCACCGGCCTTGGCTTCCCAAAGTGCTGGAATTACAGGCATGAGCCACTGTACATGGCCCAATATGTGCTATTTTTATCTAAATTTTGTAGACAAGAACAGTAAGAAAAGATACCATACAATAAAACTCATGTTACATAGTTAAGTATGTGCTCAGAAAAATAAACCTTCAAATATCTGTTAAAGAGTAAAGGAAATAATGTTAAGAAAGAAAGAAAAGTACAGGAAAGGAATGAAAGATTTAAAGAGTTTCTTTACATCATGTACACTCTGATGCTAAAAAAACATACCTATGTGTGCTTTTCTAATATAATATATATTTTATATTGGAAAATCTATATATTACATTAGAAAATATATATTATACAGAAAATATATATAATATTAGAAAATATATAATATATATTATATTAGAAAATATAAAACATTTTTTCTAATATATAATATATATATTTTTCTAATCTATATTATATTACAAAATCACATATATATCTGAACATACGTATGTGTGCTTTTATATTATATATATAAAACATTATAAAAATACAATCTATATGTGTGTGTATATATAAAAATATATGTGTATACACACACACACACACACACACACACACACATATATATATATCAATGTTATGCATAATTGGAATCCTTCCCAACTTAGGAAAAATGTGCTTTCACCTTTCTCTATATGGAATTCTCTCCCAAGCAGCTTGATCTTTGCTCACATGCCCATTTTTCTCTTATCTTCTTATGCTCTGCATCACTGCCTCCCACAAACTTCTTTGAACACCAAAACTAAAATGTCCTTCTTGTGGTCTTTTTTTTTCTCTTTAAATCTTTGATAATTCACGTACATTAATTAAGTTAATCATATCCTTCATTTATTAGTCATTATCTCTCATAATTGATAACTATCCTCATTTAGTGGTCCATGAGAGTCTCTTGGTACTCAGCTTAGTTTGTATAACTTCCCTACTTTTCTTTCCATTTTATCCTAAATCTCTATCTATTCCACATACAGCACTCTTGAGAAGAACCATAATGGATTAATTTAGGTCTGGTAAATTATCCTAGAAGTAGGATAAGAAGGCTTATTCTCAGAAAAAGAAATGGATCGCATTTTAAAAACTAATTCTCAGTAAACACAAAATATAGATAAACGTTAAAATAAACTTTTTTGGGATTAAGAAGTTAGCTTCTTTATTACCACCAACATTGATTGTATTGAAAATTGTATGTATGTGTTTAAAATAGCTATTTCATCTGCCATATCTTTGTTATGATAAAAAAAAATCTTGTCAGAAAGTTTGAGTCATAAATACATCAAGTTTATCACATAATTATTTAAGAAAAGTTTAGCCCATGATTATTTAAGTAGTAAAAAAATAGGCAGTACACAACTATAAGTAAATTGCAGAAAAATATCTTCCAAAATGAGACCATTTAGATTTTGTTTTGGTAATAATTTTAATTTATTAAATAGAATTTTTATGAAAATTAATATTTTTTCAGTGGCAAAATAACAAGTCACATGGGAACCATTACTACTGTTAGTATTATATGTGAAACAGTTCTCAGTAAAATTCAAGAGATGAGGAAAGAAAGTATTATATTGTATATTCTGAGGTTTTTTTTTTTTTTTATCCCTCAGACATACCTAGGGTTGATAAAATGTCAAGGCTCACTTTGAAAAGTAAAGAACTGCAGGCAGATGATATCTACAGAGGCAGTAAAAAGAGAACTAGCAATAGTGACTAACTGCAGCACTTGGAGAAATTCTGTGGTTCCTGTAGAGGAAAGTTGGCCTTAGCACTGGAGGTAAGCAATACATTCGTTGACATTGCAAAAGAAAAGGCATATAATTCTGATAAATAAATAATATTTATACATTTTTAGTATGGTGTTTTGTTTAATCCTTGTTTATGTAACTGAAACCTCAGGGCTTCAGAACTATATGAAACATCTATTCTTTTTTCATTTAACATTTCCTATAAAGGAAATCATTTATAGTTAAAATTTTGTCACACAAAGCATTGTGTTAACAAGCAAACAAATAAAAGGCTTTATCTTTCTCATCCCTAGATTTTCTATAAAAATGTCAGTGTTGCCTAAAAGTCTGAAGCAATTTATTTCATATGATTGTCTTTTCTTGTGCCGCACTGTTATTTTTATGTGATTTAGTGCCTGTAGATGTCATCTTATTTTCATGGATGAAACTAGGCATCTACCTCTTTATTCATCCTTCCCTCAATTTTCTCCAAGAATAAAAATAAAAGAAAAAAAGATGATCCTTGAAAAAAAAAGTCAAGAGGTGGCCTACTGAAGAATCTCTGGGGAAGACGTTACGCAATGGAAAGAAAAAGTACAGCGGAAGGAGATGTTATGGAAAGTGGTTTATTCAAGGGACAAACAGCCAAGAAAGCAGGGCATCTAGAAAGGTTAACAAGCAGAGAAAAGGCATGAGAAGAAAAAATATCATTAAGTTCTACAGCACTGTAAGGATGTTTACTTTAATTCTGGAGAAGCCATTGCAAAGTTTTATGGAGAGCAATGGCTGTCAATATTTAGTTGCGTTAAATTACCTAAAAGAACTGTCAAAAACATTCCAGAGCTCTCTCTCCAGAATTTCTGATTCAATAGGTCTAGATTATGTCTCCAGAATGTGTTGCTGGATCAACGGCCACACTAAATACCATGGGCTTGGAAGAGCACCATGACATGTTTTAGCCGAATTAATCTGGTTTACTTTTATAAATAGACTAAAGCGGGTCGAGGATAAAAGCAAAGGTGGAAAGCTTCTTTCTTTGAAGGTCGTGGCTGAATTTATTTTCAGGTTTACATGTTTTGGTTGTATCGTGTTAGAGAGTGCGTGTGTGTGTGTGTGTGTGTGTGTGTGTAATGATTTTCAAAAGACTACAAAGGCTACTTCCAGGGTAATCCCCAATCGTTGTATGGGCTATGTGTGCACGTTTTTTTGCGGAAACCCATCCTCAGAGGTGTGTTGGGGTTTCACCAGTCCTGGGCTGAACATAACTCAGAGACTCCTCCACAAACTCAGGCCTGCGTCTCTGAACCATCTGCTTCTGGCAATCAGTTTGTCCCATTATTGGATAAAGTTAATATTATTTAGATGTCCACATTGTAAAGAAACTGTTAGTTGCTTGGACCTCTGTCTACTTTCTTGAAGAAAGTCATCGCGCCTAACTTTAGGTGAGCTGATGTGCGATGGACATGCAAGCTGCTTCTGAAGCTCAGAGGCAGAGGCCTACTAAGACTTTGGTAGGATCAGTGAAACCTACAGCCAGGCAGTCTTTGAGGTTTCAGAGGAGATACCCATATTCATTCATTCTTGAGCTCTAGAGAGGGAGGCCTTGCTTTCTGTAGCCTACCGCCTTTGGTCATGGCTTAGTGGAATTTGTGACAACCCTTGCAAACCTCCAGGAGGGTTTTAGCTGCCCATCCTTTTGGATGACTTGAAAGACTCATTGTCCATCAACCATGGGCACAACCTCTGTGGCTCCTGTGTTGATATATCCTGGAAAGTTCTAGATGATACCTTTCCAGTTCTGTCTGCCATTTTTACTGCCCAGACAAGAACTTCAGGCAACATCTCTAGCTGATGATTTGACTGAAATTGCTAAGGCACTGCAGAACAGAAAAAAACAAAAGGAAAACACAAGGCAGAATACTCTCTATAATAAATACATCCTGTTTCTGACTCTTCTCTGTAAGAGGGACCTAGAGGTTTTGTGAAAACAGTGCAGTTTCTCCTCAAAACACTGGAAGCACTACATTTGCCTCATTAAGACAGCTGCCACCACCACAGGAAAAATCTTCAGCGTAGCATAGAATTTGAAGAACAGTGTGGAAGGAATTGAAACAGTGATAAATTTGTAAGCCAACAAATCAGTGGAGTTGAAAAAGAATGTAAGAGAGAAGAAGAAAGAAATGCATTCTGAATTTGAGCAACTTAAATTGTTTTTACTGAGTGACCAAGAGACTATTACTAGGCAGATGCAAGATGAAGGGATGGACATTATAAAAACTTAACAAACATCTTACACAATTCTCAGATCATGTATTTACATTAAAATATCTAGTGAGGGAGGTAGAAAGCACATACGCGCACTCTGAAATGGAATTACTGAAGCTACAAGTATCCACCTGAATGACAGAAACTTAAAGTATCCTGATTTACTTTGTTTTGACTAAAGAATATTGTTTTCTACAATATTCTGGGTTGGACAAAATTATTAAACTATTTCAAGCTGATATGATTCTGCATCTTGAAACAGCACATCCTCAGCTTAACATCTTTGGGTATAGGAAAATTATGCAATATGGAAAGATAAAACACAATCTTTGTTATAAAACAGGAAAGCTTTATTTCTGCTCTGCTGTCCTGATTCTAAGAAATGTAATTGTGGCAGGCATTACTGAGAATTAGAATCGAGTAAAAAGCCTAAATGGAGGTTGAGGGTTTGTTAAGACTGTCTTGCTCAGAACTGGCAGAATCAGCTATTATTTCTCAGAGCGGTTATGTTGTATTGAGTCTTAAGAGAATCCAGCTTCTTCCAGTAGTAAGACCCAATAAGATGGGCTTTTTTTATACTATGAGTTTGGTGAAGTTTCCTTTAATATTAAGAATTTATAGATCTCTTCTGTACACTTTTAATGGTTATTTAACAGAAGCCCTTTGACTTTATTTTTACACTAGAACAGATTTCTGAAGCACTTAAAAATCTCTTTGGTAACAGATTATGAAAGGCAAAGTACCTGAAACACAACTGTTTCTTGCCATTTTCTTTCTATTTGTAGGTATAACTTAGGCAGTAAATTTAGTCTCAGTGATTTGGATTCATTTTAAGTTTTACACCCAAAAAACCAGAATAGATTCTTCTTCCTCATTTTCAGCAACTATAAAAACATAGTAGCAATACAAATTTCATAGGTGCTTTGGGTGTCAATCATCAATTGTTTAGAGACTCTGAGATAAAATATTTGAGATTTACATTACTTAGCAAATTTATGCTACTATAATTTTATGTCTCAATGTGGCTAGGTTGTATTAGAATATTTAATCAAACATCAGTCTAAATGTTGTTAGTGAAAGTATTTTTTTAGACAAGACTAATATTTAAAGGAGTAGACTTTGAATAAAGCTGATTATTCTTCATAATATAGGTGGGCCTCACCCAATTAGTCAAAAGACTTAAGAAAAAAAAAAAAAAAGACCTGGAGAAAGTGAAAAATCTCCCGATGATCAACCTTCTGGAGACTAGAGCTGCAACATCAACTCTTCCCTGGAATTTCCAGCCTGCTGGTGTTCTCTGCAGATTTTGAAATAGCCGATCTGTGCAATTGGGAGAACCACTTCCTTATAATAAATTTCTCTCTGTGTGTATATATGCATATATTGATATATATATATACACACAAACACATACATGTACATACATGGATAAATATACATATATATTCTGTTGGCTCTGTTTCTTTGTCAAACCTTGATTAACACAACATCTAGTCCTTTTTAATTTAAAAAAAGGCAATAATGAGTGTGTATGGTATTACTTATTTAGAACTATCTTTTCTGGAAATTTTAGTCTTCAACAAGCCTTCCAAGAAGAGAAACACTCATCCTCCATGTCTTATTTTAATATAGTCAAAACAAACAGAATCAGTGACTTTGTTAGGTGGGGACACTTTTAGATAGAGTCACTGATATGAAAAAAGAGACTCAATCACGAAACATGATGAAACACTGCTACATGGCATTTTAAGCCTGAAATCACAATGCTTGCCAGGAAATTATGGACATCTATGCATTGGAATTATGATATCTCAGGGAACCTCATAGCAGTGGGAACAAAGTCATCTGCAAACTACTTTGGAGGAGTGCTACATCTCACCCTAACCACTCCTTATGTATTTTTCCACTATGATTAAAGACTGTTAGATTAGAATGCATATTGATGTTTATGATGACATTTCACAAAAAATATTAGTCATACCAGCTAAAAGTATTTAGATCTATGCCCTTTGAAGCAATTTTTTATGGCTATATAAGATGATGAAAATAAAATCAAGATTTTCTGCTAACAATGAAAACATAAAGCACATACCTCAGCTTTGGATAGTGGTTTTATGGATTTGGGGGATTCAGCCAGGGGTGGTGGCTCACACTTGTAATCCCAACACTTTGGTAGGCCAAAGTAGGTGGATCACCTGAGGTCAGGATTTCAAGACCAGCCTGGCCAACATGATGAAAGCCTGTGTCTACTAAAAAAAATATCAAAAATTAACTGGGCGTGGTAGCGGGTGCCTGTAATCCCAGCACTCGGGAGGCTGAAGCAGAGAATTGCTTGAACCCCTGAGGCGGAGGTTGCTGTGAGCCAAGATCATGCTGCTGCACTCCAGCCTGGGCAACAAGAACGAAACTCAGTCTCAAAAAAAAAAAAGGAGTTCGGGGATTCAAATAGTATGTTTAAGGAATAATTATGAAATTCAATGTTAATAAAGTCCACAAGGTGAAATAGATAAGTCAACTGATACTTAAAAGGGTTATGAGTCCAGCAAAACACGTGTCATAAACAAGAGATTGTTCATACTATCCTTTCCGAAAAGGGTAGATGCAGGAATCTACATAAACAGAAATTAGTCAATTAAGGCAAAATAAGCCACAATTAGCTATTCTTCTCGATATCTTGCTCATTAAAAAATAATAGGAGGCGGTTAATAAATTGTGCCTGTTGACTGTTACTTCTCTCATTTACGTCAGAGCTCTTATCCACTTAATATATTTTCTAGCATGAAGACCATTGCAAAACGACTATTTATTTTCCGGTTTAGGAAATATGAAACTTATGAGCAATCTTCCTTTAACCTTCTATTGCAGACACAGCACTTGATGGTGGCAAAATATAATCATTAAGACAATAGTTGGCAGAACCGTTAGACCAAAAGCCAAAGTGTGTGTGAACTCAAAACAGCAGCCACCCCTCAGCCTCTCTAGTTGCTGCAGTGGGATATTACTTTGGATTGTGTTCCTTATTCAGGCATGTAATTGCATTTTATGTGGAATGTTTCCAATGCATTCGATATTATTAAAAGTGATTTGTGGCAACAAGAGTATAAGCATTAAGACCGAGTTTATGCTTTGATGATCTGATATCAGATTTTAACGCAAACATTGACATTCTCTGCACAACAAAACTTTTCCAGACTTTACCCTTTTCCTCCCTTCATTTCCTTATAGTTTACTTTCAAAGTGTTTTTGCCATCTGCAATTGATGGCTGCTGTCCTGTAATAAATCAGAGTTCTAAATAATAACTTTTCCAACAAAGATTGAGAGAGAATTTCGTATGTTGGCTTGTATGATAAAAAGGTTTGAGGATATCTTGTATAATTTACTATTGTATAAACTGGAAAAATTGAGAGTTCCAGAATCCAGAAAAAGAAAAACAAAGAAGAGGAAAGAATGAGAGCTATGATAGTGGAAGTCACAGAAAGAAATACCGACAATATACTGGTTCCTGCATATATTTGTCCTTGATATTCAACCATTTTTCATTTTACAAAACAGTATATGAAGTATGATTTCATGCTTATGGCTTACATATTAAATTTAAAATGCTAAAAATAGTAATGTTAATTTTCTCTGCATAGACACATTTTTCTAATATCCAAACTTTTATTGTTTATATATCTTTTACTTTTATGACTTCTTTCTATTTTTAAGACAAAGGTATCAGTCCATTCTCACACAGCTAAAAAGAACTACCTGAGACTAGGTAATTAATAAAGAAAAGAGGTTGAATTGGCTCATAGTTCCACAGGCTGTACAGGAAGCATGGATGAGGAGGCCTCAGGAAACTTTCAATCATGGCAGAAAGCAAAGGGAAAGCAGGCATGTCTTACCTGGCCAAAGCAAGAGGAAGAGAGAGAAGTGGGAGGTGCTACACCATTTTAAACAGTCAGATCTTGTGATAACTCACTCACTATTACAAGAACAGCAAGGGAGAAATCTGCCCACGAGTCAATCTCCTTCTCCCAGGCCCCTCCTCCAACACTGGGGGACACAAACTCAAACCATATCAACAAACAAACATGCCTTTTATAAAATTTAAAAGTAAGTCAAAGACAAAATAATAGCATTAGTGAGAATGAATGAAATCAGCAACCACATACATGTATAGGATTTTCTGGTATAGTAGTTAAAACACTTATTGTATGTATACAAATTTTAAAAATATATTTTATTTGAAATTTATATTTATATATTATACACTATAGATAAAGTATAACATGTAATGCATTAAATTTATCGCACATATTAAATATATTGTGTATATATTATACATATATAGTAAAATAAATATTATATGCTATTATAATAGTCTGTGACTGACATTATATGTAAATAATTGAAATATTTGAAGGGAGATTTGAAGATATTTTTAAAAAGTCACATCGCAATTTATCTCTAGGTGTTTAAATATCACCAGAAACCTTTGAGAAATATTTTAGTAGATTCTTACATATTAAGAACAAAGCATGATTATACAACTTTTAAGATGGTTTATAATCATATATTTTAAAATACATACATTGGGAAAAAAAATGACTGAGCCAGAGCTAAGGACACAGTTGAATAGGATAGAAAGCAGACCGGAATGTTAACATACTAAAATAAGCCAACAAATATTGAATAATTTCTGTGGTTAAATTTGTGAGTACTTTAATCCCAGTACTTTTCTTGGTTTTACTTCTTTAATATTTAACATCTGTGTGCCCTTGAGTAAATTGCTTGTCTTTTTATATAATATAAATAATAATTGTTCCTACTAAATAGAGGTCTCTTGAAAATAATTGAGAAAATATAATGCAACTGTGGTGTAAGGATCTATACATAATGTTGATTTTTCTTCCCCGGTTCCTGGTTCCTAACTCCCATAGCCCTTGTTATATTTGTCTTTTGTTATAATGTTGGGTGTGCCAGGCCTCAGGAGCAGGCCTCAGGAAAGAGAATCCCTCTGACCTTCTCCTGCCCTCCTTTGACCTGTTCCATGGCAGAACTTTAAACTTCCCCTGCCTGCCCTTCTGATTGCAGGTCATAAGACTCCCATTCTAGAGAAGAGCTTGCCCCTTACCCTTGGAGAAGGAACGCTGACATCATGAAGCTTCCATGAAAAACCAAGAGGACTGGGTTCAGAGTGCCCCCTGATGCTGAACACATGGAGGTTCCCAGAGGGCGGGGCGCCTGGGGGGGGCCATGTACATTCTGCTCTGTCCTCCATACTTTGCCCTGTGCATCTCTGCAACTTTATCTTTTAGAATATCCTCTAGAACAAACTGGTAAATGTCAGTGCTTCTCTGAGTCCTGGGAACTGCTCCAGCACATTAATCAAATATCATGAAGTCCTTGCCTACTCCTATGTCCTGAATGGTTTTGCCTAGATTTTCTTCTAGGGTTTTTAATGGTGCCAGGTCTTATGTTTAAGTCTTTAATCCATCTGGAGTTAATTTTAGTGTAAGGTGTCAGGAAGGGGTCCAGTTTCTGCTTTCTGCACATGGCTAGCCAGTTTTCTCAACACCATTTATTAAACAGGGAGTCCTTTCCCCATTGCTTGTTTTTGTCAGGTTTATCAAAGATTGTATGGTAGTAGGTATGTTGTGTTGCCTCCAATGCCTCTGTTCTGTTCCATTGGTCTATATCTCTGTTTTGTTACCAGTACCATGTTGTTTTGATTACTGTAGCCTTGTAGTATAGTTTGAAGTCCAGTAGTGTGATGCCTCCTGCTGTGGTTTTTTTTTGCTTAGAATTGACTTGGCTATGTGGGCTCTCTTTTGGTTCCATATGAAGTTTAAGGTGGTTTTTTCCAGTTCTGTGAAGAAGGTCATTGGTAGCTTGCTAGGGATAGCGTTGATTTTGTAAATTACTTTAGGCAGTATGGCCATTTTCATAATATTAATTCTTCCTAACCATGAACATAAAATGTTTCTCCATCTGTTTGTGTCCTCTTGTATTTCGTTGAGCAGTGGTTTGTAGTTCTCCTTGAAGAGGTCCTTTACGTTCCTTGTTAGTTGTATTCCTAGGTTTTTTATTCTCTTTGTAGCAATTGTGAATGGCAGTTTGTTCTTGATTTGGCTCTCTTTAAGTCTGTTATTGGTGTATAGGAATGCTTGTGATTTTTGCACATTGATTTTGTACCCTGAGACTTCATGACCAAAACACCAAAAGCATTGGCAACAAAAGCCAAATAGACAAATGGGACCTAATCAAACTGCATAGCTTCTGCATGGCAAAAGAAACAGTCACTAGAGTGAATTGGCAACCAACACAATGGGAAAAAATTGTTGCAGTTTACCCATCTGACAAAGGGCTGATATCCAGAATTTACAAAGAACTCAAACATATTTACAAGAAAAAAACAAACAAGCCCATTCAAAAATGGGCAAAGAATCTGAACAGACACTTTACAAAAGAAGACATACCTGAGGCCAACAAACATATGAAAAAATGTTTATCATCACTGGTCATAAGAGAAATGCAAATCAAAACTACATTGAGATACCATCTCACACCAGTAAGAATGGCAATCATTGAAAAATCTGGAGACAACAGATGCTGGAGAGGATGTGGAGAAATAGGAACACTTTTACACTGCTGGTGGGAGTGTAAATTAGAACAACCATTGTGGATGACAGTGTGGCGATTCCTCAAGGACCTAGAAATAGAAATTCCATTTGACCCAGCAATCCCATTACTGGGTATATATCCAAAGGACTATAAATTGTTCTACTATAAGGACACATGTACACGAATGTTTATTGCAGCACTGTTTACAATAGCAATGACCTGGAACCAACCCAAATGCCCATCGATGATAGACTGGACTGGGAAAATGTGGCACATATACACCATGGAATATTATGCAACAATCAAAAATGATGAGTTCGTGTCATTTGTAGGGACATGGATGAATCTGGAGAACATCATCCTCAGCAAACTGACACAAGAACAGAAAACGAAATAACGCATGTTCTCACTCATAGGCGGGTGATGAACAATAAGAACACATGGACACAGGGAGGGGAGCACTACATACTGGGGTCTACTGGGGGAAATAGAGGAGGGACAGCAGAGGGGGAGCTGGGGATGGATAGCATGGGGAGAAATGCCAGATGTGGGTGAAGGGGAGGAAGACAGCAAATCACACTACCATGTGTGTACCTATGCAACTGTCTTGCATGTCCTGCATATGTACCCCAAAACTTAAAATGCAATAAAAAGGAAAAAGAAAACAAATATCAAGAGGGGATGTAGAAACCGCAACTTGAAGCCAGTTGGTCAGAAGTTGCAGAGGCTTAAACTTGTTACCGGTGTCGGAAGAGGGATCAGTTCTGGGGATTGAGATCCCAGCCTGTGGGATCTGACATTATCTCCAGGTAGATGGTGTTGGATTTGGATGGAGGAAACCCAGTTGGTGTCCACTACAAAAGTGATGCCTTGCTTGCTGGTGGGAAGATATCCCCACATATTTTGGGGTCACAGAAGTCTTCTACGTTGTTGCGTTGGTGTGAGATCACAGGGAAAACACAGTTTAAGAGCTTTTCCAAAACTATAATACCATATAATTCAATAGTAAAAAAAGAAAAAATAAAAGTTCAATACATAATTACAGTAAAAATATTTTTCTACATTATTTAGGTTATTTTTATAATTAGAAATGATATCTGAGTAAGGTTATTCTATAATTTATCTAGTATCAAGCTTCTTTGATATCATTGGTTCAATTTAGAATTTGGAAATAATATTATTTTGCCTTCTTGGGAATTCCATTATTGTTAATTGCAGAATTCTTATCATGCTTGCAATTGATCAATGAGTTCCACTATGTACTTATATACTTAGTTGTATTTTACATATAACCTGTATTGAAAAGCTTTAAGTAAGTGTAAATCCTTGCTACTGCTCTTGCTAAGGGAGAAAGGACATAAACAGATTAGCCCTATTGATGGCCAATTCACACACAGCCATATGCTGCATAATGACGTTTCACTCAAGCAGATACTGCATATTCAACGGTGGTCTCATATGTTTATGAAGTAGCCGAAAAATTCTGAGCCCCTTGTGATGTCATAGCCATCCTAACTTTGTTGCACAATGTGTTACTCATGTGTGTGCGGTGATGCTGGTGTTAATATACCTGTTGTTCTGCCAGTAGTATGAAAACAGGGCACATGAAATCATGCACTGTACTTAGTACTTGATAATGGTAATAAACAATAATGTTACTAGTTTATATATTTAGTATATTTTATTTTTATTTTATAGTCCACTCCTTCTACTTATAAAAAAATGTGAACTGTAAAACAGATTCAGGTGGTATTCCAGAAGGAGGCATTAGTGTCATAGGAGATGACAGCTCCATACCTATCATGGATCCTGAAGACCCTCCAGTGGGGCACGACGTGCCAATGGAAGATCGTGGTAATGATGATCCCGACTACATGTGGGCCTATGCTTATGTATGCGTGTGGGTCTTCGTTTTTAAGAAAACAGTTAAAATTTTTTTAATACAAAAATACAAACAGGAATATACAGAAAAAAATTTGTAAAGTTGTACAATATGTGTTTCAAGCTGAGTTGTTAAAAAAAGAGGCAAAGATTTAAAAATAAACTTTAAAGTTTCTAAAGTAAAAATAGTTCAAATAAGCTAAGGTTAGTTTATTATTGAAGAAAGAAATTTAAAGAAATGTTGTGTATCCCAAGTATACGGTGTTGATAAAGTCTATGGTAGTGTACAGTCATGTCCTAGGCTTTCACAGTCACTCACCCCTCACTGACTGACACACAGAGCAACTTCCAGCCCTGCAGGCTCTACCCATAGTAAATGCCCTATATGGGTGTGTACCATTATTTGTATTTTATGCTATATCTTTATTGTAACTTTTCTGTATTTGGATATGTTTAGATACGCAAATACTTACAATTGCCTACAGTATTCAACACAGTAAAATGTGCAGTTTTGTACCCTGGGAGTAATAGGCTAAACCATAGAGACACAACCTCAGTGTGTAGTTGCTTTAAGTTCTAGGTGTGCATAATTATGCTCTATGATGGTTGCATGAGGACAAAATCATTGAATGACACACTTTTCAGGATGTAGCTTTGGTGAGTGAATCATGATGATAAAGTGTTCCATCTCAGGAAGAGAAAAGCAGTGTACTCAAACATGGAAACACTTGGGTTCACGAAAATCGGATTTTTTAATAGTATTAGATACATTTTTATGAAATACCAAAATTGCTACTTTGATAACTGTTTTCCTTTTATCACAAAAATCAATGTTTGAATTTCCTGTCTTACTAAATTAAAAAAGTGAGTATCCTCTGTGTTTTGTAATATTCTGCCAGCTCATAGACTTTGAAGTGTGTTGAAATGCAGTCTATAATAGTGGAGAGAGAAACCATGAGGAAGCTTTAGTAAAGTCATCCCACACCTGCCTAAAGATATGGCCTATGCAGATAATGCTTTCAGTTCCCTTGCTCGCCATTTCTTTTTCTGCTGATGTTTTATGTTCCAGTTGCCTCCTTGGCCATGGTGGACAATGTTGGTTGACAGAAGTTGTAATGAGGAAAAACATCAATATCTAAACCATGCTTTTAAAATTAATTTAAATCTACATTAACTTCTGATTGAAGAAAAATAATTTGTTTTTCTAAACAGCAGTTTGTAGATAATGGGAATCTGTTTGATCACACAGCAATGATGTAGGAACTCAGTGCTCAGTTAATTAGATACTACGACAAGATTTAAAAACTTAATAAAATTTTTCTTTATACATACCAATGATTTTTAAGAGAAAGAGCTGGGTTTCAGGTCAAATGAGTTATGCATTTAGTGTACATGTATTTAAGATACGTACTAAAGAAAACAACAACAAAAAGAATGGAAGAAAAGAAGAAAGCAAGTTAGGATGGAAGGAGAGAGGAAAGGATGAAAGCAGTGGTAATGTGACAGAGACAGGTATTTAAAATGATTCATGAAGTATTTTATTCAATGAGTATATGCCATGGAATGAAAATGAGATGGGAGCTGTTACATGCCTTTGCCTTCATTCAATTTTTTCTCCTGTGTCAAACCGTGTGACATTCTCACTTTTCTGAGTGAATCTAATATTTAAAGATACAGTGAAAATTATTTTGTTCCTGCCCCCTAAACACAAGCTACTTTAGAGTGGACTTGGCCAAGAAGCTGTGATCAGTTCTGGCAGAATAACAAGGTGTGACAGACTTGGTGGATGTCCTTAAATGTGCTTCATGGCTTATTTAAGAGAATGACAGTATGTAAGACATTTCTGCCTAACCAGAAGATGTTAAGACCTAATGAACATGTGCATAGTACAGTCTCCCATCTGGTAGCACACAGCTTCTGAAAAGCCATGTTTATAAAGTTTGGGGTACAGTTATTTGTTAGTTTTAGCATCAGCTGTTATTTATTATATTTCAGTTTTACATTTAATATTCATCTATTTCTCACCATTCACATGTGCTCTTTGTAAGGCAGCCTGGTTCTGTCCAAACAGGAGTACAGTACAGATTTCTGAGTTAATGCTCCTGTTTCATTCTTACTAACACCGACACAGGTATAGCATTTTTAAAGGCAATATATGCCTGTGCCTTCTTCTCTACTTGAAGCTCTTGATTTACTTCATATCATTGTTATGAAGATGTGTGGACTATTTATTATGAGTCACAGATTATTACTGATGTCCTTGAAGCATGATAAATGTCATGTGCATTTTTTAAATTGAAAAAAATATATAGGTAGTCCTGTCTCTGGATTCTGACCCTCAAATCTAGTCTATTTTATCCCTAGATCTTTTTTTATAAGATGAGAATAGAATGATTCCACTAGCCTGGCATATCATGTGTATAATTACTTTTCTGTTTTCTTTCAACAAAGCTAAGCTTATTTCTCAACTTTTCCGTTATCCACACATCAACTATTGCTAAATATTTTTAAAGCAGTCACTTTTTTGCATCTCCATGAAAATAAAAATGACCATTATTTGCTTTCTTTCCTAACTCTTAGTATTTTCCTAAACTATAGCTCTCAATTATATCCTCTCCTACTTACTTAGAATTGCAATTAGTAAACAAATAGAATTCCACATATGCCTCTATTTGAATATACTTTTATTAGAATTCTACATATGGTTGGCTATTCTTGGTGTTTTTCAAAATTCAGTTAAAAAAATGGAATTTATTAACTTCCAAATTCTTTCCAGAATTATTTGCTCCTTTCTATTCCCCTAATTATGTGTTCATGGTTCTACCAGTATATGTGCTCTTGAGAAATGGTCATGTATGTGCTAAAGAAGACACCGGCATGGATTGCATAGATATATACATCATAACATGAAGAAATTGTAGAAATATTTACTTTAAATTAAAAACAAATTTTAAAATAACGGAGAGCATTAAAGAGTATTTAGATAATATAAACAAAGAGACATGTCTATAGGAACTTATCTCCTTTCTATATACCTTAGCAAGGTGTTAATACAATAATAAACGCCAGGGGATTTGAGACTAGGCAAAATGAAGCCAGGGCCAATGATCCTTCTGTACAATGTTGCTTTTTTTTTTTTTTTTTGAGACGGAGTTTCGCTCTTGTTACCCAGGCTGGAGTGCGATGGCGCGATCTCGGCTCACCACAACCTCCACCTCCTGGGTTCAGGCAATTCTCCTGCCTCAGCCTCCTGAGTAGCTGGGATTACAGGCACGCGCCACCATGCCCAGCTAATTTTTTGTAATTTTAGTAGAGACGGGGTTTCACCATGTTGACCGGGATGGTCTCTATCTCTTGACCTCGTGATCCACCCACCTCGGCCTCCCAAAGTGCTGGGATTACAGGCGTGAGCCACCGCGCCAGGCAATGTTGCTTCTATTTGTATAAAAGGGACACCACACAGTTGATAGAAGGTTATTAATATGAGTATTAGCAGGGCAGAAAGAATGTCACGTATTTATAAGATACGTATTTTACGAAGCTTAGAGAACACTGAAAATTCATGAAACCTACCTCATGGTGATTTCTTTTAACCACTGGATGCTTATGACATCAGTATAGTTGTTAAAAGTGTGTGGATGTCACTTTTAATGTTCATGGAGGGTTGTTAATTTCTAAAATTAAATAAGTATAATAAATATGCAGCTTATGTAAGTTAGCATATTTGATTGTGTTAACATGATTAAATGGCTTCTTCAGGGAAATATTGCTGAATATTGTTTGTGTTAATTTGTAGACCTGTAACTTGGAGACACCGCAAAGTACATATTAGAACACTATGGTTGTATTTTAAAAATTAAAGTAGCATGCAAATGTCAAAAATTGTGATTTTTAATATTAAGAGACATTTTGAAAATAAATATGTGCATATTTTGTTCTTTTCTAGAAAAATGTGAATAAAAATCAGAAATATTGTATATTTTTCTAAAAGTACTGATGGGAAAGTCTTGAATTGAGATGTGTAGTTTAAGAAATTAAGGGCATTATAAGCTCATTTCTATAGTTTTGTTAATTCAGAGTTATGGTAGAGCACTAAGGATTATAAATACAAATACATCTGGACTCATTGAGAATATTTCTTCATGAAATATGCAATGAAATTTAAATCACAATACCTACCTCAAGCATGCTGGCCAAGGTTGTTAGAAGAAATAGCTGGGGAAGTTTTAAACTTAAAAATAATGAATTACACAAAATCCAGATAAATAACCAGTAAATAGTGGTACAGTATGCTGTTAAATTTTTTCCCATCAGTTCTTCTATTTAACTCTCTAATAATTAAACAAGCAATAATTGTATCTATTTACGAATGAAGGCAGAATGCAATGGAAGTTCAAATATAGCAGAAAAGCAAGAGAAGGAGACATTACATTTTTTTCCTAATTGTAAATATTCTTTTAGGAAATTATTTTCCTAAATATTTATTTATTTAAAGAACTGATCAAGGCACAGATTTATTTGCTCACATAAATATCTGCTACATAGCCCAATATTGGTAAACACTGGGCCAAATTACTGTAATAATTAACTGAATCTTAACTAATTTTAGCAATTATCACTTAATATTAAAATTAAATGTAATCATCATATTCTGTCCACATGAAGGAAGAGAGGGACAAAAGAGGAAAGAATGAAGGAAAACAGGAAGAAAAAGAAGGAAGGAGAACAATATAATTATGATGAACAATATAATTATGATGAAATACATAAAAACATAAAACACTAGAAGATAAACTAGCTCAAATAAAATCTATCAAGCTGTTGAAATATCACATAAATTCATCTAAGTTAGTCAATTTAGCAAGTAATGGCAGAAGGTGAAACACACATCTTACTGGCAAGGAGAAAATGAGAGAAAGTGAAAGCAGAAAACCCTTATAAGACCATGAGTTCTCATGAGACTTATTCACTACCACAAGAACAGTATGGGGGAAACCTCCCCCATGATTCAATTATCTCCCTCCAGGTTCCCCTCACAACACGTGGGAATTCTGAGAACTCAAATCAAGATGAGATTTTGGTGGGTACACAGCCAAACCATATCAGTACCTTTGAAACAGTATTTTATTTTGGTAAAATAAGACATAAGTTCTTTTACATAGAATTCTATGTAGACTAGCCTTATCAGTATTAGACATTCTATAAACATGTTAATGAAAGGAATATGCTTCCTATTTACATCTTTACTAAATCACTGGTAATCACATGCTTTTCTGAAGAGATTGTCAACTCTAAAGCTGCTACATGACATCTTGCTTAATTTTAGTGACACATCATTTAAGGTACAATATTTCCATTTCTTTTGGTTCTTAAAATATATTCATATATTAAACAATAGTGAACTTTTAAAATAATTCAAGTATTTGATTAAATAATCTAGAATATTTTTTCACACTAAAAAATCACATTTATAGGCACATATACAATGTGTGTAATTATCTTAATCCAAAATTAAACAGTATAAAGTTTTTCCTATTTTTTTGTATAGGTTTGTGCATTCACATGTATAGGTAACTAGACACATAGATGAATACGCAAATATAGATATAGACATATACAGCTAATGATTTGGGAGAACTGATAAAAGTGAAGAATCTGGATGGAGTGGATTTGGATTTCATTCTTAATTTTAAGTCAATAGGGTAAATCAGCAACTGTATATATATTATTTAGCATGCTTCACCATTAATAAGAATTTCATAAATGAAATTCACCATAATCATTATGCGTAATAATTATTTTGTCCCATGATTAGAATTTCTGTTTTTTTAAAAAATAACAGTCACAGTTTAAACAGTCACTTAATTTGCTAGGTAGTTTGATGTCTATCATTTAATTTTATATTCACTTTTATATTTAAAAAAAAAAGGTTAAGTGATTTACCAAGTACACAAAGCAAAGACGATAGCTGACTTTGGAAGAGAACCAGCAATTCCTTTGAATTCTTAATGCAGTTTGTTTTTACAACATTACATGTTTTTCTATTTTGACAGGAAAAAAAGAAATGAGTGAGAGAGGCATGAAGACTGGGTTTCAGAACTGGTTCTAAAATCTACAACTCTGTAAATTATGATATTTTATGGAGAACAATTTCATCATGGTTCAATGGGGACAAATAATAATTTTCCCTGTAATTTGCCTAGATTATAAAAAGATGTGATAGTAGTAATTTAGCTTCTAATAGTGTTTAATTTGCAATTCATATTTATATATATTATTTGAAAGCACACTTTTCCAGGTGTTATTATGCTTAAAAGATGAGCTGCATAGAAAAAATATATTTATATAGTGACTAGCTTAAGAGAGGAGGGATGAGTTGTAACCGACAGGACAGGTGAAGGCAAGTGCTGGACCTAAATAGTATTGACTCAGGTGTTTGCTTCATATTATTGGCTAAATTGTATGGTTTTATTATATGCACCTTCCAACATTCTTATTTCACAATAGAACATTGAAAAGATTCAAGTAAAAACATATGTAATATAATATTTACTTCTGAGCAATAATCATGCAACTTAATATACAGTTGCCAGCCCTTATCCATAAGGGATGTGTTCCAAGGCCCCCAGGGATTGCCTGAAACTGTGGATAATTCCAAACCCTATAGATGTCATTATTCCCCTACACATGCATACCTATAATAATCAGGCATAATAAGAGATTAACCACAATGGATAATAAAATAGAATAATTGTAACAATATGCTGTAAAAATATATGTGAATGTGGTCTCTGTCTCTCTCTCTCTCTCTCTGTCTCTCAAAATATCGTGTACTGTACTCACCCTTCTTGTGTTGTTGTAAGATGATAAAATGCCTCTGACAGGAGCAAAGGATGTGAATGACTAAAGGGAGGGCAACGTCTGCAGCATGGATTACGTGGACAAACAGATGATTCATGTCCTAGGTGGGACAGAGTGGGAGAGCCTGAGATTTTATCATGCTATGCAGAGTAAAATGAAATTTAAAATTTTTGAATTAGTTTATTCAATGAGATAGAGACATGAGAGCAAGTAACAAATGCTTATGCAAGTTGAAGTAACAAAATTGCAAGCTCCAAAGAAAAGGGCAGAATTTCCTGTTACTAATGTGCTTAATTTAGTAGTATGTAAAATCGTTTGATGTAAGTGAGGTCACCATTGCGGCAATCTTGGGAGACACAGATGAAATGTAATTTCTCATTCCTGTAGAACACAGATTTGGATAAGCAGTTAAGAGCACCAATCCGGAGTTAAAAAAATAAAACTACCTTTAACCTATAGCAAAGATCTAAAAGATTTCTTTGGATACAAAAACAGATAAGCCCTGGTCTCAGTATAGTCAATTCAACTTGAAAAAAGAGACTTCAGGTCCGTAAGAACATTCATTCTAGGAGTTAAGAAGGAGAGAAAAGGGAAACCAAACAATCTGTTTTTTCTGCTATTTCCTTCCTGGGTTCTCCACTCCCCAATAAGCCAATGCTTTAAGGGCTGATTATTGTGTCTACATAAGTAAACTGTTAAGGTACACTTCCACAAACCTGTGATAAACTATTATCCCAAAAGGAAAAGTGCCATTGAAAGAGCTTATTTACTTTCATCCCATTTTGGGATTTCAGGCACATTAATACACATAAAGTGGACAATCACATTTTCAGCATAATGAATGTGAGTATAAGACTGCAAGTTGTCACCGTGTGTGTGTGGCTGTAAAATTACAAAAGATCAGCCTAGAAATGACACAAGCAGAAATACCCTTTCTGTTCTTTGTGATTTATCTGGAGTCCTCTTTAAGGATATCTCTTCAAAACCTGTATGAGGTCAAATCTAGAATCTTCCAATCTGATAATTTTTAATGGTACACTAGTACCTTGGGGCCATCTAAAATACTTAGTTTAAATTTTGGCATAATGTCACTTTAACCTATAGATTCAAACATTACAAAAGGCGCTCTTTTGGGAATACGATATTAATTTCTCATTTATATAATAACATATTATTAAGGCAGCAGAATTTAAGACCTACATTATTAGTGAAATATGTATACAGACCAAATATATCTAACAAAAGTTTTTTTAAAAATTCCTCCCTTTATTCTGTCTAGTCAAATGTTGATAATAATTGATCAAATGCATGAGAAAAATGCATCAACTTACTCTTTTTCACATAAATCAGAACATATACTCATTTTTTAAAAAATTTCCTGGGCTATATATAAATATAACATTATTTAAATAATATTTGCACTCAAAGTATTCAGTTATTGTTAAGTACAATCTACCTTCTTCTAGTAAAATTAGTTACCTAAAATTACAGTAAAAGGGTGGTTGATTAGCATCATTTTTAAGTGAGAATAAATTAAAAATTCACAGAAAAATTAATTTACTTTTCTACATAAAACCATATATATTCTCCAGTATTATTTTCAGAATTTGTTTAATAATAGTTTATCATCTTAACTGCATACCAAGTCTAGACTGATCAAATGCATGAGAAAATGCATCAACTTGCTCTTTTGCACACCAAGCAGGACACAGGCTTGTATTTTTCTATTTTTTTTAATTGTACTTTATGTTCTGGAGCACATGTGCAGATCCTGCAGGATTGTTGCATAGGTACACACAAGCCACGATTGTTTGCTGCCTCCATCCCCCTGTCACCTACATCAGCCATTTCTCCCAGTGTTATCCCTCCCCAAACTCCTGCCTCCCGCTCTTCCTTTCCTGGCCCCCAGCCTCCCAGCATACCCCTGTGTGTGATGTTCCCCTCCCTGTGTCCATGTGTTCTCATTGTTCAACACCCGCCTGTGAGAGAAAACATACAGTGTTTGGTTTTATGTTCTTGTTTCAGTTTGCTGAGAATGATGGTTTCCAGATTCAACCATGTCCCTAGAAAGGACATGAACTCGTCCTTTTTTTTTGGCTGCATAGTATTCCATGGTGTATATGTGCCACATTTCCTTATCCAGTCTATCATGATGGGCATTTGGGTTGATTCCAGGTCTTTGCTATTATAAACAGTGCTGCAATGAACATATGTGTGCATGTGTCTTTATAATGGAATGGTTTATAGTCCATTGAGTATATACCAGTAATGGGATTGCTGGGTCATCTCTATTTCTAGGTCCTTGGGTAATTGCCACACTGTCTTCCACAATGGCTGAGCTAATTTACACTCCCACCAACAATGGAAAAGTGTTTCTATTTCTCCACATCCTCTCCAGCATCTGTTGTCTCCAGATTTCTTAATGATCACCATTCTAAATGGCATGAAATTGTATCTCAATGTGGTTTTGATTTGCATTTCTCTAATGACCAGTGATGAAGAGCATTTTTCCATATGTTTGTTGGCCTCATAAATATCTTCTTTTGAAAAGTGTCTGTTCATTTACTTTGCCCACTTTTGAATGGGTTTGTTTGTTTGTTTTTTATTGTAAATCTGCTTTAGTTCTTTGTAGATTCTGGATATTAGCCCTTTGTTTGATGGGTAAATTCCAAAAATTTTTCCCATTCTGTTGGTTGCCAGTTGAGTGTAATGATTGTTTATTTTGCTGTGCAGAAACTTTTAAGTTTAATTAGATCCCATTTGTCTATTTTGGCTTTTGTTGCCATTGCTATTGGTGTTTTAGTCATGAAGTCCTTGTCTATGCCTATGTCCCAAATGGTTTTGCCTAGGTTTTCTTCTAGGTTTTTATGGTGTTAGGTCTTACAATTAAATCTTTAATCCATTTGGAGTTAATTTTAGTGTAAGGTGTAAGGAAGGGGTCTAGTTTCAGCTTTCTGCACATGTTTCTGTTTTTTAAAATGAGGTCAATCTTGTCTCTGATCATAATTCAGAACATAGAACCTTGTCTGCACACAGGGAGTCCCATACATAAAATTTGAGCCCCTTTATCTTCCTACCATAACAAGGGATCCTACCTATTCCAAAGAAGCCTTTATTTATTTAACATATACTAACACTCTTGTGTTTGCATTGAGCTAATTTATACTCCCACAAGCTTTATCTAGCTAAGGAGGTGCCAAAGTTTAGTTAAGATACAAGTTTCACTGTGAAATAGAGGTAAAATTGGCTAAAGGTGCAGTTCTTTGGAGGAGGTAAGTAATCTGAATTTTCTTTCTTGAAAAAAATTCAAATTTTATTTTAGATACAGATCTGGTCACCCTGGTAGTGAGCTTCGTACCTGATAGGTAGTTCATGCACCCACCTCCCCTCCCTCCACCCTCTAGTAATTCAGTGTCTATTGTTTCTACAGTTATGTCCATATGTTCTGAATGCTTAGCTCTCAGTTATAAGTGAGAACATGTGGTATTTAGTTGGTTATTCCTGTATTAATATGTTTAGGATTATGGCTCTATCCATGTTACTGCAAAGGACATAATTTTGTTCTTTTTTATGGCTGTGTGGTATTGCATGGTATCTATGTACCATATTTTCTTTATCCAATCTACCATTGATGGGCACCTAGATTGGTTCCATGTCTTTGCTGTTGCTAATAGCACAGTGATGAGCATACAATGCATGTGTCTTTTAAGTAAAATGATTTATTTTGGGGGTATGTATCTAGTAATGGCATTGCTGGGTTAAATGTTAGCTCTGTTTTAAGTTCTTTGAGAAATCTCCAGATGTAACTTCTGAAACTGAATCACTAATAAGGAACTTGTCAAGCCAAAAAGTTCTGGAGGATGGGTTCACAGCTGAATTCTATGAGAAATACAAAGAAGAACTTATACCAATCCTACTAAAACTAATCTAAAAAATTGAGCAGGGTGAGCTCCTCCCTAACCCATTCTGTATAGCCAGCATCAGCCTGATACCAAAATCTGGTAGAGACTCAACAGAAAAATAATCTTTCAGACCAATATTTTGTATACACATAAATGCAAAAATCCTCAACAAAATACTAGCAAATAAAATCCAGCACCACATCAAGAAGTTTATACACCAGGATCAAGTAGTTTTTGTTCCTCAGATTCAAGGCTGGTTTAACATCCAGGAATCAGTAAATGTGATTCAGCACATCAACAGAATCAAAAACAGAAACCATATGATCATCTCAATAGATGCAGAGAAAGCTTTCATAAGATGCATGATAAAAATTCTCAAAAGACTGAACATTGAAAGATATGCGTCAAGATATCAAGAGCCATTTGTGACAAACCTATAGCCAACATCATACTGACTGATCAAAAGCTCAAACTATCCCCCCTAAGAACTGGAATAAGAAAAGGATGCCTACGCTCACAACTCCTATTCAACATATTATTGGAAGCCCTAGCCAGATAATCAGGCAAGAAAAAGAAAGAAAAGGCATCAAAATGGGAAAAAAAGAAGTAAAACTATCTTTCTTCACTAATTATATAATTCTATACCTAGAAAATCCTTAAGACTCCTAGAATTGATAAAGAACTTTAATAAAGTTTTAGGATATAAAATAAATATATAAAAATCAATATCATTTCTACGCACCAACAATGTCCAGGCTGAGTGAAATCAAGAGCACAATTCCACAATCCCACTTACAATAGCCACAGAAAAATAAATACCTAGAAATACATCTAACCAAAGAGGTGAAAGATCTCTGCAAGGAGAACTGCAACACACTGCTGCTGAAAGAAATCAGAAGTTACACAAATAAATGGAAAAAAAACCATGCTCATTGGAAGAATCAATATTGTTAAAATGACCATGATGCTCAAAGCAATTTATAGATTTAGTACTATTCCAATCTAACTGCCTATATCATTCTTCATAGAATTAGAAAAAAAGAAATATTCTAAAATTTACATGGAACCAAGAGACCCCAGACAAAGTAATCCTAAGTGAAGAGAGAAAAGCTGGAGGCATCACACAATCTGACTTTAAATTATACTGTAAGGCTAAATTAACCAAAATACATGGTAGTGGTACAAAAACAGACCCATAGACCAATGGAACAAAATATAAAACTCGGAAAGAAAGCTGTACACTTACAACCATCTGATCTTCAACAAGGTCCACAAAGACAAGCAATGAAGAAAAGACACCTCATTCAATAAATGGTGCTGGGATAACTGGCTAGCGATCTGCAGAAGATTGAAGCTGGACCCCTTCATTTCACCACATATAAACATTAACTCAAAATGTATTAAAGATTTAAATGTAAGACCTCAAACTATAAAAATCCTGGAAGACAAAAATAGGAAATGCTCTTCTCTACATCCTGCTTGGCAAATGTTTTTTTTTTTTGCTAAGTCCCCAAAAGCAATTGCAACAGAACAAAACTAGACTAGTGGGACCTAATTAAATTAAGAGGTTCCTCCCAGCAAAATAAACAATGAATAGAACAAACAGACAACCTACAGAATGGGGGAAGATTCTGTATTTGGAAACTATGCATCTGACAATGGCCTAATATCTGGACTTTCTAGGGAACTTAAATCAACAAGCAGAAAAAACAAACAACTCCATTAAAAATGGGCAAAAATCATGAACAGATAATTCTCAAAAGAAGACATACAAATGGCCAACAAGCATAAAAAACATGCTCAGCATTACTAATTATCAGAGATATGCAAATCAAAACCGCAATGTAATAGCATCTCACACCTGTCAGAATGGCCATTATTAAAAAGTCAAAAAACAACAAATACTGGTGAGGCTGCAGAGGAAAGGAAATACTTACACACTGTTGGGGTGGGAATGAAATTTCTTAAGTCACACGAGCTACCTATAGTATTTCATCTGTAGGTCCACTTTAAGTGAGCTGATAACCTCAACTGCATAATTATTTTTTGTGCCTAATATTCATTCACAAAATTTTTTCTTTCATCTTAGAATTGATTCATGTGCTAGATATTCTGAAAGGTTTTAGAACCCTGGTAAAAATGTGTGGACAAAATAAAAGTAATTTTTTATTATAACCACAGGATATTTTCACTTTTAAGAGTAATGTCATATCTGCCCTTTAAGAATGCATAATGGTTATTTATTTTTGAGACAGGGTCTTACTCTGTCACCCAGGTTGGAGTGCAGTGGCATGATCTCGGCTCACAGCAACCTCCGTGTTCTGGGTTAGAGTGATTTTCATGACTCAGCCACCCTAGCGGCTGGGATTATAGGTGCCTGGCATGACACTCTGCTAATTTTTGTATTTTTAGTAGCGACATGGTTTCATTATGTTGGTCATGCTGGTCTCAAACTCCTGACCTCAAGTGATCCTCCTGACTCAGCCTCATAAAATGCTGGGATAACAGGTGTGAACCACTGTGCCCGGCCACATAATGGTTAATTCTATATTATTTAGTGCTTTCATATTTTGAATATAATGGTAATGATTGTAGAACTCATCAGAAAGAAACCCCTATTTAAAATTACTACTTTGTTTTTTATTGACAAAGCACAATTTACTTCTGTACACATATACCCACATCACACAGAAAAATACATTTTACCTTCCAATTTACAATAAAACAGTAATAAAATATAAATTATAGGGTGTCTTTAAAACAAAGAATTAACTAAAATAATTTTTCTGTCTTAGCTGGTGCCATTTAATGGCTTTTGATGCAATCTATGATTAATGTAGAATTTCCCACCTTGTTCTCTTTAAAACTTCTTTTTACCAAACCTAATTTATTGATTCCATTCCATATTTAAAACTCAGATATGTATATTGATCAAACTGACCTCACCCAAAATACCCAAAATAAAACTGAAATAATATACATAATTTGGACTTATGATTTTGCTCATACATTCCACATTAGGTATGTCATTTGTATTTGAAGCAGAATAATGACCTCAAATTATGAATCGGTCATTCACAAAATAATTCAAAGATATGGCATTCCCCTGTCTCTGGCCCAGGTTTAGAGTTGCCAAGCAGCCATTTAAGTTAACACAGTGGAATAGTGTAAAATGATATTGTCAATTTTTTATTTGTAATTACTTAATTCACATTTTCCAGGCATATAGGTAAGACAAACTGTGGCTCTTCTGTGATGGATGACTCTCAGTGTAATATTTGATTACTTCAGAGGACATCTCATCATAAGTTGGCTTCATTCCAGAACTTTTTTAAGGAGGAGAGTAAAGAAAACATAAAATGCAATCAATAGGAAGATATAATTGATTTTCAAGCAAAGATAAAACTATAAGTCATTCACCTCATATAATTATGACAAGATTTTCCATACACATCAATCTCTAAGATATTTTAGAGAAAAATGGGAGATTAGCACTGAATATAATAATATTAAATTTTGGAGAACAAAAATGCATCAGATAAATGAAATAAGATGTTCAAATACAAATAAAGTAAGGCTGATTTAGACTCAGGGTTGAAACAATGGAACACAATATGTACAGGGGAATATTTGCACCAGGTAATCCTAAAGTAAATGGAAACTGAATTCATTTCTCAAGTAATTATCTAAATAAGAATATAAATTGAAATACATAATATTAATACATATATATATTAAAGGTTAGAGAGAAAAACTATTAAAATATAATCACTGCTCTAAGGAGCAGATCAACTCTGGAATAGAAGCAAAATATCTTTGAAATCAATTCCTTACCAATAATTTTATTTGTTGTAACAGATTTTTATTTGATTTAAATATTTCAAGTACTGTTTTATGGCAATTCACACATCAGCTTGCATCACTTGCTACCTTTCATATGAGTTGATGACACAGGAATGTTCATAACAAAATGTGAGGTATTCTCCGCAAGAGCATATGTTTTTCATAGAAGTGAGTAAACAAAAATAGTTTTCTTAGCATTAAACAATATCGCATCAAATACTAAAAATTACATGATTTTATTACACATTACATTTGTGTCACCATTGATAGATGGATGGACAGATGGATTTATTTATTTATTTATTTATGACATCGATTCTTCTTCATTTGGAAAAACTAATACTGAGAGGAAATCTGTATAACTTTCACCCAGTTTCCTGTGTTGGTAGCCTCTTGCATAGCAGCAGTATATTATCGAAACTAGAAAGCTGATATTGGCCTGATCTATTTCAGCAGATTTACAGGCATTCCCGTGTGTGTATGCATGTATATGTGTGCATGTGACCTTAATTTTTTTGCAATTTTGTCCCAATGGTAGATGTGTTTTACCACCCTGTTGCAGTCAATATACAGGACAGTTCAATCATAAGGCTCTTCTTTGTAACTTAGCCACCTCTAACCTCTGCTTCCTGATCTCTGGCAAGAATTTACCTGCTCTCAATCTCTATATTTTATTATTCCATGAATGTAACATAGATGTAATTGTACAGTATGCAACCTTTTGAGATTGACATTTTCACTCAGAATAATTATTTTATGATCTATCTAAATTGCTATCTCCTTTTTATTGCTTTTTTTTAACTGTTACTTTGTAGTATAGACATACCACAGTTTGTTCAACTATTCCTGTATTAAAGCATATTGGGATTATTTCCAGGTTTTGGTTATTATGAACAAAAGTGCTTATAAATATTTATTTTCAAGCTTTATGAATATAAGTGTTCATTTTTCTGGATTAAATGCTCCAAAGTACAATTTCTGGAATATATTATAAATAAATGTTTAGTTATGTAAGAAATTGCCACAGCCTTTTTCAGGCGACCGGTCTGTTTTACACTTCAGCTAGCAATGTCAGAGTAGTCCAGTTAGTTATTCCATATGCTCATGAACATGTGATGCTAATCTTATTTCGTTTTCCTCATTCTAAGTGTCTAGTGGTATCTCATTATGGCTTTAATTTGACTTTCCCTAATGGTTTATGATGTTGAACATCTTTTATGTGCTTAATATCAACTGTATACACTATTTGGTAAAATGTCTCTTCATCTATTGCCCATTTTCTAATTGGACAATTTGGTTTTATACTGTTGAGTTTTGAGAGTCTGTTATATATTTTAGATCAAATACATTTGTGGGCTATATGGATTGAAAATATTTTCTGTGTATAGCTTACATTTTCTTTCTCTTCACAGGAGCTTTCACAGAAAAAAAGTTTTCATTTTGTGGAAGTCCAATGAATCAATATTTACTTCCATGGATTGTGTTTTGGTGTTAAGACCAAGAACTCTTCATTTAGCTCCATGTCTTAACCATAAGATTTCTTTTTTACTATTTTATTTTTCCTAAGAAGTTTTTGAGTTTTGTATTTTAAATTAGGCCCATGATCTTATTTTTAGTTATTTTTTTTTTAAAATATGTTAGTTTTAAGTAAAGGTTGTTTTGTAAAAGATTTTGTACTTATGGATATCCAATTACTCTACTACTATATACTGAAGTTTCTCCTTCCATTGGATTATTTTTACACTGTTGTCAAAAATCTGTTGGTCATATTTTTATGAATTTGTTTCTGGATTCTCTATTCTCGTGGTTATTGCTTCTGTGTCATTGATCTGAACCTCCTCCTTCAATAATACCACATTATTTTACAAATTGTATGTGCACAGTAAGGCTTAACATCTGACAAAGCAATTGATGCCACTTCTTTATCAAGGTAATTTTAACTATCCTTGGTTCTGTGATATTTCATATACATTTTAGAACAAGCTTCTCTGTGCTTGATAAAGCATCACTGATATTTTGATGGACAGATACAAGAACCTATAAATTATTTTGGTTTTTCTATCCATTTACACACTGCATCTCTCTATTTAGGCCTACTTTGATTTTTTTCATCAGGTTTTCATAATTTTTAGCATATAAATACTATATATATTTGGTTAAGTACAGAGAATCTACTTTTTTGGCACAATAGTAAGTAATGTTGCATTTTTAATTTCAGGTTTCACTTGTTTGTTGTGAGCATATAGAAATAAAAATAATTCATATTTATATAGAAATTTATATAGTAACTGTATTTTTAATCCATTGTATATTTCTTTATACAATTGCTCTTGTATCCTGTGACTTTACTTAACTCATATATTCTTTCTAGAAGATTGTGTGTGTGTGTGTGTTCCTTGGGATTTTCTACATAGACAATCATGTCATCTGAATTTTAAAAAAGTTTATTTCTTCCGATGTGATGCATTCTTTTCTTTTTTTTCTTTTCTTACAATGGCATGATCTTCCAGTATTACGTAGAAGAAATGTTGCAAAGGCAAACACCCTTGCCTTGTTCCCAATCTTAGAAGAACATCATTTGACCGTCACCACTAAGTATAATGTTAGCTGTGGGAGTTCTGTAGATGCACTCCATCAAGTCAAAGACGTTCCCCTCTATTTCTAATGTTTTTAAAAAAATATTATTCTGAATGGATGTTGAAATTTGTTCTGTGTAAAATGGTAAGATTACATTGATTTTTTTCTTCCGGCCCTTATGATGAAGATTTCATTGGTTTTCAAATGTTAAAAAAAAGTCTTGCATGACTTGAATAAAGTTTATTTGGTCATGGGGTATAATTCTTTTTGCACATTTCTGAATTGGATTTGCTAATATTTTGTCGATGGTTTTATCATCTATGCTTCTGGATGACATTGTTTTCCAGTTTTTTTTCCTTTTTAAAAATATCATCTTTCGTTAGATTTGGTATCAGGGTTATACTAAGTTTACAAATTAGTAAGGAAATGTTCCCTTACAAGAGACTGTTAAAAAAAAAGAGCATAATTATTCTTTAATTGTTTAATAGAATTCACAGTGAAATAGTCTTATCCTGGTCAATTTTTAAACAGATTCCACTTATGTTCAACAGATTCAATAGTTATAGAACGGTTTACATTGTTCACTACATTTCGGTTAAGTTTTTTGTTTTAGTCAATTTTAGTTTTCAAGAAATTGGTCCATTCTTCTGAGAGGCTGAAATTATACATGTAAATTATTCATCATATTTATTCATTATACTTCCACTAAATGCAGTGTTTACGGTGATAACTCTATTTTGTATTTGGCATGTTAAATTATGTCTTCTGACTTTATTATTGTTCTTGTTAAGTTTTATAAATTTTATTTTATGTTAGAGAAGCAGCTTTTGTTCCTCAACTAGTTTTTTTTTTCAGTTTTACTGATTTCTGATCATTGTTATTTTACTCCTTTTTCCGTCTTTCAGTTTATTTTGCTCTTTTATTTCTAGTTTACTGAGGATGAAACTTAAATGGTTGATGTGAGAACTTTTGTAATTTAAAATGTAAACATTTAATAATATACGTTTTCCTCTCAGCACTACTTTAGCTGTATCCCAGTTATTTTGATTTGGTGTATTACTATTTTCGTCAGGCCCTATGTATGTTAGTAAATATAATCACTTATTGCTTGACAATCATTGCTGGAGGTCACAAGATTTGTAACTTCCTCAATTGTTCCTATAGATAAAGACACTGTTGTCAGAACTTAAGATTAGATTAGCATTTCAGATATTTTTCAGATTTTTGCATTCTGGAGACTGACTCTATCTAGGATTCTCACTAAGAAACTGGCTCAACCTGTCATGGAATCCCTGTTAGAAACTCCCAGCACATGAAGACCATTTGGACTCCTGCGATTTTATCTCCAATGAATAAATAGCTTCCATTCCTTCATTTTCTGACAACCAAACAATTCTTTAAAACACTAGCCTTTGAGCTTTTCAGGAGATAGATTTGAGAGAAATTTCCCATTATCCTGCTTGGCTACCCTTGTGATAATTAAACTTTCTTTGCTGCAATATCTGCTGTTCCCAGTGAATTGGCTTTTCTGGGCAGCAGGCAAGATTAACTTGTCGGCCCGTTACAGAGGTTCAGCGTATCATTAACTGTGACACTACCCTGACATTAAGTTGGAGAACCATTTCCCTCCTCAGGAAGATCAGCCCTCATTCAGCTGGCTAGCACCAACCACTGGGGAAGACACCCTGTCTCCTACCAAGCAAATGGGTGAGGTTGAAGATCTACTTTATTCTTGGCACAAAAACCATGAATAGGGTACTGATTGTTATGCTGGTACTTGGCTAGAGTTGGATTAGTGTTGCCAAAGAAGGCCTGAGGTGATACCACCATTTTCCCACACCTTGGATAAAAAGCAAAGTATGGGAATATGGAGCTTTTATTCTCGTACTTTTATTTGGATCTTTTTTGTTTGTTTGTTTTATGCCTATTGGTTCTAGGGCAGAGATCTTTATGATAATCTGTAGGAAAAATGGAAGGGAAAGAGAAAACCTAGAAAATACAACACTGTGTCATTCCTCAAGCTCCTATTTCTTTATTAAGTTTACTTACTTCTTTGAGACTTTCAGTCTTCTTGCTTATATTATTATGCTATGTCCTGGACCTTCTACTTGTAAGTGAAATAACCTAGAGGAAATGTAGCTAATCTATCTTGGCTGGAAATGGATGTGTATGAATTGAATTTCAATGATTAATTATACTGAATGAAATATTGAAACTAAATGCAAATGACAAAATATTTATTGTGAATAATGGGCTTTGTTTTACTTTTTAAAAATGCTGCAATCTTCTACACATTTAAAAAAAAAAGTCTTTCAAAATTCTAAGCTTCTGGTTTTGACATATTTTCTAACTTTGCTGAAATAGAAATATTACATGTGGGACTTTGAGAATAATAATTATGCCATTTTCTTCATTAATATTCTTGACATCAACTCATGCTGAGATTCATGATTACTTTCTAAATTTTAATATAACCTATGTGAACTAATAAGGCATCTACTTTAGAGTTTTTGTGTTGATTTAAAGATTTAGATGTTTTACAGTGTATGTCTATCAATACTAGATTAATATGTAGTGGGCTTTATTTAAATGTTTCAAAGCTTTTCAAAAATTGTAATAATGATTAATAACAACTTTATATTCTGCTCATGATAGTTTTTCCTATATTCCCTAGGGATTTTAGAAAATATAATTTTCAAGGAAAGTGAATTTTATTTCAACTACATATGTACAGTTTTACATAAAAATTCAACCAATGTTTACATTTGTAATTTAGAATATATTGCTTTATTTCTGAGCAGGGAATTCCTAGAAGTTTTGCATTTTAAAACTTATCCAATATCAATAAATGAAAATAAGATGTCATCATTCCATATAAATCTACTATATGTGTATTTATCTTTATGATACACTTAGATTATTTTAAAATTATATTAATTTTTCTAATTAAAAAAACAAAAGGTATAAAGATTTTAGTCAAAAGTAGCTACTGGCCTTTCTTGTAATATAATGAGCAGAATTGGACATGAAATACTAATCTGTTTATGTAGATTATCTATTTAAAAACAGTTATCTCAAACTCAGGTCAACTGAAAATATTTAAGAATTACTGAAAGAAACTTTTAAACTGAGATTTTTAGAATAAAGTTGATTTCAATATTCTATGGGGGCTTACATGATCCCTCTAAACTTTTAACAAGACATTTAAAGGAAAGCAAAAGAGGGAAAGTAAAAAGAGATGAGAAACCTTAAATATTTAATGTGGAGAAGAAAGAAAAAAATACTAACTACTGTTAATGTACTTCATTCAACAATTACTGGGCCCAAGGTAAACTGCTGTAAACTCTTACCAAATAATTGAGCTTGCAATAGATGGAGTGGTGGTGACTTCTTAGATCATCTCTGAATTTCTTCAGAATTCCAATTTTCAGTGACTTATTACTATGGAAAAGAATTTGTGTAGAGTATCAGAAGATAACTCAACAAGAAGTCTGTGTTTCTGTGTGTGTGTGTGGAGGAGGCAGGAGTTCAATGATACTTTAAAAATAATATTCCCTAATTTTTCCCCATGAAAGTAGAACCTGAATTCCACAGAACTCTTTCCTAGTGATGTTGACATTTGCAGTAAGAACCTCCCGGTCCTCCTCGTCTTCACATAGAATCGTATTTATCATTATTATAGGAACATCTGCATTATCCTATTTGGGGTAACAGGTTTTTCTAATTCTAGGTATCAAATTATAAACTAATCTCATTTTTTCTATAAATCTTATTTTCTGAAATTACCTGTATTTAAAATTTAAAAATATGTATTTTGACTTTCTTTTTCCATTACAAAGATAAAATAGTCCTAACTAGGATTTAGTAGGGAATGTCCCATATTTATTCTAAATCTGCTCACTTTGTTATTTTCTCAAAATATGTTCTCAAAAAATTATTCATAGATTTTTCTAAAGATAATTTTTAAAATAAATTAACATTTAAATAATGTAGGTAATTACATTTAGTTACCTATCATTTAAACAATGGAATTAGGATATTAATTCAGTGGTTATTTAACTTTTGTTTCACATAAGGCATATTATATCTGTCAAATAAATTTTCAAATTATTTTCAACTTTTGTTAGTAATGAAGTCTCGCTATGTTTCGTTGGTTGGACTTGAACTCCTGGGCTCAAGCTATCTTCCCAGCTCAGCCCCCTGATTAGCTGGGGCTTCAGGTACATACCACTATACCTAGCAAATTTTCAAATTATGAAAAGTTTAGTTATATTATATGAACATCAAGATTAGAGAATAAACCTACATTTTAGAATAGCACATATAAGCATCTCTCTTTTTACATATATACACAACAAAAAATGAACTAGGGTTGTCGTTACTTATTTTAGATACTTAATATTTCTCTACCTTATCAATAATTATGTTAATGTATTTATATATGTTATTTGTCATAAAAAGTAAATATTAATTAATTTTAAATAGTTTTAAGTTTTAAAATATAGTATCAACTATAAATTAATGAATTATATGTCACAGTCATTAGCTAACATTGTTGCTGAAATTATTTTTATTATTTATTCATATTTCTGAAATTCAATAGCTTTTCTATTTCACACATATTACACCTATTTTTCTCAATAACATATGGCTATAGCTAATCCAAGGTGAAAGACTTCAGTTTATTAGTAAGTTTTATCCTTAGCTGATGGATGCCCCATAATAATAATGATAAAGAAGAAAGAAATTCTTTGTATAACTTTTTTGTGAAAGCCCTTGATTTAGAGACTAATACAGTGGAGCTTACTGTGCAACTTACTGTGAAATTTCATGATTTATTATGCAGTTCTCAGGAGCTTATTGAGTGTCCTTATTGTCACACTTTATGATTTACTGAGTAATACAGAAGGGCTTATCACATAACTTGATGGTGAAATTCTGATTTACTGTGAAATAGTTGTTCCAATATGTTTCTACAATGGGAAGAGTTTATCTAATGTTTTCTAATTACAGACAAGTTTCATCAGACACTTCATTTTCACACCGAGTAACATCTATAAGAAGGCTTTGAATATGTCTTTTGCAATGGGAAAATTTCTCCCTTCAAAATGATCATTTATCCTAATTTTTGAAGCATTTAAGTCTTAGAGTTGGACCCAAGAAAATGAAAGACCATTTCCACTTTCTTTAATAATGTAGCATGATGACACAGCAGTTGATAATATTTATTTTTCAAGAGACTAAAGTTGAATTTTTCTAAAAATAATAAAGTCACTATCCTTGAATGAATTGAAGGTCTCTAGTTATTTTTATAATACTTGGCTTAACTGTTTCTCTCTTTCACTACTAAGCAAAGCTTGAAGGAAGAAATTTTATAATTTCATAGCATGCAAAATTATAAATTTATAAATTACCATCAAAACTGCAATGCTTTTGCAATATGTGTATGCTAGTTTTTGATTCAAATACACAAGGAAATTTTATAACATGAAATGTTTTACTAATTTTTAAGTTCATTTTTATTTCTTAAACTTTATATAAGCTTAATAGTAATTAAATATCTGTAATATCCAATGAGTAACTTAACTTTTGAAATAATCTATTACTTTGATGTTTGATTTCACTTATCTGAAAACTAAATTGTGCAAATGAGGATTATTTCATTTCATCTATGCATATACTTTGATATAGAAGACATTAAATGTAGATTGTTTGCAATCATAAAAATAAATACATAGAAACCCAAATATAATATCACTTGTAGCCTATAGAATGCCACCAGGCAGCATGAAAAATACACAGAATTATTTTTAAGCATTAGCATGTCTACAGTCAAAAAATATTAGCTCTCTTGACATTCGGGAGAAAAGAGAAAGGAATGGAGAGTGGACACAAATTTGGGGGAAATATATAGCTAGGAACAAAAAAGGGAAAGCAGACCAGGAGCAGTGGCTCATGCCTGTAATCCCATCACTGTGGAAGGCCGAGGTGGGTGGATCGTTTGAGGTCAGAAGTTCCAGACTAGCCGGCCCACAAGGTGCAACCCTGTCTCTACTAAAAATACAAAAATTAGCCGGGCATGGTAGTGGGTGCCTGTAGTTGCAGCTACTCTGGAGGCTTACGCAGGAGAATCGCTTGAACCTAGGAGGTGAAGGTTGCAGTGAGTCGAGATCACACCACTGCACGGCAGCCTGGGAAACAGAGTTAAGACTGCCTCAACAAATAAAAATAAAAATAAGAAGGAAAATAGAAAGAGCAAAATGGAAAAAGAATAGTTAGAAAGCTAAACAGAGAATCTGAGAATACAACTCCTTTATATTTACCTTAAACTTAGCCAGTTTTAAACCCTCTGGTAGGGCCTGTTATTTCTCTGGTAGCCAGTAGGCAATTTGATGCAAAGCTAAAACAGTGTTACAAAATACAGATGGCATTACTAAAATCTAATGAAATATATTGCCTCACAATGCAGTTAGTAAAGACAAATTAATTGCTGTAGATATAGATCCTACTAGATAATAAGTACAAAAACTGCTAAAGTAGAATATGCATAAAATAGTTTGTATATTAAAAGAAGAGAGCAGAAACTTTTGTTTACTTTTATGAAATTAAAGACACGACAAGAGAATCTTAACTAGGAAAACTAAAGGAACTATATTAAAGGAGAAAACCAGAATTCTCTGAAAGGCATTGTGTGATAACATGACAATCAAGAAATAAGATGGCAGGAAGTGGAATCAAATACTGACCCTACAACATATCCTTCACCTCTTATGAATCCCTGATGAGAATGTATTTGTGGATATAACTCAATCACACCATCTACCATATTTAGTAGTCATTTCCATAACAAATGCTTCTAATATTCACTTAGAATGTATATATGATTATTATTCCAAATCCTTATGTTTGTGTTTGATATACCAATGAACAGAAACCTCTCAACACATACACACAAACACACATGGACACACACACACACACACACACTAGCACACACTTTCACATTTCATTTTTTTTTTTTTTTTCTGACATGGAGTCTCTCTCTGTGCCGCATCCTGGAATGCAGTGGTGTGATCTTGGCTCACTGCAACCTCTGCCTCTTGGGTTCAAGCTATTCTCCTGTCCCGCTTCCCGAGTAGTTGGGATTACAGACGCCCACCACCACACCCAGCTAATTTGTGTATTTTTAGTAGAGATGAGGTTTCACCATGTTGGCCAGGCTGGTTTCAAACTCCTGACCTCTGGTCATTCACAGGCTTCAGATTCCCAAAGTGCTGATATTACAGGCGTCAGTCTCCATGCCCGGCCCACATAGACAGTTCAACACAATTTATCAAATAGCAACATTTAAAATTTGTACACCGGTTCGAAATTCCCAACCTTAGTCAAGTAATAAAGCAGGTTGATTGGAAACTATCACTTCATTTCTCTACACTCCCTAAAGATCCCTTTTTAGCCTTTGGCTGAGATCAAGAGCACTACCTGAAGATGAAAGATGAATGGAACTGATGTGCAGAGTTTCTCCCTATACATTTTTGTTGTATCGAATTTCAGTTTCTTTATATTCTTTCATCTTTCACTGAATGTTACAATAGTATAGACTAACAGAGAAGCCTTTTGAGCGAAAGGGTATATGTGCTTCCAAGGTCAACATTTTAAACTACCCTAAAAAATAATTGTTTTAGAAGAGGAGCTTGCCTGGATCCCATCGAAGAACTCATTTCACAGCATCACTTTCAATATGGATTCTACCAAAGGAAAACCAACTCATTCCGGAGATGAAATTTCTCCTTTGTATATTATGTGTCAATGATATTACTCATCCAGTGCCAATTATGGAAAAATAGTTTTCAACATAGAGTGGCTCATGCTGTTTATTTAATAAGGCTTTCAGAATGTGTTTCTTTTATAATTTCAAATTATTGTAAGCGTTAAAGTGGGTCCTGCTTAGTCTTTATAACACACACAAAAAAAGCTTCAAGGGAATAATATATTCAATAGCACTCAAGAGGGGTATTGAAAAAATAATGTCATTATTGCAATAGCAAACATCGCCAGCTATATAAAGACCTTCTCTGATTTGAAATATGCACAGGGCTTTATGCCATGCATTTTGAAAGTGTGTTATTGTTTCCCACAGCACAGACCATGTAGGCTAATAAAACTTGAAAAGCTTTCTTGTGCAGATATTGATAGATCATGCATTATTAGATGTGTATTTGAGAATCATGTTTTTTATGAAAAGAAATAAGTGCTCTATTCAGCAAAAATGTGACTTTGTTCCTTAGACTATATAATATGTTTGGCTTCCAGTGGTAGGCTTTTTAACCAATTTGTTGGAGTCTTTCCAAGGACAGTCAAAATGAAATCGGGGTTGCAGCATTTTAATATCTCTTTGAACTTAAGCATTGCTGAAGTACTCAAAAATCTGCAAATCTGCCAACTCTCTTGTGGGCCTTTGTAGAGTGTAGTAGTTAATTAATTATTCCCTAGTAATCAACTTTGCAGTGTAATGGCAAGTGTTTATTTTATTAACTTTATCAAATGCTGAATGAAATATTAACCTGTACTATGTGCTGTATTCAGTTGTAAATGTATATAACATTTAGCAGAAACATGTAGACACAAATAATAAAAAAATTATCTGAATATAGTTCTGATAAATATTCTTACTTTACTTTGAGGATTTTAGGTGTTATGTTACCAAAAATAATTACTTTTAAGTATCTCATAGCCATTAAAGACATTTTACATTTGCCTTTTTCTTTTAATAATTATTTTACTACATTTGTTTATAGAGTAATTCACAACAGGTTGAAAGACTAAATTATTATTATGTTTAAAATCACCACCATTCTTTTTCATAAAAAAACTGTACTTTGACTTTTTAATCTCTTTTTTTGGTCAGCATTTGATGTTAAACTTCAGTAGTATCAATCCATTAAATGGGAAAGTTTTCCTCTAAATTTCTTCTCTGCAACGTGAAAATGGTTTTCTGTACCAGGAAAACGATAAAAAAATTCTTACTCTAGGACCATGTTGGCAGGTTGCCTACCTTGGATATAATTCTTTGAAACCTTTTTCTATTTCTTTAACCATTATGAAGTCTATTTAAATTTTCCTTACTTTATAATGAAATTTTGATAATTGCTATGCTAGGGGAAAACCACGGTGTCACACTCACATAATATTGATATATAGTATCTTACTTGGCATTTTATATTTGTGATCATAATATTCCCTCTGTCTGCGATTTTATTGCCTTTCTAATTGCTGGCTTTGTTACTGTGACTGCATAGAGTTAACAGGAAGAAGCCCAGCGACCTGCTGGAATCCTCTGTGGTTTGTCCTCATGTTTGGCTTTGTTTATTCAGTATAGCAGATTTGGAATACTGATGATCATCTACCTGCAATAAAGAAAAGCTAGGAAAACTTTTATCTCCTTTCCACTGGATGAGCTTAATCTATTCTTTACCTCCCTCAGTTAGCTTTTTGTATCCTTCTACTTTTTTTCTGTAACAACAAAAGCCTTTTACAGAAATATTTTAATCACTGCTTTAATACAAATTCATCAACCCTTATATCACTACCCAGCCTTTGGCATATACTTTCAATCAGTTGCCATTTTGAATAGAAATAGCAATAGAAATACCATAGTAATTATGTTTAGAGCTTCTGTGGGGAGGGGGGTGTGTAGGGGGACCAGGTAAGTATGGAGTCTACGACATTGTTTTGATTTTACTTTCCTTCCAAATTTATATAATTTTTCATTATGTCAGAATGTTTTCAGGAAAGAAAAGAGAAGGCATATACTGTTATCGGCTGGGTACTTTCCAAAATGTTTAGATCTTAGTAAATTTACATTGATCCTCCCAGTCGAGCAGATTATAGAGCCACACATTTTTCTCAAAGATATGTGGTTCATTGTAAGTTGTCTTGTGTTATGCTAGATTATTTTTCTCTTTTAACCACTGCAGGTTTTTTTTTTTAAATATGGAACGCTTCATGAATTTGCGTGTCATCCTGGCACGGGGGCCATGCTAATCTTCTCTGTATCGTTCCAATTTTAGTATATGTGCTGCCGAAGTGAGCACACTGCAGGTTTTTGAAGCCTTCTGCCTGACCAACATTGCATATCCTTAAAGGACACCCAGGCTCTTCTCATTCCAAAATAAACATAAGTAATCTCATGAGCATTACTTTACTGAGGTATGCTAATTTTTTTTTTTTTTTTTTTTTTTTTGCTAGTGGTGTTACTGTTAGGGTAGAATGATGAGCACGTTATATCATTCTCTCATGGGGTGTATTTTGTATATCTACATTTTTCTTAAAAATCTTTAGGCTTTTTAAAATACCTTCGTTTGAAAATAGCAATTCTTCAGTTAGAGTGTCCTAAAAATAATTAATCCCTTATTAAGTGGCTATTGATTATATAGAGTCTATAATCACTATAACATTTCATTCATGTGTTAGTTTTAATATTTTCAGTTATGTTTAAAGAAATGTATTTGCTCATAAATCTATGAAGGAAATAATTTTCAATACAACATTAAGTGATAAGCTTCTGTGCAACACATGATGAGACTGAGATATTTTCATACTTAAATGGTAGTATTTTCTACCACACTGTGTTCCAAGATTAAGTGAGAGGTAGCAAAGAAGTCATACATTTTCTGAATCTTTGTGTAAGGGAAATATGGTATTACTTGGTATTACTTTAAAAAGTAGGATATTAAAAGGGGCATCATAAAAAATTTCTAATCTCATGATTAATTATAACTTTCTGCATATTATCACCTATTCCTGTATTATATTCATGATATACAATGGATATTTACTCCATATTACTCTACTATGCCCCATGATTGGAATAATTAATAATAAAAACAATTTAATAAGTGATAGTTGCTTCATTTTATTTTAATTTGAGAGATAGAGAAGAGTTTGATAATGTATTATTTCCTTGTGTACTATGTAAACTATTTAAAGAAGATGAGATTTTTGTCCTCTCTTGAAAGTTATCATTCAATTTGTGGCAACACATGATGACTTTATCTATATTTATGTATGTAAAATATTTTATATGTCTTGTTATTGTTAAACCAAACAATAGATTTTCCTGTAAGTTCACTTTGGGTTCACTTGTAGTTTACCCCAAATTGTACATATATATAGATACACAGATACATACATATATACATACATACATACATACATACATACATATCACCTTTACATTTGATTGACTAATAGAGCTTGTAAAAAACTCAGTAGTCTTAAAAATATGGTAAGGTTGGGACATAAAATGTATACAAAAATATATATTTTGTATATAATTTCTATTAGTAGCAATTCATCATAAGACAACCCAGTGTCTATCATATGAAGTATTATCTTTAATAAAAGTTTTGATTTACTTCATAGTCTTACAAAGTTGTATACAGAAATATGTACATGAAGATAACTCATGTTTACAATCGTATTATACGAATCCTACTAAAGCGATTTGCTATCTTGGAACAGTTAAGAGTGAAGTGATATGAAAATATTTTATGTTATTTAGTTACACAGCAGGCTAAAAATTCGTAAAAATATCACCATGTCCAATGGGGCTAATATACTTTCTTCAATCTATCCAATCCTACATTTTGCTAATGTGATGGATTCAGGCACTTAACTCTGAGTGTGTATTCATGGGAAAGTAAAGCTGGTCTCCTGTTGAGCACCAACACTTGGAAATACATTAAATTTTACAGGTTAGTTCAGAGTAACTTTGATGTGAATATATCAGAGGAAGGAAAATGAAGATTGGGAGAAACAATTCCTTCACTACAGATAACTTATCAAATTTTTAAAAACTGGTAAATGATTTACCTATCTTCATATCTTTCTAAAGTGAAATAGAACCAAAATTGCTCTCGGAGTGTCTATGCAGGACAAGGGAAATGTGATACACTTTGATCTCATTTGAATATATTAGCTAAATATATTCAATAAAACAAATTAGCGAAAAAAATTACAGGGACAATATTTAAATGTGAGGCTAAATAGTATTGTTTTCTCCAGCTAATTAACATTTGAATTGTCCAGATATAATGTATCTGAATGTGTATGTAAAGTTTTTTACCATGAGTTTTTTTGTTATTTCAATTTTCAGATGTTCTGTGTGGGTAAAATGAAGACATGAGATATTTAGGAAAGAGTGACATTTCCATAAAGTAAATACAAATAGTCATCTTATTCTCCTCCCACGATTTAATAATGCTTTATGTCTGTTATGAGTGAGCATTTTGGTAATGTAGCCTGAAGAGTTAAACTGGGTGAGGGAGTTGTACCTTGGTTTTAGCATACAAATATAATAAAGTAATATTCAGTCTTCCTCACATATCATATTTATTTTAATTAAGCAGTCAAGTATAGATGATGCTACCACAAGTTACAGCTTTTGCTTCTATTTTACTTTGTTATCTTTGTGAACTCTGAAAGTCTGAGACAGTTCTCAGTTAATTTAGAAAGTTTGTTTTGCCAAGTTGATAATGCGAGCCCATGACACAGCCTCAGGACATCCTAAGGACATGTGCCTAAGGTGGTCAGAACACAATATGGTTTTATACATTTTAGGGAGACAGGAGACATCAATCAACATATGTAAGATGAACACTGGTCAGTGGGAGGGGAGGCAGACAACTCAAAGAAAAGGTGAGAAGACAGGAAGTGGGGAGGGGTCTTCCAGGTCATACTTAGAAAAGAGATACATTAGTTGCATTGTTTCCATCTCTCCAAAGGAGGCAATCACATATGCATTAGTCTCAGTGAGCAGAGGGAAGACTTTGAATAGAATGGGAGGCAGGTTGGCCCTAAGCAGTTCCCCTCTTGACTTTTCCCTTTAGATTACTGATTAGAGCACACCAATATTTATTTTCCTTTCACATCTTTTAACCTATGATTTTATTATAAACATAGTGTTAAACCATATCATCAATGTATCTTCCAATTTCAACGTTTGTTTCCTTGCAAATGCTCTCCCATTCTTCAGCAAGCATTATAGCACATTAGGTAGCAGGATTCAGTAATTCCAAAAAGATTTGTTCACCCAATCCCAACCTCTTGACTTCAACTGTGTCTTCTCTTTTATATTCTCTATTGGAGTTCAGATGAAAAAAAAAAAAAAAACCCAGCCCTCCAATTAATGATGTTTTTCTTCCATTACCTAAACAGGTATGCTGAATTTAGCATCCTGAGCTAATATTTTAATTTGTTAATGTCTTTCAGCAAAATTTTATTTCAATTGATTCAATCTGGAATAAATGAAGATAGTATAATGGAACCTTTTATACAAGGGTGGTTACTTAAAGTGGTGCATTTGCCTTCCTCCTAGACAATGTTAACGTGTGAAAATGTCTCCAGTAGTAAGCTCCCGAATCTACTTTTGTTTTGTACACTTCTTTATGAAAAACCTATTTCCAGTTGATTTAGCTCCTTCTTATTTCAATGTCCTTCCCATTTTTCTATTTTTTACACTTCCTCTTTATTCAAATAGCATAAATCTGTCTTCATCATTGAAGCTTTTTTGTCCCAGACATGATTGTAATTTGGCTACAGCTTCTTGTATCACTCTTGGAGAGTCGAACAGCATATGTTTCAACAAATGTTTAATGCTTATTCCCCTGCCCTAGTCCCGGAATCAGACATTGCTCTATTTAATTTCAGGGTTGTTTTTCTTAGAAAGTAGTATGCAGAAAGCAAGATTTGGGTGCTAGATATGCTAATTGATAAGAGAGACTTTTGTTCATAATTATTCTCATTGAATACAGACAGAAAATAAGCATATGTGTAGATATGTACAGTATACATATATGCATTTACACGTGTGTGTGTGTGTGTATATATATATATATATATGTTAGTCTGTTTTCACATTGCTACAAAGCCACCAGCCAGGCGTTGTGGCTTATGCCTGTAATTCCAGCAATTTGGGAAGCCAAGGCAAGTAGATCACGAGGTCAAGAGATCGAGACCATCCTGGTCTACATGGTGAAACTGTCTCTACTAAAAACACAAAAATTAGCCGGACATGGTGGTGCATGCTTTTAGTCCCAGCTACTTGGGAGACTGAGGCAGGAGAACTGCTTGAGCCCAGGAGGCGTAGGTTGCAGTAAGCTGAGATCATGCCACTGCACTGCAGCCTGGGCAACAGAGTGAGACTCTGCATCAAAAGAAAAAAAACTTCCTGAGACTGGGTAATTTATAAAGGAAAGAGCACATTTATTTTTCTCCTTCCCTCTGCTCACTTCAGTTCTTCCTTCTTCCTCCCCGGACCCCATATTTTAAGTTTACACTTTATGTGTATGTTGTTAAGCATGCTGTACTCATATTATATAAATGTCCAATTAGTAGGAATAGCAATTCATCCATGATTTCGAAGCTCAGAGTTGTCAAAAAACAATATTTGAAGATATCATTTCTAAGAGAAAAGCTGTATATAATGCTGAGTCCATTGCCTAGTAAATACTAAGTTCTTAATAAATTTATTACTTATAATTATTAAGAAAGTAGTGTTAAATAAACATAATAAACTTGATTATTCCCATCAATTTCATGAATATAGACTCGCTCCCTAAAAGAATAAGGAGTAAAATATCACAGGTCTTCAGCGTTATTTTTATAAATCGAGCGAGATTAAATGCACCGGGTGTTAGTAAGTTTTCATTTTTCACTTCATTATAAAGCCTATTTTTTGAAAGCTGCAGCTAGGAAAAATGAAAAAGGAAAAGAAAGAGAAAGAAATGAGAGCATTTGTAAAGTATACCAGTTACATCAGTTAATTTATTTCTGGCATGTAAGCCTGATAAATCAGATTTTACATGCTCATCAGATATTTTTTCTTGGGAAGAAAGTGTTGATTGTAAATTCAAAATCAATTTCTAAAAAGAATAGTTCATGTATGACTGCAGTTCTAGAAAAATATTACATGGAGTTTGAGGAAATTGACCATAGAAGTACACAAACTGCTCACAGTCGAGTGTGATAGGAAGTCAGTTTATTACTGTGTATCAGTCAGGATCCAACCAGAGAAATAAAACTAGTACTACAAAGATTCAAAGATGCATCGCAAGGTTTAGGCTTATGCTGTTGTGTAGGCTGGCAAAGCAAGTCTGAAACCCACTAAGTACCTCATCAGAAAGGCATGAAGGATCTGTGTCAGCTACAAGCTAATGCAGCTATGCACAAGCGTAAGTTCCTTATTTTTATGAGAACCTCAGTGACGTCTTCAGGATTTTCAGCCCATTGAGTCAGTCCTGCCCAGAATACCCAGGAGAATCCTTTTACTTCATGTCATCTAATTACGTATTTCAATCACCTCTACGAAATACCTTCATTGTCATGGCTAAATTAATGTTTGACCAAACAACTGGAAACTAGAACCTAGCCAAACTGGCACATAAAACTGACCATTACAGAGTGCTCTATAGATATATAATAACAGGAAATTAAAAAATCAAGTGCCAAAATATGAAGTGTCACACTTTATAAATAAGAAACATATATATTAAGCAAGAGAAAGTAAGGATTAGAAATTAGAACTTCTAAGACCATAAACTGGACCCATAGCCTTCCATATCTTTTCTCCTATCATCCCAATAAAAAGAATAAAGTAACACTAGGGCTTAGAATGACATAAGAGAATGTGATAGCAAAAAACATTCATTTAGAGCTTCTTAAGTAGTTTACATGTATTGACTCTCTTAATCTCTTAATCCTTAATAAATCTATATAACAACTCTGTTCTAAGTACTTTTATGATTGTCATTTTATAAAGGGGAGGATGCAGTAGAAAATTGAAACTTCAAAATAATGTATTTTGTAAATTGTAAAGTTACAAAGCTGAGAAGTAGTGGAGCTAAAATTTGAATTACGGAATTTGTTCCTTAGGGTGCAATTTTAGTTTCTATGGTCATTATGCTACTGCCTCTCTGTGGAATAGATTTTGAAAAAGTTTTGGTACTAATATTACAATATTGTCATGCCAAGGAATACATTAGAAAAAGGACTGTGTTCAGAATATACAATAAATAAAGATTTTAAAAGGCTTAAAATTACCTTTGAAAGCATATTTGGTAACATCTATACTAACCATTTTCATACTACCCCTTAGTTTTGCTTCACACAGAATATTCTACAATTTATTCAGAAACAGTAAGATAAAACGTTATAACCTGATATTAAAAGATACCACTTTATCTTTCAAATTAAGAGGATAAACATTTATAGATTATATTTATGAAAAACAACATCAAAATTGCCTACCAAACAATAAGATGAGGTGGTCACAGAAATGTTGGTTACCCTCTCTTTCTATGCATAAAGTATCATTAATTCAAATAAGATAAAAGTTAACACAAATCGTCTTTAGAAATAATACTACAGAGAAACGCCCTTTTACTGAGGAAAGTACGCTCACAGATTCTCACTTGGATAAAACAAAAGGAAAAAAAGTATTTAAAATATTCTGCAATTGTTCATGTTTTCTGCTGGAATAATAAGGCCACTAAACAAATAAGCAAAAACAAACAAAAGTTTTATATGTAAATAGCATGGAAAATGGCAACATATGATTAACATTTTCCTTTTCTAAATGTGCATCTTACCACTGACAAAGTATTTTATAGACCGCTGGATTCCCAGTATGTAGGAGAGAGATTGTTCTACAAGACACAAAAAAGTGTTTAGCAAATTAATCCCTCCGTGACATAAATATATCCTAGCCATATACACTTATTTACCCTTTAGCCATTTTATGCTATATTCTTAATTTTCCAAAATTTACCTTTCATTCTCTATGTATTTCTGAGAATTGAGTGGTATTAATTTCAAAGTAAGTGCCTTTATTTTCTCCATAACTAGGACTTCTGATTTCTTTTTATTTTAGATATTTTTATGTCTCCAAATTTGTTATTTATATCAGGAGTGACTGAAATAAAAAATATAATTGAGTCCTATTATCACGCGGTAACCTGGCCAGTGTCATCAGATACTTCCCCACCCAGGCTCTTAACTTCGCCTTCAAAGATAAATACAAGAGATCTTCCTGGGTGGTGTGGACAAAAGGACCCAGGTTTGGTGCTGCTTTGCAACAAATCTGGCATCAGGACATGCTGCTGGGGTCACATCCTTGTGTTTTGTGACCCTCTTAATTTTGCCTGTACCCATCTAGCAGCAGGTGCCGGTAAACTGGAGCTGAAAGGGGATTCTGAGGGCTCAGCAACTGCCTGGTTAAGATCCACAAATGTGATAGGATTAAGGACCTGTACCAAGGCTTTAAGGTGTCTGTGCAGGGTGTTATCTGCCAAGCTGCCTACTTCAGTATCTGTGACACTGCAAAGGGAATGCTTGCGGATCACAGGAACACTCACATCGTCATTAGCTGGACGATTACACAAACTGTCTGATTTTTTAATCTCTGAGACTGGGATTTCTCCAGATATATAATTTTCATGTAGATTTGGATCTGAATTTTATAAACTTCATAAAACGTTATGACAGTGAAGAAAAACCTCATGCCTTTTTGTCTACGGGACTCTGGAAAATGTTATATGTACTTGAGAGAACTCTTGAAATATCAACTCTAAATGGAGATACACAACCAAACTTAATTTTAAGAATATTTTAAAAATATTATTGCTAGTGCATTGTACAACCATTCTGGGTGAAAATGTTTGTTTCTGCCTGGTCAGACCTTTTTGAGTAAAATACATACACAAAATGAGTGAAAGAATAAACACATGACAAACAAGTCTTGGAAGTTTAATATTGAGATTTCCAGAGAGATATCCAGGTTTATCACTCATGGAGCCTTTAACTGCCATCCTAGAAAACAATCTCCTTCTTCCCACAGAGAACCTGTTTAAGAAAGGTGAGAATTCTCACTCTCTTCCAGTGAGGAGGAAGAGCAGTCATTTAAACTTCTCTCATAGATGGGCAGCTCAACTTGTATTGAAAGCTAGAGAATTCATATTAATGTTTTTGTCAAAATGGAATCTTTATTCAGGATACAGATGAACATCAAGTCTGCTCCAATATAATCTCATTTTTGTCTCCCCTCTTCAGTCATTAGGCATTGAATGTTCTATGATATCTTATCATCAATAAATAACACATAATCATTTCTATAGCTAGTTTTCTATCTTCTGTATTTTTCAAACATATTAGGCATATTTCAAAAATTTCCATCCCTCCACATTGTAAAATATACCAGGAGCACAACGCCGCATTCATTACTCACCTTCAAGCTCTCAATATAAGATCAAAGGTGTATGAAGTAAGCTAAACATCACTACACAACGCATATACAATTACTATATGTTAGACGATCTGGTCAGGGCAAGCATATATGCACAGAAGCTCTGAAGAATCAGCAACTGGTTCCTTGATATCTACAAATATTCAAATTTTTTATTGAGAATAAGTGACAAGTTTTACTAGGTACGTCAAAAGAGCAAAATAGATTCTGGGGGATACAAGCATGTGAATAAGGATAAAGTTTAGACCCTTTTGCAGTGGCTCACACCTGCAATTCTAGCAGTTTGGGAGGCCGAGGAAGGTGGATCACTTGAGATTAGACCAGCCTGGGAACAGAGTGAAACCCAATCTCTACCAAAAAATACAAAAATTAGTCTGGCATGATGGTATATGCCTGTGGTCCCAGCTACTCAAAACGCTGAAGAGGAAGGATCAGCTTAGCTCAGAAAGCAGATGTTGCAGTGCATGGTGATTGTGCCAGTCCACTCAGCCTGGGCAACAGACTGAGAGCCTGTCTCAAAAAAAAAAGACAAAGAATAAGACATGCAGACAATGAAAGAAACATTGCCATGTATATCACTCACACATGTATGTATATAAGTATGCTTATACTTATACATGTTATACATAGAAGTATGCATGCATAAGTTTATGCACATATATGGATCATGTATGCATACAAACATAGACACATATATTTGTGAGTATATAGGCATGCACGTGTATATGTACACATATAACACATGCACACACATTTGCCAAATACCCAAAAATGGGACATTTCATTAGAGCAAAACTTCATAAAGACGGGGGACTCCCCGTGTAGATAGGAGCAGCAGAGGCTGCTATATTAGAAATTTCACATTAAATATTTTTTTGCACAGGGAATAAATAAAAAAATTGTGCTTATACTTAAAAACACTGTATTGTATACTTAAAATGTATTGGGGTAGATATCATAATAAGTGTTATTACAATAATTAAATAAAATCTTAAACATTTCAGGAAAGTTATCGTATTTGTCCTGCTTGTTTAAATGCTGAGGTGATCATCTGTAATCTGAGAATGAGGTGTGTAACGCGTATGGCAATAATTCAAACTTCATTGTTGGAATACAAAAATGAAGTTTGCATTGTTCATTGTTGGAATGATACGTTGTTTTATTTATGCAGTGTTCTTTCCAGTCCCTTGTTAGTAGAAGAATTGGAAAGAATACTGCATAAATAAAACAATGTATCATTCACTACTCTTTTAAAGTAATCACACAAATAAATTACAACTATAACTTCCCTCATATACATGTCTAAGAAGTAGTAAGTATGAGATGTGATATCTCAAGGATAAAATTGCTAGAGTGGTGAGCAATAATTTAAGAAGTGAAGGGATTGTTCCCTAGTGCTCTATCTTAGGGACTTGATTTGGAGGAGAGAGGTATTTACGTGTGGGGATACTGCCATTATGGGAAAGCCAACCAGAGATGTCTTGAAGACATTTGGGCACATACTCAAATTTCATGAGTAGCACCTTGCTTAGAGGACTTGTTTAATTTTTGTCCATTCCTGATGAGGCAGAGTGTGGACTCTGAGGAGGAAAGAGGGCTTAGGCTGAAACTCTAAATGGTAGTGTAGATAGGAGCAGTCAATTTTTTTCTAGGTAGTCATAGTAACACAAAAAGAGAAAAGGAGGAAAAAAAATAGTATCCTAACAACCAGCAAAAAGCAAGGAGTTTGAGCAGTTTCAAATTCTAGAAAGAGTGTAGATGATGCCAGGTGTGATGTCTCACACCCATAATACCAGCATTTTGGGAGACTAAGGAGGGAAGCGCGCTTGAGACCAGGAGTCTGACACTACCCTGGGCAATAGCGCAAAACACTGTCTCTAGAAAAACTAAGAAAAATAAAAAATTATCCTGGTGTGATTGTACACACCTGCAGTCCCAGCTACTCAGAAGGCTGAGGTTGGAGGTTGGTTAGAGCTCAGGAGTTCCAGGCTGGAGTGAGTTAAAATTGGGCCACTGCACTTTACTACACTGGGTGACAGAGCAAGACCCTGCCTCATAATAATAATAGTAATAATAATAATAGTCTAGAATAGAATAGAATGAGTTTAGGTAGAACACTAAAAATTGTTTATTGTAATGAGCATTTGGGAAGTCATTGTTGAAATCGATACTAGCAGCATAGTAAGGAGTTGAGAGAAGAAGCAAGCGTTAGACTGAGCTTAAGATAGTGCAAACTACACTATCTGAAGCCTACAGGTTATCACAACTAAAGAGGTACTTATTTTCTAGAGAGTGCTTTCCTATGGCACTATAGGAAACATTATGAAAACTATAATGGTCATGATTTAAACATTAAAAAATAGAAAACTTTTAAAATTTTGAACATTCTTCCATTATTGTTTGATTTGCATGTTCATATTTTTATTCTGAATTATAGTGAATCCCATTAATTTTATAAAATTAAAATGCACCGCTCAATAATGTATCACAGATCAAATACTAATGTAACAATAACAAAGGTTAAAAACTAGTACCTTGTTGGCATTTCCTAGAATTTCCCTTCAATTTCTGTCTCTCTGTCCTTAAAGATAACCAGTACCTCTGGTCAACATGGTGAAACCCCGTCTCTACTAAAAATACAAAAAATTAGCTGGGCACGGTGGCGCGTGCCTGTAATCCCAGCTACTCGGGAGGCTGAGGCAGGAGAATTGCCTGAACCCAGGAGGCGGAGGTTGTGGTGAGCCGAGATCGCGCCATTGCACTCCAGCCTGGGTAACAAGAGCGAAACTTCGTCTCAAAAAAAAAAAAAAAAAAAAAAAAAGATAACCAGTACCTTAGATTTGTGTGCATGAGTGTGTAGGTGAGAGAATCACTTAGGCACGCATCACTTATTTCCCTGCTTTGAAACGATATATAAGTTAATTTTAAGGAAAGATTTCTGACAACAGGATGAGTTCCACCACCTGTAATGAATTAATATTTGCCAATTATAGGTAAATTTTTATAAGCATGTAGTGTACACTTAAATATATTTATGGAAGGCTAGTTATGTATGTGTATTATTTTAATATATATGTTTGTTGGTTATATTTTTCAAATCCATATTTACTCAGTAATCGTTTTCTGGAGAGGTTTGTGTTATTGCTTATTCTGAATGTTATTTCGATTCGTCTTCATTTGAATTTTGACAGTTTTTGCTTCTTCATTTAAAAAATTGATTTATACAAATTTAGAATTATAATTTCTTCCTGGTAAATTGAAACTTTTATTATTATAAAATTTCTCTATTAAAGCTTTTAATCAAATGCCAATTTTCTCTGATATTAATATAGCTCTCAGTTTTATTTTGCTTAGTGTTGACATAATTCGTTTTCTTTCCTTTGTATTACTTTCTGCATCTTGACATAGTATATGCTTCTGCTGTAAAGAGCATATGTGATAAACAAGTAAGCCATAATATTGCAGCTCTAATATAGTGTACATGTACTTCAGTTTTTAATGCATATTTTCCATTTTTACTTTTCTAATCAGACTGCTTTAAAACCTATATTAATCCAGCACAGTACATTACCTCATGTGGTTATCAGTTGTTCTGGAATCCCTCATTTTTCTTCTAAATGCCCCTTGCTTTTGTTCACATTAAATTACTATTTAAAGATGAATAACCCCTCTTAAAGTGATTGCAAACAGAAATGGAAGATGTGTCTTGTAATTGCAGAGCACTACTCAATTATATGTTGCTCATTTAGATATTAGAACATATGCTTATATAATTTAACTTTATAATGAAAAATACACATAAACTCATATGGGAATTTATGGACACAATAAACTTAGAAGTTCGTGAACACCTACAAATTTATTTCTGGGCACAGATTTGTCCTTGGAATTCAGGTTGAGAAATTTGCTCATCTTAGAATCTAAATACCTGTCCAGCAAATGTACATGTAGATTCTTTTCCACACTCTTATTCTCTCAAACACTGTCCAATCAGGCTTTTGCCTAAAGCATGGTACCAAACACAGCTCCTGTAAATGTCCCAGTGTCTTCTTTGATCCTAAAAATCTATAGACATTATTAATTTTCATGCTACTGGACCCATCTTCATCAAAGATGATTACCACCCTCCTGTTAGACATTATTGATTTAATAGCTGTTAAGAACAGAACAGCAACCCCTTTGCTTTTCTTAGCTTTGTCACGTATTCCTCAGTCTCCTTTGCTGTTTCCTGTCTTTTCACTAAATTCTCCATGATTCAGTCAAATTCCTCAGGTTTTATCCCTTGATCTTCATTTCTATTCATAGAAACATGAGCAGAAATATAGAATAGAATGTGGGGCTGTGTTTATATTCACATATATGTTTAATAATAAATTTGTTTTAAAAAGAAATATACAGTTTGTAATTCAAATGATAGTGGAAAATAAGGATTTTTCCAATATGTATATAATAAATATATTTTGTATCTACTTATAATTTTATATAAGCTGATAGACTTATTTTGTTTGAAAACATGGACATTTATCACATCCAAAAACCTTCTTTAATATATAGGTCAGAATATTTAATATTGTGAAAAGTTTTCTTACATACAATTTACACAGCAATGGGTAATAATCTAATAATTTCTTAAATTAATGTAGTTTAATGTTGTTTAATTAAAGCTACAATCAAAACTGTTGAACATGTATCTTGCATAATCGTATTATGTTAAGAAATAATTATGAATTTTTACATATTTAAATTACAATGTATAATGAACATATGTATAATTTAGAAGATTATAAATGTCTATGTTATTAGTAAAGAGGTATCTTAGCCTCTGGTTTTACATAACTAAGAATAAGTATACTATATTCTACTTTTTGAAAATGAACAGATGAAGATTATAAAACATCAGCAAGGCTGATCAAAACATCTGGTTATATCTATCACTGAATAAAATTTATTATTTTGAAATGGTTATTTATTTGGCAAAGAGAAATAGCCATGTACATTGTCTATAAGTTACAGGCATCAAATAATTTGTTACTGGGTGGTGACTGATCTGGGTTATAGGACTAGAGCATTTTTTAAACAGGTGCACAGAGATTCAAATATACTACAAAGGCCAGTTCTGCTATAGCGGAATCCCATTATAGATCATCCCCTCCATTGATTACAACTGAAAGCTCTGAACAAAATAATAATACATAAGGCTAATGTGAATACTAATAAACTACTTGAGGACTCTATGCTGTGTAATCAAATATGAATAATTTACGCATATGGGAAAATAAAGGCCAAATTAAGACATTATCTGATTAAAGAAATCTAAGATAATTTTTCGTCACGAGACAAACTCTAAGAAGTGCTATGTAGAAAATTCTCCAGGCCAGAAACAAATTGCTGTCAAAAGGAAATGAAGTAGTAACAATAATGATAGTAAGTATCTGTATAAATATAATATTCTTTTCCTCATTTAAGTTATTTAAAATATTTGGTTGTTTAAAGTACAAATTAATGTCTGGCAAAGTTTTCAACACATCTAGATATAATTTGTATAACAACTAAGACACATGTCAATTTAGGGAGGGGTTAAATAACTAGGTTTCTACATTATGTGAAGTACAATTTTTTTTTTGCCTATAAATTCTAGGTTTTTACATTATGTGAAGTAAAATTTAACCTGATTACTAGGTTTATATATTATGTTAAGAGAATTTATTGCCTATATGCAGATCATGAAAGATTAAGTAGTTGTAATGTTTAGAACGACTGCCAAAAAGGCAACAAAGGGAGATATACTCAAAATGATAATTTTTAAATTGAATAATGAAAATACTCAAATAATCCAAAAATATGCAGGAAAGGAGATGGGGTGAGCAGAAGACAAAAAGCAAAACAGATGTCATAAAAAACAAATATAAAATAATACATGTAAACCTAACTTTATAAATAATTATATTTTCTACACAACTAACTAAAAGGCAGATATTGGCAGAATGGATAAAAAGCACACCCATGCTGTATACACTGTATGCGAGCAGCATACTTCTAGTTCAAATATGAAAATAAAGTAAAATAAGTAATGCAAAATATGTACCATAAACAAAAAAAAAAGCCCAAGAGTACTACGGAGTCTATGTCATTATTAGATAAAATAGACTGCAAGACAAGGAGTGTAACTAGAGTTAAGGGGATCCAATGATAAAATAGAACATTCATTCATGAATGTGTATGAGCCTTAAAACACACAAGGCAAAAATTCACAGACTTGAATGAAAGAATAGCAATAAATTATACATCTTTAAGCAATTGGTAGAATAATTATATCAATATTTAAGAAGTCATAAGACTTATAAATGAAAATCATAAAAATTATTGATTCGATTGACATATATAGAACAGAATGTTACATCCAGCAACTATAGAATGCAGACTTTTTTCAAATGCACATAAAGACATAAAACATTTTAGAAACTGGAACTCCCAAATATATTTTAAAATTATCAGAATCATGTGATGTGTATTCTCTGACAACATGAACATAGATATAGAAATAAAGTATACTGTTATATTAGAAATCCTAAAAATAAATAAATTAATTCCCAATTAAATAATTAACAGCTCATAAATTAAATCACAGGGTAATTAAGATATAATTAGAACTGAATGATCATTAAAAGATAATATATGAAAATTTATGCAATACAGTTAAAGTAGTGCTTAGTTGGAAACATAGCAAGCTATGAAGCCTAAAATAAAAATGAATCAATGAATAACGTATTTCAAAGATTAAAATAGCAATGAAGAAATATCATAAAATGATGATCTTACATTCAGGCATAAAATATCCAATACATGGCCAAGCAAAGTGGCTCATGCCTGTAATTCCAGCAGTTTGGGAGGCCAAGGCAGGTGGATTGCTTGAGCCCAGGACTTCCACACCAGCCTGGGCAACATTGTGAAAACACATCTCCACAAAAAATAAAAAAAAAATAGCACAATTGTGGTGTGTGCCTGTAGTCCCAGCTACTTGGTAAACTGGGGTGGGAGGTTCCTCTGAGCCTGGGAATGTTGAGGCTGCAGTGAGCCGTGACTGCACTTCAGCCTGGTTGATATAACAAGACCCGGTCTCAAAAAATATATGTAGAATATAATTAATAATCCCAGTATAAGTAGAAATGAGATGATAGAGATAAGCATAGAAAAGAGAGAAATTTAGCAACACCAAAAGATAATTCTCTAAAAACATTTTTAAAAAGCAGGTTAATTGCTGGATTATTCAAGAGAAAAAGCAAAGCTAAAAAATTACCATATATGGGACCGAAGTATGGTTATCAACAGAGATTTTACAGAGAGAAATGTGTAAATAGTATACTATGGATAACTGTGTAATGAAAACATTAAAACTCAGAAAATAATTAAAAATTTCTGATAAATATGACTTGCTAAAACTGACACAAGAGGAAATACGAAAACTAAATAGTCCTGTAACCTTTCAGGTATTTTAATTCATTTGATAAATTTTTTATCAATACATATTTGTACATATTTATTGCATACATGTAATATTTCAGTAAATGCATATAATGTGTAATGATCAAATCAAGGTTTTTAGTTTATTAGTCACCTTAAACATTTATCTTTTACTTGTGTTGAAAACATTACAATTCCAATATTTTATTTTAAAGTATATAATTAATTTCTCTACTGTACTATTGAATATTAGAAGTTATTCCTCTTGTCTAAATACATTTTTGTATCTCTTAACCAGTTTCTCTTTAGTTTTCCTTCCCCTTATCCTCCACAGACTCTAGTAACTAACTCTCTATTCTCCATCTCCATGAAATCAACTTTTTTAGCTTGAATACGAGAGTGAAAATACGCAATAGTTATTTTTCTGTGCCTGGTGTATTTCACTTAACATAATGACCTCCAGTTTCTCCCATGTTGCTGTAAATAGGATTTCATTCTTAGTTTGTGAATGAGTAATATTCTATTGTGTATCTATATCACAGTTTTCTATCAAGTCATCTATTAATGGACAAATAGATTGATTCCATATCTTGACAATTGTGAATAATGCTGCAATAAACATGGGAATGCTGATATCTTTTTAATGTATTGGTTTCTTTTCTTTTCAATATATACCCAGAAGTGGGATTACTAGATCATATAATTGCTCTATTTTCAGTTTTTGTAGAGAACACCATACTGCTTTCTGTAATGGCTTTACTACTTTACATTTCCAAGAATAACGTAGAAATGTTTCCCTTTCTCGATGTCCTCACCAGCATTTGTTATTTTTTGTAGTTTTGATAATAGCCGTTCTAACTGCAGTAAGATGAAATCTCATTGGTGTTTTGATATTTCTTTTCATCACCCGATGATTAGTGATGTTGAGTATTTGTTATATATACTTATTGGCCATTTGTGTGTCTTCTTATGAAAAATGTCTCCTCAAATCTTTTGCTCATTTTAAAATTGGATTATTTGTTTTTCCTCCTACTGAGTTGAGTTCCTTGTACAGTCTTGTTATCAAGCCCTCAGCAGATGAATACTTTGCAGATTTTTCTCCCATTCTTTTGTCTGTCTCTGGCTTTGTTGATTAATTCCTTTGCTGTACAAAAGCTTTTTACCTTGATGTAATCCCGTTGGTCTATTTTTGCTTTTGTTACTTGTACTTTTTTGGTCTTATCCAAAAAAGCTTTGGCTAGACCAATGCCCTGTGGTGTTTCCCTGATATTTTTCTCTAGTCCTACATTTAAGACTTTAATGCATCTGGGCTTGCTTTTTCTATACAGTGAAAGATGATGATCTAGTTCCATTCTTCTGCATATGAATATACAGTTTTCCTAGCTCTATTTATTGAAGTGTGTCTTTTCTTCAATTTATATTCTTGGCATTTTTGACAGTAGTAATCATGCTATAAATTAGTGAATTTCTTTCTGGGTTATATATTCTGTTTCACTGGTCTATGTTGTGTTTTTATGCCAGTACTATGCTGTTTCAGTTACTATAGATCTTTAGTGTTTTTTGAAAGGAGATGGTGTGATGCCTTCTGATTTATTCTTTTGCTCAGTTTTGCTTTAGCCATTTGAGGTCTTTTATGATTTTATAAAAATGTCAGTTTTTTTTTCTATTTCTGTGAAAAATGTCATTAATATTTTGATAAGAATTGCATTGAAGCTATAGATTGCTATGGGTAGTATAGAAATTTTCGCAATATTGTGTCTTCAAATCCGTGAGTATCATTGTGGTTTTGATTTGCATTGCTTTGATTAGTGATTTTGAGCATTTTTCATGAACATTTTGTGCATTTGTATGTCTTATTCTAAGAATGTATGTTCAGATCCTTTGCCCACTTTTTATTTATTTTTGATATGTAAATATTCTTGATATTAGTCCCTTGTCAAATGAATGGTTTGTAAATATTTTCTTCCATTCTTCAGGATGTCTCTTTACTCTGTTGTTTTCCTTGCTGTGCAAAAGCTTTTTAAAGTTAATTTAATTCCATGTCTCCTTTTGCTATTGTTGCCTTTACTTTTGAGGTCTTAAGCCATAAAATCTTCCCTCAGACAAATGTCCTAAAGCATTTGCCTAGGCTTTATTTCTAGTAGTTTTATAGATATGAGTCTTGTGTTAAAGTCTTTAATCTATTTAAGTTGATTTTTTAATGTGGTAAGAGATTACAGTATAGTTTTATTCCTCTGCATACGGACGGACAGTTTCCCAGTGCCACTTATTAAGCATGGTGTCCTTTCCACAATGTATGTTCTTGGTGTATTTGTCAGAAAGAAACTGTTTATAAAAATTTGGATTTATTTCTTTTTTTTTCCTATTCTGTTCTAATGAACCATGTGCCTATTTTTGTAAAATACTATGCAAAATAATCATGCAGAAATTAGTAGTATTTCTGTACAATAATAACAAACTAGCCAAGAAACAAATCAGCCGAAATAACAATAATAGCCAAAAATCAAATTAAGAAAGCAGTCCCATTTTCAGCAACTAAAATAAAAAAAATAGAAATAAATTTAACCAAGGTGATAAAAGACCTCTACTAAGAAAACTTAAAAAAAAATTGACAAAAGTAATTGAAGAGGGCACAAACAGAAGGAAAATCATCCCATGCTCTTGAGTCAGAAGAGTTAAAATTGTCAAAATGATCATACATAGTACCAAAAGCAATCTCAAAATTTAATGCAATCTCTGTCAAAATACCAATTGCATCTTTCAAATATATTTTAAAAAAGAATCATAACATTTTCATGGTACCACAAAATACCCTGAATAACCAAAGCAATGCTGAGCAAATAGATCAAAGCTGGAGGCATCACACTGCCTGATCTTAAAGTATACAGCAAAGCTACATTCACCAAACAGCATCTGAATTATTTACTCAAAACCTTCTGGAAAAGAAAACCTCAGGACTAGATGATTTTCCTAGTGAATTTAATTTAATATTCTAGGAAGAAACCACAACCTTACCACAATCTTTTCAGAAAATACATTTTAAAATATTGTATACAACTCAGACTATACTCCTTAGTATCAAAATCATCAAAATCTGGTAAGCATATTTTCTTTGATTTTTGATGAAGAGAAATAAGCAGTTTTTATCCTTGTATCCATGGATGTCACATGTTCTTTTTTTCTAACCACTTTTCGTCAGACTACAATTACATAGATATCATCTGTTTGCTACTGTACCATTGTTTTCTTTAGGTATGTTCAAGTTTTCCAGCCTTTTATTTTTCTTCCCTGTTTCAGTGTAGACAGCTACTCCTTTAAGTTTCCTGGTTTTAATTCTGCTATGTTCAATCTGCTGTTTAGCATAGCCGGTTAATTTTCAATATAATTATTATGTTTTGAGCTTCAAAAGTCCCTTTTTGTTCTTTTGTACATTGTCAATTTTTCTGCTATTTGTGTTCAGTTTTTCCTGTAAATACTTGAGCAAAATGACAGTTGCTCTAAAGTATTTTGCAATTTTTAAAATCACCTCTGTTTCCTGGAACAGCTTCTACAAATCTATTTATCTACTAGTATCGGGTCATATTTTCTGGCCAGTTGGCATTATTGGACAAATGTTCTGCTGTTTAGTGATGGATTTGGCTGTCTTCATTTAAATACCATTATTGTTTTCTCTTCATAGGCTATCATGCATTTGCAGATGAGCTTAATTCTTTTGAGTCCTGCTTTTAAACTTTGTTAGGGTAGGTTGGGAGTAGACTTTTCTTTATAATATACCTAGTTACACACCAAAATATGATATGTTAATATCGCCATTGGAATATTGAGTGTTCCATGAGATTTTATCTTCTGGTTGGTCAGAATGTAAATATCTCCTAGCTCACAGGTCCCTAGTAATTCTTCTTTGCCTAGCCTGGCAGAGTGTCATTCAAGTTATGCTTGGGTTAGAGTTCAGCCAAAGATTTATGAGGACTCCTATGCAAATTTGTGATTACTTTCTCTGTATAATGTTCTTTTTAAAGTACTCTGCATCACTAACTTCAAATACCTCAGCCTTCCCCAAATTTGACCTATCTCCTTGACTCATATGATCAGTATGTTATAGATGAAATACATAGCAGGAATAATAACCAACTGATTTATGTCCATTCTGTCAAGAATTGCCATCATGTGATGTACACTGTCTAATGCCTAGACCGTTTATTTTTCCATTACGCAGTTCAAATTTTAGTTGTGTGTGTGGTTTATTTTAGAAAGCCCAATATCAAGGAATCCATAATATCTAGAACAGGAACTCCATTGCTTTTCTTTTGACATTGTATCACATTACAGCTTATCCAATGCTTCCATGTTGTTTGTCTTCTAAACATTTTTAACTGATGATACCATATCAAACTAATGTAAGTTCTTATCTTTTTTTACTCTAAGATATCTTCCTATTGACCAATTATTCTTTTATCTGATGCTCAGAAGTCTTGATTGTTTTCCTTTCACATTTAAAATTAACTTTTCATTCCCCACTGTTGTTTTTATGTTTCTGCGCTTATTTGGCCCTCATCTCTTCTCTGATCACCTCTCTAGATATTTCACCTTTTGATCACTATGCTCAAGTCATACTGGCCTCTATAATTTTCCTAGAAGCCATGAAACTAGTCTCTTTCTTAGGACTTTTGAACAAGCCATTTACATACCTATACAACTCTTTCCTCAAATTCTCACATCGCAGTATGTTTTGATGTGAGAATTTTATATGAGTGTAAAAATGTAAGAAAAAGCTTAAGTATTACTCAACTAATTTTCACAAATAGTACACATCGGTGCAACCATAATTTATAGAATAGTATATTATTAATATCATAGGAACTACTTTATGTCCCACTCAGGCATGACTCTACAAACATAACCATTATTCTGATTACCATCTTAATAGATATTTTTTCTATCTTTCAGATTTCTATAAATAAAATTATGTAGTATATGTTTCTGTCTAACATTGTATACTTTCTGGTTATTTCCACAATGTATGTTCTTGGTGTATTTGTCAGAAAGAAACTGTTTATAAAAATTTGGATTTATTTCTTTTTTTTTCCTATTCTGTTCTAATGAACCATGTGCCTATTTTTGTAAAATACTATGCAAAATAATCATGCAGAAATTAGTAGTATTTCTGTACAATAATAACAAACTAGCCAAGAAACAAATCAGCCGAAATAACAATAATAGCCAAAAATCAAATTAAGAAAGCAGTCCCATTTTCAGCAACTAAAATAAAAAAAATAGAAATAAATTTAACCAAGGTGATAAAAGACCTCTACTAAGAAAACTTAAAAAAAAATTGACAAAAGTAATTGAAGAGGGCACAAACAGAAGGAAAATCATCCCATGCTCTTGAGTCAGAAGAGTTAAAATTGTCAAAATGATCATACATAGTACCAAAAGCAATCTCAAAATTTAATGCAATCTCTGTCAAAATACCAATTGCATCTTTCAAATATATTTTAAAAAAGAATCATAACATTTTCATGGTACCACAAAATACCCTGAATAACCAAAGCAATGCTGAGCAAATAGATCAAAGCTGGAGGCATCACACTGCCTGATCTTAAAGTATACAGCAAAGCTACATTCACCAAACAGCATCTGAATTATTTACTCAAAACCTTCTGGAAAAGAAAACCTCAGGACTAGATGATTTTCCTAGTGAATTTAATTTAATATTCTAGGAAGAAACCACAACCTTACCACAATCTTTTCAGAAAATACATTTTAAAATATTGTATACAACTCAGACTATACTCCTTAGTATCAAAATCATCAAAATCTGGTAAGCATATTTTCTTTGATTTTTGATGAAGAGAAATAAGCAGTTTTTATCCTTGTATCCATGGATGTCACATGTTCTTTTTTTCTAACCACTTTTCGTCAGACTACAATTACATAGATATCATCTGTTTGCTACTGTACCATTGTTTTCTTTAGGTATGTTCAAGTTTTCCAGCCTTTTATTTTTCTTCCCTGTTTCAGTGTAGACAGCTACTCCTTTAAGTTTCCTGGTTTTAATTCTGCTATGTTCAATCTGCTGTTTAGCATAGCCGGTTAATTTTCAATATAATTATTATGTTTTGAGCTTCAAAAGTCCCTTTTTGTTCTTTTGTACATTGTCAATTTTTCTGCTATTTGTGTTCAGTTTTTCCTGTAAATACTTGAGCAAAATGACAGTTGCTCTAAAGTATTTTGCAATTTTTAAAATCACCTCTGTTTCCTGGAACAGCTTCTACAAATCTATTTATCTACTAGTATCGGGTCATATTTTCTGGCCAGTTGGCATTATTGGACAAATGTTCTGCTGTTTAGTGATGGATTTGGCTGTCTTCATTTAAATACCATTATTGTTTTCTCTTCATAGGCTATCATGCATTTGCAGATGAGCTTAATTCTTTTGAGTCCTGCTTTTAAACTTTGTTAGGGTAGGTTGGGAGTAGACTTTTCTTTATAATATACCTAGTTACACACCAAAATATGATATGTTAATATCGCCATTGGAATATTGAGTGTTCCATGAGATTTTATCTTCTGGTTGGTCAGAATGTAAATATCTCCTAGCTCACAGGTCCCTAGTAATTCTTCTTTGCCTAGCCTGGCAGAGTGTCATTCAAGTTATGCTTGGGTTAGAGTTCAGCCAAAGATTTATGAGGACTCCTATGCAAATTTGTGATTACTTTCTCTGTATAATGTTCTTTTTAAAGTACTCTGCATCACTAACTTCAAATACCTCAGCCTTCCCCAAATTTGACCTATCTCCTTGACTCATATGATCAGTATGTTATAGATGAAATACATAGCAGGAATAATAACCAACTGATTTATGTCCATTCTGTCAAGAATTGCCATCATGTGATGTACACTGTCTAATGCCTAGACCGTTTATTTTTCCATTACGCAGTTCAAATTTTAGTTGTGTGTGTGGTTTATTTTAGAAAGCCCAATATCAAGGAATCCATAATATCTAGAACAGGAACTCCATTGCTTTTCTTTTGACATTGTATCACATTACAGCTTATCCAATGCTTCCATGTTGTTTGTCTTCTAAACATTTTTAACTGATGATACCGTATCAAACTAATGTAAGTTCTTATCTTTTTTTACTCTAAGATATCTTCCTATTGACCAATTATTCTTTTATCTGATGCTCAGAAGTCTTGATTGTTTTCCTTTCACATTTAAAATTAACTTTTCATTCCCCACTGTTGTTTTTATGTTTCTGCGCTTATTTGGCCCTCATCTCTTCTCTGATCACCTCTCTAGATATTTCACCTTTTGATCACTATGCTCAAGTCATACTGGCCTCTATAATTTTCCTAGAAGCCATGAAACTAGTCTCTTTCTTAGGACTTTTGAACAAGCCATTTACATACCTATACAACTCTTTCCTCAAATTCTCACATCGCAGTATGTTTTGATGTGAGAATTTTATATGAGTGTAAAAATGTAAGAAAAAGCTTAAGTATTACTCAACTAATTTTCACAAATAGTACACATCGGTGCAACCATAATTTATAGAATAGTATATTATTAATATCATAGGAACTACTTTATGTCCCACTCAGGCATGACTCTACAAACATAACCATTATTCTGATTACCATCTTAATAGATATTTTTTCTATCTTTCAGATTTCTATAAATAAAATTATGTAGTATATGTTTCTGTCTAACATTGTATACTTTCTGGTTATTTTAGTAGAATATTTTCCAGCCTAATAGGTGTACGCTGAGTTTGAGGTCATGGTACACTAAGATGACAGTTGACAACAGCCATTGCACTTCAGCCTATGAAGCACAGTGAGACCTCATCTCTAGAAAAATAAAATTCTGCTTTATGCACTTTTTAAATTAGTTCTCTTGTAAATATTTAATCATCTACTTTATCCTAGCCCCTTTTAATACCTGCCAGTTTATCCATCTACCTATTTATACAACTGTGTATTCCCTTTGGGAATGATACCTCCTTCAAACTCTATGTCTAAAAACGTACCTGAAACAAGAAGGTACTCAGGGAAGATTCGAGAAATGAGGATTAAAATATCTGCAGATATTTAAATCAGCGATATTGTCACAAGATCCCTGGGTGTTGCTTTTCCAGCCAGAAACCTCTGTGGCTGGTGGTACCTTTGCCTGAGTTTTACTCAGGCCCGATGGACTCATTCTTCCCAATCAGCATAGCAGTCTGCGCTTGGCTTGTGCTGCCAGCCTGGACACCATGCCTGCAGGGGCAAGCCAGTTTCAGAGCAGCTATGGGTGTTTGAGTGAGTGACTGAGCATGAGGTCAAGTCACTGCACACAGTCGGTATGCTGGCTGTGGCAGGGCAAGCAGCTCCAGGCACCAGCATAAGCGCTGCAGCTGGACCAGGTGTAACACATGCAGCCTCCCTGGAAGGCACCAGGGAACACGGTGGCACGCAGAAGCTTGGAGATGCCAGGAATGCAGAACCCTAAAGAGGGTATCACACCCTTGGCTCAGGAAGCTCTTGGGTCTGAACTTCATGAAGGGCTACAACTCTTCTTTCCTCCTTTCTTCCTGTGACCCACAAGGTGGTCAGCAAGGGGTGCATTTCAGCTCTGATTATGTTACAGCTCTTTCGGCCTCAGGATTCAGTGAGTCCTTACTTCTTGTTCCATGTCCAGGAAGAATGAGATACACTGAGAATTGGAGGGTAAGCAAGGTGGAGAAGAGCCTTATTGCATGAGAGAACAGCTCAGAAAAGAGTCACAGTGGGCAGGTCCTCTCTGTGGGCAGGTTATCCCGACCTCCACCCTAGTGGAGGGATTTTATGGGCTTCAGAGGGGAGAAAGTGTGTGTTGATTGTTCCATCGGTGGCCACAGGCAGGCCCAGAAAAAGTAGCATAAGTTCTCATTCTGGTCCCCAGACCTTAAACTGTCCCTGGCCTAAAGGTGGAGTTTCATCAGGGACCCACCTGTTTCTACCTAGGAGCCTGTCTGCCTCCTGCCGTCATTAACCTTCTGTCCACAGTGCCCAGAGCACCCAGGCTGTTCATGCTAGCAGTTCCTGCAAGCCCATGCTGAGCCACCCCGTTGGCATCCCTCGCATGCTCATTGGAACCAAAAGTGCAGAGGGGGATGAGGAGGCTGGGGCTGGCATGACAGCACTGCCCAGAGCATGCACACACCTGCCTGGGTTGTGACAGTGCCCAAGTTTGTCCAGAACTTTGCTCCAAAATCAGAGAAGGTGGTGGAAGTGAGGAGAAGCCAGGCATCCCTTACTGCTGCTGGCATCATGGCAGTGGCCACTCCAGAAAGGCCACTATTGCCATCTCTGTGAAATCTCTCCCATCCTGTCTTCTCTATTAAATTATTTGCAGTTTGTGGCATTTGAGGAGACTTAAAGTTACTTTTGGTCCTAACACCAACTTGCTACCATGTTTTTCACCTCTTTGATACTTAGATAACATTGAGAAAATAGGGGTATTTGATGCAAGAGTTCAAAATCTGAGCTTATCTGGAGCTCCTCACATCCATCTTAACTGTTTTTCTTATATCATTTTTTCTTTTTTTGTCAGAAATTAACACTGAAATACTTTGTAGCAACTCTGGAATCTAGAAAAATGGGTGAAGAGTTATAAGGCTTACATGTGCACATTGGTATCTGACTGCAACTTGGCACTTCTCATTGGGGCTACAATGTGAAGAAAAACATGTTTGCTTTCCCTTCTGCCATGATTGTAAGTTTCCTGAAGCTTCTCTAGCCATGTGGAGTCTGAGTCAATTAATTCTCATTCCTCAATAAATTACCAGTTGTGGATATGTCTTTATAAATATCCAGTTGTGGATATGTCTTTATTAGCTGCATGAGAATGGACTAATACAGTAAATTGGCATTGGGTAGTGAAAATATGGAAGCAACTTTGGAACTGGGTCACAATCAGAAATTGGGAAAGTTTGAAGGGGTCTGAAGAAAATAGAAAATGAGGGAAACTTTGAGACTTCCTAATGACTTGTGGAATGGCTTTGACCAAAATGCTAATAGTGATATGGATAATAACATCCAAGCTGAGGTGCTCTCAGATAGAGAAGAGAAACTTTTTGCAAACTGGAGTAAGGTCACTCTTGCTATGCAAAGAGACTGGCAATATTTTGCCCCTGCCCTGGAGGTCTGTGGAACTCTGAACCTGGGAGAGATGATTTAGGGTATACCACAGAAGAAATTTCTAAGTGGCAAAGCATTTAAGAGGAAACAGAGCATAAAAATGTATAAAATTTGCAGCCTGATGGTGTGATAGAAAAAAAAAAAAAACATTTTCTGAAAAGAAATTGGAGACCACTGCAGAAATTTGCATAAGTAACCAGGAGCCAAATGTTAATTACCAAGACAACAGAGAAATTTCTCTGGGGCATGTCAGAGACCATAATGGCAGCCCTTCCTATCACAAGCCTGGATGCCTAGGAGAGAAAAATGGTTTCACAGAGGGAGGGCCCTAGGTCTTCTCTGCTCTATGCAGCCCTGGGACATGGATGGAGTCCTGTGTTCCAGCTTTTTACACTTTAACCATGGCTAAAATGGTCCAACATACAGCTCAGAAAGTTGCTTCAGACGGTGTAAGCTCGAAGCCTTGGTGAGGTAAGAATTTGGGAGGCTGTTTTGAAGGCAAGATTGTATTTTCAAATATGAGGACATGAGATTTGGGAGGGGCTGGGGTGGAATGATATTGTCTGGCTGTGTCCCCACCCAAATCTCATCCTGAATTGTAGTTCTCCTAATCCTCAGATGCCATGGGAGGGACTCCATGGGAGGCAATTGAATCATGGGGGCAGTAACTCCAATGCTGCTGTTCTTGTGATAGCGAGTGAGTTCTCACGAGATTTGATGGTTGGGGCTTTTCACCTTTTGCTTGGCACCTCCCCTTGCTGCCACCATGTGAAGAAAGACATGTTTGGCTCCCCTTCATTTCCTGAGGCCTCTTTAGTCATGCTGAACTGTGAGTCAATTAAACCTCTTTTTTTTTAATAAATTGTCTGGTTATGTCTTTATTAGCAGCACGAGAATGGAATAATACACTAAAGAAAATATTAGAACTTGGGTTTCAAGTCTGTGAAATTTAACTGTAATTTCTATTTAGAATAATAGTTTAAAAATGTATGCTTTTAAAAAACATACATATAAACCATTAGTTTAAATAATAATAATGAGCATACACATGCCCTAATATTAAGGCATACATATAAAAAGAATCTTTGGGAAAAAATAGTGTGAATATAAAACCACTCATCTTAAGAAGAGAACAACACATGTCACCTCAGATTATAATTCTGTTAGTACATGCATACCCAAATTTGATCATGTATAACTAGAAAAATGAAAAAGTGTGTCCTCTTAGAACGTTCTTAACCTGAGTTATATACTGAAACCATAAGCAGTCACTAGTACTACCCTTGATATTTCTAACTATAGTACATTGAGTTTTCATGTAAGAATATCAAGTGATATAGTATGTAATAAAATATAGCACTCAGAAAAAATAAAATAAAAAAACTTTCAGCTCATAGTTTAAAGAAATACTTCATTTAATTTTTAAGTATATATTTATTATTAACCTAACTTTTCTTAAATAACACTGAAAAAATACATATATGTAATATCTACATTATAAATTTTATGATGAATACATGAGATCAATATTTTCTCATTTTGCATGTAAATATATCAATTCAAAAGATGAAAAATATTGCAAACAAATTAAACACTAGTAAAAAGCTAGAATTTTGAAAGCCAGCACATACTCTCAAGCCTAATTCTATATGTCTCTTCACTACAGCAGGTATAACATACTTAAATTTAAAATAAAGCAAGAAGTAATATAAACTTTACATTTAAAACTTTAAATATAAAAGCATTACAGTTAAAAATGTGTTCCATCTATTTATGGGAAAGTGTACTTATTACCTTCTCTAGTGTTTTCTCTAATGTTGAATTTTATTCCCTCCAGTATGAAAACTTGGGTCTGTATCCAAGAATATAGGAGTGCAGCTGTTGCTTATCTTGGACTATTCACTTTTAATTCTAACAGTCCATGCACAGCAGTGCAGTTGAAGGGATTAAAAAGTTAGAGTAGAGAAAGTTATGCACTGTCTCCAAAAAAAAATTTTTTTAACTCTTCATAGTTTACAAATGTTAACTGCTATCTCCTGAGGTAATCCTGATTCCATTATATATTCCTGGACTGATAAAATGAGTAACATCTTACTTTTGATGTTGGAAATAAAGTATTTCTTGCCTTTAGCAATAATAAAATCTTTACGGAGAAAGTTGCATTCCACAGACTCGAAGCAGTATTACAAAATACAATTCTTTAACCATGATCTAATGCCCATAGCACTTGAAAAAACTTTAGAACTAATATATAAATTGTGCTAAAGAAAAGAAAAGAAGAAACAGAAAGCTTTGAGTTCTTATTTTAGTTCTGGGGCACTGTTTCTGCATCTAGAAAGAAATATTGTTTAAAAAATCCAAACTCTCCTAAGTTGGTTATGAAACAGTTTAGTATAGAACACTGTACTAGAACCCAAGTTAGTTAGTAGGAAATACAACATCCATGCTTCCAAAATACTATTTCAAAAACAGATAACAGAAATTGAATTCCATTTAGAGAAGAGATTTGTTACTATCCAAACCAGAATTATACTTTAGTCTAAAACGCATGAAATTCTAGATAATATATGTCTCAAAATCATAACTGCCCAAATTAACAGGTATATCATTTAGCTCTGTTGCACTATAAATGGGTTACAAGTGGAAGAAAAAATTGATCATTTAGCTTTGAGATTGGTGAATAGTACTTGAGGCAGACAGGAATATATCCCACTGCTACAGAGGCTGCTCACTTCTCAGGAGAACAACTGCATTCTTTTACTCAGGTACACTTGACTAATTATATTGGTTTCAACGTATGGCACAAACTGAAAAACTTTTGGAAGTATGTTATTAACCATTGTTTGATGTGTCATGGAAAAACAATCAATAGAGCATCCAAATGAAGAGAAACCAGATACACCTGAAAATATGAAAGATTATGAAGAAAGGGAGAGCATATGGATGCCATGACTTGTCTACCACAAGTCAACACTAAATGTACAGTAATCTAAGACATCATGTCTATTGCATATAGACGAAAAGGTCAATGGAAACAGAAACTGACTCATATAGATGGAACCCTATATCACATAATTGTGACATGAAATGTGGGTGGGTAGAGAAAACACTAATTGTGATTTTTTTCCTATAAGAATTGGAATTTCAAAAAAAATGTAAAAGAAATTGGATAGTTACCCTTACACTTTTATTAAACATAAATTCTAAGTTTTTAATACTTGAATGTGAAAGGCAAACTATGAAAAAATACAGAAAATATAGGAAATTAAATTCATAATTATGGAACAGGAGTGAATTTCCTAAATAAGGGACAGAAGACACCCAAATTATGATAAAAGAGGATTATAAGTTTTTCACTGAAATTGCTAAGATATGATTATAAAAGACAGCATAAAGTCATTGAAAGATAAACTGAAATTACACATAAGATTAGCAACTAGAATACGTATGCACACTCACACACATATGTAGACCTGCACACACAGTTGTGTGTTTGTAGACTGCAATTTAAGAGGACGAAAGACGAAAACATTGAAAATTTGTGCAAGTACTTGAATATCCAGTTTCAAAAAGAGCAGTAAAGAATCTGTGGCTATATTTTTTAAAAAGTATTTAACATATACATTAATCAGATGTCATTCAATCTAGACCAGCAAAAAATTAACGGGCAGGGAACTCCAAATGGTAATATGGAGCAGGATGAGTAACTTCTTTATTGCTCGCAGGAGTATTAATTAGTACAACCATTTGAGGAAACATTTTACATTCACACTATGACCCATCAATTGTACTCCTTTTTGTGAACTACAGAAAACACTTCTCTCTACACATAAAAATGTTCACATGAACACCGTTCAGAAGAACAAACAACTGAAATGTCCATCAAGATTGTAACATGTGAATATATTTTGCTTAATCATTATAATGAATAAACATGACTTCATTGCAAGATTAATGTTGAGTAAATTTCTTCAAAAATATAGAAAAATACATGACTTTATAAAATGTTTATAAAGACAAAAATATATTCTTTACAGATACATAGTTGGGAAAACTATGAAGAAAAGTAAAGTAATAATTGACACAAGTGTGGAATATTTTATTTCTCTGGTTGAGAGAATGACAATAGTGAAAGGGAGAAATGAATGAGAAGGGCAAACAGGATTCCCAGGAGAAACAGGTAATATTTATAGCTGTACCTTGTAACAAAAGCAAAGTTTCTCCTGAGATGTAGTCATTAGCTAGCTTGTCAGAGATTCTGAATTCTAATCCTTTTCTACAGTGGCTAAAATATATTAATACAAATAAACATAGTGATTTCTTTAGGTTTAGAGTTTTCATAAATCTGCTACAGTTTTCTGTAGGATGTTTTCTTTTGTTGACTGTTCTACTAAGTATATTTAAGTTGATACCTGTTTATAGAAAGCATTTTATTTTTATGCATGTCTGTTACTTGAAAATTAGAAAAGGAAACTGTGATAAACTGAGCACTTTATTCTATAAAGGAAAGAAGTTTTTCAAATTCTGCACAGTTTTGCCTATTACTTCTCTTGGAGTGGTTTGTCTGTTCACACAGAGTACAAGTGAAAAATGGCACCTTCTTAAGAACACAAGTATTATTCTTACTATCACGCTATTCAGAATATAAGATTATTCTATTAGAATATGTTAAAAATTATATTCAAGCCAGGCACTTACAAGTGGAAAGTGAATGGCTTATCAAATTTTTAGATGCACAATATTCACTAGCTAAATAAGCAAATCCCATAACTATAAACTGTTGGGATAAATTTCATAAATATAGAATGATTGTATTAAATCTGTTTTCACAACAAACATACAAATTGATTACAAAGCAACAACATTGATCTACAAACACAGGAAGAGTAGATACCAGATAGGTAGAACCAGGAAGCCAATGAACGATATCAAAACTAAGGGTGAAAGCTTCCTCAGTAGGCACATGCCTTTGCTTTATGCTGTGGCATTATTGTCTGTTGCTCTTTCAATATAATTGTGTTGCCTGGTTCCATAGTACTGATTGGGTCTGTGAAGGAGTCTTACTATGATCTTTTTTGCTTCAGCAATCGAATCCCTTCTGACACTTTGACAGTTCTGACCTCTAACTTAAGCCAGGATATAAGATAATTTAGGTGGGCAATAAAAAGGAAAAATTGAATGTGGAATTAGTCAAGGCTGGGATATTTGAGCTTAGTTATTCACAATGGTTACAAAATTAGAAATTCTATGACTTTTTCAGTGTTATATTCATTATAGCTGTTCAGTGATTAAGCACCTGTTTAAGCCAAGCTCTTGTGTTATAAAATGTGCCTCTAGAGCAGCACTGAATTGCAGATGTGACAGCATTTACTCTCTGCATTTACGAGCTTCTATAGATGATTGTTTTCAACAAAGCTTCCGTATGTAAATACATTTCAAAACTAATATGATGAAAACTATACTTACAAAATGATACTTTTTAAAGGTAACATTTTGTTCTAGAAATGTTATATAAATCATTAAATTTATGCCCAAATCCTGACAAGACAAACTGAAAGTGATAAAGAAGCTGATTGAATACAATGTGTCTAATAATTGACAATGCTGATGTTGACATCAAGATTCTTTAAGGACCAATTTTGATGCTCTAATTGTGAAGTACTGTGTTTTCTGCTACACAATTCATGGTGAAGTACTTCTTTTACAAGATTTTACAATAAATAAAACCGATTTAGTCATATTTTATATTATTAAAAATATGAACAGTACACCTGAACTCCCCAGTAAAAATGTTAATTTACAGAGAGACCTATTCCTGGTGTAAAGATTAGCCTCTATCCCAAGAACAGAGTTCAATTTCCATGCTTTTCTTGAAATATCTATATCATTGAAAAGATAAAGAAAATGTGGAATATATGTATAATGGTATACCTTTCAGCATTAACAATAAAGAATATACTGTGATTTGCATGAATAAATTTAGAATATTTATTTCCTTTTGACCCTTTTTGCGTTTTATTGCCCTGAAGTAATATATAGGTCATAACCAAAAATATACTTCATAGTTAGTATGTTTATCTTTCCCTTATTACTATGTAGGATTTATAAAAAATTGGTACTTAGATACATTTTGATGAATTACAGATAGTTGAATTTCAATATCAAAAAAAGAATGTTTACATCCATTAAAGACATAATAAATTTCAGGTACTGTAGTAGATTAACATAATGTATAATATATAATACCAAATGCTTGTTTTTCTTCAGTACTATAGATGTGACATTGAAATTAGAACTTTGATTTAATTTTCCAACCATGTTTAAAACACTAGTATAGATATTTGTATTAATTATGTAGACACATTTACTATAATGTTGGTTTTAGCATTTAATTTATAAAATATTGTTTTAAGTCATAATAACCTAATAGAAATATTTTATTAAGAACTTTTTAAATCTAGAAGGTCTGTGTTTAATACATAATTTATAATTTTAAAGTTTTATTTTTCTATGCTGGTTTTTGCTTTATTAGGAATCGAATGAAAATGCTAACTTTTTCCCTAATGTCTCAGCTAAAAAGCTCTGCTCTAAATCCTACTATAACTAAGAAGCAGAAGTTCCCAGAGGGGCATACAGAAGAATTCTGGCTTTTCTAAAACAATTTCCAAGCAATAAGCCCAGAATAATATAAATTTTACATCTTCCTGAGGATGTTCTGATAGCTTAATTTTTTCCTAATGTGAAATTATTATGTTAAGAAATACACTGAAAAGCAGTCTTAAAATGACTAAAAGTTATCTTAATATTCACTATCAACACTCCTGTTTTCCCATTAATAACTGGAACAGCTAATTCTTAAGTAGCATTTGCAGTTGTAAAAGCCCAAGTGGTAAATGGAAAAGAGAAAGAAATACCCAGGATTCATACACATTTTGTTTTTCAGGAAGGCTGAGGAAAACGATCCTCAGTAATATTTTAGCCCTATCATTTATCTAGTAAAACACAAAGAGAGGGGCGGGACATCCACATGACATTATTGTGCTGTAAACACAAGTTCCAAATGGAAATTTCTAAAATTTAAGATGATTTCCAAGTATCTCTTCATCCTCAAATTAGCTTAAGATAGAACTAACTGTAATTAACAAATTATGACAGGAATTAACAAATCAAAAAGAGAACTTGTTTGAAAAACAAATGCAATGTTAAAATTGTTTTCCAGTGGAGAACTGAATGTACTATTGGTTTTCTACATCTTTCCCAAATTAATGTGTGCCAAACATATCTGTGAGAGCAGGTTTAATTGTATACCTCTTGTGTCCTTCAACATTGAGGTAAATGTCACTAGGTTTTAGGGCTCATAGAGTAAAAGAAGTCCACATCTTTTCAAAATGCTTGCTTATACATCACATCGTGTGATTTTAGATTGCTTTGAATCGCCTCTATGACATCATCTTCCCGTCCGCTAGGCACAGGTCTGGTACCTGCTTCTCAAACAGGCCGTTGCACGTGAAGCTTTTGCGCACATCCTTTGAAATCACTTGGATTTGAAGTTTTGGCTTGGGTATTACTGGCTTTATGGGCTTAGGCAAATAATCTCTGTAACACTCAGAATTTTTATATTCAAAATAGAATATTTTGTGGTGACTTCCTCTATGGCTTGAGTATACAAAAAAACTTTCAGAAGAAGTAATTTTTAAAAGGATTGGTAAATTTGACTATACAAAACTAAAATTTTTATAAGAAAAATATATGATAAGCAAAGACAAAAGATAATTGACAGGCTACATAAAACAATTTTTAACATATTTTAGATAATGGCCTAATGGCATAATATTCCAAATATGTAAACATTTTTAATAGTTGAGCCAAAGAGACCAAAGCAATATAGATAAATGGGCAAAATACGTCAACAATTTACAAAAAAAATGATATAAAATTGTTCTAATACACACACAAACATAAATGGGTATATATATAAAAATAATATATTCAACATATATATGACTATAATGTATTCAAAATCACTTATAATAAGGAAAATTCAAGCTAACTAAGAAAGAAAATTAAAAGCGGGGCACAATTGCTTACCCATCAAATAGGTTCCATTAGGAAAGAAAAGAAAAACAAAAGAAAGGGCTGACTCTGTGGGAAAAGGATCATGTTAAGTAAAGAAAAAGAAAGACAATGTATGAAAGATTATATATACTATGTTAGTTTTAAGTAAAATAGAAAAGAATATGAGAAAATGCAGTTTTATCAGCTTATGTTTACAAAAGTAAAAATTAGAAAGAATAACCAGAAAACAAAATTGAAAGTGAATATATATACCAAGAGTGGACAGTAGTGAGATAAACGACATGCAAAGGGAGTGCTACTGTTCTGTATACTGCTTTCCAAAATAATTTTGACTTTTGGAACTATGCAAATATATCTTCCATATTCTGAACATAATATTATAAATTATTCCACTGATTTAAATGTAAATTTCACCTAAAGACACTCACAGAAACATCCAAAGTAACATTTGATCAAAAGTTGTGCACCATGGGCCTGCCAGGTTGACACAGCATTAAACACTACACTGAAAATAAGAACCGCATTACTTCTAAACCAAGAAAAAGGAAATTATCAAGTAGAAGTTATCTGAATATTCTAGTTCAACTTATTAATTCACTCTTTTTTTCTGATTGGAACTAAGGAAAGGTAGAAATATACTCCAATGTAATGACATTTGTATTTGGATGTGTCTAAGATTTTATATTGTTTTCTCTTTTGTCAACTCCTTAACTAACATTTTCAACATGTTGAGAGTTGAAAGATTAATATAATGAATACACATATACCACCCCTACTTAGTTCCCCAATTATACAAATGTTAGTATATTAATTCTCTCTCACTCTCTTCTTCTGTCTCTCCCCTACTTCTCCTTTTCAGAATGAAGGGTTGGTAATCGTTGAAATATTCCATCAGGTAAAGTTGGAAGAGAAACTGAGATTCTGGCTGAGAGTAACAATGACAAAATTAAATCGGTCTTTGAATATTTTCTATGATCCATGACGAACTACAGAAACACAAAGTATAATAGCTTGTGTGTTTCCCAATTGCTTGTTGTGTTCATGCATTTATTTTACGTAGTAATCAATGTTTTATTCCCTCTTTTCTTGCCCTCCTTTTTGGGTATTTTATATACTAGTTATGGGAGGTTAATTTGCAATTCAGTATTAAGTAAAAGAATATTCAATGAATCAGACTATTCAGTTAAACCACCTGCCGAATTTGAGAAGTGAGAAATGCAGCCCTTAATAGATATAATATCTGTTGGAAATGTGTGTCTTCTCATTTTGGAGAAGAGTGAGACCTTCTCCACTAGTAAGGAGAGATGTATGCCATTTAGGTAGACACGTAGAGTTGATTTATTATACTGAGGACTTCAAATATATGTAGATGGATGCTTATGGAAGCTGAGTAAGCAAAGAATGAATAACCTGAACTTAATCATGTTGTTCACTATCAATTCATTGCCTCTCAGGTCTGAATGTACCCTTCAATAAATGGTGTAGAATAAACAGCAGTATCCCTCTGAATATTTTTCCTTTGAAGTGAGCATGTTATGTTCTCTTGGTAGAGAGCTCTGGAAGGACATTGTAGGAGGAAGAGAATCTCCTGCTAATTAGAGTTTGGGCAGAGGAGGCCTGTACCTTTCTGTAGACATCTGGACACTGAAAACTACCAGCTGCACTGATGACCAACAACTCATGTGGCCTGCTTGCCATAATGTCTCTTGCCCTACTGGTGGTGCCTGACTTCCTCTGTAAGCCTCCGTAGAGCCCACATGCAGCTTGTGGCCAGAAGAATCACCCACCAAACTGTCACTCTTTCCACAGGACCTACACAGCCTGTATTCTCAGAAGGTTACTTGTACCTACTCTGCTCAGACTCCCACTGCACACCTGTGATACCGTCACTCATTTCTTGTTTTCTAACCTGTACTCCCGAAGAGAGGGTGGCCTACTACTGTCTCAATAGTGACAGACTAGCTCCAGCCTGGCCAAACAAGTGAATATTATAGACATCTGAATTGTATCTTCTCCAGCTATGTCTCAGCCTCTTCTAAGTTTATCTTCCCTTGGGTACTCTCCCAGGTTGAGCTTCCATAGATGCTATAGGTTTTGTTTCATCATAGCTATTAAACCTTCACATTAAACTTCCTGTTCCTGTGTGTTATCTATAATCTTTACCAGTTCTGAACTGCTATGTAGAGAAGTATAAATTAATTCAGATTATATAAAGCTTAAGGATTTTTAATATAAGAAAATTGGAACTCAAAGAGTTTCATTGTTGTTGTGTTTGTTGTTGCTTGTTGTTTCCTTTATATGAAGAAAACCTGAAACATACATTTTATATCAGGTTATGTTTCAGAATACTGATTAAAGTGATGGCAAACTACATTCTCTTCTATATCTGAGACATTAAATATCCAGAATGGTAAAGTCTTAGAAGATTTGTTGTAAAATTCATAAGTATTTTGTTGACTGCTGACAAAAATTTCAAATAGTTGAATCATATAAAATACTAGTTTCAAATCCCTAACTCAGGGAAAGAGTCTGTACACATTTTCAGCTTAAATCTCTGCGTGAAACTATTACTTGAAATAAAATACAACAATTAACTCATATGAGGAAGACTAATTGAAAGAAAAAAACAAGGGAGACAAATAAGTTTACTTGTTATTGTGATCTTTGCACTTTGCCCTGGAAATATTTCTGTAAACATAACTTGAACATTAATAACTGTACAATAATATCAGACTAGCCCATGATGTGCTAGCTAAACTAAAACATTTCTTTTTCTTTTTTTAAATATATATTTTATTGCTTTTTAGGTTTGGGGGTACATGTGAAGAACATGTAAGACTGTTGCATAGGTACACACATGGCAGTGTGGTTTGCTGCCTTCCTCCCATCACCTATATCTGGCATTTCTCCCCATGTTATCCCTCCCCAACTCCCCACTGCCCACTGTTCCTCCCCTATTTCCCCCCTACAGACCCCAGTGTGTGTTGCTTCGCTCCCTGTGTCTATGTGTTCTCATTGTTCAATACCCAATTATAAGTGAGAACATGTGGTGTTTGAGTTAAAACATTTCTAAATCTTTGTAATAGTCTCGATCCCAGTTCCATAAAGAAAATATCTCTAGATGATAGCAATAAGATATTCTAACTAAAATAGAATTTTTTAATGTAGTTATTATACAATCATCTGTCCTTTAACACAATACTGATTTTAAGTTTTAATTAATGAGAGAAAGAGAAAATTTACCTGAAGTTTTATTTCCCTTTCTACTCTTCTAAAGAGTTTGAGAAATGAAATCTAACAGGTGATAAAAGTGACAAACAAAACCATACAGAGAAGGATGGGGCATGGTGGTTCATGCCTGTAATCCCAGCACTTTGGAGGCCAAGGCAGGTAGATCATGAGGTCAAGAGTTTGAGACCAGCCTGTTCAATATGGTGAAACCCCATCTCTACTAAAAATACAAAAATTAGCCAGGCATGGTGGCACATGCCTGTAATTCCAGCTACTCAGGAGGCTGAGGAAGGAGAATAGCTTGAACCCGGGAGGTGGAGGTTGCAGTGAGCCAAGATCACACCACTGCCTACCTGACAGAGTAACTATCCATCTCAAAAAAAAAATAAATGAAATAAATAGAACCTTTAACATACTGTGTAGCAAATCATTAGTAGAAATATGAGAATGGTATCTCCTGATTTTATGTTGGGCCTTTAAAATATTAATATTATCAATTTTAATACAAGCTTTAAATATTCAATATGCTATTAATAATTTTGTTACCATCAAAAAATCCATTGCATGTACTCTAGACATCAAAGACTTACTCAAAGACTGAAAGGCCTGTAAATATGTTTCTTTGCCTGCTTACAGTCTGCGGGATGTGAGGTGTGAGGTACAGAGCTCACACATGAAGCCTTGTAGATACCGCTTCTATGACTATACCTTTCTATATAAACATTATGTAAAAATGCAAACCATTTTGCTGCTGATTATATAACTTTTCCTTCCTGTTTATAATTTTTCTTCAATCTCACATTGTAAAAATTCTCCTCACAATGTATCTTCTTCCTGAAATTTAGTATACACTTGTTACTAAGGTAATCAAAGACAAAATGAATGGGGAAATAAGGTAGGCTTAGCCAATAATATCTTCAGTACATTGGAACTTAAGTGATTGAAACAAAGACCAAGGATCAGGGACTGTGTTCATTACCGTGACAACTGCCGTGTGTTGACTAGTTTGTTTTTCAGTGTGAGCTTTGCTGTAGTTTCTGCTGCTCAATCCTCCAAGGCCCTCTGTGAACTACCACTTCTGCAAGCCTAATCCTTCATCTTACTAGTGATTACAAGAGGTCCAGGTTTTTTTTAATCACTTTATTTAAAAGTACCTAGAGACACTAGAAGCAATGGCAACAAAAGCCAAAAGTGACAAGTGGAATCTAATTAAACTAAAGAGCTTCTACACAGCAAAAGAAACTATCATCAGAGTGAACAGGCAACTTACAGAATGGGAGAAAATTTTTGCAATCTACCCATCTGACAAAGGGCTAATTAATATCCAGAATCTACAAAGAACTTAAATAAATTTACAGGAAAAAGAACAACCACATCAAAATGTGGATGAAGGATGTGAACAGACACTTCTCAAAAGAAGACATTTATGCAGCCAACAAACATATATATATAAAAAAAAAGCTTATCATCACTGGTCATTAGAGAAATGCAAATCAAAACCACAATGAGATACTGTCCCAAGACAGTTAGAATGGTTATCATTAAAAAGTCAAGAGACAATAGAAGCTGGAGAGGAGGTGGAGAAATAGGAATGCTTTTCCACTGTTGGTGGGAGTGTAAATTAGTTCAACCATTGTGGAAGGCAGTGTGGTGAAAGAGAGAGAGAGATGCTGTTATGTTTGCAAACGTAACACAAAGGAGAGATTAGTCAGTTTGTGTTGAATATATTCAGTTAACAAGGTAAAGTGATTCTACCTTTATACATCAATTGTGTATTACTGGTTGTGTTTGTTAAACTTAAGTTATTATTATAGTTTTGGGATATTATATCTTTGTTCCACTTAAGATAAATTACTAGCCCCAAAAAGGCAGTGATAAAAATGCAACTACAGAACCCAGAAAAAGAAATAGTGAAGTTTGTAATGAATACAATCTGTGCAAGTACAAATAATTCAGCAAGTATGAGTCTTTCACACGAGCATCCAAAACCAAGTTTGAGTTGGAACCAGCATGATCCCTTTGAGTAATTTGTTTTAACAAATTAATGTAATGAAATTATCAAGGTTTTCATTCAATTTTTATACAAACACAGTGGCGAATCTAATAAGAAATTTTCTATAATTTCTTTGAATGTGTTATGATTTTTCAGCTTAGGATAGAAAATTAAAGAAAATCAAAGAGGCAATCTCCAAAGGTTATGCCCTTATATAGCAAAGTTAAGTACGTGCAGTGTTATTGCCAAGACATTTATAGTGGCAAACAGAACAATAATACTAAATTGTGTGCTATATGAGGAAACACAATGTATGTTTACTAACAATTCTTTCTCAAATGATACAATTCAACATTTCACATATGGATTACACAGTATGAAAGAGCAATTGCCATTACTTGGACTTAGTGGTAGGTATTTCACCTTACAGTTTAATAAATCCTCTGCCGTACAGAATATGTACGGACTCTTGCCATATTTGATTCCAAAATAAAAAATTACCGTTTTTATTTATCACAGAAACTATGGTAGGAGAGAAGATTTTCTTTTATAACCATGTTAGGTATTATTTGAGCTGTAGAACTTCTAGAAAGAAGTGCTGTAGGAACAATGCCAATAGAGCATCCGCTGTATATAAAGCAAGCACACTGAGGCATTCTTAAGCAAATACAAGGTAGAACTAACTGCCAGTTCACACGCGATTTGATTACCCAATAGAACAGTGGGTGGTCACTTGCACAGCTCATCTGGGTTCAGTGTTAAAGGAGGATTTAACTATTTTGATACAATCAAATTCTAGTCACAGTTTCTGTACCCACAACACATGGTGTCCACAACAATTAGTGAAAACAGGATATAAGTGTTGACCTCAATACACTATACTTACCCATCTTCACCTTGATACTCTATGTGTATACATCTTCACCTCAACACACTATGTGTGTCCATGTTCACCTTGATGCACTATGTCTCTCAACTGCCCACGTAGTTATTTCAATGTGGAATGAGGTTATATATAATTGGCTAAGACCAGTTAATACTATTCCTTTGAGTTCAAGTGGCTTATTCCAAGGATCTCTCTCCCTGATCATTATCAGAGAAGGCTAAATACCCATTTAGCTTATATCATATTTCTTATCAGGAAAACACAAACGGGTAATGTCTTTTGATTAGGGTATGTTTGTTTAAATACAAAGGAACACAGAAAATACTATTCTATAAGAAATCTCCCCACATGTCCATTTATTTTCTAAGCATTTATACTACATGAAAAAGCCTTCAAATACTTGATCCCATGCCTGAAAATATAAAATTATGAATCAGGCAAATCGAATATAGTAGTAATAACAGATGCAAAAAGTAGATGAGAAATCTAATCTAGAGTATAAGTTGTTATTCATTTTATCTAATTGGTAAATATTATTTAAATATCAACTCAACTAATAGAAGTCAATCACCATCATCAATTTTAATACACCAAATATTTATAACTTAAGATATATATAGGCCAGGCATGGTGGCTCACACCTGTAATCACAGCAGTTTGGGAGGCTGGGGCAGGTGGATCACCTGAAGTAAGCAGTTTGATACCAGCCTGGCCAATATAGTGAAACCCCGTCTCTGCTAAAAATACAGAAACTAGCCAGGCGTGGTGGTGGGCACCTGTAATCCCAGCTGCATGGGAGGCTGAGGCATGAGAATAGCTTGAACCCAGGAGATGGAGGTGGCAGTGAGCAGAGATCATGTCACTGCACTCCAGCCTGGGCAATAGAGTGAGACTCAGTCACACACACACACACACACACACACACACATGCACACACACACACACGATTATTATAAAGGAATTTTGCTGAAATTGTTGGTCTTATGTATTAGGAATGCCCATTAAATGGTTCCTGAAAATATTGGTAACTAAGTGAATAAGCTAATCATAAATTATCTGGCCAGTGGTTTTTTTTTTCCTTTTATTTTTTTTATTGCATTTTAGGTTTTGGGGTACATGTGCGGAACATGCAAGACATTTGCATAGGTACACACATGGCAGTGTGTTTTTCTGCCTTTCTCCCCTTCACCCACATTTGGCATTTCTCCCCAGGCTACCCCTCCCCAGCTCCCCCCGACACTGTCCCTCCCCTCTTCCCCCCAATAGACCCCAGTGTTTGGTACTCCCTTCCCTGTGTCCATGTGTTCTCATTTTTCATCACCCACCTATGAGTGAGAATATGCGGTATTTCGTTTTCTGTTCTTGTGTCAGGTTGCTGAGAATGATGTTCTCCAGATTCATCCATGTCCCTACAAATGACACGAACTCATCATTTTTGATTGCTGCATAATATTCCATGGTGTATATGTGCCACATTTTCCCAATCTAGTCTATCATCGATGGGCATTTGGGTTGGTTTCAGGTCTTTGCTATTGTAAACAGTGCTGCAATGAACATTCGTGTGCATGTGTCCTTATAGTAGAACGATTTATAGTCCTTTGGATATATACCCAGTAATGGGACTGCTGGGTCAAATGGACTTTCTATTTCTAAGGCCTTGAGGAATCACCACACTGTCTTCCACAATGGCTGAACTAGTTTACACTCCCACCAACAGTGTAAAAGTGTTCCTTTTTCTCCACATCCTCTCCAGCATCTGTTGTCTCCAGATTTTTTAATGATCGCCATTCTAACTGGCGTGAGATGGTATCTCAATGTGGTTTTGATTTGCATCTCTCTGATGACCAGTGACGATGAGCATTTTTTCATATGATTGTTGGCCTCATATATGTCTTCTTTCGTAAAGTGTCTGTTCATATCCTTTGCCCACTTTTGAATGGGCTTGTTTGTTTTTTTCCTGTAAATCCGTTTGAGTTCTTTGTAAATTCTGGATATCAGCCCTTTGTCAGATGGGTAGAGTGAAAAAATTTTTTCCCATTCTCTTGGTGGTCGATTCACTCTAGTGACTGCTTCTTTTGCTGTGCAGAAGCCGTGGAGTTTGATTAGGTCCCATTTATCTATTTGGCTTTTGTTGCCAATGCTTTTGGTGTTTTGGTCATGAAGTCCTTGCCTACTCCTATGTCCTGAATGGTTTTGCCTAGATTTTCTTCTAGGGTTTTTATGGTGCCAGGTCTTATGTTTAAGTCTTTAATCCATCTGGAGTTAATTTTAGTGTAATGTGTCAGGAAGGAGTCCAGTTTCTGCTTTCTGCACATGGCTAGCCAGTTTTCCTAACCCCATTTATTAAACATAAAATCCTTTTCTCATTGCTTATTTTTGTCAGGTTTATCAAAGATTGTATGGTTGTAGATATGTTGTGTTGCCTCCGATGCCTCTGTTCTGTTCCATTGGTCTATGTCTCTGTTTTATAGCATGAAAACTAGTTCTTTTTAGAATAAACAGCCTGAACATGAAATGACAATAAAGAAAGTCTAAAATTTCTAGAGTATTCATATCAACTCTGACATAAGTATGAGTAGCAATAATGATCATCTGTTCAAACCAACTATAGTGTTATATTTTCTGATTTAAATGACTAAAACCCCAGTCAAACCACTGTCATCTGTAAATGACAAAGAACCTTAAACATCAAATATGCCTGATAACATAATAATACATCCTAATGACAAAGGTGACACAAAATCAGATAACCTGGTTTTTCAGATGTAAAGAAGCTGCCATGTTAGATTTGCTTATCTAGCAAACAATCTCAAATAATAATACCATGTTTATATGTCAATTTAAAAAAAGTTTAAAAAATAAATGGAGAAAAGCTGAATGTAAAAAGAGATACATATTTTGCTAATATTCTATTATATCATTAATATTTTGCATAGAGAATAAGAGTGGAGCAAAGACAGATGTCGGAGAAAAATCTATTTGGTTTGGGTTTGAATTAGAAACCTGTTTTCTATTAACACTACTTAATGAATGTGGCTTAACTTGTCCATGCCTTAGTTTTATTTCTATAATGTAAAAATCATATAACAACAGTGTGATAATATCAGGAAATTTGAAAATGTTTGAAAGGATGATAAAGTGATGTAAACAGATCTTAGCGAAGTAGTCATTCAATTAAAATAAATAAAAAGTCATTTGCATTATTATAAAGATAGCCTATATTTTGGATAGAATATTATCATATTTTAAAGAGAGCTATTCCCAAATTAATGTTTAAATTAATGTCCCAGCTGATAAAATAAAACTTCAACTTTAAAAAATATATATGAAAGAAAGAATCAGTCTTGAGGTCAACTGACAACTGAAATGGAAATTGGCTTAATAGCGAAATGAACACATTCTTAAAAAAAACCTCATAATATTTAAGACAAATCTGCAAAAAAAACAACAAAAAAGAAACTTCTACAGAAAAAAAATTGAAAAGACATAGAAATAAGCATATAAAGAGGTGTTCAAAGTTACTCATACTTAAGAAAATACAAATTAAAGCAATAAAGGGTTTAATTCATCTTCAATAGAATGACAAAATGTTAAAAACAATTCAATGCCTTGAAGCATGGGGAAATGTATGAATATGAAAACATACATATACATATATATGTGTGTTTGTCTATATATGTAGCTTATAATAACTAAAAGTTTTGTAGCATTTGAACATATGAACAAGTGAGAAACTGAAAACAAAAATTATACTATGTGTTATGACTATGATGAAAACGTTGACATGGAAGAATAGAGAAACAGGTTACACTGCTTATTTTTTGATGCAGTCTGGATTCTTCTCCATATGCACATGTGTATGGATATACATACAAACATAATATGTATATATTAAACATAATATCTATACATTAATACATATAAAAGAAAATACCTATTGGAGCATGTATCAAATTGTAATTTTATGTATTTTTACCTTAATTCTTTTATTGAGCCTATCTACATTCTGCATTTAAATAATTTTCACTTATATTCTATACAATAATAAAAATGAACATTAATAAATATAAGTTTTGAATTAGAAGCTGCTGCTAGTTTTGTAATGTTAGAATGCTATTAAATAACATGTATCTATGTCTATTGATATTTCAAAAAATTATCAAGACACTATTTCTTGATTTACTATATACACATATTTAAATTTTTCCCTTAAAACTTTAGAATTCAGCAAAAAGTAAACACGTATCCTGCAAACAGACTCAGAAATTCACGATACTCCATCAAGCCTTGCATTTTTATCATACGTTTACTTTTCACTGATCTTGAACCCAAAGGATAAATACATTCTGCAATATTGAACTAAAGGACTTTGAAACACAGCTAGACTGCTGAACCTTTGGTTCAAATCTTGGATGTTATTTGAGTGGCAAGCACCAAAATAGTTTCTAATTTTCAAATACCAAATTAAAGTCAATTAGAAAGAGTATTTCCTTATTATCTTGCATCCAGTAAGGTTTCTCACTTGTAGTAAGTTGGAGAAAGAACGTTCCATTGTAAAATATTCTGAGTTGAAGGCAACCTCCTAGGTCAGCTGGGGAAGTTGAAACATACATCTTTGGGCATCTTGCCTCTCGTGTCCTGCCTCCCGTCCTGGGTCCTTGGTGTACCACTCCATTCATTTGCTGAGGGCCCTTGGGAATGAGTAGGAAACTGAACAATGCACACTTGATTTATGTTTTACGGATATCAGAATTCTTACATGTGATGCCAGCCCAAATGCAGAAATTAAATATTTATTAAAGTTCAGCAATTGTCTTCTTACGTCAATCTTCTTTGGGAATAGCACCTTGGCTGTAAGCAACCCTGAGTTCTTCTTTCTGGTGAAGAAATTTACCATTTTTCAGAGACTTAATTCATTTAAGTTTTACTGAGTTCTCAGATATCCAATGCTTCATTAAAAACAGACAAAAAGCACACACCCCAACACCAGATAAACAAGTTTACGCAACTTTTTTCATTATTAGAATGGAAGCCACTGTCTTTTTTAATTCTGCATTTTGAGCATTATTACAACAGCAATGAAAAACATTTGGTAATTCCTGATTAGAAAGTTGCAGAAACTATAAAACTCTGATGATATCAAGCTCAAAGTAGTAGACAAATAAATAAATAATGCGAGATGTAGAAAACTAGTAAGAATTAAAGTATTAGAAAGTTTAAGTCAAAATTATAAATCAAATTGGTTGCTAAATATATCAAATTGCTATAACAAAATTTTCCTTCATATATATATATATATTCACAAAACACAGACAAAAAGGACTAAAAACAAATACATTGGTATGGTTTGGGTCTGTGTTCCTGCCAAAATCTCATGTCAAATTGTAACCTCCGGTGTTGGAGGTAGTGCCCGGTGAGGGTGAGTTCCCTCTTGATCTTCCCTCATGATAGTGAGTGAGTGCTCCTGAGATTTAGTTGTTTGAAAGTGTGTGGCATCTCTCCCTTCTCTGCCTTCCTCCTGTTCTGGCCATGTGAAGATATGCCTGCATCCCCTTTGATTTCCCCATAACTGTAAGTTTCCTGATGCTCCCCAGCCATGCTTCCTGTACAGGCTGCATAACCGTGAGCAAACTAAACCTCTTTTTTAATAAGTCATCCAGTCTTAGGTATTTCTTTATAGCAGTGTGAGAATAAACTCACACATACATAAAAGAGACAAAATGTGAAAGATTATTATGTTTATGCTTTATCTTATTTAAAATTAATATGAATTTATTTTTATCAGAATAAAAATAGCAAAATATAAAAATATGGATTATTAGTTTATTTTTGTTACAAGTAATATACCAAATTAATTTCTTTTTTGTTGGTTTGTGTTTTGAGATAGGGTCTCGCTCTGTCATCCCAGCTGGAGTGCAGTGGCTCACTACAACCTCTGCCTCCTGGACTCAAATGATCCTCTCACCTAAGCCTCCCGAGTAGCTGGAATCACAAGTGCATGCCACCATGACCAACTAAATTTTTTGTGATTTTGGTAGAGGTGATTTCTGCATGTTGCCCAAGCTGGTCCTGAACTGTTGAGCTCAAGTAATCTGCTCACCTTGGCTTTCCAAAGTGTTGGGATTATAAATGTGAGTTACTGTGCCCAGCCTAAATTAAGTTCTTAATGTCACATCAATTAGAAATTGAGATTTTTACAAAATATGTGTTTACTATCAATTCATTTTCATCAGGTTTAATTTTAGATATTTTTGTTCATTGATGCGGCAATGGCATTTGATTCTTTATAGAGAAAAATCACTTGATTTTTTAAATTAGATGTCAAAGAAATATTCACCTTTATTTTACTATAATTTCAGGACTATTTTTATTTCCATTCACTTTAATGTAATACATACTATTACTTAAATAGTCCTATTTTACGTTAAAACATTTACCCTCACAACTTGGTAACACAAATAAATACAGGAGTGAAAATAATAATAGCATACTATGCTTATGAGGTCAAGGCACTTTGGGGTCTGTTTTATATATTATTTTATTTTTACAACAAACTTTGGGAAAATAATCATTATGCTAACTGTGTTGGCGATTAAGGAAACTGAGATGCATATACATCATGCAACTAGACAACAGGACAGCCATAATGCCACCTGAGAATACCTGGCTTTATATTCACTGTTATTAACACTTAGCTGTACTCTCAAATATGATTTTTGGTTTCTATAAGGAAGCACTGCAGATGATTTTTTTGAGTTCTCGATGATTGATTCAACTATCTGATTTAAATTTAATCTTCCTATCAAGAAACTGATTTAAGATGATCACTATGGACTATTGATGTAACAATTAATAGAGTGGTCTCTTCAAGGAGCTGAGATACCTTGGTGTAAATGTCAAAATAAGAACATCTGCCACCAAATATACAAACATCAGAGAGAAAAATAGAATCAACTGGAACTCATTAAATTTAAAATGTGTGTGTTTCAAAGGACAACATCATAAAATGAAATACGCAATCCACATAATCAAGAAACTAATTTTTCAAGTGAAATCCTTGACATAAGACTTCTATTTAGATCATATAGAACAAATCTTACAACTCAATAGTGAAAAGCCAAATATCTCAATTAAAAATGGGCAATCAAGCTGAATAAACAATACTCTGAAAGAGATTTACAAATATCCAAAAAGCATGTGAAAATATGGTCAACATTATTAGCCACCTGAGACACGAAGTTCAAACCCATGCGATATCAATTCACATTAGCTGGGATAGCTGTGATTTTAAAAATACAGATAATTGCAAGTGTTGGCAAGTTGTGAAGAATTAAACTTTTATACACACCGTAGGTGAAAATGTAAAATGGTGCCGTCACTTTAAAGCACAGGGGGCAATTACTCTAGAGATAAAACAGAGACTTACTCTATTAGCCAGCAAGTCCTTTTTTAGATATACACTGTAAACAGGGGCCCCTAAATTCGGGGCTGCAAACCGGTATCTGTCTGTGGTTGTCAGGAATGGGGCAGCACAGTAGGTGGTGAGTGGCTCAGAGCATTCCTGCCTGAGCTCCGCCTCCTGTCAGATCAGCAGCTGCATTAGATTCTCATGGGAGCATGAGCCCTGTTTTGAATCGCACAGGGGAAGAGTGTAAACTGTGTGTCCCTTCAGAGACTCTGACTAATGCCTGATGATCTGAGGTGGAAAATTATCCTCCACAAAACCTATCCCTGTTGCCAGAATGGTTAGGGACTGCTGCGGTAGAGAAATGAAGGCATATGCCCATACACATACTTGTACACAAATGTTCACAGAAGCATTATTTCCTATAAGACGAAATGTGGGAAAAAAATAAATACCCATCAACAGAGGAACATACAAACAAATTTTTCATGTGATTATATTAATAGTAAAATATTACTCAATTATAAAAAGGAGCAAATGCTGATGCATCCTATAATGTGGATTAACTTTGAAAACATCGTGCTAAACAGAGAAAGTCAGTCACAAAGGATAACCTAAAGTAGGATTCTATTTGCATGAAATACCAGAATAGTCAAATTCTTAGAGATAGTAAGCAGATGGCTGCTTTCCTAGGACTGGTGGAGTGAGGTTGAGAGAAAAGGAGGTGACTGCTGGTGGATACTTGTTTTCTTTTAGGGGTGATGAAAATGTTCTAAAATTGACTGCAGTGATAATTGCACACGTGTGTGAATATTATTTCTTAATCATTTGTAAGTTAACTTTAAATGAGACACTATGCTTACATCCAAATTATACAAATAAATATAGATGTTATAATAATCATGGCTAATGCATCACAGTTACTAGATTGCATACACATTTTTGCGTCTGTAAATTGTACACTTTAAGTAGGTAAATTTTGTGGGATGTGAATTATTTTCTTTAATAAAACTACTAAGAGAGAGACATAGAGACAGAGAGAAAGCTCTATAGTCTGAGGCTTTGGACATGGTGAGCAAGGCCCCCAGGAAAGGCTGTGAGCAAAGATTGTGGGAGAGTGATTGGGAGTCTAGGGAGGACGTGAAGCTGAGGAAGATCTCCATTGGATTTCTCCATTTGACAGCCCTGTCTTCTCCCTGGTGATTTCCTATCACAGAACCTTTATTCTCTAATAGTGTGGTTAGGTCATTAACATTTTTCCCACCAACCCCACCAGACTGGCGGCTTCTGAACTCAGCACCTTACAGCCTTAACAACCTGCCAACAGCCAGCACAGAATCTTCAATACATGTCTATTGACTAAGTGAGCAAAAGATAAAAGAATGAAAAAGAAGTATGGCTGCTTATAAAACATGTTATTACACTGATGGAAAGTTATTACTATAAAGACAAATTTATTTCCATTTAAAATGTCATTTCCACAGTAAAAAGCACAATTAAATAAATGTGATGGCGTAAGTATGAAATTCAAAAGGAATGGTGGAGCGGTTATGATCAGTTTACTAACTGCCGTGATTTCCCCTATCAGAAAAGTAAATTTGAGCAAATTGTTTAGTATTTCTGACTCCTGGTTTTTTCAGTTATTATACAGGAGTAATAAAGGTACATATTTAAATTTTTTGGGCAAAAGAAAGTCAAATAAAATGCAAATTTCTAGTAGTGGTGAGCGTGACCCCTTCCTTTTCCTTTTTTTCTTTCCGTTTAACAGTAGTCATAATAGCGGTGTACAGGAAATTTAGTTAATGGTTAACTAAGCCACTGCATATAAAACTGCACCTCAGTAACTTTTATTATATATATATGTATATTTTCAAATTGACAGCCAATGGAAAGGAAAAAAAAGAGTTGTTGAAAGTATTTTTCCCTGTCTTATGAGCCTCTAAGATGCTTTCTTATTTTAATATCCTTTAGTAGCAACTTTTGGTTTAAAACTCCGGACATAATCAGGGATTGGCCTAAAAATATTGTACCAACAGCAGAAAAATCATAACTATGCTTGTTACCACTTTCGATTAAATTTGGTCGATCCAAACATTCCCAGTAGTAGAGTTTTAACAATTAGGTATTTTGGTATATGAGCATGACTATCCCAATTAAGTGTATGATTATCTTTATCACTATAACTGCTAAAATATTTATTTTGGATCTCTTTTTTTTTGAGACAGAGCCTTGGTAATCAAAGATAATTGCTATTATTTTGACTATCATTGCTGTTTGACTCTATGTTGTACCACATTTTAAGACTATATTCTGTAATAATGAGGAGGAAATATTGGTATGATAGTGCCAAACTATTATTTATGGAAGCTGGGATGAATGCCAACCATTCAACTTCAACCTTTACCTATAATTCATTTATGATTTCTGTTTTACAATTGAGCAGCCCAAGTCTTTAAGTGATTAGATGAAATCACAAAGGCAAGAGATACACTTATTAAATAATAGTTATATATTTTTACCAAGGCTTCACGAGTTTTTCTAAATTATTTAACTCTTGCATATTATAAACAAGATACACAGATGTATACACTGTACAGTTTTCACCATTAATACACAAGAAGTGACATATTCTTCTCTTGAATAAATAAAATATATTCTAATTTTGTAAACTTGCATTTTTCATGTAATATACACTCAGGAATTCTAACTCAGCTTTAACTGTTTTATCTATATTCAAATTTCCTGCTGTTTAAAATATTTTGTCTAAAACAAAAATGTTTCATAAAAGATGTGAAGGTTGTCAGAATCCAAATGGAGTCGTTAGTATTAGAAGGAAAAACAAAAACTGACAAATAGAGCCAGGGAATGCGATGAAGAGAGGGCTTTCCTGCCAGTATGTTTGAAAACAGAAACTGCCACAAAAATCACAACCTTGAGCGAAGATCCCTGCAACCTTGGACATGAAAGGACTTCTGCAAGGACATGTACCCATCAACTGCCTGTCCAACCTTGTGCTGGCATTACATTTATTATTGATCTTTGTCGCCAAGGATAATTAATTCAAAACAATTATGGAATTACCTTTTTTTCTTTAAAATCCCTTGTCTTCATTTATCTCCCTGAATATGTACATAGTTTACTATAGCACGTTTCCCGTTTCAATGTCCTATTCCTGAATAAACATCATTTTCTATTGGAGAGATTCTTTTTTTTTTTTTTTTTTTTGAGACAGAGCCTTGCTCTGTCGCCAGGCTCCAGCCTGGAGTGCAATGGCGCGATCTCGGCTCACTGCAACCTCCGCCTCCTGGGTTCAAGCAATTCTCCTGCCTCAGCCTCCTGAGTAGCTGGGATTACAGGCATGCACCAACATGCCCAGCTATTTTTTGTATTTTTAGTAGAGACGGGGTTTCACCATGTTGTCCAGGATGGTCTGGATCTCCTGACCTTGTGATCCGCCAGCCCCGGCCTCCCAAAGTGCTGGGATTACAAGTGTGAGCCACCAAGACCAAAGTATTTTAAGTAGACAGATGCTTCATATTGCATAAAAGCAAATAAGCCAAAGCTTCATATCACTTGAAACATTTTCTCTTTTTCAAATATTTTAACATATTTTGTAATTTATTTTTTAGCTGTATGTTTTTTTCAATATTTGAGATGGTAAGGCTTTTAAAAATATGTATTAGCAAATATTTTGCTTGACCTCATCAAAATTTCACCAAAAAGAAAACTAAGCATTATGAACAGAGCAGAAAATCAGTATGTTCACCAGGATAAGTAACCATATCATAGATAAAATAGCTCTTACAAGAATACGATTTAAAAAAATGAGCGTCACATAACCTTCTTTTTTATTTCTTCTGTTGGTAGACAAAAACAGTGTGAAGAACAAAAAGAACCTCTGAATGAATTACTCTAAATCCTAAGTTAACATACATTTAAAAGTTGGATTCATGTTCCATTACTACTTAACATCTTTCTACAAATGTGATACCTTACAACAACGTCCATTTATTAGCTCACAGTTCTGTAGGTCAAACTCCATGCAGGTTCTTACGTGCTCAGGAACCCACAAGGCCACATTCAAGCTGTTGGATGGGTTGGAATCATACCTGAAAACATGGGAGAAGAATCTCCTTTGGGCTCCTTCAGTCTGTTGGCAGAGTTCAGTTGGGTATGTCTGTGCTGAGATTGAGGTCACTATTATTTCCTTGCTGGCTTTTGACCAGGTGTTGTTCACAGATCCTAACAAAATTCTATCTGATCTTTGCCTATGCTTTCTCCATCTTCAAATCCAGTAATGGCCCATGGAATGCTTATCATGACTCAAATCTCTTTGTCTTCTCATTCTGCTACCTGAATTCAAAGTGCTCACATGATTACATTTTGTAACATAAGCACAGGAGTGATATCTCAGCATGTTCACAATTCCCATCCATACTCAAAGTAAGTGGAGAGAGTCGTACAAGGGCAAACATCACCACGGCCCATTCTTTTTTTTTTTTTTTTTTTTTTTTGAGAAGGAGTTTCTGTCTTGTTACCCAGGCTGTAGTGTAGTGGGTCATCTCTGCTCACTGCAACCTCTGACTCTCTGGTTCAAGAAATTCTCCTGCCTCAGCCTTCAGAGTAGCTGGGATTAAAGGTATGAGCCACTACGCCTGGCTAATTTTGTATTTTTAGTAGAGATGTGTTTTTGCCATGTTGGTCAGGCTGGTGTTGAACTCCTGACCTCAGGGAATCCACCCATCTCGGCTTCCCAAAGTGCTGGAATTACAGGCCAGAGCCACCATGCCGGCCGAGGGTAAATCTTAAAATCCAGCTATTCATTCACATTTAGAGAGATATAAACAGAGTTAGAGAAAGAAAGGAGGGAGAGCAAAAATAAATAAATTCAAAACAGAGAAAGAGGCAGAGAGAAAAAGCGAGAGGGAGATAAAGTATAGAAAGACAGGGTAACAAAGAGGGTTGGGGAGAGAGGGAAGTGGTTCAAATAGCCTAGAATATACTATACTCCTGGATAACCAGGGATGCAAGGATCCTTCAGACATTAGAATATTATCTTTCTGGCCAGGCACAGTGGCTCACACCTGTAATCCTAGCACTTTGGGAAGTCGAGGCAGGCAGATCGCCTGAGGTCAGGAGTTTGACACCAACCTGGCCAACATGGTGAAACCCCATCTCTACTAAAAATACAAAAATTAGCTACTCATGGGGGTGCATGCCTGTAATCCCAGCTACTCCAGAGAGTGAGGCAGGAGAATCACTGGAACCCGGGGAGGCCGAGGTTGCGATGGTCCAAGATCGTATCACTGCACTTCAGCCTGGGTGACAGAGCAAGAATGTGTCTCAAAAAAAAAAAAAAAAAAGAATATTTTCTTTCTAATTTAAATGAATTTTTACTTTGGCATTAAATCCTATTTTTATTTCTTTTCTTTCTTTTTTTTTTTTTTTGAGACGGAGTTTCGCTCTTGTTACCCAGGCTGGAGTGCAATGGCGCGATCTCGGCTCACCGCAACCTCCGCCTCCTGGATTCAGGCAATTCTCCTGCCTCAGCCTCCTGAGTAGCTGGGATTACAGGCACGTGCCACCATGCCCAGCTAATTTTTTGTATTTTTAGTAGAGTCGGGGTTTCACCATGTTGACCAGGATGGTCTCCATCTCTTGACTTGGTGATCCACCTGCCTCGGCTTCCCAAAGTGCTGGGATTACAGGCCTGAGCCACCGCGCCCGGCCTTTTATTTCTAACTTATTCTTATTCTTTTAAAATAGCCCTAAATATACCAAATATTCATGTTTCATGTTTTACAAAACATTTAAAATTAAATAAAAATATTAGAAGTCAGAAAATTTGTAATTTTATTACTAAATTTTCTTTTGTCTTAGTTAAGAAAACAAATGTTCCATTCTTCCTCTATATAAATTTGAAGATGTTTTCATTTGCTTTTTAATGAGAACATTTTTATTTCTTTCGAGACAGGGTCTTGCTCTGTCACCAAGGCTGCAGTTCAGTAGTGCAATCATGGGTCACTGCAGCCTCACACTCCCTGGCTACAGGCATGCATTGCCATGTCCAGCTAATTTTAAAAATTTGTAGCAATGCGTTCTCCCTATTTTGCCCATGCTGGTCTCAAACTCCTGAGCTGCAGTGATCCTCCTGCCTTAGGCTGTCAAAGTGTTGGTATTATAGGTGTGAGCCACATGTCCTGCCACATACATGTTCTTAACTGGTTTTGTAAATTAGCTCATACCTGACTTTTTTCTATTTTTTTTTTAAATTACTATCTAAAATTGTTAGCTATAGTCAAAATAATTTTTAATAATATACCACCCCAAACTCAGTTTCTTAAAACAATTTTCTACCAGTTTTATATCTGTTGGTCAGTTGCAATCTGATGACACTAGGCTGACTGGACTTTCTAGTCTGAAATTCAGGATCTGCACATCGTGGTCAAATGAGTTCCATGTGTCTCACACAAATCCTAAACCTGCTCCTATTCAGGCAATGTACTCTATCTTAAATGTGACATTTTATAGCCCAGGAAGAGGGGCAATGGCTACCCAGGATGAAGACTTCTCATTGCAGATTGTTGTAGCCCAGTAGGATGAACCTCTGCTTATGTGACATTTACTGTCAACACAGTGGATGAATTCATTCACATGGTCCAAACCAAATAGTTAATTAACTGGGTCATACACTCTTCCTATTTTGGATTCATACCAAGGGTGTGAGTATATGAATCTATTGCATGTTAGGAAAAAAAATGAGATCAATACTTTAGTCTAACAAACTATTGTTAACTCTTTCAACCAATGCTACCACTTTTGAAAGTTGGCTCCGAACTAAACAGAACTATAATTAATAATGCTCTTAGTCCTGTCTTCCCAGCATGGACACTTTTTCACTCTTGGGAGTATCTTTTCTTCTTCTTCTTCTTTTTTTTTTTTTTTTTTTTGAGATGTAGTTTCACTCTTGTTACTGAGGCTGGAGTGCAATGGAACGATCTCGGCTCACCGCAACCTCTGCCTCCTGGATTCAAGCAATTCTCCTGCCTCAGCCTCCCAAGTAGCTGGGATACAGGCACGCGCCACCATGCCCAGCTATTTTTTGTATTTTTAATAGAGATGGGGTTTCACCATGTTGACCAGGATGGTCTGGATCTCTTGACCTCATGATCCACCCGTCTCGGCCTCCCAAAGTGCTGGGATTACAGGCGTGAGCCACCGATCCCGGCTTCTCTTTTCTTCTTCCATCAAGTTTCTACGTGTAGTTAGGTTCTCAGGCTAATTTGCTTCAAACCCTTTTAAACATACTGAATTTACCCTTCTGTTAATTTATAATACAAAAAAAAAAAAACCAAAACGGTTTAATGTGCTGTTTTAGGACATTCTTAACAGCAGATCAAATTTGATTCCCAAAGAACATTTTCTAGCCATGTTACCATTAGGGGCATCTTAACTAATTTTGAATCAAGCCTATACACTTTATATAATAAAGTTATTCAAACCTTTCAATTTATTTAAGTTGCACATAGAGTTTTGTGCATTGGTTAATAAGTATAAAACTATTCTTACAACAGAATCTTATGTTTTACTTAATGGAATACAAAATCCTATTGACTTATTAGGGAACTAAGCTCCTTTGCTTTCAGACATCATTTGTAGGAAATGGATAACATATGTAATTATCTTAACCTTACCACAGAAAATGCTTTTTACAGCTTTCTCATTGTGTTTTCTCTGCCCCTTTCTTTCAGTCCTAAAATGATCATTGCATATTTCACAAGACTTGCTCAAATTGTATGCTATAACTGACATTCTTCTCCTTAAATAGTTGTGTGTCAAGCCCTGTGTTTTATGCAGATTTGTCTCCAAGGGACTCTCAGAACTTTTCCCACGGTCAGTAGTTGACTACAGGGCTTTCCTTTAATTTACTTGTGTAAATCTCCTTAAGCACCAGATCCTTTCTTAAAACCTTTCATATGTTTTGAATAATTAGCTATGTAATCATAATTTGCCATTGCATTAAGATCTAAAAAATTCAACTAACATTCATGAAACGGGTATGACTAGTGTCAGAATATGCATCTAAATAATTGTGTCAAGAGATGAGAAAAAGCCTCTTTTCTTGCTAATAGCTAGGCTAGAATATCTTCTGAATCTGTCATTATTCTATCATATTCGGTATATAAGGTATTTATTTCTGTCCCATAAGAAATAAGTATTATGTTCTTTTCATTTGTTGTCACTGCTGTGTGAATGGGAGTAAGAAAATGAGTAAAGGTAGTATAAAAATATCACCGCGGCAAGCTATTAACAAATTTTTATTATTCTTCATTCACTTTTCTCCTCTAATTTAGTTTTCCAAGCATGGAAATGATTCTTGAACTTAAAAGCTTTCATTTCAAATTCGCATACAAGAGAGGAAATAATCACAATAGAAACCTAATAGCAGTTTCTCTTTCCCTTACTTCTGCAATTCTTTGGAGTTTATGAGGAGAATAATGGAAAATGATTATTTTTATTAAGAAGGCTGGATAATGATTTAGATGAAAAAAACAAAACAAAGCAGTTCTCTTAGTCATAAAAACATTTCAGAGATCTAATAGTTTTGTCCTTAGCTCTCATATATAGTAGGCATGTGCTTTTTCCTTACATTTTTTTTGTATGACAAAAGCCAATAAATTGAGGGTTTTTTTCTTATTGTTTGTGTATATTATTTTTCTTACACTTTCTTATAGAACCATCTTTCAAGGAAGTAGAAGTTCCGTGCTTTCTCACTTCATGTGTTTGAAATTAAAAAGCTGTTAACAAAACACATATGAAACAGAAGGCTAATCTTATGCCATATTTTCATTAAAGTTTATTAGAATGATTGTAGAGAGAAAATGTTATTTTTGGAGGGGAGATAAATAATAGGTAAGTAAAGTTGTGTAGTTTCACCTAAAGTCACAGAGAAAAGCTGTATCCATAACATAAGACACTATATCTTTCTTCCAAAATAATTTACTTCCACTGACCACAACAATATAAAAATATGATAAATCAAATTAAAACTATGCGTTCTATGTATCATAAGAAATATAAGTATTTTTGAGCACTTTATTCATTTATTTCTCAATCTATTCTATCAGAGTCTGTCACTGACACACTGAGATAGAAATTCCTGATACAGAAAAGTTGCTCCTGTCATGAAGCTTATACATGAGTGAGAAAATATAGAAAGCATAGACTGAGGAAATGATTAAACCTAATACATTTACACATTGATAGCTTCACGGAGGAAAACTAACTTAAAACAATGTAGATTTGTGAAAGAATATATTTTCAGTAAGATTGTTAGTGGGAAACACACTAATGTGATATTTGAAATTGGATTTAAGTGATAAAATTAGAGGGATTAAATAAGATTATTTGGAAAAAGAGACTAACAAACAAAAATTGACAGCTAATACATATACTTGGCTACAGTACTTGGCTTACTGGGTAACATAATAAATATTATAAGCTAAATAAAGGGAAAGCTTAAGAATGATTCTCCATCGTTAATTTTACCACCTAGACTAGCACATGGATTTTTGTTTTGTTTTGTTTGAGACTGAGTCTCACTATGTTGCACAGGTTGGAGTGTGGTGGTGTGATCTCTGCTCACTGCAACTGTTGTCTTCTAGGTTTAAGTAATTCTCATGCTTTAGCTCCTGAGTAGCTGGTACTAGAGATACCTGCCACCACGACTGGCTAATTTTTATATTTTTAGTAGAAATGGAGTTTCACCATGTTGGTCAGGCTGGGCTTGAACTCCTGGCCTCAAGTGAACTCCTGGCCTCAAGTGGTCAGGCTGGGTTTGAACTCCTGCCCTCCCAAGAGGGAGGGTTAAATAGAAATCAATCAGAGATTCTGGAATTGAAAAACTCACTTAAGGAATTTCAAAATACATTTGAAGGCTTTCACATAGCTTGGTTATTTCATCTGTGATGGCTTTATATTGTATTATCTTGGTTAGGCTAAAGTAAGCTTCCCAGAATTCTGTTTCCTTTAAGTGTCTGGTTAGGGAAGACTTGAACTGAGAAAAGATGATAAAGTTCATGATTAAACCTAACTCACTCTAACATTTAATGATGAAAACTCAGAAAAAGAGATTGAAAAGGAGTGGCTAATCATGTGAGGGGGAAGGCCAGGCTAGTATTGTGTCTTGAAAAGGAAATGCACTTCCCAGCTTCTCAGAAATACAAATTTATCAAACACTGTTGTAAAGTCAAACATATTTGAATATTTTTTTCTTATGTAGGGAGAACTTGCTGTGAATATTGATAAAATAATTGTATAGTTCCTAGATTTCAACATGCAATTGGGAAAAAATTTTTTTTCTTTAATTAATGGGAAATTAGAGAATGTGATTTTATACTTATAGAATTTATACAATAGAGACAGAAAAAAGATGATGCTGGAAAATGAATTTTAACTAATGAAATAGTATTTATTAGTTAAATACTCTGGAAGGAGAGGAAAATACGTGGTTTGTGGGAGAAAATGGCTTCCCTAAGAACAGAAGTACAATGTACACTGTAAAACTACACAAATCAGAGAGAATGACTAAATATCCATACAGTAATATATTCATGCTAAAAGATGAGGGCATTCCTATATAATTGTGATTAATTTTTTTCAACGATTCAATAAATATGTTTTTGACTAAGCTCTGAATAGAAAAAAAAGTAAGAGTAAAACCAAACCAATTTCATGTGGCTTAAATTCATTCGTATTGAAGGAGACATAAAATGAAAATAGTATTCAATACTTAATACTAAGGAGGCATACAATGAAAGTAGCACTTAATACCAATTGGGTCTGTCTGTGGTATGGGTAACAAAAGAAAACATATCTCAGTTGTGAGGACAGTGATGAGACTGCTATTTTATATATCATGGGCAAAGAAGACCTCTCAGTGGAGATGACATTTGAACAAAAATGAAGGAAATGAGAAACAGGCCACAGGATTATTTAGGGGCACATTTAATGAGATAAAACAAGCAGAAAGACACTGAGTACCTCTTAGTGTGCTTCAAAATTTGAATTGTGGCGGCAGTATGAAGGGAGTGAAAAATATTTGTAGGAAATGAGATCAGAGAGGGGACATGAAGAAAATACATTCAAAGTCTTATAGTCATGTAATTAAGTGTGCATTTTAATATAAAATAATGGGAAAAAGACTGAGTAAAATTGTGAAACACTCTAATATACATTTAATAAAAATTTATATATCCATAAGTGGGAGTAGTCTTTACGGAGGGACGGTGAATGCCAGGTGAATTATTAAAGAATGCAGTTCTGCTTACTTATCTGATAAAGCAGCTATAAATATGGAGAAAGTGTGAAATATAATGTTTATGCAAAAGAATTTGTGTTTGGAAGGAGGAGTGACACCTAACTGAGTGATTTAAAACATAAGGAAGGGTAGATTTAAGCATGCATCTGGTTTTTGGGTTTGAAGAGTGACTATATTTTCCAGTTTCACTATCTTTTTTTTACTACAATAATTAATAAGGCTTCTTCTCACTTTCAGAAGTAACTAAGATTAGAATAGTAATTATACAATCATCCAAAGTTAAGAGTGACAGGAGACATTCAATCATATAACCACAAATTATTTTTATGTAAAAGAAAGCCAAAATATTCCATGATGGTATGTGTTGTGCTGTGTGTGGGTGGGCATGAAGGACTTTTCATTAAAATTGATAAGACATGAAAATAAGTCATAAAAGGTATGAGGTGGTGACAAAAATGACAAAATTACCAACAACAACAGCAAGAAAAATAAAATAAAATAAACAGGAAACAAAGTTCATAGAAACTATCTCCAAGAAAGCCTAAACATTAACCTCAATGAGTCAAAACTTTAGAACAGTTATAAATATTTTCAAAGAAGAGAAACCATCTCTAAACGTGTAGAAATACAGTAAAATAATCTCTCATTAAGTAGAGAGTATCAAAAAATAGATGAAGAACAAAATAGAAAAATCAGTCAAAGGAATACAGAAATTTTGAAGTTGAAAAATATAATAATTGAAATGAAAAATTCACTGGAGTGGGTCAACAAAAACTTGAATTGCCAAAAGAAAGCATCAGAACACTTAAAATAAATCAATTGTGATTAAGCACTCTGAGAATAAGAAATCAATAGAAAGAATAGAGTTTAAGTAATGTTAGCCAAACAGTTCCAAGTATGACAAAAACTTCGATCTACACATTCGTGAGTCTCAAAGTACTACAAGAAAATTAAAATTGAAGATATCTATACCTAAGCAATTCTAGTCAAACTATCAAAAACCAAAGACAGAAAATATTGAAAGCAACAAGAAAAAAATGATTTGATACAATTGGTGTACAAGAAGGAATACGGATCCTTAGTATAATTTTGGAATGATTTTGGGGTAATGGTCAGGACTATATATGTGTATAAATAGAGACAGTGAGTGTGTCTGTGTTTAAGTGTAGTGTTAAAATCCTTGATGTAATATATAATCATAACCAAATATATAGCTCTTATATCTGAAAGTTTACATTTTTAGTGAAAATTTAGTTTTAAATTCTTTCGAGCAAATATACTCTTTCCGAAGTAATTACTTTTGTGAAATTCTAAAAATGTATTATTTTAATCACCAGATAGCATAAATGAGTTCACTTTTTATCACATATACATACACTATACATGTGTGGGTATTTTTAAATGTATGTATTTCTGAAATTTTATGTTTGTTTGTATTCCAATTGCAATCACCTTTAATATTATTTCCAACATTAAAACACATAAAAAAGACATTTAATATTGTCCATCATTTAAAATAGTACATTTACATATCAACATTGTATGTAGTGGTTGTGCTTATAACTGCTGAAGAAAGAAAGAGTGACTAGGAGGCCACATATGACAAAATTCTATTTGGAGAAAAGTTTAGATTTACTGTTGCATTTTCAACTGTATCCTGGTGGCATCTGCTGGTACATATATAATTAATTTTGTGCTCATAGTGAAGTAGCTGGAGGAAAACAATCTGCAAACCCAACTATGCAGTCAAATATATGTTATAAATATCAAAGACAGAAGTTAAGTCGAAATCAACAATAAATAAGCCTTTGCCTTAATTGACTACATAAGCAAGCTATATTTCCAGGCAATATTTCTTTAAAATAGTTACATTATTTTTTGTGATTGCCTTGAGCTACAGTATATCAAAATACTCAGAATCACAAGAGAGGTTCTTATTCAAATGGGAAAGTGATTTGCAAAAACAAAATATTTTTGGAAGAATATCTCTCGTGGGAGCAAATTAAATATGGTATTAAAGTAAGGAAAGCAAAGACAGTTCCAGGAAATTATTTGAAATTTCCCATACTTACATAAAGGGCTTAATATAAACACATCTATTTTGTTAATAATAAACTAAATGACATATTCTGTTTGAATGTTGGAAAATGAAATACATAAAACTTCAGGGCCGGGCGTGGTGGCTCACGCCTGTAATCCCAGCACTTTGGGAGGCCGAGGAGGGTGGATCATGAGGTCAAGAGATCAAGACCATCCCGGTCAACATGGTGAAACCTCGCCTCTACTAAAAATACAAAAATTAGCTGGGCATGGTGGTGCGCCCCTGTAGTCCCAGCTACTCGGGAGGCTGAGGCAGGAGAATTGCTTGAACCCAGGAGGCGGAGGTTGTGGTGAGCCAAGATCGTGCAATTGCACTCCATTCTGGGTAACAACAGTGAAATGCCATCTCAAAATTAAAAAAAAAAAATCAGTAGCATATCATCTCAAATTTCTCTTTAAGAAATTTATCTTCATAACTAAATTGCCAAAGTGCAAGAGATATATGTGCTAAAGACATAACCAACAATCTAGGATATATTTGATATTTTCCATAATGAAATCAGAAGAGAGACCTTCTAAGTTATAAGAACACAGAAGAACATAAATGCCTTCTGATGACTATAATAATATTGATAATTAAATGTTAATATCTTGATAACTTAAAGACTAAGTTTTAAAGAGACAGAAACAGAATCACTTGAAGGCTGGAGGAGGAGGTTGCAGTGAGCCGAGTTTGCACCATTGCACTCCAGCCTGGGCAACTGGAGAGAAACTCCAACTCAAAAAAAAAAAAAAAGCAGAAACAAAATGTTCAGATTATAAAACCAGATTCATTTCTTGGCTTTGCAATTTTCTTTGTAAGATAGATGGAAAGATGTAAAGAAATTAATTGCTGTTATTTAACATCACTGTTGCCTGAAGCTGTGATACTAGCTGAAATAAACAGGCGAGACAAAAATGTAAAAACAAAATCTCAGAAATAATGTAAACCTACTTATTGTTCAAAAGCTCTGACATATTCCTTGGGATCTAGAAAGCATGGGAACGTGCAGAGTTCTCATTACCCATGAAAAACTTACAATGTCCAAAAGCTTTTTCTATTTGTCTAACTTCAATGCTCTTTATTAGTAGGAAGTGAAGACTAAAGCAGAGGTATAAAGCGTCAGAAAATCAAAAGCATGTCTCAACACCCCAATACACTCTCAAAGTTGCTTGGCAAACAATGAGAGACATACTGGTTCAAGATCTTGAAGAGCATCCTTTGAAAACCATTAGTTGGCCACTCTGGTGAGCAGTAACTGCACAAAAAAAAGAACATATAGTTTACAGAATTCATCCAGAAAATTATCTAAACAAATGGCTACTATAACACCACATACATTGAGGATATAAGATCAGATTCCTAGATTTGTGATGTTACTTAAAATGTCCAACTGTTCACTAAAATTGACGAGACATGCAAATAAGTCACACAAGGGGTGAGGTGGTGACAAAGATGACAAAATTACCAACCACAACAAGACAGAAAATAAAGTTTATAGAAACTGTCTCCAAGAAAGCCCAAACATTAACCTCAATGAGGCAAAAGTTTAGAACATTTATTACTATTTTCAAAGAACTAAGAAACCATGTCTAGTGATGTAGAAAATATCGTAAAATAATCTCTCATTAAATAGAGAGTAACAAAAAATAAATGAGTAACAAAACAGAAAAAAAGTAGTCAAAGGAACACAGAAATTTTCAAGTTGAAATATATAATAATTGAAATGAAAAATTCAAGGGAGTGGGTCAACAGAAACTTGAGTTGCCAGAAGAAAGCATCATAACACTTAAAAATAAATGATTGAGATTAAGCACACTGAGTATCAGAGAAAAGAATAAAGAAAAATATGTATCATGTCAACATATGTATATAGGGGGTCTCAGAAAAAATGGAGAATAAGAAATCAATAGAAAGAATAGAGTTTAAGTAATGTTAGCCAAACAGTTCTAAGTATGACAAAAAGCTTCAATCTACACATTCATGAGTCTCAAGGTACTACAAGAAAGTTAAAGTTGAAGATATCCATACCTAAATGATTTTGAACACACTATCAAACATCAAAAATAAAGAGAAAATATTGAAAGCAACACAAAAAGAATGGTTTGATACAACTGATGTACAAGAAAAATACCAGGTAACTTTTCTTTAGAAACCAAAAACCATGTGGCAAATTCGAAGTTCTGGGATTATAAAAAACTATCATAGATGATATGATGCCCAGAATAATTATTTTTCAACAATAAGAAGGAAGTTAAGACATTACCAGATACACAAAACTGAAAAAAATATTGCTAGCAGACTGAATTATAAGAAATGCTATTGAGATCTCTTCAGACTAAATAAAAAGAACACTAAACATTAACTCAGGTCATACAAAAAGATAAAGAACACAAGTAAATGAACTCTGGAAGTAAATGTAACAGAGAGTACAAATGCATTTTTGTTTGTAACTTTTTACTTTTCTATCTGATCTAATGGCAATTGCATAAGGCAATAATCATCAAATGTTGCCAGGATTATAATGTATACGGAATAGTTTAGATGACAATACAAGGGAAGAAGAATGAAAAGGAATTATTTGAACCAAAGTTTTTGTATTTTATTGAAATTAAGTTGATATTAATCTGAACTAGACCATTTTAAGTTAAAATGTTAATTAAGTGCCCAGGACAACAATATAAAAATAATTTTAAAAGTTGGAAATAAAATATTTAAATTTTATAGTAGAAAATGTCTATATCTTAATACAAAACATGAAGTAGCCAGGTGCAGAGGCTCTCTCTGTAACTCTAACACTTTGGGATGGTGAAGATAACCTTTATATTTCTATCATTAGATTTTATAAAAGCAATCTATTCAGAAAAATAAACATGAGAGACAGAAGACAGAAACCTATCTGAATAACATCTCAAGAAATGTAATATGTATTTGACTTCTAACAGTGAATGATTAGAATTCAAGCTATTTATTGAAATTAAAACCCCTCAATTCCAGCATAGAAAAAGATGCATGAAATGTAACAAATGATTTTATGTAGAAGAAACAGACGATTGAGTTTGTGCAATCTTCTTTTGTTAATTTTGTTTTACATATGTTTTATATCCTCAGATATAAAGTATAGTGGTTGGATGATACGTTCTGGAACCGTGCATGTTCAAATCCAGTCTCTGTTACTCTGTTATTTGGTCATATATCAACTGTCTTGTAATGGTAATTTTCTTACATATAAAATGTATGTATAATAATATGAGTTCTGATACATAGCAGTTTATTAATATGAACTCTTATTATTGTGATTATTATAAATTTTGTTTATATCATCTCCTTAAGCATATGTGATGCTTCATTACTTTCTATATCCTTTAATTTTAGCAGTGATTATGTTTTGCTAGTTGTTCAATAAATGTAAACTGACATTGGTTTACCAAATATGCCAAATAATGCCCTTGGTATGTTTTTAAAAATGTACTACAACATAAGTGTCTGCTTCCTATATGACAAAAAAAAAATTTGTCATAAGTACCTAAGATCTTTATAGAAATAGAGAGTAGGATGATGGTTATCAGAGGCTTGGAAGGGTAGCAGGGAGGAAAAGATAAAGACCGGAGGGTTAATAGGTACAAAAATAAAGCTGGATAGAAGGAATACAGTCTAGTGAGTGGTATCCCTATAATTAAAAATGTATTATGTATTTCAAAATAACTGAAAGTTGTTTTGAAGAATTACATTGAATTGAAATGTTCCTAACACAAATAAATAGTAAATGTTTGAGGTGATGGATACCTCAATTACCCTGATTAGATCATTACACATTGTTAATTTGTACACAAATATCACATGTACTCCATACATGCAAGTATTATATATTTATAATGATTAATTTTTTTTTAATTAAAAAGGGATGAGAAACTGGGTGCAGTGAAACACATGTGTAATACCAGCTACTCAAGAGTCTGAAGCAAAAGTATCATTTGCTACAGGATTCTGAGGCAGGCATGGCAACATAGCAACACTCCCATCTCTAGAAATATAAATAAATAAAATGAAATAATAAATTTGAAAATAAAGTTGTAAAGAGAGAGTTAAAATTGTATCAGTAAGTGCAAAACACCTGACACTTTTACCTTAATTACAACTAAGTTGTGCTAAAGTTTTATGAATGTTGACAGAAAAGATATGTATGACTCCAGGGTCACAGAAAAAGTACAAGTTATTACTTACAACAATAGCAGTGGCCAGTTTTTCACATTTGTGCCAAATTCCTGAGCCTCAATTCCCACAGTATGATTCAAGAAGATCATATATACATATGTCAGGTTGCTTCACAGTAAACCCCAAGCTTATGTAAATGGGATCATTTACAATAAAGAGTAAGCACAGCTAATGTTTGCTTTTGAGGAAAACTATCTTTTTATACCGTGAAGTAAACAAACCTGCCCTTTGTTCCAGAGTATGCAACTATCTATATTCAGTGGTTGCTTACTGTATAAATATCCTTTGCAATACAGTTTAGGATAAAAGCAGTCAGTGGCTCTTTTCATAATTTATTGCTATAATTCAAGTTATCTCTTGCAAATTGTAGGAACTTGATGGAATAAGGCATATACCCAGGTGGATTATACTGGTTATTTACCAGCAGTCTCAAGGGTGGTAACCACTATTAACTCTCTTTTAATCTAGGTTTTCCTTATTTTAAACTCAAGTCTACCTTAGGCCATATGATGAAAGATTTAGAACAGCAAATTCTTAATTGATATTTATTCTGGGCAAGAAAAGCAATGCACTACTATCAATATACAAAAATGAGAAAGTCTATTCATGCTGCTCTATCAAAATAATACAAACTTGGTGGCTGATAAACACCAGACATTTATTTCTTACAGTTCTAGAGACAGTTGTCCACAATCAAGGCAGCAGTAGACTGGGTACCTGGTAAGAACTCACTCTGGTTCACAGATAGAACTTCCTTTCTGCATCCTCACAGGGAGAAAATGACCAACAAGCTAGTTTCCTTCAGCTTTTTTAACAGAGACACTAATTCCTCTTATGAGGGCTCTGTCTTCATGGCCTAGTCACCTCCCCAAAGCCCCATCTCTTAATATCTTCACTTTGGAAATTAGATTTCAATGTATGAATATTGGAAGGAACAGAGTCATTCAAGTTATATATATAGTCATTCAAACTATATATATATAGTTCCTCCTTCTATATATGTATAGTTAAAATGACTCTCTCTCCCCCCGTCTCTCTCCCTCTCTTTCTCTCTCCCTCTCTCTCTCTCTCTCATTGATGCAATATATATATAATGCATACATGTAATATATGTGTATATGTAAAATTTATGTGTATATATATAAAATGACATGCATATACCACATTTCCTATGTACTTCTGAGCAGAAGTGCTCTTAGAAATCAGAATTGTCAATCAAAATATAATACATTTGACTTAAAATAGATGGGAAAAATAAATTGTAAGTTTTGACTTTAATCAATTAAATGAATGCATTCTAAAATTGAATATGAAAGTAAGTTAGTGAGAGACTCCATTGGACCAAAGGATGGGAATGAGAGTTTGCGAAGGACACATTAGACTATTGTATTTTTCCCCACCTTATAGAAGGTTTATTACCTGTGCTAGTTTGCTTGTAAACTTGCCTAACAGGTCTTGATATCTGTCACGAACTACTGCCAGCCGCGGTGGCTCACGCCTGCAATCCCAGCACTTTGGAAGGCCAAGGCGGGCAGAACACAAGGTCAGGAGTTGAAACCAGAGAGGCCAATATGGTGAAACCCCGTCTCTACTAAAATCACAAAAAGTAGCTGGGTACGGTGGCAGGCACCTGTAGTCCCAGCTACTTGGGAGGCTGAGGCAGAAGAATTACTTGAACCCAGGAGGCAGCCTGTGTAACAGAGCGAGACTCCATCTCAAAAAAAAAAAAAAAAGAAAGAAAAGGAAAGAAAAAGAAAAAGAACTGTTAAAGGTAGTAGATGTGGCTAGGCACAGTGTATTGTTTCTGTAATCCCAGCTGCTTGGGATATAGAGGCAGGAGGATGGCTTGAGGCCAGGAATTGAAGACCAGCCTGGGAAGCATTAGCAAGATCATATCCGTAAAGTAAAATAAAATAAAGTATAAAAGCAATAAAATAAAATAAAATAAAAATCTAGCCAGGCATAGTTGTGCCTGACTGCTTGCAGTCTCAGCTATTCGAGGGGCTGAGGTGAGAGGATTGCTTGAGCCTACTGAGTCTGAGGATACACTGAACCAACATTGGGTCACAGCCCTCCAGCCTGGGTAACAAAGGGAGACACCATCTATTAAAAAAAAAAAGAAAGAAAGAAAGATAAAGAAAGTATATCTGCCACATTTTATTTATCCAATCTATCATTGATGGGCATTTGAGTTGGTTCCATTCTTTGCTATTGTAAACAGTATCACAATAAACATACGTGTGCTTGTGTCTTTATAGTACAGTGATTTATAATCCTTTGGGTATATACCCAGTAATGGGATTGCTGGGTCAAATGGAATTTCTATTTTTAGATCCTTGAGGAATCATCACACTGTCTTCCACAATGGCTGAACTAATTTACACTCCCACCAACAATGGAAACGCGTTCCTATTTCTCCACATCCTCTCCAGCATCTATCATCTCTTGAGCTTTTAACGATCACCATTCTACCTGGCATGAGATGGTATCTCCTTGTGGTTTTGATTTGCATTTCTCTAATAAACAGTGCTAATGAGCATGTTGTCATGTGTTTGTTGGCTGCACAAATGTCTTCCTTTGAAAAGTGGCTGTTCATATCCTTTTCCCACTTTTTGATGGGTTATTTGTTTCTTTCTTGTAAATTTGTTTACGTTCTTTGCAAATTCTGGATATTAGCCCTTTTCAGATGGATAGATTGCAAAAATTTTCTTCCATTCTCTAGGTTGCCTGTTCACTGTGATGATAGTTTCCTTTGATGTGTAGAGCTCTTTGGTTGAATTAGATCCCATTTGTCAATTTTGGCTTCTGTTGCCATAGATTTTGGTATTTTAGTTATGAGGTCTTTGCCCATGCTTATGTCCTGCATGGATGTTCTTTGCAGGGACACGGATGAAGTTGGAAACATCTTTCTCAGAAAACTAACATAAGAACAGAAAACCAAACTGCATGTTCTTACTCACAGACGGGTGTCAAACAATGAGAACACATGGACACAGGGAGGGGAATATCACACACCAGGTTCTGTCAAGTGAGAAGGAGGTGGAGCTAGGGAGAGCACTAGGAGAAATACCTAATGTAGGTGACAGGTTGATGGGTGCAGCAAACCACCATGGCACATGTATACATATGTAACAGACCTGTACGTTCTATTCATGTGCCCCAGAACTTAAAGTATAATTTTAGAAAATAACAAAAAAAGGAAGTAAAACTGGTCCTAGATGTCTACTCCATGTTTACTCCACTGTTGCTTTGCCCTGCAGCACAAATTAGCCTGCTACCGTTATATGGATGCAGGCAGAAGAGATGAGATTCCTAAGACTAGGGTCTAGTACAGCTTATTTCTCATATAATAAGCAGTAGCCCAAATATCAGCATTGTCTTGGGCCAGTTGTTCAAACTCTAATTTGTATAAGTTTACATAACAGAGGGTCAGATGACAAATACACACACAGTGGGTTGAGTTTAAGGAAAACCCTGAGCTTAGGAAACTCCAAACTTTTTACCTGAGTAACAAATAAACCTAACTTTTTTCCTAGAAGAGATATTGTCATTATACAGTAGAAGAGAGAAAAAGTCCTACCCCATTCTCCATTAAGGTAGATTTGGCTAGGTGCAGTTGCTGTTTTCTGTAATATCAGCTGCTTAGGAAGTAGAGGCAGGAGGATGGCTTGAGGCCAGGAATTGAAGACCAGCCTGGGCCTTCAATTATATATAATGAGGTTTTTATCCTAACAATATCAAGAGCAAAGATACAATGTTGCTAGCATTGGATTTAATAGTATAATCCTAAAATTCTGTGAGTTAGTTCATGATTATACCACCTCAAATCCTAATTTGGTTAACATGATGAAATCTGTGAATGTGTGATTCACACATTCTGTGAATGTGACTTTGTTACCAAGCGGCAGGAATAGTTCTATAATCTTGTATCTGTCAAATCCTGTGGACAAATATTATGTAGGCTTGGAAAGGTTGATTATGTGGAGGCTATTAAAAACTAGTGACAAGTGCAAATGAGAGACCATAGCTGAGACAGCAAAGCAGGTTGTAAGTGAATTTGAGTTTCAAAATGAGCTCTAATTATTTTCACAGAAATGATTTAGAAAAAAGAGAGTGAAACTCTAAGCTAATCTATCTCAAATCTATTGCTGACAATGACTAATATTAAAAGACCTGTTGACTTGCCCGTGAAGGAAGACTATCCACTGATTTACATGTTCTCTGTATGTAAAGACTCCACAAGAATTCTCTCGTGACAACTTAAAGAATACTTACACGTTTTAATTTAGGTCACTAATGACGACTATCATTTGATTGGCATTGTAGAGCCTGTGTTTTCCATTCTGCATTAAGTTTTACATGCCCTGAGAAACTTATTGTTGATTAATAGATTACAGCATAAGAAAGCTTAATAACAAAATTCTGAACTCTGTGTGGATATACACTAATATGGCACATTGCTAAGACAGTACACTGTGTGCTGTATAAAACAAGTTATGAATGTCAGCTTAGTTACATCACAGCTGTATACACACTTCTTTCATGAAATGTGAATGTCAATGGGATCCATTTAAGAAAATATACATTTAACTCAAACATCCTTGAGTGGATTTGGGTGAAATTTTTGGCCTGAACATTGTATGTAAGGCACTTCTAGAAAGACACAAAGGACATTAACATAAAGCACCTGGCATAATAAGACAGAGGGCTATTTGGGGGTGAAATATATGAAACTTTTAGTCTCATATGGTAATACTATTTCTGTATACAGTCCATTTTCCTAATGGCATGATTTTTCTTAACATTCAATGGAAATGACATATATAAGGACTTGTTTTGCACTGGCCCCAAATTGTTTTTTTTTTTTCTTTTTCCCTGGAGGATGTTAGAAACTGGTCTGAGAGTTCTGAGGCTTACCCTCATGATAAAAAAGACATTCTAACACAAAAAGGTATACAAAATAAGGAAAAATTTAAAAAATTTTAAAAAGTTTCCAAACAGAATACAGACTATTCCTGGAAATGGAGGGGAAAAAGCGTATTATTGGGCTTGGTGTGGTGGCTCACACCTGTAATATCAGCACTTCCCAGGCTGAAGCTCATGCTTCCAGATTTCTTGTGTCCTTGAAATTATGTAAAATTTAACACAAAATTAAGACTTTGCCAAGTTACTTAAGAAAATTATGTAATATCTCATTACAACCTTCAAATGAAATAAGACACAAATAATCTCAGGTAAAGAAAGTGTGGTCATTTACGAGGAAGAGCAAGAATCACCCATAGAAATATGGCATATATAAAATAATAGCTATGACTGGTTCTTGAAATATACCTCCTTCATTTATCAGTAAAGTTATAACAGATCTGTCAGATTTATTGTGCATTATATTAAGGGTGGCATGGTCAACTTCTATAAAATCTATAAAGTTCATTTTCAGTGCATTATGAATGGAGTTACTCAGCATTTCTGTCAGGCTCCACCCCATTAATCTTATACCAGTTTTCCAGCATCACCATAACGGCCCAGTAATGACTGCAGCCTGTGGCTCTACGTCATGTAGTAATCCTGACTGGGACATAAATACATCCAGTATTAAATGGTTTGTCTTGAAACAACCCTTGCTGTGAATAAATATAATGTTTGATGATCTGTGTGGACCCACATTTCTTCCTGGTCACATATCTTTCTGGTCAACTCTGAAAGGTTGGTCTCATCAGTGGTCAACTGTGGTTCCCTACTGGGTGCTTCATTCACATCTAGAACTGAGGTCTGTTCTGATCCTTTGGGTAGCTCTATTGGAAACTTTTGACAAGAAAAAAAAATGGCTAAATCATGCTGGAATTTGCCACTTTCATGTCAGTTTCATTGTGTTACTGGGTGTCTATTCCAGGGATAAATAAATCAGCTGAAGTTGATTGTCACTGATAAATTAAACATGCCTAAAATCTGTTTTTATGTCTACCTGTTACCATTTCCATAGAAGAATCTATGAAGTCCTTTCCGAGTCATATGAGAATGTACTATTCTCCACTCAGCCCTGTCTCCAGTAGATACCTATCTAAAATATGCCCTTGGCTGAAATTGGATATGATTTTACTCTCGCATTTCCCATCTCCTCACTAGTACTGTGCTTCCTCAAGGGTGTCTCCTGCCGTATTTGGACCCGTAGTTTCTAGGTAAAAGCCCATTAGTTTCATTATATCCTTACCTAGGGCACCAGAACGTATCTAAGAACAAGAGTCTGAAATGGCTTGGGATACTTCCTGCTAAGTCTCCAGAGCTATACCTTCCCTATGGTATCTGGAACTAGTTCTTAAGCTTAAAGATGCAAGCATCTTTGCAGTTTTAAAGCCAGTCTCAACTTCTCTTGTGACTAACAGTACAATCTAGCAGGGAAATTCATGGTTGCATTATAGTGGCAGGACATCTGTGCTGCTGATTGTAACTCTCAAAACTTGGACCAGATGTACTGGGATTTGGTGATTTAAAAGTATTCTGTAAAAATAGGACAGGTATAAGCAATGAATCTCCAGATATCCAGTCACTAACTTTGGATGCTAGGCTACTAGGGACTCGTGAAATATATACTGATATTAACCACAGGTGTTCCAAGTATTTATAGACCAGGAAGGAGAATTGTGTTGTATTATATTTATATAAATTAGCTGCCTAGAGAATCATATATTACACAGTTCAGAAAAGCAACTTGTTATTCTAACACCTTGCCTCCTTATGTAATTTAAGATTTTTAATGCAAAATAGAAGGCTAAGATCGAGACAAGAAATCTTAAAAATTTACTTTTGAGAGAATTTCTAAGAAATGTTTTTCGGATGTTTTGTGTTCAGTAAATGGAACCAAAGGGTAGAGCATTCAGATTTTAAACTATTACTGGAAAATGGAGACACATGATTATGCTATTATTTTCTGAAAATGTCTCCTCAAAACCAAGAAATAGACCATATACTTGTACATGAGAAACATCATATCCAACCAATTAAATTTTGATTGCTTATTAAAATCTTAATAAAGTATGAGATAACTACATTTAAAAATTCCTAGGGATTAATTTCAAATGAAACATTATTTATGGCTTTCATTCACATGAAAGGCTTATCCTCATGATAAAAAAGATATGAAAGCCATAAATAAACTCTTGGGTTTACATAAAAATAATCGAAATCTCTGAAACCCAAAAATCTTCAGCAGAAACATGGACTAAAATTTAGAGTAATTCACATGAGAACCATAAATAAGTTTACTAGTTAATTTAGCAGTGATTGAATTTGAATGAAGGCTACATTAGAAATATGCCAAACAATATTAAAGGAGAATATATTAAACCTTTTTGTGCATATGCTTTAATATTTATATAAATATTAACTTCAGAAAATAATTTTGAAAAATATACTTAGATTGTTAAAGGTCATATTTAGAGTTATGTTATAGCCTGGTACTGGATAAAAGCAGCTTGATAAACTATTTAGTAGGATATTAGTTTTGAAAGATGATTAACTTAAAGAAAAGTAATCAAGCACACCACCACATATTAATATTTTTTATTGCATTGTGAAAAAAAGTTGACAATATTTGTCAAGTATTGAAAAGCATGTTAACTGGAATACTGGTTGGCCAAGAGTTATTGAGTAGAATTAAAATAATTTCATTCCTACATGTAGTATTTTAGCATTTCTACTATATTAGTGATATGTATAAAAATACACATTAATATAAGAATGTTTAAGTATAAACTTGTAATTCATTTACTTTAAATGCATTCTTAAAATTTTCAGAAACTCAGTCTTCAAAGCATGAAGTCACATCACACAAACACCTGTAAGAGATACTACAGAAAACTGGTAATCATGAAATCAGGAATCTTGAATATATTTCCTTACATAACTAATATATAACAGTTTTTCTCAGAAAATATTTAATCACTTTGTATTTTGTTTTTGTTTTTTAATTTTATTTTAAGTTCCAGGGTACAAGTGCAGGATGTGCAGGTTTTTTTACATAGGCAAAAATGTGCCATGGGGATTTGCTGTACCTATTAACCAGTCACCTAGATATTAAGCTTTGCCCTTATTAGCTATTTATCCTGATGCTCTCCCTCCCCCAACTTCTCACAAAAGGTCCCAGTGTGTGTTATTCCCTTCTCTGTGTCCATGTGTTCTCATTGTTCAGTTCCCACTTGTGAGTGAGAACATCCAGTGTTTGGTTCTTTGTTCCTGTGTTAGTTTGCTGAGGATGATGTACTCCAGCTTCATCCATGTCCCTGTAAAGAACATGATCTCATTTCTTTTTATGGCTGCATTGTATTTTGTGGTGTATATGTATCAATCTATTATTGATGGCCATTTGGTTTGGTTCCATGTCTTTGCTATTTTGAATAGTGCTACAGTAAACATGCATGTGCATGCTTCTTTATAATGGAATGAATTATATTCCTTTGGGTATATACCCAGTCATAAGACTGCTGGGCCAAATGGTGTTTCTGGTTCTAGATTCTCAAGGAATCACCACACTGTCTTCCACAATGGTTAAACTAATTTACAGTCCCACCAATAGTGTAAAAGTGTTTCTATTTCTCCACAGTCTTGCCAGCATCTGTTGCTTCTTGACTTTTTCATAATAACCATTCTGACAGGTGTGAGATGATATTTTGAATCTTGTAGATTCAATATACTTGGGAAATACTATTACAGTTTTATTAATCCTCAATTTAGCTAGGTCCAAGTTCTTGTCCCATAACCAAGAAGAATGAGGCATGTGGTCACTGGAGAGTAAGTAAGTCAGAGTGGGATTTATTAAGTGATAGAAAAGCTCTTAATAGTGCGAAAGGACCTAAGAATGGGATGCACGAAATGGGGGTAAGTTCTGGGTCTCTTATGTGGTAGAAGCAAGGAAGTATTCTGTGGGTTCCACTCAAATGAGAGGGATAAAGATCCCCCCTGGAGGTGTTGCATCTGTGCATGCCTAGGGTTGGCCATAGCTACTCCATCTTGCTTGTTACCCATGAGTGACTAAGTGAAACTCATGGGGGATTAGAACTGAAATGCTAATGACATTGTAAATAGCACTGTATCAAGGTAAGGACATTTAGTTGATTTATTGTGCCTGCACCTATGTTCGGGTGGTACCATACCTTCTGAACAAACATCCTGGCATAAGAGGAAGATCTTAACCACACGTTTTTTGTTTTTTGGGTTTTTTTTTGCTAGCTAGAAGGGCAGTGCAAGTGTGATCTCATGGGTATTTTTTCTCTCCCAAGACCTTCCCTTTCTGTCTGCCTAGCCATCCTCTGTCTCCTCTCTCAATGTGACATATCTGTTATTATGCATACTATTTGAAGTGATGAATATCATTTCATAAAAAGTAAACACATGTAAGTTAAGGCAAAAATAACACAGCTACACAATTCATAAGAAAATAAAACAAAATATACTCATAATTCGAAGAAGAGCATTTCAGCTTTCTCACATCCTTTGCTGGCTTAAATAGTTGCTCCTGAGACTGTTTGCACATAATGATATTACCAGACGATGAAGAGTACAATTTTGTGAATTCACTTTGCTTATCTCATAAACCCTCCTGGAATCTACCAACTCTTTCTGGAAATCTGGTGACAAGTACAAAACAACATTAAATGAATTAGTGCTCAGTTCCTAAGTGTCTGCATTATCAGAATTATCACTAAAGGAGTGAAGCACTCAAGTCTAGTTCATCCCATTACTGATTTGGTCCATGGTTTACAAACATAAACTCTTACCTTTCAGTCTTACACCAATGCAATGAAGATATGATGATGAAAGCACATCTTTCTAGTAAGCTATTTTCCCTTAGAAAGCATTTCTTCAAAATTTAGATGAGAAGAAAAATAAGATGTTTTCTGCACTTCTGCTACTATTTGAAACTTAGATTTTTAGACTCCATATCTGAGAAAACTCCAGAAATCCTGTGTGCTATAAACTCAATGGCACTCCTTTGAGGTTCTATATAACTTTTCAGATGTACTTATTCCCTCTTTTATGAGCAATTAGTCATTAATCTTAGCATCATATTATACAATAGTGTTTCTAAAACATTAGATTGTCAACTTTGAATGAGAAATCTGACATATTTCTGTATTTCAAAGATCTATTATCTTTATTGACATTTTTGTACTTATGGATATAAGAAAAAATAAATGAGATAAATTTAATCTTCTGTTTTTAAAGTACTAGTTAAGTAAATGTCTTCTAAGCTTCCCTATTACATTTTAAGCTTATTTTCATGAAGTAGATAATCTTTAATAATATTTATAGTTAAATTCTGGCCCAAATCTGTAAGGTTTTAATATTTTCATAAGACATGACAAAGTTACAAGGAGTTAGAGATTTTTCTAAGGCCTAGCATAAATTATGACATTTAGTAGGCACTCAATAAATATTTGTTGGATAAAAGATGATGCTGAGAAAAATGCATGGCATACAAGAAACACAATAAGTGTTAAAAAAAAAATTATCTCCCTAACCATAAGTTACTTAAGACTTGTGTTCTTTTGGGAGAGGCCAATGTGGGCATATCACCTGAGGTCAGGAGTTCAAAACCAGCCTGGCCTACATAGTGAAACCCCATCTTTAGTAAAAAATGCAAAAATTAGCCGGACATGGTAGCACATGCACGTAATCCCAAGTACTCGGGAGGCTGTGCCAGGAGAATCACTTTATCCCAGGAGGCAGAAGCTGCAGTGAGCGGAGATCATGCCACTGCACTCCAGCCTGGGTGACAGAGTGAGACTCCATCATGAAAAAAAAAAAAAAAGGAAGACTATGATTTTGAGAAATTTGCATTAAAGGAGATAATACAAAGAGGTAACATACTATATAAGTTAAGAATACACATACCAGCGAGGCTACATGTGTGATATGGTATGGCTGCATCCCCACCCAAATCTCATTTTGAATTGTAGTTCCCATACTCCTCACATGTTCTGAGAGGGACTCTGTGGGAAGTGATTTGATTATGGAGGTGGTTCACCCATGCTCTTCTTCAAAATAGTGAGTGAGTTCTCATGAGAGCTAATGTCTTTAAAAGAGACTCTTACCCCTTTGTTCTACAGATCTTCCTGCCATCATGTGAAGAACATGTTTGCTTCCTTTTCCACCATGATTGTAAGCTTTCTGAGGTCTCGCCAGCCCTGCAAAATGTAAGTAAATAAAACCTCTTTGCTTTATAAATTACCCAATCTTGGATTTTTCTTTATAGCAGTGTGAGAAGAGACTAGCACAGTAAATTGGTACTGCAGAGAGTGGGCACTGCTATAAAAATACCTGAAAATGTGGAAACAACTTTGGAACTGGTTAACAGGCAGAGGTTGGAAGAGTTTGGAGGGCTGAAAAAAAGACAGGAAAATGTGGGAAAGTTTGGAACTTCCTAGAGATTTGTTGAATAGCTTTCACCAAATTGCTGATAAATATGGACAATGAAGTCCAGGCTGAGGTGGTCTGAAAGGTTATGAGGAACTTGTCGGGAACTAAAATAAAGGTGATTCTTGCTATGTTTTAGCGAAGAGACTGGTGGCATTTTGCCTTTGTATTAGAGATCTGTGAAACCCTGAACTCGAAAGAGATGATTTAGGGCATCTGGCAGAAGGAATTTCTAAGCAGCAAAACATTCAAGATGTGACTTGGGTGATGTTAAAAGCATTCAGCTTTACGTTTTCACAAATATATGGTTTGGAATTGGTACTTACGTTTAAAAGGGAAGCAGAACATAAAAGTTTGCAAAATTTCCAGCCTGAGGATATGATTTAAAAAATACATATTCTGAGGAGAAATTCAAGGAGGAGCCAAATGTTAATCACAAAGATAATGGGGAGAATGTCTCCAGTGCATGTGCGAGATCTTTGCAGCAGCCCCTCCCTTCTCTTTCTGTCCATGTAAAGAAGGATGTGTTTGCTTCCTTTTAAAGCATCGTTGTAAGTTTCCTGAGGCTTCCCCAGCCCTGCATAACTGTGAGTCAATAAAACCTTTTTCTTTGTAAATTACCCAGTCGTGGGTGTTTTTTCACAGCAGCATGAGAACAGACTAATACAACATGCTCTGTGAGTAAGCTTTACGGTAGCCTTATAGGCAAATATCCTTGATTCTATTCAATTATCTCCTCCAATCCCTCCTTCTACAGAAATTCTGGAGTCATCTGTATTATGCCACACTGCTACGAACCCAGAATTCCTTCAATAACGGGACACAAGTAAAGGAAAAAAGAAGGACCTTGTATTTTACAGACTAAATAGACAAGTAAAAAATAGTGTTATAGGGAAAGCATTAACTAGAGTCATATTGTTATTGTCTAAAACAACTCCCTGGACATAATTTAAACAATTTTACAACTTTAATTGAGTCAAGTATATCATTAAATGCCATGAAATATCACTTACATAAAAACATTTATGACCAACAAAGGGAAAATTCTCTGAATTACTGTATACTAAAATAAAGGTTATGATAATTTTTAAAAGGCATTAAAAACCTCTCTGTACCATTAGGGGAGTATGATTTCTTCTATATTTCATAAAATTATTTTCCAGAGTTATTTATAAAATATATTTTTTCACTCAGGTTGAAGAATAATTCAGTAATATTTTATGTGAACAATTGGAAGGCAAGAAGGCTAATGATATTCAAAATGGTAATAATAATGCTATTTATTTGAATAAATTTTATCTAATTATTGGATAGAATTTTCATCTTCAAGATGTAACTTTGTTCTAATTTAATAGATAAGCATTTGTGTTTAATACATTCTCCAAATGCATGTGACTTACAATTTTATCATTCAAAATTAAATGCAGTCATTCTTATAATATATACACAATTGTTGTTTTTTATTTGGTCACTAGTTAACATGTCTATAATCCATAATCGTTATTTTATGGATTCATGATCACATATATTGGTGACTAGTGTTTTCAAATGCTTAGTAAAAAAAATTAGTGGTTTCCAGTACTACTTTCATGTGAAATTAGCCCTGTTTTTAAAGTTCTATTTTGTTTTTAAGTGGTAAATAATTTCACATATACATACACATGCATATATATATATAACTATATGTACCTATCAATTATACATACATATATACATGTGTATATTGATGCATATGTATACATGTTGTGCAATGTGATGTTTCAATACATATATACATTTTGTAAATTAAATCATGATCGTTAGTATCTCTATCACCTTAAATACTTGTTATTTGTGGTGAGACCATTCAAAATCCTCTAGTCTAGCTATTTTGAAACATACAACACATTATTTTTAACTGTAGTTACCCTATTGTGCAATAGAGCCCAGAACTTATTTCTCCTAACTCTAACTTTGTACCTGTTGACCAACATTCCTCCATCCCCTTTCCCCTCTGCTTCCTGACAGTCTCTCTACTTCTATGATACCATTTTTTTTTGTTTTTTGATTTCACAAATAAGTGAGATTATATGGTATTTGTTCTTTCATTCTTGAGTTATTTCACTTAGCATAATGTTCTTTAGGTTAACTGTTGTTGTCATCACAAGTGATGGAGTTTTATTCAACTTTTAGGGATGAATAGTATTGCATCCACATACTACATTTAGAACAATCTGCTTATGTGTCCTTGCTGAATACTTTGGTTGACACTGCAATAAATATGGGAGTTATCTCTTCCATACCCTCTCTTCATTTCCTTTGGCTATATATGCAACAGTGAGATTGTTGAATTAGATGGCAGTTCTCTTTTTTAAGTTTTTGAAGAACATTCATACTGTTACCCTCTTTTAAATGAAATTCACAGTATATACCTCTATTGATTATTTTCAGGTGTATATTTTAGAATGATTTCTGAATTAAAAGTATTTGTAAAAAATTAAGATAAACATTTAAAAATATATTTGCAACAATTTTTTCTAACTATTTTCTAATAATATTCACTCTCAATTCAAGTGCATAGGTGACAGTGCAATATAATTGTTACCTATGCACTTGAATGCAATATAATTTTCACCTCTGCTCTTGGATTCAGGGTTTTCATTATTAGACATTTGTCAATTGGTTGTAGGAAATTGAATGTTTTTAATCTGTTAAGACTGAATATATTTGGATCTAACTAAATGATAAGCCTATTTTTGTTAACTATGGGTTTTTGTATTTCTCTTTTTACTTGTTAATACTTTGCTGTTAATATATGGAATTTTTGTTAATGTTATTATTGACTTGTTTTATGCTAGCTGCAAAACTTAAAAAGTTGTCGGCTTATTATTTTAAATTATTCTCTAGGTAAAATGATGGGTCAAAAATTTAAACATATTCCAGACATAAAGATTAGATAAAAAATACAAAATATTAATTTATAATACATACACTCACACATATATGGGGTGTGTGTGTGTGTATATATATATATAAACACTTTTAAAAAAAATTCAATCTTGCTTTGTCATCCAGGCTGGAATGCAATGGCACGATCTGAACTCACTGCGAGCTCAACCTCCTGGGCTTAAGCAATCCTTCCACCTCAGCCTCTCAAGCAGCCGGAACAATAGGCACATGCCACCACACTCAGCTAATTTTTTAAATTTTTTTAGAAATGGGGTCTTGCCATGTTGTCCAGGCTGGTCTTAAACTCCTGGGCTCAAATCATCTGTCCATCTTGGCCTCTGAAAGTCGGTATTATGGGCGTGAGCCAGAGCAACCTGTCAATACATCTGTTCTTCCTTTTGATATTTTATTTCTTGATTTACCTCAAATATAATATGGGGTATGCTGTGTGAAAATATTTTAACATTAGCTTTCTTTCAGATAACTCATAATTTAAGCCAATATCAGAAATTAATTTATTTTATATTTTTACAAATGTAGGCTGCTAATTTTATCATATAATAAATTATGACAAAATGTGTAAAATATATCAGGGAAATATATTTCAATTTCTTTTATTTCATTTTTTAATATCTGTGTTCTAAATTTACTTGCATTTTTAAATCCCCTGGTTAGACTTAAATTATGACAGATTAAATATATAAGACTTTATTTTGTTTATGTACAGATTACATTAAGTGCCTAATTTAATATTTGTTATAATATTTGGTATTTCTATTTATTATTTTTCTAAGTCACTATCTACGTATGTATATAAAATTACATTTATATATTTTAAATATTTGTTTTATTTCTAGTATGAATTGAATGGCATTCTAAAAGTGTGAGATTAACTTCATATCTGTTATGGACATTCAGGCATTTTGGTTTAATCCTCTACTTTAATGAGTACATTTATTTCACAATTGCCATTTAATATTTAGTGGATCATAATCTTATAACATTTGTATCATATGAATTACTTTCCTAGTAGCTATAACTTCATCATTATTGTTATTTCTGTGTTATGTTGTGTTGTATTGACTGGAGTGCCCACTAGCTTTCAGGTAATCTTGGCTTCTAAACTTGTGACTTCTAAATCTTATATTCATTTATGTCTTAGACCTTTACTTATCCTGCTTTTGTTTGACTCACTCGCTTTTGTCTTCAACAATTATTAAGCGTTTTAATAACTATACTTTGCCAGGATCAATGAAATAGTTTCCTAAGTGATTATTTTTTGTTTGACTCTGTTAGGAAAGTGTCTTCTCTATGTTTTTCTAAAATATAAAATTTGAAGAATCTAGCCCCTCATACTTCTTTTCCATTCTTTTTCTCCACTCAGCTTTCACTCTTTTCAGTGAATGAATTTGAAAGTTCCCTACTGACCTGTGTGTCTTCTATAAATAGACTTTTTAGTACATCCATGACTTGGTTTGTATTATCTCTTTTTTTAGTAAGACGTCACCTTTTCTACAGGAAGCATGTTCAATTCATCTTTCCCCTTCAAGACAAAAGTTAGTGAGTCATACTGCCATCCTTTGGGGTATTTACAAAACAATGTTAACACATTAAATGTGTTAACAGATTAAATGTGTGCACGGTTTCATTGGACAAAAACAGGCTAGGGACATTTTGAATGGAACACACCATGGGAGGTTAGGATAATCAGGTAGGAGGGTCCAAAAAAAAGATATGTAAAATAAAATATTAGAGCATGTATGAGGGATGCTATTGACTTTACGTGTACCCACAAAGGGAAGTGTCTAATCTCCCCTCTGTGGCAGAAAACGCGGCACTGAAGTCCATGAAGCTGAATTAAGAGATTCCCAGTAATCACCTGATCTTGTCAGTTGTAGCAAGCAGCCTGGTTGCCTTGCCTAGGAATTCAGGAAGACAGTTATTTTAAAATTCTGCTTTTGCATTTGGGAACTTGGTAGTTGTTTCGAGAGGAAAATGTTTGCTTAAGAACACTACTGTTATCCAGTGTGTCCTAGGGATAAAACGATGCTTCAGTAGCTCTAGGAGAGCGGTATCCTGCAGACCACTGGGCGCTCATGAAGATAACCTATGAGGGGCTGGCTGGTAGGGAAGCACTGCCTGGAGGGACTCCTGCATGGAGCCATATATGAAAAAAGATTCAAAAAGAAAAAAACAGTGTTCCGAACACAAACAAGAAATAAGACTATTACCTTAAGATTCTGCAACTGTTTTGCTGAGTTCACTTGTACTGTCTTATAAATATCCACTGTTTTAGAAATAGAAAACATTCTACTAAAATAAATGCACATTAAAAAATTAATCTGGTTCCATTCTAGTAATAATAGCATATATTCATAAATCATGTTTTATTAGATACTATATGAAAATGAAATCCATAGCAATAAGAAAGAAAAATCGTGGTTTATATTTTCCAGACAAAATTTTGCTTTTCAGCATCTATGTCCTCGAGAAATGATACTTTGAAATGGGCATTGCGTAGATAAATAGATAGATATTTATAAAATGTCTAACTATTTATTATTATTTTCAGAGGGTTTAGTTCTTCTTCTGTTTCTTCTTTTTATGCTCCAAGATCCCTGTCAAATGTTACATTCACCTTTCAATTCAAATCGCCTATGGCCAAGAGTGTATAAGGCTTCCAGACCCAGGTTATCCCCTGTCGTTTTATGCAAAATTGCTTTTTTTCTTGTTCTTACCACAAAATAGGAAGGTGAATGTAAGCGCTGTAATTTTGGTGCGCTTAGACACGGAAAGATAAGATTACAGTGCTTGAGATTTTTGTCTTTTAAACACTCACTGTCAAAATGAAATCTCCCAGAATGTAGCCTAAAGAAAATAAAATTTCCATCATGGAAAATAGACACCTCGCTATATGTAATGAAAGGGAGACCCACCCTGGGGATGTTGTGAGCCATGCAGACTTTCAGGGAAGGCAAGTTAATAAAATCTGTTTTTTTCCTACCTTGAGTCTTGTAATCTTTCTGGAAATAAATGAATTGAATAAAGTTTTGGACAATCTTCTGAGGCCAGCTCTTTTGTGTGGAGAATTGCTTTCTTCCTACTCTAGGGCTCATGGTAGGGGGACAGAATTGTGCTCAAGCGTCAGATATGTCTGACTGTGAGTGTTACACGTGCTTGGAACAGGTAACTGTCATACATATCTGTATCCTGAAAATTCTAAACTTCTATGCATATAAATAGCACAATATTTTTAAGTTTTCTTGATATAGCATATGGTGCTTTCTAGATGTAGTATATGGAAGTGAAGGAATACACTTTAAAAGCCTGCTGGTGAATATAGTAAAATTAAGTGGGATGTATGTTATGGACATGCACAAATGCAGAAGAAAAAGCAACTACTCAAACTCAAAACAAGTTAAGAAGTCTTCACGAAAGCATGAAGCCTTTCTTTCACTAAGAAAAGAAAGGATCTGTGATGGGATAGAAATATCTACTTCATTACAAATCACTTACATTTGACATTCTTTATCAAATATTGACATTGATATTGAATACTGATATTCTTTGTGTAGAGTCAGCATTCTACTTCTGTAGAAAGAATAACATTTCTATCATATCATATGAGCCGTAGCAAATGTCCATATACTCCCTTGCTTAAAACAACACAAATTCATTGTCTTACTCTTCTATCGGTCAGAAGTCCAGCAGGGATTTTCCTGGGCTGTGATCAAGGTGTTGGCAGGGCTGTGTTTCCTTCTGGAGGCTCCAGGGAAGTAGGTGTTTCTTACTTCTTCTGGCTTCTAGGGCCGTCTGTTAGCGTGGCCTTTGAACTTGTCTTTTATATTCAAAGTCATGATTATTGCATATTTATAACATGTATTTCATAGTTATATATGTTTTTAACTCACCTCAGCAGATAATTATTTTCTACTTTTATGTATTCTTGTTCTGAGTTCACCCAGATAATCCAGAATAACCTCTCCCTCTCAAGGAGATCATATTGTCAATGTCTCTTGCCACATAAGTCAACATATTAACACTTTCAGTAATTAGGACATCTTAGAAGAGGGAGGGAGAATGATTCTTCCTACTCTACTTCTTGGTAATATTATTCATAAATGCTTCATTCTTATTATTAAAAATGTTAATGTGTCTTAAGCTGCTTCATATTCATTTAGAATGATATAAAATATTTTCTCTGATGTGTTTTTCCATCACAACTATTACCATTTTAATTCAAAATATGTAAATATTGGAATAAAATATGGGAAGATACCCTCATAAATTTTCCTTTAAAAATCTAAGTTATGATTCTAGTTAGAATGCTGAATGTCACCAGAAATAATTGCTTTGATACAAAAAAATATGAGTTGAATGAACTATAACAATTAATGTTTTAAATACATTAAAGGCCTAAAGGCACAAAGAAAATTAAATTAAACAAATTCCAAAAAAGGGATAAGCTCCAGAAATAAAGAGATCTTTTTCTAATATCAGCCACTGTGCTACAGAGGGTGGACATGTGAATTCTTATGGAAGGGGTTAGTAATTAGCCAAACTGTAATTGCCTTGGTAGGCTAGTCTGAGAAATCAGATTTTCCAAGAACTCCAGTCATAAAGTTTACTGTGGGTTGAGATGTAAACTTATGGTATAATGTTACATGCTGGTCTTGACACTTTATAAAGTTGGGGGTTTCTTAATGGCCTGATATGGTTTGGCTCTGTGTCCCCACCCAAATCTCATCTTGTAGCTCCCATAATACCCATGTGTTGTATAAGGGACCCAGTGAGAGATTAATTGAATCATGGGGGTGGGGCTTTCCCATTCTGTTGTCATGATAGTGAATAAGTCTCATGAGGTCTAATGAGTTTAAAACGGGAGTTTCCCCACACTAGCTCTCTCTTTGCCTGCTGCTATGCATGTAAGATGTGACTAGCTCCTCCTTGTCTTCCACCATAATTTTGAGGCCTCTCCAGCCCTGTGGAACAATAACTCCATTAAACCTCTTTCTTTTGTAAATTTCCCAGTCTTGGGTATGTCTTATCAGCAGCATGAAAATGGACTAATGCATGGCCTATTTGCAAGTTCACCTCCAAACTCTGCTCCTGCACATATGGTCTGTTAGCTACCTAAACCTCCTTATCAATATTCCAGGTGTAGTTCTTGCTACTTGAGTAGTGGTCTTCAATTCTCTGCCAACCTGCAGAGCCATGTAGAGAAGCTATTCACATCCTGCCAGGAGCACCAGTGAGCACCTCACCCTCTTCACACTATAAAGCTCGTCTCCCACAGTCCCTAGTTGTAACTTTCCCAGAAGCAACTGCTATGTGGCCTTGAATGACATGTAGAGTTATTCTCTCTTGGGTGAGTATATATGATCAATAAACTCCTGTCAATTTTGTCTGTTCATCATTGGGTGACGTGTGGTCAATGATTCTCATAACCCTGGGATGAGAATCCCTCTGTCCCCAACAGGGTGAAGAGGAGGCGATCAAAATACCTATCCATAGAGAAAACATACACTCCAGGTGAAAGTGCATTCTCATTGAGGTAATACCACTCTTGAGGGGGTGAAAGTTGGTTCTTATGGGGTTAAAAAAAGTAATCTTTTCACGTATAAAGCACACATATGCACACCATATATAAATAGATACACAGTTATCTGTGGCATTAAAATGCCATGAAGGGCAATTAGAAAAGAAAAATCTAAAAAATTTGAGAAACTCTTAACTAGTTTATGATGGCATTAAGCCAATAGCTTGAAGCAAAACAGTGACCACAAGAAACCTCCACCTCCCTGTATAGTTCATGAACCTCTCTTACAGTTAGTTACAAATCAGCTGAAGCCTGAGACACAACAGAAGAAGTGCAGACTTCCCAAGTTAAATGTGCCATTCAGAAATGCATCAGTGGCCCTTAACAGACTGGAGCAGAGCAGAAAGGTTAAAAAGTCTCCTACAAGGCACACAAAGCTATCCCTGAGTGCACAGCTATTATAGCCCTACCAAACTGGTGAGTGGAAGCAGTAGGTGAAGTGTCCCTGAAAGGCACAGGGCTCTGCTCAATAAAAGGCATAATGATTTCTGAGAGAAATCCCCCTAGGTGTTCAGAGTCTTAAACAAGACAAAGCAACGAAAGCACAGAAAGAATTTCCTAAAGTGGTGAAACCAGGAAAAGAACTGAGGAGCAAAGCAACCTCAGCAGCAAACTAAAAGCCAGTGCTGGGCTTCAGAGCAGAAAGAGGTCTCCTATAGCTAAGAAATCTGGTATTTGGACTGAAAATGTTCTGATCCCATTCTCAAAACATGTAAGCCATGAGCAATTAAATCTAATTTATGGTACAACAAATCTCACATATTTATTTTCTACCACTGCATAGCACTCTGTCACAGTTAAAAAGCTCAAAACAATACAGATTTATTACCTCTAAGGATAGGTGTCTGACCAGGTCCTATTTTATCATAAGTGGCACCTTCTTGCTGTGTTCTCTGTCCTTGACAAGGAAGAAAGAGTGAGGGGTCTTCCTTAGACCTCTTTTATAAGGACACTAATCCCATCGTGAAGGCTCTGCCCTCATTACCTAATCACCTCCACCTCCCATAGCATCCCTTTGTGGGTTAGGATGTCAACATGTTCATTTTGGGAAGTCATAAGCATTGGGTACAGATTAACTGAGTGCTGGGCTCAAGATGTCACAAGTTGTCAGCCAGGGATGAGCTCTCATGTGAGACTTGGAGTCTTCTTTCCAGCTAGCACAGTTTGGGCAGTATTTAGTTCCTTGAGGTTGTAGGAGAGAGGTTCCTTTTTTCTTGTCAACTGGCTTTCTGTGACTGCTCTCAGCAACCACAGGCCTCCTGCAGGGCTTAACCCTGCAATTCACAAAACCAACATGGCAGATTACTTGTTCTAAATGACTGGGAGACTCTTTCTCCCTTTGCATCTGTGATCCTTTGAAGTTCTGACTCTCATCTGAATAAATCAGACCCACCAAGGATACTCTCCATTGTGATTATCTCAAAATCAACTGTTTTGAAACCTTAATTACATCTAAAACATTCTTTGGTTTGTGATATATTATAAACTAATGACAAGAGTGGTGTTCCATCATATTCACAGTCCCACCCACACTCAAGGGCATGGTCATATACACAGCATATGCACCTGAGGAGGGACTGTGGGTGGTGGTTCATGCCTGTAAGCCCAGCGTTTTGGGAGGCCAAGGTGGGCGGATCGCCTGAGGTCAGTAGTTCAAGACCAGCCTGGCCAAGATGGTGAAACCTTGTTTCTACTAAAAAAAAAAAATTACAAAAAATTAGCTGGCTGTGGTGGTGGTGCCTGTAATCCCAGCTACTCTGGAGGCAGAGGTAGGAGAATTGGCTGAACCCAGAAAGTGGAGGTTGCGGTGAGCTGAGGTTGTGCCATTGCACTCCCTAAACCTTGACGGTGGTCTTTCTTCTGAGGACACATTTTATTTGCATTAATATTTGCATTAAATGCTTCTCTTGTTTTATGCAAAATGTCTAAAACATTAAAGCAAAGCAAAAGAAAAGAAAAAAAGAAAAGAAAGCAGTGCAGTTCGTAAGCAGTGGACAAAATACTCCAAAGAGGCTAATGTAAAGAGATAGATAATCAAGAAGTCGTGATTAGCAGCTAATGACTTAAAAGCGGCTTGGATAAAATACAAAATTTGCCACTGAAAAATGTGGATGATGTACATGAAAAATGAGGGATTTTAGAAGAGAAATGGAAGGAATAGAGAGAACAAAAATACTAACAACAAGATGAGTTGTCTTCTGCTTGGCATTGGGAATCTAATTTTTACCCAAGTGCCTAGAGTTCTCTCAGCCTAGGTAGGTCCTCATCTTTCTCCTCCATGTCTACCTTTTTCATTCTTATTTATTTTTTCAAGAGTTACGGCAGCTAAAAATAAGGCTGAAATTTCTAATTTTCAGTACCAATAAACTATTGTTTACAAAAACTATTGTTGATAAACCCTAGGAGTCAATGAAACACATTCTTAAAACTATTCCCGTTTATCGAAAAGTCACTGTTCTATTTTCAATCTCCACTTGTACTCCCACTTTTCCTCCATTTTGTTTATCCAAGCTTACAGGACAGAGTTCCATAATAGCAATTATTCTACTGGCAATCATTTAATATGTCATAACATTAGGGATAAAACTTATTTCTCAGGTTCAGAGAAATTTTCTAAACATTCTGCTTCCATATAAAAATAAATCTCAATAAAATTAGTTCTCAGTTTAATTTTATAAAGTTAATTAATAGTTTTATAACCCCCTATTAATATGTCTTACCCAACCCAGAACTGTGTGTATCTGGGTTCCTTATATATTGATATAAGTTTGTCATATTATATAATAAGTTAATTATATTAACTTCTTGAAAACTTTCTAAGTGGAAGTTTTTGATTCGAATACTCTCCAGTATCTTACTTCTAAATTATCAGTGACTCATAAAATACATTAAACTATTACATCATGACTCAACATCTACGAAATTTACAAAGCATAAATAAAAGAACTAAATATAATTATTTCTGCCATTTACACTCTAAATATTAACTCCTTACACAGAACTAAATATAATTATTTCTGCCATTTACACTCTAAATATTAACTCCTTACACATTAATGTTCTCAAGTGTAATTGACAATTGAAAACCCCAGAACTAACTGCAAATTCTGTCAATACTCCTGTTGCCTTTGAGTTTTAATATTCCCTGAGGAAGAAATGTAGACAGAAAAAAAAAAAGAGAAAAAATAAAAAGAGTAAACACTTTGTTTTAGTTCACTGAATGGTGAGTTAAACCAATGCCAGCTTTCAGAGTCTAATATCTATAACGTCATTTAGGGGAAAAATTCTATTAAATATTTTATGAAATTAGTTGTGTTTCCATATAAATGACTCCAAATGAAAATGTAATCACCAGTTAGGTGTGGTGGCTCACACCTGTAATATCAGCACTTTGGGAGGCTGAGGTGGGTGGATTGCCTGAAGTCAAGAGTTTGAGACCAGCCTGGCCAACATAGTGAAACCCTGTCTTTACTAAAAACACAAAAATATAGCTGGGCATGGTGGCAGGCACCTTTAATCCCAGCTACTAGGGAGGCTGAGGTAGGAGAATCACTTGAATCCAGGAGGGAGAGGTTGCCGTGAGCCGAGAGCACACCCTTGCACTCAAGCCTGGCAAACAGGAGCAAAACTCCATCTCAAAAAAAAAAAAAAAAAAAAGAAACGAAAAAAAAATGCAATCACCATAATAAAAATCTAGGATATCCAATGTCTTCTGGTGCTATTGCTTACCATGCCCTTCTCTCTGTAGAAAAGCAGTAAGTTATCTATCAGGGTAATAAGACCCTATGAGTAAGTTGTTTATCTAAGGTGTGTACCCACATTTTATCTTGATAACTGAGTTAAAATGTGATATTCTATGTTTATTAAGAAAATACGGCACAGACATGTTGAGCAACTTTCCCAAAATCACCCAGTAAGTAGAGCCATGATCCAGCGTGGCCCCAGGGCCTGCACATTGAATCACACATTCTCTCACCAGAGCCCTTCTCTCTTTTGGATGAATGAAAGCTTTCAACTCTGACCTATCCATGAAGAGATGTAAAATGAGACTACAGAGATTTTTCCAGCCAAAAGGGATTTCTGTATTTTATTCCGCAAATGTTTTTGAAGCACCCATTATGTTTGAGGCACTGTTCTAGATGTTAGGAATTTATCAGTGAACAAAACAAACAAATAAACAAAGAGACCAAAAAATCCCTGTCTTTCATTAGGTAATAATTTAGAAGGAAAATTGACGAATTGACAAAAATAATTTGTATGATAGCATATGTAAATTCCTATGGATGTAGAGATAATGAAAAAGGAGATCTGCAGTCCTTGAGAAATTATTTTAATTTTAGTTTGTATGTGTGTGGTAGTGACACATTCGGGGATGGGGCCAAGTCTCATGAATATGGTCATATTAGCGCAAAAACTTCTATGATGTCTCAATTTAATATCTTGATCTTTAGTTGCTAAGAACAGGAAGGTCTGGCTCTTTTTATTAGCATTGAAAACAAAATTTGTCCCAGTTGGAAAATATCTAGAGGGGAGAAAACACCCCCCAAATTTTATATTATTATATTCCTCTCAACTATTCTATCCACTAGCATTCTTACTGTGAAAAAAATCATATCTGAAATCAGCCAGGGAATCTCTCTGTAGGCCATCTAGGAGTAAAAGGGTTAGTTACCACAGCTTGAGACTGGTAACAAGTCACAAGAATTTAGAAATTGTCATCTGGTGAGTTAGAGTGCTCCCGGTATAGAGAACAAATAATTTACAGAAATAACACCACAAAGTATGGGTGAATGTTTTCTGTAACACTCTGCAAAGTAAATACATTTTCTCCTTATCATCATCTCAAGCTGAGTGATTGACAGGACTTCCCCATATATTATATTATTTTTTTCTTCCATATTTTCCAAATTATGTCCTAACTTCTTGAATTGCACATTATTATCAAAGTGAAAAGAGAAAATGTGCAATAATTTTAAAATCGTACATACTTTACTAAACTGTGCCCCCAGTGGAATAGTTACAAAAATATCTCTAAGTATAAATGTGGTTGGAAACAATTCATTATGTATTATAATCAAGACATCTGATATAGGCATGTTTAGGCTACATAATAGAATGTGACTAGAATGAGGATCTAATGCACCTTGATTTCTCATACAGAAACCTGAACATTAATATAACACTAAAGGTTATTAAAAAGTGGTAGCCACATAAATATTTCCACCCTTTTGATATACAAGTGTGATTATTTTGCATAACAATAAACAACCAGGACTAGATTGGTTCTTAATCTGGAAATAAATAATTGGACAAATCTGCTTAACAATGGGGTGAGTTTAGCTCAGTTCAATTTTATTGAGTGACCAATTTTGGCAGTTTAAAGTACTATAATGCAAAACAAAGGTAAGCTTATCTTGACCCCGGAATAGTAAAATTTCAGCATGTCATGGAGAATTAATGTTGCTGTAGCGTGGTGTCTCCTGTTCATTGGAGGAGCAGGGAGCATTAGGAGTTCAAAGCAAGCCTTGGCTGAAGTGATCCCAAGTGGAACTTTGCAAAGACCCAGGAGCCCCCTTCTAGACTTGAATTGACACGTGTTTTAAACAACTGGGTAAAAAGTGTTTGTTTCTTGGACTATAGCAAATTTGAAAATATGTTATTTTTGTTCTTGATAATATCAATTCTGACATGGAAAGTATGACCAGACTTGACTGACCGATAGAATAATAAAGAGTGGAATGAAATGATTCTCTCTCTCTGCCTCTCCTGCCAGTGTGTGTGTGTGTGTGTGTGTGTGTGTGTGTGAGAGAGAGAGAGAGCGAGGGAACCAGAGAGAAAGACAAAATACTACAAACCAGTTTGCTCATATTATTAAAGTTATGAATGCCAAATTATTTCAGAAACATAAGAAGAAATTGCCAGTGTTTTTATTTAATCACATGAAAGGAAAATCATATACAGAGACTCTAACATGTATACAGTCAGTATACATGTTTCTAAATCATCTCTTTATGATTTAGAAATCTACACATCTTCAGCTTCACAATTAATTATGCCAAAGAGAACATTCTGGATTTCACTGACCCGGATAAACTGGATCCTTCAAAATCAGACTTAACCCTCCTTCTGAAAAGATGAAAAAAATCTATCTTTCAAACACACACAATCTTTAAATATTAGGATGCTTTCTTAAGAAGCTAACTTGAAGAAATCTGCCATTGAAGTAGGATTTATAGTAACTGCTTTGAATAAAGGCAAAACTCGACATTAGTAACAGTTCATGTTGATAAGTATTACAATACTTGTCATAGTATTAACTGTACTATAATAATACTTATAGCATTAATATAAAATTTCATATTAAGTATTACAATTAATACTTATATAACATTTCATATTAATAAGTATATTTCATATTGAAAAGTATTTCATATTGAAAAGTATTTCATATTGATAAGTATTACAATTCACGACACTTTAACACAAAAAATTGCATAATTTTTTCAATAATTGATTGGAATAGAGTGTTCTTAAATACAACTTTGTAGGCTTTTCAATGTTAAACAATTAAAGTAAAATATTTGCTAAATGTTTAGCATTAATTTTACTGTACACACTTCACAATTTAATTTCAAGCTTTCAATTCATTTACAAAATAAAAGATTATTTCAAAATTTTCAGAGAAAAACACATCTTTTTTATGTGTAAAAAGTAAAATGTATAAGAAAATATGATATTTCTATACAACCATAAATGGAATTGGGAACAGAAATAAACTTTTGGTAGATTTATCAAGCATGATAATGTGTATGTGTCCAGTTTACTGAGTAATTCAACTCCCAAGAACTCATCCTGCAAATACACATTCACAAACATGTGTTTTTATATATTCTAGAATGTAGCATTTATTTCTAGGAATATGGCAAAACCTATATGCCCACATGGTGCTAGTTAATTATGTTACTGAAATATACCCCCATTAAAAAATCTACCACTAGCTGATGTTAAAAGCAGATTATATACATGCATACATACATGCATGCTGAAGTGAGAACACATCAAGAATTTTTCAAAAATGATTTTCAGAGTTTACTTCTCACACTGTTAGAAGCTGGCACTCCCGGCCCCATTTCTTTATTGAATAATTATGTAACAAGTTAGTATTGTTAAGGAAAATAGTTCATGTTGTCTTAAGCTGGAATAGACAGGGGGTTTATGTAATGATATTTTCCTTTGTGTGCATGATGGGAATGCACATGAACTAATTCGGGAGTTTTGTGGTTTTTGTTTTAATAATATATTTTACTAATGTATATCTAATCATTATTGACGGCTTTTGTAAGAAGGCCTCACACACATTATGTACAGTAAGTCTATTAGAGAAAGCCATGATGAAGTAAACTAGACCAGCTTCACTGTCCTCTCTTAAATACCCAACAAAACTGAGATAAAATATTAAAAATTAAAACACTGCTTTTTAGACATTGAACCATCAGGTAGCACATGATTATAATCCCTGTTAAAATGTTTTGATTCATCAAAATCACCTCACCTTATGTAACATGTTTATTTTATTTTGCCATTTATTTAATTTTATAAAAGATATTTTTATATTTGACAACAATCTGATCACTAAGTAAGTGTAAATTGTGTTTTTATAATTTTTATTATTATAACCTCTAGGTAATACGCCATGTTCAAAGTAACATTCTTTTCTAAATTGACCATCATCTTATGCATTCTGTAATACTGCTGAAAGTCCTAACAAGGTATCTGCAAGTAGAGTGCTATGCATATTTTTATATGAAGATAACCACCATTATACTGCTAGTAGAAATTTAAATGAACTGTCTTATTTTTGTTTCTTGACATTGGTGACAATCTAATAACTGATTAATATTCTATCTTGGCAAATTTGTATATTGACTTCAGTTTCTAAGAGTTTATAGGAATACAGCTAAAGCAATAATGAGCCTGATGTAAATCAAATTCAGTGGGAGCTTTACTTTTTCCTCTAATAACCTTAAAATGCCAACGTATCTTGGGTAATATAGTAGTATCCAGAGGCAAGCCTAAAATTTGATGAATTTCAAAATTTTAATGATCTCAACTGTGTTTAACATATTGAAGGATATTCGGTTTTATTTATAGCTTAATAACAACTTTGAAATTAAAAATATTCTGGACTGTTCATACTACTACAATTTTTTCCATTTAAATGGTAAAACGGTGTGTACCACATTTATGGCATATTTTCTCACTGCCGATTTCAGCACCATAATGTGCCTATGAAACATTGTATTTGCCGGAATATAACATAGTTATCCAAGATCATCTTGAATTGCTATCAGATAAATGGTAGCATATAGCTATTTCTTACCTCCCTTGAGTTGGGGTAAATGACGAATGTTTGGCTCATGTGTAAAAAATTTAATCACATTAATTTTCTATATGGACACTATTTTATATAATAAAATTCAATGTCAGTGCTGTCCTTGGTAGTTATATGAAGAAATACAAGCACTATAATTAGCAATGAGTTTATTTTCTAGCATACTAGGCAGAAATGTAGCCCCCTGCAGGAAGATAAAAATGGAAAAGCAAATTAAAATGGATTTGAGCCAGGACATTGCTGGATCAATACCTGGCACTCACAGACCTGCTTAGCAAAAGTTCTATGGCTATTCAGCAATCTTGTTACTCCAAGCAAATGGCCAAATGCTACCTATGCATATTTTCTGAGAAGGCAAAGAATAAAATCAAAAAGGACAAAGACTAAGAGTAACTCTCAAGAATTACGCATATTAACATATCTAGAAGCAACTTTGCCATCAATCTTGTTATTAAATATCTTCCCAAATATATAATACATATACCCTTATATATTTATCCATATATATATATATATATATATATATATATATATGCTGAACCGAACTTACAAAACTGAGAAAAATTAAAGCTACTTTTTAGCCTTTACACAGTTAGGTAGCACATGGTTACAATCCTTGTCAAAATATTTATATTATTTACATATGTATATATGTCTATATAAATTAGGAGGACTTTACAGCAGCTTTCATTCATACATCTTCAATGGAGGTTTTTGTTTCTGAAAATCCTTTTTACTTCTGTATGAATATTCTGCAGCTATTGGTAGGTACAATACTATCTCCAGTATCAAGGGCGGCCCCGGTTGGCCTACAAAACTTACAAAACTTACCTCATCCCATTTTCCGTAGTGATTGGTTCAGCTCTGGAAAAAATATCTAACTAAAATCTTCAATGCACATAATTCTCCTGTCTACATTGTGTTATGTGTATGAAAATGAATTCATCTCTTCATTATTTTTAATGGAGAAAATGTATATATTTATTATGTACAACAGGATGTTTCAAAATATGTACACATTTTAGAACTGCTGGTTTGAGCCAATCAACATCATGAACGACCTATCATTTTTTTGTAGTGAGAACACATAATCTACTCTCAGCAATTTTTAATAATATCACATGTAATTAAAGTCACCATGCTGTACAGTAGAACTCTAGAACCTATTCTTTCTAGTTGAAGTGTTTTCTTCTTTGACCAACATCCCAACCTCCCCATCCAATCCCTTATCCCCTGGTAACCACGATTCTACTCGCTGCATCCACTAATTTGATTGTATTTTAGGATTCCACACATAGGTGAGATATTTTTCTTTCTGTCCATTTTTATTTCTCTTACAACTATGTCCTCTAGGTTTACTCATCTTGTTGCAAATGACAGGATTTTCTTCTTTTTCAAGACTGAGTGGTTTTTCCTTGTGTAAATATAACACATTATCTTTATTCATTCATCTGTTGATGAACACTTAGGTTGATTCCATATCTTGGCAATGATTAATGATTCTACAAAAAACATATAAGTTCAGATATCTCTTTAGTATGCTGACTTGTTAAAATACATAGCCAGGAGTGGAATTGCTGGGTCATATGATCGTTCTACTTTTAACTAATTGAAGAACCTCCACACTATTTTCCATAATGGCTGTACAGTAGTCGTCTCTTACTCATGGTTTCACTTTTGCTGGTTTCAGTCACCCATGGTCAACCATGGTGTAAAAGTATTACAGACCATAATATATATTGAGACAGTGAGAGTCCATAGGTATATAGCTTTTATTATGGCATATTGTTATCATTGTCCTATTTTATTATTTATTGCTGTTAATCTTGTATTATGCCTAACTCCTAAGTTAAATTTTATTACAGGTTTGTATGTATAGGGACAAACATAATATGTATCTGTGGTTTCAACGATCCACTGGGAGTCTTGAAATTTATCCTTTTAGAATAAGGGGGTACTGCTGTATTAAGTTACATTCCCCACCAACAGTGTCCACATCCTCAACAATGCTTATCATTTGTCTTTTTAATAATACATATTCAGTAATGTTTTCATGAAAGAATATCTCTCCTCACTTTATGGGCAGTTATAAGGGATAACATAGCTGTAATTGACTATAAAGGCAAAGAGGAAAGGGAGATGTAAGAAAAATGGGAAAATTGGCAATATCACTGTTGGTTGAATAAAGCTTATTGAATAGTTTACAGCCTTCTCTACTTCTGAACTTTTCAGTTACATGAACTAGTACATTTCCTTTATTCTTTTAGCCAGTTGGAGTGGGCTTTCTAGCAAATGCAACAAAATATGTGTGGCACGCACTTGCTGAATAATACTAGTAAGAAAATCATTCTGAACACCTAAGGCATATTTTGAGGTCTTCTTCATCTTTTTAAGAACCCATTCAATATTGAAAATGAGTAGCGAAATTTGTATAACCTGTGGTTTTCAGACCAAATTATCTTATTTAGAGCAGTAGTTTAGTATGTGTCTTTTTTCAGCATCTAGGCATTACATCTGGACCTGAGACCTGAATTATTCTGAGATGCTTCTACAGGTGCCTTATGGACATTCTCTTGTTAAATTACTTGACTTGGGGAGGTACACTTCTGCAACACTCTACCTAATTAGAAATAACTAGTTGCTCAACCTAATAGACTTCTGGGTTCACTTTCATATTCATCTGTTGTTCAGGTCTTGTCACAGCCCTAAACTATTGTGAGATTTTAAAATTCTTTAACATTTTAGCCTGACTTACCCACTACTCCCCTGCATATCTGTTAATTATGTGGGCAGAATTGAACATTAAACTTGAATATAACAGTGTCAAGGCATAGTGTTTTCAAAAGGAATGAGAAAGTGGCATATGATATTAGAAAAATTAATTGTGATGTAGATTTTTCAGAACTTTACATAAATCTACTGAGTTTCCCTCATTTCAGCTTTAAGCCATGAGTTCTGGCATTGCCTATATGGAAGTGTCATAGTGGGAGCCAAGAAAAATGATGGCCAATTATTAGATTTAAATTTTTATATCATTGAGCTAGTGTTAAGAAAGGAACACTGTGAGAAGAATTACAATTAAATATCTGTCTGGATTTTAGTAACCAGATTGATGTTTCCAAACTTAGGAAAAGTGGGCTGGAAAAAGAAGAATTGTACAGCACAGAAGATGTTATATTTAGGTATGATGAAAGGCCCTGGAAATGGAAGCTTCTAGTACAGGACAGCTCTGTGTGTGTGTGTGTGTGTGTGTGTGTGTGAGAGAGAGAGAGAGAGAGAGAGAAATTCAGAGAATGAGGCAGAGAAACCTCTAGAAACAGACAGAAACGGGGCAGACAATAGAGAGTTCAGCACCCCATTTAAGTTAAATATTCAGTAGTAAGTAGAAGGTATCTATGCCTCACTCTCTTAGTGAAGTGAAGGAAGGAGCCTCATATAATGATTTGTTCCTTCGTCCAGCTTAAAAGTGGAAATAACAGCATACATTGAGTAGTTATAAAAGGAGAAAGCCCTTATGTTTATCTCGGAAACTAAATGCACAAAAGAGCATCTGTGATGGATATCAAAGAGTTTGTTGATGGCCTAACAAACAAAAACTAGGTTAACAATTATGAAGAGTATATGGCAATCACCATAAAAGAGCAGATTTCACTGAACGCAGTGGCTCATGCCTGTAATCCCAGCACTTGGGGAGGCTGAGGCAGGCAGATCACTTGAGGTCGGAAGTTCAAGACCAGCCTAGCCAACATGGTGAAACCCCATCTCTACAAAAATACAAAAATTAGCCCAGCATGGTAGTGTGTGCCTGTAATTCCAGCTACTCTGGAGGATGAGGCAGGAGAATCGCTTGAATCTGGCAGGCAGAGGTTGCAGTGAGTCGAGACTCTGCCCATTGCACTCCAGCCAGGAATTTTCTTAGTCTCTAGGTCTCTGCATGCTTCCATGATAATATTCTTACCTAGGCTGGCTCCCTTTGGTATATAAAAACAAGCAAACAAAGGTTGCAGAGTATCCAGACCTTCTATTGTATGAAGCTTAGCAGAAAGTGGAAATTAAAAGAAAAAAAAATAAGAGAAACAAAAACCAGTATACCACAATTCTAAGCAAAAGCAGACATTTGCTGTGCTGTCTCTAGCACATGTGATTTGTCCAGCTCAGACCAAATCTCACAAATGACTGTGAAAAATGAAATGCATTAACCATGATAATCTCATTTTTCATGAAATACTTGGGAAAATTTCCATGTATGGACTTGAAAGATACCAAGATAACACATCTATTTTTTCACCTCTCTCCTGCAAACAAATGCAATCAGTACATTTTGACTGTTACTGTTTTAGTTAAATTCTGATTCATGTGGATATATCCCATATAAATACTTTAATGTAATTACAAAATCAATAAAGTGTGTGTTTACTCAGAAGTTCTCATAAGACATATATCTAAAATTTTAATAATTGTCATATTACCACTGAATAACCAAGAGGCATCTGTTCATCAAACCTGCTTAACATGAGGTAAGAGAGATATGAATGCCTTTCTGCATTGTAAATATGCTCCTAATTAAAGAAGTGATAAATGGATCACCTTGTGGTTACCAATAGTTTCTGTGCCCATGTCTTCCTCCAAAATGAACACAAGTATGGGAGAGGTAGAATAAGATGACTCTCCCAAGTAAACTAACTAAAAGTATATGTGTCATATCTGAACATTCTTTTGTGTTATTACTATTATTAATTTTGCTTTTTAAAAAATTTTCTTTAAGTTCTGGGGACATGTGCAGATCATGCAAGATTGTTACATAGGTATACACATGCCATGGTTGTTTGCTGCCTCCATCTCCCCGTTACCTACATTAGGTATTTCTACTAATGTTATCCCTCCCCAGTCTCCCCACCCCATGCTATCCCTCCCCTAGCACCCCACCCCCAACAGACTCCAGTGTGTGATGTTCCCCTCCCTGTGTCCATGTGTTCTCATTGTTCAACACCCACTTATGAGTGAGAACATGTGGTATTTGGTTTTCTGTTCTTGTGTCAGTTCACTGAGAATGATGGTTTGCAGCTTCATCCATGTCCCTGCAAAGGACATGAACTCACCCTTTTTTATGGCTGCATAGTATTCCATGATGGATATGTGCCATATTTTGTTTATCCAGTCTATCTTCAATGGGCATTTGGGTTGGTTCCAAGTCTTTGCAATCATAAAAGTGCCGCAATGAACAAATATGTGCATGTGTCTTTAAAACAGATCGATTTATAATCCTTTGGGTGTATATGCAGTAATGGGATTGCTGGGTCAAATGGTATTTCTATGTCTAGATCCTTGAAGAGTCACCACACTGTCTTCCACAATGGTTGAACTAAATTACACTCCCACCAACAGTGTAAAAGTGTTCCTATTTCTCCACATCCTCTCTAGCATCTGCTGTCTCCAGATTATTTAATGATCACTGTTCTAACTGGCGTGAGATGGTATCTCAGTGTGGTTTTGATTTGCATCTCTCTAATGACCAATGATGATGAGCTTTTTTTCATATGTTCATTGGCCACATAAATGTCTTCCTTTTAAAATTGTCTGTTCATATCTTTCATGCACTTTTTGATGGGCCTGTTTGTTTTCTTGTAAATCTGTTTTAGTTATTTGTAGATTCTGGATATTACCCTTTGTCAGATGGGTAGATTGCAAAACAATTTTCCCATTCTGTTGGTTGCCACTTCACTCTAATGATTATTTCTTTTGCTTTGCAGAAACTCTTAAGTTTAATTAAATCCCATTTGTCTATTTTGGCTTTTGTTGCCATTGCTTTTGGTGTTTTAGTCATGAAGTCCTTGCCAGTGCCTATGTCATAAATGGTATTGCCTAGGTTTTCTTCTAGGGCTTTTATGGTGTTAAGTCTTATGTTCTTGTTATTTTATTTAAAGCATTATAGAGCTGCAGGGAAACACACAGCTGGTGCAAATCTCTTGGTGCCCAATAATGCTTTACTTTAAAAATGTTCCAAGTCTACGACTAGGATAAAGAAAAGATGTCATCTGTTTCATTGAACATGGGTTCTGATGGAGTTTTCAAGAAATTGCAAGGTTCACATAGTCTTTTGGAAGATGTCAAACAGGAATAGGAAATGAAAAACTGACACATAGTAAAGTATGGGAAAGGCAATATAGCGTAGGTGGAAAGACAGGGAACAGTAGAGTAATTAAAAATCGCTCACAGGTTTCCTGAGTCCAAATCTTTGCTCCATCCATTAATAGTTGTGTGACTTTGAATCTATTATTTTTACCCTCCTTTTTAATCCTTAAATTCGGGACAATAATAACTACCACTAAAGTTGGTTTGTAGGAAATGATGTGGTAAACATTTGTAGGAAATTGTGTGGTAAAATTGGTAGTGCCTAGGATTGTGGTAGACACATAAGATGGGTAAATATATTTAGTATTAATATATAAGGTAATGGGAATACAAATCAGACAAATGTTTATTTTTGACTTTGTAGTTTAATAGAAGTGTATACCTAGTATAATTTATGTAAATTTTTATACTTATTTTCTCAATTTACAAAATCTGGATAATAATATAATAGATTTCCTCATTGCCTGATGCTTAAATTTCAAATTTAGTATATTCCTTGAAAATTACACATAATCAGAATTACCCTAAGAGACTAAAATTTCTCTTGAAGTTCTCTAGACATGTATCAGTACATAAAATATAAAATTTTCTCATTCAGTAAGAAGTCAGTGTAATACTGAAGCATTAATATTTTTAAAAATCTTAATAATTGGTTAAGCAGCTTGTTGCATCATCATACAGTACAACAGCAAAATAGTCTTTAAACACTGTGATCGCATACTGTCTTGAGAATTGACAGTTGAATTTGGGTGAGCGTAAAAATAATGGGATCCTATTTTATAAGTATACATATTGTAAATAATTTGGGAGAAGATTAAGTGTATTAGTCTATTCTCACACTGCTAATAAAGGCATACCTGAGACAAGGTAATTGTCTCAGGGAAGAGTTTAACTGATTCACAAGTCAGCATGGGTGGGGGAAGGCCTCAGAAAACTTATAATCATGGCAGAAGTGGAAGCAAACATGTCCTTCTTCACATGGTGGCAGCAAGGAGAAGTACCTAGCCAAAGGGGTAAAAGCCCTTCATAAAACCATCAGATCTTATGAGAACTCACTGGCTATTGCAAGAACATCCTGAGGGTAACTGTGTTTGTGATTAAATTACCTCCCATCAATGATAGACTGAATAAAGAAACTGTGGCATATATCCACCATGTAATATGATGCAGCCATAAAAAAGGATGAGTTCATGTCCTTTGCAGGAACATGGATGAAACTGGAAACCATCATTCTCAGCAAGCTGGCACAAGAACAGAAAACCAGACACCGCATGTTCTCACTCCTAAGTGGGTGTTGAACAATGAGAACACATGGACACAGGGAGGGGTGGGGGGATTAGGGAGGGACAGCATTAGGAGAAATAACTAATGTAGATGACCGGGCAATGGATGCAACAAACCACTACCATGGCACATGTATACTACCTATGCAACAAACCTGTCTAATCTGCACATGTACCCCAGAACTTAAAGTATAGTAAGAAAAAGAAAAACTACCCAAAATAATCTCATGTATTTGTCTACATCCTATTTACAATCTCTATACTGTGAAATAGTCTCTGTGTTCACCATTCTACCAAAAAACTCCCAAGTTTATCAATGCACTACTTTATGCTATGTTCAATTAACATTTTTAAAGAACTCATCAGCCACTTGAACAGAATCTAGTGCTCTCTCCATGGTTTTTTATAACATGATACATTTATGCTTATTTCTAGTTTTCTGGCTATTTTTTCTAAGTCTTTACTGCAAACTAAAATGCTTATTAAATATTGGCATTGCTCAATGCCGAAACCAAGACCTTAGATTTTTTGTTCATTTGTGTTTGTTTTGTTTGTCATACTATGTGATATCCGTAGGGATGTTGTCACACAGCATTCACCTGGACCAATCTGCGTCATCCCCATGAGACTTAGAAGACAAGGAGAGCTGATACAAACATAAAATTCCCGTGGCTTGCCAGACTAGAAGAAATCTAATTCCAATCTCTAACCCAGGAGTCTTCTGTGGCCTGCCAGTTTCATGAAACTGTGACAGGCTAACATATTATCTGGCAACTAAGGTGAACATCTCACATGTTTCATAGTTGTTGGCAAAAATACACAAGATAGTAATTGAAGCAACTTCCTGGAACATATGACTAGAAGGTTTTACCTATCTGTAATTATTTTAAATATTGTTCATATAGATATGAAGAAAAAATACACACACACACATACACACAGATACAGACACACAACTTGGAATAACAAAACATTACTTGAGTTGAAAGTAGGTAGAAGTAGGTGGAGTAAGAATCACATTTTTTTTTTTCACATACAGTATTTCTGGGAGCTTAATAACAATTACAAATATGAAACAGCATATATTTCATACATATTACCTATATATATATATATGTAGGTAATTTGCAAAGATTAAACTTGGTGCTTCTAATAACTTGCAACTAAAATAATTTATTAGTTATCACAGTAGACAATGTTATTCCAAAAATGCATAATATTTTATATAATAAACAGAAGAAGTATTTTCTTTTTCTAATTTATAAACCTATAAATCAATTGCGCTAAGGATACAAACCATAAATAATAAAAATGATAGTGTTGTAAAATAAATGGTCAGTTGTGTTGCATTTATAGACTAAGAAATGCTTTAAATTAATATTTCTATCATGAATATATGTCTGGAAGAATCTTTCTTGGTCAAGTGTGTTTGAATCATCTGATCTGTGGTCAGGTTGACCTACGTTTATTTACATAATTCACCTATTTGTACACATGTTGTATAATAGCACATATACATTACAAGGTTTTGTTTGTATGTTTAGTATATTTAACCTGCCCTACTGTTATGCATGTTATATTGATGAAACATAACATGTTCTTTTAAGCTCATATTGATTTTTAAATCAACACTGATTTTGAACAGAGCTTCCCTCACAAGCTTCAACTTAATTTATATTGATTTTTTGACTTTGTGATGTACAGCAACCTGTATTTTTCCTATTATAGGCCAAAGACATAAAACGTATTCAATATGTAATGTTATTTGCAATTTAACTATAACCAATTTTTGATTTCCCAAATTAATTCTTAACATTTATACAAAATTAGATTTTAGACCATTTAAAAATATGTATTAGGATTTGTGCTCTATTTATAGGTGCTGAACTTAATGGGAGCCTGGCAGTCTGGCTAACTTTAAGAAAAATGTGGAGCTAAACATGAACTCTATGAAGCTATGGAAATAAATTAAGCCTTAGTCAAGAATTAAATTTTAGATGCAATTTATAATCGATCATAAAAAAATACAACCAAAATTGCATCTCACTGCCCTCCACACACTTGAAAAACCCGTATCCAGTTATCTATAAAATTTCTATTTTATTGCTTAAGATAACCTGAAATTCCCAATGTAAAGGGCTGGAATCAAAGATCTGTTGCTAGTAAAAATATTATTTGTTTATTTTTGTAACTCATTTTATTTTATCTGTTCAGTCTGACACAATTATTAGAAATTATATCTGAGAGAATTTGTTAGACATTGAATGATTATTTAAATTTAAATGGTATTCGTCCTCTCAGATTTTGCAGTTTAGTGGTGGAGATAAATGTAAATAATGTTCTATTAAGTAAAACAAAATTACAAATTTTTAAGAGTAATAAGTGCTGAGAGAAAAATAATTATATATTTTTGTTAAATAAATATCACATAATTTGGTTTAAATCATGGATTTACATTCAGATGCTCAATTCCAGAGAAATCTTCCTCCAGTACTGTCCTGTGTAGATATCATTTTAAGTTGCTACTAATGAAGGAGAAAGGGGTTTTGATTCCAAATAGAGGACACAGCATGAAATATCACTGTAGTGGGTATGGGTGTTTCTGCATGTATGGAGTCACTATGTTTTTAAATGTAAAGAATGACTAGGAAGAGAATAAAAATGAATGATGGGAGATTGATTTAAGAGTTATTTTTGCAAGTCAGTTCAGCAATGGTGGTAGCTTGGATATGGGAAGTGTGGTGAGGATGGAGTGAAGTTAATGGAAATGAATGTTGCGTGTCTGTGTTTATATGGGTGAGTGTATGTATCAAAATAAGTCAGGAAAACTTATCATTAGACATGGAAGGTGACCGAGTAAAAAAATTAAAATTTAATTGGTAAGGTTAAGGTTTGCCTAACTGAATATTTAGCAGTGCTGTTAACTGAACTGGAGAAAGTAAATAAACTTGGATGCTTATGAATCCTGTCTTTGGAAATTCTTAGTTAGAATTTTCATTTGTTTGTTTTTAAACATTCAAGAGGGCTTTGGGCTCACAACCACTTATTTCACTGTTGGAAATTATAATTCCTGGAAAATCAAATGATTTTTTCCTTAAAAAAAAGTAGAAATTAATTTGGCAGAAAAAAGCTGATTTAAACTATATGTGACCCTATAATATTTTTTTTGTTGTTTTTGTTGTGTATTTTGTAATAAATCTAACTTAATGTAAATATTTATAGATTTGGGGATTTTCTATGTGACAGTTGTGATGTTTCATAACACCTCATGTATAGGTCTTTTTAAAATCCAAAAACTATCTGATTTTTATGCACACAGATCACTAGTTGTTTCAGATGAAGAACATCGTCTACATCGCATAACAGCGGTGTTTCGTGTTTGCGGGTTTGCAGCATAACTGCAAAAGCAAGGCTGTAGGAACAAACTGTGATTTATGTGCACCGGAAGAGTGCGTGGAATAGCAAGAAAACAAGATTAAACAGAAAGTATTGCAGAACCACAAGCTCTAAAGCCTTATTAGAGAAGAATAATAATGCAGAGACAATTAAAGGGTATAGTCGGAGTGGCAAGAAAAGTTTCAGTAAAGTGGAGTTTGCAAAAGAGAGATTGTTGCAAATGAAGAGAATAGTTCATTTTTTAACTGGATTACTACATTTGGCTATTGAGCTACAAGAGTTTTCTGTATATTTTAGTTATTAAGCACTTAACAGATATATGGTTTGCAGTATTTTCTTCTATTCTGTATATTGTCTTTACATTCCATTAATTGCTTCTTTTTCTGTGCAGTAACTTTTTAGTTTCCTGTAGTCTCACTTGTCCACGTTCAGTTTTGTTATATCTATTTTTGGTGTCATATCCAATAAATTATTGACAAAATCAATACCATGAGGTTTTTGTTGTTGTTGTTTTTCCTCTGTGATTTCCAACAGGTGTATGAAAAGATACTCAATATCAACATACCTGGCTAATTTTTGTATTTTTTAGTAGAGACAGGGCTTCAGCATGCTTCAGGATGGTTTCAAACTCCTGACCTCCTGATCTGCCTGCCTCGGCCTCTTAAAGTGCTGGGATTATAAGTGTGAACCATTGTGCCCCGCCTGGAATTCATCTTTTGATCCTTTTCTAACCTTTTTCTCTCTTGAGAAATAGACCAAAATAATTATTCTTAATAACTTTTATCTTCCCTCAGTTAAAATATAGATTCTCCTCTCTTCATTGTATTATTTTTTACATCAAATGAAAATCTTTAGTTTCTCACTTGGCTTGATATATTTGAGCCATTTAACCTACTTGACCCATTTATCCTTCTTGAAATGTTTATTCCGTTGAGTTTTTTAATGCCATTTTTTTATTGTTATATTCTCTTTTTATGCACTTTAATTGTCCTTTCCTTTTTTGTGCATTTTGTTTTTCTATTGATTTCCTTAATATACTAGTATCTGAGAATTTTGTCTTATGCCTCTTCTTTTAAAAAAAATATTTACCCTCTGGAGGAGTTGACATCATCTCTGATGGCTTTAACAACTTATTTATGTGAGCTTTTCATACATACATTTGCTTTCAAATCTCTTTCAAAATTTAAAACAATACATTCCACATCCTATGACATACGTATTCATGAAGGTCTCAAAGGCACCAAATCTCAGCACGTATAAAGTGGACTTACCAGTGCTCTCTTTACAACTGTTCTTTCTCTAACATTTCTTTGTACAAGTCACCACCGTCATTCTTACTAACCAAATAAGAAAAAAAAGATGTTAGGTTTTATTTATCATTCATGCTCTTTCTATTTGCCTGCAAAATCTACCTATGTAAGATTCTTAAATTAAGTTGGTTCTTCTTCATCCCAACTACTTATGTCCTATGTCCAGGACAGCTTCACCATCTGAGTAGGTTATTACATCTTTTGTACATTACAGTAGTAACTAATTTCTATTATTCAACTGTTCCAAGCAAATCTTTAGTTCTTCCTGATGAATATTTCTGAAGCAAATATCTGACCAAATCCCATCCTTGATTAAAATACGTTAGCATCTCCTTGCTTCCCCCACCCAAAAAGTAATTTTTATTCTGTAACTTATTTTGCATGTTGACCCAGCTATAGGGATGATGTATCTGTTTTTTCTAGTCCTCCTATTCTCTTTAATAAACAGATTTATCCTCTTGATCCAAATTTAGTTGCTTTTTATTTGAGATAATATTTATTTGCACTGAGAAAGACCAGGTTTGTTGCACATGATATATACTCTTATTAAACTTCGTCTTCTACGTGTTTATATTTTTTTTTATCCTAGTAGAAATCTTTCATTTAAAACTAGACACCCTGTCTCATTCATCTTTTTATTCCTGGAGCCCAGTTGTTTGTTTGGCACATAATGAATGCTCCACACTTACTCGCATGATGAATGGTGTAAATCTATTCATTGTGTTGAGTTATGCAAACACACTAGTTAATCACATATGATGCAACATTAAAAATGTATAGTCAAATTATATATACATATGTGAATTAAAAAGATAATGAATACAAATACTAAACCAGTTTTTTTATTTTACAATATATAATCAGAAAAGGCAAAGCATGGCTATATATGTTACTTATTTTACCATATGTATTATAGGCAAGTTTTATTTTAGAAAAACCATATTTTAAATAAATGTACCACATTTATAATTTTAGGGATATTGCTCTATTCTCTAGTATACTTCACAAGTTAGCAAAAGAGAATGTACTACGTCGATCACAAGGCATTTTGAAACTTCCTTTCTTTTTTAAGGTTATACATGGGCATATTTGTGTGTTTGTGATTATATTTAATCATCTGTGTCTGAGTAGATCAAATACATGCAGGTTTACATCTTGCTTGGATAGTCAGAAAGCAGGGGTGTGTGTTACCTTTGTTAATAAAACAGAAATCACTCTCTAAGTATTATGGATTAATAGGATTTAATACTGAGGCTAAGAGGCTTACTAGCTCATTTAAAGGGCAAAATGAGAAAAGGCCAAATTAACATTTGTCTGGAGCAGAATCCTACACTCTCTCTGTCATATTCTAATGACAGAACATTATCTGCAGTGGAAAATCTCAGAAATTGCTGGAAAAACCACTTCATTCACTTGCCAAATCCTACATGCTTACTTGTCATTGTCTCCTGAATTATAGAGCTTTTTGTTTTCACCTTCCAAATGTCCTGTGGATACTGCTCTCATCCTGTGAGTACTGCTCATTGGTGAATGTGACTCAGGAAGCTGATAGCAGTGATGCTAATGTCAGTCCCTATGTTTTCAGTACTTTCTAGAAAGGAAACACTGCAGACAGAAGGAATCTCTGCTACCTACCAAAGACATTCAGATACAATCAATCCTTTTGAGTACTCAGTATCTCTTCATATGAAAATTTTACTAATGCTAGTTGGGACAGCAGTCTTTCTGACTCAAAAAAACCAACAATCCATTGAACAAAAAGATGCATTCTCCCTTTTCCCACGGCAAAGATCCAGTTCCCATTAATCTCTTTATGCACCTTGTGATTTTTATTTCTTTTCAAGTGCGTGCAGAATCCCTATTTAATATTTTAACCTTAATGATTAGAACTTATTTATCATGTAACTTGTATTTTATAATCTAATGCAATGTCTCATGTAAAAGAATATAAAAGTAGCAGTGGAAAACATGTCAACTCATATATCTAAATACAAATTGCAACAATCCATATGGACATTTTTATTCTTTTTTCTCTCCCCTCCCTCTCCTTCCTCCTCCTCTGCTTTTCATTCTTTTTCTTCTTGTCATTTGTCTTCTTCCCCCACTCCTTACTCTCTCCCTAACAGGATGTGTTCTTTGCCATCAGTCAGCACCATTTATTTACATGATATCTTACCTCGTGATGAAAGGCAAACCTTCATTATTGTAGAGTTGAACCATTAATACTTCTATTAGTATATGGAAGTACTAAAAGATATTACAGAGAATCACCTAGATTCTCAATGGTATTGCACTTACCTCATTTTGCAGATGCAATGTCATAATCTATTTGCCCTGTAAAAATAGAAACAGTCTCTCTATGTTAGAAAAACATTCGTCATTGTCTGTCAAACCAGTGGCCTGAAGAGTTGAAATTGACCATATGGCATTCTTTAACACCCAGTTCAATAAGACCAATGTTATTCTACTAAAATTATTCTTTCTCAAGAGCTAAACTCTCTAATTCAGTTCAGTCTAATAATTCAAAGAATAAAAACAAATGAATTTTGAAATATTTTATTAAGTTTATGAAGAAAAATTCCCTCATGCTTTAATCCCAATTCTATTCCATGCTTCATAGTCGAAGACATACTTACTATATTGGTCTCTGGCTCAAAGTACATACTGCATCTTATAATAAAACATACCAGCTATAGAGGATATATTCTCCAAGCCAGTGGTATCACTAGGTCATTCATAGGCCATTTCACAGTTCTATGTGTACAGTTGGATTCAGCATATGATTAAGACTATGTGTCCCATAGATGTGATATCATTTCCACATCATTCTTTTGTTGAAAAAGAGCCTCATGGTTAGAATCATGTCTTAGATAATTCGTTAGGATTGTGGCATTCGGTTCTTCCATGAATGATTGTCATGGCTGAAATACTGTGAGCAACAAAGGGAATTCTTTTCTAACTTAAGTGCTTCTTCCAAGACAGAGAAAACACTGCTTTTTTCATGACATTAAGAATCCTATGCAATCTCCCCACTTTCAGGTAACTGGCTTGTTTCTAGCATTTTTAAAAATTGTTGGCCAAGGTTGCACTCAGCAATTGTAAAAACCAGATCTGTTTATGAAATGTTGTTGAACTGATGTGTGAAAGGTTGTTGAACCCATGCATAACTCTCATCCCAGCTACCATGGCCATATTTTAACAGATGCATTTTGCATGATCAAGAGTGAAACTCTGCTGTGTGCTGCCATTATAACAAAAGCAAAAATAAAAAATACACAAACAAGCAAAACATAAAAAATACATGTCTCTGGCTTAGTTTTCTGTGGGGTATAGAATATAGCATGAAACAAAAGGCTTGAAGTCATGTCAGGTTATATTATTGTCAACAATCAATTTGAATCCAAGCCAAAGGCCTACTGAGTCTAAGGCTCTAAGATTGGCAAAACAAGTATGCTTAACCAGATGATGGCTAATCAATTCATAATACTAAGTGGAGGCAGCAAGCATTAGTTGACTTTAGCCAGAAGTCAGGAAAAAAAGTGGTAAGTCAGAAACCAAAAGACTTTCAGCTTTGGTAAGTAACTCTTCTAGTTTATAATATGCAGGTAAGACTGAAATATAAATCTAATCAAACTCTAGTAAAAATCCCTTAAAACTAGACATGGTGGCAAAAGAAAAGATTATGTTAGGATGTTTTCTTTTAAATTCCCGTAGAACGGCATTAAGATAGAACACACTTTTTCCACAGAAGAGAATCAATTTGGTGAGCATCAAATATGAATGTCTTGGAAGCTCATTCCTTTTCTTCCTTTTGTTGACTTAAATGAGACTGAGCCAAGATACAGATACATTTAGCTGATGTCAGGCAAACCTGTTTCTAGAGCCCTCATTGGGCAGACCCCATTACTTGGAGAAATTATGTGCCTGATTCCCTTTCAGGCTGACCTATACCTATGGAATACGGTATGGGAATGAGGTTCACTATCTTCCTTGGAACGTTCCTGATAGCAAGTCCAGCCTGACACCTGAAGTAGATATCCTTTTCTGAAATCTTAAACATAGTGCACTTAAGTTGTCTAGGTCACCCTCTTCTGTGAAATAATGAGGGCTTGTGAGTCCCAACCATATCTTCTACTCTATTGCTTGTAAATATTTTCCCAAAATCAACGTTGTATGGTGCTAGTGGTGTGAGTCCATGGCCTATTGCACAATCAGGCAAATAATTTCTTATTTCTTTGCAAATAAAATCATTATTTTTTACTTCCTTCACCAAAATATCATTTCCTTTCCATTTTATTAACCTTTCCCCTGGCGAGCCAACTGAATACTCGAATATCAGCAGCCATAACAAAAATAAGGTGTTGGTGATTTCTTTTAGTTGTGGTGTCATGAATTCTTTAGCACTTAACTAGATTACATGTATAAGTGTACATAAACATTGAAATATGCTTATATTCTTATTTTTATAGGAGACATGATTTAATGCCAGACAGATGGCTTAAAATTTAGGTCATAGCACTTACTCATGTTGTATGACCAGCTCATCTTTCTCTTATTGGCATATTGGATTCTGGCATTCTTTTTATGGATCAATAATCTTAGCCAGTAGGTGCTTAACACTGTAGTAATTATAGTTAATGTAAAAATTTATAGAAGGTCATGAGATACTGCAAGACAATCTATTTTTGTAATTAAGGATCTATCATAATATCTAAGATCGGCTAATCACAGGCTAAAGTTAATACATGGATAAATAAAATAATGTTTACACATTTTATTTTGAAATGTGTTGACTTTTGAGAATTGAAAAAGTAACAAATTGAGTTACAGATTAACAGAAGACAAAAGTAATATAAAATATCTTATTAGATGTTCAGAGTTTAGTGCATTTAAAAACCTGAAAACATTTCTGAATGATATGCCATAAGTTTCATTTAATAAAAAACATTTATGGAGAATAGAGAACATCTTCAACCAATGGCATTATTGTTAAGTTTTCAGCTTTAATTGGCTTAAACTATTGTCAGTTAAGTAGATATTAAAGGAAGAAGTAAGTAACAAATGAAAGAAGCATAGTAAAGTATACACAAACTTGGAAATTAGAGCAGGGAAATCTAATTTCAAGTATTTGTTCACTTATATTAACATGTATGACGTTAGGCAAATTACCTAACTTCATGAAAAGTTAGTGACACATGATATGGTTTGGCTGTGTCCCCACCTAAATCTGAACTTGAATTTTTAGAATCCCCACATGTTGTTTGAGGGACCCATGGGGAGGTAATTAAATCATGTGGGCCCATCTTTCCCATACTATTCTTATGATAATGAATAAGTCTCACAGGATCTGATGATCTTATCAGGGGTTTCTGCTTTTGCTTCTTCCTCATTTCTTTTGCCAACACCATGTAAGAAGTGCTTTTCGCCTTCCCCCAAAATACTGAAGCCTCCTCAGCCATGTGGAACTGTAAGTCCAATTAAACCTCTTTTTCTTCCCATTCTCAGGTAAGTCTTTATCATTAGTGTGAAAACAAACTAATACATCACATCTGTAATATGAAAGTCTAAACATGCCACTTTTTTCTCATATGATTTGAAATATATGAAACATGCAGGTGAACCTATTAACATGTTGTGTAACATGTAGATAGTCTAATCAATGTTAGTTAAGATTATTAGATAATTCTCCAAGGATATAAAAACAGTTTTCAGACAAATGTACATATTTAAAAGATGGCATTATAGATCTTCCAAAATAATCTAACTAAAAGGAGCATTTGAAAGTGATTTTTAATTTCTTATTTTACTTTTTCTAAAACCTGACTGAAAAAAAAAAAACTCTATCAGTTTGTATGTAGTTTAAAAAGTTGAAATAAAGAATGGGTAAAGAGAGCACTATTCAGAATATATAGCTAAGTTTCTAAACATAGCAGTGAAAAAGCTAAAAATTTAACAAAGAATAAGTAAAGATTTAAAAGTGTTTAAAAAATGTAAAATATAAAGCTTTCTTAAAATTTATAAATTTAAATGAAAATTTTAAATATATTAAATTTAAATTTAAAAACATTTTATATATAGTTAATCCTGCATTCACTACACACACACACACACACACACACACACACACGTAGACAGAAAGAGCATATATAAACAATGACAGATACATTGGAAAATTTATAATCATTATAGAAAAAATATTTGTATAAAAATATATCTGAATGAGAAAACTATGTAATATGAAGATTTAATTTATTTTTATTTAACTTAATTATTATCTTTATTTTTATTTTAACCCTTACGTATTCCATAGGCTGTTGGAGTATAAGTCGAAAAGTGTAGACACCATAAGATAATGACATTACTAATGTGAAAATTACTGTATTTATATACATAATATTTACATCAATAGAAACTTATCAATAATAATAAAATTATTAAGATATCAACAGGTAGTTTTACAAAAAGTAGTAATTTCCACCATTCAATAACTACATACAAATATGCATGAATGAAAAGATAAGTGCAGTGTATCTTTATAAACTAATGCTCGTGTGAGTGAAATTGAATGTGCTTTTTCTCCAATGCCAAACAACTTTTCTTTTCTGTTAAGATTCAAATACAGTCAATATTATTTAAATATTTTCCATTTTTTAAAAATTCAAAATAATTTTCCCAGTCTATCTGTTCATCTAGAAATGGAAACACTTTAAAGGATAGACACAAATATAATTGAAAAGATCCTTGTTACAATATTTTATATATTATTTATATTATCACATAAACATTAGCTTCTTTTCTGTGGTATCACAGAAAAAAGGTATTGGAATGGCTCAGGGTGCTACAAAAATAACATCCTGTCCATTTAAATCAGAGAATGTTTTTTATACGTGACACCAAAATTTAGCTGTTGTGAAAACTAACATGCCTAGTACTCCAATTTTCCAAAAATCCAACACATCATGATCTCTCCACTTATAATTCATTTATATTGACACTCTTTAGTCCAAATCCCAAATTTGGTATATGTTTAGTGTTTCCTTTGCTATTTATTTTGTTTTATTTATTTTTACAGTTTACTTTTATTACTCTGTGCAGAATTAAGAATGACTAAAAATTTAATTTAGAATTTACATTAAAAATTAAATTGTTAAAATTTGATGTATAGCTTTATTTTCTGAGGAATCTTTAAGTAATTTGTTTATTATCAAATTTGTATCTGTCACATATGCAAATTCGTAATTCATAACATACTTAGTAACAATATACCATATTTCAAAAATGTTACTCATTTTGCAAGTAAAACAATTTTGAAATAAACTGTTATGTAAAAAAGTATTTGTAGTGAACTTAACTTTTCTTATTGACACATACTTGTACATATTTATTGGGTATGTGTGATATTTTGTTACGTGTATATAACGTGTAATTATCATGTCAGGGTATTTAGACGACCCATCATCACCTTGAGCACTGATCATTTCTATGTGTTGCGAACATTTTAAGTTCTTACTTTAACTATTTTACAATTTCGAATGCATAGGAGTTAACTGTAGTCACCCTCCTCTGCTACTGAACGTGAGAACTTCTTCCTTCTTACTTAATGTTTGTACCCATTAACTAGCCTTTCCTTACCCAGCTCTCCCCGACACGCACTCACATTCTTCCTAGCCTCTGGTAGCCATCATTCTGCTTTCCACCTCCATGAGACCAACTTTTGTTTAGTTTCCACATACGAATGATATTTGTCTTTCTGTATTGTTTTCTTCTCCTCCAGTAGAATCACATTTCACATTTCACACTACAGATTCAAATCTATTCAAGTATGGAGAAACAAATCGTAAAGTAATATGGGGTCACTAAATTAGCATAGACTTTAAAATTTTATGCAAGACTAGAGATAAAAATGTCAATATATATAATATAGTATATTCAGATGATGAAACAGGAATAGACAATATGCTATTGTGAATTACGGTGGAATATCAACGGCAGGAAAGCAGTATGGTACAAAAACATTTACAGTGGCTAGTGTTTACAACAATTCCAACAACAAAAAAGATGTTTTATTAAATATATTTTAATTAAATCTAAAAAATCTATTACCCTTCTGGCAGATAAAAATAATAGTAGATTTGTATTTTTTAACTTGGGAAAGAGCTCCACATTTTAAAGGATTGAATGGCATGTTCAGAGCTAACTACATAAGAGTGTGTTAAGAGAGAAAAGAGAAAAGAATAATGAATTTCCAAAATTTCTAGCAAGACAAATTTGCTTTTCTCAATGTGGCGGTAGACATTTGCTTGGAGGCTTAACAAGAGTAACAGAAGATTATAATCATAAACACCATGAATGAGAAATGGTAGGTGTAATAGAAGAAATCCTGACAACATTGTACTAGAAGAAGTTGTTATTCACAAATTTATCTTATTAAGAAGATTTAATGTGCTTTGTTTTGCAACTTTCCACAGAAGTAAAATAGAAACGGAGAAACAGATAAGTCCATGTGTTCACAGAGATCAAGTGACTGGTCAGAGTTACCTACGTGTCTTTAATGGTCCCCTCAACTTGACGAAACTTTAGTCATATTTCTTCCCAACTCTCATCTCCAGGTCTCCCTTTTCTTAGAACATTTGCTTTAGAAAACTTGTAATTGTACTTTTTACCTCTGCTGCTTTGAAATGCAAATTATCTCCAAGCCTCTCCTTTAGAACCTGAGAGCCATCACTTTGAAATACATACATCAAGAAAGGAAGTGCCTCAAAAGAAGACATGCAGATGGCCAAGAGGTATGTAAAAAAATGTTGAGTATCACCACTAATCAGAGAAATGCCAATCAAAATTACAATGAGATGTAATTTCACTGCAATTAAAATGGCTTTTAACCAAAGGCAGGCAATAACAAATGTTGGTGCAGAGGTGGAAAAAGGGAAACCCCCCTACACTGTTTATGAAAATGTAAGTACAGCCGCTAAGGAGAACAGTATGGAGGGCCCTCAGAATAACTAAATGGAACTACCATATGATACAGCTGATTCACACAAAAGAATGGTAATTAGTAGGCTGAGGAGTTACCTGCGTTCTCATATTTATTGCAGCACATTTCATAGTAGCCAAGATATGGAATCAACCTGAGTACCCATCAATGGATAAATGGATTACAAAAACGTGCTACATATACACAAAGAAGCATTATTCAGGCATAAAAATTAATTAAACCCTGTCATTCACAACCTCATGGATGGAACTGAAAGGTATTATGTTAAGAGAAATAAGCCAGGCACTGAAAAACAAATTTCACATATTCTCACTCATATGAGGGAGCTAAATTTTTTTTTTAAATGAATCCATAGGCTGGGCACAGTGCCTGTGATCCCAGCAATTTGGGAGGCTAAGGAGGGAGGATCACTTGAGCCTCAGAATTTGAGGCCAGCCTAGACAACATAGGGAGACGCTGTCTCTACAAGAAATAAAAATAAATTATCTAGGCATAGTGACATGTGCCTGTAATCCCAGCTACTGGGGAGGTGGAGGTGGTAGGATTTTTGAGGCTGGGAGGTCGAGGCTGCAGTGAGCCATGATCATACCAGTGCACTCCAGAATGTGTGACAGAGTGGCATTACCCCACCCCACCTTCAAAAAAGAAAGAAAGAAAGAAGGAAGGAAGGAAGGAAGGAAGGAAGGAAAGAAGGAAGGAAGGAAGGAAGGAGAGAGAGAGAGAGAGAAAGAAAGAAAGAAAGAAAGAAAGAAAGAAAGAAAGAAAGAAAGAAAGAAAGAAAGAAAGAGAAAGAGGAAGGAAGGAGGGAAGGAAGGAAAGAAGGAAGGAAACAAACATAGCGAGGAGAATGATGGTTAGCAAAGGCTGGGAAGGATAACAGAAAGGGGCAGATAAAGTGGGGATAGTGAAAGGATTCAAGAATACAGTTAGATAGAGTGAATAAGATCTGGTATTTGGTAGCACAGCACGACTATAGTTAACACTATTTTATTGTATATTTTAAAATGACAAAGAGATTGAAATTGAAATGTTTCTAACACAAAGAAATGATAGATGCTTCGTGTGGATACACCAATTGCCCTAATTTGATCATTTCACATTGTATGACTATACCAAACTTACATTTACCTTTGAAACATATAAAATTATCATGTTCTCATAATAATTAGAAATACAAATAAAATAAATACAAATTTTTACAAAAGAAAGTACTCTATTTTTCAATCTCACAGGGAAGAGATTAATATCATTAAGCACCAATTAGGAAACACATGGCCTGTCACATTAGCCTAACATCCTTTAGGGTAGAGCCACCCCTAGCTCAAGCAGTGCTTTACAACTCTTCCTCTCTGTCTTTCCTTTGGCAGAATTAAGTCCACTCTCACTCCTTCATTGCAATATTGTGGCTCATATTGCAATAGTCTTGAATACATCTTCTTTCCCTGTTTAATTCCATCCAGTGCAATTTTCTTTGAAACCAAGCATTTTGCAATTATTAAGGAATACCTCAACTTAGAATAGGTAACTAAAATGTTCACATCTGTCATTCCTTTTTGCATGTTTTATTGTTTGATATATCTGGAGTTAATCCCCATGTGAAGCATGAGGTACTCTTTGATCGTCACTTACTTTCAGATGGCTGCTAAGTTATCTCTAAATAATTTGTTGTTTATTTTATTGTACTGATTTGTAATGCCACCAATTTTATATTCTATATTCATCCATACCTTTGGATTTATTCTGGGTGTTATACGTGTTATGCTTAATAGTATATTTATGGGCCAGAGTGATATGACTTAATTATTGATGTTTTAACATCCAATTCAATACCTAGAAGAGCATGTTTCTTCTTGTAGTATTTCTTAATTAGAATTTCCCTGGATATACATATTTATTTAACTAACCACGTAAATTTTAGCTTCATATTTTCTATTTCTTGGGAAAATTAACATCAACATATTGACCAAATTTTGATTGAACTAACATCTTTGACATCTGTATGATTTTGAGTTTTCCTAACCTTATCTTGTAATTGTTTGTCTTATAATTTGTATGTGCTACAATTTCAAGGATATTTGAAATTTTACTTTATTTTCTGTAGTTACTGTACATTCTTGTATAACTTATTTTTAGATATTTGATCTTTTGTACTGCTGAAGAAGATTATTTTTTATTTCATTATTTTCTCATCAGGTAGTGATGTTTTAAAATAGTTCATAAACTATTTTGTTATCTAATTGTATCTTTGTGTGGATATTTTTCTTTTCAATTTATTTTTCTGGGTTTTTTTATGTGTGAGTACATCATTATTTTCTTTGAAGAATACTTATGAATCACTTAATATGTGCTATATGCTTACAGTATACAAATAAACAAATTAATCAAAGATTCCATTTTTTTCGCAGATTTCACTATAATTGGTCTAGTCTGAATCTTACTTTAATCGAGACATGGATCTAGTAATGCACTATAACACATAAAATGTTATATGTATTTTTAAACACAAATGTGTTTTATCTGTGAAAATACATGTTTGAGAATGACACATTGCAAGTCAAAATGGTGGTTATTCTTGGGACAGGAAGGAGAAAGTGTGAATTGGGAGAACTATGTACACAGGGTATTTATATTTGTGTTGCTTAAATTCTTGCAATATAAACATTCCATAGATTCAAAGCACAGATTCTATGTTGTACTGACCAAGTATTTTGAAGATTAGCTTTGTAATGAAGAATTCAATGTCTTCATATAAAAGTATTTTAAGTAGGACAGATTCTTTATGGCAACTAATGAAACAAGTTTCTTTGTCGGTAGCTTTCAATAATTTGGGTGAATTTACCTTTTCACCTCATGATAAATGTTAATGAGCATTATTCATTGCTCTGTCTACTCTAACTTAACATAATTTCTTTTCTTTTCTTTTCTTTTTTGAGACGGAGTTTTGCTCTTGTTACCCAGGCTGGAGTGCAATGGCGCGATCTCGGCTCACCACAACCTCCGCCTCCTGGGTTCAGGCAATTCTCCTACCCCAGCCTCCTGAGTAGCTGGGATTACAGGTACGCGCCACCATGCCCGGCTAATTTTTTGTATTTTTAGTAGAGACGGGGTTTCACCATGTTGACCAGGATGGTCTCGATCTCTTGACCTCGTGATCCACCCGCCTCGGCCTCCCAAAGTGCTGGGATTACAGGCTTGAGCCACCGTGCCCAGCCTACTTAACATAATTTCATTTATTTTAATGAAAATAACTGAAAAGGCTTCAGATAGAATTTGACTTGCAAATGGAAATCAATACATATAAATTCATATATGATACATATTAATATTTATTCCCATTCTAACTAGTTTGAAACAGGAAATTGACTGTGGTGGTTAAATGATGAATTGTTTAAATGCCACTTCATTATCTATAAACATTGAGACAGTGACTATAAAAGACTTCATATTGTATAAAAATATGCAATCTGTGTAACTGTTTTTCCTTTTGTTCAATGAATTCCTATTAGGTTTTTAAAGAAATAAAAATATAAGTTTTGGAAGTCACTGGTTATATATGTTCCTACCAATCTAAATATACAAAACTTTCTGATACATGTTATTTTAATTTTGACTTTTAATTCATTCCAAAAAGGTTTATAAAAGTGATAATTTAAATACCTTCTAAGCAACTATTAAAAATCAAGATATTGAATCAAAGTAATTACTTATTTTAATAAAAAGGTAAACGTATGTTTTATAATATAATTGTATTTGTACTATTGTAATTAGTACATATTTATTCACATTTGAACACAATACAATGAATCACAACATAAATTTATCAAGTTAGTGGGATATGTTTTGGGAAAGTTAAATTACTAGAAAATATATAAACGTGTTTATTTTTCTTCCAATTGAAATGATTAAATATGTTTTATTGGCCTAGGAATTACAATCTGATAGCCAAGCAAACATATTCAGTCCCTATCTCGTTTTTTCACAAAGAATGCAAAAAACTAATGATGTTTTAAAGTCTCTTTTATGGTATTATATCTTTTGATAGATAGCATTTACTGTCTTGTCACAATCATAAGGAAGGAGATTATCATAATAAGCTACCCCTCATGTGCAATGAAATTCCCATACAGAATTTAGGACAGAATGAAACATAAAATTGATATTTAATTAGCAAGTCAGGATCCCAGAATCCCAGTTTATTTTTCTAGCCACATGTTGCAGTCAAGATTGTTGATGTTCATATGCAAAGAATGCATTCTATAGCATAAGGCCTGGGTCTGGCTGTAACACAGGATAGCCATCAAAACCTTTTTTATGTCTGTATGACTGGCACAAAGGGTGTACTTAAAGAGAGTACGTAGTCTAGCCAGTGCCTCTCCTGTGTGCCCATACCATAATCACTGCTTTTGAAATGTTAATTTTCTCTAAAAAGCAAAGGAAGATGCAATAATACAAGAGAAAGACTATTTTAAAAAAAGAATACAGGAATGGAAAAACAAAGATGGTATGTTCTTACTGATTACACCAGAGCTAAGCCATGAGGATGCAAAAGCATAAGAATGATACAATGGACTTTGGAGACTTGAAGGGGAAGAGTGGGAGGGGCGCAAGGGATGAAAGACTAAAATTGGGTTCAGGTATACTGATCGGGTGCACTGAAATCTCACAAGTCACCACTAAAGAACTTACTCATATAACCAAATACCACCTGTACCCCAATAACTTATTGAAAAAAAAAATTAATTTAAAAAAAGAAGTGTGTGTGTGTGTGTGTGTATGTTTGTTTACTTCATCTGCTTTGCACCACTTCCCAATAACCTCTCTCAGGTGAATCAGCAGAAACCCGTATTTCCCTCCTCTTAGAGTGATTGGCCAATGGTGGTGTTTTTCCTTCTGCAATAAAAATTTATCTGCAGCTCACTACATCTCATTTTTAACCCAATAGATAGCAAATAGTTACTTTTTTTTAACTCACATAAAGTCAGTTTGGAACTACAAGTTGAAAAATTCAGCCCTATAAATCAACTATCATGGTTATAATAAAATAAAACAAACAGCAAAGAAAACATAACAATATACAAAATTTGGGATTTGGACTAAAGAGTGTCAATATAAATGAATTGTAAGTGCAGAGACTATGATGTATTGGATTTTTGGAAAATTGGAGTACCAGACATGTTAGTTTTCACAACAGCTAAATTTTGGTGTCACATATAAAAAACATTCTCTGATGTAAATGGACAGGATATTATTTTGTAGCACTCTGGGCCATTCCAATACCTTTTTTTCTGTGATATCACAGAAAAGAAGCTAATGTTTATGTGATAAAATAAATAATATATAAAACATTGTATCAAGGATCTTTTCAACTACATTTTCCAACCAAAATTACTAGAGTAACATATTACCAGATAAGAGCATAACCAAAATCATTATTTGACACACCATAATGTAAATATTCACCCCTATTCCAAGCATTTTGGTAACATGGGTTTATAGTGTATTGTACATTTCAAAGTTACTAATACAGTAAGTTCTGAGTGACCTCACCACAAAAATGACAATATTTGAGGCAATTGACATGTAAATTATCTTGCTCTAGTTACTTCAAATGGTATTAATAAATCATAACGTCATATTGTGCCCCATTATATACAATATAATTCATCAATTTAGAATAATATTTAAAAATACAGAAAAACAATTTTTTAATGATTCTAACACCTGAAACAAAAATAAACTGTCTCAAATACCAAAAAAAAAAAAGTCAGTCTTAGGCAGAAATTAAACTACACATAAATCTACAGAGTAAAAATCCCACGTAGATTTTCTGGAAACGGGATGTTAGGAAACAGCTGGTAATGGAAACTATTTATTAGAGATCAACACTTGTAGAAGGAAGAGAGCACATTATTGGCCACTCTAAGAAGTTATTGTGATGAGGGCTCGAGTTAGCTGGGGCCATTCGTGTATGGAGTTAAAGAGTCAGTATCATCTCTTACAGTAATCCAACTCATGCCGAAATTGCTTGGCTCTTTACCCCTTCTCACTCAGTTACCATATGTAAGTTGCCGGGAAATTCTGACACACAGCAAGGTGGTTCTCTGCACCTGAGGCAGATCCTGAGTATTTGTGAGATGGAAGCTGCTTACTGAATGCTATCTCAAAAATGGGCAGGAAGTTCTTCCTACAGAGAATTCTAGGAAGAAACTCTCTCTCTGTTATTGTTCACTCCGTATGATGCTTGGATCTTTTTTATATACATTTGAGTACAACTCCTCCATGATTTCCTGGGGCTCTTTTCGTGAGGGAATACTTGGAAGTATTCAGCTAATGGGGACAAAATAATCTCCTGCCACTGTAGTTCCTTTCAAGAACAATGACTATTCTGCAGCTACTCCCTCCATTCTCTATTATAGATCCTCTTTCCTCTCATAATCTTGGTGATTTACCTGGTGTTATGAACCAAACTCTTATACACACCCAACCTGAGCCCGCGGAATCTCTTGCCAGGTTAGGTTTGCTGTGCATGTCCATTTAGTCACAATTAACCCAATATGTACAATAACAAATTTCAGCAGTTACATGTGAACATATTTTCTTCCCTGTCCCCAAAAATGTAATAATAGCCTTGCTCTCCTTTATTATCAAGACAAATGACTGCTTGCAATGCACTGGAACATCTTCTTCCCTGAATGTCTGTAGAAACAAAGCCCAAAGTGCCTACGTATCAGCTGTGGCTTATGTATCAACAGGATTCTTGATGTTACTTATTTGGCCCCTGCAGATACTAAAGTTATACAGAAAGAAAAAGCCCACTTGTCAGTTATTGGAAATTGTTGTAAGTGGGATATTCCTGCTCTGTCCCTTGGCTCTTGGAACTGCATATTCTTCCTATTTGGGACATAGCTTCACACAGTAATTGTCCTAGCTCATTTGGGCTGCCATAGCAAAATAAGAACTGGGTGACTTATATACCACAGAAATTGATTTCTCACTCTTTTTTTGGCTGGGAAGTCCACAATCAAGGTCCCAGCAGATTGGGTGTCTTCTGAGGATCTATCCCTCACAGAGGACAATTTCTCGCTACATTCTCACATGGTGGAATGAGCCAGTTAGCTCCCTTTGGTCTTTTTTTGTAAGAGCACTAATCTCATTCAATCACCTCCCAAAGGCCCACATTTTAATAAAATCACATTGTATGAATTTGGTGAAAATATAAGCATTCAAACCACAGGAGCAAACTTCCATTTTATACATGAATTTTTATTTCATTTAACACATTGTCTAGGTAATGGCCATATATCCTAGTTGAATATTGCCTCTGAGTTGCAGCTTATCTGTGCTTTCAACAAAGCAATTCAACACTTAAAGAGCCCAGAAGCTTCTGAGTGATGTGGATGTGATACTGTCACTAGGTCTCAGGGCCGTGAGCCATGCTAAAACCGTATTGTGGTGTAGTGGGTCCACTGATCTGACTGTGCGGCACCTCATGCCTGTGCATTAAACAAGCAATAATCCTTCACAGGATGATATTGACTGAGGTCCTATGGGCCAACAAGGCAAACTGATATTCATAATATGTGTCTATTTTTGTGAGAACACATTTCTGACTTTTTCGGAATGCAAGGTGACCCACATCGTTAACCTGCCATCAAGTGCCTATTGAGGTTTCAAGGCTGTGATATCATAATCATATCATAGGCCTAGCGTTGTACTTTGTTGCTAGCAGATTATATATCTGGCTTTAATCATGGTTGCATAGGTAAGTCCAAGTTGTTGGGCCAATGTATACAATCCATCTCTAACATGGCCACTTTGTTTCCGTAATCATTCTGCCAGCACTGCGAGGGGGAGATCTCTTACACATCACATAAAGTAGCCACATATCCATCGGACATGTTCTTAGCATTGCTTAAGTGTTAATACGTTTTCTGAGCCTTTCTTGTAATGTAGAAACCTTGTCCACTAGGAATACTCATAATACCTCTAGGCGGCAGTGTTGCCTAACACCATTAAGTCAGAAGGAAACCTCAGTTCTGACCCAAGCAGGAAGTTTTGTTACAACTTATGAGTGGGCTGTATTTAGCAGGTTCAAAAATATTTAAATGCCGATGGTTGCAAATACTGAATTAAGACTACCTGATTATAGCATGTGTTCCTGAGGATCATTAACTCAGAGAAATGTGAATACAAATTTCTCATGATTAAATTTTTATGATTTCTCAATATCTAATGCATAGCTACGCTAAACTTATGACCGGTTTTGGCTGAAGATCTATGGATCTTTCATAATAATGTTTTGGTCTTTCTAAAATATTCTATTTTTCTCAGAGTATTTAAAATGTTCTTATTTTTATAAAACAATCATTTATTGTTTATATAAAATATTTTCAAAACATAAAAATTCTTATTTCAATTTTTATTGTCTTTAATAAATTTTCTCATACACAAATGTGTATATTCTTGGAAAAATACCCCAGATACTTGGATGAATATTTGAATTAATCAATCGATATTTTCATTAGATAAATTGGCAAACTACCTTTCATCTCAAATAATATAAAGGTCTCTTTTATGCAAAATATTTAATGTTTATACAATTATGCTACAAGTTAATTTACATGTGTATTTATTTTAGATTTTAGTCTAATTTTTTTAAAAGAAAATTGCATAAAGTTATTTTTAAAGGAGCCAGTTTTTAAATAAAATAAAACTAAATTAAAATGTATAATGATACGCCTGAGAAATCAAAGAACAGAAAAATAATGATTCTAGCCTTCACATTTCAGATAGAATTTTGCCTCTCTTACCTATAGCTCATATTCCAGGCTGAATTTATTTATTTTACATTATCTAGTCTAGAGAAAAACAAACCAAAATAAGATAAATCACTGACTTCCTCATTTCATCATAGTGATGTTCCTGAAAGTTCTTTTCAGTACAGTTTCTGCTGTTGTCTGCCTCGGAGTCTGTTTCCGAGGAAACCTATCCTGAGAAGGTAGGTGAGATGTGGAGAGTCTAAGAATGACTTAAAGAGAAGAAACAAGTGCTGATGCAGGTCAGTTCCTCAACACTAAAACAAAAACAAACAAACAAAAATCCTGTTTCTTTTTTGTTTAGATTAATGGATGAGGGGATTGTTTTGAATTTTTTTATATTGTATTTGTATTGATAGTAACTAACTCAATAACTAGAAAATAGTAGAAGTATAATAAACATGTCTTAGACTAATATATATTTTGCATCTAGCTATATTTCAAATAATATTAAGACAAAAAATATTTTGTAACTCAGACACATAAGAGAAATAAATAGAGTATAGCAAAAGTGAATTAAGTTTTAACATGACATATTAACAAACCTTCTCTAATGAATGAAAACATTATCAGTATTTTGAATATTATCATTTCACAGTTATCCAAATTTGTCAATTTTATAAAAATTTACCCCTCCAACTCCTCTTATTTTTTTGTTTATCTCTTTAAAGGATAGGACATGTCTTCCAGTAGGCCCTGTTGCTACCTTTTTTAGATAACATTTGGCAAGAAGTTTTATGACCATTAATGTTATTTTCTTAGTCGACACTCTTTTTGGTTTAAATGTTTTGAGATTCTTCTTGGCACAGGGACTCAAAATTCTCCTATGTATTATGATAGCTCATGTAATGTAAGAGTTTGATTGATTGATATAATCTGATATTTCCAACCCTTGATTGATTACTTGAAGAACTTTTGAAAAAACACACACTTTCTGGCCGGATTAAAAAAAGTAATCTTTTTTGATATGTGCATACTTATTTGATATTCAATTGATATTGATTTAATATCAATAGGAAATTGGAAGTGTGAAGCTCTGTTCTATAGTACTGGTGAAAATCTTGGAAACTGAAATTTCCCCAAGTTTTTAAGAAACACTTGAGTCTTCGGTAATTTTTTTTCTCAACCAGAATGAGACATTTCTGTAACGTATTAAATTTCATTGTCTGGTTTAGATTAAGCTATTTGAAAAATGAAAATAGGTTGATAACATCATTTGGAAAATCAAATATATGTGTAGGCATAGATAAAGTTATGTTGCAAAATAAAAGTATATGCATGATTGTCTTTAAATTTATTTAATTATGTTCATATTTCACAGTTTTGAAACAGCCATCTGTTTATTTGATGCAGAAAGGAAAAGAATGTTTATTCTAGCAAGTTGCATACTATCAAAATAAAAAGACAAACCAGAAAAGAATAAGTAACCATCTACAAATTAAATGGCATGAATTCAAACTGTGAGTAGGGTAAAATGAAGCTACAGGGATAAAATTGAAAAAGATAACAGGGAACATCAGATGATACATGATGATATCTGTGTGGCCCTTGGTTAATGAGTTAACAAAATAAGGGAAAACGAGAATGGTTTGTAGAATGACACGTTCTCATAATGTAGTCCCTGCTGTAGGATAATACACGAGACTCCTAGCTCCCAAACCAAATCACTATTCCCCTAGCCAAGAGAACTGTTAGCTGTCAATGACTCACAGCCAAATATCTCTTGGAAATTTCAATCAGCTGAAAGGGCAGTGTGTATCTGATGATTAGTTGTTAAAAGGTTTCAAAGGTGAGACCCTTTTGCCCCTTTTCTCATCTATGAGAACTCTTTGTGGTGAGATAATTCCTTATGGCTCTCCCTCTCATTTGCACATCTTGCAAACGGGGGCATTAACTAGCTAAAGATATGTGCACATGGAACTAACTTAGTTAAACTGCCATGAAGACTGTGTATTTATTTCCATTTCAATTGTTTATTATTTTATTTCTAAAAGTTCTAATAGTATATTTTTCAAATCTGACTACTCAGTCAACATATGTTATATTTATTCTGTGTTTAAAAACATGTATTTTTGAAAATAGTAATTACAGTTATCTTTCATTTTATATTTTCAAAAGCCAATAAAGTAAATAATTGTCCTTTGAAAACATAAAATGAAGGTCAGCAGCTCTCATTCTTCTGGTTTTTCATTCATGACAGCTTATTTTCTCGTATGCTTAATACATTTTTACTCTGACTTGTTAAAGGTAATTGGAAACATATTTGTGATATTAATTTGAGTTTGACACAATGTAATGACCTCTGTAAAAAAACTACATATAGTTACATATAATGATTAACTGATGCCTTTCTCAAGAATCAACTTTTCCTCCTTTTTAGTTTAATAATTTGGACCACCATAAATCCATGTAAGGAGTGGTCTATGATTAAAAATTTTCAAAAATGAGATTTTGTTTTTTTTCCCCTTCTAATTTTTGGTCAAGGTTAAGATGAGTGATTTCCCTTAAATTTCCAATAATATGATTCTACAACAACTAACAGGCAAAACAGCCACTTAGCATCAAAATGGCAGTATCAAATTCACACATAACAATATTAACCCTAAATGTAAATGGACTAAATGCACCAATCAAAAGACACAGACAGGCAAATTGAATAAAAATCCAAAACCCATCAGTGTGCTGTATCCAGGAAACCCATCTCACATGCAAGGATACACAAAGGCTCAAAATAAAGGGATGGAGGAAGATTTACCAAGCAAATGGAGAACAAAAAAAAAGCAGGAGTTGCAATTCTCATCTCTGATAAAATAGACTTTAAAGCAACAAAGATCAAAAGAGACAAAGAAGGCCATTACATAATGGTAAAACGATTGATACAACAAGAAGAGCTAACGATCCTAAACATATATGGACCCAATGCAGGAGCACCCAGATATATAAGGCAAGTTCTTAATGACTTACAAAGAGACTTAGACTCCCACACAATAATAGTGGGAGACTTTAACACTCCACTGTCAATATTAGACAGATCAACCAGACAGAAAATCAACAAGGATATCCAGGGATTGAACTCAGACCTGGAGCAAGCAAACCTGATAGACATTTACAGAACTCTCCACCCCAAATCCACAGAATATACATTCTTCTCAGCACCACATCACACCTACTCAAAAATTGACCACATAATTGGAAGTAAAGCACTGCTCAACAAATGCAAAACAACTGAAATCATAACAAACAGCCTCTCAGACCATAGTGCAATCAAGTTAGAACTCAGAATACAGAAACCAACCCAGAACCGCACAGCTTCATGGAAACTGAACAACTGGCTCTTGAATGTTGACTGGGTAAACAATGAAATGAAGGCAGAAATAAAGAAGTTCTTCGAAACCAATGAGAACGAAGACACAACATGCCAGAACCTCTGGGACACATTTAAAGCAGTCTCTAGAGGAAAGTATATAGCAATAAGTGCCCATATGAGGAGAATGGAGAGATCCAAAATTGACACCCTATCATCAAAATTGAAAGAGCTAGAGGAGCAAGATCAAAAAATCTCAAAACCCAGCAGAAGACAAGAAATAACTAAGATCAGAGTCGAACTGAAGGAGATTGAGATACGAAAAACCCTTCAAAAAATCAATAAATCCAAGAGCTGGTTTTTTGAAAAGATCAACAAAATAGACAGACCACTAGCCAGATTGATTAAAAAGAAAAGAGAGAACAACCAAATAGATGTAATAAAAAATGATAAAGGGGAAATCACCACAGATTCCACAGAAATTCAAACCATCATCAGAGAATATTACAAACAACTCTATGCACATAAACTAGTAAACCTGGAAGAAATGGATAAATTCCTGGACTCCTGTGTCCTCCCAAGCCTAAACCAGGAGGAAGCTGAAACTATGAATAGACCAATAACAAGGTCAGAAGTCGAGGCAGCAATTAAGAGCCTACCACACAAAAAAAGCCCAGGTCCAGACGGGTTCACAGCCGAATTCTACCAGACACACAAAGAGGAGCTGGTACCATTCCTTCTAAAACTATTTCAAACTATCCAAAAAGAGGGAATACTTCCCAAATCATTTTACGAGACCAACATCATTCTGATACCAAAACCCGGCAGAGACCCAACAAGAAAAGAAAACTTCGGGCCAATATCCATGATGAACATAGATGCAAAAATCTTCAATAAAATATTGGCAAGCCGAATGCAACAGCAAGTCAAAAAACTTATTCACCATGATCAAGTAGGATTCATCCCAGGGATGCAAGGCTGGTTCAACATACGCAAGTCTATAAACATAATTCACCACATAAACAGAACCAAAAACAAAAACCACATGATTATCTCAATTGACACAGAGAAGGCATTTGACAAAATTCAACAGCCCTTTATGCTAAAAACCCTCAATAAACTCGGTATCAATGGAACGTATCTCAAAGTAATAAAAGCTATTTATGACAAACCAACAGCCAGTATCATACTGAATGGGCAAAAACTGGAAGCATTCCCTTTGAAATCTGGCACTAGACAAGGATGCCCTCTCTCACCACTCCTATTCAATATAGTACTGGAAGTTCTAGCCAGAGCAATCAGGCAAGAAAAAGAAATAAAGGGTATTCAAATAGGAAAGGTGGAAGCCAAATTGTCTCTATTTGCAGACGACATGATAGTATACCTAGAAGACCCCATCGCCTCAGCCCAAAAACTCCTGAAACTGATAAGCAACTTCCGTAAAGTCTCAGGATATAAAATCAATGTGCAAAAATCACAAGCATTCCTCTACACCAATAACAGACTTAAAGAAAGCCAAATCAAGAACGAACTGCCATTCACAATTGCTACAAAAAGAATAAAATACCTTGGAATACAACTCACAAGGAACGTAAGGGACCTCTTCAAGGAGAACTACAAACCACTGCTCAACGAAATCAGAGAGGACACAAAAAGATGGAGAAACATTCCATGTTCATGTTTAGGAAGAATTAATATCGTGAAAATGGCTATACTGCCCAAAGTAATTTACAGAATCAACGCTATCCCCATCAAGCTACCATTGACTTTCTTCACAGAACTGGAAAAAACCACCATGAACTTCATATGGAACCAAAAGAGAGCCCGCATAGCCAAGTCAATTCTAAGCAAAAAGAACACAGCGGGGGGCATCACACTACCGGATTTCAAACTATACTACAAGGCTACAGTAATCAAAACAGCATGGTACTGGTACCAAAACAGAGATATAGACCAATGGAACAAAACAGAGGCACCGGAGGCAACACAACATATCTACAACTATACAATCTTTGATAAACCTGACAAAAACAAGCAAGGGGGAAAGGATTCCCTGTTTAACAAATGGTGTTGGGAAAACTGGCTAGCCATGTGCAGAAAGCAGAAACTGGACCCCTTCCTGACACCTTACACTAAAATTAACTCCAGATGGATTAAAGACTTAAACATAAGACCTGGCACCATAAAAACCCTAGAAGGAAATCTAGGCAAAACTATCCAGGACATAGGAGTAGGCAAGGACTTCATGAACAAAACACCAAAAACATTGGCAACAAAAGCCAAAATAGACAAATGGGACCTAATGAAACTCCACAGCTTCTGCACGGCAAAAAAAACAGTCACTAGAGTGGATTGGCAACCAACATAATGGGAAAAAAATTTTTGAAGTTTACCCATCCGACAAAGGGCTGATATCCAGAATTTACAAAGAACTCAAACGGATTTACAGGAAAAAAACAAACAAGCCCATTCAAAAGTGGGCAAAGGATATGAACAGACACTTTACGAAAGAAGACATATATGAGGCCAACAATCATATGAAAAAATGCTCATCGTCACTGGTCATCAGAAAGATGCAAATCAAAACCACATTGAGATACCATCTCACGCCTGTTTAGTATGGCGATCATTAAAAAATCTGGAGACAACAGATGCTGGAGAGGATGTGGAGAAAAAGGAACACTTTTACACTGTTGGTGGGAGTGTAAATTAGTTCAACCATTGTGGAAGACAGTGTGGCGATTCCTCAAGGCCTTAGAAATAGAAATTCCATTTGACCCAGCAATCCCATTACTGGGTATATATCCAAAAGACTATAAATCGTTCTACCATAAGGACACATGTACACGAATGTTCATTGCAGCACTGTTTACAATAGCAAAGACCTGGAATCAACCCAAATACCCATTGATAATAGACTGGATTGGAAAAATGTGGCACATATACACCATGGAATATTATGCAGCAATCAGAAATGATGAGTTTGTGTTGTTTGTAGGGACATGGATGAACCTGGAGAACGTCATCCTCAGCAAACTGACACAAGAACAGAAAATGAAACACCGCATATTCTCACTCATAGGCGGGTGATGAAAAATGAGAACACATGGACACAGAAAGGGGAGTACTAAACACTGGGGTCTATTGGGGGGAAAAGGGGAGGGCCAGTGGGAGGGGGAGGTGGGGAGGGATAGCCTGGGGAGAAATGCCAAATGTGGGTGAAGGGGAGAAGGAAAGAAAAGCACACTGCCATGTGTGTTCCTACGCAACTGTCTTACATGCTCTGCTCATGTACCCCAAAACCTGAAATCCAATAAAAAATTAAAAAAATAAAATAAAATAAAATAAAATAACAACAAAAAAAATTTCCAATAATATGGGGAGGTTATTTTACATCATATTATTTTATGTTCACCCTTAATGTATGAGTAATTTTATGGAGATAAATTATCTTATTCAATTAATTTCTCTTATTTAATTCATACAAGGCTGAAACTGGAGTTTTAATTTTGAATCTTACATTCCATAAACTGATTGAAATAGAAATTCTGTTTTTTTTTTGTTGTTTTTTTTCTTTTAATTCTGCAGTTACCTTACGGCCAAAGTCCTTGGCAATGTTCTGTTTATTTCTCTTAGTTCCCAATTTTTGCTGGACTTAGCCAGATAATATGTAAAATTTTAGTAAGCCTATTGGGCTATGTTTTATGTTCATCTCAATATGCTTTTTCTTTTTAAAAAGCAGGATGCCAATCTGATTTTAATTTTAATCTCAATCTTCTTTTCTCAGTACAGATGATTTTGTATTCAGAACAAAAGCAAAGCAGTTATCTGAAAAATTACAAAAGCTACTTTAGAAGTTATGGTGTTCTGTATCTAGTAATAGGTGATTATTTATGACTGGAAAGGTCTCTTTAATTTGCCTCAGAAATGGAATAAAAAATGTCTACCATGGGAACCATGCACATTAAAGTAAATTCAAATAATTGCTTCTCCTACATTCTCCTTGATCAGATATGTCATCTGATCAATACCAAACATGCATAAGACACGTTCAGTATTGAACAGTTCATACATTTTAAATAAGAAAGATGGTATTTTGTTGCGGTTGTTGCGGTACAGGAAAGAGCACTGAAAGTCATGAAGCAAAGAACATTAAGTTCCTTAAGAAAACCGTATAAAATAAGAACTCTCTACACAGTAGAGTGGCTGCTGTCTATGTGAGTTCTTATTTCTCCCCTTCCTCTCATATCACAAAACTGGATACTTGGTTAATTGTCGTGTGTAAATTGTCTCAATATTAGTGTATGTAGGTGTCTGTGAGTGCAGTCTGCCATGGGATAGCGTTCCCAGGGTTAAATTCCTGCCTTGAACCCTGAGCTGCTGGGACTCCAGTCATTATAGATAAAGATAGATAGATGATAGATAGATAGATAGATAGATAGATGATAGATAGATAGATGATAGATAGAAAAACAGATTCAATATAGCTATAGAGCTATCTATCACTCTGTCTGTCTATATCTACATCTATATCTATATGATTTCTGTTTGCAAATAATACTCCCTCTACCTCAAATACTCACCTCTCATCACTGCCGTTGCAACATGACATTAACCATAGATGTAAACAAGGGACTGTATCCATGTTCCTAAAACAAAAATTAAATACTCTGTTCATGAACATAAAACTTTGAATTTTATATCTTTTTATGTTGTGAAATAGTATTTTAAAATTTTTTCAACTATTTAAAACTGCAAATGTATTCTTAGCTTATCAGCTACACAGAAACTGCTGTTGGGCTGGATTTGTCTTGTGGGATCCAACTTCTCTGAAATAACCTACCCTGGGCTAGCATTACTGACTCCATCTTAGCTGTAAACTCTAATCTAGCTTCCCCCTCCCTAGCACAGCCCCTTTGGGTGCATAACTGGGCCACAATGAGGCTGTGCTTATGTCACGCTGACTCTGTGCTTACGTACCATATAACCAATGTAACGTCCTCCTGCTTGGCAAGCACACCTGCTATTGTGCATTAGTCTCTTTGAACCCCCTCTTCATGATTATTTGGAAATACTCTTAGCAACCAACAATCCTGGGAACCTCCTCCCCATCTAGTTACTAGCTAACTTGCCTGTTCTGCTTCTGTAAAATTCTGCTTCAGCTAGGCTCCTCCTCCCCTACCTAAATCAAGGTATAAAGCGAAATCAAGCCCCTTCCTCAGGGTTAAGAGATTCTGAGCGTAAGCTGACTCTCTGTTGCCAGCTAATTAATAATGGACTCTTAATTTGGAACTTAGAGCGTGGAATGTTTCCTTCTGACTTGCTTGATTATGGTCAACCCCTGACATATATGAAGAAAAGAGAAGGCTCATTCATGTAAAGGGCTGCTCGGGGTTTTAATTTTATTGTCTATATCTAAACACACATCTCTCTGAACAAATCTGTTTTTCGATGGTGGTTCTCACCAAGAATTTTGTGCATGTAGAGAAAGCAAGCATTTGGATTTACTGTAATGTGCGTGGAACCCACAGTAGACTGCGTTTTTTCTCTCACTTCTGAGACAAATTGAAGAGATCTTTCTATCAAAAAAATGATCACCTACATAAAGGACTCCATATCACCTAAGGTAGCTTTAAAAATTTTTCAGATAATTCCTTTGTGTTTTGTCCTGAATATAAAAATTATCTGTGATGATAATAGGAGATTCATTTGAAAATAAAAAAGCAGGACTGTTTTTCCTCATTAGGCAGCCTGTGAACTACCTATCATGATATTTTTCCTTGCATAAGCAACTCTCCGTCTCTACTTCTTTTTGAATAGGGACAATCATCTTGGCTTCTGCCTCCTCTGAAATTTGTTTCAGGCTGTGGCTTCTGATGTGAACCAGCGTGTTTTGTGCTTTGAGAAATTCTCCAAAATATATAAATATTTATACTTCCCTTGCCATTACTCTCACAACACACAGTCATGCACTCCTTCTCCATATTATTATAGATTTTTCAGAGTTATTATTATTCACAAAGATTTGGGGGAGTTAAACATGTATTTTTAGTCAACATTCCTAAAATGATATACCATGTTTATTATTTAAAATATACCTTATTAAATGATTCATGTTGAATATGTCTTAATTATTCCTGAAGCAAGTTTTGTATTTTATTACTTGGTAAGTTTTATTAGACGGTTGTAGCAAAATTAAATAATAACACTGATAATCTGAGAGCTTATTAAATGTAAGACTAAGGCAAAAATGTTAAGAATTAGTGAAAAGATCAGTAATATAATTGTGTAGCATTTTTATTAGCACCATTTTCAAAAGAAAAAAGAATATATACATAATTACATACAAACATAATTTATTGATCATTCCTGATGACTCTGAAATATATTGTATCTGTATGGATATTCATTTATCAATCTGAAGTGGTAATTACAGAAAAGTTATATTTTTACATTTCTAATAGCCTTGGGATTGACAGTAGAGCTAATATTTTTGAAGGAAAGTATAAAATAAGAATTATATGCACAAATATTATTGCCATGTTTTTATTTTCTTTTATTCTATTGTTTTATGCATAATTTCTAAGATTTATATATCAAACTAAATATATAGTTTTTGGTAAAAAGTAGTTTTCAATATTATTTTATATGTAAAATTATATATCAAAATGACTTCAACTTCGTTCACATAATAATACCTACAGGCAAGAGTAGGAACTTCATCCACACAATACAAACATATTCCTCCCCCGAAAAAATTCAAATAGTCTCTTTCATATTTTGTTCCAGTTATTATTGCTGTGAAACATATCATTATAAACAGAATTTCTTAAAATAACATACATTTATTATCTCAAAGTTCCTGTGGAACAGAAAACCAGGCAGAGCTTAACTTTGGGGTCTCTTACAGTGCTTCAGTTGCTATGCTGTCCAGGACTCAGATTTGATTTCAGGTTCAACTGGGAAGAATCTGCTTCCTATTTCACATGGATATTGGTATGATTCAGTTACTTGTAGGCTGTCAGACTGAGGACCTTAGCTCCTTGCTATCTTTCAGCAAGACGCCTCCCTTAACTGCTTGCATTGCGTATCTCTGCATACAGTGGCTTAGTTCATCAAAGCTTACAAGGGAATAAAACGAAAGACAAATTCTGCAACTAAAATGAAAGTTACAATGTTGTGATGCAATCACTCTGCTCACTGCTCAGTTCTAAAACAAAGCCCTCCATTTTTAGATATTTATTTGAGTGGCCTCCTACTCCTTGTACCAAAATATGTATGTGTTAGTCTGTTCTCACATTGCTATAAAGAAATACCTGAGACTGGGTAATTTATAAAGAAGAGAGGTTTAATTGGCTCTTAGTTCTGCAGACCATACAGGAAGCATGGGAACGTCAGCTTCTGGGGAAGTCTCGGAATTCACAATCATGACAGAAGACAAAGGGGAGTGAAGTATCTCATATGGCAGGGGCAGGAACAGGAGAAAGAGAGAGGAGTACCACACACTTTTAAACAACTAGATCTCATGACACTCACTCACTAGCACAAGAACAGCACCCAGTGGCACTGCTAAACCATTCATGAGAAGCCACCCACATGATTCAACCACCTCCCACTGGGCCCCAGCTTCAATATTAGGGATTACAATTCAACAGGAGATTTGGGTGGGAACACAGATCTAAACCATATTATTCTGCCCCCTGCTTCCTCCCAAATCTCATGTCCTTATCACATTTCAAAATACAATCATGCCTTCCCAACAGTCCCAAAAGTCTTAACTCCTTCCAGCACTAACTCAAAAGTCCAAAGTCCACAGTCTCATCTGAGACAAGGCTTGTACTTCCACCTATGATCCTATAAAGTCAAAAACAAGTAAGTTACTTCCAAGTTTATTGGCAGAATTCATTCTTTCCGGGGTATAAACTGAGTCAGTAGAGTTCTTCAGTTTTTTTTTTTTTTTTTTGCTGGTTGTCAACAGGAGGCCATCAGTGTTTTGTTATGTGGGCCTCTCCACATGGCCAATTGCCTTATCAAAGCCAATAAGGGAGGGATAAAATAGAGATAACTTGATAGCAAGATGAGAGTTACAATCTCGCCCGGGCTCGGTGGCTCAAGCCTGTAATCCCAGCACTTTGGGAGGCCGAGGCGGGTGGATCACGAGTTCAAGAGTTTGAGAACATCCTGGTCAACATGGTGAAACCCCGTCTCTACTAAAAAATATAAAAAATTAGCTGGGCCAGGTGGCACACTCCTGTTATTCCTGCTACTGGGGAGGCTGAGGCAGGAGAATTGCCTGAACCCAGTAGGTGGAGGTTGCGGTGAGTGGAGATCACGCCATTGGAGGTTGCGGTGAGCGGAGATCACGCCACTGCACTCCAGCCTGGGTAACACAGGTGAAACTCCGTCTCAAAAAGAAAGAAAGAAAGAAAAAGAGAAAGAAAGAGAAAGAAAGAAAGAAAGAAAGAAAGAAAGAAAGAGAGAGAGAGAGAGAGAGAGAGAGAGAGAGAGAGAGAGAGAGAAGGAAGGAAGGAAGGAAGGAAGGAAGGAAGGAAGGAAGGAAGGAAGGAAGGAAGGAAGGAAGGAAAGAAAGTAGGTTACAGTCTCATGTAATATCCTCCAAAATTGACATTACATCATTTTTGCTTTATTTTCTTTGTTGGAAGTAAGTCACAGATACCACATTCAAGCAGAAGATACTGTAAAAAATGTGTGCATACTAGGAAATTGGGATTATTGAGGGAAATGTTAGAGTCTATCTGCCCCATACCAATTTATTCTGAGATGCCTATCAGTTACCTAAGTGGCTTTATTAGTATTTAGTTAAGTATATGACTCTGAAATCCAAGGAATATTACAGGTTTGGAGATAGAAATTTAAGTTATTGCTAAATGGTGCTTAACTAATGCAACTATAAGAGATGGCAGTATGTTTGGTAGTAGAAAAGATAATAGGATGAATCAGATCATCACAACATTAGAAGTCTATAAGAATTAAAAATTAAGCAAAACGTATTTTAAAAGAAACATACAGTAGTATTGGAAGAGAACAGAAAGGCTGTGTCCAGGAAAACTAATAGCAAATATTAAAACAGAGTACTTTCCAAACATGCTGATAGAACAAACAATGTAAGAACTTAATACTACCTATTGAATGTGATCGTTTTGGCAACAGGAGTATTGGTGACATAAAATCCTGATTGGGTTGTATGCAAGTGAGAAGTGGGCTGAGGAAGTCCAAAACACAAGCATAAGCACATTGTTGATGTTTTCCACAAAAAGGAGCTTACAAATCTGATAACTGGAGAAAGGTGTGATGACCAGATTAAGTTTATTTAAAAATGAAATATATCACTGCATAATTGCGCCATAGAATATTAATTATTACTTTATTATTTCTCCTTGGAACTTGGACATATGTGCAAAAGGTGGAAACAAAAGATAATATCTACATGTTCTAAAGAAAGAAGGTCAAGACATCATGAAACATTAACATTGTTGCTTTAATCATTAGAAGACTTGAGTTTCTATAGTTTTTTGGTCACAAATAACTATGAACATGTATGAACATGACCATTCCATACATAATCTTTAATCCCTTGAATTTCTTTCTATTTCAGGAATGTCCCAAAGTTTATGTCCAGAAGATAAAAACAGGTGGAGGCAAGGGAGGTATGTTCTCGTGTTTCCTTGCCTCATCTTTCTTCATAATTGTTGTTCTGCTTCTTGAGGATTTTCCAGGACAATGGATGTTAGTAAAATAATTACATAAAACAAAAACAAAAGATTTTTCCTTGTTTTGTTTCTTTCTTTAAAAACCTTAAAAAAAGATTTATTTGCTCATTTACAGTCTCTTTTTTTTTCTTTGAGATGCATTTTTAAACTACTCAGGATTTCACACTCTCCCCATCTCCCACTCCAGGATATGACTTTACTGTACTATTTCCACATTTATGGAAGTCTTTGTAGAGAACTCCTCATCACCAACACGTAATTACTGTGGTCTGGCAGTTAGCCCTACTAAGTGGGTAGTTTCAAGATCACTTTTGCATGTTTTTTTAATTTTACATCACCTAATTTGTTCAGGAGAAAAATCACACTTTCTAACTCCTTCCAAAAGATGTTTATCTGACAGCATTCCTATCTGAAGATTCTGTGACTCTGACTCCGTAGCCTGTTGTGCTGGCTTTGTTCATGGGGTTTCATTTTCCTGTGCATTTTATTTTGATCAGGAACTATGAAACTTCTGAAGCTTTGGTTGAAGTTGACTTTTTTTCAAGGGTCATAGAGGTATCAAGATAGAAAAAAATCAAGAAATGCATATTTTTTTGGAGGTGGGAAAGTAAGCTGATTGGGAAAATATGATAGGATTACTTGCAGTTCTAAAAGCCCATTTGAAGTTACTTGTACATTTAAGAAGACTCACATGACTTGAGTAAGTGCAGGTATGCATGTATTTTATAACCTCATCTGGCTTTTAAATTGTTGACACAGAGTTAAGTGTAATAGCTTTTTACTGCTGCATAACAAATTACCACAAAAGTAGTTGCTTTAAGAAGCAGCATGTATAATCTTCCATTATCTACAGGTTAGCAGTAAGGGCATGGCACAACTGAATTCTCTGTTCAGAGTCTGCAGTACTGACATTGATGTCTCTGTTCAGCTCTGCTTTCATCTAGAGCTCTAGATTCTCTTCCAAATTCATTCAGGTTAATGGCAGAATTCAGTTCCTTCTACCTGCATGCAAGAATTCCATATTTCCTTTTTGGATGTCAGCTGATAACTTGTATAAGTTCCTAGAGACCACACTCATGTCCTCACCACATGGACCCCTTCTCTCCCACAATGGCAGCTTCCACCTTCAAGACTAGTAAAGGAGAATTTGCTTCTGCGTCTTGTCTCTCTTAGTGGCTTATATGATTAAGTCAAGTCCACTTGGAATAGTCTACATGTGGAATAAGTCAGTCAACTGCTTAGGGTTAATAATTACATGTGCAAAATCTTTTTTGCTAGATTATGACTTGATCATGAAAATGATATAATAATACTCACAGGCACTGATTCCATTCAAGGGAAGGAAATTGTACAAGGATATAGAACATTTGCTGTCTTAGAATTCTACATGCTGCAGGAAAAAGTTAACTTTAAAAGGAATAATCCCCTAGCTTTATTCTGACAAAGTAAAGGAAGTATAATTATACTCACATATTAATCGTTATAATGACGGGTCACTAACCTATACTGGACAAGGAGAGAAATAAGAACGTGAAGTGAAGTTGGATGGTGCAAAAAATATAGTTTTAATATATTGGTGTTCATGGTGAGGTAATATCAGTTTTCAACTGTAATGCTAGAGAAAATGTACTCAAAAACTAGGTTTACAAAATGTGGTTTGTAATGAGTTTAGAGACTCATTATAGAGACTGGCAATAATGAAGTCTAGGTTGCGTCCATGAGGGTGAGGAAAGAAAAGGTAAAGTTGAATTTATGTCAATGCAGAAACAACGGAGAATTACATTAGGAGTAAGAGTGCAGAAAAAGATGGTAAACTGTGTGCTAACTACTTTGAAGAATGAGAAGTCATGCCAAGCAAAATAGTAGGTAACTGCAAGAAGGGGACTAATGGTATGTCAAGTATTCTGTTGTCCATTGTTCTTGGTTGGTAGATTGGTCAATTTCTTAGGAGTAGTTTAGTCTATTTGTTTGAAAGAATGAGGCAAAATCTGCAAAAACATCAATGAAGAGCAAAGTAGAACATAGAACTCATCTCAAGGCTTCATTTTATCTGAAGAAGAGAGAATACACTCTCTCTCTCTCTCTCTCTCTCTCTCTCTCTCTCTCTCTCTCTCTCTCTGTCAACTATAAGGCAAGTCCTACAATCATAAAATAGAATATCCAAATAGCCAGTTTGAAAAGTTTGATTAAGTTGTTTCAAGTCAGCTTTGAGAATCATCTGCTAATTTATTGTTTCTCATGGAATAAGCATAAATCCTTGTATGGTAAAATACATCATTTGTCAAAAAATTACATTAACACAATGAAAATACCCCATATTTAAGCTGACACATGGATAATAACAGTGCCCTAAATATTATTTTTCAATTGGCTGCATTTTAGAAATTAGATACCTACAAATAAAGTAATTTTATTGAATAAGTATTTTTAATATGCTTTTTTCAATAAAATCAGCCTTCTCATAACTTCTGTATTTTTCATAATTACAAGCTATCTGTTACCATATTTTCTAATCCAACTTGAAGCTATTTGTAGGCATTCTTCTTTGCAAACATGCATATTATGATTAATGTTTTTCTCAATCCCAGATATCTGGACCAGTTTGGATTTCCAAGGGGGAGAAATCTATGAGTCCTATCAAATTTAATTAATTGGTAGCATGGAGTTTTATTGGATTAGCTAGGAAATTTTTTCAATGTACTGTTTTTTTTTTTTTTTCAGCTGTTCTTGTTGACTCATTTCATACCCCGCAATTAAATGCCACTAATTGGACTCTGAATATGTGAGCCTTTTTTACTCCTCTACAAAATATGATCCCATCTATTTCATGTAGTGTCTGGCTCACATCCTCTTTCCTTACCAATAATTCAACCAAATGTGAGCAGTCAGTATGTTTTTATCCATCCCTTCCTTCAGGTTCCCAAACAGTGTTTTAGAAAAAAAAAAATGACACAGCTACAAAAACATGGTACTGTGACAAGCGCTGAGGGATAACCAAATACTAGAAGACACCATTTAATTTTGTCTGAGGCAATGCTTGTTAGTGAGATTCAAGACCTTGGCTTTGAAAATCAGTAACTGAAAGGAGAGATGGATTTTACAGATACAAGGAACTTCATTAGCTAAGGCAGTTTGGAGAGTGCTTTGTGTCCTTTGAGAATTAAATGTTTTTCTACAGGATGACTGCAAAACATGGTAAGATCATAAAGGAAGAGATACGAAGATCATTAAGTCTTAGTTCTTATGCCAAATAGGCTAGACATTGCCTTTAAACTAAACACTGTTATAAGACCTGCCTTGGCTCTTCTTCTAAAAGAACTGCACCTGGGTGATTATCCCCTTGGTAAAGGTAATAAGAATTAGTACTATATTTGGGGGATTTTCATTGTTATAAAGCTCAAAAAAACCTGTTTTCCTTCACTCACTGAAAATGGTAGCTTATGCGTGTCCTCATAGGAATTTCAACTACTGTCTAGTCTCACTGGATCATTTAAACAATGATTTTACTGGAAAACATTGATGTGAATGTATAGATGTATGAATATGTGTGTTTGAATATGTATATGTATATGTGCATATCTGTGTACGTGTGTGTGATTGTCCCCGCTTAACAGTGAATGTTATTCAGATCCTGCTTCACGTTCAAACACCTCTAAAATGCAGAAAATACTAGGAAGTTTTTAGATTACACAAACTACCATAAGCAATTCATTTTATAAATGGAAAACAAAATCATTCACCAATCTGACAAGGCTTTCAAAGAAAATCCTCTTACTGCTTATAAGTATCCAAGGAATATTATCTAGTAAAGAGTTATATCCATCCCATAACTCTAAAAATCCTGGAAGAAAACCTAGGCAAGGCAAAGATTTATGACAACTATGCCAAAAGTAATTGCAACAAAATCAAAAGTTGACAAATGAGATCTAATTAAACTAAGCTTCTGCACAGCAAAAGAAACTATTAACAGAGGAAACAGACAACCTACAGAATGGTAGAAAATTTTCCAAACCGTGCATCTAACAAACGTCTAATAAACAGCATCTATAAGGAACTTAAATACATTTACAAGATAAAAATAAACAACCCCATTTAAAAAGTAGGCAATGGAAATAAATATGCACTTTTCAAAATAAGGCTTACATGCAGCCAACACTCATATGAAGAAAAGCTCAACATCACTAATTATTAGACAAATGAAATCCAAATCACAATAAGATACTATCTCACTCCAGTCAGAATGGCTATTACTAAAATCCAAAATCAGTGGATGCTGGTGAGGTTGTGAAGAAAAAGTAACACACTGTTGTTGGGAGTGTAAACTCATTCAGCTACTGTGGAGGACACTGTGGCCATTCCTCAAGGACCTAAAGGCAGAAATACCATTTGACCCAGCAATCTCATTACTGGGTGCATAACCAAAGGAATATAAACCATTCTGTTTATAAAGACACATGCACATGCATGTTCATTGCAGCACTATTCACAATAGCAAAGACATGAAATGGACTTAAGTGACCATCAGTGATGGACTGGATAAAGAACATGTAGTACATGTACACCATGGAATACTTTGTAGCCATGAAACAGAATGAAATCATTTTCTTTGCAGGTCCATGGAGGGAACTGGAGGCCATTATCTTTAGCAAACTAAGAAAGGAACAGAAAACCAAATACCGCATATTCTCACTTATAAGTGAGTGCTAATTGATGAGAACACATGGACACACAGAGGAAAACAACACCCTTCGGGGCCTACTGGAGGGTGGAGGGTTGAATGGGAGAAATAATTAGATCTAATAACTCATCAGTATGAGGCTTAATACCTGGGTGATGGAATGATCTTTATGAAAAACCTTCATGAGACAAGTTTACCTATGTAACAAAACTGCACTTGTACCCCTGAACTTAAAATAAAACTTGAAAAAAGAGAAAATAATCTACCATGACAACAAAAAAATTCATTGAATCCTGGAAAATTAAGTGAAAAAATCCTATAAAAGAAGAGGTCAGTAGGTGAAATCACCATGTATAATGTTAGAAATATTTATACCAGTTGTTCTGTACTTAATGCAAGTGATACTTTTATTTTAACTAAATTAGTTTGCTGCTATTTCTAAAGGCAAAATCTGTGTCATTATTTTATGAAGCATTTTATCTGCTCATAATTCCTTAATATTAATGACAGAGTAGCAATTATTATGGTAGGTTATTAGGCTTTTGAATAGCCTAGCAAAGAAAATTTTGCAGGGCTGAGATTTCAAAAAAAAAAAAAAAGAAAAGAAAAGAAAAGAAGCAGCAGCAGCAATCATTATTACCAGACTTTACAAATAACTAGAAATACAAAGAAACTAGGAGAAACATATAAACGATCTTAGTCAATTTCTTTGCTGGTTTGAATGGCAGTCAAGAAATTTAAAAATTAATGGGAAGAAAACTCAAAATGGTAAATTCAAAAGAGCTCACATTATTTCAACCCTCCACCTCTAATGAGATACTATCCTGATAGACCAGCTCTCAATTAAAAGACATTTTAAATTGTCTTCATGTTAAAAATATGGTTCCAGTGGGAGGGGGAGGTGGGGAGGGATAGCCTGGGGAGAAATGCCAAATGTGGGTGAAGGGGAGAAGAAAAGCAAAGCACACTGCCATGTGTGTACCTACGCAACTGTCTTGCATGCTCTGCTCATGTACCCCAAAACCTATAATCCAATAAAAAATTAAAAAAAAAATATGGTTCCTGATAAATAAAATTAACTCCTTTGATTACCCTAAAGATACTTTCCAAATACCACTACATACGGTATCGTGTTGCATGCATCACTGCATACAGTCAAATAGAAAATTTGAGATCTCGGATTTTTTTCCAATAATATCACAAGAATAATGAATGGGAAGAAAGTGCCCATTATTATTTCTCTTTTCAGTGTTATCTCAAACCTCTTTGAAATTATCATTAATTATTGTTTATCCTTTCAGTGGCCATTGCCCTAAATATAGTATCCATCAGTTATATGCATTGTAAAATGTTGTTTTTGGTTATTCCGTTATGCTGATTTAAAGAGATGAAAACATTTTTCATACAATATCTCTGTCTTCTCCGTTTTGGAGATTTCTTACATCTGTTACCTGTTCAATGCCTGGCCAGTTTTGACATTCTCCTTTTCTATCTTTCATGAAGTACCATGGAGTTAACATAGCAATTATAAAACCATGCAGAATAATAAATGTGTGGTACAAAATCATAGATACAAATGCTAGAAAAGACAATGAGGTTGAGGTCTGAAAGCAGCGTGCGATGTAAGTATGGAATACTAATTACAGTAACAAAAGTACCATCATATGCCACATTGTCATCACAGCCGTTATTATCACTATATATTTTTTTAAATACAAACAGAAGGAAGAGTAGATTTGTTAGTCAAGACACTCAATGCAATAGAACTTGAAATTGTTTTATTATTTGGATACATTAATGATTTGGCAAGAAAGAAAGGCATTTGACATTTCTATTGATTACACAGCTGATAAAAATGAGAATTATGAATAGTGAAATGTATAAAATAAAGGATGCATCTGAAAATGTCAATTATTCCAAAAAATTTGGAGTTCATTTCTGGTTTATTGATATCACTTTTTATATATTTATTTCAAATTTGGGGGAGATTCGATAAGGGAAATGAAAAGATATTATTTGATTATGAAGTTTTCTGCCAGAAAATTCTCATGGGTAGAGAGAATCTTTCAATAAGGCAATTTCAATACGGCTTTTCTGTCATCCTCAATACTCATTTATCGGACTTTCTGGGTCTCTAGTACCTTTGAGACTCATGGATATTTGAGTGCATGTTCTAACTTCAGGCTCTATGGGAGTTAGGGTCAGAATTGTCATGGAGCTTTGTCTTTATAGAATTTCCAAGAAAAATACTTGAAAATGCTCTCCACTGAATTCAGCCTGCCCCATGGTGATGTGTGAAATAGTTGAAGTAAAGATTAAAATCAGCCTCATATGACTGGGCCAGGTCCCTATTGATCCAAGAATTCAAAAAGGACATCGATGCAGAAAAACTTAAATACAACACAAATAAACACTAGTTCCAATACAATTAGAGTATACTAAAGGGAATATTAATAGAAATTTCTGAGGAGACTATGGAATAGATTAAGATAGTAAGTAAAAATAAGAATAAAGCATAATTACTTAAAAATTGATTTTCAAAATGTTGAAATAACTCATCAATGTAATGATTATTTATTGAGAGTAAATAACTAAAAATCTTTTAAACTTACTTCATAGTGATCATATTTCCTACAAAGAACAAAATCTATTGGTCATTAGGTTTCCTATCTTCTTACTGTAAACTTAGAAAGAGTAAAAGATACTGTAAAGATAGCTTAGAAAATGTCATTTTTATTTACTAAATATTTTGTTCATTAACTCAGAAATATTTATTAAACATTTTTATTTTCCATAAACTCTGTACCGAAAATACAGCACTGAAAAAACAAATAAAACAAAATTCCCCTTTCTTATGGAATTTATATTCTACTTATGGAACCCTAAAATAACTCCCAAAAGTAGGCATTACATAAAGAAGTTGAGGATAAGAGGCTTTGTTAAGAAACATAGAGCAGAAGGGGATAGCAAATTCTGAGGGAAAGGGAGCAGGGCCACTGCCTACAACCATGGCATTTTCACAATATAATAACCATACATTTCTATGGATTCAACAAGCAAAAACAATAATGTCCCTCCCCTAAGGAACAATAGTTTGAAGTCTAGTAGGTAGGAATGTGGTTTGCTTTTTCGAGGAATATCACAGAGAAGAGTGGTAGAAATGGTGAGAGAAAAGGGGAGGATAATAAAGGTGAGATCAGAGAAGTCACTGGAGTCCACAGGCTATGAGCCACTCGGTTATTATAAGGACTTTGATTTTTACTTTAAAGAATTTGGGGACTCATTGCAGGCTTTTGAGAAGATGTGCTCCATAAATTAACACATTTTTAAAGAGATACATTGTCAAAGAACTAAAACAAATATACAAAAAACAAACAAACAAACAACCCAATCAAAAAGTGGGTGAAGGATATGAACAGACACTTTTCAAAAGAAGACATTTATACAGCCAAAAAACATTCGAAAAAATGCTCTTCATCCTGATCATTAGAGAAACGCAAATCAAAATCACATTGAGATACCATTTCATGCCAGTTAGAGTGGCGATCACTAAAACAATCTGGAGACAACAGATGCTGGAGAGTATGTGGAGAAACACAAATGCTTTTCCACTGCTGGTGGGAGCCTAAAGTAGTTCAAGCATTGTGGAAGACAGTGTGGCTATTCCTCAAGGATCTAGTAATACAAAAACTATTTAACTCAGCAATCTCATTACTGGGTATACTCCCAAAGGATTATAAATTATTCTATTGTAAAGACACACTCCCACATATGTTCATTGCAGCACTGTTTACAATAGCAAAGACTAGGAACCAACCCAAATGTCCATCAATGATAGACTGGTTAAAGAAAATGTGGCAAAAATACACCATGGAATACTATGCAGCCACAAAAAAGCATGAGTTCATGTCCTTTGCAGGGACATGGATGAAGCTGGAAATCATCATTCTCAGCAAACTGACACAAGAACAGAAAACCAAACTACCAGGTGTTCTCATTCATAAATGGGTGTTGAACAATGAGAACACATGGACACTGGGAAGGGAACACCATATACTGGGGACTGTTGGGGGTCAGGGGTTTAGGGGAGGAATAGCAGGAGGTAGGGGGATTGGGGAGGGATAACATTAGGAGAAATACCTAATGTAGGTGACAGGGGGATGGATGCAGCAAATCATGGCATGTGTATACCTATGTAGCAATCCTACATGTTCTGCACATGTGCCCCAGAATTTAAAGTGTAATTTTTTTTAAAAAAGAGGCCAGGAGCGGTGGCTCACACCTGTAATCCCAGCACCTTGGGAGGCCGAGGTGGGTGGATCACGAGGTCAAGAGATCGAGACCATCCTGGCAAACATGCTGAAACACTATCTCTACTAAATACAAAAAATTAGCCGGGCATGGTGGCACATGCCGCAATCCCAGCTAGTTGGGAGGCTGAGACAGGAGAATCGTTTGAACCCAGGATGCGGAGGTTGCAGTGAGCCGAGAATGTGCCATTGCACTCCAGCCTGGGCAACAAGAGTAAAACTCCATCTCAAAAAAAAAAAATAATGTATTCTCATTGCCATTGGTTGACTAAAAATGGAGCACAGATAAAGTAGAGAAATAGAAGGAGAATACTGAAACACTCTGATTATAGATAATGGTAACCTGAATACAGTTAAAAGGGTTGGAGAAGATTTTGGGATTAGGGTTTGATATGATTTGGCTCTATGTCCCCACCCAAATTCCTATGTGTCAGAGAAGAATCCTGTTGGGAGGGGATTGTATCCTGGGGGTGATTTCCTCTATGCTGTTGTTCTTTTTTAAAAAAATTATACTTTAAATTCTGGGGTACATGTGCAGAAAGTGCAGGTTTGTTACATAGGTATACACCTGCCATAGTGGTTTTCTGCATCCATCACCCCATCCTCTACATTACGTATTTCTCATAATGCTATTTCTCCCCTAGCTCCCAGCCACCACAGACCCTGGTGTGTGATGTTCCACTTCCTGTGTCCATGTGTTCTCTTTGTTCAACACCCATTTATGAGAGAACATGCAGTGTTTGGTTTTGTGTTCTTGTGTCAGTTTGCTGAGAATGATAGTTTACAGCTTCATCCATGTCCCTGAAAAGGACATGAACTCATCCTTTTTATGGCTGCATAGTATTACACTGTGTATATGTGCCACATTTTCTTTATTACTGATGGGCATTTGGGTTGGTTCCTAGTTTTTTCTATTGTAAATAGTGCTGCAATGAACATACATGTGCATGTGTCTTTATAATAGAATGATTTATAAACCTTTGGGTGTATACCCAGTAATGGGATCGCTGGGTCAAATGGATTTTTGTAGTTCTAGATCCTTGAGGAATTGCCACACTGTCTTCCACAATGGTTGAACTAATTTACACTCCCACCAACAGTGTAAAAGTATTCCTATGTCTCCACATACTTTCCAGCATCTCTGGTCTCCAGATGTTTCAATGATAGCCATTCTAAGTGGAGTGAAATGGTATCTCAATGTGATTTTGATTTGCATTTCTCTAATGACCAGTGATGATAAGCAATTTTTCATATGCTTATTGGCTGCAAAATGTCTTCTTTTAAGAAGTGTCTGTTCATGTCCTTCTCCCACTTTTTGATGGGGTTGTTATTTTCTTGTAAATTTGTTTAAGTTCTTTGTAGATTCTGTATATTAGCCCTTTTCAAGTGGGGAGATTGAAAAAATTTTTTTCCCATTCTGTTGGTTGCTGGTTCACTCTAATGATAGTTCCTTTGCTGTGCAGAAGCTATTTAGTTTAACTAGATCCCACTTGTCTATTTTGGCTTTTGTTGCTTTAGTCATGAAATTCTTGTCTATGCCTATGTCCTGAACGGTATTGCCAAGATTTTCTTCTAGGGTTTTTCTGGTGTTAGGTTTTATGTTTTAATCTTTAATCCATCTTGAGTAAATTTTTGTATAAGGTGTAAGGAAGGATCCTCTTTCAGCTTTCTGTGTACGGCTAACTGGTTTTTCCCAACACCATGTATCAAATAGGAAATCTTTTCCCCATTGCTTGTTTTTGTCAGGTTTGTCAAAGATCAGATGGTTGTAGATACGTGGAGTTATTTCTGAGGCCTCTGTTCTGTTCCATTGGTCTGTATCTCTGTTTTGGTACCAGTATTATGCTGTTTTGATTACTGTAGCCTTATAGTATACTTTGAAGTCAGGTAGCATTATGCCTCCAGTTTTGTTCTTTTTGCTTAGAATTGTCTTGGCTATGTGGGCTCTTTCTTGGTTCCATATGAAATTTAAGGGTTTTTTTTTGTTTGTTTGTTTTCCAGTTCTATGAAGAAAGTCAGTGGTAGTTTGAGGGGACTAGCATTGAATCTATAAATTACTTTGGGAAGGATGGCCATTCTTATATTGTAGGGAACGTTTCTATAAGTGAGTCTGCTTTACAGCATCTCTGCTTAACCACATGAAAGGAAAGAAGGAGTATTCTCTCAATTTCAGTATACAAATCCCAGAAAAATTATTTGATTGGTTTGACTTTGGTCAGGTTCCGTCATTGCCCCAATCAATGTTGCCAGAAAGATAGCCTATTTCTGTTTTCACAATTATTCCAAATGTGACCCAGAAAACAGTTGTATTAATATTATCTAAAAATATGTTAGCAATGCAGAAGCTCAGGCTGTGTCCTAGACCCACTGAATCAGAATCTGCACTTTAAAAAGATCACCAGATGATTTGAATGCACGCTAAAATCTCAGAGGTGCCTCTTTAACAAATTAAGCATGATATTCATGAGGAAATTATTACAATACATTCCATTTTTATTTGTATTTTTCTCTCCTCACTTTCATTTTTATCTCATATCTATTTAATGTTTTTGTCTGTTATTGCCAAATAGCTAAGGAAATGTGTGAGGTGTTGAAAATTGCTGGATATTGTCAACTGGTATTTCTAAGCCATACAATTCTATTGCCCCAGAATAGCCTAATTCTTTCTGTGAATAAAAGTTCAAAATTCGATTATCTGGAGGATTCCTTTTCAAAACCTTTCATATTTAAGAAAGTATTAAAATACTCACAATGATTTGGCATCTCCCAAATTAAGAAAATACCCAATATTTATATAAAGAATTAACTTGGCCTGTATAATGCAAAAGCATGATACAGGTTTGTGCAAGCAGATAAACACACATTGAAGATTTAACATAGCTTATTAATTTGTGATTTATATTCAGCATCACAATTTGTAAATTTATTTAATCACTTATGAATATAATACTGCTAAATTTATCTGTGAATCTGAATTTCTTTAACCACCTAAATTATTTATAATTCAAACATATGTTTGACAGTTATTAGGCTTACTAGACAACCAAGATGATTAAATTGTCAAGGAGAGAATTTACTTTCTTTTATTAATCACAAGCATTCTTTTATAAAAATGGTTACCATATTCATATGATTTTTAGCAAAGTTCTTATGTTATTCACATAATTCATATCTAAAAGGCTTTTGACTTAGTGCCTAAAAGCCATTTAGCAAGCAATTTCATTTTTGAAGGAAGTAATAAAGCTCTCCCATGGCTTTTCTTCTTGAGAAAGAAAAATAGCCTGAAATAAATAGATTACTGCCAAATTTAGTTGGATTTTGGGGGATGAGAAGTACTTTCCTAGATATTTAACTTTGAAAAGATAAATTACAGTGATCTTTATGTGATAGAGGAAAGATGTTCTCATTATTGAACTCTTAATATATAGAACCAGGACGAAAATATCATATTCAATTCTTTATTAGAAATGTGAAAGTTATAACCAAATAAAGTTCATAAAAGCCAAAATGTAATGGTTACAGAAATACTTACATGCGCTTGTTCCTTAAACAGGTTTTGAATGTTTCATGATCAAATTTCTTACAAAGAAATAAAAATCCACCAGTTTCCGTCTTCCTTTTTTTTTTTTTTTTTTTTTTTTTGACAATGGCTGCTCTCGACTGGGGTGAAGAGGGATGACTGTAGTTATTTTCAGACTTGCAGGAGATGAGCGTAAAGCAGTTTTCATTAGTTCTGGGAAAAAAGAACAAGTTTACTATTCTTGAAGTTGAAATTATATATACCTCCGAAACAAAATAACCCATATTGGAAATTGAAGTTTTGCTGGAGTACACTGAAAGATAATAGAAAGAACTGAGGCAGGATGGAGAACGACTCATTAGAAGATCTTAAATACCACAATAAACATATGTGTGCATGTATCTTTATAAGACAATGGTTTATAATCCTTTGGATACATACCAGTAATGGGCTTATTGGGTCAAATGGTATTTCTATTTCTAGATCCTTGAGGAATCACCACACTGTCTTCCATAATGGTTGAATTAATTTAAGCTCCCATCAACAGTGTAAAAGCATTCCTATTTCTCAACAGTGCAAAAGACACTGAATGAGAACACGTGGGATATTACACACTGGGGCCTGTTGGGGGCTGGGGAGCTAAGGGAGGAATAGCAGGGGCATGGGGCCTAGGGGAGGGATAGTATTAGGAGAAAAACCTGATGTAAGTGACGGGGTGATGGATGCAACAAACCACCATGGCAGGTGTGTATCTATGTAACAAACCTGCATGTTTTGCACATGTACCCCAGAACTTAAAGTATAATTTAAAAAATAAGAAAATAAATAAATAAAAGAGGATCTTAAACATGATCAAGTCAATAGGGTATTTTTTCATGTTATAGAGAGGGAAATACAATTGTTACATAACCTAAGCTTTGTATATGTTTTAAAGAAAAAATGTAGGTAAAAATATTTTAATTAAATCAACATCCTTAATATATTACCATTTTGATACAAAAAAATTCAAGTTAACAGGCTAGATATATAACAGACAACCATCACCATAGTTCCCTATGTTACTAACCCTTAAAATAAAAAAGACAAACCATCAAAAGCATTCAACATTAATTAATAACAATTTCAAGATATACAAGAAGTAGTTACTGTGCAAATATGTATTATTGATGTAAACATATTGATGTTTTGTAAAATGACATAATGTTAAAAATTAATCTTTTATTTATTGCATCTTACTTGAAAGAGAAAATTGTATAACTATTTGCATATTTAGTCTTCACAGTTTAGACAGATTTATGTAAGAGCTAAATCAACTGAGCTAATTAAATAATCTGTCTTTTATAAAATCTCCAATTTTAGAATAATATGTGAAAAAGCTATAGTGAGAAATCTATTTTTTTCTTTTTATGAGAGGGAGTCTCACTCTGTTGTCCAGGCTGGATTGCAGTGGTGTGATTTTGGCTCACTGCAACCTCTGCCCCCTGGGTTCAGGCAATTCTCTTGTCTCACTCAGGCTCCCTAATAGCTGGAACTGCAGGTGTATGCCACTATGGTGGCTAAATTTAGTAGAGATGGGTTTTTGCCACGTTGGTCAGGCTGGTCTCGAACTCCTGACCTCAAGTGACCCGCCTGCCTTGGCCTCCCAAAGTGTGGGGATTGCAGGTATAAGCCACCGCACCCAGACTACAGTGGGATATTTCAAATGTGTAATTTGATATTAATGGCCAGGCACAGTGTCTCAAGCCTGTAATTTTAGCACTTTGGAAAGCCAAGGTGGACTAATCACAAGGTCCAGAGTTCAAGACCAGCCTGGCCAACATGATGAAACGATGTCGCTACTAAAAATACAAAAATTAGCCAAGTGTGGTAGTGTGCACCTGTAAATCCAGCTACTCAGAAGGCTGAGGCAGGAGAATCACTTGAACCGGGGAAGCAGAGGTTGCACTGAGCAGAGATCGCATCACTGCACTCCAGCCTGGGCGATAGAGTAAGACTCCATCTCAAAATAAATGAATGAATAAATAAATATTAGCTACAAATTGATGCATAAAGAAGTAAAAACTAAGACAATCTAACACAATAGGACACAGATTAAATACTCAATAGATAGTTGATTAACAGCACAAAGCAGGCTACCTGTCTGCTAATACAGATGGTATATTAGAACTTCTATAAGCTAAGTAATATGTATAACAATGATTTTTAACAATTATTGAATGTCTTCCTTTGCAAAGGGACTTTATTAAACCAGAAATCTGTTGTTCTAATACCTAAAATTTATAACAGAAATACAATTGTCAGTGCATAGTTTCTTAAAAAGTTTTTCTGACAGTGACTTAAAAATATTAAGGTACCAAATGTTGTTTATTGATAAGCATGCTAACCAAACTAAATAATAGGTGAGAAAATAAATTTTCAAAAAAGACTTAGATAACCAATCATAGAGGAGAGTGAAAAGCAGAGATTTTGCAGAACCGGAATTGGGTTCTAAATTCAATACAAGGCAGGTGCTTTTCTAACTTCATATTAATTTAGAATCCACGCTTCTTATTCTCCATGCTATCTTGTTATGGGATCAAATACTGTAATTTTGTATCTAAACAAATGAAAACATTGTAAAATAAAAATATGTGTACTTATTTTTAATGTGTAAATAAAATGATTTTATTTAAAAAGATTCATTAGGTATAAGTATTTTATATATATGAAATCTAAAATACGATTCAAATTATTGGACACTCTTTTATTCAACATCAATGTCAAAGTCCTTTGTGTGCATGTGTGCACATGTGAGTGTCTGTATAAACACAGCGTATTGTTTATTTATTGCAAGTAATTCTTGTGAGTACTATGCTTATTACCTAAATGATAAAATAATCTGTACACCAAACCTCCATGACAAACAACTTACCTATGTAACAAACCTGCACAACTACTGCTGAACTGAAGATAAAAGTAAAAAAAAAAAGACTATTATTCAATAATATTTGTATCTATCCATTATTAAAGGCACCTATTTTAAAAACAGAATTAATGAGTACACATTCCTAATAAATTAGGCATTAATTTATTTTATCTGTTGGATTTCCCTTCAGGAAAGAAAGACACTGAATATCAAGGGGTTAGAATTGTTTTTAATAGTAAATAGTTCTGACATAGATAGGGGAGGCTAAGGAAATAAAGATTAAGACAAGGCCACTAGAAATTCAGTTACATACCGACTTGTCAATACTTTTGAAGCACTAGTGTGAGTGTGCATGAGAATCTGAGAAACCAAACTTATCCAGCTGCCAACGTTGGATCCTCTCCCCAAGACACAGGACGCCAAACAGTAAACCTGGTTTTTAATTATGTTCTGGAAGGCTAAAGGGGCAGAAGTACATAACCATTGTTATTCATGGGCAGGGGCTAAGGGGATCAGGAATCACAACAGGGAGATTAGTGAAGGGATGCTCAGGAAACAGGTATGTGAACAGGTCTCCCTTAATTAGCACTAATGGTGAAGCTATGTATGCGTATTAGTCTCTTCTCATATTGCTAATAAAGATACACTGGAGACTGGGTAATTGATAAAGGGAAGAAGTTGAAGTGGCTCACAGTTGCACAGTCATTGTGGAAGGTGAAGGAGGATGAAAATCCCGTCTTACATGGTGGCAGGCAAGAGAGGCTGTGAACGTGGAATTCTATTTATATAACCATCAAATCTCATGAGACTTATTCACTACCATTAGAGCAGTATGTGGAAAACTGCCCCCATTATTTAATTATCTCCCCGGCCCCACCCTTGACATGTAGGGATTATTACAATTCAAGATGAGATTTGGGTGGAGACACAGCCAAACCATGTAAGTATGCCCTGTCTCAGTAGAAACTCAAAAGTAACTTCCACGGAAGAGTGTCTTTGTGATCAGGTAAAAATACAGCCTTTTTTTTTTTTTTGGCAAAAGTCTGTCAGCTTCTTTCCCAGTCATCTCAATTTTTTTTTTCCACTGACACCATAAACAAAGTATAATTCACTGCAAGAGCAATGAACATCACCCAAAATTGGATAACACAAACAAAGCGATTTTGTGTACCTTTTTTCAAAGACAAGGTTTACATGTTTTTGGTTTTATGTAGGATATTTACATCATATAAGGAAGAAATGTGATTTTTTTCAGTGTCTTTACTTAGAAGTTAAATATGATTAAAAAGTGTGGATTCTTGCAAAGTTTACAATGAGTAGATGGTGTTTGTTGAATTGCATTGGGTCAACTTTGTTAAGGTAGGAGCTACATTTTGCAAACTCCTCTTCTTTTTTTTTTTTTTTTTTTTTTTTTTGAGACGGAGTTTCGCTCTTGTTACCCAGGCTGGAGTGCAATGGCGCGATCTCGGCTCACTGCAACCTCCGCCTCCTGGGTTCAGGCAATACTCCTGCCTCAGCCTCCTGAGGCTTTATATAGTTCTTGCCTGAAAGTGGCAAGAAGAAGAACATACATGATATTGTTAAGGTGGCAATGAAGGCACTTCAATAACTTCCCCATGAAACACGATGATAGACAGACACAAAGATTCCCAAAGAATCCAGCTTGTTCTTGCTCTTTCTCACTTCAGTGTCTAGCTCTGTAATCCAAATTCTGGCTTTATTCACCAGGATTGGCTTAATTCATTAGCACCAGTTGACTATAGCTTCAGAAATATGTTACTATGCATAGGGCACAGCTTTACAGAACTCTCCCCACAAAAGTGAACAATTATTTAATCACATAAACATATTTAGATCGTTTAATAAGCTAACATATTTACTTTGTAAAGAAAAATGTATGCATTTTTCCACATTTTTCAGTAGTTGGAAAAATGGATGGAAGCTCAGGTGGAAACAAGGAAAATTGTGAACAAAATAAATTACTTTTCTGAGCATGTCTGAGATATAATGCAAATGAATTTTTGACTCTAACATAAGAATAAATATATTAGAGTAATATATCAAAATGTTATACAAATAGTATCCATTGTAGTTAAGATAAAATACTATAATCCAAAATATTAATAATACAAAAAATTCATAAAATCATTGAGATAGGTTTTTGAAAAGCCACTTGTATAATATAGAGTACTATAATATCTACATAACATATGACACAGAATATGCCCAAAGTAATTAATACCAGTATGTCAGAGATATCTGCACTCCTGCATTTACTGTAGTCTTATTCACAATAGCAAGGATAAAGAATCAACTCAAATGTCCATCAGCAAGAGAATGAAGAATGTAGTGTATATGTACACAATGGAATACTAGTCAGCCTATAAAAGAAGGAAATCCTGTTATTTGCAACAACATGGATTAACTTGAAGGTCATTGTATTAAGTGAAATAAGCCAGGCACTGAAAGAAATATACTGAATGATGTCACTCATTTTTTGGAATCTAAAGTTGATCTCATTGAGGTAGAGAGTAGAATAGTGGTTACCAGTGGCTAAGGCAGTATTGAGGGAGTGGGTTAAGGAGATGCTGATGAAAGTTTATGAAATTTAGACAGGAGAAATTGTTTCAAGAAATCTACTTTACAACACTGTGACTATAGTAAAAAACAATATGTTGTATTCTTGAAAAGGCTAAGAAGGGTAGATTTTAAGTGTTCTCACCACAAAAATGGCAACTATGTGAGATAATACATACGTTAATTAGCTAGATTATTAATTCCACAATGTATAGGTATTTCAAAACATCATGTTGGACACAAATAAATGTATACAATTTTATCTATCAATTAAAAAAGGTAACAGTTGACAAAAGTTAAAACAAAAGGCTGGTTTACACACACAAACATGCAAACACACAGCATATGACATAGAACCATGTTAGTTAAATTTGTAACATAACTCAATTTGGAAAATTATACAGTGATATAAGTAAAATCAAAAAGTCATTCAGTAGAAATATATCAACAATTTAGTTTTTATATAAACCTAGTATATATTAAATTATCACTCCATATGGAATTTTCAGAAATAAAATAGTCAATGGAATTTTTGAAGGCTTATATATGACTCATTTGATTATTAACATACGATGATTTAAGTAAAGCATATTGACAAAGTACTCTGTTCTCATAAGCAATCTGTAGCACTTGAAAGAAAACAGATCAATTATAGTGATTATCCTCTACATTTGACAAAATTTAATGATTCAATGATTTTCATGGTCTTTTGAATTTTATTTTAATTAAGAGTGTGCCTATATAAATTTTTAATCAAGGATGAATATGTGAAATAAACACAGTATGGCAATTTCAGGAAATAAAGCTAAACTAATATTTAGCAGACATTTTCCTACTTACAATTACTTTTTTGAAACATTGAAGGGAAAGGCACACCATTTTAAGCAACTTTTTTTATTACCAAAAAACATAGTTGATGCTTATTTACAAATTTATATTGCTTTAGTTTTACCTCTGTGTTTCTCTGAAAGAAGTCAGCTAACTTCATTAACCAGTTAACACATTTTCTTCTATAAATACAAGGCTGTTTAATTTTCAATACGTGAGGAAAAAATGTAGATTATTCTAGGGAGATAAATACCATGTCATCGTTTCCTTTAAAATAAGACAAAATGTTACTTGGACACAAAAGGAGGACCAAGAAAACATAGATAGAAGGACATTTACTTCAAAACTAGTGTGATAACTAATATATATTGACTATTTTACAAAGAGAAAACCAATGATAACTTTACATATTTACCTTCTTGAGAGTAATCCTAAGAAGTTAGCTATTATTCTATCTACACTTTAGGACATACACAGACACAGTTTAATTTGCTTTTGCATGATCCTACAGTTTCTTTTTAGACTCTTTTTAGTGCTAACCAAATGGGGTAATGTGCTTTACAACAAATAATAAATATCTGGGGTCTAACAGTAGTTGTATTGAGCTCCTACTGGTTGGCTGTATGCAATCATCTACATTTTAGTGTTTAGAAGAGCTCATGGAAGCTATCTTAAATAATCATGCTCGCAGGTTAGTCCTCCATGGAGCTCAAGTAAATTAGAAAACTAAAATAAAAGGTGATTTTTATGTCTATCTTTTAAAATTAATAAATTTGTACTAAGGAAAACCTCTAGACTAGAATTTAAAAATAAAATTTAAACATTGTTTTGTAACTTTTATTTCTTTTGCTTTCCATGCAAAAATCTTCAAAATATTGCTTTACATGGTCACTAGGCTTTCCAAAAAATTTGCAACAATAATGGTGCAGATAAAAAATAATGCTGTAAGCTACATTAATTTATTTAACAGTTCATCTGAAATAGAAAAGTGGCAAAAATGAACTCAGTGGATTAAAATCTGAAGGAAAAGTAAAACATTTTGGTAATCATTTCAGGGAAATACAGCCAAGAAAACCTCTGTTACTAACTCCCAATAGAAATTAAGTTTACACATAAAATTAGCATGCATTTATTTATTTGCTAGAAAATGAGAATAAAACTCGATAGAGATATCACTAGCTCCACTATAGGAACAATAGAAAACTTATTCAAACTAATAAATGAAAATAGAAAATAGTGAGCCAATGGAGTGATCTTTATTTAAGCAAACTGTGTGAGCTGAACAACACGGTAGATTTACAGCATATAGTCTACTTAATTTCAAAATCTCAGATATTCTTGCCATAAAGTAACTTATTTTTTGATATATTAGCATATTCTTATAACTTTGAAAATCATATTAAAATTTAATTGATAAAAAGGTTATATTTCTCCTGCTAGCTTCACTAAACAATTTTAGTTAGGGAAATTCTAAGTTATTTTAAGTATTTTAAGTTCAATTTAGTTGACTATTAGAATATCGGAGACTTAAATGGCAATTTACTAAACAAATATTGGAGACTTAAATGGAAATTTATCAAACCTAAAATTCCCAAATAGGGGTAGGTTCATAATAACTTGAACAGTGTGTTGTATTTGGTATGCCATCTTAAACATTCCACTTATATTATCTGGAAGAATATACTATGCATATTAATTTCAAAGTATGGGTTTTTAAGTTTGGAATATACAAGATGTATAAAATGATAAATAAGAGAAAAAGAAACAGGATACATTTTTCAGGAAATATATACATGACTAGCCTTCTGCATCTGGAAATTTTACAGAATCAAAAACTATGGATGAAAATTATTTGGAAAAATAAAAATTAATAACAATATGACAATATGAATAAAACAAGTTAAAAATACAGTATAATAACTACTTACAATGTATTACATATAGTAAGTGAGCTTGAGATTATTTAAAATATATGGGAGGATGGGTATAAGAAACATGCAAATACCGTGCCATTTTCCAGAAGAAACTTGAGCATTTTGAGAGTCCTGGAAACAATCCCCTGCAGATACCAAGGGACAACTGTATCTTATGGTCAGATATTGTTTTTATCTCTTATTTAGTTACACAAGTATACGGACTTTGAGTCATATAATAATTATACATGATATTCCTCCTTTGTATTTGGAGTGAAAACATGCATGTTATATTGCACGACTTTTAGCTGAGTCTTGCATAACATAATCTGTGTGGCTAGCAGACCATGAATACGCAGTGGCCTTAATTCAGAAACGGCACAGCCACATGCTGTCAGCTCAGCCACGTACTATAGAATGGATCCTGAAATGAAACACGGCCAGTTTATACTTTGGGCCACAGGGCATTATTTGAATGTGTTATAAAATGGTTTGCAATAACATGAAATTTTATGTTTCTAAACAAGCAATATTATAATTAGGCCTCATATTAAAATGAACAATATACGCTACAAAAAAGATACACCACCATAAAGGCTGTGTACATTTTAAATAGAAAAGTATGTGCTAACATTTTAGAATAGTATTTTAAACATGCATTAAATAATTTAATCACTTTAAAAGTTCATTTAAAATATATTATTTATAAAAATAGTAAGTACAATGTGCTATATTTTCTTCACACCATTAGGCATCATATTATTTTAATACCAACATATCTTCCTCTCATTACATATATTTTCTTGTAGAATAAATGAAACTAAAGCTGAAGTGGAAATGTGACACATTGGATTCAGGACATCAAGCTTCAAACTCACTTATTATGCATCACATTAGCTCTTACTCTTGACTTACTTAATTCTGTTAGTACCATCATTATTTTACCATCTCTCCAGTACTCAAATGTTTAAGTTAAATATATATAAGTTCCACTTCTATTAATAATTGCATGAGCTTTTTGGACTTGAACAAACTAAGAAATGCATTTAATTATTCGGAGATACAGCTTCTTTCACACAGATTTTCCATTTCAAAATGAAGAATCAAAAAGGTCTATCAGAGGTACTTTGAAGATTAAAATTTAAAAACAGTGTAGAATGTCCAATTGAATGCTAGTTACGTAGAAAATTTTCCAAAAATTTACAGTGCCATTCTTGCCTGTTCCATCAAATTTGTAAATATCTTCATTTACTATTTTTTCCCTTTATTTCTGTGTTCAATCAATAATCACTTCATGAAGAATCAATTAAACTGAATTCTTCAAGAACAAATAAGATTATTTAAGTATATGGGAGGATGGGTATAAGTCACATGCAAATACCATACAATTGTATAAGTCTTTTTCATCTCTGCAGTCTCAATATGAAATGTATTAGATATTGGGTAAATAACACATTGGCTCATGCCTGTAGTCCCAGCATTTGGGGAGATGGAGGTAGGAAGATTGCTTGTAGTCAGGAGTTCTAGATCAGCCTGAGCAACAAAGCAAGACCCTTTCTCTATTAAAAAAAAAAAAAGTAATAATAAGAAAGATTAGTCAGGTGCAGTGGCATGTGACTGTAGTCCAGCTACTTGAGAAGCTGAGGTGGGAGGAGCCTTCTTAAGCCCAGAAGTTTGAGGCTGCAGTGAGCTGTGATCATACCACTACACTCCAGCCTAGGCAACAGAGTGAGACTTTGTCTGTTAAACAGCCATTTATGCTAAAAACTCTCAATAAACTAGGTATCAGTGGAACATATCTCAAAATAATAAAAGCTATTTACAACAAACCCACAGCCAACATCATACTGAATGGGCAAAAACTGGAAGCATTCCCTTTGAAAACTGGAACAAGACAAGTGTGCCCTCTCTTACCACTCCTATTTAACATAGTATTGGAAATTCTGGCCAGAGTAATCAGGCAAGAAAAAGAAATAAAGGGTATTCAATTAAAAAAAGAGGAAGTCAAATTGTCTCTATTTGCAGACGACATGATTGTATATTTAGAAGACTTCATCTTCTCAGCCTAAAATCTCCTTAAGATGATAAGAAACTTGAGCAAAGTCTCAGGATACAAAATCAATGTGCAAAAATCACAAGCATTACATTACACCAATAACAAACAGAGAGCCAAATCATAAGCAAAGTCCATTCATAATTGCTACAAAGAGAATAAAATACCTATGAATACAACTAGCTAGGGACATGAAGGACCTCTTCAGGGAGAACTACAAACCACTGCTCAAGACAATAAGAGAGGACACAAACAGATGAAAAACATTCCAAGCTCATGGATAGGAAGAATCAATATTGTGAAAATGGCCATTCTGCCCAAAGTAATTTATAGATTCCATATTATCCCCATCAAGTTACCATTGACCTTTTTCACAAAACTGGAAAAAACCACCTTAAACTTCATATAGAACCAAAATAGAGCCCACATAGCCAAGACACTCCTAAGCAAAAAACAAAACAAAACAAACAAAACAAAAACAAAGCTGGAGGAATCACATTACCTGACTTCAAACTATGCTACAGCTACAGTAATCCAAACAGCAAGGTATTGGTACCAAAACAAAGATATAGACCAATAGAACAGAGCAGAGGCCTCGGAAGTAATGCCATACATCTACAACCATCTGATACTTGACAAACCTGACAAAAATGAGCAATGGGAAAAGGATTCCCAGTTTAATAAATGGTGTTGGGATAACTGGCTAGCCATGTGCAGAAAACTGAAACTGGACCCCTTCCTGACACCTTATTCAAAAATTAACTCCAGATGGATTTAAGATTTAAACATAAGACCTAACACTATAAAAACCCTAGAAGAAAACTTAGGCAATACCATTCAGGACATAGGAACAGGCAAGGACTTCATGACTAAAACACCAAAAGCAATGGCAACAAAAGCCAAAATAGACAAATGGGATCTAATTAAACTCCAGAGCTTCTGCACAGTGAAAGAAACTATCATTAGAGTGAACCAGCACCGAACAGAATGGGAAAAAATGTTTGCAATCTACCCACCTGACAAACAATTTATCTGACAAAATGCACTGAAGAGTGCTTCAGACAAACAATTTATCTGACAAAATGCACTGAAGAGTGCTTCAGACAAACAATTTATCTGACAAAATGCATTCTCAATATTTTTTCTATATCTTATTGTATTCCTTAAAAATATGTTATATGTAGAATCTACGAAGAACTTAAAGAAATGTCCAAAAAAACAAAAACCCACCCCATCTGAAAGTGGGCAAAGGATATAAACAGGCACTTTTGAAAAGAGGGCATTTATGCAACCAACAGACATATAAAAAAATGCCCAACATCACTGGTCATTAGAGAAATGTGTATCAAAACCACATTGAGGTACCATCTCATGACAGTTAGAGTGGTGATCGTTAAAAAATACGGAGACAACAAATGCTGGAGAGGATGTGGAGATATAGGAATACTTTTGCACTGTTGGTGGGAGTGTAAATTAGTTCAACTGTTGTGGAAGACAGTATGGCAATTCCTCAAGGATCTAGAAATAGAAATACCATTTGACCCAGAAATCCCATTGCTGGTTATAAACCCAAAGGGTTATAAATCATTCTATTATAAAGACAGATGGACAGGTATATAAATTGTGGCACTGTTTACAATTGCAAAGACTTGGAACCAACTCAAATGCCCATCAGTTACAGACTGGATGAAGAGAATGTGGCACATATCCAGCATAGAATACTATGCAGCCATAAAAAAGGATGAGGTCATGTCCTTTTCAGGGACATGGAGGAAGCTGGAAACCATCATTCTCAGTAAACTGAAACAAACAGAAAACCACACACAGCATGTTCTCACTCATAAGTGGTTGTTGAACAATGAGAACATATGGACACAGGGAGGAGAACATCACACACCAGGGCCTGTTGAGGGGTGGGAGAGATAGGAGAGGGATAGCAGGGGTTGAGAGGATTGGTAAGGGATAATATTAGGAAAAATACCTAATGTAGATGACAGGGTAATGGATGCAGGAAACCACCATGACATGTGTATACGTATGTAACAATCCTGCACAATCTGCACATGTACCCCAGAACTTAAAAGATAAAACATATAAATAAATAAATAATAACAAAAATTAAAAAAAAACCCAAACCAAGGAAACAAAATCAAAAAGATACACTCTTCATCCTCATTTTGTTCTATATCTTATTGTATTCCTTAAAAATATGTTAGCTGCCGTTTACATCTTCTAGATTAAGAATAAGATAAAGAAAATGTTTGATCATTTCTCCTACATCCTTGTTGTATTTATGTATTACTTTCTGACCTACATTTTCTTTCTGAAAAGCTTGACAGTTCTTAAAGGACAAAACTGCTGACAATGAATTTTCTCAGTTTTCTCTGAGAATGTCTTTATTTCTCCACTAAGAAAGATAATTTTGCTGAATATAAAATTCTAATGGAGTAATTTTCTTTCAACATTTAAAATTTTGCTGTATTCCTCCTCCTTGCATGGCATCTAATGAGAGATCCACTGTAATTCTTACCCTGTTCTTTTGGGGAAAAGAGTTTTGGTTGTGGTTATTTTAATTTTTTTTTTTTTTTAATTTAGATTCAGGAGAAACTTGCTGACTTCTTTCAAGTCTTTACCTTTGAATTTGACTTCCTGCCATTTTAGTGTGATCTGCCTTGGTTTCGATTGTTGTTTTGTTGTTACTTATACTGCTTGGTGCTCTCTGAGCTTTCTGGGTTGGTGGTTTGATGTTTGTCATTAATTTTAAAAAGGTCTCAGTCAGTGTTATTTCAAGTATTTCTTTTTTTTGCCATGAAACAGAAGATTATATTTCATATTTCAATATACGACTTCTGCATAACCAAAAAATAAACCACCACAGTAAATGAATGAGAAAAACCATTTGCAATTCTAGACAATCAGTATTTGTAAGGATCAATAATGTAATTTATAATGACATTACTTTCTCAGCTATTTTGTTAACTATATCATCATATAGCCTATAAGTCATTTGTGCTATTCCATTTTCCTGTGTTCCTTTTATTTTCACTTCTCTTGTAATGTTAGTCTCTTTGTACTGATATCTGAAGACTTCATTTATGATTAACGATGTTACTATTTTGTCTAGAATTGCAAATGGTTTTTCTCAAGTATTTCTTCTTTAGCTTTTCCTTTTTACTTCCATCTGGTATACAAATTACACATATATTATCTGTTTTGAAATTGTCCCATGGTACATATAAGCTATTTAGTTTTTGTTTTCAATTTAATTCTTTTTTCTTTTTTTTTAAATTGCATTTTAGGTTTTGGGGTACAGGTGCAGAACATGCAAGATAGTTGCATAGGTACACACATGGCAGTGTGATTTGCTGTCTTCCTCCCTTTCACCCACATCTGGCATTTCTACCCATTCCTTTTTCTTTCAACTTCAGTTTGAAAAATTTCTCTTGACATAACTTCAAGCTCATTAATTATTTTCTCTTGTGTTCAGTCTACTCATGAACACAGTAAAAGTGTTATTTATGCTGCAAATATTTTATTGCTTCTAGTATATATTATTCTTTTAGTGTCTATGTCTCAACTTACATTACCCATCTTCTGTTGGATGTTATGATTTTGTTGTTAGAGCTCTTAACATACATATTAAGGTTATGTTAAATTCCTTCTTGCCTAATTTTAAAATCTGTATCATATTTGAGTTCTGATTTCTTATGTTTGCTGCTTAGTCTTTCCTTTGGCCTTTTAGCATGGACATGTTGTATTACATAATGAGAATTTTAGTGTAAGGGTTTATGTTAATGTAGGTAACAGTTGAGCTATCGTTAATCTTTGCTATAGTTATAATTACTAGAGGCTTCACATTCTTCCAGTATCCTAGTTTATTTTTCTTCCCCCTAGAGTGTCTCTTGCCAATCTTTTAGCTGTAATCCACTGTTTTTATATTGGAGTCCTGTTGATATAGTCATAAAATGTGTGGGGAGATACCATTTACATCTTTTTTCCATTACTTTAGTGAATGTTTTATACACTTCCATGTGATTTTTAAAAATACATAGCTTTATATCTTTAATTTGCCTTGTAAAGCAGCATTAAAATGCAAATAGTCACATAAACACGAATAATCTTCCATTTCATATATATAGACATATTTATGGGATCGTTAGTCAATAGGACATTATACAACTGTTAGGTCAGTTATGATCACTGTGCATAGATGAATCCCAGAATTTAGAAATTCTAGAATCAAGCTACAATCAGATTTAGAGTCATATAAAGGCTTAAAAATTATTTTAAGGGACAAAAATAGAGTCTTGTAACACAAAACGAATCATTTATCTATATTCTTCTTTTTAGATATAGCCAATGGTAATTAAAGTAATATTACAATGAATTTATATTAACTCCTAACTAATATAATACTTCTTCCTCTTAATTTTCTTGCCTCAGATTGAAACATTAGTTATCCCAATCTGAAAGTTGAGAGTAAGCCTTCAGTTTTCTTTCTCCTATACCACTCATTTCTCAGTAGTCACCAGTCTACATACTCAACATCTTTCCAGTCGATCTATTTCACCATTTTCTGTCATTGTTATTGTCTTCAGCACTATCATGTCAAAATAAATTTTATAAACTACTGTCTTACTGACTTTATCTTTTTTTTTTTTCATTTATACCATGCTCTCCATAAACAATTGAGTGGACTTAATTATGTAACATTTCTGCAAGACTTGCCTTGGGGAAATTCAGTAACTGGTGTACAATGACTTTCTTGTTCAAGGCTTTATGTAACCCATTTCTTATTCTTTAATCTTCATCCTTTTCAACTACCACACAACACTTTTAGATATCCGGATATTCCATGTAGTCTGTCATTCTATGCATTTATACATATTGGATTTCCTTCCAAATTGCAATTATTGTTCAATTATCAACTTAAATATTACTACCACAAGCTTGTATTTCCTCACTTTATTGTGTCTTTCAGATACATTCCCATAACACTTTCTGTCTCCATACAAAAGTGCTTTTTTTTTTTTTGCCAATCTCCTTGGTACTCTGAAGACTGTATAAATATCAGGTGTTTTTAAATTAGTTGTTTTTCTCTCATGAATTTCCTAATATCTAACATAACATAAAATGGATATTCAATATACATTTGTCATTGATTTACTGTTTAAAGTATTTTTAGATAGCCTTAAAAATAAATGTTCTTTAAAATCATGGATTAATTTAATTTGTTTTGACATCTGAATCTGGCTTATATTTATTTTTTAAATGTATTTAACTTTAATTTATTCTAAGATGACATTATATGTTATTACAGGGATTTGTCTTAATATATTGACCTTTAATTCCATACTTTGTTAATGTATGTGTGTTTTGTTGTGTTCCCAATTCAATAGGTTCTTTGACTAAAATTTATTATGCAAATCAGTTTTTCCGATAACAGTAACTACTGCTTCTAAGAATAACAAAAATGTCAGATATTTTTATAACATTGTAACATGTTTAGTGGTTAGTAGTTATACCTTAAGTAGATGTGTTATAAAACCTTAATTTTATTATTTTTCAGAATAAGCAATTACTGATAATTGTGGAATATGAGGTAGAGGTGTTGGGGCAAAGGTCATCTTCCTGCTTGTATAGTTGACTTCTTTATTTTCCATTCCTTTAAACTGGTACAGACCTCATTAAGAGCAGTTATGCTGCTACATATTTATTTTTAAAAAGTTATTAGCAAAAAGAGAACATTTAATTCTTCCTCAGTTTAGAATTAGTTTCAATAATTGTTTTAATTGTGAAACACCCTATGGGGGTTAAATGTTAATAATCAATTTTATGTAAATGAAGCTCGTGTCATTCACTTTCTCCACACATTTCATGGGATATACACAAGACAATATATTTATCAAACAGATCTTTGGGTATATACTGGATATAGTTCAGCTCCTGAATACACTGGCCATATATTGTCATTTCTATTTTAATTGCTGCTTATGTAAAGGCACAGGCTTTTAACACTATTTTAAAACAATTAATATGTTGAACTTTCAATATAGGAATAAAGATTTCCAGTTAGGATAGCTTCATAAAAGTGACAATAATGACAGCACTTTCTATGTAACAATCCAGTTTTTAGTTTCCCAAGACATTACTGTAGGTATGAAGTTAATTTTTAGTTTCTCATGCCATCATGTGTACATGTCATAATCACAATCGAAAGTAATGTTTTTGGAAGTTTATCACAATAAAATTGGTTCAGGGCTTGAGTTAAACATATATTTTCCTTTCCTAGAAGTAATAGTTCAAAAAAGAGGTCCTTTGGTCATGTGGTTGCTAAAGTTTAATTGCTTACATATTCTTTACACAGCTCACATGCACAAATATAATCCTGAGTGGAATGATTCAGGGTCAGAATTAATTTGAATAACATGAGAATAGAATGAGGAATGTATCCATTTTTTCCTTTTCTGTAAACTCTGTAATATTTTCCTAATGTTTATTTGTGAGATAGGCTTTCTTGGTAATTTATTTATAGGATTTAAAAAGTTAAAGCTTGGAAAGTGCTTGTACACCAACCAGAGTTCATTATTTTATTTGAAAAATAAAAGTAATAAAAATGGGTTCCAACAGAAAAAGTACATAGAGTCGAAAAGGACTAATATCAATTGATCAATTATTATGCCCTATATATTGTTTTATGTGTGCCATTTAGTGCTACTATATTCTTTTAAAGAAGTTCAGAGATCTTAAAAATCTTAACTTAAAAAAAAAGAATAAGTAAAATATAAGTTTTAATATTACTTATTCTATCTGAAATGTTTTTTAAATAGAGTTGTAAAAAATAATTTCCATAGACCACATACATATAACATTTTATTACTTACTTTTAAAAATCCTAATATTTTAGTGGGTATTAAAAATTAGATTAAATTAAAAACATTTAAAAAATTTTAGTCCTCTTTAATAGTGTGCATCAGTTCCTTAGTCCCACTTATTACATTCAGGTTTGTAAAGAGAAATTAAGCCATACCCAAAACAATATGTAAGTCAGCCAATCAGAAGAAGCATACATTTTCTTTATTCAACTATTAGCCTCCCATGTTAAAACATAAATTATAATATATTTTGGAAGCAAAGACTCATAAATATCATAATAAATTTATCAAAGAGCTCTTGGTCTACACAAGAGTTGGTGGGAAACAAAACTGGTCTTTGGGCATGAAGTAGCATTCAAAGGTCCTGAATCAGTGTTAAACTTACTCTACAGCAATCCAGAATAATTTCTCATGAAACTATTTTCGGGAGCATTACACAGCTCTTATAAAAGCCCATTACCTGTTCTCCTCTCTTAGATTTAAGACATTCTTGCTGCCTGCTTGTTAGCACTCTAAATAAATATGTATACTATTTTTGTTTTGACCTCATTAATTACTCAGGTTAATTATGGTTCAAGAATAACTTTCTAATTTAAGTGGACACATAAAAAGAAGCAGATGACGAAAGCATATTACACGATTAAACATATAAACATGTTCAGTATGAAGCAACATTAGGAAAGAAAGGGTATACTCAATCATATTGTTTTAAAATAGCTTGCCATTGTTGCTTTAAGTAATTTACTTACTACTGGCACCATTCTCTTTTGCTGATCACTTTTGTTTTGTTGTTAATATTTGTGCTTTCTTCCCAAGGTAGAATGAGGCTATATCCAAAATGAATTACACAAGAGAATAACAGGAGATTCTTCGGAAGAATTTTCCTAATACCAAAACTGTATATTTCATGTAATAGTTATATCATATATTTTTAAATTTCGTGTAGAATTTTTGTATAAAAAGTCATAGTGGCATATCTGTTTATTATTTATATTGGTATTTAAGGATATTAAAAGTTACTTTATTCTTCAGAGAGAAATATGTTTAAAAACACCTTTCCTAGGTAGAATTAGAAATCAGTATACAATTTTGAAAAGCGTGATTGATTTCTCAAGAATGTTTTAAATCTGTGAAGTAAAAATAAATATTATTTCCAAAAGTTTCTATATTTCTATTAACAGTTTTAATTTTCTTCTAAGTTTTATCCCTACACTTCATGCAAATATTATTTGCCATTTTTCATGTCTACAAATAAAATATTAACCTCCAGAATATTTCCATTTTTGGGTATCTTATTTCTCTTAATGATGTTATTCTTCTGTAAGAATATTTTATGATTTTTCACTCTTTAAATACATACTTTTTCCTATTCAGACCACTGGTTTGTGTGATCTACTGTTTCTTTTGCATTTCTACTGTGACTGCCTCAGAACATGAGCCTGGCATCTAGCTTATTTTCTCACCCACATAATTGCTTTTCCTGGCCTCCGATTTTTTTCCGCCATTTTTTCTCTCCCACAAATTCAATATATTTGTACCATAATATGTTTATAAATATGTTGCAGCTGATGAAAACATTATTTTCCTTGGCATAAGGCCCAGATTTCACCATGTTCCTCAGCTCGAACTAATTGGAGCTTCATTTACACTTGCACTTTATATTACCTTACATTTACATTTTACAGGTTAATTTTTGAATTCAAATTACATGAGTCCTCCACTTTAGTCAAGCAACCCTGTTTACATTTCTTCAGTGATTATATGACATTAAATATATCTATACTTTTCTCCAGTTATCCAACACCAGCAATTCCTTCATTTTGACACTTTTCTCACTATAACATTGATCGTTTTCTTCTATCTCTATTGAATCACAAGTCTGTGACATTGTAAATATATTCTTCAATAAAATTATTTTCCTTTTCATAATTTCTCTAGAATGTGTTATCTGTAAATAATGGCTGTAACATTTTGTTTGTGACTATATTGTTTGTGTGTCTCCATGATTTCTCTCCTTTAATAAAAAACAAATATTTTCTGTAAAGAAATAAATGCTTAGTAGTATATGAGAATAAAATTTAGATGTCTAATGAGTACCAAAAATAGAGCTCACATAGATAAAGCAAGCCTAAGAAAAAGAACAAATCTGGAGGCATCACATTACCTGACTTCAAACTATACTACAAGGCCATAGTCACCAAAACAGCATGAACTGGTACAAAAACAGGCACATAGAACAGTGGAACAGAACAGAGTACCCAGAAATAAAGTTAAATATTTACAGCGAACTCATCTTTGACAAAACCAACGAAAACATAAAGTACTGAAAGGACACCCTATTCAACAAATAGTATTGAGATAATGGCCAAGCCACATGCAGAAGAATGAAACTGGATCCTCTTCTCTCACCTTTTACAAAAATCAACTCAAGATGGATCAAGGACTTCAATCTAAGACCTGAAATCTAAAAATTCCGGAAGATAACATCAGAAAAATTCTTCTAGATACTGGCTTGGGCAAAGACTTCATGACCAAGGACCCAAAAGCAAATGCAACAAAATCAATGATAAATAGGTGGAATTTAATTAAACTAAAAGGTTTCTACACAGGGAAAGAAACATTCAGAAGAGTAAACAGACAATCCACAGAATGGGAGACTATCTTCACAATCTATACATCCAACAAAGTACCAATATCCAGAATACGTAAGGAACTCAAGCAAGCAAAAAGCATCCTGTCAAAAAATGGGCTAAGAACATGAAAAGACAGTTTCCAGAAGAAGATAGGCAAATGACCAGTGAACATATAAAAATGCTCAACATCACTACCGGTCAGGGAAATGCAAATCACAACCACAATGCGATGCCACCTTATTGCTACAAGAGTGGCCACAATCAAAAACTCAAAAAGTAATAGATGTTGCTGGGAATGAGGTGAAAAGGGAACACTTTTACACTACTGGTGGGAATGTAAACGAGTACAATTAGTATAGAAAACAGTGTGGATATTCCTTAAAGAAATAAAAGTAGAACTACCATTTTATTCAGTAGTCCCACAACGGGGCATCTACCCAGAGGAAAATAAGTCATTATACAAAAAAGATACTTGCACATGCATGTTTATAGCAGTACAATGTAATTGCAAAAGTATGGAACCAGCCCAAATGCCTATCAATCAATGAATGGATAAAAAAATTATGAGATATACATGTAGTCATATATATAGTATTCCATGGTGTGTGTGTGTGTGTGTGTGTGTATATATAATTTATATATATATATAAACTGTAACATAACAGTATTCCATGGTGTGTATACATATATAAATTGTGATATATATGTGATATATATATATTTAATGTGATATATGTGTGCATGTGTGTGTGTGTATACACCATGAAATACTATTCAACCATAAAATGGAACAAAATAATGGCATTCGCAGCAACCTGGATGAAATTGGAGACCATGACTCTAAGTGAAGTAACTCAAGAATGAAAACCAAAGATATCTGTTTTCACTCATAAGTGGGACCGAAGGTATTAGTATGCAAAGGCATAAGAATGATACAATGGACTTTAAGAACTTGGGGGAAAGGTGGGAGGGGGTGAGAGATAAAAGACTACAAATTGGGTACCATTACTGCTTGAATGATGCGTGCACCCAAATCTCACAAATCACTAAAGAACTTACTCATGTAACCAAACACTCACTTATTCCCCCAAAACCTATGAAAATAATAACTAAATAAAAATCAATTTTAGAAGATCATACTGTTTTGCTTCATTAATAAAATAAACATAAAATAAAATTGATAAGATTATGTTGAAACAGCTATTCTCATCATATTTTACCTTAGCTTTGTTTCCTTTTTTTATGAAATAACATAGGTTGATAAACAGATGTATAGATAAATAGGCTATGTAGATGTTTGACTGATTGATTGATATCTGCATAGATATTTACTTAGATGAATATGTAATTTTTAGCTGTAATGCTTGTTTGTTAACTTTCCATCTATGACTATGCAAAATGTCTAGTTTACCAGACGATAATATTTATCATAAAAAATCCAAAACCTAATATTTGCCTTTATATAAATGTCTCTTATATGATTTATAGATAAATGAAATGTGTTACCTTGAAGAAAATAATTTTATAGCTAATCACCAGTCTTTGGGAATATTATTTCTTTATTGACAATGAATCTCCTTTTGAATAAAAAAGTCTGTCATTCATTTAATCTATTACCATTCTCTTTTACACTTTGTGTTCTTTAAAATATAACATGCTATATGACTATGTATTTTAGTTCATTAATTTTTCAATGCATAATAAGTGGCAGCATGGGCATATAAATCATTTCCTTGGTTTTCAAAACTTGGTTTTTCTTTATATGCATTCAGTAGAATAGTTACTTGAAGAATTTTAATCTGTTGTTAGTAACATAATTTATCTATGTTTACAGATAACAAATTAGGAAATACATTTTACAAATTAATATGAACGTCTTAGTGACAGTATTAAAATAAAATTTTATAAAGTAAACATAAGTATTTTTATATTTGTGATTAGTTTTTCTTTCAATTAGATGATCAATAAAATTTAGTCAAACCATTTATCGCATTTTAAAAATAAAAACAGAAATTGCCAAATATAGACTACAGTTCAGGAAATATTCACTTCTTAATTATCCTTTCCTAATGATTATGAACCTCCAAAAGAAACAATATGATGGTCTTATATATAATTTATGTCATGTAAGCATAGAACTTCTTGACACGAAATTAATATGTCTAAGTGGCAAGTACAAATGAACATTTAGACAGGCAGTGGCTTAGCCATTTATCATAACATTGTAGCATAAGAACAGCTCTTTACATTTTCTGCAGAAATGATCAATATCTACATGTCTGTCACTTAACAAATTATATCTTTAATATTTAAATTTATTGACAAATCCATTAGATATTAGCATAGACATCTCTTACTTCACCTGTTATGTATTTATCTACAATTCTGCTGGTTGGGAGGAGGAAGGGCATCAAAAGCGTCTGATTTTTACTTTCATTGCATCCTCCTTAATTTTAAAATCTAAATATCTCAAATTAGGAAAAGGAACAGGTCACAGATATCAAATATGTTTTAACAGTGACAAAATAGTAACTTTTATATTCCAACTCAATGAGAATTGGGTTAGATTAACCTCTCAGTTGACAGAATTGGTTATTTTGTAAATAGAATAAAATAGTAGATCTTTCCTGAATATGCAATTTTATATTTTAAAAGTTCCTTTAGAAAGTATAAAGTGTAAGAAAATACTTTTGAGTTTATGGTACACAGGACCAGCTCTATTTGCAACTACTCAAAATACTTTAAATATTTAAGTGATAGATATACCAACATAATGCAGTGAGCCATATTTCTATAAGAGAAATGATCTAAATGTATTATTATGTTATTCTTCCTCTGAAATAGTATCTACTTGAAAATACAGTTAAATTTTTTTTTCATAAAACACCCTATAATTACCTCTTCCTAACATCACTTCTGTAAATGACAAGATTAAGACAAATGGTCTTAATCTTGCCAGATAATCTTAGACTTTATATACCTTCATTATAATTTTGCATTATTAAGGGACAAGTAGAAAAGATTACTATATGGGAGAGTTATTCCTGCAGGTGGCCTTATTGTACATTCAGTTTTTGTTATGGAAGGAAAAACAGAACAAAAAGTGGCTGTACATTAAACTAGATGTAGTAACTAAAGGGTGCTATGTCTCATTTAACAAAGGTACTAGAGATTGCTTTACTCTACTAATGGGATTGTTTTATAATTTTGCTTCATGAAACATTTGTGCTTATGCAAGGTTTATTTTTCTTTTTATTATTTTCTTTTCTCTCATACAATGTTTAATATCTTGCCCAATTTTTGTAAATGTATTTGACTTCTAAATTTAAATGAATAATTACCTTGATTCTATTTTATTTGACTGTACATTATTCTTACTCAGGAAATGACAGAATAGTATTGTAAAATAATCTATTTAATTACAGTTAAAATAGATTATAAGTATAACTAAGAGCTTAATAATATTTTAATTTTAGTATTTTTCTATTTATTCCATGTGTATTTTGGACCCCTTTTTCTTTCCTTTCTTGCATACTTATAAATTAATCAAGGAATTGTGTGATTATACATTTCCTTTTGAGTTTTTTAAGTTTTACAATTGTTATTTTCCATATTTTCTGAGATTATTGTAGATCTTATAATTAGTATTTTTCACTTAGCATCTCTATTAAATAATTTTAGTAGTACATAAAAATGCAAGAATCTTTTGAAAGAGTATAGCTGTTGTTAATTCTGAAGTATTTTGTTTTATTGTGTTTTTGTCTTCAATTCTAATAAACTCATAAACACTTTTTGTAATTATTTGATGAAACTAGCATTAATTTTGACTTGCCACATATCAGACCTTCCAGTATTCCATATTTCCTGCATCCAACGTGATCTTTAACAAAGCAAACTAAATCATAAAGTAGGGAAAGGACACCCTATTCAACAAATAGTGCAGGAATTATGGCCAAGCCACATCCTCTATTTGCTATAATTTTACTATGGCCTAAGAAACTCCCTGCAGTGTGTCCTTTAGTGCAGGCCTTTTTATAACACATATTTTTATGGTTGTTTTGTTTTGTAAATATATTCCTTGTAATAACCTTCATTTATTTGCATGGATGGCACAGATATAGATATATAGATATTTACATTAACCATTATAGAATCATATCTTTTCATCATGTTAAATACATCAACCCACTGTGTTCTCACCTCCAGATTTTTTTAAGTTAAAACTATTTTATCTGATTATGCATAAAATTGAAAGACAGTTAAAATTCAGACATTACAGAAACATGCATTTAGAAAGAGGAAGTCTTGCATAAAAACTTATCACTCAGTGATTACTAGTTTATTTATGGATTCCTCAAACTCTCTTTTTAATTTTGTATTTCTAAAGATTTTTTTAAATTATACTTTAATTTCTGGGGTGCATGTGCAGATCTTGCAGGATTGTTACATAGGTATACACATGCCATGGTGGTTTGCTGCCTCCATCCCCCAGTCCCCTATATTAGATATTTCTCCCAATGTTATTTCTCCCCAAACTCCCCATACCCTGCTGTGTCCCCTAGCCCCCAACCACCCAACAGATCCTATTGATTGATGCTTGCCTCCCTGTGTCCATGTGTTCTCTTTGTTCAACACGAGCCTTTGAGCGAGAACATGTGGTGCTTAGTTTTCTGTTCTTGTATCACTTTGCTGAGAATGATGGTTTCCAGATTCATCTATATCCCTTCAAAGGGCGTGAACTCATCCTTTTTTATGGCTGCATAGGATTCCATGGTGTATATGTGCCACATTTTCTTTATCCAGTTTATGTGGCCAACAAACATGAAAAAATGCTCATCATCACAGGTCATTAGAGAAATGCAAATCAAAACCACATTGAGATACCATCTGACACCAGTTAGAATGGTGATCATTAAAAAATCTGGAGACAACAGATGCTGGAGAGGATGTGGAGAAATAGAAATGCTTTTACACTGTTTGTGGGAGTGTAAATTAGTTCAACTATTGTGGAAGACAATGTGGCAATTCCTCAAAGATCTAGAACTAGAAATACCATTTGACCCAGCAATCCCATTGCCGGTTATAGACCCAAAGTATTGTAAATCTCTCTACTATAAAGACACATGCACACATTGCAGCACTGTTCACAATAGCACAGGTTGGAACCAACCCAAATGCCCATCAGTGATAGACTAGATAAATAGAATGTGGCACACGTATGTTCATTGCAGCACTGTTTACAATAGCAAAGAGTTGGAATCACCTACAGATTTTTTGAGTCAAGTCCATCTAATTTGTTTTCCTTTGCAAATAATGTGTCTGCTGTGATTTGTGTCCTTCTGAGGCTTTTAAAACTTTTTCCCCTTTTATTCTATTTTGTCAGCAGTTTGATTGTGTTTATCTAAGGTTTTATTTATGTCTATCACTTGGGGTTTGCTGATTGGATTTTCTTAATCAGCTTCGGGAAAAAATTGTAATCATCTCTTCAAAATTGTACTTAATCTCACTTCTCTCATTTTATGACTCCATTACATGCATGTTAAATATTTTTGTCACATTACATATATATTTTAAATTACTTAAAACATAGTCTTTATCTTTTGTTAATGAATGGAAATTTCTAAAGTCACCTTTTCCTCTTTTCTGTGAGATACCTGAAATGACCAATTAGCTTTTAGACACTTCAAATCTACTTTTTTCCTGGTTTCTAGGGGGTTTTCCTTATACATGTGCACTTTAGAAGTCAGTCAATGCTTTGAGGGGAAATTTTGCTCAGAAAATAGGTTTCGGTAATGTGGATTCTTTGCTCCAGGGAGTTAATCACTCAAGTCAGTCTCCCATGTTTATTCTCAGCTATTGTAAGGATTTTTTTCTTAATCATATATATTTTTAGTGGGGTTAGTCCAAATCCAGTCATGCTGTCACTGTTGAAAGTGGCAATTATTCTAATTTTGTATTATATGCTTCCATTTGGATTTTGTGCCTACCACTTTACTAAAATAACTCATGTCAAGAATATCAATAGTCCCCATAATACAAAATAAAATGTTCACTCTTCAGTCATTGTTTGACTTTATCTTATCAGCACTATGAGGTACAATTGATCACTGTTTTTTTCTTGTAAACCCTTTCTTCACTGACCTTCCAGTAAACCACTGTCTCCTGCTTTTTCTCCTACAGGAGATGTCAACTGACAATTGATCCTCCTCAGTCTCCTTTGCTGATTTCTTTTTATTATTACCTGATAAGTTTTAGCTACATATGGCTTAAAATTTTTCTTGTAAATTTACTTTTCTTAAGATCATTTTCAAGGTAATGGCTTTAAATTTCATTCCTATACTGGTGATTCTCAAATTTCTGTTTATAGCTCAGACTTCTTTCCATAAGTTCACATATATATTCATCTTCCTAGTGAATATTTTCATACTGATGCCTACTATCCATCTCAAGTTATCATTAGTAAAATTAAACTCCGGTCTTCTGCCCAAGACCCTGCTCCTCTCTGAACATTTTCAAACTCACTTGAGAGCAATTTCATCCTCCCAGTGTTTTAGCATAAAATCCTTGAATTCATACTTGTTTCGACCTATTTCTTAACATCTCACATCTAGTCCTTCATGATCCACATTACATATATTTTGACATATATTCAAAACACACCCACTTCTCTTCAGTTATACTGCCATTAGCCTATTACCCTAGAAAAACCTATCCTTATCTCTCTCTCTTACATTACTTTCCAAACCCCCTAAGGTTTCATATTTTTTACCCTTGTTATAGTCTGGTTTGTTATTCATTTAAATCTTATTTCGAATCATCTCATGAATCGTTTCACAACTCTACAGTGCTTCCTCAAATAACTCAGTTTAAAACCATCATCTTTATAGTAGTCTACAATATTTAACATGCTCTATCCACCACTTATATCTCTCAGACTCTCTCCTATGACTTTACAAGCTTTGTTTTCACTCAACCTCAGCTATAGTGTTCCTTACTATTTCTCCATAAGTGAATTCTATTGTTGAAAACTTTTTCTTAATAGACCCTTATGGCTACTTGGTTTTTGTCGTTTTTCAAGCAGCGGGGATCAGACTTATTCTCCTACATGCAGCAGCAACGAACAGGACTAGATTGTAAAACCATAGGTTTCCAATGCAGTATATTAAGAAATGAAGAACAATAATCTCTAAGACATTGGAAACACATGAGGTCATCCTTCAATTGCCTCCCCCATCTGCCCCCACCCACTTACTGCCTCAGGACAGGGTAACCAAGATGGAGTTCATAAATATCCCTGATGTGCAAAAAACAGGGTCAAAATTCCAAAAAGATGAAGGTAGGACTGAATACTAGAAAGGGTAAACCTGAAATTAAGAGAATTGAAGAACTAGAGAGAGAAATCCCCTAGTACAGGTACATAAAAGAAACATCTGAGGCTGGCAAAAGAATGAACAATATCTAGCCCTTATACAGAGCTGGAAATTATATCTACTTCTCTCCAGCCAAGTAGGATATTTTCCAAGTCATTGAGAATTACATAGATTACTCTAAAGGGTCTTTCCTTAGCAGTGAGGTAAATTTAGATCTCCATGAAATGCTGCACTGCTTCCACCTTACAAATTTGTATTGCATTCATGTATGTTCATCATGGCACTGTTTACAGTAGCAAAGACCTGGAACCAACCCAAATGCCCATCAACAATAGAGTGGACAAAGAAAATGTGGCAAATATACAGTATGGAGTACTATGCAGCCATAAAAAATGATGAGTTCGTGTCCTTTGTAGGGACATGGATGAATCTGGAAACCATCATTCTCAGCAAACTGACACAAGAACAGAAAATCAAACACTGCATGTTCTTACTCACAGGCAGATGTTGAACAATGAGAATACATGGACACAGGGAGGAGAACATCATACATTGAGGTCAGTTGGTTGGGGGGGCTAACAGAGGGACAGCAGGGGGTGGGGAGGGTTAACATGGGGGGAAATGCCAGATATAGATAATGGGAGGATGGAGACAGCAAACCACCTTGACATATAGGTACCTATGCAGCAACCCTGCATGATCTGCTCATGTACCCCAGAACCTAAAGTACAATTAAAAAAACTGTAGTGCATGACCTTAAAGGATCAGAGAGATACAATAGAGAATGACATCTCAGGAAAAAAGCTTTAAAATATTTATAAATATCTAGTGCCCAACAAGGTAAAATCCATAAGTTCTAGCATATAAGCAAAAGCTACCTTGCATGCTAAGAACCAGAAAATAATGTCATTAAGAAAATAATGATCAATCCCTCCAAACTGACCCAGAACTGACACAAAAATAAAAATTAGGAGACAAACAAGAAATACACATTATATCTGCATCCTAGTGTTCAAAAAGTTAAATATTTAAAAGTAATTAAAATGACACATATGAAATGTCTTGAGATTAAAATTTCAATGATTGAAATACTCTCAAGTTGATTTACTAAAGACTAGCTGTTTTGCAAGAAAAAATTAATAACTTGAAAATATAACAATATAAATGATCCAAAATTACACATAAATATTCAAAATGAAGATGACATTAGTGAACTCTAGCAGATGTCAAATGACTACCTAATATATGCATAGTGGGGTTTCTGAAGAAAAGAAGAAAAAGTAAAAATAGTGCAACATCCTAAAAAATAAATGCTCAAAAAACTAAACTTGATTAAAACTGTTAAGCCACGTATCTACGAGACACTACAAAATCAAAATTCAGGGAACATGAGCTATCATAAGTCACATCACAAATTCCTCAAAACCAGTGATAAATTTAAAAATTTAAACCAGCATGATAATAAAATTTCATGTCACATCAAAAGAATATAAAACAGAATAACTGCAAATTTCTTACCAGAAACAATAAAAGTGAGAAAGCAGTGAAGTGAAAGATAAAACAAAGAAACAAAATAAATTAATAAAAACTGTCAACCTAGAATCTACAAACACCCAAAATATCATACAAAAATGAAGTAAAAATGAGGATGTTTACAGATATGCAGAAACTTAATGAGATGTCAATACACAACTGACATTCCTATTTTACTTTTAACCTGTGTATGCATTTACTTTTAAGATGGATTTCTTATAAATAACATGTTTATATCTTCCTTTTTATTTATTTATAATACCTATCTTTTGATTTAAACTTACACTAATGTGTAAGTAAAAATAAAATATTTTTATTATTAGATTTAAATATACCAACTTAATACTTTTTAAAATTTATAATATTTGGTTATTGCATATTTTCTTTTTTCTGCTTTCTTTTGAGTTTAGTGAATATTTTTCTGATTCTTTTTAATCATCACTATTGGTTTGATCATTACTTTTCTATACCTATTGGTTTTCTGTATCAATATAATTTTACTTAGGATAATGGTATCCAGCTCAATCCACATTTCTGTGAAGAACATGATATCATTATTTTTTATAGCTGTATAGTGTTCCATGGTATAGATGTAACATACTTGCTTTATCCAGTCTACCATTTATTGGGCACTTTTTTTTATTTCTCTTTTTTTAATATATTATTTTCAAGACTTTTCATGTCTTGTCTCTGCGTGTCTTTGCTATTGTGAATACCACTATGACAAATACACAGGTACATGTGTCTTTATGGTAGAACAATTTATATTTCTTTGGGTATATACCCAACAATAAGATTGATGGGTCAAAGGGTAATTCTGTTTTAAATTCTTTGAGAATTGTCCAACTGCTTTCTACTGTGGCTGAGTATTTTACATTTTCACCAGCTTTGTGCAACTATTCCCTTTTCTTCACAAGCTCACCAGCATCTGTTTATCTGCTTTGTTTTTTTTTTGTTTTGTTTTGTTTTGTTTTACTTTTTAATGATAGCTATTTTGACTGGTGTGAGATGATATCTCACTGTGGTTTTGATTTGCATTTCTCTAATGATTAGTGGTGCTTAGCATTTTATCATATGCTTGTTGGCCACGTGTATGTGTTCTTTTGAACAGTGTCTGTTTATGTCCTTTGCCCACTTTTTAATGAGATTGTTTGGTTTTTGCTTGTAACTTTCTTATAGATTCTGGATATTGAACCTTCGTCAGAGGCATAGTTTGAAAATATTTTCTCCCATTTTATAAGTTGTCTGTTTACTATGTTGATGGTTTCTTTGGCTGTGCAGAAGCTTTTTGGTTTAAAAAGATCTCATTTTAAAAATTTTGTTTTTGTTGCAATTGCTTTTGACATCTTTGTCAAGAAATCATTGCCAGGTGCTATGTCCAGTTTGTATTTCTTGGTTATCTTCCTGGATCTTTATACTTCTGAGTTTTATATCTAAGTGTTTAATTCACCATGAGTTGATTTTTGTATATGGCATAATAAAGGGATCTAGTTTCTGTCTTCTGCACATGACTATGCAATTATTCAAGTGTGATTTACTTAATAAGGAGTCCTTTCTCCATTGCTGGTTTTTGTCAATTTTGTTGAAGATTAGATAGTTTTAGGTGTGTGGCATCATTTCTGGGTTCTCTATTTCATTCCATTGGTCCCTATGTCTGCTTTTGTAACAATACCATGCTGTTTTGGTTACCATAGCCCTATAGTACAGTTTGAAGTTTGGTAATGTGATGCCTCTTGCTTTATTGTTTTTTGCTTAGGGTTGCCTTGGCTATTCAGGCTCTTTTTTGGTTTCATATGAATTAAAAAAAATTTTTTTCTAATTCTGTGAAGAATGTCATTGATAGATTAATATGCATAGCATTGAATCTGTAAAGTACTTTGTACGGAATGCCTATTTTGACATCCCTTTCTTATAGTTCTATCACTTAGTTGAAATTCCCCTCTTACTTCATTAAGTTGTTTACTTTCTCCCTTGATAACTGATTAAATTTTCTTGGATTTTTATAAGTCTCAGATATTTTATTGTATAATGTATATTTCAGGTAGAACAAAGTAAAGTGATAAATAGTGTTTGTACCTGAAAATGGACACATGTCCTCTCAGGCAATTGTATGGGGAATTGAGTCAATCATTCAGGACTTGAGTTAAATTTTGATATTAATTGCTGTTATTATTGCTATAGTTGCCTTCAGACTGCAGGTTTCCAATTAACCTAATGATGCCATATGCTTTTGATAAGTTTGCCACAGGGTTTTTCTCTGTATTTGAGTCTAATTCTCAGCTTTATGTTGTATAATTGAGGTTTGCTCTTTGTTAATATAGAATAGCAGAGAAGGATTTCACAAAAAAGGAAAATGTTGGTTTAAGTTCATGTGAAAATATGTTAAAAATAAGTTAAGAATATCTTAAGATAATATTGCCAAATTGAAGACAACTATAAAAAATAGCACATTTTGATAAATGAATTTTATCTTGTGCATATGTTTGTTTTCCTACTAGTAAATCTATTATGAAATTATACTCTTATAAAAGATTAAAATTAAATTATATTTAATATTTTCATTAAAATCAGAAGTAGGTTAAATAAAGTACAATGCAGATTAATCAAAAAAGGTCTTAATAAACCAGTAGTAGCAGACAACTCCTATAAACTGAATAATGGATATCTACTTCAAACTTAGTGTAATTATCATGTTTAATTTACGTATTAGTTGTTTAATCCCATTTTCTTGATCTCTGTCGTTTCTTCCATTTGTCCAAGTGCATTTTGCCTCATCAGATTATTTTTTAAATTATCTCATCTCAAAATCTTACCTTTTAACACTAAGTACCCAGGGATTTTGTTTGTTCCCTAGCTATTTTCCTTAATGATACAGTTCTTCAAAATTATAGTACAATACCATAACCTGGATATTTCCATTGAGGAAGTCAAGCTACAGAACATTTTCATCAAATCAGAAGCCCACGTGTTAAACTTTTATAACTGCATTCATTTCCTTCCCACACCTACTTTTTCCTTTTTGCCTGGCAACCACTAATTTATTCTCTATTTTTATACTTTTGTATTTTCAAAATAAGTGTAATCATGCCAAATGCAACCACACAATTTGGAGAAATAGCTTTTTTACTCACTCAGCATAATTCTCTGGAGAGTCATACAGGGTTTTGAGTGTATAAGTAGTTAATTGATGTTTGTATCTGGATAGTCTTTCAGGGACTTGATATACTGCAATTTACCTAACATCATGAAGTTTGTTTTCCTATTTTTGGCTATTTATTGCAAAGAAATCTACTATAAACATTCAATTATAGGGTTTTGTTTGAAAATTCATTTTTATTTTCTTTCAATAATTGACTAGAAGTTCACTAACTGTGTCTTAGTAGTTGCATGTTTAGTTTTTAACAAATTCCCACACCGATTTCCAGAGCATTTTAGATTTCACCCAGAAAAGCATAAGTTATATGGTTATTCTGCATCAGCAGCAGCATTTGCTAATGTCCCTATTTTTATTTCAGCAATGCTGATTTGTGCACACCGGTATATTATTGTGGCTTTAATTTAATATCTCTAATAACTGGTGATGTTAGGTAGATTTTTCTTGTGTTTAATTGCCATCTGTATATTCCTTTTCATTCTATGTTTGACAATTTATTATTTCCACTTTATATTTCTTTACCTGTTAAGTTTGGGGCATTCTTTATCTCTTCTGCATGTAAGCATGTAAGCCTTTTGTTACAGTTTGCAACAGTATTCTTCCAGCCAATATTCTTCATTGAATAGGCTGACAGGGTCCTTTGCAGAGCAAAAATATTGAAATTTTAATGTAGCCAAATTCATCATTTTTTTCATGTTGTTGATCATGCATTTTGTTTCAAGTCGAGAACACGTTAAATAAATTCCTAGTCCTGCATCATGAAGATTTTCTCCTTTATTTCCTTTCTTATTCTTTTTTTTTACATTACACAGTTTACACACAAATCCATAATCTACTTTGAGTTATTTTCTTTACTAAGGAGAAAGACTTAAATTGAGAATTAATTTTTTCTGGCCTATAAATGTCTCATTAAAAATGCTTTATTTTTGCCATTTAATTTTTTTGCACATTTGTCAAAAATCAGTGGACATAGTTGCATGGCTTTGCTTTTTAGTACTCTTTTGTGTTATATTTATCCTTTTGTCTAAATATTCTTCTTCAAAACAACATGACCATTACCTTAATTACTGTTACTAGGTATTGAGTCTTGAAATTGAATACACAGATCGGTCCAACTTTGTGTTTCTTTTTCAAAATTATTTTAACTATTCTGCTTCTCTTTTTCCACATACATTTTTAAATAACAACACTTGTAATCATAAAATATTTTGCTGAGATTTTAATAGAAATTGTGTTATATGTGTACATCAATTTGGAAATAAATGACATCTCCACTATATTGAGACTTCCAATCCATAATCAAAGTCCGTTTATTTAGATAAGCGTTTTCTAGTTTTCATCATGTACATATTTTGCTAGGTGTATAACTTTTTTTAAAGCCATTAGACATTTTTAGAGGAGTTACATACTTTCATTAAGTTGGGCAGATAGTACAGCTATTTCTTACATAATCACTCTCACTCATGTTCACAATTCCCCTTACTAATATTTTGAGTTAGTGACATACATTTGTTACAACTGGCAAACATATATAGATACTTTTTTGTTAACTAAAAAGTCTATGATATACATTAAGGAATATTCTGTGCATTGCAGTTCTATGGGTTTTGATAAATCCATAAAGTCATGTATCTTCCATTACAGTATGAAATTTATTAGTCCGACCACCCTAAAAAATTCTGTGCTACACCCATTTATCCATCTCCCCCCATATCATCACCTTCTCTATCTCTGGCAACCACTGAAATAATGACTGTCTTTACATTTTTACCTTTTTCCAAACTGTCATGTAGCTAGAATCATACAATGTGTAGCCTTTTCAGATTTGTTCATTAAGAAGTATTTTCTCAGCCGGGCGCAGTGGCTCAAGTCTGTAATCCCAGCACTTTGGGGGGCCGAGGCGGGTGGATCACGAGGTCAAGATATCGAGACCATCTTGGTCAACATGGTGAAACCCCGTCTCTAAAGATACAAAAAATTAGCTGGGCATGGTGGCCCACACCTGTAATCCCAGCTACTCAGGAGGCTGAGGCAGGAGAATTGCCTGAACCCAGGAGGCGGAGGTTGTGGTGAGCCGAGATCGCGCCATTGCACTCCAGCCTGGGTAACGAGAGCGAAACACCGCCTCAAAAAAAAAAAAAAAAAAAAAAAAGAAGTATTTTCTCACTGAGCTATATGCATTTTATGTTTATCCATGCCTTTTTTTTTTACAGCTTTAAAGCTCATTTCTTTTTATCAATGAAGAATATCCTATTTCATGAATATGCCAGTCTATCCATTCACCTTTTCAATATATCTTAGTTGCTTCTATTGTTTTTAGAATTATGAGTAAAGCTACTAGAAATATTTGTGTTCCAACTTTTATTGTTGGCATAGGTTTTTAATTCATTTTGGTCAGCGCTGGACGTGTGATGGCTACATCACATGCCAAACTTTCTTCCTAGGTGGGTATAATATTTGTATTCCTGCCGGAAATGAATGATTTCCTATTGTTCTACATCATCTCCAGGATTGGGTGTTATAAGTTTAGGGTTTTAGCCATGAAAATATATCGTTTAATCATTCTGCTGAACTTATTCCATTGCTTCTGCTTCTCTTAGAAAATACTGGACAACATTGTAGAACTATAAAACTTTGGTACGTGATGTTACTAATTTCACCTAACACAGACCTTTCCTGTAGTACAACATAAACGTATGCTGTGGCATTGGAAAGTACATCAAATGAACTTAACCCTTAAAGTAAACTGGAGAGATACTTTTAAATAATGATATTAACAATTCCAGCATAATTATTGGAAGAATGTTTCTGGATGTGACTATTGAGAAAATTGGAACATGTTTACATGCAAAAGAAAACGTGGAGTTGAATTTAGCAGATGGAGCAAGGATCGTCACCCAAAGAGTAGATAGTAAAGTTAAACAGTTTCTGTCATCATGAGATGAACAATATTATTTTCCACTAAAAGGCTGAGCAAGAAATATGCAAATATAAATGGGGACTATGGAATATGAGGGAAGCACAAGATCAGACCAAAAAGAAATCTAAGCAGCGAAGACCCGAGATAGACACTAAACTCATTTTGGAATGCCATATCTCCCATTTATATTTCTTTTATTAACCTTGATTCCTAATATGTTGCTTGGCAGAGAGGTAAATAGTGAAAAAATTAATAGTATATGAACCTTGTAAATTAACTGAGTTAGCATGTGGGGCCAAAATGAGCCATCAGAGACAGGATTATGCGTGAGTGTCTTTCTGAGTAATTTTGGAATTTAATTGGTAGAAGAAATAACATATGGAAAAAGGATTTTAAGATAAGGTTTCCTGATAGCCTAATATCTTAGATTTCTTTCTTTCTTTCTTTCTTTCTTTCTTTCTTTCTTTCTTTCTTTCTTTCTTCTTTCTTTCTTTCTTTCTTTCTTTTTTTCTTTCTTTCTTTCTTTTCTTCTTTTTCTTTTTCTTTCTTTCTTTCTTTTATTTGAGGCGGAGTTTCTCCCTTGTTACCCAGGCTGTAGTGCAATGGCGCCATCTCGGCTTACCGTAACCTCCGCCTCCTGGGTTCAGGCAATTCTCCTGCCTCAGCCTCCTGAGTAGCTGGGATTACAGGCACACACCACCATGCCTAGCTAATTTTTTGTATTTTTAGTAGAGACGGAGTTTCACCATGTTGACCAGGATGGTCTCGATCTCTTGACCTTGTGACTCACCCACCTCGGCCTCCCAAAGTGCTGGGATTACAGGCTTGAACCACCGCGCCCGGCCTATCTTAGATTTCTAAACAGATGTCTCTGTTGTAGACATCATCACCTCTCACAATAGAATCAGTACTGCTAAATTGCTAGAGAACAAAAAGGAATTAGAAATTTGGTATACCAGGTACAAGGCAATAATTGGTTTCTCTAATCACATGTCATAAGTTTTCATTTTTAATGGAAGTTATAGTAAGTATTGACGTAATGAAATCAAATAAATGCAGTGAACTTTTTATTGAACTGTTGATTCTAGGAAGACACATGTTTGTTGCACTTGAACATTTGAAACTGAAATAATTTTCTCTTACCTGAATATGGATTTTCAATTATTTGGGATTTAGTAAACCTGGAAACCATATACAACATGGAGTCATAAAAGCTAACGTAGTTTAATCTTTTTTTGTGCTATTTGTAAAATGTAAGACAAGTAGATGTATTATCTTTGTTTCCCCATTGGCCTAGTATAAGAAGATTACACCAGGTAACTGATTCTCTGAATAATCTGCACAGAGTTCCATATTCCAAAAATGCCTCAGTGGGGTGCATAAAGGTACTAGTCACAGACATGGAGATTTCTGAGTGCTTTGTTTGGAAGAGAATTTGGACTAAATTTTAGATTTACCTGTTAACAAATAGCTAAGCATAAGAAAGTTTAGATCATTCATAGGATTGTAAGCACTGAACTTTACTGGGTACACCAGAGGACAGCATCTATGGTTCAGCATGAGAGGTGTATTTAAGTCCTGGTGAGTCCATCATAATCTCAGTGTTATACACATGGAACAGGCACAAGCTGAGCTACAGTGGAACACATCTTCCAAGTAAGCTAATGTAACAGTGGGAAAATATGTCTAGATATGAACTTTTAATATTACAGTACATTTTGTGTCACACTTTTTTTAAATGATCAATTTAAACAGAGATAGCTTTAGAACATAATGTTCTCATGGCTTTAATGAGTTAAAGCTATTTCCAAAGGGGAAAAAGTGCATTAGTAAAATTTAACTCTACATTTGTAACATGAAAAGCCTTTTTAAAAAATAAATGTGAACTCTGCAGTGGAAACTCATTAGTATAATGATTCAGCATAGATAATGTGCTATTTGAAAACACAAGGCCTTTGATCTTTAACCTTTCGAATCTCTTCTTAGAACTTCTGCTACTTTTTAGAGTCTATTAATGTCTCATTTTTTTCCTGGATTCTTAATTTACCTCTAGGTAGCATATATACTAGAAAATAGCAACATAAAAATCCGGACAGCTGTGTTTTATGTTAATCAAAAATTTCTGCTTAGGGAAATATAATGCACATTTTAAAAATACATTTGAATCTTGTATTTACCATAAATAGCCTTATAAATTTTGCCAGATCTCTTAAAATCCATGAAATTCATCTGAGAATTGAAAAGGAAACAATATCTACCTCATAAGTTTGTTATGATAAACAGTATATAGAAAATGTATAGATAACATATACTGACCAGGATGGCATGAACACTTCCCGTAGCTTGACTAAATTTTAGACAGTCTTTCTGTATCTGGGTCCCTGACCGCTGCTGGCCCCCACCTTGTTCCTGACAGAGCCAGCAGCCTAACTGCACATTTCACTCCTTTCCCTTCTTTAGTGTATTTACTTTAGAAAACATGTAAATTCTTTTTCTGCCATTTTCATATGTAGTCTCTTTTTAAAAGGCTTCTGATCATTTTACAACAAGTTTGTCTTTCTCAAAAAAACCTGTAGCCATCCTTTTAAAACATGTTATCAAGTAACATAGCACCTCTATCCCCCAGGCTCTGTGGAGAGTTACTTCATAGAGGCTCTTATCCAATTTGTAAAACTACCTCTTGTTATGAAGATAAGGCAAAGTTTAAGTTTTCTTAGGGTAAGGCAACTATAGCAAATACAGATAATGCCTGACCCTCCACTTCCATTCCAGCTGTTAAAATTTCTCCCAGCTTTGGTTTGAAAAGGGGTTGACTTTGGAAAGAGTTGTAGTCTCTCTTCTATATTGAAATAACTTTAAATAAAGTATTCTCCTCTGCTTAACTTTTCCTAGTGAAATGTTTGCCCTGACAATACCTACAACATTCCCTATGCTCTTGCCAGTACCTCCTTTATAACTCAGTTTTTCTTGCCTATGCAAAGAATCCTAAAGTTGCAATATGCGTTCATAATATCTGTTGTAAGGACTTAGTAAAATAATATATGCAAGAGTGTTTGGGAGACATTTACTAGTTATTTTGGCAATACACATAAAAATCCAGAAATTCAAAATAATAAAACAAATATCAGTTAAGGATGAAGCAGCCTTTAGTAACTAACACAAACTTAAAGCATTCATCATAAGAATGTATATCAAAATGTAGAATAAAAAATCTTAGATAATGTCTTCTTTTGAAATGTGTCTGTTCACAGCCTTCGTCAACTTTTTGATGGGGTTGTTGGTTTTTTCTTGTAAATTTCTTTAGTTCTTTGTAGATTCTGGATGTTAGTTCTTTGTCAGATGGGTACCTTGCAAAAATTTTTTTCATTCTATTGGTTGCCAGTTCACCCTAATAATAGTTTCTTTTGCTGTACAAAAGCTCTTAAGTTCAATTAGATCCCATTTGTCTATTTTGGCTTTTGTTGCCATTGCTTTTGGTGCTTTAGTCATGAAGTCCTTGCCAATGCTTATGTCCTGTATGGTATTGCCTAGGTTTTCTTCTAGGGTTTTTATGGTGTTAGGTCTTAGTTTAAATCTTTAATCCATCTGGAGTTAACTTTTGTATAAGGTGTAAGGGAAGGGTCCAGTTTCAGGTTTCTGCACATGGCCAGACATTTTTCCCAACAACCTGCACATGTACCACAGAACTTAAAGTATAATTAAAAAATAAGAAGAAGAAGAAGAAAGCTTAAGTTAATATTCTATAAATAAACTTTTTATTGTTATAGATTCAGTTTAAAAAATAGGAAATGTTAGATAATGTGTTTCCAAGAGTTTATGTGAACTTGATCTCTGCGTGAAAGCCTTTTTTCTAAGTTTATTACTTCCTAATAATAATTTCTAAAGCATCACCATTTCAATCATCACCATCATTGCCATCTTTTGTCTCTTCCACATTATCATTGTTATAATGTAGTAGAATAGTCACCTAATTCTATAACAACTCTATTTTTAAAGTATATTCCTCATATGAATGTGGTTAGGAAATGAAAGACAAAGTGTAAAACTTCCAATTTACAAAAAGTATACCCACATACAACAGGATAACACGAGTTGCTGTATGTGAGTCTAGAATAATGTCAGGTGCTCATCAGCCTCTGGATGTTATTAAAAAGTTTCATAATGACTGGGGACAGATGAGGCCATATTGACCAGGATATTCACAGAAGTGAGCTGCAAGGAAGAAGGTCCTGAGATAAGAGCTTCCACTAGTCCTGGCATGGTGGCTTACCCCTGTAATCCCAGGACTTTGGGAGGCCGAGGTGGACAGATCACCTGAGGTCAGGAGTCCAATACCTGCTGGTCAACATGGTGAAACTCCATCTCTACTAAAAATACAAAAACTAGCTGGGCATGGTGGTGTGCACCTGTAATCCCAGCTACTTGGGAAACTGAGACAGGAGTATCACTTGAACCAGGGAGGCCGAGGTTGCAGTGAGCAGTGATCACATGCCATTGCACTCTAGCCTGAGTGACAGACCAAGACTCTGTCTCAACATGAAAAAAAGAGCTTCACTATAAGAAAATATAGACATTAGAGCAGAAACAAGCAACACATCAAGCTTTTAATGGGATGAAACAGAAGAACTGGCGTCTGAGAGTTTTCACACCAACAAGAAGGATTTGAGGGAGAAAAGGTAGGATTTTTGTTTCCCTGAATGAAGATAACCCAACAAATATTCTCTTCCATTTTGGCATCTGAAGGTACCTATATTTTATTACTACCACATAGCTGGACATTTAAAAGCAAAGTTTGTAGTTTGACTAAAATAACACACTGAATATTTTCTCAGCATTCAGATGAGAGTCCTATTTGAGTCATAGTCCTTTTCTACAATGGCAGATGAAACTCATGCTGGCTTTCTATGTTGGAAAAAACCTAATCAGTCACTCTTAAATAGGAAAGAGCAAAAAATGTAAAAAAGGTTCTGGAAAGGTAAAAGCAAAAGAGAAATGAGTCACACTGAAAAAAGAAATTAGACACTGAATAAATAGAGATGATTTAGGAAATAAAAATATTATTGAAATAAGATTTTCAGAGGAATTTAAGAAATTATTAAAGCCACAAAATACAACCAATCTGTGCTGAAAAGAGGTATTCAAGATTAGAAATCTTACTCAAAATAAATATTATTCTGATCATATCATCTGATTATACACAAACATATAATATAACATTATATACATAATTTTTATATAATTGTGTGCATGTAATTAAGTCATGACAATCTGATAGTTTGAACATCATGTTTCTAATAAATTTTACTGGCACTGTGTAAAATAAATGAATCACAATCCTCATCTCACTCCAAAAACAAATGTTAACTAGAAACGGATCACAGACCTTAAATATAAGAGCTAAATATATAAAACTTCCAGATGGAAACATAAGGAATAAATCTTGTTTACCTTAAATTATGCAAGTATTTAAATTTTAAACAGGATACCCATGAAAGAGAAAGAGGGAAGAATAAGAAAAAGGAAAAAGAGAATGAGGAGGAGAAGATTTTAAAACAAATTATACTTCTAAAATTCAAACTTTACTTTTGGTTTTTAAAAGTAATTGTTAAGAAAACAAAAAAATACAAGCCAAAGATTGGCAGAAAATTTTTGCAAACCTTATAATCAATAAAGCGCTCATATCCAAACTATGTAAAAAATGGTTACAACCTGACAAAGGAAAATAAATAACCCTATAACTAAAGAGCAGAATCTTTAAGCAGACATTTTACCTAAGAAAATATAGATGGACAAATAATCCTATATAACTGGATTAATGAAAGATTCTTCAATCTCTCTGTATGTGTATGTATGTATATGTTTACTGATACACACATATATATATGCATCTATAAATACAAATATGGAAGCATGTATATATTTATACATCTACACATATGTACAGGCATGCATCCCTTAATGCTGAGAATACATTCTGAGAAACGCATCATTGAGCAATTTTGTCATGGTGTGAACATCACAGAATGTACCTACATAAACCTAGAAGGTATAGTCTAGTACACACATAGGCTACATGGTGTAGCCTCTGGCTCCTAGGCTGCAAACCTGTGTAGCATGCTACCGTGCTAAATTCTGTAGACATTTGTAACACAAAGGTAAGTATTGGGGCATCTAAACATACCTAAACATAGAAGATGTACAGTAAAAAATATGGAATAAAAGATTAAAATAATACATGTTTTTTAGGAACTTACTATGAATGGAACTTGAAGGACTAGAAATTGCCCTGGGTGTGCCAGTGAGTAGCGTGAGTGAATGTGAAGCCCTAGAATATTACACAATTTCACCGTCTTCCACCCAAGCTTCACCATAATTTGATGTTTTTTTGTTTGTTTGTTTTGCTTCAAACTTTTTAGCAGAATTCATGTGTCTCTGATGGGGCTTTTTATAATTAATGTCTTATCATTCCTAACACCTCAAGCTAGATGCCATGTTGAAGCAAGTTAGTTTCAGCTTATTTTGGAACAAAAAACAGTCTAAATCTATGCTTTTTCATGCTGTACAGTCCTCATGAACTTTTTGAAAATCCTCATATATAACCCAGTACCACAGTTCTTTATTATCTTTCTCAAGTATCATTTACTGTAAAGAATTGTATTACTACTAGTGGCACAAGGCAGTAGCTTTGTTTATGCCAGCATCACCACAAACACGTGGGTAATGAGTTTTGCGACAACATTATTATAGCCTCAACATCACTGGGCAACAGGAATTTTCCAGTAGTATTAATCTTACGGGACCACCATTGTACGTGAAATTTGACATTGATCAAAATTTTATGCGGCACATGACTGTGTACACACACACGTGCACACACACACACACGCACGCACACACACACTGCATGGCTATATATTTTTTCACATAAACCCAAGGCTGTCACTCACTTCAAAACTCTATAATGGCTTTTTAATTCATCCAATTAAAAGCCCAATTACACCTCTCACTCATCCTCTCCTACTCTACTGTTTCTCATTCACCTGCTCCAGACCCACTGCAGTCTTACTTTCTCCAGAGCACTGTAGTTATCCTCGCACCATAGGGACTTTGTACTGGTTGTTTCTCCAGCCAAACCTTGCTGTTATCAGATGCATATTTCCCCACTAAGCTCGTCTTCTTTCTAATATCACTCTCACTCGAGATGCCCTTAAAATCAGTCATACCTCTTCTCTCCCAAGCAGCACTTCACTCCCCATTACACCCCAAGACATTTTATTTCTTCCATAGTTCATACCATTCTGTAGTATATAATATAGAACTTATTTATGATGATTATTGTGTATTACCTGTTTCTCTCCCGTAGGGTTAAAAATATCATAAGGCCAGGTAATTTTGTCAGGTTTATTTGCTAATAAGCCCCAATTACTTAAAACAGTAATATGTAAGAGACTCAAAAAAACAAGGTAAGTGAATACATGGATTTAAACTGATTTACTTGTATATGTGCTATGGCACTTTTAAATTCTGATTTTTTTTTTTTAACCTTTTTTTCTGAGCATTATGTCAAAACATCTGTTTCAGGTGATTAGATATTTCAGAATAGTACCTAAAAACAAAATTAAAGGAACTAGAATTATCTATCAAGGATGTGGAATGGTGACTTAAAATCAATCTTTAAGCCTAAGTCGAAAATTAGAAAAGCATAAAATGAGCTTTTAACTCTAAACTTACATTTTATTTCTATTTAATGCAGTCGTATTTAGTAATTTTAGTTTAACGGCAATATACAAGTAAGCATCATACTTAAGCAAATCACAGCTGCACAAAAAAAGTTACCTAAAAAAAGTCAGTGATTCTTTAGTCTTCCAAACTCTGTAACCTAGAGCTTGTCTTACCTAGGCTACTACACTACCATTACAGCCAGTAACAAGAATAAAACAAGTAGAATGAGACACAAAGCATTTTACACTGTTACTACATATGAACTTCACAATAAACTAGAGTTTTGTTAAAGTAGATCTTACTACTGATGTGACAGGTTATACAAAAAAGCAAAAACAGTGCATATTATCTAAAGACCCATGACAAGACAAATTCATATGGTTACAAATTCATATGGGTTGAAACTAACACACAAACCAACCCTTTCTATTTACCAAGTAACACCCTGGCTTGCACTGTTTATTAAGGTGCACACATTTCTTATGGCTGCAGATTTCTTTTCTATAAGGGATCAAGAACATAGCTCTCATTTCTTTTATGAAATAGAATGTGACCAAAACTTGAAAGTTAAGATTGGCTGAACACCAGTCTAATTGTGCCATATCAATATCTACTTTGATGTTGATTTTTACGTTCATATTCCTTGTAGTATTAGTTTGTTTCCAGATTTTTAGGATATAAAATTATCCACATCTATGAACTCCAACATACATCCTATCATGCATTTGTGATCTCCCCTTCATCTCTGCCCCCATAGGCCTAGCCCAAAACACCAATTCCTCTAATGTAGCCTACTCTGAGTTTCCTATTTTCACTTTTCCATTACAAATTCCTAAAATAAGATTTATTACATCTAAGAATTTTCTAGGATCCCATGTCTGAGAAACTATCTAAAGATAGGAAATTCCATAGGAGGTTTCAGGTAATCTTTTAACTTAGAGGGTGCGTAGTTTACCTACACTTAGAAGTGGCCAAAAATACACAGACCCTTTAGAATGTAAAATATAGCCAGAAGAACACCAAACTCCTCTCACAATTTGAAAGTGTTGTGATCTGCTTCAGTATTTATATCATTGTACAGATAAACCAAGAGATTTAACTTGGTTGAGGCCTAATGATAAAATAAGCTTCAGTTGGTTCTGCTTTAGTGTTCTGGAAGGCAACAGAACAGCAAGACACTTCAAGCAATATGGTGTAACACACTGATGTTATTTAAAAAAACACTTATAAAACCATTTCCAGGTATATTGCAGTTATTTTTTCTTATTTTTATAATATAAAAATAAAAAATTAGACTTCTGTTTTTATGCTTTTTTCCTCCATCTTTTCTTTCCTCCCTCACATCGTCATTTTATTCTTTTCATTTTCCCATTTTTCCTTTCAAATTTACTGTATGAGACATTGGCAGACCTCAAAAAGTTAAGGGTGGCAATCTACATAATAACTATTGAAGTTAGCTGGGACGGTAGCCCAGAGACTTTGATGAGATACATGCTATTGAACAAACAAGTAAATGGATTATGATTAACAGAATTTAATGTCCTCAATGGTTAAAAAATGAGGTCTAACTATAGAAAAGGGGAAAAACTACTATGAACACTGCTGTATTGGATTAGAAGGATAGCTATTACTACACACACCTGCTTTATAATACTGCAATTATACATCTATGCATGTGTGTGTGGACTATATGTATACACACATTATTTATGTTTATATATGTAATTGTATTATACAAATACGTGCACATATGCAGATACACATTCATATGCATATACACATAAGCATTCACAGATAAATTTTATATTACATATAAAATATGTAAATATATTACACCGATAAGTTTTATATTACATGTAAATTTTATATTACATATGTACACATGTGTGTACATATTTAAATGCATGTACATGTACATGTATATTCATGTATTTACTTTCTGTCTGTATTCACTAAGAGGCACTGTGAGCAATAATACTCTATTAGCAATTAGCATATCATATCTAGCACTAAGATCTTTTTTTCTACATACTACTTCCATTAAAAACAACCCTGAAATTACACAGAGGAATGCCTGATCCCAGGACTAGGGCAGGGAAATAAACATGAAACATTTGCTGAAAAATATACTGCTAGATTCTTTGAGAATAAATTGTAGCCAAACTATCAGCACGTCTGGGACATAAAAGCTTTAATAATGAAGAAACATACATGCTATTTGAATAAAGAGAAGGTATACAAAAATAGAATAATATAATGGTAATTGGAATAAGAAGGAGCTAAACCAACTGGAAATGATTAAGTTGTTCATAAAGAAGGGGATAAAACAAAAGGAGATTCAGGAGCTTACTACTGGGGACTTTTTCACACATTAACCCTGGGAGAAGCAATTACACCAGTTCAAGCAATTACCTTTGACTAAAAGGCTTTATTTTACTATCTCAATTTATTCCAGATTGAATAAATTGAAATAAAATTTTGCTGAAAGAGACTGGGAAATTAAAATATTAGTTAGGATGCTAAATTCAGCATGCTTGTTTAGGCAATGGAAGGAAAACATGATTAATTGAAGGGTTAAGATTTTTTTTCCTCTGAACTCCAGTGAAGAATATAAAAAAGAAAATATGGTTGTAGTCAAATGGTTGGGATTGGGTGAACAAAATGTTTTGGAATTATTGATTCTTGCTATTCAAAGTTTTATAATACTTGCTGAAGAAAGGGAGAGCAATTCAAAGGAACAAAAGCTACAATTGGAAGATATATCGATGATGTGGTTTAAGGTACTACATTTATAATAGAATTATAGGTTGAAAGATAAGAAATAAAAAAAGAAAGAACTATAACATGTGGTAGCATCATCTATACCTGTATGCTTAATTAAAAAGAATATGATATATGAGGAAGTTTTAATATTATTATATTTGTGTGTTAGAACCAATTTACAACTTTTTTACTCAGTTTTACTTTTCAGGCTACATTACCAGAATGTTCATTCATAACAGAGATAAAGAGTTGCTAAATTTTGGTAGGAGAATAAGATGCCTATTTGTATTTATTTTCTCAAAGTGCCTCTCTTTCCTAAATATTCCATGTCTTTATTTTACCTACACAGAGAATCTGAAAATTGAAATAACAGAAACTCATAATAAATTAATTTACATAAAAATACAGATATATTATATCTGCACAATTCAAGTGTGAATTAGAGAAAACAATATTATTTAGCTTCACATCTAAATATTGTCTTGTAATTTTTTCAGTAATTGATTTTCTTGAATATATTTAAGAAACATAATCAAGTGAGATTAAAGTGTATCACAAATCCTTAGTCCTGCATAGACACTCTGAGATTTTGATTCTATTTTATTTCATAAAAAAATGTGGAGATATGTAAATCATTTACCAGTTTTTAGAATTTTCATCATCTATCTACACTGAAAAAACTGTTTCTCCCCATCTTTATTTTTCTTCTTCTAATATGTTCAAATCAAAATTAGTCTTAATTTGACATATTTGGAAGTGTTAGATCTTGGCATGAGACTACCATTACTTTCCATGAATACATTTCAGAGGTAAGTGCCTGAATCCAACACAAATTGCGAAAAGTATTGTAGAGTTTAATGAAAGCTTATGAGTCCCATAGGACATGACAATATTTTCACTCTTTTTTTTTGTGTAATAAATAACAAAAAATATTTTGATTTTCTTTTACTCTTAAGTGTTCCAGGATAGCAAGCCACTTTAATAAGATTCCTATGATACTATAATAATAAATTATGAGTTATTTTAATTTATATATTTCTATATACAATTTTATAAGAATACAAAGAAAAACTAAACTTTTTATTAAAGATAATATTTCAATGTGATAAACATTGGGTATCTTGTGATGTATTGCTACTAATAATATGTTATATATAAAATACATATACATGTATACATTTTATTATGTCCCCAAAACTAATATATTTGTAATATATTGAGTCCTTTACATGCTCTTTTAAAGTTAGTAAATCAAATGTAAAGATGATATTTATGTATGTACGTATATATGTGTGTGTATGTATGTATGTGTTTATCTAAGCATAATTTTATGTGAACTATAAAGTGAACCCAATGTGAACTCAATGTGAATATAAAGGAAAAAGTAATTTTTTTATTTAACAATAAGGAAAGATTTAAAATATTTTAGATACATAAATAAGGCAAACAAAGCTCATCTGTGAACACTGATTTTCTAGAGATGATGATCTCGTGTTTTTGGAATATTTTATATATCACAAATTTTTCCTTCATAGGTTTAGAATAAATAAAATTCTTTAAAAATAACTAAAATAAAAGTAATACATGAATGAAATTTTAGTTATAGTGATTATAAAGAAAGTGATTGTCTTTGACAACTTTAAGTCTGAATCAAGTAATTTATAAGATTTTTAATAGTCTCTAGCATTATTTTTTATCATAGTTTTAATTCAGTTTGTGAACTAAGCAAAGTTTCATGTGATATTGAATAACATCCCTCTAAACTCACACATAATACAGTAAGTTAATGTATATACTTAATAAAAATAATAGTTCTAACTGCTTATCTTCAAAATAAAAAAGTCCTGTGTGGAGGTAGATATGTATTTATATGGAACACTTACTTTCAGCTAGCAGAAAAACAGCATAACTGTAATAGGTAAGATGGGTTTAATGTATCAGTGAGTTGGCCGAAAACTCCAAGTTTCTATGTACTTAATGAGAAGGTTTAAAATATGAAACGTTCAGGCACAGAAGTAACAATATCGTACATTCTATTCAAGGGTGTCCCAGCATAAACAGAACAGATGTGAAAAACGTAAGCTAGAAATGCTGGGAGATATTAATAAGCAGAATTAAAAAGTAAATGCTAACATTCAGAAAGTTATACCTGCAATACTTGAGAATTTGGATTTGTTAAGATTCAGAAAAATCACAATATTATATTTATTCTTCCAACCTATGTCTTCTTAGATAGAGGATATAATTAAAATACCATACAGTAGGTAGTATTTTCAAGAGATACTATTATGTTTTACCCTTTGATAAATGCTTTTCCTCTTCACTTTTCTGAAGGCATCCCCACAGACTGTCCAACTCAAAGAGATGCAAAGCTTCTATCTCTTATTTTCCTTCTCTTCTATTCCTTCAATTATTTATCATTTTATATGTCCCTAATGATGAAGTTTTCCAAGAGTAAAGTAACCAGCCCATTTTTTAAAAGTTAAAACTTTTAAAAGGTTGGAATGTTTCTGTGTATATTTTGATAGACAGTATTTGTTTACTCAATAAAACATTCAGAAAAACAGGGATGGTATAAAATTGTTCATTTTTCTAAATTCCTTCCAAATTCTTCAGAGTGTATTTCATGAGGAGATACTCTTTTGTTATTGTGAACATTGCTCATTGCAGAAGAGGTATTCAGTATTGTGTGCTCTTGAAGATTTTCAGATAAGAGTTACTTAACATGGAAGAGTTCACCTCTGCAAACGATATTTTTCTTTTGAAAAATTTACATTGCAAACAGTGGTCATATTATAATTTGATGAACTGTAAGTGCATAGCATGGTGTATAAAATGTATTGACCAGAAAAACACATAATTATTTTATAAGAAAGTGATTATCCCCATAAAACATACAATCTAAATAATGCATAGACCTGGTCGGGAACATTCACACAGTAAACAAAGACGCAAAATGAGAGCCACCCCTGTGTAAAACATTATTTCTCAAAGACTCACTTTTGACAAATTCAGTTTTTTATTTTGATGGAGAATACTTCCAAAAATATGAACATATGTTTATGATGTATGCAAGTTAAAATAATATATGTTGATTTCTTGCTTTGTAAGTTAAAGAAATGTGTTATCTTACAGAACTTTCTTATGAGTTACTTGTACTTTTTTTTAATTCTTTCTACTGGCAACTTATATACATTTAAATACAAATGTTGATTTACTTTTCAACTTTAATGTGTTATCACATTTTTCCACCTACAACATATGGATTTTTAGCTTATTTATACAACCTTTCTACAAACATCTACATTTCTTAACATATTTTTCACTTTTAGTATAATGTTAGTTTTAAACACCATACATGACATCATCATATTTCATCTTATTTATTTCAAAAGTTCACTTTTTAAAATTTTACATACATGTTTCTTTTAAATTCGTTTTTATATAGCATTTCATTCTAAGGCAAAATTTGATTTTTGTCACCTCTATAATAAAATTATTTCACAGTTACTCACTGGTGATCTGTAAGATACCCAGACATTGATATACTGGACAAAATTCTTTGTAATCATTCTCTGCATCCTAACCTCTTTCTATGCTCTGGGAATTTAAACCATGTGCTGCTCCTTTAAGTGACCATGTACTCTACTCACCTCTCCTAACCTTCACATATTCTACCTCCTATGTTAGAATAACTTTAAAATTTCTTTCTGCTTCACTTGTAACTACTGCCTTCAAACCCTGTTTAGAATGTTGTCCATTTATGAACTCTTTCACATGGTTCCGTAGTATTCTTTATAAGTTTTAGGAAAATATCACATATTATATGTATATGTAAACTAGACATGCATTTTTTGATTATGGCTAAATATTATTTAGTTTAATACCCTTTACAGTCTTGATACTTAGAAAATAATTAATATTTACTGAAAAGATTATTTATAAATAACCAAAATAGACTCATTTAAAATATCGTGACCCAAGTTATAATTATCTGAATTTTTGTCTTCGCAACTAGGTTAGCTAATTCTATTCTTTCCCTTGTAAAATTCATTCTTCCTTTAAAAAGCAGGGAAAACTTATTTTTAAACTTAAGTTATATTAAGCTCTGTATAAAATGCCCCCAAAATGTGTCATTAAATGTAGAGGAAAACAGAAGCACTTTAGCCCCATGTGCAAAACTCCTAAGTTGCCAATCTATGTTTTACTGGCTACCTTTAATCACTTTGATCCAGATATATTGACTTTTTTTCTCCTTCTCAGAATTTCCTTTTGACACCAACTGTTTTCCTTTACCAGACTGCTCACTTTCAGATCTTGTTCTGGTATCTGTCAAAAATGTCATATTCTCATGTAGGCCTTCCATAGCAGTTATCTATTGCAAAAATAATGCTGTGTAACAAATCATCCAGAACTCAGTGTCTTAAATAGGATTTATTTAGCTCATGCATCTGTAGATTACTGACTTACACTGAGATCAGCTGGTAGTTCTTCACTTTATATTTAGGCTCAGTCACATATCTGTTGACATGCTAAATTTTAGCAAGGCCTACAGGGATGACCTGACCATTTGTCTCACATCTTCCAGGCATACAAGTCTAAGTAGATATGATTTGTTAAGCTCATGTGTCTACATGTCACTCATTTTTAGTGGGAGGCAAGATTACAAACCATAAATTAAAAACTTGACTGTATCTTACATGCTGACATCCCATTGGCCAAAGCAAGTCAAACTGTCAGAGTCAGAATGAAACAGTGGAAGAATTAGATTCTACCACTTTAGTGAGATAAGCTGCAACACAACATATCTAAAAATGTAAACACAGGGAGAAGTGAAGAATTGTAACCTTCAATAAAATTAATTTACCGTAGTCTGCCCTGAGGCCAAACTATTCACATTCCTTTCATATTACAAATGCACTCATTGGCTACTATATCCAACAAAGTTTCTTTTAATCAGTTCAAGCTCAAAGTCTAAATATCAAGCCCAACTGAGGCTCATCTTAATCGTGGGAACTAAGAACTAAAAATACACCCTCTGTAAAATCTAAAATATGCAGTAGTGAGAGAGACCCAGAATAACCACAATGAACATTTCATTTAAAATACAGACAAATAATGGAAGGTATAGAACAGTAGCTGGTACACAGCAGTTTTCAGATCCCTCTGGCATGGTGTAGTGTGGACTGCCATTTCTGGGAATAAAAAGTATCCCCTGAAGAAACAATTCTATTTCGTAGGAGTGTATTCTTTTCAGCCTGCTTTCCTCCATTTGTCTTCACTTTACCTCCTTGGACACCATCTGTTTTTACTAAACTTCTTGAGCACTTTTGTTAAAGTCACTAGAAAATATTTCCGGATTTTCTCAGCCTTTCTCTTAGCAAAATTCTCAAGGTTCCAATATTTGTTTTTTGAGCAGATTCAATATACTGAGACTGTAGAAACATTTTTCATCATTTCTTGAAAGTTTTTTTGAGCTTTAGTATTCACTGATTATAATCCAAACTCTATAACAACATCAGCACTCATAACTACTTTCCTGTAATATCTCCTTCTCTAGATTTATTTTCTGCTATTTTGAGACCAGGCCTCTGAATGCTATGACCTAAACCTCTGTACAATCTTTACTGAGAGAAATGAAAGTGTCTTGGAGGCACTGCCTTAATTTTTTAAAAGTTCTTGACAAAGAGTTTTACCACTGATGTGTGAGATATGCTCTGAAGACATATCTGATCTCAGAGTATTGTAATAGCCCAGGTACAAAACAGTGTCATTTCCTTTCTTACCAAGTTCCGGTCCTTTTTAGAAACTACATCCCACTTTATTTTTTTCAGAATTTCCCTGTCTTATTGTATTTTTTTTCAATTAAAAGAAATCAGTTACTTCTTCCAATATTTACTATAGAGAACGCTTATCCGAATTTAAATGTTTCTTTCATCAAATTTTCATTTTGTAAGTTGTAGAAGGCCACAATTTTACAAAAAACTCCACTGCTGGATAGCATAAATTATCAGTTTTCAGGATCCGTAGTAGTATTACAATCATTTGCAGGCTTCTGCTAACTAATACAATATTTTATGGGATTTTTATTATGATAGCACTCCATTTTAAACTACTGATTCCTGTATCAGGCTGACATTGCTGCAATGATGCTGTATAACAAATTATCTCAAACCTCAGTGGTTTAAACCAGTAAGCATCTATTACACCCGAGAGGGTGCAGGTCAGGCATTTTTCCTTTCCATGTGGGTGTGCAGTTCTTCTAAGCTTGGCTTACCTTCACATCTGTCCAGCAGCCTGTTTTTTGTCAGACCGTGAGACAGGATGACTTTTCCTTATGTTTCTCACTCTTTAGATGTGGGTACAGGCATATTATCTGGCAATAACATAGCTTCAAAAGTCGAAGCAAAATCCCCTACTTATATGAAATTGGCTTTCCAAAACAAACTCAATGCCTGAATTCAAATTCTCCATATTTAAGCAGTGGAAAAACAAACACTGCCTCTCTTTAGTGAGATAGCTTGCAAAGTCACATGCTAAAGCTCATGGTGAAAGGAGACTGGGACCAGGAATTTAATGAAACTGCATATTTTTTTACTAAATAAGAGTAAGTGCATCACATGTCCTAGTGTGTGTCAAGCATTTTCCTATTTTATTTCTTCAGTGTGCCCTGCAATTTTGAACTTATCTGATTTTCATCCTTGGAGTCTTTATTAACCCTTAGATTCAAATACTTCATAATTTCTGGACTACCGAGGGCACTTATTATTTTAGGTATTGTAGAATTATTGGAGTATTTATGTGAGATTGTAATCAGCAATATAGAAGACTTAAGACTAATCCATGTAGCAAGCACTGAATTATTTCAATCAGATGCTACATAAAGTTTATAGGGACCAATGAGCAAATGTGATCACAAAGCTTCTCTTCCAGAGTAGAATTCTAAGAGGAGCAATAAGAGTGAAGCAGTGTATGAGAAATAGGCTGGCACTCATCTCAAGGACAGTATACACTAATAATTAAAAAGGCCATTAAATCAGTCAGCAGCTTCTACAACTAAAGGTTGTCTAGGTACCTACTCAGTGGTGCAAGACTCTTTAATTTATCATTGTCAAAATTTTATTATAGATATTATAGTATAAATTGATATACAATGGAATCAAGGTAATTTGACATTCATTTCAGAAATAGCCAATTGAACAAAAACATAAAAACAAACAATACAAAAAACCACTCCAAATTTAGAAGAGTTGGCATAGCAGTTGAAAGAATAAACCATTTAGAAGAATGGATTATTTAGGCAGATGATAGCTCTTTGTGGTGGTCAGATATTTCCAGCTTTAGCATTTGGATGTAACAAGATGTACCTATCAAAAAACATAGTAAAATTTTTGAGCTCGGCCATGAGGTCACTGTGGGTGGGCCAGCGGTGGGAGAGAAAGTGATGGCTGCTTGCATTCAGCACTGCTACCCAGAGAACTGCTGGTGAGGACTGCAGTTCTGAGAACCCTCCTGATGAGCTTCTCTTGATGAATGAGTTTTAACGGTAAAAGCTGTTAAACTGCAGAAGAAAGTCTAGGATTTAATAATGAGATATCAGAGACCCGTAGCTTATTGTGAAAACGTAAGGAGGCAAAACCAGAGATGTGTAGAAGACTCCAAGATATTTGGAATCCAGAGTTTCTGTAAGATCTCGGTGGAGGTGGTCGACATTTTGGAGAAGACTTAAGAGTGCATTTCTGAAGAATCAGAGCCTGGGAACCAGAAGCTCAGGCCGGAGAATGTCTTTCAAGGGTTGTCACTTTTTACTACCTTATCAAATAAGAAAAAAATTTCTATAGAGGAAGATTTTTTAAAAAGTCACAAAGGCCACACAGAACTTCTGGACAGAAAGAGAAAAATAAAGGAGAAGAAAAAACAGAAGGAAAAAAAAAATAGCAGAATTTTTCAATTTTGTAGATCTATCACAAGCAAAACCTTGAATGAAATAAGGTAGATACAAAAAAATACAAATATGTATAAAGTTAAAATATATAAGCAATATTAATACACCATGTTGGAAATTATGTTAGTTGAGATTCCTAGCCAGCATATGCTAAGCAAAGGCAGATAACAGGGAACTCTTTAAGTTTTGTTATTATTTTATTAATATTGTTTTGGTGTCCGGGGTGTGTTTCATTTGTTAGAATTAATTTAGCTGTATGCTTTTCACTTTTGTACTTTTTGATAACTATGCAATGCATCTGGAAAAATGTTAATAACACAATCCCACAATGCGGTGTGAAATGTTACCATTTTACACCCATAGTTGGGGGAAAAGTTAAAAGTGTGATGTATTAAGAAGCAGGAGCTAATGTAGTTAATGTAACATTTTGTTAAAAAGTCTGCATTATTCAGCAATGTCAGAAATACATATGCATATGGTAATAAAATTTTACTGATTGGTACATATCCTAAATGATCTCTGACGTATGTGTAATATGAAATGTGCATATAAAAATTCATATCTCATAATGGCAGAAATGAAAAGCAATAAAATCTTGACAAAATATTATCTGGATTTCTAATATGTGTTATAATCAAGTGGCGATATACAATATTACAATGGAATTAATAATTTAACTATTAATTAATTGTTGTAACAATTTTACAACCCAAGCTCAATAAATCTACAAAACATAATGTTGACAAAAATAAGCAAGTAATGAACTAATGTAAATAAGATATTTACATTTATATAAATATCAACATCAAGTCAAAATTAAACTGGTTAGTGTGGAAGATCTTACATAAATGGTAAATTGATAAAGTCCAGTGCAGAAATAAATATATAAAAATACAATATAGGTTATGCCTAGGGAGGAAATGAGTGATTTTGATAGAACTGAGAGAGACATATATATATATATAGAGATGTGTGTGTGTGTGTACTTAAAGATAATAGTATTGTTTTACTTGCAAATTTGTAAATAATGTTTGTGAACATTCACTTTATTAATTACTCTTTAAAGTGTGCCTATGGATATAAACAATCCCCGTTGAATAATTGATAACACTTCAATAATCTTTACATTTGTCAGTTGAGAAAAATGACAAATCTCAATCATTTAAGATTTATTGGTGTAAGTTGAGGAAACGTCCGGAAGACAGATCTATGCCTTTCTCTGAAGATGATTTTGAGGACTCCAAATTTAAAGGGGAAAGGGGAGATAGTGAGAAGTACATGATTTTCATGTAAGAGGTGGGTAGGGAAAAATAGTCATTCATGCCTTTGTCTGGCTCAGTGAATCTGCATTTTATGCATAAGATAAAATAAAATCTGTAGAGAAAAAAAAAATGTGGGGAATCTGCATTTTACATAAGATTTCCAAAATGGGGAAGGGGAACAATCAGATATGCATATATGCCTGGTCGGGGGGTTGTGGACCTGTAAAGATAAGCTATCAATTTGTGTTGCCACACTGAAATTTTAACAGCTCACTAGGAATTTCCTTGGGAGCTAAATATGAGGGAGGCATGTTGCTTTTCATCTTGTAGCTGAACCAAAAAGGGGTATTCATAAAAATACAAAAAGATAAAATAATGAGGGCTATAAATCATATTATATGCATGTATATAGATATATAATGTTTATATCCTAATATGTATAATGTACCCCAGTATGAAATGAAAAGGGAGATGGGTTGGAGCTCTGCAAACCACAGAAAAGAGGAGAGGAAGGTGGAAACGTTGAGTGTTTTGACCTTCAAATTTGTTGTCTTTTAGATGAAGATGATGAGAAATGCTCTGAATATAAGGAGAAAGGTTGACACCTATTCCATCTTCAGGCTCTTCAGTATGGGCTGTGTCAAAAATGCACATAAGGCCATTTGTATGGCCTATACAGAAAGAGGTTTCCAAGGGCTCTGGATCAGAACAGTGAGGATGCAAGAGAGTAAAGCAAAGAGAATCCAGTGATGGATTACATGGCGGATTCGGACTTTTGACAGTAACTGTAGTAAATCGAGATTTAAAGCAAAGCAGGATCGCCCTAGATTTTCTTTGAAGACGGCAGTCGTTCTTCACATGCTGTCTAACCCGCTCATTTGAAGGTGAAAAATAGCTGGAATGCAGTGTGTCACACGGATATTTGGTTTTCTCTTCGTGTGTTAACTTGCTTAGGTTAACAGCCTCTAGCTGCAGCCACGCTGCCGCAAAGGACACAATTTCATTCTTTTTGTACCACCTTTTCTTTATCCAGTCCACCATTTATTGGCATCTAGGGTGATTCCATGTGTTAATTTGCTAAGGATAATGACCTTTTTTATGGCTACGGAGTATTTCATGGCATTTGTGTACAACCTTGTCTTTATTCAGTTCACCGTTTATGTGCATTTAGGTTGATTTCATGTCTTTGCTATAATGAATAATGCTGCCGTGAACATATAAGTGCAGGAACGTTTGTGGTGGAATCATTTATTTTCTTCTGGGTACCTGGTAATGGGATTCCTGGGTCTAATTGTAGCTGTGTTTGAAGTTCTTTGAGAACTCTCCAAACTGCTTTTCACATCGAGTGAGCTAATTTACATTCTAACCAACAGTGTATATGTGTTCTCTTTTCTCTGCAACCTCACCAACGTGTTATTTTTTGTCTTTTTACTAATAGCCATTCTGACTGGTGTGAGATGTTCAGCTTCGTTTTGATTCTCATTTACCTAATGATTAGTGACATTGAACATTTTTCAGATGTTTGCTGGCTGCGTGTATGTCTTCTTTTGAAAAGTATCTGTCCAAGTCCTTTGAGCATGTTTAAAGGGACATTTTGTTCTTACTTGCTGAATAGAGTTGTTTATAGATTCTGCATATTAGACCTTTGTCAGGTGCATAGTTTGTGAATCTCTTCTCCCATTCTGTGGATTGTCTGTTTACTTTATTAATAGTTTATTTTGCTGTGCAGATGATCTTTAGTTTAATTAGGTCTCACTTGTTAATTTTTGCTTTCGTTACAATTACTTTTGGATATTTATTCATAAATTCGTTGCCGTGGCTGATGTCCAGAATGGACAAATCCAACTAACAAAAAAGAACAAACCCAGAAACATCACACTTCCTGAATTCAAAAGCTACAGTAAACAAAATATCATAGTGCTGGCACAAACACAGACATAAAGATTAATGGAACAGGATAGAGAGCCCAGAAATCAAGCTGCACACCTCCAGTAATCTGATCTTTGAAAGGTCAACAGCAAGCAATGGAAGAACGACTCCCTATTCAATAACTGGTGCTAGGATAACTGAAGAGCCATATGCAGAAGTTTGAAACTGGACCCCTACCGTTCACCATATACAGCCTAATCTGCCAACTTGGATTTCTTATCTCTGAATTTAACTTTTGAAACAAAGTATTTCCACATCTTTGTTGTGTTTCCCCAAGTTAACTTTTACTCATGCCATAGTTCTAGTTTAGATTATGCTTTCTCAATATACAGGGAAATTTAGAGCAAAGGGTTTATATCTGAAAAACTGAACTAAAAAGCAAAAGTAGAAGAGAGAGCTAAGCCTAACAAGTAGTTCTGAAGTCAGCCAGCAGAACTAATACACCTATACTAAATAGACATACGGTTTTATCTTTTTCAGATATTAATTTCCCTCTTTCAAAAATGGAGGACTCACACTAGAAAATCTGTTCAGTAACATTCAGTCTAAATTCTTTAAGTTCTATAATTCTGCCATTTTGGTCACCCAAATTCTGTGAGAATTTGTATTACTGTCCCCCACTGATGTGACTTTTCACTATTCCAAGGAGATTGTTGTAATCTGCATCCATCACAAAGGCACTGGGTATTTGCTATGCAAGAATACTTAAAAATTCCAGATAAGATAGACTGTAACTGTATTAACAGAAAAGAAGCATAAATATTCAGAAACAGTAGGTAATCCAGAAGTCATTTATATTTGATTTTAAAATTTATTATGAAAATTACATTCTATAGCAGAATTCTTCCAATATAATTTATTTGGGATGATATTTAAATTTTTTGCATTTCCTTGTCATCCACAACTGAAGGTGAAATGAGTTAGCACACAAGTATACTTGGGTGGAAAATAAATCTATTTTGGAATATAGGTTCTGTGAAAAATTTTTTTTAAAAGACAATAGAGTAGTATTTGCTCGGAGCAAGGTCCCATATCAATCACCAAATCACTAATATAAAGTTGAGATAAAGGCATAGGGTGCCCGGGATTTTGTAGCAGAACTTCTTCTCATTTTCATATCTCACATGTATCTCTGTATATTTACATTAACATATTCCCAAATGAGACAATTTTTCCACACCATTCTTAAAGGTCTCTTTTTTTCTACATTCATTTTCTAACATTTGGTGGTTGTGTACAATCTTGAGTGTACACATAGGAACATCCTTAAATCTTGGGGCTTCCTTGGTCGAAAGAAAATAAGAACATGACCAGTCTTCAGATGATAGTAGTGAAAATCAAAAGTACAATCACACATTAATTAAACAATAAAAACAAGATTACAAGAACAACATATGATACAGCTTTTTTTAATTTGAGAGAATATTTTCATCTTTAATGTCTCTCTTTCTGCTGTAATACACTATTATTTCTGTTTTGTATTATATGTACTATATGGAACTATTAGCAATTCTCCAAAAGTTTGCTTAATTTTCTCTTTTCCCAGTCTTCAAAATTTCCCACTCCATCACCTAAAAATATGCTTTCAACTTTTCTATGATAATCATTAAATAAAATAATTTTTAAAAACTGAAAAGATAAAAAACAAAAGAAGCCATTCTTGACTCCATGTCTTCTTCCAGTTAAGATTTTCTCTTGTTTCTATAACTTGTAATTTTTTTTGAGTTGACTCTGTGTTAATTTGTTTATGTAATAACAGATTGCATGTATATTTTTCCTCTAGAACTATCAGAATCTAGGGAAAAGCCTAAGGTTGACTCACTCGATATCTCTAGTAAGTAGAATAGTCACTGAAATGTAACACACAATCAATAAACATTTATTACAGTATAAATGACTCCACTTTAAATAAACAAGTGTTTATTTAAACAAAATATTTGAAGCAAAAACCCATAAATAATAAAAACAGATGATCACTGAAGGTTTAAAGATAATTTCAAAACAATAAATTATTAGATAATATTTTTTAAATCTGAAAACCAAAATTTTAGTTTTCATAACATATTTTAGGCAATGTTTAAAATCAGAAGTACAAGCATATATTATTTAATCTATTTTGGCTCTATTTCTTCCATTTCTTTTATGCTGAATGGTTGTATGAAGACTTTGATTCACAAAGACTGACAAAACTTTTGCAAATGAGGACAATAGACATCTGCAAAGAATCAAAAAGAGTATCATAAAAGGCAAACAAATAAGAGGGTAGATATCAGCAAAATACTGTAAACACTTCAGAAATTATGAACCTCAACATAATCCCAGCTACTTGGGAGACTGAGGCAGGAGAATCGCTTGATCCCAGGAGGTGGAGGTTGCAGTGAGCTGAAATCGTGCCATTGCACTCCAGCCTGGGCAACAAGAGCAAAACTCCATTAAAAAAATAAATACCACATATGCCTTGAAACTATGTACATGAATACATCAATTAAAAAATTGAAGAGACAAAAAGCATCCCCCCAAAATTGTTTTGTTAAAACAGCACTTCAAATAAAACAAGTAGATAAGAAATAATTGTAATAAATTTCAAAAGTGTATTTATGTAACTCTTAGTTTCAGACATTCTACTTTTATCTATTTTAAACTTCATATAACTTAAACAAATGAAACAATAGTAAATTTTTTTTTTTTTTTTTTTTTTGAGACGGAGTTTTGCTCTTGTTACCCAGGCTGGAGTGCAATGGTGCGATCTCGGCTCACCGCAACCTCCGCCTCCTGGGTTCAGCCAATTCTCCTGCCTCAGCCTCCTGAGTAGCTGGGATTACAGGCACGCGCCACCATGCCCAGCTAAATTTTTTTGTGTGTTTTTTTTTTTTTTTTTTTTTTTTAGTAGAGACGGAGTTTCACCATGTTGACCAGGATGGTCTCGATCCCGTGACCTCGTGATCCACCCGCCTTGGCCTCCCAAAGTGCGGGATTACAGGCACATCAATTGTTTACATTTGTTTACATTTATTTTTCTGTATGTTCCTAATTTTTAAGCACTTGATTCTAAGCTTGAAATATACCCTTTTGCAACAAAAATGAAAATTAGTGTGTATTCTCTGATGAACCACGATGTTATTTAAATCTAGGAAATCTTGACAGAGTAGTACTTTATCAGAATTTCACATTTGATTTTTTTTATTTGTCCCAATTATTCCTTTATATTTTTCCTCTAGTGCAATATAAAATCTCAAAACATTCACTTACTGTATTGGTTGTAGTATCTTTTGTCACCTTGGCATTATTCTGCAGTAAACATATACAATAATGCATACTTCAGTTATTTTATAACCTGTTTCTCATTTGTTTTTGTCCAATGTTTCTTTATTTAAATTCAGGCTATGCATTGATGCAGTTTGTTCCTACTGCATAACAGAATGCCAGAGGCTGAGTAGCATATAAACAACAGAAATTTATTTCTCACAGCTCTGGAATCTGGGAAATCCAAGATCAAAGTGTCAGCAGATTTGGTGAACGGTGAGGGTCCTTTCTCTGGTTTATAGATGGCACCTGGTAACTGTGTCCCTACATGGGAGAAGTGAGAAGGCACTTTGTTGGAGGATCTTTCATAAGGGCACAAATTCTATTCCTGAGCCCCATCCTCATAATTGAAACACCTCCCAAATACTCTTATCACCTAATACTGTCATATTGGTGATGAGGTTTCAACATATTAATTTTGGGGGACACAAACATTCAATGGATACCACTTATTTTTTCCATGATTAATATATAAATAATATCGCCTTTGTCTAATCCATCATGTCACTATGCTCATGATGTAGGTTAGTGTCAAAGTTGACGATATTGTTAGTTTAATGACTGCCAGATTTCTCTTCCATAAATGTATTTGTGTTTCTGATTAATGTGGTATCTGTTGGAAGATACATTGAAACTATAAACATAATCTATTTCTTATCAAAATTGTACTTATTCAGTTTAACATTTATTTATGATTCTTAACTGCATCATTATGCCCATAATGATTAGTTGGAATTCTAGTTAATGAAATAAATTTCTCTATAACTAATTTTGAATTGCTTGATTGATGAATATCACAATGAACTCATAGATATTTAAAATATGCAATGGTTTATAAACTAGTGATTCAATGATTTATATATTTATTTATACATATTTATTTATTTATATTTGAGATGGAGTCTTGTGCTGTCACCCAGGATGGAGTGCAATGGCATGATCTTGGCTCACTGCAACATCTGCCTCTCAGCTTCAAGTGATTCTCCTACCTCAGCCTCCTGAGTAGCTGGGATTACAGATGCCTCCCACCATGCCTGGCTGATTCTTGTATTTTTAGTAGAACCAGCGTTTCACCATGTTGGCCAGGCTGGTCTCCAACTCCTGAAAGTAGTCTGCCTGCCTCAGCCTCCCAAAGTTCTGGGATTACAGGCGTGAGCCATGGGACCCAGCTTCGCTTATTTATTTTATGATCAAAGTTTTCTAGATTTACCCACCAGTCTGGTTTCTGAGTGCTTTTGATACAAGTTGCTTTATTGTTTGAATATGTTTTTAATTTCTGGCACAATTGGATATCCTGAATTTATCTGTTTTTCTTTGCTCAATCCCTGTCAATTCATGTAAATATACCCTGCTATGAATACAGCTGAAATTGCATTGCATCTATAGATTAATTGGGATAAAACAGTATTGAGTTTTCCAATCCATGAACATAGAATGCTTTTTCACTTTTTTATGTCATTTAAAACGTGTTCTTAGCAATATTTGCTGTTTTATAATGCTTACACATCCTAGGATTTTCTATATTTTTTTATTATTATACTTTAAGTTCTGAGGTCCATGTGCAGAGCATGCAGGTTTGTTACATAGGTATACAGGTACCATGATGGTTTGCTGCATCCATCACACTTTCATCTACATTAGGTATTTCTCCTAATGCTATCCCTCCCTTATCCCCCCACCCCCTGCTATGCCTCCTCTAGCCCCCCACCTCCTGACAGGCCCCAGTGTGTGATGTTCCCCTACATATGTCCATGTGCTCTCATTGTTTAACAACCACTTATGAGTGAGAACATGCGGTGTTTGGTTTTCTGTTCTTGTGTCAGTTTGCTGAGAATGGTGGTTTCAAGCTTTATCCATGTCGCTGAAAAGGATGTGAACTCATCCCTTCTTATGGCTGCATAGTATTCCATGGTGTATATGTGCCACATTTTTTTTTATCCAGTCTATAATTGATGGACATTTTAGTTGGTTCCAAGTGTTTGCATTTTTGTGAACAGTGTGGCAATAAACGTACGTGTGCAAGTGTCTTTATAATAAAATGATTTATAATTCTTTGGGGATATACCCAGTAATCAAATTGCTGGGTAAAGTGGTATTTCTAGTTCTAAATCCTCAAGGAATCATCACACTGTCTTCCACAATGGTTGAACTAATTTACACTCCCACCAACAGTGTAAAAGTATTCCTGTTTCTCCACATCCTCTTCAGCATCTGCTGTCTTCTGATTTTTTTAATGATCGCCATTCTAACTGGTGTGAGATGGTATCTCAATGTGGTTTTGATTTGCATTCTCTAATGACTAGTGATGATGAGCTTTTTTTCATGTTTGTTGACTCCAAATGGAATAGAATTTTCATTTCGTTTCCAATTATTTATTGACCATATGTAAAAATAACATCAAATTGTTATGCTAATTTTGTATTTTAGGTATTTTCTAAAATAATCCTTTAGTATTGGTTTGTAAAATATGTAATCATTTGTACTGTGAATAGAAACAAATTTACCTTTTTAGATTTAATTCTCATGCCTTTAATTAACTTATCTTGCCTTATTGCTCTAGCTATACTTTCAGAATAATATTAAATAAAGGATATTGTCACCTTGTTATTCATGCTAAGGAAAAAAAAATTAGTCTTTTTTTCCAGTATATATTGTGTTAACTGAATCAGGTTTTGCATTTGTGCTTATGAGGTTGAACTTCTCTTTTATTTCCAGTTTTCTTTGAGCTTGTCTTTTTCACCTGAATTCGTGTTAAATGTTTCAAATGATTTTCTACAGTATTAAGAATATCACCAGGCTGGGTGCAATGGCCCACATCTTTAATCCCAGCACTTTGGGAAGCTAACATGGACAGAGCATTTGTGCTGAGGGTTTTGAGATCAGCCTGGGCAACATGGTGAAATGCCCCCATCTCTACCAAAACTACAAAAATTCAGCCAGGTGTAGTGGTGGGGAGTTGGGGTTCCAGGTACTCGGAGGCTGAGGTAGGTGGATTTCTTGAGCCTCATGCACTTCCCTCCAGCCTTGGTGACAGAGTGAGACTCTGTCTCCAAAAAAAGAAGGTCGGGTAGAATATCCCATGATTTTCCTGTTATTCTGTTAATGCAATGATCTTTTTGCTTGTTTTTCAAATGTTCACCAACCCAGGCCATTTTATTTCTCTCTCCAATTATTTTCTTTAAAACCACAAGATACATTGGCATGGATCCTCAAGTGATATCTGAGTATTTACTGTTTCGGAATGAAAGATTTTCTTAGCTGTGTTATTTTGTTATACCCATTTAATTTTTTCTGGTGATTAAGGCCTTCTACTCTACCTCAGTGATTGAGATTAGCTTAATTTAGTAGAATTTGATTTAGTTATGGATATTTTAATATGCATCACTGTCTGATATATTACAGACACTGCATTATGTAGCCTAATGGGGTGAGATTGAGAATATATCACCAAATAGATTTTTTCAGTTTACTATCATTTCATTCAGTTATGAATGTATCCTGTTTTTACTAGGGCACATTCTTTTGTTTCATTGCCCCTATTCCCATATATAAATCTGTACATCTAGCTGATCATGTAGAACTCCTACCTGCTTTTATACACCATATCTTATTTCTATATTCATTACAGACAAAGTTGTTTCTAAAACACATCCCATGGAGGGTGACAAACTTTGATGAGTTTGTTAATTTGACCTATTTGATTTCTTGTGGATTTTTTATTGTGTAATTTGCAAACACAGATAGTTTTTAAGTCTTCATTTCTAATTTGAATGCCTTTTATTACTCTTTACTTGTCAAACTGTGTTGAGTATATGTATCTTCTAGTACAATATTGGAAAACACTGGTGAAAGTGGAGATTTGTGATCTTACAGGTAATACTTTCAGTCTTACAACACTGAATATGAAGTTAGCTTGGATTGAATAAATGACCCTATTCATGTTGAGGAAGTTCCCTTTTAATCTTTGTTTTTTGAATTATTTTATCATGAAAAGGTGTTTAGTGTTGTCAAATATCTTTATTGCAACAACTGAGATAATAATGAGTTGTTTTTCTTGTTTGACTAATGTAATACTTTAAATTACTTTTCTAATGTTGTACCACATTTGAATTTCTCATATAAGTCTCATTTGATCATAGCATATAATCCTTGTGTATATGCTGTTGGATTCAGTTTGCTAAGATATTAGTAAAAACCTTTACACTAATATTTATAATGGATATTTGGTCCATAGTTTTTCTCTTTTTTTCGTATCATTATCTGGCTTTGTTGTCAGGATAATCTAGCTTCATAGGATGACTTACAGAATATTTCCTCTCCTTTTATTTCTTGGAAGAGTTTGAGAACTTGTGTTAAACCTTTATTAAATGTTTGGTAGAATTCATGAGTGAAACCATCTGTTCCTGGACTTTTCTTTTTTGGGAGGTGCTGTGATTACTAATTCGACGTGTTAACTTGTTATAGATATGATCAGCATTTTTATTTCTTCCTGAGTCATTTCATGTGTGTTTCTAGGAATCAGTCCAATCATCAAAGTTACCTAGTTTTTTGGTGTTCAATTATTATAGTATTCTATTACACTCATCATTTTATTTACTTAAGGCCGGTAATAATATTCCAACTTCCAGTTCTGATACTAGTGATTTTTGTGTCTCTGCTCTTTATTTGTCACTCTAGCTGAAGATTTGTCAATTTTGTTGATCTGTTCAAATGACAATCTTTTGATTTTACTTTGAATCTATTATTTTGAATTAAATCTTTACTCTTTTTGTCCATAACATAGTTTTGAGTTATTTTTCACTTAACTTTTACTGCCTCAAGGTATAAAATTAATGTTTTGAATATTTTAAAATGTAAGTATTATACTTACAAGTTTTCCCCTGAACACTGCCATCATTGCATCCAGTAAGTTTTGGTAGGCTGTGTATTCTTTGTCATTCCTCTCTACTTTCTGGTTTCTCTTGTGATTTTTTTCATTGGCCCATACTCATTTAAGAATGTTTTGTTTAATTTCCACATGTTTATGAATTATCCAGTTTTCATTCTGTTATGAATTTCTAAGTTCGTCCCATTGTGGTTAAAGAATATACTCTATGGGATTTGATCTTTAAAAAAATATTTATTGGAATTTGCTTTGTGGACTAAGAAATGGTTTGTCCTGGAGAATGCTCCATATGAAAGTGAGAAGAAAGTATTTCCTGCTGTTGTTGGTTGACGTGCTCTACGTATCTCTATTAGGTTTATACTGTTGTTTAAGTCATCTGTTTTCTTTCTGATCTAGTCTGTCAATGTTTATCCCTTGTTAAAAGTGTAATATTGGCTGGGCACAGTGGCTCACGCCTGTAATCCCAGCATTTTGGGAGGCCAAGGCAGGTGGATCACGAGGTCAAGAGATCGAGACCATCCTGGTCAACATGGTGAAACCCCGTCTCTACTAAAGATACAAAAAATTAGCTGGGCATGGTGGTGTGTGCCTGTAATCCCAGCTACTCAGGAGGCTGAGGCAGGAGAATTGCCTGAACCCAGGAGGCGGAGGTTGCAGTGAGCCGAGATGGCGCCATTGCACTCCAGCCTGGGTAACAAGAGCGAAACTCCATCTCAAAAAAAAAAAAAAAAGTGTAATATTGAAGTCTCCACTTTTATTGTAGAACTGTTTTTTTCTTCATTCAATTCTCTCAATGTTTTCTTTTTATATTTTTCTGTTTGTTTTATGATTTTGGGGGCTATGATGCTAGTTGCATGCATGTATACAATTGATTCTCTTTTCTAATGAATTGAACCTTTTATCAATATATCAGTTCCTTTTTGATCTCTTGTAATAGATTTTCCTTAAAGTTTACTTTGCCCATTATTACAGACGATTCTCATCTATAATTGTCTATATTAACTTGTCTATTAACATAGACTATTACTATGTTAGTACAGCCATCCAGCTGACTTTTAGTTACCATTCATATGGAATATTTATTTTATTCTATCCTGTTATAATTATTTGTTTCTCTGGACCTAAGTGAATCTCTTATAGAAGGCATATCACAGACTAGAAGCTAATATGAGAGGGAAAATCAGAAAATTCAAAAATATGAAGATATTAAATAACATATTCCTGAAAGACTAATGGGTCTAGGAAAAAACTTTTAAAAACTAATCTTCTCAGACAATCAAAAACAGAAAAGCAACATATCAAAACTTACTGGACACACGAAAAGCCATTCTAATATTAAATTTAATATCAACAAAAACCTAAAAAAGAAAATAAACATCTCAAATATACAATTGAGCTTTAAACCTCAGTGAACTAGAAAAAAATGGACTAAGCCTAAAGTTAGCAGAAGGAAGGAAATAACAAAGATCAGAGAAGTATAAAATGAAATAGAGACTAGACGATCAATATAAAAGATCAATAAGTTAGTTTGTTTTGAAAATATAAAAAAGTTAACAAATCTTGAATCAAAGTAAAATTTAAAAGACAGAGAAAAGACTTAAATAAATAAAATCTGAAAGAAAAGGTAAACATTACAACTGTTACTACAGAAATACAAAGGATCATAAAAGACAACTACTAACAGTTATACGGCAACACAGTGGACAACCTAGAAGAAATAAATGCATTCCAGGACACATACAATCTAGACAGAATGAATGATGAAGAAACAGAATACATGAACAGACTAATAAAGAGTAAGGAGATGAAATCTGTAATCAAAAGTCTTCCGTCAAAAAGGAGCCCAGATGCTGCTTAATTCTGCCAAACCTTTAGAAGATTAACTACTATCTTTCTCAAATGCAACCAAAAAATTAAAGAGAAGATAATACTTCCAAACAAATTTTATGAGTTCGGCATTATTCTAAAAGTCAGACAAGAACACTACAAAATAGAAAACTGCAGGCCAAAATCTCTGAAGAAAATAGATACAAAAATGTTCAGCAAAATAGTAACATATTTGCAGGATTATGAATCATAATTAAGGATTATTTATCCCAGAGATGCAAGGATGGTTCAATATATGAAAATACACACATGTGATGTACCATATTAATAGAAAAGAGGACAAAGCAATTTGATCATCTCAACAGATTCAGACAGAGCATTAAAAAATTCAACAATTTCGTAACAAAAATTCTGAATACATTAAGTATAGAAGAAATATACCTCAACATAATGAAAGTCATATATTTCAAGCCTTCATACAACCTCATATTGAACAGTAAAAAGCTGATAATTTTCCTCTAAAATTAAACACAAGAAAGGTATCCATTCTTATTATTTCTATTCAATATACTAATGGAAGTTCCTATCAGAAAAATTAGATTTAAAAAAAGAAATAAAAGAAACTAGATTAGTAAGGGAAGAAATAAAATTGTCTCTGTTTGCAAATGACAAAATCTTGTATATAAAAGCACTGAAAACTCCACCCAACAACTATTGGGACTAATCAATGAATTCAGTAAAGATTTAGGATAGAAAATTATTATACAATTATCATTTTCATTTCTATAAATCAATAATAACATATCCCAAATATAAATCAGGAAAATAATTTTATCACAATAGCATCAATGCATGCATGCACACACACACACACACACACACACACACACACACAGAGAAGAGTAAATTTAACAAGGGAAGTGAAAGATCTATACTCTGAAAACTGTAAAACGTTGATTAAAAAATTAAGACACAAATAAATGAAAAGATATCCCGTATTCATGGATTGGAAGAATTAATACAGGTATTGTTAAAATGTCCATACTACTCAAAGTAACCTATAAATCCAATAAAAACCCTATGAAAATTACAATAGTGTTTTTCACAAAGTAAAAAAAAAAAAATCCTAGGCATCTGGGGGTAAATAGCACTCTGAGGAAACTTCTCTGCTCCAGAGCCTCCAGTCTTTGAAATCTATGTGATTGGAACAAATTCTGTGAGGAACACCTAAATGTTTTCTGGTTTAGTGAAAATTGTTATCCTGGTTTTTACTGATCCTGCTTAATCTCTTGCCTAAGGGGGTCATCTACAATAAATAATCTATTTTTATTCAAAAATATTTCTAAAATTAATACAGAACCACAAAAAAAAAAAACACAAATAGCCAAGAGGAACAAAGCTGAAGGTATCACACTACCTAATCTTAAAATATACTCAAAAGCTGTAGTAACCAAAATAGTATAATAGTTGCATAAAAACAGACACATGGAATAAAGAAACAGATTACAGAGCCCAGAAATAAATCCACACATTTATGGTAACTTCATCCTCGACAAAAGGGCCAAGAACACATAGTGGGAAAAGAATATGTCTTTAATATATATGATGTTGAGAAAATTGGATATCCACATGCAGAAAGAATAAAATTTGAACCTTATATCATACCATATACAAAAATCAACTCAAGGTAGCTTTTGCCAATTACTGGCAACAACTGCAATAACTTCTGTACCAACCTAATAATTTAGTACAGCCATTTAGAAAAACAAATATGGGGGTTCCTAAAACAGAATTGCCATTTTTCAGCAATCCCCTTTTAAGAATATATTCAAAAGACATGAAATCAATACCTCCAAGAAATATCTCCATTCCTATTTCATTAGAGCATTATTCACAATAGCCAAGATATGAAAACAACCTGTTTTTATCAATGAAAGAATGGATAAGGAAAATGTCATATACATATACATGAACACACACACACACACAATAGGAAATTATTCAGCCTTTATAAATGCAGAAATCCTTTTCATTTGTGATAAAACAGATGAAATGACAAGGCATTACCCTAAGTGAAATAAGCCAGAATCAGAAAGACAAATACTGCTTGATCTAACTTATTTGTGACATCTCAAAAAAACAAACAAACAAACAAAAAACAAAAACAAAAAGCAAAAGTGTTTACCATGGGTAGGAGATGGGAGAAAATTAGAAAATGTAGTTCAAGCCATACAAAGTTGTAGACAGGTAGGATGAGTCAGTCCAGAGTTATAATGTACAACAGGAGGACTATAATGTTGTGTTATATTGGGGATTTTTTCAAAAGAATATATTTTAGGTATTCCTGAAACACACAAAAAGTGGCTAAGTGGAATGATGGCTATTTACTTAACTATAGATAGGTTCACTATAAGTATATCAAAACATGTCCATATAAAATATACATAATACATCTTTTTTAAATAAGAAAGAAAACAGACATATCTAACAATCTGTGAATAAGGGTGTTCTAGTCTCTCTAGAACCAGGAACCAAGCTCTCATACTGGAAATACAGATAGCTGCTGCTTCAATCTGCCATTGCAATAGGAAGGAACTATGTCAAGGGAACATAAAAGTGTCCACAATCTTTCCTCCTGTGTCTACGTTGTCGCTTTCTCTATTTGGTGTTTTCTTAAATGCTGTCAATTTTTACTGTTCTCTCGCCACTGCTCTGGCCCTGGGAACTAACAAGAGAGAATTTCTGACTTTTTTTTTTATTGTGTCTGTAAGGGGGTGAGTTTGGAGCTTCTTACTCTACCATTTTGCAAATGTCACTCCAGTAATTCTTAATTTTGTCTATAAGCAGAGCATTTTGACCTTGGAAGAAGATACCACACAAATAAATATTAAATATTAAGATAGTTTTACAAAGCAGATATTTAACATGAAAGGAGTAACAAAAAAAATGGCTATAGGGTTTCATAAACAGCAAGTGAGCAGATTTTAGCAGAAGAGAGTATAAGTCTTCTAAGGAAAATAGAAGCCCTATTTCTCTTGAGAATTTTATCAGATATCTAGATAGATAGATAGATAGATAGATAGATAGATAGATAGATGATAGATAGATGTAGATATCTTCAGATTGCATATATATATGTATGTGTGTGTGTGTGTCTCTGTGCATGTATGTATATGTGCATGTGTGTGCACATATATATGTATAGCAAAATTATTACTTTTAATCCAACTAAAATTTAGTATTAATATTACCCTTGCTAAGCCAGTGAGGCATGAGATGGACCTGCCATAAAATCCACAGATATTTTGAGAATATTATCCAAAGTGAAAGCTTTTAATTTGGTGAAGAAATAATTCTGCACTTTGAATAACTTTGTTATTTAACAAAATATTAATAAGTTCAATGAATATCATTTATTTTTAAAGATGAACATGAAAGAGATTGAATGACTTACACATTTATTATAATTTACATTTTCACTGATCAGGCCAAAAAATAAAAATAAAAATATGAAAAATATGACTAATTGCAAATACCTGAATAAAACAAAAATTATAATGTATTTGAATTCTTACATTCTACTTATTTTTTATAGAATTTATCATATTTTAGCTGAAACACCTCCTAATATACTCTATAATGTATGCAGAATTAAATATTAATAATTATTTAAAGAGAACATAAAGTGAAATGAAAAAAGTAAACATATTTATAAAACATATGACTAAGCTCCAAATTAGTTTCTAACAAGCAAGTGGAATACTAATATAAGTGAGTTTCAGTGAAGAAATTATTTCTCACTAAAGACATTTAAAAATATAAGTAAAATCTAATCCAAACAATCTAATCATCAACATACTCATGATTTGTTTTGTTCAAAACAAAACTTTAATGCAATAGTTTTCCTTTACTAAATAAATGTGAAGTGTATTTAAATTCTAACTTAATCCAGTCTCATTGGATCTTAAAATGCATTTATAACAATAACTGTTTTTAATGCTTTTCTCCTAAGGGCAAATAAAAAGTAATGTAATTCCGAAGAGAGAAGATTTGTCCTCCAAGCAAATTAATCTGCTTATGTGATAAAATTAATAATCTTATTTCCCAATTTCTTTTTTCTAATATTATAAATGGTACTTTCCAGAAATATAAATACTTTAGCTAAATTGGAAATTTTATCACAAGTCTAAATAATGTTTTATGATTTGTGATTCTCATTTGTACCTTAATACCAGTTGACAAATATGTTACAAATACACCAATTTGTATTACTTGAATTATCGATAAGATATACTAAGACTATAAGATAGACTATACACTGTCTTATAACTATTCTTACATTATTTAATCCTTTAGTATGATTATGCTTACGTCTGTGCAATCGCAGTTTACTCAAGTAGTAATTAATTGTTGCACAATTCAGCACAAATTACTGTCCCCAAGTGCAAAATTACCAATCAACCTCCAGATATCATTAATGATAGACTGCTATGCTTCGAAGGTGTCCTCTTCAAAATAATAGCATTAAGAGCTAGGACGTTTAAAACATAATTAGTCCAGTCCATGAAGATTCCTCCCTCATGAATGGGAGTAAAGCCTTAAAAAAAAAAAAAAAAAAAAAAACTTCACACAAGGTCTGCTTCATTGCCCTTTTACTTTCTGCCCTATGAAGATGCAACAAGAAGGTTATCACCAGATGCTGGTCCTTTGAGCTCTGACCTCTGAGTCTCCAGAATTGCAAGACAATAGATTTCTGTTCTTTATAAATTTCTCAATCTCTGGTATTTTGCTGTAATAGCACAAACAGTCTGAAATGGATTAATAGATTTAATATTAGGCATTTTCTCTTAGGTAGTTTTCTTTCTGTGGTAGGCAGAATGTTAATGATCTTTGCATCCTAATATTACCTAGTATGATATGGCAACAGAGATTTTTGTAGGTGTAACTCAGGTAATGATTCAGTTGATGGTAAAACTGAGATATTATCTGAGTGGACTTGATTTAATCATCAGTTCCCTTCAAGAGCATTCTCTTAAACTGGTTGCAGCGGAAGATGTCTGAGAGATTCAAACAATGAGAGCGATTTAATACATTGAAATCCTCTCTTGCTGAGATGGACGAAGCATCAGGACTTGTACCTACAAGTGGGCTCTAGATACTGACAGCAGTCCCCAGCCAATGGCAGAAAGAAAACAAGGATTAAGTCCTCAACTTTAAGGAACCAAATTCTTCCAACAACCCAAATGAGTTCAGAAGAGAATCCTAAACTGCACATGAGCAAACAGCAAGTGCCTATGTTTATTTCAACCTAAACAGAGAACCCAAACTCTGACTTCTGATCCACAGATGATGAGCTACTAAGTGAGTGTAATTTTAAGCTAAGGTTGTTGTAATTTGTTACACAACAATGAAAAAATCATTGCGCCTTTAATGCAATCCCTTGATTTTATCAAAGTGATTGTCAGACAAATTGATATTCTACATGTTACCTTCAAGTATATTTTGTATATATTGTTGATTTGGTTTGGCTTTGTCCCCACCCAGATCTCACCTTGAATTGTAGCTCCCATAATCCCCACATGTCGTAGGAGAGACCTTGTGGGAGATAATTGAATCATGGGGTTGGATCTTTCTTGTGCTGTTCTCATGATAGTAAGTGTCACAAGATGTGATGATTTTATAAAGGGGCATTTCCCTGCACATGCTCTCTTTAGCTTGCCACCTTGCAAGACTTGACATTGCTCCTCCTTTGCTTTCTGCCATAATTGAGAAGTTTCCCCAGCCAGGTGTAACTGTGAGTCAAAGAAACCTCTTTCATTTATAAAGTTACCCAGTTTTCGGTATGTCCTTATTAGCAGTGTTAGAACAGATTAATACAATCATTTATAAGTCTTTTAAATTTTTCCAATAGCTAAACAGTAAGCTGCTATTGTCAGTGAATTTTCCCTGGGACCCCCAAATATCCACACAACCTGGAAATTCTTCTGTCAAAGGGCCAGTTCTTTTTCTATACATTAGATAGAACAATCTAGAAAATCAGATCAATGTGGTAGCACTATCAGTAAGTTTGCTGTCACCTGTGGAGTTTGTAAGACGAATCCCCAAGATTATGTTTTTGTTCTTGGTTTTGTAATTTACATTCACTTGTTTATTTATCACACACTGACATACACAGACACACAAAAAAAACATAGTATACCAACTGTTTGTGTTCAGATAGGCTTTCCAATTTCAGCCATACCTTTCATAAGAAGTGGGTATTTCCCGTTAATGTGAAAGGTGCTTTTTTTACGACATATTTAAAATCCAGATATCTCTGGTGATGAGATCCCATTTGGAGCACTGGCTTCATTTCTTCCTGTCAGATCAAGATCAGAGCCTCCTGGAACAGATAATGTCAAATAACATCATTAAAAATAGATAGGAATTTTAGTCTATTCCCTATAAGAAAACCCTGATACACTGGGGCATATTACTTCACCAGCCTGTGTGGTGGTTTTTCTAAGGGGGCAGATTTTTCTAAGCCAACAGACACACATAAAATCTTTCCTTTTCACTGTCTTATTTCTCGCAAACACACACATCACATCCTGTCACCCTGGAGCTCAGGAACACTTGAAGAGTACACAGGTGGTTTTTACACCCTTTTCCCTGAGCAAGCGTCAACCCACACTGCTTAAAAACTTACTGAGCCACTGAAAGTTCCTTCAGAGAAAACTGAAAATCCACAATCTGTAACAAGGATAATTTTGGTTTATAACTGTAAGTACTTCAAAGCTTGCACAGTCTGAAAAAGGTATCTGTTTCCTAACTAGATTTGCTTGATTTATTGTTCATGCATCAATTCAAAAAATGTAGAAAGCATTTGCATTGTGTGAACAATTGCACAATGGATTATAAATATAATTATGAATACATCACACAAAATGTCTCTTTTTGTTGTTGTTGTGGTTGTTGAGGCAGTCTCTGTCACTCAGGCTGGAGTGCAGTGATGTGATCTTGACTCACTGGAACCTCCACATTCCCGGCTCAGGAAATTATCCTGCCTTAGCCTCCCGAGTAGCAGGGATTACAGGCACACACCATCATGTCCAGCTAATTTTTTGTAGTTTTAGTAGAGATGAGATGTCATCATGTCAGCCAGGCTGGTTGCAAACTTTTGATCTCAGGTGATCTGCCTACCTAGGCCTCCCAAATTACAGCTGTGAGCCACTGTGCCCAGCCCAAAATGTCTTGTTTAAGGCAGAGACTCAAGAAAACAAAGATGAATTTTAAATAGTTAATTTGTTGAATGTCACCAGAGAAACGTCTATGCATGTGTGGTGGAGGGTGTATTATTAACTACATAAGGCAGCTGTGGCAATGAAGGCTATATTGCAGAAATAACGATACAACAGTTTCTGAAAGATGAATGCCAGTTACCTAGATGAAGCTGGGTGAAGAGGGAAAAGGAGCGCATCTAGAGGGTGCAGGCTAAAAACAAAACCTCCTTACTCAGGAGAAGTCTACACTTGACTGTACTTGAAATCAGCTTTGTACCAAACTATGCCAAAGGAGTGGTGGTTTTTTTTGCTGGTCTGTCTTTTTGTGTGTGTGTGTGGGGAGCACTGAGCTAGTTATTAAGATTAAAATGCCAAATTAGAGATTTTGATTAACTCTAGATGTCAATGATTCTATTATTTTTACATTTCTATACAGTAAATCACTACACACTTAGGGGTTTAAAACAACATATATTTTGATCTTATAGTCTTGGGGCCAGGACTCTTAAGATAGCTAAACTGAGTCCTTTATTAAGGGTTTCCCAAAGCTGTAATCATCGTGTTGGCTCGGACCATGATTTAATCTGAAGTTCTGGACTCCTCTGAAAGCTCACGTGGTTGTTGGTAGATCCCATGTTTTCTTTAGCTGTATAATTCATAATGGTGGGATCCATCACTACTTGAAAGATTCTCCAGTCTCTAGACCCGCTTTCAAAAGGGATCATCTGATTATGTGATGCCTATCCAGAATCATTTCCTTATTAGAGACCTAAATTAAGTCTGCAAAATATCTTCACCTTTGTCAAATAATGAAGCATAATCTTGAGAGTAGTATACCATCCTCTTTCTCATATTCTGTTGCCTCATTCTGTCTAGAAGGAAGTTGCAGATCCTTCCCACAATCCAGGGGAAGGTATTGTACAGTGGCATGGTCATTAAATCTCAGCAATGCCTACCACAAATGAAAATGGCAATACACTTTACTTGTGGTGATTTTTTTTCAGTATTTTAAATATTCACTCATTTACATATTCAACAAAATTCCATAGAGTAATTATAAGGCATAATTATATTTACAAAAGATATTCATAATTAGCAAACTAGATAAAGTATCTGCACTCCTAGTCTTTAAACTCTGGCAAGGTATAAAATCTATGCATTGACACTTTACTTGAAATCAGATCAAAAAGATAGCTGCGAGGAAAAATAAATCAATGCAAATGATTAGAGAGTTACAGGGGTTAGTATTATTATAGGCATAAAGAACAGAAAACATGTCTCTGGAGAATAGTATTTCAGCACTAACTTGAAGAAATGAGAGTACATGGCACATAGTCAGAAGCATTCCCGGCAGAGGAGAGAGCAAGGACAAAGGCCATAGGGCAGTGTGCTTATGAATAGGAGGGAGGCCAGGGAAACTAGGCAAAATGAGAAAGAAGAAGAGTTTAGGAAATAATGTGAGGTTTCTGTCAGGGACATGAAAATGGGAAACCACAGGAGAACTCCTGTTTTACGTTGCATGGGATGCAAATGCCCTTGTGCTACAACATTAAAGAATGAAGTGAAAATAAGTCACACATTGTCAGACTTTTAAATGAAATGTGCATACTGTGCAAAAAATAAAATTTGAGGGGCAAGATGGGAAATGTACAAAGCATTTTGGTATTGAATATAATAGTTCAAGGAAGGATGATAGCATTTATCACAAAGACAATGAATAAAAGCAAGTTGGCCTAAAACTAATGGAAATCATTTCAAATTAATGGCTTACTACCTGGCAGTTTCTAAAACATATAAATGTTTATTCTGGACCTCGTATCTGTCTCTACCTTTCTCTATATTCATTTGTATTCTGGAAGGCCTCTAATTTTGTATTACGGTTCATTTCCATAAAGTCACAGTTGGTTTTATGTCCCCCGCCATGGGTTAATCTATACTCATTTTCTGAATGACTGGTGACACAATTATAGGGAGCATAAATTTAGTTAAGGAGAATATTTTGCCAAAATTTAAGAAAATAAGTTTTCAACATCCTATTCCTTATGAAGGAAGATGGCGATAGAAGAAAAAAAGCACTTTGAAATCTATATAACCATGATGTATAATAGTCACTAATAGAAAATATCCTATTTCTTGTGCTCTTCGCTTTTGTTATTTTTTATCTTTTAGGTAAACATTTAAGCACTTTTCTTTTTTAGAAAGCTTATAAATATTTGATGAGTTTTTTAGTAAAAGTATTTTACTAAAAAGACTTTTTATTTGTTTTAATTGTTTCTACCCTATGGCCTGCTAGAAAATTTTACTTTTCTCCTACAGTGAAGCAATGTAAATGACATGAACCAAACAGTAAGATTTTTGATGTAAGGATGGCTTATTTAGTTTTGAATAGACTTTCTGACAAATATTGTAAAAAACAAAAACGAGATTTTCTTTATCTTTTTTTTGACATGGAGTTTCACTCTTGTGCTCTTGTCACCCAGGCTGTAGTGCAAAGGCACGATTTCGGCTCGCTGCAACCTCCGCCTCACAAGTTCAAGCAATTCTCCTGCCTCAGCCAAGTAGCAAGGATTACAGCCACCTGCCACCATGCCTGTTTTTGTATTTTTAGCAGAGATGGGGTTTCACTGTGTTGGCCAGGTTGGTCTCAAACTCCTGACCTCAGATGATCTCTTTGGCCTCCCAAAGTGCTGGTATTACAGACATGAGCCACTGCGCCTGGCCCAAAACAAACTTTACAAAATAAGTCAGTACTATGTGTGAAAATATAATTTCTCATATAATTTTTTGGTTTCACTGGAGTATAAAACAATATGGATTGATTCTATAAAGGCTCCCAAGCACTGCTCTGCCAATGAACTGGTGAAGCTAAATTAATATAAGAGAACGTTTCCACACAGTGTTTCTGAAGGGAATACCAGTAATACCAGTTAGTGAGTGTCATACAAATTGGAATTCTTGATGAATAAAACAATGAAATGTGATCTTTATGTGTCTACACTTATACCACCCACTCATCTTAGCCTTACACATTTCAAGAAGCTACATATTGGGGGATCTAGAAACAGCAACTGATAGGTGCTCAGTACTGGGCTGGTATTAGAGTAGTTCTACTTTCTGTTTTTTGTTTTTATAGATTTAAGCATTTCTCTAGTCATGGCATCTGTTGTGTTCAGCCTTCTGTCTTCCCTTGCATTTTGGTTCATTTGTATGTAGTGTGCCTCTATAGTTCATATTATTTTCTCTGGCTGCTTTCAAGAGATCTGATCCCTGGTTGAGCACCTGAGGGACAGCATGCAAAATAAAAGCCTAATCAACATTATCTACAATAACTTAAGAGCTAAAAACCTTAATCCACTGGGTTTGAAGCTTCAGTTATTCTGTATCGATTATTATACTGACTAATAAAGTCTCCAACTAGACCATAATCTCCATACGATCATATCAGATGTTATTCTTACTGTATTATATAATCAGCATCTAGCACATTCTGTGAAACATAGCATTTGCCCAATAAATATTGAACTGAAAAAATGACATGGGAAAACATCTGTATGCACTGCTTAAATTGTTAATTAAGAATGGCGACATTTTAAATCTCAGGCAACAAATGTCATAAAGGAAATAACTAACAAAAATTGCATACTCCTAATTGAAAAGATATGGTTCCACCACCTAGTAGAATAGTGTGTGGCCAATTTGTAGGTTTAGCTGCTGAAGAACAGGTGTAAAATACAATTAAACATATTTTTTGAATGTGAAAATATTATTCTAATAAAAATGCCCCAATAAATGAATATATTTTCAAACACTGCTCAATTTCTTCTCACAAATGACCAGTTGAAAATAATTTCCCAGGATGTCAAAGGGAATGGGAAAAAAATGAACGGAAGACAATAAAGCAAACTGGCCATGTGTATCCCACCTTTTATCTGGTCTGACTTAATGTTCTGTTAAAGCATACGGAAGCAAAGGTCACATAAAAAAGCATATTGCTTTTTTATAGCATCTAGGGAAAAAGTAATGGTGTATGTGCTAAGTTAACAATATTCAGCAGAGTAACTAGTTTGAAAATTTTGTCATGGTTCAGTAATATGGTACATTATCTAGACTATAAGGTAGTTGAGCTTCCAAAATATAGGTAACCAAAGGGAATAATTTTTGTATTACAGTTTCATGGTATATATATCAAATATGTCATGGTAATTAATCAACAGATGTGTTCTTATTGAAAAATCATATTCAATAAGATTTTATTCAATATATGTATAAAATGCATTTAATCAAATACTGCTAAATAGAAGACACATAATTTAATATGCACTACGTGAGCTTGCCCTTCCAAAGTGAAAAAGTAAGAAATAAAGAGTTTGTATCCTACTTTCAGATAGAAAATTAAAGGTAAATAAATTATTTAACTACATTTTAAACCCCTTTGACAAATTTGAGTATTTACTGTGTTTTATGTCCTTTATCACTTTATTTTTCTATTTTATGGTTTAACTTTACTCAGAGGATATTTAAGACACTATACTAAGATTTCCAGAGGCTTTTAAAAATATTCCTTTAATTATTCTTTATTTTATTTTTGAGATAGAGTCTCACTCTGTCACCTAGGCTGAAGTGGAATGATGGGATCTTGGCTCACTGCAACCTCCACCTTCTGACTTCAAGCAATTCTCCTGCCTCAGCCTCCCAAGTAGCTGGGATTACAGGTGCTCTGCCACCATGCCCAGCTAATTTTTGTATTTTAGTAGAGACAGGGTTTCACCTTGTTGGCATTAGAGGAATAAGCTAGTTGATAAATATGAGGTCCAGAGGAATAATATAGTTGATAAATATGACAAATTGGTCACTTTCTTGTTGAATTATCAAAATTTCCAGGCAATCTCTAAATCATGGGACTTCTCTTCTAGATTTTCTGTGGAACACTGAGACTCACTGTGAGACTACTTCCCCTTGTCAAGAAATCTCAGTTGCGATTTCCTTAGTATGTTTTTTCAAAAGAGATCATGACAGAAATTTGTATGGCCCAAATAATGGCCACAGAGTCCAAGAAAACTGGACGAGAAAAAGCTGGACTTACAGAATGAGATGTAATCTGGATCCACAGCCTTTTCAGGAGAGGTTTACTGCATTGGAATTCCATCTGAAGGTATCTTTTACCTGCCTGGAAAAGTTCGACTCAAAACAGAATTACCAACTATTTGCTGAAGCAATGTACCTGGCCCCTGGACAACATCCTTACTGCTGTCCAAAGATGACCCACCAGTTAGGAGAAACCCAGTCTACTTTCGCCTCTAACCACACCACTCTCTGTATGATCCTTTCTGCATACGGGGAACTTGCACAATAATCTGAAACTACCACACTATTTTCCACAGCATTCCAAGCAACATTTTTGTCATAACAAGAAATATTTGAGATGAATGAAGAAATTCATCTCATCACTGCTGTCATATTGACACCACCAAGGAAAGAAGAGAGGGTCTAGGACTTCTCTTGGGCTTTGTTAGGCCTATGAAGTTAGGCATATGAATTAATTATCCATTAAGTTTTTCATTGTTTATAGATATTCTTCTCATTAAGTGTCTTGGTCACATAGTCCAATAACCATCACCAATTACTAATGAAAGATTCAGTAAATCCTTCATGAACACATTTAATAAGAAGGAGATGTAGGTCTCCTCTTTCCTTGAACAAGGAGAATAAGTTACAAAAGTTCCCTACTTGAGCATACTTGAGTCAGATTCCTTTGAACCCCCTTCCCTACTGGGTATCATCATTGGCCTCCTAAGTCTAGTTTAGTGAGAATCTCTTCATTCTTGACATCTAATCCATCTCCTTCCCCTCCCTCTTTATATCTAATCAATTTCTTTTTCTCCCAACTCTTGAGGTTTAATCATGTTCCTCGTAGATATTTTTTTCCCTGTCCTATGGTTCTACGTGTCTACCTCCCTTTGCAGTATTCACTTAATCTCAATTCTGTGCTGAAGTCTATCCCTCCTACTACAGTTGCTCAAATTAAATCTGTCTTGCTGTTTTTAACAAGTGTCTGGTACAATTTATCTTTAACAAGAGATATTCTAAATATTGTGGAGGCATAAACTACAAATGCAAACAAAATGTGATTCATGAATTCCCAGAAAAAAAAAAGGAACAAAACACAAAATAGTCAAGATTGCTTATCTTTGAGAAACAAGAAGGTCAGAAGTGTTATAAAGATTTACATTTTAATTTTTATAGATTCAGTGTTTGACTATGTCTTGTGTGTATATACACATATACACACGAGACATATGTGTTAGTACATTACTATAATACTGTATAAAATTTAAAAATGTATTTTTCAGAGAATTTATGACAATACAAAAAAATTAGAAACAAAGATAAACTAACAAGGAGATACACACATTCTGTACAGAAACACATTTTTTATTTTAATCTTCAATTCAAAATATTCCTCCCCAAGGAAAATAAAGTGACTGGTACCATAATTAGAAAATAAATATTTTTATGATCCTTTTTTTCTCTAGAGGACTCGGTCTCATATGAAGGAAAACCTACACACTTTTAGGTTTTTGCTGAGGGAAGCAAGTATAAAATCTATTAATATTTCATAAAGACCAAGGAGTGAAAAAAGCTGTTTCTTTCTAATCTTTAAAAACCTGGGGATATTCTGAAAATGATACATGGATTTTGGAAATATCTGTGGAATACATCAAAGCCTCTGACACCGGAGTAAGTAAAGAACTTGGCATAAATTAGTTGACTTAAATCTTAAAAATCGTTTAAGATTAGTTGACAAATCAACATTTAAACTCATTTAAGCTTTCTGTGAGGAAAAAAACAAACATCTTTTGCTTATTTGGAAATAAGAAAATACCTTAGGAAAATATTTTTTCTAGCCACTTCTAGTACTAGTGGCTAGGAAAATTTCCAGTTAGTTCTCATTTAGGCAATTCAATGTAAAACTTCATAATTACTATGGTATGTTATTTTACCAACCATCAGGTATTATAAAACATTGATCACCAAACTTAATCTTGCATTATTCTGTTTTAGAAAGTAGAAGCATATCAGAAGAAACCCCAACTTTCTCCTAAAAAATAAACATTTTACATTAAAATATAAAATGTGAAATTGAAAGTAAATTAGCACTGGAGTGAATTTTAATTTTGATTAATATAGTCACTTCAAAGCAAGTAGATACATATTTGGTATGTCTAAATAATTTACACCGTAAGATGGTATAAACATCTACATAGTTTATTGTCAACAAGAAACAGAATAATTGAGACATTGAACACCACATCTAGAACTACTTTTATTACAATTTTCTCTTTGAAAATGCATCCTTAACATTTCTGTTCTTAATGTAACTAGTATATTACATCCTAAATTACACCCATTATATGCAATATAGCATAAGTTTAGTGCATTTTTCTCCACTATGAGCAATACTGAAAATTAATTGAGGTAATAACATCTCAATCTTCTAGTTCACCAGAAGATAAAATTACAAAAAAAAAAAAAAGAGATTAAAAAATTCTGAGTATTTACAAAGTTATTGATATGCATTGCCATACTCTCAGAAATAAGTTTATTGTTTCTAATATTTGGATTAACATGTACACTGCCAGTTCATTTAGATGAATAAATAATGTTTTAAATTAATGAAAATATGTTTAATTAAAATTCTGCAGATGCTTGGTGGTAAGCGTATGCCTTTACTGTAATTTATTTTAAAAGACTCAATATTTATATATTCTGTGTGTGGGTTGGGTGTGTGGGGTGTGCTTAACTAGTTTTTAACAGTGGAGGAGTAACTTTTTTAAGTACAACATATTGATTGGTGGGCAATACATACATTGTGGGGTACACTTAGTGTTTCTAAGAAGACACATAGAAGAGATTGAGCAATTATTATGCAACTCAAGATAAAAGGGAATATACTAACATTTGGTAATGTTGGATACTGTGCTGTAAGTACATAGATTTATTACCTATATTGATCACATTTGGCATATGATTCTGCTTTCTACTTCAGTTTGCTTGTGAAAAACATCTTTATTGAAGAGAGAGTAATCTTATCATTTTCTCAAATCTGTAGCCTTTTATTTGTTGTTTAATATCCAGAAAATTGGTTAAAGCTGATAATTTCAAATGATCTAACTCTACTGTGATTCCACACAAAAGAAATAGAAAACTGTAGAGTGCACTTAAGTGCCTATTACTATCCTGTTTTACAATATTTTACTAATTATCTTAATATAGATTATCAACTCAACGTCTATATTTATCAGTTGAAAATAATGATTTCTAAGGTGAGGCATGGAGGTCTTGAAGAATAGATCTGTGTGTAATATGCAAACATAATGTGCTTCTTTCTGATAGAAGAGACATAGTAATCATAAAGTGCTAATAAAAAGAAATATTCATATTTATGCTTTTAACCAATGTCGAAATCCAATTTTACAACAAAAATATAACTGTAGGAAAAAGTTGTTCTTAATTATTTAAACTGATTAGAAGCTTTACTTTTACAAGTCTTTATAGAGGAAATGCCTACTCTAAACTAAAAGTTGTTCTATGGCTACAAGAAGACAAGAAAAGGAAGTTTCTCTATAGCTCAGAAAATAATAAAAGGTTTTCATCCCACAGAATTGTTGTTCCTAACTATAAAAGCTATATAAATAAAAGGCAAGCAAACACATATTTCTCAGAGATAGTGAGTAATTGCATAGTTTGAGAATCAGCTAGATCCTATCCACAGTCAGAGAACAATCATCATATGTGATTTTCAGTTGCATCTGGAGAAATTTCTCAAAATGTATAGAATAACAAATAGCTTTATTCATTAGATTTACCTGATTAGTCTTAATATAATTGCATTTAACATATTTATGCCATTTTGTCATTAAATGTGTTTTTAAAATTTGCTTTAGAAGGAGAAAATATTTATATATTGTTAATGGAACCTATGAAAAAAATTATTACCAAATGCCTGACACTGAATTGTGAACACAAGATACTGATTTTTAAAATTTACATTTGTTTGCATTTTAAAGCACCATAAACTGGTTAATTCATCTTTTATTTGTTAATAAATACATAAATAGATAATTGATAATTTGTTTATTTTTGGGTTTTTTTTTTACTGATTATTGATAGGGTTACACATGTATAGATTTTTGACCATTTTGACAACTTTTTCTCTGAAACGCTTGTTTACTTATCAAAACAAGTGTATTTGTAATTTGTTTTAGTGTCTGGAATTCCTTAAGTGCTTTAATAACAGTAGTGAGTATATTTGCTTACTTTGCTCTTATCATTATGGTACTTGTTGTCAATAAATGCAGAGCCATTTATTAGCACATAATTAGCCATATACTTCCCATGAATTGTTTTAATTTTCAAAATTATTTTTAAGAAACAATCTCATATCTACATATCTACATACATAATAATCGCATTATACATTTTAGTTAAATTTTATTTTCCCATCACAAAAATTGTTTCATACTAAATAACATTAGACAAATAATTAACAAATATGTGTAAATTTAAATGTTTTATGGAGTAAAGAACATTTGAAATATTTATTTCAGAAATTAGTTTAAGATATATGTGTTTCTGATAACACTTTTACCATACACATAATATTTAAAGACTCCTTCACATTCAAGATCTATTTACCAGTTCTAAAAGGATCTGATGATTTTGAGAAATAAATTAGGTAAACTTGAATTCTCTTAAAGTAAATCATAAGCATACAAAATTTACATATATAATTTGAATAAAAAGCAATATAATCCTAAATAATAATCACGTTCTAAGAAAGCGGAAAGTACAAACCAGATTTTCATATGAAGCCAATGTTTGGCTTGTTTCAGAGAATTAGGTGTTAACATTTGTTCCACACTTAACATCCAGATAAATTAAGGACAAATAATGGTTCTTTTTTTCTTTATTTATTTATTTTTTTTCTTCCTTCCTTCTTTCCTCCCTCCCTCCCTTCCTCCTTTCTGCTACTGAAACACCAGGGGTTTGGTTTAGGTTCTGTTGCTCACCACAAGGAGAGACAATCACTGAGATGACAAGTATTAACAAGAAGTAGGCTTTAAACGGGTGCTGCATCAGAGGAGATGGGAGCTGAGTCTCAAATCCGTCTCCCTGACTTACTAAAACTAGGGGTTTATATAGCAGGGAAGAAATGCAAAAATGTGTAAGAAAACAAGAACTAAGGAGGAGCAAAAAGGCATCTGGTGTGGTGATCTGGTGAGTTTCAGTTCTTTCATGTTTTGGGAGAGACCTGTAGGTCCTTTCCTGAGGAAGGAGCTCAGACAAAGCAAAGGCAAGTATTGAGCTTTAACAACATATGGGCCAATTTCTATGTTCTAAAAACAACTGTCTATGGGACTATTGAGTACAATTCCCTCCCTCCCTCCTTTCTTCCCTCCACCCTCCCTGCCTCCCATCCTTCCTTCCTTCCTTGCTGAATGAGTGACAACAAAAGAATCCAGCATTTTGCAAATTATTGTATTGTTTCTTTGCTTCACAGTAGTTACCTTAGAAATTATCTACTCTAAACACAAATACCATTAAAATATTCCATAAAATTGCAAATTAGTCACTACTTGAAAACTCCCAGTAATGACAGTCATATACTACAATAAGTTTACCTACTTTAATATTATCTTTGTATGGATTATAAAGATTTTGTTGGGCCGGACGCGGTGGCTCAAGCCTGTAATCCCAGCACTTTGGGAGGCCGAGGCGGGTGGATCACGAGGTCAAGAGATCGAGACTATCCTGGTCAACATGGTGAAACTCCATCTCTACTAAAAATACCAAAAATTAGCTGGGCATGGTGGCACGTGCCTGTAGTCCCAGCTACTCAGGAGACTGAGGCAGGGGAATTGCCTGAACCCAGGAGGTGGAGGTTGCGGTGAGCCGAGATCACACCATTGCACTCCAGCCTGGGTAACAAGAGCAAAACTCAGTCTCAAAAAAAAAAAAAAAAAAAAGATTTGGTTGTCTAAGATTTATTGTTCATGTAATTTTCCACAATTATTACATAGAATTCTGCCTGGTGTGAAGCATGCATATGGTTTCCTTTTCAACAGATAGAAGTGATAAAGCTTACAAGATCAATGTAAATATTAAAAGAGTTCATGATTCTCAAATTGTTAGAAGGATAAGCAATTGAGAATGTAGTGGGGACTGAGCCTACAAAATCTGATTCCATCCTCAATGCTGTGACATCCAACTGCCAGTGGCTAAGAATACTGCCGGCAGATGGTTCGCTACTGCAGCCCTCACTGGGTCTTGCCCCAGGCCACAAGGCTCTACCTCCCTGAAGATTGGACCCACTGGTGTGCTGGATCCAGCTCCTGATGACCAAGAAGATCAACTTCTTAAGTATCGAAAAAGTTTGCTCATCGGTTACTACCCTGTTGATAGCTTTCAATCAGCCATTCCAAACCCAGCTTTTTCTTTTTTCTTTTTGTTTCTTCTAAATGTATGGTTTAGCAGTACACCACTGGGCATAGACACTGTGCAATGCAGCATGGGTATACTACCTCATTTTGAGACAACTCTGAATAGCCATCCTATCTCTATAGCACCCAGTGGATCATATAAGTGTTCATTTGCCACCAAGTTTCAGGTCAGTTTTTTCATCTGCCTAATATTGTATATTTTAAGAACATCCTGAATCAATTTTTATATGCATTTTATTCTGCATCTATTTCCCAGGAAAACAATATTTTTGGTACCAGACTCTAATATGAGAATATTGGAGATGCAACTCTGAATGGTTCCCTTGATCATGAAGAACTCATTACTGATGTTACATGGAGTTTAGATAACCTTGAAAATGGTGGAGCTGGATCTCTTTCACCAGTTATTTTCATATATTCTAAAAGTCATATGTATATATATCAGAAGGAGGCTTCAACTTAACTATTGTTAATTTGTCTTTTAGCCATTTTAATTATCTTGCTGAGCACTTTCATTTTTATTGTAGCTGTTATATTTTTAGATTTCAAGAAACCTTTATTATGTTTGCATTTTCTTAGTATTGCCAAGTCTATTAAATATAATTTAAACATTTGCCTATAATTTCTGAATTAGTATTATGTCTACAATGTTAGCTGCTCAGTATTTTGTTGGTTCATTTACACAGCTAATATTTATTTACCTAAATTATATTCCAGATGCTTCAAATCTACATAAATAAAAAATTAAACATAAATTACTGCCCTTTTAATAGGTAAATCTTTGATGTTCATTTATATTTTGTTTTTATTCAGTTAGTTTGAATGAAAGACTAAATTGATTCATTTAGTTAGTTTTAGTCTGATGTGCAGACCCCAGTAAGGCCTTTACTATTTTGGAAAGCAGAGTGATGGATCTAGATAGCTTCAGTAGCCTGTTCCTGGTCAGGTTGTCTAGTGGCTGCCTGTGTGGGACCCTGCTGTGCAGCACTCCCAGAGTTTATTTCTGTGAATTACTTGGGTACATTATGCAAATTCTATTTATGCAACCCTGTTAGCTTTCAATAGTCAAGAATGCTTTATATTCTCTTGGTTAGTAGTTATATACTTCCCATTTAATACAATTTGCTTATTTTATTCACAAGCATCATAATTAATAATGCATACACATCATCCTTGTTCATGCTGAAACCTGATATTAATGTTTTTGACATTTGGGACATGCAAGGGTAATTTTTAGAAAGATAAATATTTTTTACAACAAAAGCTATGTATGAAACTGATGGTAATGAAATTATAGAAATGGGTATTTCTGAAACATATAAGACTTACAATTTTGCATTACCTACCCACTTAATAGTTATCTAATTTACTGTTAAGCATAAATGATGTTAATTCATTGAGTAAAGAGTTATCAAGTAAAAACAATTAAAAATAATATGTCACTCAAATAACAAATTTAGATCTTTAATTACCAGGGATTATAGGTATATATTTATAAAAATATAAAACTTTGTACATAATTATATAAATATAAATATAAATATAAATACATGCATAAAATTAAATGTATAAGCATGTTTATCTTAATCATAAAGTTTGGGCTTCAAATTTATATGTAATATATATTTTTTAAAATCTTATATATAAAACATGACTATATATTAGGTAGAATCAATATAAATCAGAATAAAAATGTTATGCATTAATGAAAGGATTACTGATTTCCAGGGAAAACACTAAGAGTAAACTATATGTAAAACACGCTATGTACAAGTGACTTCTATAAGAAAATGAAAAATACATTATTATAATTACAATGCAATAACTTGAAATGAAAACTCTGCTTCCTCTTACTAAACACTAATACTTTTACTGATACTATCCTTACTAAACTGTCTTCATATCTGTCTCTACCAAAAATAAAAAACGAAGCAGAAAATTTCCACATACTTAAAAAGAGTGAAATTTTAGAACACCTTAAAACATCTTCTTCCGGGCCTGTGAAAAATATATCTCAATTTGTGCAGTCAGATCAGTTATTCCAGGTTACAGAAATGCTATTTGGCACGTTACAGCATTAGTGTGGGACCCATAAAACCTAAAACACTTAATGCAGCTTTCCAAATTGCCTAAACGTGATCCAACTCAGGCACTGAATTGGAAAAAAAAAATAAGAAAGATTGGCTGCATTTCTGTTGTTGAGTTTTCTCCAAAAATATTTTTGGTATTATAGATCAATGCACATTTTCAGCTGACAACAATATTTTCATAAAGGGAAGAAAAATAAGGTGTACATAAATTATGCTCTTGGAGGAATTGGCATAAAATCATACATTTGATATAAGTCTAATGACATGACAATCACTATTTGCTCTACCAACCATAGCTTATACAATGGTTTGGCCTAATAACTTTTTAAATTATTAAACTAAACAATTTTAAAGACCTCTACAATTAAAATAGTGTATCTGAGATGGCTATCATCTATTCTAGCATTTTACACCAAAATAATATGGTTCCTGTGAAAAGTATTATTTTTGATAAATAACTCAATATTCACTAGGCTTGGTTAATTGGTTGATGTATATGTGAAATTTACTTTTACTCTAATGGTATAGTAGGATGCTACCCATCCTAGAACTTCATGTGGATTTTGTATAAAGGTTAGTATTCTGTAAATGTTGTTCTATTGTAGGATTTTTAAAACTCTTTCAGGCACTTTTTATCCACTAACACACATTTATGACCTAAGTGACTCAGTCAAGTGTCAGAACTGCCATACACAGAGTGAAAACATAACAAATTCATTTGAGAGGATCCTTGCCTGGGTTTCTCATGCAGGCACATTTTTATAAAAACAATTCCAAAACATTCATAGGACACTCTCCATTTGATCACCAAGTTTTCTAGTATTTATAAAAGTGAAGCTGTGGGGTTATTTTAAATTTGCATTTCTGAAGTATTGGCAGATATATAATAGTGTCCTTGCAAAAGTGTTACCTTTCATGAATCTATCTGCCTTCTGTATAAAACCAAAGTGCTTTCAATATTAAAACATCACAAGATGTTTTCATATATGCCATAACAAGCCTCCCCCATTGTATATTACACCTCTTTTTCAACAGTGTTCTGAACATTTTCCCATAATTACTTTTCCAGGGGAAATTTAGTATAATTTTCACAGGATATTTGATAGTTTTATTTGTTTTATGAATTATTTTTAAAAATTAAGCTTAGATTATATGTTTGATACAAAGTCTTTACCAAATATGTGGCTATTTAATTATCTAGTCCACATTTCTTTTTTTCACTTATTAATACTTTTCATTTTTTAGTTTTCTTTATTTTGATTATATATTATTTCATTTTATCTAAATTACATATTTTGTTTTTAATAATTTGTATTTGAGTCTTCTTAACCTATTTTCATTTTTTTCCTCTTTTAATGAGGAACATGTTTGAGCTCATGTGCTTTTTCCTCTTCTGTATGAATTAGACAATGTCCCAGTACACTATCTTCTTGATAAGAAATGTGCTAGTGACATCACTGCTGCTTATAATTTGTAATTCCCTAACTGGAGATATGCATATTTAAAAGATCACTATGATTGAAAGATGGGCTTTGCAAATGTTAAGATTGCATGTGCAAGGCCACTGACATAATTACACTCATATCTTGGTCAAGAGGTTTCAGGAATTCTGTGTCTCAAAGTGCCACTTTTTAAAGGATTTCATGATAAAGAGTAGATTCAGAAGATAGCCATAAAGAATGGGTGACCGAAAATATGTTTCTGAATCATTTGAAAACATAGTCAAATTTTGTATTAGATGGAATTATCTTACAGATGGACTGGTACACTCCAGTGTTTGTCCCTAGACATCTAGAAGTCTGGTAATGACACTTGACCAGGATAAAGAAGACATCATGGACGTCATGGTTGATAACATTTTGTTTAAAGCCTGAAGTTTGAACATAACTGAGTATGTACCTTGTTAACTTTGTGAGGGATGTATGGATTAATGGCTCATTCCTGGTTTAACCCATTATGCAGTCTAGTTCAATTCTATGGCCAGTGCAGACCTCAAAAACCCTTCTGTAAAGTTGGTCCTAAATTAACTCAAAGACAAAGTGTACTCCATCCAGCTGAGAAAACCAGAGGGTGCTGTTACTGGATTACTCTCGTGTTCTCATTGTTAGCTTTCATTTTCATTTTCCTGCTGTATCATATTCTTCAACTTTATAAGAGACTCAGAGAATACTATGAGCAGTTGTTTGAGTCCTTTTCACTACATGACTTGTCAATAATTCAAGTATATTAATCAAGAGCAGCTGAAATAATTTTTTGTCACAAGAGAGGCATCCAAGTCTTATAGGAATAAGAATTTCTGTCCCCTCTGCCCCCCAAAATTCTTATTCTTATATTCTGGTCATCTACATTTTACATGTGATTTCTTTCAATATAATAAAAAATGTAATGACTGCCCCATGATTGAATTTTCTCAATTATTTAATATTATGCCACACTCTAATAACTATTAAAGTATTTATACTTAACGGAAATGCTGATAGCTGCACCCCATACCAGATTTCACACATTTGCTAGTCTGATTTCAAAAAAAAGAATCTTTCTCTGATATTTTTTACTACACAAAATAATTAGTGGGAGTTTTATTTTTTAAATTTTATTATAAAATTTAAATAGATCTATTCATTTTCAAAATGAAAAATTACATTTTGATATTAAATATACAATTTTAAACCATCCATGCTACCTCTCTGCTGTGATATGTTCCTTTAAGGAAGCTTACCCATCACCAACCATCACCACTCACCCACATCACCATCATCACAAATTAAATACCTACAGAGTACCAGATAAATGAGACCTCAGTCTACCACAGCTAAGTAGCTTTCTGCCTGCAACTTCAAATTCTTGCATATAGCAGCTTATATGAATACATTTCTTCTTCTAGGTGCAGTCTTATGTAAGAAATGCAATTCAGAATTCCTATTCATTTTGGCTTTACATAATCAAATATTGTTACTCTTTATTCAGTTCATATATATTTTTATCTTCAAAATCTTTATATATTTATATGCAGATACAGAGATATGTATGTGTATTCATGTGTGTGGGATGTGTTTTTGTAAATCCTTTGTATGTATGCAAATTAGTGATTTTATAAGAGCTTTACCTTATTTATTATTTTGTGTTTTCTAATCACCCTGTGAGTCAAGTGCTACCCTTATATGCAACATTAAGATGAGGAAATTAAGGCTTCCAATATGTAGGTCTGAAGTTCTGGGTTTCATTCACAGAAATAAGCGGATCTGTACTTTAGGTACAGATCTATCTGACTCAGCCATGTGTGTAGCTAAAACTCATGTTATCACTTGGAATTGATGTCAAGTTATGCCTTTTTTTCTTGGTTGTAAGGCTAATATTTAAAAATACCACTGCCAAGATACAGTATTTTCTTTATTGCAATCCCCAAAATTTCAATGAAAATGTTTAGATCAAACTGATATATATCCTACAGAATTATAAACAGGTGAACATTTGTTACCAGTCAGGATATACAAAGCAACATGAGATCATCACTCCTATGCTGATTAAAAACAAAATTTTCAAAATCCAGAAAAGCTACAAAACAGCAGATTTGAAAACCATATCAGAAAGCTGAAAAACGAATAAATCTTAATGAACTGAATGCCTGGAAAAGAATAAGCCCACATAGGAAATACCTGAATTACAGTTGTCTTTGCATGGTGAGGTGGTGGGATGAAAATGAGTCCATTATATAAACGACAGAAAGCAGAAACCAGCCAGACTTCGCTGAATTCCTCACGCCAGTGAAGGAGATTGGTGTTCTCACAGATCATTACTGAGTCTCCCAAGGAAGTATTGCAAAGGCTTTCATCAGAAGAGCCAGCTGAGAGAGAACCTGGAGAAACCATTGAAAGGACTCGGGTCTCAGCTGCCAAATTCAAAAGCCAAGAGACCTGGGAGAAATACATGCCAGTGCCGTTAGGGTTTCCAGCTTCTAAAAGCAGGGGCAGGCAGGGTAATCAGGTAATAAAAGTTTATAGCTCAACCCCTACTCATGGTAAATATACAAATGCAATGAAATAGGTTTGTAGCCTAGGTAGAAGGTGAATGGAGTACAGAAGTATTAGGAACAAGGAAAGTGAATTATTTTGTCATATGTTCTGAGATATTATAAACGTATTTTGAAATATCCATAGTTTTCTTGTACAATAGAAATATAATACAAGCCAGAAAGGCATATCAGATATACAATTTTAAATTTAAGTCCACATTTTAACAATAAGGAAAACCAGTTAAATAAATTTAAGAACAATTTTATGTTATTTATTTATTTTTTATTATTTATTATACTTTAAGTTCTGGAATACATGTGCAGATCATGCAGGTTTGTTACATAGGTATACGCATGGTGGTTTTCTGCATCCATTGCCCCGTCATCTATAATAGGCCTTTCTCCTAATGCTGTCCCTCTCCAGTCCCCCCACTCCTGCTATTTCTCCCCTAATCCCCTACCAGCAAGGCTCCAGTGTGTGATGTTCCCCTCCCTGTGTCTGTGTGTTCTCATTGTTCAACACCCACTTATGAGTGAGAACATGCAGTGTTTGGTTTTCTGTTCTTGTGTCAGTTTGCTGCGGATGATGTTTAAAATGCATATTTAATATATAAAATATATTCAAATTTTTATTTAAATATATAACTGATGTAAAACTTAGAGTTTTAATGCTAAATCTTAGCAATCTGCTGTGATTTTTACATTCAGAGAAAATCTTGATTCAGTCAGTCACATTTTAAGTCCCCAAGAGCTAAAGTACCTTGTGGTTACTGTATTGGAATGCTTTTAGAGAAACAAAATAACTCAATATGTCAAGAGATAAAACTGAATTCTAAATGATACACACGTCAATATTCTTATTTGTACAAAGAAAGTAATAAGAGTGATTTACGTCAAGTAATTTTTACAAATATATGAAAAAATTACACTCACAGCAATTATGTCTGGCAAATGTAAGTGACATGTAATATTAACATTATCTCTCTCAAGATAAACATGCTTTAAACACAATAATAAAAGGAAAATGCTCTCTGTAGTACATAGGCTAAGTTAATGAGCACTAGTACTCCACACCTTAAAAGTGAAAAATCATGACTTGACATTTATATATACTACATTTAGTAATGAACCTATATACAATATATTTTTTGATGTGATAACTAGGTAGCTACTAAGTGAAAAGCAAGCAGGTAATGTAGGCAGTGTGGATTCCCTTTGACAAAGTGAGATTTCATCACTCTACTAAGAAAAGCAAAATCTGGATCAGGAGGAACTGCTATACATACCTATGAAAAATATAATTTATAAGTTAGGTGCAGTTGTAAATAAACAATAATAATAAGATACAACAATTATAACAATATTCTGAAGTAAAAGTTACGTGAACCTAATATCACTCTCTTGCCCCCTCAAAATATCTTATTCCAGTGAACTTAACATTCTCATTGACTCATTGACTATTGGTAAGTGAAACTACAGAAAATGAAACTATGGATGGGGGGAACTATTATGTGATCACGTACATAATTTTATTTGCTATATATATCTGAATTCATAGAAAGGATGTCTGAGCAGGTACATACATCTTCCATTCACTTCTACATGTATTAATCTAAATAAATACTTATTTCAATCTATTTATTAATTTATATAATTTTTTGGGGGTGTGATGACTTTAAAAAATCTGTTCAAAGGAGCAGTGCTTCATTAACTGACTTTAAAGCTAATCTGGCTTATTGTGCTTACGGTAATAGTCCGCAGCTAAAGTCACTTTTGTAATGCGTTGCCACTATGGATGCTTAGATTTTCTCAAGTAACAATTAATGTCATTGTGTTTTCTCTATTTTCAAAGTGCTGCAAGCAGCTATAATATTGGAAATTTATGCTAGTAAGTTGGGAACAGAGAGAACCCTGAGACAGCTTAGTCTATAATCAGCAGAAGGCCTCAGGGATACTTTGCAGAAGTACTACTTGAGCAGAGGAAAAAGGAACATCCTGATAATGCTTTAAGTGGCACATGAATCTTATATAAGAGGACAAATTAACTGGGTAGCAAAGAAAGAAAAGTGGAACGGAGAAATTAGGAGGCAATGGGTACAATATAAATCATCAAAAATGACTAATTCTTTGAAGTCCTTTAGAAAGAATGCATACAAACTGGATACAAATGCTATCTTTGCAATCTTTAACACCACTGTGCTCCACCACACATAAACATAGCTAAGAAATATTTTATCTGAAAAATCTTCAAACCCATATGTGTTGGCTAAAGAAAGAAGGCAGTTACTTATAAGTACTCAATAAGTGAGTTGACAGTTTGCAGATTATTGGACAGCGTGATTATAATTGGGTATTTTTTCGAAGATAGATAATCCCTTCATTATAAAATGATGATTGAAAGTCAAAATACCTGCTTATTTTTTTCCAAGTCTCTCTTTCTTGGGTAAATAGATTAGTTCACTATACATTGATTCAGTTACTACTGCATCAACAATAATATTACAAATTTTTTAATAATTATAATTTTTGTTTTTTTCTCATATTCCAAATTTGCTAAAATTCGAACTTCAGGTTTATTTTTGCATCAAATAGAACTGATTTAAAAAAGATACTTTTGTACCTGTTACGTAAGATTTTTAAAAATAATAGTTTTGATTCTCATATCTTTTTTAACATGGCAAACATAAAACTTCAAGAACATGCATATATGTCATTGGTGTCCAATTTAAAATGACAGCAATATGTGATGCTCTATGTCGCAAAAAGCTATTTGAAGTGTTTAAATTTAAATATTTTTGTGTACTTTAAAGAGATACAGAACTTTTAAAAAATTACTTTAAAAGCATGCAACTACTGTTGGAGGAAAAGCTGCAAGGAACCTCAATAAGAGTTTATATTTTATAACATAGAGAGGCTACTTTGAACTTCAACCTGCAAAAGAGTCCATCAATTGCATTTCCTCTTCTGGGAAATTGAATCCAAATATGCAACTATGTACTTCATATCTAAAGAAACAAATACTAGATATTTTATTCTTTGTTCTATTACTACTAAGCACAATATTAGTTGTGCTCATCATTACTATTAAGGTATTATAATCAGTAGACATGTCACAAAATTAATACTACATTATTTAAGAAGGTTGATAAATAATTTAAAAACTCACTGAAAAATGTAATATTGTATGATGCCAAAACACTCTTATTTTAATAAATAATCCTCTTTGCATGCAATTTATCATGAGCTTTTTATTGTAGCTAAAAATAATTAAGAGGGGAAAAGGCTGTCAGATGTTTTTCTTCAAAGTGAACAAGCCAGAAATACAATAATCATAAATACTATATTAAAGAATGATTTGGGGGCATTGGATAGTTGGCAGCACACTCCTGTGAACCCTGAGGCAAGAAAAACAAATTAGAGGAAACTGATGATCGCCTCAGCTTAGTACCTGTGGCTAATTTTTGCAGAGCAGTAAGGAAAAGAAAAACAGAAACCAAGCCCAGGAACACGGACGAGTTGAAAAGTTACTGGAGACCAAGGAAGCTAGAATCTGTGGGGCAGAAGAACAGAAAATGTAGAAGTACATAGAAAGAGAACAGATGGTTCCCTTAGGTGTTTGGGAGAATACTGAACTTTACTTTTGTAAAAGGAAATACCCAGTGGTAGAGAAAAGACCATCAGAAAAGTGTTTCTAAAAACAACTAGAGATAATAAATACTTACCCTTAGCCACAAGGGGGGAAACTTCAAAATACATAGGATACTGGTAGAGTCCTCCTGAAGGGCTCTTGAACAAACTTATTTGTTAGTTGCTTCCTTTATTAAAATAGTTTTAAATAAAGTTTTCCTTGCCTGTTTAGCGTTGTCTGGTGCTTTTTACTGTGACAAAGGAAATCTTGAAGCATAAAGGACGTTATTCAACACATTTTTTAAAGAAATAAATAGTTTCAAGGTGATGGCAGTGGCAGCCCAGCTGGAGTAGCCGCAGCAGGGGAGGCATGGCCAGTGCTGTGTGCTCTGCAGAGCTTGCAGGGGCTAGAAACAATCAAGACCACCAACCCCTACCAAATTGATGCAGGCCCCCCCAACCCGGCTTCAGCTCCAGATCCTGGTATTCCTGTGCTCTTGGGGGCCAGTAACCTCCCACAGCCCCTGTAGGCTTTGAAGTGTCCACTCTGGCTCCCTGGCCTCTCCTTACTCCTGGCTCCATTCTGATTCTGGAGCAAAGTTGTGTCCAAGCCTGGGCACTGTGGTGACTTGGCTGGGTGCATGAACTCTTGTGGTGGCATTGACACACCTAGCCCTCTGCTACCTTGGTCTCCTCCAGACTTTGGGCACCAATGAGCACTGGAGGGAGACCTGAGGCTGTTGAGGGCAGCTTAGTGGGTGCCTTTAGGCACCCCTCTGCACAAACAGCCTGGGTACCATGGATGGCATGCTGATGGCAGGAGGCAGACAGGTTTCTGGGCAGAAGGGAGTGGAACCAATGAAACCCTACCTCAAGCCAGGGACCACCTGAAGTCGAGGGGCCAGGCTGCAGGTTCAGAGTGGAGTCTGGGGCCCAAAGTGATAATTTATGGTGCTTTTCTTCAGGCCTGACCATGGGTGCCCATGGACTGATTAACATGCACTTCTTCCCTTCTGAGCCCATAAAAACCCTAGACTCAGTCAGACATGCAGACAGGGAAAGTACCAGCTTCAGAAAGGAGCCAGCCATTTTGGGTCTCCTGAGAGCAGTTTTGTTGCTCAACGAAGCTCCTCTCTGCCTTGCTCACCCCCAACTTCTCTGTGTACCTCATTCTTCCTGGACATGAGTTCTCAGGACACACTGAGTGGCAGGACTGAACACTCCCACACTCATCACTTGCCATGTTACAGGTCATGAGAAGGAGATACGTGCTGCAGCTCTTCTTCAAGCTCAGAACTTGGGGAAAGCGGTGACACCTTATTTGGAGCTCTGTAGTTCTTGGAGTCTCCAAGCCTTTGGGCTTGGAGTGTCGTGTGCCTCTTGTCCAGACAAGATGCTGGTGCTAGCAGTGGAAGCTGCTTGTGGTAAACCTGGTCCAGCTGCAGCCTCACATGGAGCCAGTGACTGTGCCAGCTCCTGGAGCTGCCTTTCCTGACACCAGCTGGTATACCTGGCTGTGCATAGTGGCCTGACTCTGGCTTGCTCGCTCACACACCCCTTGCTGTTTACTGCCTGGCTGACTCTTGGCAAGCATGGGGTCCAGCCAGTAGCACAAGCTGAGCACAGCCTGCCAGCCCTCGTGGGCAGAACTAGCCCAGTGAGTACAAGCAAATCCCAAGCAGAAGCACCATCAGCCATAGAGGGTTCCGGCTGGTGAAGTGACGCCCTAAATTTCCCGTAAAAAAGAGTGTAAATTAAAATGCATTGTGAAAATAAAATTTTGTCTTTTTGTTTTAAAAGTAACCTGTAAATTTTCTTAATTGCATAAAGAACACAAAAACTCTTTTAGCTCTAAAAAACAGAAGTCTTATATCCTACTAGGTATAAATACATCAGGGTAAATGGTTACAAAACATATTATTATTCATATGACAAAAAATTCAATCAAAAATACATTTCTTGAGCAATAGCCTAATAAATATAGCTTCCTGTTAGAAACATTCAAATATACATACTTTGGAAGACATAAAATAAAAATGTCTTGAAATTTTAAATTGCATTTCTTTAAAACTGTTATTAAAATATTGCACACATATGAAAAATGCTAAGTCATAAGTGCACAACCTGATGAATATTTAGAAAACAAATATAAGTAATGAAATGATCAACAGAACACCAGATAGGACTACACCAACAAGAGAAAGCTCTTGGCAGTCCCAATAACTGCCCACATCTCCAAAGAGACAACCTAATGCACATGATTAGTTCATATCTCCTGGTTGACAAGTTTAATTTGATGTAACACTGCTTTCCTCTGGATAAGATAAACTTTAGTTTGAGTATGCAGTTAAACCAGGAGAAGAGCACAAAATATAAGAAATTGAGTAGATTATCTTATTTTTTTTTCTTATTTTTAATTGCATTTTAGGTTTTGGGGTACATGTGCAGAGCATGCAATACAGTTGCATAGGTACACACATGGCAGTGTGTTCTGTTTGCTTTCACCCCTTCACCCACATTTGGCGTTTCTCCCCAGGGTATCCCTCCCCACCTCCCCCTCCCACTGGCCCTCCCGTTTTGCCCCCAATAGACCCCAGTGTTTAGTACTCCCCTTTCTGTGTCCATGTGTTCTCATTTTTCATCACCCGCCTATGAGTGAGAATATGCGGTGTTTCATTTTCTGTTCTTGTGTCAGTTTGCTGAGAATGATATTCTCCAGATTCATCCATGTCCCTACAAACGACACGAACTCATCATTTCTGATTGCTGCATAATATTCCATGGTGTATATGTGCCACATTCTCCCAATCCAGTCTATCATCAATGGGCATTTGGGTTGATTCCAGGTCTTTGCTATTGTAAACAGTGCTGCAATAAACATTCGTGTGCATGTGTCCTTATAGTAGAATGATTTATAGTCCTTTGGGTATATACCCAGTAATGGGATTGCTGGGTTAAATGGAATTTCTATTTCTAAGGCCTTGAGGAATCGCCACACTGTCTTCCACAATGGTTGGACTAATTTACACTCCCACCAACAGTGTAAAAGTGTTCCTTTTTCTCCACATCCTCTCCAGCATCTGTTGTCTCCAGATTTTTTAATGATCGCCATTCTAACTGGAGTGAGATGGTATCTCAATGTGGTTTTGATTTGCATCTCTCTGATGACCAGTGATGATGAGCATCTTTTCATATGATTGTTGGCCTCATATATGTCTTCTTTCGTAAAGTGTCTGTTCATATCCTTTGCCCACTTTTGAATGGGCTTGTTTGTTTTTTTCTTGTAAATCTGTTTGAGTTCTTTGTAAATTCTGGATATCAGCCCTTTGTCAGACGGGTAAACTGCAAAAATTTTTTCCCATTCTGTTGGTTGCCGATTCACTCTAGTGACTGTTTCTTTTGCTGTGCAGAAGCTGTGGAGTTTCATTAGGTCCCATTTGTCTATTTTGGCTTTTGTTGCCAATGCTTTTGGTGTTTTGTTCATGAAGTCCTTGCCTACTCCTATGTCCTGGATAGTTTTGCCTAGATTTCCTTCTAGGGTTTTTATCGTGCCGGGTCTTATGTTTAAGTCTTTAATCCATCTGGAGTTAATTTTCATGTAAGGTGTCAGAAAGGGGTCCAGTTTCTGCTTTCTGCACATGGCTAGCCAGTTTTCCCAACACCATTTGTTAAATAGGGAATCCTTTCCCCATTGCTTGTTTTTGTCAGGTTTATCAAAGATTGTATAGTTGTAGATATATTGTGTTGCCTCCGGTGCCTCTGTTTTGTTCCATTGGTCTATATCTCTGTTTTGGTACCAGTACCATGCTGTTTTGATTACTGTAGCCTTGTAGTATAGTTTGAAATCCGGTAGTGTGATGCCCCCCGCTGTGTTCTTTTTGCTTAGAATTGATTTGGCTATGCGGGCTCTCTTTTGGTTCCATATGAAGTACATGGTGGTTTTTTCCAGTTCTGTGAAGAAAGTCAATGGTAGCTTGATGGGGATAGCATTGATTCTGTAAATTACTTTGGGCAGTATAGCCATTTTCATGATATTAATTCTTCCTAACCATGAACATGGAATGTTTCTCCAGCTGTTTGTGTCCTCTCTGATTTCGTTGAGCAGTGGCTTGTAGTTCTCCTTGAAGAGGTCCCTTACGTTCCTTGTGAATTGTATTCCAAGGTATTTTATTCTTTTTGTAGCAATTGTGAATGGCAGTTCGTTCTTGATTTGGCTTTCTTTAAGTCTGTTACTGGTGTAGAGGAATGCTTGTGATTTTTGCACATTGATTTTATATCCTAAGACTTTGCTGAAGTTGCTTATCAGTTTCAGGAGTTTTTGGGCTGAGGCGATGGGGTCTTCTAGGTATACTATCATGTCGTCTGCAAATAGAGACAATTTGGCTTCCACCTTTCCTATTTGAATACCCTTTATTTCTTTTTCTTGCCTGATTGCTCTGGCTAGAACTTCCAGAACTATACTGAATAGGAGTGGTGAAAAAGGGCATCCTCGTCTAGTGCCAGATTTCAAAGGGAATGCTTCCAGTTTTTGCCCATTCAGTATGATATTGGCTGTTGGTTTGTCATAAATAGCTTTTATTACTTTGAGATACGTTCCATCGATACTGAGTTTATTGAGGGTTTTTAGCATAAAGGGCTGTTGAATTTTGTCAAATGCCTTCTCTGCGTCAATTGAGATAATCATGTGGTTTTTGTTTTTTGGTTCTGTTTATGTGGTGAATTATGTTTATAGACTTGCATATGTTGAACCAGCCTTGCATCCCCAGGATGAATCCTACTTGATCATGATGAATAAGTTTTTTGATTTGCTGTTGCAATCGGCTTGCCAATATTTTATTGAAGATTTTTGCATCTATGTTCATCATGGATATTGGCCTGAAGTTTTCTTTTCTTGTTGGGTCTCTACCGGGTTTTGGTATCAGGATGATGTTGGTCTCGTAAAATGATTTGGGAAGTATTCCCTCTTTTTGGATTGTTTGAAATAGTTTTAGAAGGAATGGTACCAGCTCCTCTTTGTGTGTCTGGTAGAATTTGGCTGTGAACCCATCTGGACCTGGGCTTTTTTTGTGAGGTAGGCTCTTAATTGCTGCCTCGACTTCTGACCTTGTTATTGGTCTATTCATAGTTTCAGATTCCTCCTGGTTTAGGCTTGGGAGGACACAGGAGTCCAGGAATTTATCCATTTCTTCCAGGTTTACAAGTTTATGTTCATAGAGTTGTTTGTAACATTCTCTGATGATGGTTTGAATTTCTGTGGAATCTGTGATGATTTCCCCTTTATCATTTTTTATTACATCTATTTGGTTGTTCTCTCTTTTCTTTTTAATCAATCTGGCTAGTGGTCTGTCTATTTTGTTGATCTTTTCAAAAAACCAGCTCTTGGATTTATTGATTTTTTGAAGGGTTTTTCGTGTCTCAATCTCCTTCAGTTCAGCTCTGATCTTAGTTATTTCTTGTCTTCTGCTGGGTTTTGAGTTTTTTTTATCTTGCTCCTCTAGCTCTTTCAATTTTGATTATAGGGTGTCAATTTTGGATCTCTCCATTCTCCTCATATGGGCACTTATTGTTACATACTTTCCTCTAGAGACTGCTTTAAATGCATCCCAGAGATTCTGGCATGTTGTGTCTTCGTTCTCATTGGTTTCGAAGAACTTCTTAATTTCTGACTTCATTTCATTGTTTACCCAGTCAACATTCAAGAGCCAGTTGTTCAGTTTCCATGAAGCTGTGCGGTTCTGGGTTGGTTTCTGAATTCTGAGTTCTAACTTGATTGCACTATGGTCTGAGAGGCTGTTTGTTATGATTTCAGTTGTTTTGCATTTGCTGAGCAGTGCTTTACTTCCAATTATGTGGTCAATTTTTGAGTAGGTGTGATGTGGTGCTGAGAAGAATGTATATTCTGTGGATTTGGGGTGGAGAGTTCTGTAAATGTCTATCAGGTTTGCTTGCTCCAGGTCTGAGTTCAAGCCCTGGATATCCTTGTTGATTTTCTGTCTGGTTGATCTGTCTAATATTGACAGTGGAGTGTTAAAGTCTCCCACTATTATTGTGTGGGAGTCTAAGTCTCTTTGTAAGTCATTAAGAACTTGCCTTATGTATCTGGGTGCTCCCGTATTGGGTCCATATATGTTTAGGATCGTTAGCTCTTCTTGTTGTATCGATCATTTTACCATTATGTAATGGCCTTCTTTGTCTCTTTTGATCTTTGTTGCTTTAAAGTCTATTTTATCAGAGATGAGAATTGCAACTCCTGCTTTCTTTTGCTCTCCATTTGCTTGGTAAATCTTCCTCCATCCCTTTATTTTGAGTCTTTGTGTGTCCTTGCATGTGAGATGGGTTTCCTGTATACAGCACACTGATGGGTTTTGGATTTTTATCCAATTTGCCAGTCTGTGTCTTTTGATTGGTGCATTTAGTCCATGTACATTTAGGGTTAATATTGTTATGTGTGAATTTGATACTGCCATTTTGATGATAAGTGGCTGTTTTGCCTGTTAGTTGTTGTAGATTCTTCATTATGTTGATGCTTTTTAGCATTCAGTGTGATTTTGGAATGGCTGGTGCTGGTTGTTCCTTTCTATGTGTAGTGCCTCTTTCAGGAGCTCTTGTAAAGCAGGCCTGGTGGTGACAAAATCTCTGAGTACTTGCTTGTTCGCAAAGGATTTTATTTTTCCTTCACTTCTGAAGCTCAGTTTGGCTGGATATGAAATTCTGGGTTGAAAGTTCTTTTCTTTAAAGATGTTGAATATTGGCCCCCACTCTCTTCTGGCTTGTAGTGTTTCTGCCAAGAGATCTGCTGTGAGTCTGATGGGCTTCCCTTTGTGGGTGACCAGACCTTTCTCTCTGGCTGCCCTTAGTATTTTCTCCTTCATTTCAACCTTGTTGAATCTGACGATTATGTGCCTTGGGGTTGCTCTTTTTGTGGAATATCTTTGTGGTGTTCTCTGTATTTCCTGCATTTGAGTGTTGACCTGTCTTGCTAGGTGAGGGAAATTTTCCTGGATGATATCCTGAAGAGTATTTTCCAGCTTGGATTCATTCTCTTCGTCCCCTTCTGGTACACCTACCAGACGTAGGTTAGGTCTTTTCACATAGTCCCACATTTCTTGGAGACTTTGTTCATTCCTTTTGGCGCTTTTTTCTCTGATCTTGGTTTCTCGTTTTATTTCATTGAGTTGATCTTCAACTTCAGATATTCTTTCTTCTGCTTGGTCAATTCGGCTATTGAAACTTGTGCATTCTTCGCAAAGTTCTCGTATTGTGTTTTTCAGCTCCTTTAGTTCATTCATATTCCTCTCTAAGTTATCCATTCTTGTCATCATTTCTTCAAATCTTTTTTCATATCTTTTTTCAAGGTTCTTAGTTTCTTTGCATTGATTTAGAACATGTTCTTTTAACTCATGGAAGTTTCTCATTATCCATCTTCTGAAGTCTAATTCTGTCATTTCCTCACAGTCATTCTCCATCCAGCTTTGTTCCCTTGCTGGTGAGGAGTTTTGGTCCTTTATAGGAGGCGAGGTGTTGTGGTTTCGAGTGTTTTCCTCCTTTTTGCTCTGGTTTCTTCCCATCTTTGTGGATTTATCTACTTGTCGTCTGCGTAGTTGCTGACTTTTCGACTGGGTTTCTTAGTGGACACCCAGATTGTTGATGATGAAATATTTCTGTTACTTTGTTTTCCTTCTACCAGCCTAGCCCCGTCACTGTACGACTGCTGAGGTCCACTCCAGGCCCTGCTTGTCTGGGGTGCACCTCTAGCAGCTGCGGAACAGTGAGGGATGCTACCAGTTTCTTTTTCTGCTATCTTTGTCCCAGGATGATGCCTGCCAAATGTCAGTCTTTTGGATATAGAGGGGTCAGGGAACTGCTTGAGGAGACAGTCTGTACTTTATAGGAGCTCAATTGCTGAGCTGTGAGCTCTGTTGTTCATTCAGGGCTGTTAGGCTGCTATGTTTGATTCTGCTGCAACAGAGCTCATTAAAAAAACCCTTTTTTTCTCAAATGCTCTGTCTTGGGGGGTTGGGGCTTTGCTTTTGGATGTCTGTTGAGGTGTCCTGCCCAGCTAGGAGGCAGTCTAATCACTATTTGACTGCCGAGGCTCCGCTCTGCTGTTGTGAGGCTCGCTCTGTTGCTGCAGGCTTTTGCTGTTCTGCCGCCCTGCAGCGGAGTTTCTCTGTTGTGGCTGGTTGCCTCGGCAATTGCAGGCTGCATCAGCAGTGGGCATGTGTCTCAGTCGGGGCGGGTTGCCTCGGTAATGGTGGATGCCCCTCCCCCACGGAGCGCCTCAGGGATGGTCTCCACGGCGAGACCGTTTGGAATCGCCGTTTTGTCTGTCCCACTACGGTATCCCACACGCTGTGTCCGTGCAATCCCCTGGGCTGGCCCACTGCCCAAGTCCCTTTCAGTCTCGAGTTCAGCCCTCTCAAGTCTCAGGTTGCCGTTTCAACAGGGCACCCGTACAAGCGCGCCCTGTGGGGATCGCTGGGTAGGGCCGGCCGCCGCCACCCCGGCTGCCGGCTTCTCCAGGCAGAGCGTCTGCCTGGTGTCCCGCGTCTCCTGTATACTTTGGAATTACCCTGTTCTGTGGGCAACAAAGATCAGTCTGAAAATGCAGCTCTGACTCACCTCTCCGCGGATTAACCGAGACCTTCAATCAGATTATCTTATTTTTAAGCTCTGTGAGTGAAGTTACATTTCTAGTTTTAATGTATTGACCATCATGAGCTTCAAGGATCCACACTAAAGTTTAGAAATGTTAACTAAGTCCTTTCCATTGTGATGCACCCAAAAGTGCTATTTTTATTTCCTAAGTATATCTTAGGGCTTCTCAAAGTTCTGATTAGTCTCGAACTTTCAATTGCTTCTTGCAAATCAGTAAATACCTGGAAAATCAGTGTTGAATGTCAGGCAGCTTGCTGCCTCTCTTCTGTCATGAATCTCACCCCCAAATGTGTTGCTTGCATTGATAGTTATCTGATACATTCAGATAATCACCCCTAATTCCCAAACTATAAAGTCATACAAACTCTAAGACTGGTGACTAGATCCATATTTGAATTATAACTTAGCTGTAAGTTACTGTTTATCTTTTTTTATTCACTAGCATATTTTAATTTTCTGAATCTCATTTTTTTGGACAGAGCAGAGTTTCACTTTTGTCTCTCAGACTGGAGTGCAATGGTACAATCTCAGCTAACTGCAACCTCCACTTCTTGGGTTCAAGTGATTCTTTTGCCTCAGCCTTAGTAGCTGGGATTACAGGTGCTGACACTATGCCCAGCTAATTTTTGTATTTTTAGTAACAACTGGGTTTCACCATGTTGACCAGGCTGGTCTTGAACTCCTGACTTCAGGTGATCCACCAAATTGGCCTCTGAAAGTACTGGGATTAAAGGAATGAGCCACAGCACCCGGCCTGTTATTCTTTTCATGGTCATTTGTTACATCATGTTATTCCAATATTATGGATATTATATTACTATCCTTTCAGGAATATTATTATATATGTTATACATTTCTCATTCTTTTCCTGTCTCTACTCCAAATTATTTTTATTCTGTTAGTTGTATTTCTTTGTTTTATATTAAATATTTTCCTCAAATTTCTGTAATGTTTGCCTCATTTATTTAAAATAGGTATTAAATTATCTGATTTTATATCATTTAAGAAAGTGCAGTGGGAAAAGAAAAACCAGTTCACATCAGTTTGACTCCAAGGTAAAACACTTCAGTGTTTTACCACTAAGGCATGCTGTCTCCCTTCATTTTTTAATAATTCAATTATGTTATACTTAAAGCAAAATATGCCATTTTTATCAACACAAAGCATATAATAAGGTTCTAAAATGTTGTAATTGCTTATTAAAAAATCGAAATTGCATTTTAATATGTTGCATTTTAAAGCATTTTTATCAAATAAACCCATCAAAAATGACACACACAATTAGTACTTTTTATAATATGATCTTTTTATTGTACTGAAAATTTACTAATATGAACTTATATTATGAAGTAAAAATAAATCTTCCCTCAGTTTACATAGTTTCTTTTCTGGGAATTCAAAGTATAGTAAGAGTATGTTAAAAGTGTTTCACTTGCCTATACATTTGAATTAGGCTGGAAGGTTAAATAATGCTAACTGTGGGTTTCACCCATACGATTGGTTATGGAACACTGGTAATGTAGGCAGTTTTTGAGACAATTCTGTTTGCGTGCATAACATCTAAGAACTTAGAAACCAAGTGTTCACCAGTTCACCTTGGAGCATACAGTATTCCCTACAGCAGAATACTATTCTATATGATCTATCTAAATTCATGATCAACTAGAATGCAAAGTGAAAGTTAAAAATAAGATTGGAGGCATGCATAAAAATAAATCACACAAATATAACTTGTTCTATGTGTTTAAAATGCAAGTGGCAACTCATTGTTCAAAGTAGATTATTTGAATAGAAATTTGCACGATTTAAAATGAAATAAAAGAGTCCCCTGTAAGACAAAAGAATCAATTTCAGACAAGAGAAAGTGAGTTTAACATAGTGAAGAAATGAAAGTGATAGGCTTTCTTAGGCCATTGCCAAGATACAGTTTAAAACTTTTTCAACCTGATTACAAGTGTGAGAGTATTAAAGATAATTAGGAAATTGCTACAAATAATAGTTGGCTGAAGCAGAGTTCACTTTATCCTTGGCTTCTGCAACTCCAGTAGGCCACTTCTTAGATTATGAAATGCTTGAGTTTTATTGCTTTTGTGAGCAGAATTTGACATGGCTCTCATTAACTCTTCCCTGACTCCTTGTTCAAAGGAAACTCACATTGCATTTTTTGACCACCTGTGAAATACTTCTGCGTCTCATCTTAACTCTAACTCCCAAGAATTTCATTAAGCCATTGAGTGTTACTTTCCAGATTTCCTGGGGTAGAGGTCAGACCCCAGCCTCTGCAGGATAGTTAAATTAAATTCTTTGAATCATCCTGTTAAATCCAACCCTTCTAAACTTAGACTTGAGTAGTGTAAGTAGACAGTCTCTATATGTCCCATGGGGAAGATATGACTAGAACTTACAGAAGAGCTTGTGCTAAAGAAATTCTCCTCAGTAATTCCTCTCTCTCCCTCTCTCCAATTATCCAGCTCCTTGAAGTTACATATTACTGGTAAAGTCATACAAGCTCTAAGACTGATGATTAGATTCATATTTGAACATCTGCATTTCTCTTTGGCAACATGCATTCGTATCAGTCATCTTATGTTATTAAACAGAATGGAAACTTCAGCATTCTCTTCAGGAACTGTCAACATTGTGAAATGTCAAAGACAGGCTGGGAAACAAAGACAAATAAAAGTTCATGCAATCTAAAAATTTAAGTTATTGATTTTTGTAAAAGTTGTAGAGGTAGAGCATGATGGTAAGGGACAAAGAATTATATATATATATACATATGCATAACTTTATTAACTTTTTAAACATTTCATTATTTAAAAGATTAGGACTTGCAGATTTCAGTTATTGAGACTCTAACAACTTACAATGTCAGATTCTTGCTTTGTGAAAGTAATTTTGAATGAATATGTGCATATATGGGAATATGTGAATAGATTTAAAAGGTAGGATTATTTTAAATAAGAGTATATTCCATGCATGTAAATGAATGACTCCTTGATTCAGAAAATAGGACTTCATAATTTATAAGGATATACACATTTTGACTCTATATATCAAATATATTTCATGAGTTCCTGCGGTGCTGAAGAGTCAAAGCTAATATTGGGGCTGAAGAAGAGAAAGAAATGAGAATGGAATCTTATAAAGATAGATTGTGACAGTGTGTGCCATGTTTAGCAAAGGTCTTGAACCTAAAGTTAATACATACACACACACACACACACACACACACACACACACACAGTCATTAGAAAGGGAATAAAGACTAATGTTACCTTCTAAAAGTTTGTTTCTTTCCTCCCAAATATTTATGTTGAAACTTAATCCCCAATACAATGTTATTAAAGGAAGGAGACTCAGGAAGTATTAGGTCATGAGGGTTCAACTCTCGTAATGGTATTAGTGCCCTTATAAAATAAGAAGGGAGCTGGTTTACACCTTCAACCATGTGAGAACTCAACATGAGGTTGCTGTTTTGAAGCAGAGATCAAGCCTTCACCAGACACTGAATATGCTTCTGCTTTGATCTTGGACTTCTCAGTCTCCAGAACTGTGAACAATACATATCTATTGTTTATGTATTACCCAGACTAAGGTATTTAGTTACAGCAGCCTGAACAGACTAAGACAATGAGCTTGTCATGAAATCCTGCTTTCCATCAGCTTGTCTCAGACAAGAATATAAATTACTTGTTTTGTTACTTATTTCAACTTTCTACCCTTCCTGTCAAATGCCCTCATTCTAACCCTTCACCCCCTCCCGTGCTTACACATAGGAAATAGAGGCATTTACTGCACCATGCAGCTGCTGGCTGGGGTGAATCTAATTTTATCATATCTACTTAGCATCTGTAACTTCCTTAATTTTTGGTCAAACATTTTCAGAACAGCCTCGCTCAGACTGTATCCATAACAGAAGAAGAAAATAATTACTGGTCAAGTATTCCTTCAGAAAACACACAGCCAGGTTTGGTGGCTGGACCGCTTTTCATCTGTACTTCTACAGTGGAAATCCAGTGTATCCTTGTAATTCTTACCCCATGAAATGGGGTTGCTTGTTGCTGCTAGGGTGGCTGATTTTCTGATTTCACTTGAAGCCCTAGGAATGTGTTTCTCAGAAAGGCCCAGCCAGGAAGGAATTTAAAAAAAAAAAAGAAAAACACATAAAACTTGCAGAATAAAATGGTGGTTGCCAGGGAACACGGCAAGGGAAATGTGGAGCTGTTAAAGGTTTCAAACTTTCAGTTTTAAGATGAATAAGTCCTGAGTATCTAATGGACAGTATGACGATGCTAATTCTATATTATAGTCTTGAAATTTGCAAATACAGTAAGTAGATTTTAAGCAATCGCACCAAAAAAAGAAAAAGAAGGTAATTGTATGAGGTGATAAATGTGTTAATTAACTTGAGTGTGGTAATCATTTCACAATGTATACATATATCAGTATATCAAGTCATCAGGTTATGCATGTTAAATACGTACACTATTTGCTTAATGATACCTCAATAAAGGTGGGATGAAAAACATTGTTCCAAGAAACACATAGACCCCTTAATTACATAGAAATTGTACATTGATTCTGTTCTTACTTGCTGTTTTGAAATGTATTTAAATGTCACAAAATATTTAAATATGTATTACACACATGTTCTTAAAAGCCTATTTAATGTTTTTATTTGTAATTATTCTTTTCATAAGGTAGAAACCAAATAATGACTTGAAGTCGCTGGATGCTGAAACTTCATAGCATGACCAGATTTTTGTGGCCAATTTACTCAGAATGTGACCCCTGGTTAATTCCTGAGGATCTCAATACATTAGAAGCACGTTCTCGTGTGAAAAGAGACCTTAGTTATACACAGTTCATTAATACCACTAATGTGGTCACTCTTTCCACCAAGTATTGAATGTTACATTAATTTGGTAGAATCTAAATGTTTCCTATGTGAATTAACTCTGTTAACCTCACATTTAATTTTACCCTAGTGATATTTCCCTTTTAATGAAATTGAGCATGGGTAAATACTGCAATGGATTTTCTAAGAATAATTTAAGAGTATAATAAAATTATTTCTAACGTATGCCAATTTACTCCATTTTATTTTTTTATAGAAACTTAGAATCTCATTTTTTAAAGAGTGGAATCATAGTGTTAAACCAATCAAATTAGTCATTATTTGATACAGTTTGAATTTGAGAATACACTGGTCAGTTCCACTTGGAACTTAAAATAACTAGAGGCCATTTATTTTCTTACATATAATTTCTAACCTGTTAGTTGAATTCTAATAGCTTTTCTTCCCATCATCCCTTCCCAGCATCCCTCTAGACATATCAAGGCATCAAGTGATGGTTTGAATCTGATTACACAGCCAGACCTAGAGCTGTGTGATGCCAGTCCAGTCATTTTATTTTCTCCTTTTGTCTCCCTATTTGGTTCAAATTAATCCCTCTGAATCTCAGGGTGTATTCTGTGTATGGTAGGAGGAAGATACTTTTCTTCTGTGAGATGCTAAAAGAAATATTGGAGCCATGGATTCTTAGGATAAAGCAGTAATCAATATATAGAGATTAGAAATGAAAGGAAACATGTTCCCTCTTAAGACTGTTGATCTAACAATCAAAAATCGCCTACAGCAAGATCTGACTTAATCTTCAATTGCATAAGCAAATCAACCATATATTTAGTTAAGTTACACAAGAACCAAGGAATGTAAAACATAAATGTATGGCACAATAAATTATCACCCATGAAAATACTATTTGGGTAAAGAAACACAAAATTGACATCACCCACAAAGAAGCTCATTGATGCCCCTTGTCAATCACCATCTTTTACTTCCTGTATAGAGAGAACCAATGTACTAAATTTTCACATAATTGGTTTTTCCTAAATTTGAACTGTATATGCCGATAGACAGTCTGCATTATTTTCTAGCTTCTTTTCTTTAAATTTATGTTTATGAAAGTTTCTCTGTGATGTGGTAATTCATTCATTTATGTTTCTATAGGCCATTCCTTTCTAGTTGTTACACACTTATTTATCCATTCTACTGTCCATAGTTAGTAGATTTTTTTTTCCTTTTATGAGACAGAGTCTCCCTCTGTTATTCAGGCTTCAGTTCAATGGTGCAATCTTGGCTCACTGCAGCCTCCACTTCCCAGGTTTACGTGATTCTCCTGCCTCAGCCTCCCAAGTAGCTGGGATTACAGGTATGTGGCACCAGGCCTGGATAATTTTGTATTTTTAGTAGAGATGGGTTTTTACCATGTTGGTCAGGCTGCTCTTGAATTCCTGACCTCAGGTGGTCACCCACCTCAGCCTCATAGTGCTGTGATCGCAGGTGTGAACCACAGCACCTGGCCATGTTAGTAGATATTATTTTATACATCACAGATATTACCTCCACATAACTTTGTATGCCTATTTATTACTATTTTAAAGTTTTTCTATGAAAAACAGTTTTCCTAATTTTTAAGAGAAGTCTAATTTATCATTTAAGTATTTATTAGTCTTTTTAGGCCATTGTAAGTAATCTCTGCTTACTCCTACATCAGGAAGATAATATCTAAAATTATCTTCTAAAAGATTGTTTTACTTTTCTTGCTCAGTTTTCAGTCCTGCTTAAATTTATTATCTGCATATAGATTAATGTAAGAGTCAAAGTTATTTTTTGTTGCTGTTGCTGTTTATTTATTTTTACTCGTAGTGACATTTAATTGACTTAACACCATTCACTGAAACTTTCTTTCTTTTTGCTTTGTAGTCTACCTTTGTTATAAACCCCATGTCTTCAGATGCATAGGTCTGTTTGAATTCTACTCTACACAGTTTTTCTCTTTGTCTCTTATGAAACCAGTGTTACTCTAGCCTTAGCTTTGTAACAAATACCAATATCCAGGAGTATAAACTTGGCAAGTTGGTTTTCTTTTTCAGGAGTACCTTCAATATTAATGAACTTGTAAATTTCAATAAATGATTTCTAGATTTTTTCTCCCATTTCAGTACTTAAATAATTAACTACCAGAATCTTCTGTAATTTGTTGTTTTGCTAAAGCAGATGTGCCTGTGCAAACGCAGCACAGTGGCCTGTCTTGAGAAGCACTTGCCATGTAACATGAGTCTATGGCAAACACCTCTTCTCTGTAAACGTTCAAATTATTACTATAGTAACCCAGAGTTTGTAATATAAACATCCATAGTCTGCGTGTATTAACTTTCTCTTAATTCATTTTGTATTGATAAGCAAACATTGCATTATAGAATTTAGCAGAGCTGGTGAACCATCACCATAATATAGACAGCACTTGTAAGCAGCTGCCCAGGCAAGAATATGTGACTAGTTCTTGCCAAAAACATGTGAACAAGTGTTTCTTCCCCACTTTAAGGCCAAAGTGATTACAAAGGGGGTCTGCTTTCTCTGTGCTTTCTTTGCCTTACGCTGGCTAGACTCAGGTAACTGGATTGAAGGAATTCTGGAGCCACTATCTGGCGGGGGGCCTCCTTGCAAATAAGAATATCTAATCAGAATCAAATGCCACATAATTGATTTTCTTTTACCTAAGTAAATTATTTTACTGATTCATCAACTGTCTTCCTGAGATGATTACTTTGCTATTTGTTGACCTTTATTTAATACAAGCATTTAAAACCACATATATTAGATTATTTTGCTATTTCTGTAAAATTGCAATGTATATAATATTTTCATGATTGTGAGTTTGTTTTCAATTTTCCTAATTTCCATTCTAATTTTCTGTTTGATTTATGGTTGATGAACAGGATCATCCATACTATGTATGCTGTTTTAATTATATTTTTGACACATAACTTATTTGTAGTGTAAGAAATAAGTTTGTTCTATAACATACAAATCGTAAATATTGCTCAGGTAATTTTCACAGGAATGTCATATGTTTTTCTATAACCGTTGCTTTCAGACTTGTACATATGCTAAGAGATTAAAAATTAAAAAATCATTTTTCCATTTATCAAATTTGTTATACGTCTGTAGGTTATTATTGTTACTGTTGTTTAAATTAGGTTGATCTGACTATTAAGAAATATAAGATGTTTCATTTGGTGATTAATTGGTCTATGATTTTATGTATAAAATAAGACTATGGTTTTAGCTATAATTATTTTTCTTGTATAAATTACTATTCATATAAGAATTATTTAGGTTTGTGTATCTATATTTGTATTCGTTTTTCTTTTAAGGACTGGTTTGAGAATGATTTTTTCCAAAAATTATTTGTATTTGTTTCCATCAGAAATTTAAGGTCAGCCACCTGGGATTATGATAGACAACATGCTTGGGCTGTTTATTCTAGACAACATATATCACAAGAATATAGTGTAACAAGACTTGCTATTGCTGGTTTACGCTGAAGATTTCTTATGTGAGATTTTCTTCCATTTATTTTTGCATTTCACATTCAGTGCGAAAGATAGAACTCTACTAATCCGATGATGGCTAGTGGGGTGGGGACAAGGGGTTTATAGGCAGACTTAATTTGAATTTATAAGGAAGTAGTCTTTGGGTATCAGACTGCCAAAGTTCCTATTCGTTTTCCCACTGTGCGTGGGCCCTGGGTTTTGTCTGCCAACCTCCAAGGCTTGAGACATTATGAAAAATTACTTATTATTTCACTAAATTAGACAAACACCTTCGAGGTGAATGTCAACTACATGGCTTATTTTAGATTTTGGCCTTGATGCTCCTTATGCTATTTTGCTGGTTCATAGATGCATTTGAAAGCTATTTCTTAATATATCATTTTGTATTTTTTGTTTGTTTTCAACAGCCATTCGAACCATACCGCTAGAAACAGGAACACTATGTCTAATACATTGTGCAGATTTTTGTACAGATCAAATCATATGTTTCTCTTATTTCATCTACCACAACGTCTAACTAATAATAAAGATGCAACTGATTTTTTCTTATTAGTTTATTGATATTCAAATCACTTCAGTTTTACTGAAATGACCATGGATATAGCTAGCATGCTACTCTGTGGTACAACATCAATGTCTTTACGTAAACGTCAGTCTGGTGAGAAAGACCTACCTATGTGAATGTAAATATAATAAAGGGAATATTGACTCATTATGTATTTTAGATTGTAACTTAACTAGTGCATCAGCTATTTTTAGCTCTGCCTTTTTTCAGAAAATATTTTAATGCAACCTGTAAGTACAAAATAAAAATACACAGAAACAGACATATTAGGATTTTAGTTAAAATAAATCTTTGTGGCCCTATGTGCTCTGTTTCTGGCCACTGTCAAAATTATATTCCCCTTGACTATTCCACTGGCTTACTCCCTAATGAAACACAGGCTGATCCTGGAACTGGCCATGTTGTTTTCTAACACAGAGACTTTGCACATACTGTAACAACTAACTGGGATCCTTCTCTCCAAGTCTTCATAAAATCACTGCATACTTTCAATTCAGTCATCCTCTCTCCAGAGAGGTATTTCCAGTTAATTCTCATTAAAGCAGGCATCTTCTTTTATTATCATTTATTATCCTTCCTATCCTAAATAGTCTTTAGGAGTACCTGGAATCATTATAATATGCATTTAAATTGCTTAGTCATTGTATGCTTTCCCCAAAGAATTGTTTTATTTTTGTCTCTAATAAAGTCTATTAACGATGAGACCAAAGGTGCTCAATAAATGCTTGTAAAGGGAATGTAGAATATTGCATTATTTACATGTTTATAAAACGGGCATTTTCCTAATGCGTAATATAAGGTACAGAAAACCATGTACAAAATAAAAATGTGTATCCATAGGAAAGCGAAAAGATTTTAATAAATAAATACCCTAAACACAGAAAATTACAGGAGATAATTTATACTGCCATAAAGCCAACACACAAAAACAATACCAGGGTCTTAAAAATGTTTTCTAGTTTGTGATAACACTGCAGGTCGAATAGGGCTAATTGGAGAAAATCTCAAAAGGCCTCACTTAACATTGCCTAGTTTGGAGAAAAATAAAGAATAAAGGACTTACATTGCCGTGACACAACAGATTTTATTTATCTTAGAATAGAGGATGCTACCTCAAAAGACGAGTTAGTTGTTTGGTCAAACATTAACTCCTGGCCAGTCAAAATCTCTGCTTTTATCTCTCTCATCTCATTTTTCAAAGAGTAAAGATGATATCTGCAATAGCCATCAATTTATTGAAAAAGGGAAGCTGTCGTAGAGAACAGCATGTGTTTATCCATGCTATGGACTAAATTGTGTCCATCAAAAATTAATATGTTGAAGCCTTAAACTCCAATGTGATGATATTTGGAGATAAGGCTTTTGGGAGGTAATCAATTCACAAAGGTGGATTGATTTTGTGTGATGGAACTGGTGTTCTTACCACAGAAAGTTCTGTCTCTCTCTCTTGCTCTGTCTCTGTTCCTCTCTCTCTTTCTCTCTTTCTCTTTTCTTTGTAAGGGTACAGCAAGAAGACAACTATCTCCAAGCCAGGAAGAGAGACCTCACTAGGAATTCAATCAGGCTATTGCCCTGATCTCGAATTTCCCAGCTTCCAGAAGAGTAAAAACTAAAAGTGTGTTGCTTAATTAGTGATATTTTGTTATAGCAACCTGAGAAGAGTAAGACCTGTTAAATAAATTATAATTGTTATTTACCTTTTGTTGTCTTTTTACAAATGTAGTCATCCTATGTGTAAAATGTGTAATTTTATTTATTTATTTATTTATCGAGACCGGCTCCAGGTCTGTCTCCCAGGCTGGAGTACAGTGGCATGATCTCAGCTCACTGTAACCTCTGACTCTGTGCTCAAGCTGTCCTCCAACCTTAGCCTCCACAGTAGCTGGGGCTACAGTTGTGCATTATCATGTCCTGCTAATTTTTAGTATTTTTTTGTAGAGATGGGTTTTTGCCATGTGGCCCTGGCTGCTCTCGAACTCTGCGGCTCAAGCAATCTGCCTGCCTCAGCCTCCCAAAGGGCTGGGAGTTCAGGCATAAGCCACATTGCCTGGCCACTAAAACACATGATTGAAAAGTGGAAGAGGCCCTCATCACACCACAGGACATAATTCAACCCATGGGAGCTGGCTTCAAAAACAGGCTTTTCAAATAATAAAAGGAAAAAAACAAACATAAAAAAGCCTAATGTATAAATGCTCTTCATATCAACTGCAAATCCTATTATAGATTAGATTACATAAAAAAGATTAGATCTATATAAAAACAGAGAACAAAAAAATGAAATACATACCACGTCTAGGAGTAAATAGCTATGTCACAAGATTAACACAAAAATTTTACAAGAGTGAGAAGTATATTGCCCACAAAGATATATCAAAATTTGTTTGGTCACTTCCATTACTCAAGAGGGTATAAATTTAATATTTTTCTACTCATAACTTCTAAACACAACTGTATACCAAGGATATTATTAAACGGATTTTTAAAAAACTCTGAAAGCCAGCAGATTGTCTTGGACCTCAGGACTTGAAGAAGTACACTGGGGTCAATTCCCTGGGTTTTGTTTTTCTTTTTGAAGGATCCCAGGACTGGGAAGTGCAATGCCAAATCACTGGTAGCCACAAACAAAAGAATAATAGCAATGAAATAAACAACAAAAAACTGAAATAAGAATAGTCTATTTTTTCTGGCTTTCTAAAGGACCCAGAAAGCAAAAACCCAACAGAGACCTAGCAGAGAGTTTCAGTTCTGAGTCTACTGGAAACCTAAGTCAGTGTCAGGTAAAATTTGGTCAATGTTGATGGTCTGATTCATTAGTATAAGAAGTAACAATAAATGCTCAATGCATCCTTGTCTCTGCTCAACAACATTTAGGAAACCACTGATGAATCTGACAAAAACCACAGTGAGGCCCTGACCATCCCAGGCCAAGCTCCGTAACCCAGACCTGGTCAGTGGATGAATGGATAAGCAGATGGAGCAGCCAAGGGTTCATGGTTTTTCCCAGTCCCTGTCCTACAACCAGGTTACCTGTAACCAGACCAGTCCCTCAACAGCTGTAGCAGCTGCAAAGCCCTGCATCGACCTGCTATCTATGAAGAGACACAGGCCCAGTGGCTTATGACCACCTCCCTCCAAAGATTTTCCACTGTCGACAGGAAGCTCATGTAATTTCTGTCTTTGCAGACAGCACCAACAGGGATTGGACAGGAGCTCCTGGAGCACCAAACAAATGAAACAGAGCAGGATAGCTTTGCTAGGGGAAGACAATGAAACAATCAGTGAAACAGCAACAAAACTGGCTACAAAATTGGGGACTGCCTACTAAAATAAATAATTGAAATAAGATCAGGTTTCTAACATAATCACCAAAATTTCCAAAGCACAAGTGAAAAACAGTCATGTTACATGAAAAATTAGAAAAACCTCAATGAAGATGAGAAAGACAATAAACAACAGTACTAAGAACATAATACAGATATTACTTGATAAGGATTTTAAACCAGACATCCTAAAAATGCTTCAGCAACTAATTCCATATTACCATAAACCAAACAAAAAGTTAAAAATTTCACCAAAGAAAAAGAAAAACAGGTTATAAGATAGAAACAAACAGGGGACTTCCACCTCCAAGAAAATGAAATATTAGTACTACTTTTATTTATCCCTTAAGTACAATAAACTTGGATATTCTATATAAAACTGACATATGAAAACTGAACAGTGGAGAGAATGGTCAGACTGGGTAAGGCCTTTATGACCTGAAAACAACATGGTGGTGAGTTTCAAAGTTCTTTTATTGCTTCACGTGTCCCAAAATAGGACTTGGAGTATCCAGCAACCTGAAATGCCCATAGATGTAAATAGCAAATGTCCTCACAAAAGCCAGCCCTCTGTAGTGAAAAATAATAACAACAACAAAAAAGCAAACAAATCAACAACAACAAAAATAAAAAGGAAAAAACCAGACTAGAAAGACAGAAAGTATTTAGAAAATGACAACCAAACACCTTATTACAAAAATGTAGCTCTACCTCTATCTATGTATCAGCAAAGGCTGAGAGATTTTTCAAAAAGATAACTAAAATTGAAAGACCTTTAGCTAAACTAAGAAACAAGCAAAAAGGAGATCTCAAATGAATAAAATCTGAGATAAAAAGGGAGATATTTCAACTGATACCACAGAAGTACTGTGTAAGACACTATTATGACCTATTATAAACCAACAAATTGAAAAACTTCAAATTAAATAGGTAAATTCCTGGACACCTAAGAAGATTGAACCATGAAGAAATAGACAATCTGAATAGAAAAACGAGTATGAAGATTGAATCAGTAATAACAACTCTATTAAAGAAAAGCGCAGGGCCTGAAGGCTTCACTGCTTAATTCTATCAAACATTTATAGAAGAACTAGTCTCACTTCTTTTCAAACTATTAAAAAAAATAGAAAAGGAGAGATTTCTCCCTAACTCATTCTATGAGACTTATGTTACCCTGATTCCAAAACTAGATAAGAACACAAGAAAAATAAAACTACAGGCTAATATCCCTGGTGTACATAACAACAACAACAACAACAAACTGGCATATCAAATTCAAAAGCATATTAAAAAGATTATTGAGAATGATGAAGTAAGATTTATCCCAAGAATGTAAGAATTCTTCCACATACACAAAATAATAAATGTGATACATCATAATATCAGAGTGAGGGCAAAATCCATATAATTATTCTAATAGACACAGAAAAAGCATTTAACAAAATCCAACATTCCTTCACAAATTAGGTATAAAAGGAATGTACCTAAACCAAATTAAGGCCACATATGCAAACCCACAGTTAAGATCTAGAATAAGATAAGAATACTCACTTTACCGTTCCTATTTAGCATAGCACTGGAGGTCTTAGCCAGAGCAATTAGGCAAGAAAAGGAAATAAAAGGCATCCAAATTGGAAAGCAGAAGATTAAATTGTTCATTTGCTAACAATATGGTCTTATACGTAAACAACTCTAAACATGCCAATGAAAAGCTGTTAGAACTAATAAACAGATTCAATAAAGTTGTGAGTTATGAAGTTAAAATGCAGATATCAATAGAATTTCTATAGATGAATGGAAGTCTATCTGAACAAAAAAGAAAACAAAATATCATTTGCACTAGCTCCAAAAGAAATACACAAGAATATATTTAACTAATGAGGTAAAATATCTCTATAACAAAAGCTATAAAACATTCATGAAATAAATTGAAGATGGCACAAGTAAATAGAAAGAAGGCATGCCATGTTGATGAATTGGAAGAATTAATATTGATAAAATGTCCGTGCAACTTGAAGCAGTCTATAGATTCAATGAAATATCTATCTAAATACCAATGGCATGCCTCACATAAATAGAAAAAAAAAAACATCAAGATTTGTGTGGAACCACAGAAGATCCTGAATAGCTAAAGCAATCTTGAGCAAAAAGCAAAGCTGGCAGAATGATGCTACCTGACCTCAAAGTGTACTAAAAAACTATAATAATAACGAAAACAGGATACTAATAGCATATAAATAGACACACAGACAAATGGAACACAGAGTTGAGAAATTAATCCCCAGTTTACAGCCAACTTATACTCAACTAATGTGCCAAGAGCACAGCTTGGAGAAAAAACAGTCTCTTCAACATCGGTGCTGAGAAAACGAGGTATCCACAAGCAGAAGAATGAAATAACCCCGGATCTCTCACTGTATGCAGAAATCCACTTTATGTAGATTAAAGCCTTAAGTGTAAGACCCAAAGCTATGCAATTACTAGAAGAAAACACATTGAAAATTCTTCATAACGTTGATCTAGGTAAGAATTTTTTAGATAACACCTCAAAAGCATTGGCAATAAAAGCAAAAATAGACAAATAACATTACATCAAACTAAAAACCTTCTGCACATTATAAGATACAATCATGAGCTAAAAGACAGCCTACCAAATGAAAGAAAATATTTACAAACTATACCTCCAACCAGGGATTAATGTCCACAATATATAAGAAACTCAAACAACTCAATAACAAAAACAACCCAGTTAAAAAAAGAAAAAGAAAAAGGAAAACGACCTAAATGACCTTATGTAAAATAAGACATACAACTGGCCAAAAGGTATATGAAAAATGTTCAATATCACTGGTCATCAGAGAGATGCAAATTAAAATCACAGTGAGATATTTTCTCATTCCAATTAGAATGATCTTATCAAACACATAAAAGATAACAAGTTGAAGTGAGGATGTGGAGAAAAGCGAGTCCTTACACACTGTTGGTGAGAATGTAACATAGTGCAGACATTATGGAAAACGGTATTGAGGTGTACCAATAAATTAAAAATAGAACTAACATATGACCCAGCATTTCCACTACTGAGTATATATATGAAAGAATTGAAATCAGTATGTTGAAGATATATTTGCACTCCCATGTTTATTGCAGCATGATTAATAGCAACAAATAAATGGAATCAACTTAAGTGTTCCTCAAGAGATAAATGGATAAAGAGAATGTGGTATACATACACAATGGCATACTATTCAGCCATAGATAGAATGCAATCCTGCCAGTTGTCCCAACATGGATGAGCCTGGGTGTCAATATGTTAAGTGAAGTAGATCAGTCACATTAAGACATATTACATGTAATCTCACTCATACGTAAACTCACCAAAGTTGGTCATGTAGAAATAAGAGTGTAGAATGGTGGTTACCTGATTCTGGGGTGATTGAAAGGGAGGGGGAGATGGGAAGATTTTAGTTAAAAGACACATACTTACAGTTAAATAGGAGGAATGCCTTTCAGCAGGGAGTGGCTGGGCAGTGGGAACAGGCATTTCAGAGCCTATGGAGACAGAGAGGCTTCTCTGGCCTGAGAGTGCAGAGATGCCTGGGTCCACCCCTGTGGCTGGGCAGTTGCAGAGGTGTCTGGGATCTCTGGGCTCTTGACACTCCAATTTGGAAGGGGGCGGGGCTCTTGCCTGTTTCAGGCTATCCCTCCAACTTGCCTCCATGGAGTGGGCAGCCCTGGCCGTGAATCCCCCATTGCACCAACGTCATGGCAGCCCACTCCAAAATGGGTTACCACTGCCGTCAGTACATTGTATTCTCTAGGGCAACCATTGTATTGTAAAGAGATGTAATTGTCTCAGTTCGGATTCTACAAGGGAAACAGAACCTGTAGGAGATATGTATTAAGAGATTTATTGGAAATAATTGTTTGGTGTGACTGTGGTAGAAGGCAAAGCAGATCTAAAATCCATACCGCAGGCCACCAGGAAGGCCGTCTGGAACTGAGGTTACGTGTTATTTGGATGCTGGGATTATGTGCAAATTTTTTTTCTGTATATTCTCTATTTCTTAAATTTTTTATGGTTTATATATTATGTTTATTGTGTAAAAACATTGCAAACAAACAGCATAAAAATGTGAACTATACTCTGTTTTTCATTTTGATTTATAGATTCTTTCATGTTAAATTACTGTGAAGGAAAAAAATAGAGAAAACATAAAAACTAAAAAATCTACTTACATATCTTACAACAATTAAATACTTTATATTAAATATAAATATGACATAGATACACTGATTTGGGGTTACCAGAAAGATGTGGCCCAGTCAGAATAAAGTCAACTAATTACTGATAGTTATAAAATAGTACTTTTCAAATATTTTGTTTTGATACGATTATATTCTACAGGAAATATATAACTATTTCACCATGCTGAAACAAATCATATTCTATGTTGATTTCAGAAAGTGCTGTTTATTCCACACAAACCCTCAGATTTCCCGGGAGAAGTCATGCCTGACAATTTGTAATGACACAAACCCAGTTTGGCTTGAACTGAATCTTACTTTCAAAAAACAAAAAGAGCTAATCTAATGTTTGGAAAAACGCAAGTGTCATGAAAGTGGATTAACGGCTCTGAGGACTGAAGTATTTTATTTATCAATTGACTGGGATAAGAGTCAATAGAATGCAGGCAATTTAAAGCTCTGCCAACCCTAGACCTGAGGGTCCAATTCTAGAAGTCACTGTGGGATTCAGTCTTAATGTTCATTCAGTCCTTGATATCTCTGCTGAAGATGCAACGTAGTCACTGAACACTGTGATGATGTTGGTACTTTATTATTATTAGAATTACTGAATGACTTGCCACTAAATTGGATCCAATGACTTCTTTCTCAGAGCTTAATGATCAATGAAGAGTTCCTGAAAGATTGAGTTTTAAATTATGAAATTCAAATCATGACTTTGCATATGTATAGGTATTTAGATTTACCTATGCTATCTACTTTTGCATTACCTATTTGCCCTAATTACAGTACATATTTATCTCCTTCTGTGTTTTCTTCTTTGGGCAGGAAACTTTTTCTAATTATTATTTTTATTCTATAAATTGGCACTGTTTCTGTACTTCAGTAGTTATACTGCACAGTTTAGCTTTCACGTAAACTAGGAAGGTATAAGATATGTCGTCATCTTAAGTCTCTTTCTGAACAATAAAATAAACAAATACACTGAAAATGTTTTAGTTAAGATCATCTACCTCTCAATTGGCATATTCAGTTTTATCGTATTTTCCAAAGAAATATACTATATATGGATTGTTACCAGAATTTTGAAAACTCACGAATAATTTGCCCTATCTATGTGGTTCATATTTTCTTGGTGCACTGTTTTTACAGAACTATAACCCTCAGTTCTGAAGTAGATCTTTAAAATCTCTTCAGTGAAATTCTGTCACTAGTGAATGAAAATGAGATTTTATTAAGATAAAATGGCTCTGTTTTTGGCCCTGTATTTTCTGGATATGCCATTCTAGATTACAATTCCTTTTTGATACATGGGATACAAATCATATAGAAAGTATTGCCAAAATTGAACTCATTAAAACTGAAAACCTTGGCTTACTAATAAAAGGGGTGGGAGGAGGGAGAGGAGCAGAAAAGATAGCTATTGACTACTTGACTTAATCCTTGAGTGATTAAATAATATAAACGACAAACCCCCATGACGTGTGTTTACTTATGTAACAAATCTTCACGTGTACCCCAAAACCTAAAATGTTAAAAGAAAAAAGGTGTTACATTCTACCAAATGATTTTCCAAATTTATTCAAACAATTGTATGATTTTTAAAAAGTTTTAAATGTGTAATTATTTTGACTTTTTTTTTAATTTTAAGCCCACTTTGCATTTCTAGTACAAATTCTAACTGTTCATGATATATTTTTCATTTATATTTATGCCATCAATTTCTGCTTTTAAAAAATTAGTTGCAGATGGAATATTTCTTTCAATTTATTTCTTTGAACCTATTTGTGTCTTTATAAGTGAAATACCTTTTTGTAGGGATCATACAGTTGTGTCCAATTTTTTCGTTTAATCTGATCATGTCTAATTTTTAATTCAGACATTTGCAACACCTATTCTTGTGTTATTGATGATATGGTTAGGTTTAACTTTATGATCTTGCTATTTTTTTTCTATTTGTTTTATCTGGGTTTTGCTCAATTTTATCTTTTACTGTCATCAAATTATTTAAATCTAATATATAGCTTCATTCGTTTTTTTGTTTGTGTTGTTGTTGTTGTTGTTGTTGTTTTAGACAGGGTCTGACTCTGTCATCCAGGCCTGATTGTGGGGAATGACCTCGGCTTACTGCAGCCTCCTCTTCCCAAGCTCAAGGAATCCTCCCACCTCAGCCTCTGAACAGCTGGGACCATAGGTGCACCACCACAACCAGCTGATTTTTTGTATTTTTCATAGAGACCAGCTTTTGCCATGTTGCCCAGGCTAATCTCAAACTCCTGAACGCAAGTGATCTGCCTGACTTGACCTCCCAAAACACTAGGATTATAGGGGTGCACAACCACACCTGGCCTGTAGCTTTGTTTCATGCTCTTTTTATGTTCTTATTAATTTGTAATAATTGTTTTTATCTTTAGCGGTGACTTAAAATTTTAGACTATATGGGCATACAGAAGTATCAAAGGTTTAAATCCAGATTGCTAAAACAAAGCAAATATCACAAAATTGACTTGCACACCATTCTTGGTTTCCCAACACATATAAATGTTATTTTTATACTATAGTCTATTAATTTTACAGTAACACTATGTCTCAAAAACAACATATGTACCTTTATTAAAAATACTTTATAAATACACTGTTGATAAGGGTCATTAGTGAGTTGTAGTCTTTTTGCTGTAAAATATAACGACAATCTGAGCCATCAGTGAGTTGTAATCTGTTTGCTGGTGGAGGGTGTTGCCTCGACGTTAATGGTTGCTTACCAACTATATTGATACTGTTAGAGTTTAGGCTGGCTATGGTAAATTTTTTAAATAAGAAATCAATAAATTTTGATTTAAACCTAGCCATTGCTTTAACAGTCAAGATTCCGTAATAATCCAAATACTTTGTTGTCATTTTAAAGATGTTCACAGAATCTTCACAAAAAGTAGTTTCCATCTAAAGAAACTCTGTTTGTTTATCTATAAGAAACAACTCCTTATCCATTTGAGTTTAGTAATGAGATTGCAGCAGTTCAGACACATCTTCAGGCTCCTCTTCTAGTTCTAGTTCTCTTCCCTTTTCCATCAGGTTTGAAGTTACTTTTCCCACTAAATCTTCAACTACTCAAAGTCACTCATGAGGTTTGACATCAACTTCTTTCAAGTTGTCCATGCTATTTTTGATATTCTCCCATGAATCACAGATGTTCTTAATGGCATCCAGAATTGATGTAGGATTTTTCTGAGCCCCTTTCCTGGACTGACAGCAGGGGGCACCCTGTGTACTTGGCTTGCTGGGCTCAGCCCTTTGCAGAAGGGAGCACATGAGCTACAGTGTGCTGTAGCCACAGCCCTTTGCAGAAGGGAGCACATAAGCTAGAGGGGGGTTTGGCTGGCCACGTGAGTACCAACATAGGAGCAAGCTCTGTGTGGGGCCACTTGTCAGACCAGGCATGTCACCCTGAGGGTGTTAGTGTGCTAATTAGCTCCTTCAGTTCCACTTTCCACAGCCCAACAGATGGCAGGGTGTTAGCAGCTTAGTTGGTCCCTTGCCCTGTCATGTGGGGTGGCTGCTCTCCACTGGTGAGGGCAAAGGGCCACCGTTACAACCTTTCTTGCTACCTGCACTTGATGGGTCCCAAGCTCTTGTCCAGTATCCAAGAAGAATGAAGTCAAACTGACAAATGAAAAATGATGACAGTGGAGAATTTCACTGAGCAACAAAAGCAACTCTCAGCAGAGAGGGGAGTTGGAGAGGGGATAGTAACGTCAGGTCATCATCCCCAAAGTCAGATTCTCTCCCCAATGCCAAATTGTCTCTCCCTGAAGTCAGGTTCTTTCTGTCAGTGTGACTGAAGTCTGGGGTTTTTATAGGATGAGGATGGAGGAAGGGGGCTTGTAAGTAGTATTGGAAAAGGCAACATTTGATTGGTTAAAAGGCATAATTCAGAAAGAACCAATCAGGAAAGAGCAACCAAACAGGAATAGAGGTTCTCACTCTGGGAGGTGGGTTTCAGGCTACTTTTAACTTGAAGGTGGGGTTTCACCAAGGAACTTCCCGGGTCTGCCTATGATTTTTCTGCCTTTTGTCTCTTTTAGAATGATTTTTTTTTCTATATGTTTTTGATTTACTTTGCTCAGATCCATCAGAGGAATAGCAAGCCATGTCAGCTACAGTCTTAGAAAATGTATTTCTAAAAATAATATGATGTAATAAAACTGGTAGACTAGCAAAACTTCTTATTTGAAAGCATTTACTCATGAGTATTAATTAACATGCAAATTTTCATGTGTATTTTACAGATTAGTTCTATTTAATAACAAATGTCATTTACTTTATGAATGCAAGGTCATACAGAAATCCTGGCTGAAAATTGCAATGAATCATATAAATTAATTTACTTTAAGATTAGGATAAATTTATCCCTAAATATCTGGAAATATAATTTGTCTACTTTAATAAAGAGCATGAAAGTCAAAGAAAAACACAGGCTGAAAGAAACGCAGAGAAATGTCAGTGTTGAGTGATGCAATCATACTCAATCATACTTCTTTCCTTCAAGAAAGAAGGAAGTCAGCTAAAAAAAAAGACCGTGAATTTGTCTATCTGGTAAAATGAAACTCCAGTATAGTAAGAAGTTTATCAAAGATGTAACCTCACAGCCAATTTGAGAGAAACGAGAAACATTGGTACTGCAAAACTTTATTTGTTACTAGGGATTTAAAACTTCTAAAATTATTCTTAGTACAATATCTTACATATATAAACATTTTTTAAATTGAATAAATATTTAAGAGGGAGTGGTTCTATAATTTTGCTATAAACATATGATATGTACATATATATTTAGAAAAATTTGTAATAACATCAAAATACATTCAATTGGAACTAACAGAACATATGCTATGATCTGCTTAACAATGTAAGCATTTCATCTCAAAGTAGCAATAAAATATATTCAAAAATTTGCAAAACTTTAGCATGCCTAGTAGCTGTAGTGAAATATCTTGTCATCAGCAGTGAACTAATGGCCATTTTATTTTGAACCTTACATGCTCAAGGCAAAATACTTGCCAGCTTTGTCCTCTTTAATTTAAGTTTAATGGTTACTTGTAGCTGGAAGCTAGCCACTACTAATGAATGAAACTCAGCCAAATTAACATCTGACCTTTTTCCTGCATTATTTATTTTTTACTTTTATATCTAGCCAACTGCCTGACAGTCACAGTGAAATGGGAAAAATAATACTTGCAAAGTTACTTATTGAGAAAAAGTCTTACTCTGTAAATATTTAGGAATTTTCACACACATGAAAGGTGCACCTCCTTTTTGCATAAAATGTAAACATTAATACTATTTGAATCATGAAAAAGAGGGAAATGATTTAAAAAAATGTTTTTAATTGTACTTTAGGTTCTGGGGAACATGTGCAGATCATGCAGGGTTTTTGCATAGGTACATACATGGCAATGTGGTTTGCTGCCTCCATCCCCCCATCACCTATGTCTGGCATTTCTCCCCATGTTATCACTCCCCAACCTCCCCACCCCCTGCTGTCCTCCCACTTCATGCCCCCAACAGACCCCAGTGTGTAATGCTCCCTCCTTGTGTTCATGTGTTCTCATTGTTAAGCACCCGCCTATGAGTGAGAACATGTGGTGTTTGATTTCTGTTCTTGTGACAGTTTGCTGACAATGATGGTTTTGAGATTCATCTATCTCCCTACAAAGGACATGAACTCATTGTTTTTAATGACTGCATATATTCCATGGTGTATATGTGCCACATTGTCCTTATCTAGCCTATCATCAACAGGCATTTGTGTTGGTTCTAGGTCTTTGCTCTTGTAAACAGTGCCACAATGAACATACAGGTGCATGTGTCTTTATAATAGAAACATTGGGAAATGATTTTAAAGACTCAACAGGAATAATATTTTATTTTCGAAAGGTCATTACGATTTTTCTCCTACTAACTACAAGTAAAAGTTAAAAGCCAATACTTCCACATAAGATAATTATTTATTAAAGAGAAAATGTATAAAAATTTTGAGTAGATACATTTCCTCAAAATGTACAAACTTGTCCAATTATTACATGTTAATATGTAAAATATATATTTAAAAACAAATTGTAAGCTAATGCATTAAGTGGTTTATTACTGTTACATAAAAAAAATTATAAAATATTGTCAATTTAATTTTGTATATCACTGCAAGGTTTGTGCCTTAAACACGTTTTACTTATTACATAAGCATTAACAGTATATTTACTGTCATTATTAATAAGACATCCAAAAAATCTGAACGTTCAATTGTATAATGGTATATGCAAAAGGAAATAAGTAACTCAGCAGAAAAGGAGAAACACGCCTGTTTACCTTTCTTATTTTATTAATTTTGAGTGGGGATTTCTCAAACTTGTACACTAGAATTTTACTACTTATAAATGTAAAGCTTTACAAATTAATTATACCCAAGAATGCTATATAGGAAGTTACAGTTGTTATCCCACTACATGAGTAATAATACCCAAAAAGCAAATAATTTAATTCATTTATATGTAGAGCATTTAGATTTCAAACAACTTTGATATGTAGAATGGTTATTTCAAACGAGCCTCACTATGCTTAAATAAGCAACTCCACACACTCTTGAAATAAATAAAAATATTTAAACATTCAATAAAAAACAGTAGGTATAAAAACCAAGTAAAATCATAGAGCTAAAAACAAAACAAAAAAAATAAACAAAATTAAAACTCATTGTAAAGACTCAATAGTATATTGGAAACAACTTAGTAATATTCAAGAAACAAAAGCAGATCAATAAAAAATACTCAACCTGAACAAGAAAGAGAAAATAGAAGAAAAAATATAGTCTCATGATTTTATAAGATAATATGAAATATCTATTACTTATGTCTTTAGAATTTTAGGAGAAAAATAGAAAACGTTAGGGTCTTAAAATTCTTCAATGAGATAATAGCTAAAAATGTCCAATTTTTGTGAAAAGTATGAGCAGACTTAAGAAAGAGAGCAAACCCAAACAGGAAAATTTCAAAAGCATTCACACAGAGACACATCCTAACAAAAGTGGTGAATATTGGGAAAAGAAAGAAAGAAAGAGAAAAGAATGAATGAATGAATGAACCAAAGAAAGAAAGAAGAAAAAAAGTGAAAGAAAGAAGAAAGAAAGAGAAGGAAAGAAAGAAGAAAGAAAGAAAAAATAATTGTGATCTCATTAAAAGAGAAAAGATGCATTACATATGAAAGAGGAATGATTAACTTCATAAAATTTCTCATCTGAAAGCATGGAGGCAGGAAGAAAGTGACATACATTGTTGTCAAGTTCAAAAAGAAAGGAACTGCCAACCCCAAATTTTATGTTATATATACAGATGGTGTTCATCTTAGAATGATTAGACTTACAGATTTTTGACTTTACAATAATGTGAAAGCAGTACAGATTCAGTAGAAATCATACTTTGAGTATGAAAACAAGCATTCTGTTTTTCATTTTCAGTACAGTATTCAATATGGTACAGGAGATATACACCAGTTAAATATTAAACAGACTTTGTGTATATATGAGGAATACATGTTATTAAATTTCTGTTTACTTTAAAAAAAATAGACTTTGTGTTAGATAATTTGGCACACTGTAGACTGATGTATACTTAGCCTGTATAACATAGGTTGAGTATATTAAATAGTTTCAATTACAATATGTTTATTGGAATGTAACCTCATCATAAGCAGAGGGGCATACATATAGCTACATACATACACACAAACACAAAAACACACAGGCGTCAACATCAACATGGAAGGTAAAATAAGGACATTCTCAATTTATGAAAACTAAGATCTTTTGGGAGACTTTCCCTTAAAGAATAAGTAAAAGATGAAACTTGACTTATTTACAAACAAAAATGAAACTAACAAAATGCTGCTGTATTTCAGGAAGTGAGAAGAATAACAGAATTGGGTAAAATATAAATACATGTGTAGACCGTCCTTAATATGGGTTTCAAAGTTACAGTTGGTGAGGGAGGTAAAAAGTGTAGATTAATCTGTTCTCAATGTTAGTAGAGAAAATTCTTAAAAACACAGGTTTTTTTTTAAAAAAAACTTAAGTTCAGAATGTGGTAAGCTACATTTGTATATTTTAATAACCAGAGAAACTAGAAAATAAAATTTAAAAATGCAAGTACCTTTTCATCTAAGGTCTAGAACACAAAATGGATGCCCACTGTCACTACCGTTATTCAATATAGCACTTGAAGTCCTAGCTAGGGTAATCAGGCAAGAGAAAGAAATAAAGAGCAACCAAATTGCAAAGGAAGAGGTAAAATTATATTTGCTTGCAGATGATATAATTTTATATTTGGAAAAATCTAAAAATGTCACCAAAAAACTATTAGAACTGATAAACAAATTCACTAAAGTTGTAGGACATACAATCAATATTCAAAAATCACTACTGTTTCTATATGCCAATAGTGAATAATCTGAAGCATAAATAAAAAAGTAATCCCACTTATAGTAGCCACAAATAAAATTAAATATTTAGAAAGTAACTAAAGAAGAGAAATATCTTACAATGAAAACTATAAAACATTAAAAAAATTGAAGAGGACACACATACACAAAATGGAAAGATATTCTACATTCATTAGTTGGAATAATCAAGATTGTTAAAATGTTCATACCACTCAGAGCAATCTAGAGATTCAACTCAATCTCTATCAAAATACCAATTTACAAAAGAAGAAAACGTAATCCTAAAATTTTTAGGGAACCACAAAGGATCCAGAATAGCCAAAGGTGTCCTAAGAAAAGAGAACAAAACTGGAGGAATCAGATTACCTGACGTCAAATTATAATGTAGAGCTCCCATAACCAAAACAGCATGGTAGTGGCATAAAAATGGACACATAGACCAATAAAACAGAATAGAGAACTTATAAACAAATCCACACACCCATAGTGAACTCATTTTTGACAAAGACACCAAGAACATACACTGGGGAAAAGACAGTCTCTTCAATAAATGGTGCTGGAAAAACAGGATATCCAAATGCAGGGGAATAAAACTACACCTCTATTTTGCAACACATATAAAAATCAAATGAAAATAGATTAAAGAATTACATCTAAGACTTAAAACTGTGAAACCACCACAAGAAAATATTGGAGGAACTCTCCAGGGCATTCATTTGGGCTAAAATTTCTTGAGCAATACCTCACAAGCACAGGCAATCAGAGCAAAAATGGATAAATGGGATTGCATCAAGTTAAAAAGATTCTGCACAGCAATGGAAACAATCAACAAAGTAGAGAGACAACCTGCGGAACAGGAGCAAATATTTGCAAAGTACTCATCTGGCAAGTGATTAATAACCAGAATATAAAGGAGCTCATAAAACCCTATAGTAAAAAGTCTATAATATGAGCAAAAATTAAGCATGATATTTGAATAGACATTTCTCAAAAAAAGACACACACATGTCAAATGAGCATATAAAAATGTGCTCAGCACCATAGATCATCAGGGAAAAATGCAAACCAAACCTACACTGAGATATTATCTCACCCCATTTAAAATGGCTTTTTTGTTTTTTCCAAAATATAGGCAATGACACATGCTGGGGAGGATTTCGAGAAAAGGGAGTCCTTGTACACTGTTGGTGGGAGTGTGTAAATTAGTCACTATGAAGAACAGTTTGGCAATTCCTCAAAAAAACTAAAAATGGAGTTACCATACGATTTAGCAATTCCACTGCTGAGTACCCCCAAAGAAGGGAAATCAGAGTATCAAAGAGATATCTGTACTTTCATGTTTACCGCAGCACTAGTCACAACAGCTAAGATTTGGAAACAACCCAAATGTCCATCAATGGATGAATAAATAAACAAAATGTGGTGCAGTACTACTCAGTAATAAAAAAAGAATGATATCCTGTCATCAGTAACAACATAGATGGAACTGGAAATCATTATGTTAAGTGAAATAAGTCAGGCACAAGAAAACAAACATCGCATGTTTTCGCTTATACATGGGATACAAACATCAATACTCGATAATAATTTAATTGCACATTTTAAGACAACTAGGAGAGTCATGGTGGCTCATGCCTTTAATCCTAGCACTTTGGGAGACCAAGATGGGCAGATCACTTGAGGTCAGGAGTTTGAGAACAACCTGGCCAACATACTAAAACACTATCTCTACCAAAAAATACAAAAATTAGTTGGATGTGGCTGGCACCTGTAGTTAGTTCCCAGCTACTTAGGAAGCTGAGTTGAGAGAATTGCTTGAACACAAAAGCTAGTTCTTTGAAAAGATTAATAAAAGAGATAAAATTATACCAAGACTAACAGAGAAAAGAGAGTGAGAGAAGACAGAAATTAAATATGGAGTATCTTAATAGACTCTACAGAATCTGCACAGAGCAATAGATAGGAGAATATTGTGGAATATACTGAAGTTGGTCTTATTCCTCTAAGTGATTTTCAACCGTCAATGGGCCCCAATCAAGATATAATTTTCAATGTCTTGCTTCTTTTTCATTGCTGTTCAATTTCAGCCTTTTCTTTGTTCTGTGGCATCTCAGCTTCCAGCTATAACTTATTGCCAAAAGCATTAAAATAGGGATCATAAGACTGACAAAAAGAACTTTTTGTGGCAATAAGATACCAAATTAGGAACAAGATCTAAGGGCAGGTCAGTCAAAGATGAAATCATTCACCCCTGTACTTAAGGAACAAACTATGTTCTAACTGCCACAAGGTTTCTCAGTTTCTCTAGCAACTACGCAAGTGTGGGCCTTGAGATAAGCAATATTGAAAGAATTGTGGCTCACTTTCCACCAGGCACTGACTAACTCACTCCACACAACCCATCCCATCCCGCAAGCCGTAAAGACACCTTCGACTGGAAAGAAAACTGACTTCGGTAGCTTTTCCCAGACAAAAGACCGCTGACCATAGAGTAGTTCTGGCAGGTGTGCAGGATTGCGCACTGAGTGCCTGTGTCCTCTGCTTCATCTTTTAATATATAGGGCCTAATTGGAGTACATGTAAATATTAAGACTATCCCAAAATGAAAATAGGACATTTGTAACATGCATGTTTGCTTCCTACACAGGTGCATCTCCACCACTTCATGAATATTCATAGCTCCTCCCATAGCCTATTAAATATGTATTAACTAGCCAACCTGATTGGTATAAATGTCTATTCTATCTTTCTCTCCCTTGAAGTGCCTGCTTTAGGTCTCTAACAGAGGCTCCGGTTCCCAGCCTGTCAGAATGTCTGGCCTGCAAACTGCAATCCTTTTTAAGAAATAAATCTCTCTTTTCCAAATGTATAGATCTTATAATTTTAAGATCTAAGAATGCAAATGACATATTGATGTATAAGCAGATCATATAAGAGAGATAGAATACCAGAAGGAAAGAAACATCTGGGCTTTTTGTTGTAATTAATAAATATTAGAAGCCATTATTTTTATTCTCATAGTTAATAGGAATCATTTCCTTGTAAGTGATTCTCAGGCCTCAGTGGGGTTGCTGTTTTCTTTGTACCTGACTTCTCCATTTCATTAAAGCCCTTCTCTTTGATTGTCAAGGTAGATTATCCTTTCCTCCAAGTTGTTTCTTCACATCATGTGGCTTCTCTTTCATTCCTTTCACTCACTCTTCACATCAGCTGGCCATGCTAATCCACCTGCCCTTAATATCAGGCTCAAGCTGTTTATAGCAATGCATCCAAGTACCTGCCCAGAATTCCTGCTTTTATCTGTGAGAAGGGAGTCAATATTTTCCAAGTGCCCTCTATAGTAAAATGTTAACCCCTTGATTATATAATAACCTTGGTTATAGAATCTATCACTTTACTGGAAATAGTGCCAGGAGTACGAAAATCACTTTTTAAACAATAATTAAAATAGGGAAGATATTGAAATAAGAGAATATTGATCAGCTTCTTCATTTTTACTTTATTGATTAAAAACAATTACAAATATCTATTAGACACCATGTCCACTTGATAAGCATTTTCTCTTTTACTTCTCACAACAAGCATTTTGAGAGCAATAGAGTTATTTGAACAAATTACTTACAGGAAAATTAAAACTTAAGGGGTCTATGCCAAAAATCACATGTTAGAAATGTGTGGGTTGTGTATCCAGGTAGTTAAATTATACAGCTGACTGTTTGTTTATTGACAAAATATGTCATTATGCTTTGTTTCTACATTATATACAACACAGTTTAACATTTGTCACCTTTAATATAATTAAAAACTATACTAGATGTATAAAGGCATCACAGAGTTGTGACATAAATTAAAAATCATAATTTTAATCTTGACTCTTGCTTACTGGATATACAACATTAATCAAGTCATTTATCCAATATATTTGAATTTACATACCAGTAAAATAAAAGTTTGAGATTTAATGTAACCAGGTTGAGGGATGGGACAGTGCCCAGCTCCCTCCCTAGATGGGTTGTGCCTGAGGTTGCTGGGTTCTCACTCACTCAAGAATGGGAGAGGCTCCTATTGGCACTGTGAGCTCCTTCAAGTAAGTATCAGACCAAAAGAGTTTCGCAGAGGGCGATTTATTAGACAGAGAGAGAGAGAGGGAGAAGTAGAGAGAGCTCCCACACTGCTGTGGGAGGGGATCCCAGAGAGGGAAATCTCTATAGGGAGAGAGGGAGAGACAGCTCCCACTTTACTGTGGGAAGGGATCCAGTGATGGAGTCCTTATAGGTGAGGGAGTAGGGGGGATTTTAACTCCAGACTTACTCCTGTCCCATTCAAGTTCTAGTCCAGTGAGAGGAGCTTTTTTAAACTTCCTCTGAAGTAATTGATCTTTGACTCTGATACTGAATTCGTTGCCTGGGCCACAATCACCCTCAGAGCTTTTGGTGGTTTTTCTTAACAAAGGAAGTTCACCGGGGGTTTCCACCCAGCCCATGAGCAGGAAAGTTAGACAAAGTACTCTAAAGTTCCTGGAAGGGGATGTAGATGAAGGTCTGTAGGGTTTGTCGCTGGGAAACTTCCGCCTTTGAAACCATGCCCCTTGTGGACTTGGTTTTCCTTGACAGATTCCCTCATTAATACTAGAAAACATGCTCTTTAAGTTGAAATTCTAATGATTGCATAATTTTACATATATTTATAAATAGGTCGGTGAAAAATGATAAAAATTCTAGAAAAGTTGCTTACTATAAATGTTGCCTATTTATAAATGTTGTTTTCTTATTGTAATAGGTAAATTGGAAAAGACTAATTAGTTCTTACATATGTTAGCATTATTGCAAACCATACTTTTCTTTTCTTTTTGTTTGTCTAATACTTACATTGTTCATAAGTATCAATAGAAATAGCCTACAAAGTCAAAATATTATCTTAAGACAACAGAAATGTTTGTTCCAAAAGTGAAATATCTTCTTCATTGTTAGTAAAACATAAACAAGATGGTTATCACATCCTGGACATTTTTTTTAACATTCTTGCTAATTTGTATTGAGTAACTGCATTGTGAAAAGCACAAGCTAGATTTCAGTGCTTTTGTAATTTTATGTATTGTTACCATTGAATATTTAATAATAAAAAGCCCAACATACAAAGTTTCTAAGGACAATATTAAAAATGTACAACTTTGTTGTTCTCTATGTCAGATAACATGAAATCTTAAAAGGTAAAATTCATAGTTTCACAACTGAAATAACAGAATATTCAGGCTGAGGAAAGTTCCTTTTCAATTACTGTGAGACTGTGGAAGCTCAAAGAAATAGATGTGCAATGACACTGAAAGGAGATTCTAGAATTACAAATCTACCAAGTTATATGGAAACATCAAGTCTAGGGAGGCTTACTGTTTGTTTTAAAAGTTCTTAGGCACTAACTTTACCATAAAACGTAGGCAAATTCCATAGCATCAATAAGCAAATTAATAATAACGAATGACTGTTGTAACCCCCTTGGGTTCCTCCATTAATGCAAAGAGCTGAAACCTCTTGAAGCCGTTCAGAGCTGAGAAAGTCCTACTAACGTTTTAGTGCACAAAAAAGTATTTTTCCAGGGAAGAGTTTTTCAAGGAAAAAGTTCTAAAACAATTTTAAAAGTGAAGTGCAAAGTTAGATAATGGCACAAAAAGTATTTTTGGAAAAAGTTATAATGGTAGTAAAATAATCATTTTAAAAATCTTTAGAGCAGAGGCTTAAAAGGCAATGCTAAACGAGGCAAATATCCAAGTAAAAATCCAAAGTGCTGAAAAAATATATATGTAATGAATCTATTTATGGCTTTAACAACAGAAAAAATCTTTAGTGCTACTCTATTAAATTTCCTCAAATGTAAATACTGTAGTGAAGGGCATAACCTCTTTATCACAAGAAAAGATGAAGCACTCACTGGCTCAAGCAGAAAGGGAAGTATTTTGGAAAGACGTATTTCGGGGAGTGTAAGAAGAATGTGCTCAGTCAGCTTCATGAAGTGGTTGAATAAATGTCTGAAAACAACAAAGAATTAAAGTACATCCTTAGTCCAGTTAGATATGTGGATTCAGGGCCATCTACCAATGACAAGTTCTGACTTCCCAGAAAGAGATCTACATACTGGGAAGAAAAGACAACACATTTTTTCTTTACACTCCTGAAATTTTCTTCCTAGCTTCTATCTACCAGAGTCAAGTGTCTCAAGGGAAGAGAGAACAACTTTCATTTCTATATCCAAAATAAAAAGCATATACCAAACTTGCAATAAATGATTTTTAATCAATTGATGATCAAAAAATATAACCATTTGTGACTTCTCCAGAAGCTCAAGCCTATAAAAAGAGAGATTAGCATTGTTGTGGTGGTAGTGCGTATGTACATATCTATGCAAATGTGTGTATTTTATGTGAAATTTTTGGACAATGTAATTAAAAACAAAATCTCCTTCCAAACCAGAAAAACTCTTCCTAAAAGAAGAGATAGAAACACCATTTTATTTTCACAAAAGCATTAAACCACACTGTGATGCACATCACATGCAATTGCTAGGACATTGGCAAGGACAGAAAGCTATCTCAAGCTTTTATAGAGCCAGGCAGATACAACTCAACACATACAGGTTCTCCAAGATAAACAGTAACTTGCCCTAAAGTAAGAGGATGGGACAGCACTACTTGTCAGATGAACAGAACACAGTTCATCCTAAATTCTCTCTGTAGTTGAGGTGACCATTTGTGTTAGCTAATTTGATTTATCCAAAGGAGAAATAAATTTCTCATATCTTTGTGACAGGAGGTAGTTTTAAAGCAAGTAGTTAGGCTCTAGTTAGCTAATAGAAACTGGGAGACATGGGTGTTATATTCCTTATGGAAGCGTTGAAAGAGCTAGTTCCCAGGTCCTTGAGAAGGACATTCCTGGGTCATAAAGCTAACAAGAGCCTTATTTAGCTTTTAAAAATATTTACATACATATCAAAGAAATAGTGAAAGAATTCACAATGACAAGTTCTTTCAAGTAATTGCTGTGCAATGAGGAGGGAAAAAATGTTTCTCCCTTTATTTTCCACAGGCAGAATTATGCTGCTTATTTTTAATTTGCATTTGCCTCACCTCTGTGTGTGCACGCGCAAGTGTGTGTTTCTGCAGAAAGCAAGCAAGCCAAGTTTAACATTTGTATTGTATCGCTGAGAATGCACTATAAAAAAGAAGGTATCATATCTGGTGGCACTTGGAGAATAATTTGAATCTTCAGGATAAAAGGTTTTCCTTGGCATTAGGTGAATCTTAACTTTAAAATCTATTACAAAATAATTTGTCCATTTACCATACCATTGCTTAAAGAAAGTGAGTTTTTTTCCACTGTGAAAGAAAAATATCTTGGGCCCCCAAATTACCAAGCTGAAGGGAAAAGTCAAGCTGGGAACTGCTTAAGGCAAAGCTGCCTTTCATTCTGCTCAAAGTCACCCCCGTGCTCACTGAGATAAATGCAAATCTGATTGCCTCCTTTGGAGAGGATAATCAGAAACCCAAAAGCATACAACCATTTTTGTCTCTTATCTACCTAGGACCTGGAAGCCCCCTCCCACTTCCATTTGCCCACCTTTCCAGAGGGAAGCAATATTCATCTTACATATGTTGATTGATGTCTCATGTCTCCCTAAAATGCGTAAAACCAAACTGCTCTGACCACCTTGGGCAGATACCATCAGGACCTCCTGGGGCTGTGTAGTAGGTGTATGTCCTCAACGCTGGCAGAATAAACTTTCTAAATTAACTAAGACCTGTCTCAAATTTTCAAGGTTCACATCATATAATTTAAAAAATTTTACTGTCAAAGACAAAGGAGCTGATTAAAAAGAGAGAATGAGGATAAAACACCCATTCAATCCTTTAGCAATTCATTGAATATCTATACTTTATGGGGGAAAAAAAAGGCGCTAGATCAACAAGCCTGTTTTTAACAACTGAAATCAAACGAAAAATTATTGAGGAATTTACCTCAAATCTCTTTGCTGTCTCGACTAATTATAATCAAAGTGAAAAAGAAAATGCTAATTAGTTTGCTATAGTTTAAAATATTTACAAATAAATCATTTACATGTCTTGAAAATAGTGTCAATATGTTTCCTAGTAAACCTCATAATAGCAAACCACTGATTCCACTTTTGTAGTCTGACACAAAGGAAAAATAAAAGCAAAATAGTTTTCTCAGACAGTAAATTGTTCTGCATTTGCAATATCAACAACAGACTTCCCACCCAATTTAAAGATATGTCAGTAAAATATATGTACTTACGTATAGGTAGTTTTATTGTTGGATTTGCATGGTCTCGAGATCTTTGGAAAATTCTTTTGCTCTTGAATACATATCGATCTAATTTAATTTATGATATTTTTGAATATATATCTGTCTATGCTTCAAGGCATGGGAATGGTGTTAGTTATTATTGTAATAAAAACAAAATTCAGGTCGGAATACCATTTCTGAGATTTAAATTGCTTTGACGCAGATGGAGATTTGTTGGAACAAGATTTTTATTTTACAGCCCTTACAATTGTATATATCAAGAAAAGTAATAGAGTCTGATGTTAAAATGTAAAATTCTTCAACATCAAGTATCTTGCTGCTTAAGTTCAATATTTCCCTTACATTGGCTAGCTTAGTAAATCATTCTTAAATTAATAATTTGGTATTATAGGCTTTTCAGCTTCATATGTATTATTTAGAGAAACTTGACCATCCATAGTTGAAAAGATCATAATTCATTTAATTAATTTAAAGATGAAAAAACTTTCTGGAATCCTTGACTTGACTGGAGAATAGTCTCATGCTGTCTATGATTGTTCTTTTTTATTTTTCTATAGTTGGTTCAAGAAAAAGAGTTTATAATCTGTTCTTAATACTTAAATATGACAATGTGTTTACTGTGTTTTTAGTCCTGCTTTATTTAGTCCCTGCAACTAGTCTCAAAGTAATTCTCAGTATTGAAAAAAATGTCAAACTAATAAGAAAAAGCTATCAGACTTATTTAACTTATATAATTATAATTGAATGGTAGTAATACCATGTTGAGAAATATTTGAAAATATTTGTCTGTTATCATTTGAAAATAAAATTATTATACTTAATTTTAAATGCTTGTAGGATTTACCCTAATTTATACTAATAATAAATTTGTCTGGATTTAAATACTTGCTACATTATATTTTTCAAATATGTTCTACATGTCCATAATGTTACCTATGCCCTGGAATTATTTCCCACATATAGATAAAAATAGTATGATACATTACACTTGGCATACATGTGTCAAGAATTTCCTAGAGAAAATTCTGTTTAGGTTGCACAGATTACACGTTGCTACTTTAGTGTTTACATAAAGAAATTTGCAATGAGTTTTACAATATTAATGGCTATACAATGGCTTATTGTATTTATATGCAACATGCTTAGGTTTACACCTAATGAAATATAAACCGTCAATTGTTTTAAAAGACCCATTTTGTAATGACATAGCAATATCCCACTCCTGGTACCAAATTTTTGTATTAGTCAATTGGAGCACTGCTGTGAAGACATATCTGAGACTGGGTAATTTATTTTTTAAAAAAGAAGGTTAATTAGCTCATGATTCTGCAGGATGCATAGGAAGCATGGCTAGAGAGTCCTCAGGAAGCAAAATCATGGTGGAAGGCAAAGAGGAAGCAGGCATGTCTTACATTGCTGTAGCAGGAGGAATAAAATGAATGGGGTTGTGCTACACACTTTTAAACAACCAGATGGCATGAGAACTCTATCATGAGACAACACTAGGGGGATACTCCTAAACCCTTAGAAACTACCCTCATGATCCAATCACTTCCCATCAGGCCCCTCTCCCAACAATGGGGATTACAATTCAACATGAGATTTGGGTGGGAAAAAGAGCCAAGTAATAAGTATTTTTATTGAATTTAATTTCCCATGTAAAATCAGAGAAATTGTGTTATTTGTGAAAGGCTAGGCCAATGGGTTAGAGTTTGAATTTGGATTAGAATCCATCTTATTTCCAAATTAATTCTCTGGTCCATAAACTTCGACAAATATAAGCATCATCTAAGAAATGGAAATTCTGATGCCCATACCTCAGAGATTCAGATTTTGTAATTTAGATTTTTGTCCTGGTAATCTGAATTCTAAGAAGCACTCCATGTGGTTTTAAAACTAAACAAATACGTGTTAGGTTGCACTAATGCCTAACATAATGCCCTTTCTTCTTTATTACTCTTCTTTGCTTACGCCTTGATGACCTGAAACTGTATTTGTCAATCCTACTTGTATGGTAAGTTACGAGTATACTACCAAGGTTTTCATTTCAAGTAAAATGGAGTAAACACCCTTATCTTTGTCTCATCCACCAAATGCAGCTAGTAATCTGAAAAATACTAAATTTTGAAATTATTCAGGGATTCTGGAAAGTAAATAGCAATAACAGGTTAGAAAAGAAGACCAGAATATAAAAGTCATTAGCATAATTATTTAAAATTCTTCATCAGATTTACATAATTTCCTGTACAAAGATCAGAAATTACTTTTCTTGCTGATTATTTTGGCTGTATTTTAGCACTGAATTTCTTTAGGAGCATCATCATTTTGGTTTACAAGTTCATTTTGATTGGAAGCTTTTTTTAGAGAGGTGGAGGGTGGGGCTGTTTCCTCTGTTGTTCTCTCTTTCTCTCTGTGTAATACTCTCACTATCTAGTGATTCGCATTTCTGCCACACATTTTGGGCCCACACAAGGGCAGCAGGTTTTAAATCGTTCTTGAGCATTATTTCCCAGAAATGACATTGAGGCTGTGTCAGAGCTCATTATAAATTCAGTGGGTCTGTAACTTAGTCCTGGAAAACCATACTGTGCTCTTATCTCCTTCTTCCCTTTCCCCAAATTCCAAAGACCTGTCTTTACAATGTAATGTAAACAGATTCTATCCTTCATTTCCAATCTTTCATGGATCCTTCCAGATGTCTATCTTAAAAAATCTTCTATGGACCACTAAAACATGTTCTGTTGTGTTTTAAAATTTGAGTTAATTTCCTTTATACCTCAGGAACCGCAATCCCAGCCACACTGGCTATTCTGGACTTGGAGAACTGAAAGCTAAGATTTCAACCCAGCTCAATGTTTGCAATTTTGTTCTATTTCTGGTTCACAGAGATAATCCTAGTTTGTGTAAAATCAATTATACCTTTTGTTTTTCAATTTTTATAAAATGTATCCTTCACTCCTATGTATTCAATAACTAAATTTTCAAACATGAATGACTATACTAACTTAACAATTAATTTATATCACAGTTTTAGGAATTTTTTTCTACTTCTTATGCTTTCTATAGGAGAAGCTATTTTGGAGAACAAATATGCTCCCTCCACTCTTCTTTGCTTTTGGGTTGGGTTTTTTTGGCACCAAAGAGGAATTTAATCTTACTCCAGCTGTCTACCATTTAGGAAAGGAAAAGACAATGCGACTGATAAATCTATACTTTATTAGTGAGTGCAAGTTTGTGAGTTTGCAACATTTTATCCAATGATGTTTTGCTCTTCAGAACAAGCACAGGAATGCATTTATGGGATTTTGTTAATTAAATTATCGATGTGGAGTTGTAATAGAAAAATACAAATTATATTTCAGTGTAGCTGAGTATAAGAAAAAGCATCGCAAATGTAAACAGAAAACAATAGAAATGAAAAGAGAAAAAACTATTTAGTAAAATAGATAACCGGAATTAAAAGTAATCGAAAGACATTAAAATTTAAATACAATAATATTAATGTTTAAGGGACCTAGTACCAAAATGGATATTGGATATCTAGAGAACATTGGTATATTCAGACCCCGAGATGATATTAAGGTTAGATAGATTGTGTTATTTTCAATAAATTATATGTCTCTCCTTCCCAAGATGTCTTTGTCTCTGTTTGACATCATCACTGGCCATGTGACGTTTTGACCAGTCATTGTTCAATTCCCTCTTCATCAATTATACTATGGTTCCAAAAGGAGCTGTTCCATTGGCCTGGGCCCTGAGACAAGAGCCAAAAAAATGCTCTGTGCACATTATCGAGTGAAGAGTAACAGGTTAGTATGGCTGGAGTGCAGGAAATGGGAGTGAAAGGAGAAGAACACCGTGTCAAGGAGGTAACAAGCTCCAATTCATGCAGAGCCTTATAAATTGTAAACAATTTTCCTTTTATTTTGAATAAAACAAAAAGTCATTTCAACATCCCGAGGAGAGGAAACAATGTATCTGATTTATATTGTTAAATGATTACTCCTATTAGTATTTTTGGGAGCAATACAAGAGAAAACTGGGAGGAAATAAGAGATGATGGGGCTTACACTAGAGTAGTAGCAGTGGAAAAATAAGGTTAGTTAGATTCTGGATTGATCTGGAAAGTAAATAGAAGTTTTTGTTGAATTGCATGTGAGTTATGAAAAGTTAAATGACATGAATGTTCTTGGTATAAACAATTAGAAGGGAATTGTTCACAATTTCATGCCCCATTGAAGTGCTTTGCTAGTGTCACTAAAAACCTACATATGATTAAGTTCAATAGAATTTGTTAATTTCTTATTTTATATGATCTTCCATCAGCTTTCATCACTGTTTTTAACTCTTTCTGTAACATTTCCTTACACTGATTTTTGTGGACCCCATTCTCCAGGGTTTCCTCCTTTTTTTTTAATGTAGGTAATCCCTTGTTTCTTTTGAGACTCATTCTCCTTATTTCATTCATACATTTTGAATTTCTTCAAGCCTACATTTGTATTCACTTACCACTTTGCATCTAACATTCTTTTTAAGGAATCTCATCCACAAACACGTTATTGAGTGCTATTTATTTCCAGGGATTCCTAATCTTCCACCTGCTGCTCAGAATATTCCTCTGTTGTCTAGATACATGCAATAAAAACCTAGTCAAAAATTCTACTTTTGGCTGAGCACAGTGGCTCATGTCTGTAGTCCTAGCACTTTGGGAGGCTGAGGCAATGGATTACTTGAGATCAGGATTTCGAGACCAGCCTGGCCAACATGATGAATCCCGTCTCCGCTGAAAATACAAAAATTAGCCAGGCGTAGTGGTGCGCACCTGTAATCCTACCTACTTGGGAGGCTAAGGCAGGAGAATTGCTTTAACCAGGAGCCAAGATTGAGCCACTGCACTCTGACCTGGGTGACAGAGGGAGACTTGGTCTCAAAAGAAAAAGAAAACGGAGGCAAGCAAAGAAACCTCTACTCTTTATGTCGAATATGCCTAAATCAATATAACAAGAACAAAAATATGGTTTTCAATTTATCCCTACCTTATAAAATTGGAAGCCTTTCAATTCAATGTAGCAAAATCTAGGAAAGTTACTAAGCCACAAAAATAATATCTATCCTCTCCTTCTTCTTCTTCATCACTCGCTACTTATATACAGAATTAAGTAAATGATTTATACATGTTTCCTCCTGCTCCATTGAAAACGTGCCATCTCTTGCTCAGAATGGTCACTTGTCTGGACTATTGCAGTAGTTTTTAACTGGGCTTTCAACATCCACTCTAGTCTTTATTAATCAACATGTTTGCTTATTTTCAAATAAATACAGTTTTGTAATATGTTTGAAAACTGCTTCATTATTGTTCTCCAAGTTTAGAAACCAGTATCCTAAAGGATATGATATAATCTCTGATACCCCATGCATCATGATTTCAAACCAACCTCACCATCACCCGCACTATCTGGGCTTCAGTAAGACAGGACTCTCAGCAACTTGAATGCGCTTTTTCCATCAAACAGCAAGGACGTTGTGTTTCTGAGCTTTCTGTCTGAATCATGCTATCTGTTTACCCATAAATCTTACATATTCTTCAAATTTCAACTGTGATTTGCCGGTAAAGTGTGATGTTCTATAAATAGCTTAGCATTACTTACAAGTTTATTGTATGTATTGAATTATCTGAATATGTTTCAGTCTTAAAATCACTATAATTTTGTTGTCTTGGAATAGATCCATAAAAAATAAAACACATGCCATATAGAAAAGGAAAATGTTTCAGTCTTAAAAATCATTATTGTAGCAAATTCAAATTATTTTCATATTCAATTTAACATCATTTTAAAGAGAAGACTTTAATTAGTGGATTAGCAACTTTACTAAATTGGCGATTTTTAAAGAAATCACTAAATATGTAAAAGAGAAAGTCAAATCCTATCACCTTCTTCAAAAATACATTGTATATTGTATTATTACTTCTAGGAAAATTCTTAGAATTACAGGTGCCATGCAGAAAGCAAGAAAAAGCAAACAAATAGAAACAGATTACACTTTATAATTATTGAAATAAAAGAGTGGATGTCACATGCTCTTTGTCATGCATCTCTTTTATCTAGTAGTTTTAATGGGTCACTTTAAATGAGAAGTTCAGCATTATATTATAGATTTAAATGGAAAGTGTTACACTTCTCCAAATGAGAATCAAATAAATTGGGGCACATGTATATTGAGCAGCAAGTGTAGCAAAATTTTAATATTATTAATTTATGGTAACAAATTAAAAATCAGTTATCATAGAAATTATAGTGAAACAACTTAATGTATTGATCAAATATATGGTTTTCTCCACGTTGCAAACTGTTCAGCTTTTTATTTTCTGAAATGTCAGTGGTATATATATCATATTTGGAAGAGATTTGTGTCTCTAAGTTTTTCACACTGCAGCCTTGCAGGACTTCTCTGCCTTGACTAGGAGCAAAACATAGATACATTAGCTGAAATATCGCTCTGCATAGAAAGTCTACAGGGAACAATTTTCTTCCACATATGTTTGGCATTTAACTTGTTTTGATGGGTTTCTCACATCCTAGTGAATTGTAGTCTTTCTTTTGGCAAATAAAAGATGCATGAAATCTGAATGCCTTAAATGCATATCTTTGATTTCTATTTAAAATACTTTCTCTTTTTTTTTTAAATTAAAACTATCAAAACTCAAATAAATTACAAATGTATAATATTACTGACATTTTGGAATATAAAAATCTAAAAAAAGAATAGATCTGGAACTTGATTTATGAGACATTATGAAATCAATATAACTATGCATATATAGTTAGCTTTATTGAAATACTCATAACATTATTTTTCCACATATAATAGAATATAATCATTGTAAAAGCATAAATATTAATTTTAAATGTTTATATATATCAGTGCATGTATGACTGTGTAAACATTAGTCTATTGCTTAGCTGTTGATAAAAAAGACAACTTACATAAATGTATGAGAGTTAACTATATGCCATAGTTTAAAAATATATTGTTTATTTATAAGATTGAACATACATATTAAAATCTGTTGATAAGAGCTTTGCAAAACCAGAGACCCGCAAAGCTGGAACTCTTTCTTAAACAGCTTTATTCTGTCTCAGTGATCTTAAGAAAATGCCGTGTTGTAGCAGAATGAAGAAAATTTCTAATTATGATAAATGTTTAAAAGCCAGAGGTGCCTTTTATCAACAACATGGGTAGCATAGAGGACGTTATACTAAATGAAATAAGCCAGTGAAGGAAGGACAAACACGGCGTGATTCCACTTACATGAGGTATCTAGAACAGTTAAATACATAGAAACAGAGAACACAATAGTGGTTGCTGGGCTGGACAGTGGAGGAAATAGAAATTGTTATTTAATGCATATAAAGTTTGTTATGCCAGATGAATAAATTCTAGAGATCTGCTGTACTTACAGTTAACAATATGGCATTACGCACTTTAAAATTTTCTACGAGAGTAGATTTCATGTTAAGTGTCTTTGCCACAAAAACAAGCAAGCAAGCAAGTAAACAAGGGAACACAGGAAAACTCTGCAAGGTGTTGCATATGTCTATTACCTTGATTGTAGTGATGGCGACACAGGTGTTAGCACAATCCAGACTCTTCACATTGCATTCACTAAACTGCACAGTTCATTGTATATCAATTATACCTCAATCAAGTGGTTTTAAAACAAGCATGAGCATACCATCTTTGCATGTTTGAAAATGTATTTAATTGAACTGTATTCACTAAAGAAAGACTAGCTAAGTATAGCAACGTAGCCTCTACTCAGACTTTCAAGGATATGTAAGAAATATATGAACTTACTAAATTTGGGTATCTTTATTTTATGGGCCTCTTGAACCAAATGCAAATCCCAATGATTTCTAGCTAAATGTATTATAATAGCTTTTTAGGCTCTAAAGCAAGCACGCCCACACTAGAAGTATCACTCCAGTTACCCAAATTAGTGACGCTATGGTTTGAGTATATCCTTGAAAAAGTATCCAGAAACTTAATCCTCAATCCAAAAGTGTTTAAAATTAGGAACTAATAGGAAGTGTTTATATCTATGTCTAGCTATGTTTCCACATTGCAGCTTCTTCAGCTTTAAGTCTCAGAATTGAAAGAGAGAAAGCAAACCAGGGAATATACCACCATACTGTACATTGGGTCTTGAGATCCCTAGCTAGGCTACCTTTTTCAAAGTTTTCAAATACATCCTCCTAGAAATGTAATTCTACCACTGATATTTTAACAATTTAGGAACAAACCAAAATACTCGTTTATATCCTTCTCTATTAGTGCTACTTTTTCTTTGTTGTCAAAGGCAAATGGAATAAATTATCACAACCTTTTGTCTTGTAACTTCTCTGATAATTAGATTGAAAGAGGAAATTGATTTACTGTTAATATATTTACGGTATGTAAATATGGCTCTAGCCTCATGAATGAAATAATGTTGATTATAAAAGGGCTTGAGGCTGTGAGGTCAATCTCTTGCTCTCTCTAGTGCATGTTCTCTTGCCTTTCCACTTTCTGCCATTGGATGACAAAACAAGAAGGCCCTTACCAGATTGGGTAACTTGACCTTGAACTTTCCAGCCTCCAGAATTGCAAAAAATAAATCTCTGTTCTTTATAAATTATCCAGTCTGTGGTATGCTGTTACAGGAACACAAAGCAGACTAATGTTTTGTTATAAACCAAAAGGAAAAAAATATCCCTGAGGTTCTTTCACTGAACTATAATGGTGATTATACCTTCAGCATATAACATCATATAAACTTACCCAGAATTGTTGAAAGCCTTTTACTATTTGATCTGGAAATGTATTGTGTGGAAAAGTTGGGTTCAGATTGAAACAGTGGTATCTTTTCCTGTTTGTTTTAATAAATATATTAACAGCAAATTGATTTCCTGTTTGGGTCTAATTATCAGAGGAGTTACAACACCAAAGGTTATGGTAAATTATTCCATCTGTCTTCAACAGCAAATAAAATGTAGTACTAGTAGAGAATCATATTGGCAAGTCTTTTTTGGTTTGTTTCTAAAATCTCAAAATGAGAAAAAGGAAATTTACTTTTCCAGGAAGATGAATTATAAAAATTTGAAAAGGGCAGACTAGCCAGGGATGTTGGAACCCAAGGAACAGCATTGAAGTAAGTTCCCTTGTTTCTTTTTCTTTCACATATCCAACACTTGGAGCTGAAGAATTTGGCAGTATGGAAACACAAATATACATAGATTAAAATACACCAGCTAAACTCTGTTCTCTCTAGCCAAAGGACCAAATATGGGGTAGCTGCACAAGACAGAAAACATTTAGGCAATAACTTGCTATACTCCATTTAAAGACCACAGGCAAGACTGTGGTTGCAACCCAGGCCATCTCCGTGAAAATTGAATGAGAACCTAGACTTTCATCTTTGTGATGCTAGAAAAAACTGCAATAACACATCCACCAAATGGTGTCCCCAAAAGGCCAAGTAGGGACTCCTGGCCTAAAGCCACCATGCAGTGAGAAAGCCTAAACTAGCCCAAGTAGAAATAGCACATGAGAATTCCTGAAGCTACGTAGATACAGAAGGAGATGTTGTCCGGCCCTGAGCATTTCAGCTGCAGCCACTGTACAAGCCCATATAAGACGCTGAGACAAAATGTTTCCATGAAGCCCTTCTTGAATTCCTGATGCACAGAAACTGTAGTTAAATTACACTTAGCATGTATTGTTTTAGTTCCAGGATATTTTTACGACTCCCTGACTATATTCTGTAGATTTGTAGTCAGTAGTGTACAATTGCCTTGCTCATCTTCAGACCATCACTTTTTAGCCTACTTTTAGCATAGACTTGATACTCCACTGGAGACAAAGAGCCAAGTGAATGGGAAGTGATGACGTTTCCCAAAGGCCAACGTTATAGTGCTGCTAATTCTTATGTGATGAATATACTCACAGATAAGTATTACCTTCAACATAATTTTGTTTTCAATGTCATTTTCTCATATCCTTTAAAAAATATGTTTGCTCAGAAGCAGAGGATTTTTGTTGTATGTAAAATCAACTGTCAACAGGAAGTTTTAAAGTGTGTTTCTCATCACCCTATAAAGGTTTTAAAATGTGTATGCAGAGACAGAAAAAAAACAGCATCTATAGATACATGCAGAGCAGCTGCTACAAATAGATGCCTATGGCAGGATTCTCTTTTGTACTATGAAATCATTTTTTCCACAACACTTATATGTGATTAATTCATTCTTTAAGTAGTTAAAACTGAGTGGTATGGGATATTTTTGTATAATTTTTTTAGAGGTCAATATTTTCAAAACTATGATTCTGTCAGAAAAGAAAATGGATCTTTCCTTTGTCCATTAAAATGAATTATAATACTTAGCATAGTATAAGAAGAAAAATACGCTAATTTTAAAATTTAGAAATATATAGGCTCCTTTTATATGGATTATATGTGGACATCAGTAATTCAATGGATGTTATCTTCAATATTTCACATGAGGTTGTATAAACAAGAGATTTGTAAAATGTATCTGGCAACCTCTTTACCGGATAAGTAAGATCTAGACCCTGTCCTTGAGGCTAGTACAGCATATAGAAAAATTAATGAGAAAGATACTATCTGGTAAGTCTTATGTGTACAAAGTGTTTTAAGTAGGAAGAGCTAACTCTTTTTTGGAATGGTCTTTTGATCATTTTTTCAGAAAAAGCAAAAGTGATTTCAAAGGGAATAATGAATCAAAAGCCCATGTTTGCTTCCCTGTGTTTCTTCATGGAAGAAATACCCTAAATTTTTAACATATTGAAATAGTGATAAATGACAAGAACACCTTAAATAGTACACTCTGTTTCAACTTAATCAGAAAATTATGGCTTTAATCAATGAGCATGCTGTTAGCTGCAAAAGATAATGCAGGGAATTCCTTATTGGAATACAGCATTTTTTTTGAAACACACTTAAAATCTTGGCCATATGCTGCTCTGCATCATGAGTCCAAAGGAATAATCCAGGGGGTGCTGCAAGCCTGGATTATCGTGTCAGTTTCTTAGTGGGTGCATATTCATATACCAAATGGTCTATGCAGAGCAAAAAATAATCAGAGAACTCCAAGGACTCATTGTGGCTAAAAAATTAGCTTTATAAGCCAATCCAACAATGCATCAGGGTTACAAAACTAAGTTTCCATGAGCCAGTGAGTGTAATTCAGAAACAGATCTGTGCCTCAAGGATGGCTACTGTGTCTGGAGAGAGAAATCCAAGTGAATGTTGTGGATTTACGTTTCCCAAAGGCCAACATTAGACTGCTGTTAATGCTCATTATGCTTTTTGTTCCTATTACCCTCATCTCGGTACCACAAGAACGTCATATATGCCTTCTGCCACCTCTCACTAATGTACATGCTCACAGAGAAATAGCTTCCAGATAAAGACAAAATGACATGTACTAACTACCAGCACAACACTTGTACAGATCAGTAGAACTGATTTATCTTGTATATCTGAATATTTCTACCCTTTTAAAGGTAACTCTGTATTTTCACTTTCCCCCAGCCCCTGGAAACCACCATTCTGCCCACTGCTTCTATGAGTCTATTTTAATGCCTCATGTAAGTGAAATTATGCAATATTTATTTTTCTGCGACTGGTTTATTTCACTTAGCATATTGTCTTCCATGTTCATCCACATTGTCATATATGAAATAATTTTCTTCTATTTTACAGATGAATACTATTCCATTACATGCATGTAACACATTTTCTTCATTCATTCCTCTGTCCGTGGACACTTAGAGTGTTCATTTCTTGGATATTGTGACCAATGCTTTAGTCAAACTGGGAACACAGACATCTCTTTGAGATCCTGATTTCAATTCTTTGGGTAGATATTCAAATGTGTGATTGCTGAACCATATGGTGGTTCTATTTTTAGTTTTCTGAGGGAACACTATTCTTTTTCCATAGTGGTTGCTCCATTTGACATTCTCAACAATAGCGTACAAAGGTTCTAATTTCATCACATTATTGCCAGCGCTTTATGTCCTTGTGGTTCTATTTGTTTTTATACCAGCCATCTTAACATGTGTAAGGTGATATTTCATCATGGTTTGATTTGCATTTTCCTGAGGGTTAAGAATATTGAACAACTTTTTATATACCTCATGTCCATTTTTATGTCTTTGGAGAAGTGGCTATTCAAGTCTTTTCCTGTTTTTAATTGGAATTATTCATAATCATTGTTATTTTGCTATTGAATTGTTATATTTTCCTCTATATTTTAGATATTAACTTTTTATCAGATACCTAGAATACTAATAGTCTAAGCCATTTCAATGCTGCCTTTTCACTTTATTGATTGTCTTTTTTACTTTGCAGAAACATTTGTTTGCCATAGTTTTACTTGTCTATTATTTTGCATTTGTTGCTTGTGATTTTGGGATTATATTCAAGAAATCATTTTTAAGACCAATGTCATGAAGCTTTTATTCTCTATTTTCTTCTAAGACTTTTACAATTTCAGGTACTGCATTTAAATCTTTAATCAGTTTTAGTTGATTTTTGTGTATGATAGCTATGGGTTCAATTTTATAATTTTACATGTGGATATTTAAAATTTTCAGCATCACTTACTAAAAAGCTGTTCTTACCTATTGTGTATTTTGGCACCATTGTAAAGGATCAGTTGAGCACATATCTCTGGGTTTTCTAGTCAGTTCTATTGGTCTGCATGTTCTTTTATATGCCAGAACCACACTGTTTTTATTACCACAGCTGTGTAATATATTTTAATACCAGAAAATGTGATGCCTCTAGCTTTATTCCTTTTTCCCCAAATTCCTTTGGCTTCTGAGCAACATTTGTGGCTCCATATAAATTTGTCTATCTTTAAAAAATGACATTGGGGTTTTGATAGGGATTTCATTTAATTGGTATATTGCTTCTGATAGCATGGTCAGTTTACCAACATTAAGTCCTCCAATCCATGAAGACAGGTGTCTTCAATTTATTTGTGTCTTCCATCATTTCTTCTAAGAATTTATCAATTTTTCATAATTTCGAAGTATACAAGTATTTCACCATTTGATTAGGTCTACTCCTAAATATTTAGTTACTTTTGAAACTATTGTGTCATAGTCAGTTTGCACTACTCTAACAAAAATACCACATACCAGTACTTTAAAACAAAATGAAAAGCATAAGGCCAGGTTTAGTGGCCCATGACAGTAATTCCAGCACTTTGGGAGGCCAAGGTAAGAGGACTGTTTGAGGTGAGGAGTTCAAGGCCAGTCTGGGTAACAAAGTGAGACCCAACTCTTCAAAAAGTAAAAAATAAAACATAAAAGAAATTAGCTGATCATGATGATTTGAACTTATAGTTTCAGCTATTTGAAAATCTAAAGTAAGAAGATCACCTGAACCCAGAAGATAGAGACTGTGATGAGCCATGATTGCACCATGGCACTGCAGCTTGGGTGACGGAGCAAGCATCTGTCTCAAAAATTACAAAAAAAGCATTAATCACTGTCAATTCTAGGTGCTTGCAAGTTCAATACCAAAGTGCCAGCAGATTCAGTTTCTGGTGAAGTCTTCCTATTTTGCAGGCAGGATTCTTCTTTCTGTGACCTCACATGGCTAAGAATAAGAAAAAGAAAGACAACTGTCCCCTGCCTTTGTTTGTTACAAGGCAACAAATCCCATCACAGGGCTCCACTCTCACAGGATGATTACATCCCAACAGCCTCATCTCCAAATTCCATCCGATTGGACATTAGGCTTTCAATATATGAATTGTGGAAGAATGTTATAACATTTAGTTCACAGCACTGCACCCCTGCCCAAACCCCAAATTTAATGTCTTTTCATGTGCTAAATATATACATAAATACCAAAGGTCCCCCAAATCTTACTCATTCCAGGGGTTTCAATCTAAAGTCTAAGTCTAAAGTTCTACCTTAATATCATCTCAATCTTTTATATGTCATATTCAAGATACGGTCCTGAAGCAAAATCCCTCTGTAGCTGTGAACGGTGAAAGCAAACAAGTCATGTGTTTCAAAATAATATGGCGAAACAGACATAGGCTAGACATTTGTATTCCAACAGAGAGAAACAGGAAAGAAGAACTCGTGTCAAGCCAGTTCAAAATCCAGGAAGGCAAATTCATGACAGCATAAAATTCAAAAATTATCTCCTTTGTCGTAATGCGCTACTCTCCAGGCCCACTGGGGTGGCCGTGTAATTCTTACAGCTCAGCAGCACGATGCACACCCATGGCTCTGCAGCGCTCTCACCCCCACTGCTTCTGTTGAAGACTATTTGCTCTGTTAAAACCCACATGGTGGTTTTATCATCTCTGAGTCAGGGCCGTTCTTCCTTTTTCTTGAATAATAGCTTAAATTCTCAGTTGAATTACCTTTATCATCTTGTCTCATAGAATCTAAGAAATCTAATAGCCTCCTGCATTCCATTACATTTCCTTTCCCTTCAGTTCAAAGTGAAGATTTTTCTGCTGGGGTGGCTGATTGATTCTGTGGTTTATATTCTTATCAAATGTTTGCTCACTCACACTCCTAATACTTTCTGCAGAATCTTCTTTCTCATATTGTGCAGAATATACAAGCTTATACTTATCAAAATCTTTAAGCTCTGTTTCCTTTTTGTTAAAAAATACTTCTTCAATTCATTTCTCTCTTCTCTCACTTTACTATAAGCAGTTAGGAGAAACCAATTTGCTCCTTCAACATTTTGCTTAAGAATATCCTCAGCTAAATATCCAGTTTTATTATATGCAAGTTCCATCTTCCACAAAACCCTAGAACACACACACAATTCAATTAACTTTTTGTTACCTTATAACAAGGACTATCTCTCCTACTTTGTCCAATAATGTGTTCCTCATCCTGTCTGACCTCATTAGAATTTTCACTTATGTTCATATTTCTACTAATATTCCATACATGATTATTTAGGTATTTTCTCAGAAAAAGATGCTTTTTCTACTATTCTCCTATTTTTTTTTGAAGCCTCACCAGAATCCCCTTTAAAGTTTCTTTGTAACAATATTGGTATTTTACTATAATGCACTTCAAAATTATTCCAGTTGCCATACATTATCAAGTTCTAAAGTTGTTTCCTCAAGTTTAGGTTATTAATTACAGCAATACCCAACTTGTCAGTACATATTTCTGTCTTAGTTCAGAATGCTATAACAAAAATATCATTGACCACGTGGCTTAAAAAATAGAAGTTTGTTTTTTACAGTTGTTGAGTCTGGGGAGTCAAATACCAAGACGCTGGCAAATCTGGTGTTTGGTGAGAACTTTCCTTCTGATTCTTAGATGGCCTTTGTCTTACTGTGTCCTGATGTGGCTCAGAGTGAGAAAGGGGAAATGAGCTGGCTTCTGCCTCTTCTTATAAAACAACAAATCCCATCATAATAACATCACCTTGAGAATTAGAGTTTCAACATGGAAACTAGAGAAAGGATGACAGAAACATTCAGTGTAAATTATATTTTAAATAAAATTGTTTTCTTCATTTTATATTAAATAGTTATTAATGTATATAGACAAAACTGATTCGTATTTATTGATTTTGTATATTGAAACTTTATAGAATTTATTTGTGCTGACAGCTGTGTATGTCTGTGTGTGGGGGGGGCAAATGTTTAGGGTTCTCTATATATGATATTGTGGCATTTATAAGCAGAGATAATTATACTTTTTCCTTTTCAGTTTGGATGCCTGTTACTTACTTTTCATGACTAATTGCTCTGGCTAGTGCTTCCAGTACTATGTTTAATAGTAGCAGCAAGAATGAGGTTTCTTTCCCTGTTCCTGATCTTAAAAAAATAATAATAATTGATTTTTACCATTCAGTATGATGTTAGGTGTGGTCTTTTCACAGATGACCTTTATTGTCCTAATTTTAGGTTGTAGACAGTTTTTATTATGAGAGAATTTTGCATAGTGTCATGGGCATTTCCGACATTTGCATAATAGAATATGTACTCTTCTGCTGTTGGAAGAAATGTTCTGTATATGCCGTCTAGGTTCATTTGTTCCACAGCATAGTTCAAGCCCACCATTTTGTTGAATTTATGTCTGATTGTTCTATCCATTAGTAAAAGGAATCTATTGAAATCTCTCATTCATGTTACATTATCTGTTTCTCCCTTCATATCAATGGTTTGCTTTTTATATTTGTGCTAACTGTGAAGGCATATATATTTATAATTGTCATGTCTTCTTGATATACTGATTCTTTCATCATTATATAATGACATTTTTTGATTCATGATAATTTTTGACATGAAGTCTATTTTGTCTGATAAAACTATATCAACCTCTTCTCTCTTTTGCTTATCTGTTGCAGAGACTATCTTCCCCCATCCTTTCACTTTCTGCCTTTATGTACACTTACATATAAAATAAGTCTCTTATAGACAGTATGTAGGTGTGTACATAAGTCTCTTATAAACAGCATATAATAGGGTATTTTTAAAAATTAACCAATCTATGTTTTTCATTGGTGAGTTTAATCTCTTTTTATTTAAAATAATTATTGATAGGAAAAGACTATTACATTGTTGTTTTCTATCTGTTATTTTTGTTTTCCTTTTTTTCTATCTTTATATTAATTTTTAGTGTTATGCTTCAGTTCCTTTCTCTTGTACTTTGAGTACCTTCTTTTGTGCACAAAAGCATTTTCTTTGTGGATATCATGAGCAAGCTTACATAATACATCTTATAATTGTAACAGTCTTTTATAATGATAATAACTTAATTTCAATTGTGTAAAAACATTGCATTGTACTTCTCCACCCTCAAACGTTTATGTTATTCATTTCATAATTTACATATTCTCTATTGTGTATCGATTTACATTTTTGTAGCTATGGTTTTGCTTTGTACCTTTGTTTTATACTATGATTAATAGTGATTCACAGACTACCATTAAAATATTATAGTATTTTGTATCTTTTCACATATTTATCTTTGACTTTTATACTTTCATAGGTTCTTGTGTTGCTGGTCAATGTCCTAATAAGTCACTTTTCTCTTGCTGCTTTCAAAATTCTATCTTTATGCTTTGACTCTGACAATTTTATTATGATATGACCCAGGGTATATTTCTTTAAATTTATCTTATTTGAAGTCCTCACGGTTCAAGAATCTGGATGCTAATTGCCCTCTTCAGATTTGGGAAATTTTCAGGCATTATTTCTTAAAATAAGCTAACTGCACCCCTCGTTTTTTCTGTTTATCTTTCTCTATTTCTTGTCTCCTTCTGATGATTTCATGATGCATATATTGGTTCACTTGATGGTGTTCCATAAATCCCTTAGTCTTTATTAACTTTTTAAAATTATTTTTATTTTCTGGTCTGCCTAGATAATTTCAAGTGAGAATATCTTTATTCTTCTTGATTACAGATGTTAAACCCCTCTTGAGAAATTTTTCAGTATTGTTATTGTATTCTTCAACTACAGAATATCTGTTGGTTCTTTCCGATGGTTTCTACGTATTGATATTTTCATTTTATTCATGGGCCATTTTCTTGATTTTATTTAATTGTATCTGTATTCTTTTGTAACTCACTGATTTTTTGAGACAAGGTTGCCCAGAGTGGAGTGCAGTAGTGTTATCACAGCTCGCTGCGGCCTCTAACACTTGGGCTCAAGTGATCCTCCAGCCTCAGGGTCCCCCTTGCTGAGACTAAAAGCACATACCACCATGCCCAGCTAATATTTTTATTTTTATTTTTATAGAAATGAGGTCTTTCTGTGTTGCCCAGGACACTTTAATATTGCTGGTTTCAAGCCAGCCTCCCAAAGTGCTGGGATTAAACTTTTGTCATGGGCATAAGCCAGCACCACAGCTGACCTTTATTTCTTTGGACGTGTTGTGTTCCTGTTATTCTTCATTTTTCCTTTAGTCTTGAATTGTAGTCTGTGCATTCGAAAAAAAAATTTATCTCTCCCAATCTTTACAGACTGGCTTTGATAGGCAAAATCCTTTGCTAATCAGTACGATTAGAGAGTCTGGGGATCTTTCAAAGAACAAGCTACTCAGCTCTTTATTTGTTTTTAGCTGCTTCTACCAAACTATGGCAATCTCATCAGCACTTTGGGTGAGGCAAGTCAGAACCTGGGCCCTTGGGCAGCAAGGCTGATGTATTTGTGGCATGCTCCATTCCACTCACTTCCTTCTGTGAGAGAAGCCTCCAGTTCTGCACCTCCTTTCAACTTGCAGAGCTGTACTGGCTGCAGAAATCTCTAATGTATTTTTATGTTGTTCTTAGATGTCCCAAGCATCTGGACTATACTGGGTCTGTCAGCACCCCAGGTAAGGCAAGACAGAAACCAGTTCCTCTAGTAATGCACCGACAGTCCAGGAATACTGGAAGGTTACTCCACTACCTTTTCCCCAAGGAAGAAGTCATGAGGTGAAAGCTCAGGATTAAAACTGAACTATGTCTGCTAGGAAAAAACTAATATATTCAAGGTTAACTTGTAATTCTTAACCTTTCGATTTGGCAGTTTTTCATTTGTTTGTTTATTTGTTGTGCTCATGTAGGGTCTTGTAACGTTTTAAGTATATATTGGACTTCTCATAAGGCATTGTATTCTATATTCATTGTGAATACTGCCATTTCCATTGTGAAACATGGGCTGGAGCTTCCTTCTAACACCTCCCTGATGTTACTCTACTATATGCATTATTGAAGGATGTAAAAATAAATTTCTTTAAAAAAATGATGTAGATACCAAAAGCACCATTTAAAATGTATTATTAGTTTAATGGGCATACACTTTTGTCAAATTGCTATGAATTTTCTATTACATGATCTAAAACTCAACTTATGAGGATATTAATGCAATTTTGGCAGATATAGAGGCTAGCCTATGTCACATGTAAAACAAATAAAAAGAGGAAAGAAGAAATGTTCCTTTTCTGAAGAAATATTAAGTGAGATATGTAAAAATAACAATGGTTACACCTTTAAAGAAAGTGAATTACATACAATTTTTGAACCTGGGAAATCCTGCTATTTATTAGTGTCCCAAGTAATCAGTTTTTAAATAAGATGTAATCAACTGATGGTTTATTCTGCATTTTTACTTTCAAGCTGCCTAAACTCTAGTTGAGGAGATTAAATGCATGTTTTAATTTGATTATCAGATGGAGAGTAATAGAGCAGAAAAGAGATTTACAGAGAATCTTTCTTGCCTTTTGTTTTCATGTTTGTTACTTTGTTTTTAAAATGTCCAATTTACTAATCAATGTTGACTATAGAAAATTAATATTTAATTTTTACTTTGAACAATATAATTTACTATGCAAACATAAACAAGGATACTTATATAAAATAGAACAGCATAATAAATAGAATATGTAACACAAAATGTCAAGAAATAAAACTAAATAAAAACAAATACATTTACAATAACAAAAATCAGTGAGCTAAATTTTCACAAAAATAGCAGCTATGTGATTTTTAAAAACCTATACCTAAATGAAATGCCAGCTAAAAATTAGAAAAAGAGTGATATATAACTATAAATCAGGCATATGAATGCTAGAAATCAATGAAACTAAAATAGTATAGCAATAATTATATAATTATCACCAATTAATTTAATGGGAAAGTAACAGGAGAGTAATGCTTCTGGAGTTTAAATTGGTCATGTAAACTTCTGCTTTCATGTAGATAGCATTAATATACATAAGTAAAAATTTTGTCTAAATAATAGGAGAAACTGCAAAAATGCAAATAATACTCATATGTATTAGTCTGCTATCACCACTGTAAAAATAATTACAATTTTAGTGGACTTAAAACAACAAATTATTATCTTGCAATTCTTGAGGTCAGACATTCAAGACAGCCATCCCTAGGCTAAAATCAAAGTGTGATACAGTTTGAATGCTTGTCCCCTCCAGAACTCATGTTAAAATTTCATCCCCAGTCTTGGAGATGAGACCTGGTAAGAGGTGTTTGGGTTATGGAGGCAGCTCCCTCACGAATGCCTTGGTGCTCTTCCTGCGGTAATGAGTGAGTTCTGGCTGTTAGTTCACATAAGAAGGTGGTTAAAGGAGCCTAGAAGCTTCTCCCCTCTCTGTCTTGTTCCCTCTCCTTTTATATAACACACCTGTTTTGTCTTCTATAAAGAGTAAAAGCTCCCGGAGGCCTCACCAGAAGCAGAGCAGATGCTGGTGCCATACTCGTACAACCTGCAGAACCGTGAATGAAATAAACCTTTTTTGCCTGGTCTCAGGTATTCCTCTATAGCAACACAAAGCTGATTAATACAGGGTGTCACCAGGTTTGTACTCCTTTCCAGAGATTCTGGGGGAGTGTCTGTTTCTTGCCTTTTCTGACTTTTAAAGGCTTCCTTGTTATTTCATGCTTAATCCCTTTATAGCCAACGCTAAACAGTTATGTATTTCTCACAGTGCCATCTTGTTTGTTTGCCTTTTTATGTTACCTTCTTTCAATTATAAGGACTCCTGTGCTTACACTGGTCTCTCCCGGATAATGAAAGATAATTTTTTCATCTCAAGGTCTGTTGTTTAGCAACTCTAATCCTCCTTGTTATACAATGCACAGTTTCAGGAGATTAGTCAATGAATGTCTTTGAGTTGGCATTTTTTTTGGTCTAAAACATCATATTACACATATTTTCCAGAAACTTACAGAACATCTAAACAAAAATAACTAATGAAAAAACTTAAATAGCAAAAATAGTGCACTTACACAGGATATTATTTCATTTTCAACTCTCATGAGTTTTTTTTATCTATTTTGTATTTACAACTCTTAGAAGTCTTTACCTATTACACATTTAATATATAAGAAAAAAAGAAAATCACAAACTTTATATTATATGATGAGTAAGTGATGATATTCACACTATATTCAATAAAAGACAGAAATATAGATATGGGGAAAATGTACAAATGTGCTCATGGATAAGTATAATCAGTGGAATTTAATTTTTAAATAGATTGTGAATTTTTCGCAGCTCTAAGACAATTTAAAATTGAAGTTATAATTTATTATGAACAATTACATATTAACAAATTAAGTTGCAAAACGCTGAGATATCAAGAAGGTGAGGATGAGAAAACTGATCACTGTATATCTATGTCAAACCAGAAGAAGACATTAGTTAAAAAAAGGTCTCATATCTCCCTTTTTACAATTTACAGATACAAATAATAACAACAAATCAAACCAAAAAGTATACCAGAAGCAAATAGTGAAAGTACTTGTTAGAAATGATTTGTTAGAGCAGAAAAAAATATTTAAAGTAATAATTGCTAAGTTTTATCCAAAATTACTGACATCAAACCACTGATCCGGAAAGCATAGAATAACAAACAAGATAAACACCAAAATGCCACATCTAGGCATATCATATATATATACTCTATATATGATATATGACATCATATATATATACTCTATATAAGATATATGACATCATATATCATGCCACTGGGCTTAAGTAATATATATGATATATAGATATATCAAACTGCAATAAAATTCAAGAACATCTACCTAAATGTTTAATAGTGTCCAATTCCATATGATAGCTTTAATGAAGAATACATATATATGTATCAGGAGAAAGTGCAAAAATTCAAATGATATTCACATGTATTAGTTTTCAATTGCTACTATAAAATTAATTACAATTTTAGTGAGCTTAAAACAGCATGAATTACTATCTTACAGTTCTTGAAGTCAGACATTCAAGATAGGTATCCCTAGGCTAATATAAAAAATGTGATATAGTTTGGATGTGTGAAGCATCTATATGTGTGTGTATATACACACACACACACACACACTTATATATACACACATATATACACAACACTTATATGTACACACATATATACTCACACATATGTACTATAAATTATATATTGTATGTTGTATATTATATGTATGTGAGGCAAGTTAACATTCCTACCCAGAAATAAACAATACTTTATGGCTCTAATGCTTAATTTACACTTGTTTACCTTTGGTAATAAAATGTTTGTACGAGGGAGTGTTAAGGTCCAATGTGGTGCCTTAGGCTTATAATCCAAGTATTTTGGAAGGCCAAGAAGGAGGGATTGCTTGAGACCAAGAGTGAAGTATCTGTATGCATATGTGTATATATATATACACACACATATATATACATATATATACACACATACGCACACATCATTTTCTGGATATACTTACAAATGACAATTTAAAAGAAAAATATTACCAAGTTACTCAGTGGCTATAACTATGCAAGTGCACTTTGGATTTATCTCACTTGAACTGGTTTGTGTATTCATCACAGATTTTATGATGTACAAATTGCAGCTGCCAAATGGAAGCCAAATCAGAGAAATAAAACAAAGCCTGAGACTCTCAGATGCATCTGTACCTTAACTGATGTCTTAATTGATATGACCAAATGGAAAAAAGCCTTCTCTTAAAAAAATGTGTATTTAGAAAACCTAAAGAAGTAATGAAAATGCCCTGATTGAGCAATCTTTTGGTTTAATTAAATAAGTTATTTTGGAAACATTAATATATTTTATTGATGTATGTACTTGAAAGACTGCTTAACTAAAGATACAATGCTAAGTTTGGAAGTAATTCTTCAGATATGTTAAAGAAGATCTCCAAGGATTGAAAGCAAAATTAAGAGAGGAAAACAAGAAAGGTTTTTAATAGTAAGGTTTTACAGACTAATAATAACTTGAAGCAATCTATTGCAGACTGAATCAGAAATACATATGAGTTAATTTTCTATTGTAATTCTGATGATAATCTTACCCATATATCCTATTTTCTGTGTCACACAGCCCTCAATGAAATCCCATGTATTAATATTTAATATGTTCAAGGGAAATGACAAAACATACTAAGTAAAAAGGTAAGACTTAAGAGTTTAAGAAAAAGGAAGCGTGCCACTCCTTGTGAAGTGTATAGCCTAGCCAGATTTTTCAGAACAATTATATTTGTTGTTCAGGGCTTCAGGTATGCTGCATCAAGCTGATAGAAGTGCATACGCCATGTTTAATTTTATATCCCCAAGTAGGAGGAAATAGCTGCAGTCTTATTCCCATTCTATCAGCATTTAGCCATTGTTTAATCCAGTACACCTGGTGATCTCGTTTCAAATCACTGAAATATAACATTTAAAAAATCTCCAAATTTTATCAGCAATCTGGCATTTCTTTTGATTTCTGCAATTCACTAACTGCTAAACATTTCTACTTTGTTCTCTTGCAATCACCTCAAATGGAATCTATTTTTTAAGATGCATATTAATCCTCACCTAAAAAAACCAAACTAACGACTCCTCAAATTACAGTGTCTTTTATTTTGTAATTGCACCTCACCCTTCTCATCTATATGTCCTCTTTATTTTTGCTCCAGCATGCGTGTGATAACATTATTACCTTTTTTGAGTTGCTTATTTTTAAGAGAAACTTGGAACAGTTTTCCTTACATATAACTTTGCCCAATCTAAATAATTCACCATTCTGCAGAATGATCCATCTTTATAAACTTTCCACAGCACCATTCCCAACAATTGTCTTGGTTTGCCATCATCAAATTCCTTGCATCTGCTGAGTTCTGTGCTCCCTTTTTGCCTATTTTGCAAATAATCTTATTTAAGACTCACTTTAAACTTTTTATAACACCTTTTTTATTGGCTACCAAATGTGAAAGTAATTTTCTTTTATTCCAGAATCATCAAGAATAAAAATCAGGTATTTTATTTTATTTGCATTTTTCACAGCATTGAAATTGGCAAGATTTAAAGAGAACATATGGAATGAAGACTGCTCATCAGACTGTTCTATCCACTCTCTGTCATGAAGGATGAAAAATCAGGTGGATTTTTATGTTTCTCTGAGTTGTAAAATAATCTGTACCTCTAAATTCAGAATGAATTAGACCTAGGCATATGGGTTCCTGGACAGACTCAAAGATCACAAAAATTCAAACCAATAATTCTCAAATAATTGTTTCAATAGGGGAAGAGAAAACCGGTTTGTAATTATATAATTTTCTTTTACATCTAAATTCGTCATTGATAAGTGTGTTTGTTACGGAATTTATGAAGCAAGCTATTTGTTGAAGAATGTGAATATGAAGCAATTTTAACACTTATAAAATGAATTTAAATCAGCCTTTACAGTTGAATAATATACTAATTTGCAATATTCAGATTCAGAAAGTCAACTGACAGTGATTATACCTGGATTGTGGTAGGATACTTTAAAATTAATAAACCCTATATAGAGCATTATTAGGGTTACAGAGAAAACAGCAGAAAGAAATTTTCCATAAATCACCTCCTGTGCCCCCCCATTCCCCACAGTTTCCTTCACTATTAACATTATTCATTACTAGAATGTTGTCAATTATGGAGTTTCACAAATGCATAAAGTTATCTATCCACCTTTCAGTATCACACAAAATAATTTCACTGTCTTAAAAAATTTCCTATTTATCCCTCTCTCCCTCCCTCCCACTGAACCCCTGGAAAATACTGATCTCTATAGTTTTGCCACTTCCAGAATGTCATGTAGTTGGCAGGTGAGAATTCAACTACTGAACCACCAATGCTAGAATGTCATAGAGTTGAATTCACACAATATGTAGCCTTGCAGCCTTTATAGACTGCCTTGTTTTAGTTAGTAATATGCAATAATGTTTTCTTCATGTCTTTTCATGGCTTGATAACTAATTTCTGTGTGAGTTATGAGATAGGGAAGATGAAAGGTATACTTCAATCTAGAAATCTTTTGACTAACAGCAGTTAAAAACACGAATTGCACTCACCCAAAGTACAGTTCAGCTTTGGAAAAAATATGTATCTGAATTTAAGATGTTTATGAGTTTCATCAGAATCATAAAAACATGATAACATAAATTTTGCTCCTTTATTAATATTCCAAAAAAGATACAAATTCCTGTAGCTATTTAATATAATTAAAAAGAGTTTAGAAAGGTTTCTGTTCCTTGAAGATTGTGAACTAATTATTTTCAAAAGAAAAATATATTTAATATGCTAAGGTAGCCAAGGAAAAATTCAGATGTCTTTGAGGGATTTATAATATAAAGAATAAATCACATACTGCATGTTTCCATGGACTATATTTTTAATTCTTTCTTCCATTAAAATTATTTTTATGCTTCATTACTTTTATGTCTACCTTACCAATGTTTTCAATTCCACCTCATTTTCTTTATCTTTCCCTCTTCATTTCTTACTTTTTGTCACTTTAGTTAAATATGGCAAATATTTAATAACATTATTTTTCAGTCTCTAAGCTAAGAAAACTGGCACTTAGATATTAATAAATTCCCCCCCCACTTTCTTTTTTTTTAAGTGATAAATTGTACTTTATTAAAGTTTAAAAACTTTTGTTTTGCAAAAGACAAATTATAAACTGGAAGAAGATATTTGCAAATCACATATCTGACAAAGGACTTGTATTCAACTCATTGTGTTGCAACTCTTCGACTCATTTGTATGAAGACAACTTTACTTAAAATGTAATCTAAAAACCTGAACAAACACTTTACCAAATATAATACAAGGATGGCCAATACTTTCATAGAAAAATATTCAATATCACTAGAAATTGGGGAAATGCAAATTAAAACCACAATGAGATACCATTACACTCTTACTAGAATGGCTAAAATAATGATGATAATGAAATAAATAGTGTCGATATGGTGTGCTAGTGAGTATGCAGAACAAAAGGAACTCTAATGCATCACCGTGGGAAAGCAAAATGGTACAGCCACTCTGGGAAAGTGTGGCAGTTTTTTTTTCTATTTTAATTTTATGTTTTTATTGTGTTTTAGATTTTGGGGTACATGTGAAGAACATGCAAGATTGTTGCATAGGTACACACATGGCAGTGTGATTTGCTGCCTTCCTTCCCATCACCTATATCTGGCATTTCTCCCCATGCTATCTCTCCCATACTCCCCACCCCCCGCTGTCCCTCCCCTATTTCTCCCCAATAGACCCCAGTGTGTAGTGCTCCCTTTCCTGTGTGCATGTGTTCTCATTGTTCAACACCCGCCTATGAGTGAGAACATGTGGTGCTTGATTTTCTGCTCTTGTGTTAGTTTGCTGAGAATGATGGTTTCCAGGTTCATCCATGTCTCTACAAAGGACATCAACTCATCGTTTTTGATGGCTGCAACGTATTCCATGGTGTATATGTGCCACATTTTCTTTATCCAGTCTATCATCGATGAGCATTTGGGTTGGTTCCAAGTCTTTGCTATTGTAAACAGTGCTGCAATGAACATTTGTGTGCATGTGCCCTTATAGTAGAATGATTTATAATCCTTTGGATATATATCCAGTGATGGGATTGCTGGGTCAAATGGAATTTCTATTTCTAGGTCCTTGAGGAATTGCCACACTGTCTTCCACAATGGTTGAACTAATTTACACTCCACCAACAGTGTAAAAGTGTTCCTATTTCGCTACATCCTCTCCAGTATCTGTTGTCTCTGGATTTTTTAATGATCACCATTCTAACTGGCGTGAGATGGTATCTCAATGTAGTTTTGATTTGCATTTCTCTAATGACCAGTGATGATGAGCAGTTTTTCATATGTTTGTTGGTCTCATGTATGAGGCCCTCCCCACTTTCAAAGCTGCTTCTCCTCCTCATTCTTTCATCTTCAGTATTTTTTGCTATTGTTTTTGTTGTTATATGGTTGATAAATGTGCTCACAAAGGAGGACCAACACAATTTCAAGTTAAAAATTAAGTCAGTACATACTGAATACGATTTTTCCAACACACAAGAAAGACAACCCATTCAACACTAGATGGAATAAATTCTATTAGCCACTGGATATTAGCATAAAATCATGGCTTCCTAAGTGGATTGTCATTCATTTTGAAATAGGGAATAATTGATACAGTGTTTTAGTTACATAAGTCCACAGGTGCACACTTGGAAGAGCATGCTATGGTTAGAATGTTTGTGTTCCCCCTCAAATTAATATGTTGTAAACTAATCCCCACTGCAATAGTATTAGGAAGTGGAGCCTTTTGGGAGGTAATCAAGTCATAAGGGTAGACACCCTTGACTGTACTTAATGTCCTTATTAAAGAGATCCAAGGGAGCTTGTTTGCTCCTTCAACCATGTTGGGACACAACAAGAAGTTGCCATCTTGGAAAAGAAAAAACAGCCCTCACCAGATACTGATCTCCTGGCACAGTGATCTGTGACTTCCCAGCTTCCAGAACTATGTGCAATAAATGTCTGTAGCTTATAAATTATACAGTCAGATATACAGACTAAGACAGGTACTCATATTAATTAATCACAAAAGGCTTTTGAACATTTGTATGCTTAAATGATCTTATCCAAGCAAAATTAACAGCCTTGCCTTTCATATTCCACTTTAATATATTTCTATAAAATTTTATTTAAGAAATTTTATAGATAATAAAAACTAAATATCTATTATAGGCAAACTGTGTACATTTTTTTATCATTACTGAAAGCAACTGCTAGTCCAGTCAATGCATATTAATTAAGTAGCTGTCATTGTTTTCAACATTGAGGAAAGGCACATATAATACAAGAATGTTTCCTGCTTTTATTGAGTTTACTTTTAAATGGAAAAGAGAAACAATACATCCTTAACACACACACACACAGTCATATACACAGTCACACACACACACACGCATAATACTACAGATTATAACAAGGAAATGATCAGGTATGCGTGACAGAAAGTAATATATAATATGTATTTCTATAGGTCAATCGGAAGTGTCATTCTAAAGAAGTAAGTTTTCTGTTGAAATATAAAAAGTAGGGTAGAAATCAGTGTGAGAAACATGTAGGGAAAATAATAGAGGCATGGGCTCAGATTCAGTTCAATAATAAGGTGACTAGACTACATTGGAACATAACATGAGGTGGCAGATAGCATATAAAAATTCCAAAGACACTTGTCATGAAAAAGAGTTTGGGTTTTATTGTAGTTTAAATAGGAAAGAGTTAGTTGGGTTTTAACAGTATAAAGATATATTTTTAAAAATACATTTTAAGCAGGAAATTATATAAGCAGGGACTTTGGATTCAGAGTAGTTCAGAGTTCAGAGAAAGAGGATGGTAGTCATAATTAGTAAGGTGGAAGTGGATGTTGAAAAAGATGGCAGAAACATTAACTTTACCTTTGGGAGTAGAATAAAATCAGATCTTTGCTAAGAAATTGATAACACAGACATTTCTACTAATTTCCTGGAAAATCAGGGACGATTCAGTATCATTTTTGAGATTGTGCCATATGTGGTAGGAAATACTCAGATTCTTTCTCCTAGTCATGTTATATTTTGAATGCCTATAAAAAATAAAATAAATATGCCAAATAGCCAAGAAGGTAAGTGAGATCAAAAGATAACTGTCAACCAGAAATTTTTAAAAAGATAATAGCTATTATTGTATTTGTGTTTAAAACTATAGAATTTAATAAGCCCACGCAGAAATAAATTGCAGACGCAGTTTAGAAGGCTAAGCCCTGAAAAAATTCTTATTAGAATGTCTTTTGAAAAAAGAAGTAGATAAAAAATGAAGAGGTGTTATTGAAGCAGTAAAATAAAATTAAAAAAAACAGAGCCTAATTTTACACTTTAATACCTTCACTTGTAAGTGGGTATTTTTTTAAAATGAGTAGCCAACTATATCAACATCTGCTGTAATTAAATGAGGATACAAATTTTGTCAAATACAGATTCAAGTTCATTAAGAAAAAATTGATTAGATTTAGTTTAAAGGGAAGTAGGATATAATAAAATAAAAGCAAATGCATGCATATGAACAACAACAAAAAATATTCTTTCAGGAAGTTAATGGTGAAAAAAAAGTTGTCCAGTGAAAATGGAGATTGTGAACGTGAATGAAGATCTTCAGAGAAGATAAATTATCTAAGACATAATATTTCAGTGACTTGGTAGAATAACTTGGGAGGTAAAAGAAGACGAAAAACAAAGAGGAAGTGAGAGAACACCAGTGAGTCTGAAATCAAAGAAATCCATAATGAGACCTATCATAGTCCAGCTTCTGAAAACTAGAAAGAAAAAGAAAAGAGCAGTAAAAAAAAAAAAAACACACACACACACACACACACACACACACACAGAAATGAGGAATAAAAGTTCAAATAATAGATTTCCTATCAGAAAACATGGAGGCCAGATGGATATATGGCACTTCTTGTAAGTCTTAGAACAAATGTACTATCAATGAAGAAATCTTACCTCCAGTGAAAATACCCCTTAGAAATAAATAGGAAATAAAAACATTCCCAGATTGGATAAAACTAAGAGAGCTTATTACTATCTGACCTACCAGAAATAAATGTCCAAAAGAATTGACACAGAGAAAAATATTATAAAAGAACATTGTGAAGACAGAAAGAAGATAGTAAGGTAAAACATGGGTATATACAGTAGATATTTGTCTTCCTCTGATGATTTCTGATTTACGTTTGACTTTTGAAGCGAAGATTATAACCTTGCCTGATATTATCAATGCATGTAGAGAAAGTATTTGAGACAGTAATACACATCGGGGAGAAAAAGTGACATAAAAAGAGGTTAGTTTTCTATGTGTCGCTTATATAATGAGAGACTAGTTGAAAGTAAAAGGATAAAAAAATTTAATGAAATATAAATCAAAAGAATGTAGGAATAGCCACATTTATATTATATAAAGCAGATTTCAGGGAAAAGACAATTTTAGTGACAAAGAAAAACACTTAGTGATGAAACGTCAACCCACCAAGAAGATACAGCAATCCTAACTGTACTCGCAACAAAAAGGAACAAAACAAAACCAGAACTTCAAAGTATATAAAACACAAAACAATAAAAAAGGAGAGAAATAGAAAAATCTACAGCACTTTAATTTCTCTCCCCCAACAACTACTTATAAAATAAAAAGTGATTTAATATAAACGAACAATGTTACCCAACAGGACATAATTGGCCTTTAGAGAGTACACATTCAACAACAGGAGAATACACACTTTTTTTTAATGTTCAAATAAACTTTACCAAGATAGACCAAATACTGAACCATAAATAAAAGCTCAATAAATTTACAAGAATTGAAATCGCACGGAATTTGTTCTCCAAGCACAATAGAATTTTAACTAAAAACCTAATACAGAAAGGGAACATGAAAATTTGCAAATACTTGGAAACTAAACAAAATATTTCTAAACAATATGAGTCAAAGAAGTATCAACAGATTCCCTTTTTTTTTTTTTTTTTTGAGACGGAGTTCACTCTTGTTACCCAGGCTGGAGTGCAATGGCGCAATCTCCGCTCACCGCAACCTCTGCCTCCTGGGTTCAGGCAATTCTCCTGCCTCAGCCTCCTGAGTAGCTGGGATTACAGGCACGCGCCACCGTGCCCAGCTAATTTTTTGTATTTTTAGTAGAGACGGGGTTTCACCATGTTGACCAGGATGGTCTTGATCACTTGACCTCGTGATCCACCCGCCTTGGCCTCCCAAAGTGCTGGGATTACAGGCTTGAGCCACCGCGCCCGGTCCAGATTCCCTTTTTTTAATACTGAACCGAATGAAAATGAAATACAGTATTTCAGTATCTGTGGGACACAGCGAACCCAGCGCTGAGAGAGAAGTTTATGGCACTGAATAAATGCATTAGAAAAAAAGAAACGTCTTTAAACTAATCATTTAAACTTTCACCTCAAAAACCTAGAAAAAGATGAGCAAAATAAAAAGGTATTGTGGATACAAGATTTTGGGATTTGCAAGTATATTCTCGTGTTCACTTGCCTTTTTATCTATTTTGTAGTGTCTTTAAAAAAAACGGTATCTAAATTTGATAAACTTCATTTTGCAAATCTTAGAAATGTTCTGGAAAAAAAAAAAAAACAAAAAACAAATGTCCTGGGAGACTAATGTACGGGGAATTCCTGTGTAGAAGAAGTATGAATCATCCAAGGTCAAGAGTATCAATTCATTCCAGCATTATTGGTACACACTAAGGAGATGAGAGAAAAAGAAGGAAAAGGAAGGCATTCAGAAGTTCATGCTGATGATTATAGATTGAATCCAAAGTTCACCTTATGAGTGAGCTTCTCAAGGAACATAGACCGATATCTAATAGACTGTCAACTGCAGCACATTACCATGAGAAAAGCTAAACCAATTTAGGGGTGGTGAACAAAAGAAGGTAAATATAATGCATTAACAAGAATTAATCAGATTGCTAACAAAAAGACCACAGATATACCAAGTTATATTTTAAACTCACTTTGAGCTTGTTTTTGCTATTTCTGCCCTCAGAGCACATCAGGTTTTAGTTTTTTTTATACTATGTTGTGTTGAGGGTAATTTTGTTGGGCAGAAACTTTCTCAATGTCTGCTTTTCCCTTTGCTTTAGATTTTCTCTTTGCAGTGAATCTCAGTGGTAGTTTCTCTCCCTCTTGTTCTGTCACTTGCACTGTGATGGGTGATAGCTGAAGAGTTGGTTCTCTAATTAAACCCAAGCCTTAGGCCAGCACTCATCATTGTACATTTGGAGTGTTGCCTTCTCAGTGAGGATTCCCCAGCTGCAATTTTGAACTCAGGAGGTGTTGCTTTGCTTTTTCAAACTCCTTTGCCCAGGTGTGATGTATTTTCACAAGTGTTAAAAACCCCAAACTTTTAGTGCTCAAAGTAAATAAACATTTTTAACACTATTCTTCATCTTGTAACTCCACTAACTGTTAAAATGTTATTTAATACCTCTTACCTTTCTATGTAGTTTGGAAGTTCAATTTTATTATAACATTAAGGTAAAAAACACACTTTTACACCTAGATTGTATATCAGAGTTTGTTGTATTTATGTTTTAGAGGGATTTTCATTATTCTTGAAATGTGTATGTAGTATAATAAAGAATCCATTAAATTACTGTTAGAATAAAAATCCTCTAATTGTTCTATACAATGATACATTAATATTACATCCTTGAGAAACAATCTAGTGTAAAGAGTAATGAGTCTGACATTTTACTCGTGTTTTTTGGTCAGAGTTAATTGTGATATTTGAATAAAATGTAATGAAACAATGCTTATGAAATATATGTGATATGGAAATAAAGTACCTAAGGGAAATGTTTATAATGAAAAAACTTACAGGTATATGCATATAAATTTTTTTACTCAAAAATTTTTTGGAAGGACTATTTCAAGACTGCAGAAAAGCAAATTATACCATTAGAAATTTACATCTTTGGATATGATTGAGTTAAAATTCTAAATGAAAATAAAGAAAAGATATGCATTTTTCTGGAGGTGTTAGTATATTTGTCTTTCTTAAAATAAATTAATAAAATCATTGGTGAATAGTATCTCAATTTCTATTAATTTGTGTTTAATCATCAGTAGCTTATCCAAGTGAGAGAGAGAAGAGACCCAGAAAGAAACAGAAAGAGAGAAAGAGAGAGAGGTCATTCATTGGATAATAGGCTAATGAAACAATTTTTAAACACTTGATATTTTAGAGAAGTTTTAGGCTCATGGAAAACTAGGGAGGAAGGTATAAAGATTTCCCATATAGAAAGGGATTTAAAACGTCATAGAACATGCATACTATGAAAAACTGTGCATGGATTTCAAGATTTTTTGCACCAAAATAAATTTATACTAACTGTAGTAATGTGTCTGAACAGTCTCTAGTTTGAATCACTAAGAAGGATCAGACATCAGACTGAAAAGAGTCCCTATTAGAGTAACATAAATTTTGCTAAAATTTAAGCAAGAGCAAACATCCAATTTATGGTAAAGCTTGGGTAGAAAAATAGTGAAATCAATGATGCTTTATAAAAATTTTATGGGAATATGAGTTAGAAACATGTTTCTTCTAGGAGCTGCATTTGGTCATAAAAAAAATTTATGGGAATAATGTCCCACATAAATAACATGGATAACATCTATTTAGAAGGAACAAGAGAATGTTGACATCGTTAAAGAGGAATCCCACTGTGGTCAACCATCCACAACAATTTGTGAGAAAAAATTTAATCTCGAAAGGGACAAACAATTTAACAGCAGAAATAATAGTCAACACCATAGGCATCTCAGTTGGTTCAACTTGTATAATACTGACTAAAAAATTAAAGTAGAGCGACATTTTACTCAATAAGTAGCAAAACTGGCTAGGCACAGTGGCTCACATCTGTAATCCCAGCACTTTGAGAGGCCAAGGCAGCTGGATCACCAGGTCAGGAGATTGAGACCATCCTGGCCAACATGGTGAAAACCTGTATCTACTAAAAATACAAAAATCAGTTGGGCATGGTGGTGTGTGCCTGTAGTCCCAGTTACTCGGGAAGCTGAGGCAGGAGAATCACTTGAACCCAGGAGGTGGAGGTTGCAGTGAGCCAACATCATGCCACTGCACTCTAGCCTGGGCTACAGAGCAAGACTACATCTCAAATAAATAAACAAACAAACAAATAAATAAATAAATAAATAAATAAAATAAGTAGCAAAATCCTTGTACCCTGGTCAACAGTAGACAAAGGCAGAGCTTTCAATGCCTTTTTTTGGAAATTTTCCAAAAGTGTAATCAAGACCCTGAAACGTTTCCTTAAAGATTTATAATAGGAGATAATACATGGCTTCACCAGTGCAGTTCTGAAGATGCAGCACAATCAAAGCAACAACTGCCAAAAGGTGAAAGTGGTGCTGTCAAAGCAAAAGCCGACTGATCAAGAGCAAAGATCATGACAGCAATTTTGAGGGGTTGCTGAAGGTACTTCGCTTGTTGATTTCCTGGAGGGCCAAATAAATATGACATGTAGTTATTCTGAGTGTTTTGAGAAAGTTAGCCAAAGCTCTAGCATAAACATGCCCAGGATGCTTCATCAGAGAGTCCTTCTCTACCACAACAATACTTCTGTTCATTACGGTCATCAAGCAAAGCCAATTTTGTGACTTTCCCTGGGAGATCATTAAACATCCACCTTAAAATCTACAATCCTGACCTGGCTCCTTCTGACCTCTTTGCCTCCTAATATTAAAAAACTTACAAAGGACCTTTATTTTTCTTCAGTTAATAACACAAAAACAACCACATTGGTAGTTAAACTCCCAGAGCCCTCACTCAGTTCTTTATGAATGAACTAAATGGCTGGTGTCATCACTAACAAAAATTCCTCAACATTGTTGGACCTTCAGTTAAGAAATAAAGCTCAGGTTTTTTTATTTTTATATTTTAATTGTATTTTCCACAAATTTTATTGAATTCCCATATTTCTGCCTGCTATAGCACATGCATAGCCTCCTGTATTATAACATCCCCCACAAGAGTGGTACGCTTGCCATATTTAATGAACCTACATTAGATACATTAAATTCATTAGATACCTCAATGAAATTACACATCATTATCATCCAAAATCTATCATTTACTTGAGGGTTACTCTTGGAGTTGTATATTCTACAGGTCTGGGATAATTTCTAATGATATGTAACCATAATTATAGTATCATACAGAGTATTTTCATTCTCCTAAATATCCTCTGTGCTCTGTGCTTTGCCTATTCATCCTTCTACCTCCAACCCACATTTACATTTAAGATCTCTTAAAATGTCAGAGTCTTTGTGATTAGAAGCTTTTGCTTTAAGCCAAGAATTATATTCCCAAGTATGAAATCAGAAAAAATAAATTATTATGTGAATAACTGTATGATACAATAGCAGCCATCATCATCACGGTAGATAAGGATAAAAAGTATAACACTCTTTGTGGGACCATTAATAGTTGTCTATGGAAAACTAATTGCTAATTATATTTGTAGAAATAGAAATACATCATTTTTACTTGCTTTCTCTTTGCTCATTGAATCCCAAACTGCCTTAGCTTTCTTTGTGGTGATGTGTTGAAGTTGACAGCCTATTAAATATCTGTGTGTGTACCATCAGAGCTCACTCTTTGGCTGTTTTTTTGGATTCAATCTATAACAGTCAGAATGAGCTTTTTACCATCTTTATTTTCCTCATTTCTTTTTTTTCCTGCCTTCTTTCCCATCTTCTCTATGTACTGGTAGCGCTGAAATGAATTGGCAGTCTTCTCAGATCACTGTCCTTCTATAAATTCCACCTTGGGAGGAAATCCAGAGCATTTTCTGTAAGTGGAATTGCTTCCAGGATTTTGTGATTAGATGAACAGGACTTGACATATTGTATGCTGACAATAAATATACTAAGAGTTTTTTTTTTCTTTTTTCCAAACAATACTCTTTTCAGGAAATATATTAAAATTGTATTATATATTTTATATAAAAATTAGTTTCAGTATTTACTTTTAGATTATATTTATTTTTATGTCTGTCTTATGTGTGACGGGGTATGTCTGTAATTTTTTTATTTTTTATTGATGAGAGTATGAGAATAATATAAGAGCAACACTATGAAAATACTCTGTAGATTTGTAGATGAATGAATGAATTTAAAAGATAAGCATAATGCATTCTTGACAATGTCTCCAAGACCATATTGTGGTTAGGATAAATTTTGGATTCTTTTTGATTGCATTCGAATGTAGCTATTCAAATGTATGTTCTGTCATATCTCGTTAGTATATCCCTTTTTTTCTTTTTTAATAAAATACTTTTGGCTTGTCTACTTGGCGTGGTGAAACTCTACAGAGTGCAGAGTTTCTCAGCCTTGGCATTATTAGAATTTAGGATTGGATAATTCTTTGCTGAGGGAAATGGCCTATATATTGTTGAATGTTTAGTGGCATCCCTTGTCTCTATCTACTAGATGTCAATTGTGTTCATGTCCCAGTCTGGTTTTAGAGATCATCAACAATGTCTCCAGTTATTGCCAAGTGTACTTTATGAGGTATTTGGGAGTGGAATGGGGACAAAACCATCCACAGTTAAAAATCATTGATATAATGGAAAGAAGCCAGTACTTGGTGTTATTTATACCTATATTTTAAATCTCTACTTTGCTATGGACACATCTTGGGTACATTACTTAACTTCTCTAGTCTTCAGTTAATAACAATTACCTTATTCATTTGCTGCAAGAGTTAAAGGACTATATACCATATACATACATCAGCTTACATATATTAGCTTGTTGACTGCCTGAAATACAGCAGATATTCCTTAATTCTTTCAGCACTTGGCCACAGGTCATTTTTCTTAAAAAATCAATGGAAGGGCCTTTATATTCAGAAGTCTTTCTTTTACTCTGGACCTTTAGCATAGCATAGAATAGTCTTCATAATTTATTCCCACCCCTTGCATGAGTTAGTTGTTCATTGTCTGCCATAGTTTTTGAGTTTTAATCTATCTCATCTTTCCTCTCACTGACTAGATGTAAATTGTTTACTATCCTATATAGAGATCTACAGAATAACTTCCTAGAAGATCAAGAAGATTCTTCTTTGCTTCTTTATTGCTGCCACTAGATTAGAGGTTGGTTTGTCTATAATGATGAAGATATACACAGCTAGAAGTACTACTCTCAGTGTGTGTTTCATAGAGCCCTATTAAGCGGTCTTTGTAGGGGCTAGTGTTCTAGTCTTCACCAGCACCTTAACATTAGACATTCTGCTGTTATGTTTTGCGTTTGCAATTTCAGAAAACAATAAGTACCAAAGTGAAATAAAATAAGAGCAATGGCAGTAGAAGCTAGAACAATAACAATGTGAATTTTTGCTTTCAAGTGTTATGAAGCTACACACCCAGTTATTTTTCAGTCTTGCTTTTTCTGGACATATTCTTGAAACAATTCCATTAACTTTAACCATTGTGTTTTATTTTTTATTGTTTTGTTTTAATTTTATGTCACATTCCTCATTATTAAAGAAAATATGAGGAAAATTGAGGAGAAAAAAGTCTAAATCTAAAAAAGTTGAAAGGCAGAAATCATCTGGAAGGGTAAATCAAAGATTTTTTTTTTTTTTTTTACTTTTTAAAAATTACACTTTAAATTCTGGGATACATGTGCAGATCTTGCAGGATTGTTACATAGGTACACACATGCCATGGTGGTTTGTTGCCTCCATCCCCCCGTCAGCTACATTAGGTATTTCTCCCAATATTATCCCTCCCCACCCCCTGTATTTCTCCCCTAGCCCCAAACCCCCAACAGACTCCAGTGTGTGATGCTCCCCTCCCTGTGTCCATGTGTTCTCATTGTTCAACACTCACCTGTGAGTGAGAACATGTGGCGCCTGGTTTTCTGTTCTTGTGTCAGTTTGCTGAGAATGATGGTTTCCAGATTCATTCATGTCCCTGCAAAGGACACAAACTCATCCTTTTTCATGGTTTTTTAAAAAAGAAAAGTAAGTAAACTTGTTATTATAATATTTCTTGAAATTTTTTTTTCCTCATTACTTTTTTGTGCTTTTACATAGGTAAATTTAATATATAAATGTGGGTCTCTTTCTGAATTCTTAATTTTATTCAATCATATCTATCCTTATGCTATAAACATGTTTCCTTAAATAACATATTGCTAAAGTAAATGCCAAAATCAGGTGGCATATTTACTTCAAAAGTGTACTTTGCAACATGATTGTTATTATTCCTGAATCTTCTGTATTTTCATTAAAATTGAAAGGCATGTCTGTCAATTTCACAGGAAAAAGCCTCTGCAATTATAATTGATATTATATTAAATTAATATTTTAAGAAATAATAATAATTTAAAATATTTAGTTTTTTAATTCATGAGCACAATTTATCTCTACATATAGTTAAAATTTGCTTAATTTCTCACAGGATTGTTTGGTAGTTTTCAATGTACACGTCTTAAACCTATTTGGCTCAGATTATCCATAATTATTTTATAGACAATGAAATTTTAAACATTTCCAATTAATTGTTCTATGTTTATAAAAATACTTTTTGTTACTTTTTTTACTGATACTTTATATCATATTCTTGTTTAATTATTTTAAATAACTTTATTGAACTATAATTGATATATAAAAAGTGCACATTTTTAATGTATACAATGTGATGACTTTTAATTATGTGTATAAAACCCTCACCACAATCAAGAATATATCACCTCAGAAATTTCCTGTGCTTCTCTGTGTTTTTAGTGTTTGCCTTCTTGTTTGTAATGTTTAGTGTCACATTTTCCTATTTACACTTAACATTAGAACAACTCTCTTAATAAAAATTTTAAATACACAATAACATGTTGTTACGTGTAGCCATATGTTGAACATATCTCTAAAACTTATTTATCTAATATAACTGAAACTTTACACTCAATTAAAAAAAGCCTTCGTTTTTCCCTCTTCTCATCTCTTGATGAGCACCGTTTTCATATTTATTTTTATGTTTGACTATTTAGATACCTCATGGAAGTAGAACCCTGCAGTATTTATTTTGTGTGACTTACTTATTTTACTTAGCATAACGTTCTCCAGGCTCATTAACATTGTCCCTAATGACAAGATTTTCTTTTTTTCAGGCTGAATAATATTCCATTTTGTGTATATACCACATTAAAAAAGTCTTTTCATCATACACTTGCCATGGTGGTTTGCTGGATCCATCACCCCACCATCTACATTAAGTGTTTCTCCTAATGTTATCCCTCCCCAACCTCCCCACACCCTGCTATTCCTTCCCTAGTCCCCTACCCCCCCAACAGGCCCTGGTGTGTGATGTTCTCCTTCCTGTGTCCATGTGGTCTCATTGTTCAACACCTACTTATGAGTGAGAACATGTGATGTTTGGTTTCCTGTTATGTGTCAGTTTGCTGAGAATGATGGTTTCCAGCTTCATCCATGTCCCTGAACAGGACAATATAACTCATCCTTTTTATGGCTGCATAGTATTCCATGGTGTATATGTGCCACATTTTCTTTATCCAGTTTATTATTGATGGGCATTTAGGTTGGTTCCAAGTCTTTGCTATTGTGAATAGTACCCCAATAAACGTATGTGTGCATATGTCTTTATAGTAGAATGATTTATAATCCTTTGGGCAGATACCCAGTAATGGGATTGTTGGGTCAAATGGTATTTCTGGTTCTAGATCCTTGAGAAATCATCTCACCATCTTCCACAATGGTTAAACTAATCTACACTCCCACCAACAGTGTAAAAGTTTTCCTCTTACTCCATATCCATCAATAGACATTTAAGTTGTTTCCTTATCTTGACTATTAGGAATAATGCTAGAGTTAATGTGTGAATGAAAATATCTCTTCAGTACACTGATTTCAATACTTTTAAGCATGCACCCAGAAATGGGATTACTGAATCATGTGGTTGTTATATTTTTAATTTTGTGAAGAATCTCCATGTTTCTTTACATAGAAGCTGCACAATTTTACAGTGACACTAACAATGTATAGAGTTCTTATTTCCCCATATACTCACTGACATTTAACCTTTTTTATTTTTTCTTATGAGAGCTATTCCAACAGCTGGGAGATATATTCCTGTGGTGTTGATGAGAAACCCTCATTAGAAATTTCTGCCAGGTATCTTAATTCATTACTCTCAACTTTAAAGTTCTACAGATCACTAGGACAGGGGCACAATGCAGTCAAGCTCTTTGCTAAGGCATAACAAAAGTGACCTTTATTTCAGTTTCTAGTAAGTTGCTTATCTCCACTTGAGACCTTATTATCCTGACCATCTCTGTTCATATCACTGTTAGCATTTGGGTAACAATCATTCAACAAATATCTAGCAAGTTTCAAATTAACCCTCATCTTCCTGTCTTCTTCTGAATCCTACAGGTATTTTTAATCTCTTCCTGTTACGCAGTTCCAAAGCCAATCTGATATTTCCAGGTATCTCTATAGCAATACTGCAGTCCTTGGCACCAGTTTTTTGGATTAGTCCATCCTTACACTGCTATAAAGAAATACCTGGGACTGGGTTATTTACAAGAAGGAGAGATTTAATTGGCTCACAGTTTCTCATGCTGTACAGGAAGCACAATGCTGGCATATGCTTAGCTTCTGGAGATGCCTCAAAAAAACTTACAGTCATGTCAGAAGGCAAAGGGGGAGCAGTCATCTTACATAACAGGATCCAGGAACAATAGATGGAGGGAAAGGGGGTGATACACACTTTCAAACAGCCGTATTTTGGCTTGGCGGGGTGGCTCACACCTGTAATCCCAGCACTTTGGGAGGCTGAGGCGGGTGGATCACGAGGTCAAGAGATCGAGACCATCCTGGTCAACATGGTGAAACCCCGTCTCTACTAAAAATACAAAAAATTAGCTGGGCACGGTGGTGTGTGCCTGTAATCCCAGCTACTCAGGAGGCTGAGACAGGAGAATTGCCTGAACCCAGGAGGCGGAGGTTGCGGTGAGCCGAGATGGCGCCATTGCACTCCAGCCTGGGCAACGAGAGCGAAACTCCGTCTCAAAAAAAAATAAATAAATAAAATAAAAACAAACAGCCGTATTTCATAAGAACTTAATCGCTTTAACAAGAATAGCACCAAGAGAATGGTGCTGAACCATTAATGAAAAATTCACATCCAAGATCCAACCATCTCTCAGTCACCTCCAACACTGGGGATTAAAATTCGACATGAGATTTGGTGCGGACACAGATCCAAACCATGTGAGTGTGCATGTTCCACTTACGTTCTTCACTCTGGAGTCAGTCTTGGTGTTGTCTATCTTGTATCAGTGTCACAGAGCCACGTTGGCTGCAGTTAGCTATCCATCCCATTTCCCCAGGGCAGTTCACTGAAAAGCCAAAACATAGACTCTACCTTCAACCTCTCCCTTCATCCTGGTGGAAAAAAACCACATTGTTGTGCACCTTTTCTCAATCTCACAGTGTTGTGCCTGTTACAGTAGATGGCCATCTCTTTTTTTGTTTTTCGCATTGCCCAGAAATTTGAACTATGCTATTTGCAACAACATTCCATGCGACCTAGGACAGAAACTGGCTCCTAGAGCACATTGAAAGGCTGGAACTTGCATAGGTGCTGTACTCTCTCGTTCCATAAAGAGAGAAATTGCTGGAGAGAACAATCTCTGTCAATACTGAGCTGTACAGGCTTTGGAGGAGGTGCTGATACCAGTAAAGTGAAATTACTGATTTTACCAATTTTTTTTTTTTTTTTTGAGACGGAGTTTGGCTCTTGTTACCCAGGCTGGAGTACAATGGCACGATCTTGGCTCCCCACAACCTCCCTCTTCTGGGTTCAGGCAATTCTCCTGCCTCAGCCTCCTGAGTAGCTGGGATTACAGGCACGCACCACCATGCCCAGCTAATTTTTTGTATTTTTAGTAGAGACGGGGTTTCACCATGTTGACCAGGATGGTCTGGATCTCTGGACCTCGTGATTCACCCGCCTCGGCCTCCCAAAGTGCTGGGATTACAGGCGTGAGCCACCGCGCCCGGCCGATTTTACTAATTTTAATGTGTTTGGTCACAATTTTGTTTACATCTAGGGTTCTGCAACCTCATAATTGGAATCTAGGCCACTCGTAAAGCTATTTTGGTCTATATATTGTTGTTAAATCCATGTTTCTATGGAGGACAAGTGCTGACACCTGCTATCCCATAATCTTGCTGACATCATTCTTCCAGTTCTTGCTAAACTTTATTTTTAGTTTGAGGGTCGATTCTTAAAATTTTCTACTATGATGCCGTCTGCAAGTCAAGACTGTTTCTATACTTTGTTTCTAATTGGACTTTCAATTAAATGCTATTTGTATTGCTCAAACTAACGTTTAATAAAATTGTTGAGGTTGGACATTCTTGCCTTGTTCTCCATAATAGAGTAAATGTATTTAATATAAAGGACAGGTTGATAAATTTGAACAAATAAATTGTATTTAAAATATATGATTAAACAGCCAAAAATTATTACTTCAAAAAAATGCAAAATTTTTTTTAAACTTTAATACTATCACTGTATAACTTTTTTAAATAAAGGAAAAATAAAACTGAAATGTAAAATTATATAAATGTCAAGAAGAGGCCATATATAAAATAACAAATATAAATTGCTTATTACCATGTAATAAATTATCAATCTCATTCTTAATAAATGCATATAAAATAAAACTGTGAGATAATTTGTTCCATAGATATTCATGAAGAAAACATGCCAATGCTTGTAAATGTCTTTGGAAGTTCATACTTTCATATTTAATGCTGTTGGGTATATTATACTTCAGACTTCCCTGTAGAAGCATTTTGAAATATATTCAAAATTCTTCTAAATAATAAAGCCTTTGGCCTAGTATCTAAAACTGTATTGTAACATTTTGAAATAAGGTGAAAAAAATACTTGTGGACAAGATTGTTTATTACAGGATTATCTCTGATAGTGATAATAAAAAGCATACATTTCTAAAAATGAGAATTTGAAAAGCATGTGATTTATAAATGAAGTGGAATATTATACAGTCTTCAGTACCCTTTGCATTGTAATTTATTTTTACCATTTCAATTCACTTAAAATACGTGATAACTCTTTTTATGTGAGGGAAATTTGAGAGTCTCGTTGAAATTAGAGTCCATTGTGAGGTATGAAGTGTTACTATAGGTAAGCTAAATTACTCTGTTTTCAACCTGTGACATTCTGACTTTGGTGTGGGGCCTGGAATATCATCCCATTAACCTAGAACTGAAATCCCCCCTTTCTCTTGTTCATTACCAACACTTACTGAGTACCCCAGTTAATTATGTATTAAGTCACATAATGTCACATCACTATTTAAAATTACACAAATATTACCGTCTCACCTTAGAACAAACTACATAGTCTTTGTCATGTCAGAAAAGGTAGACAGTATCTGGTCTCTAGCTTCTTGCCCTTTCCTATCTCTTTGCTTCAACCATATGGCTTCTGCTGTACTGAATTCCTCTCTGCTCTTGTAGAAAGTGAATCCTAGTACAGCTACCCCTCTGCTCTGCCTTCACGATTTTCTCTCCTTAGGAGATTATCTCAGAGATCGTCATGGGTTGTTTCTTCATCAACTTCAAGTCTCTGCAGAAATAACACTTTCTCAGAGAAGTATTCATGAATAACTAAGATAAATAGCGGGCCTTTCATCACTTTAGTTGATTTTTGTTTTAAAACCTGTCAACTCTGACATGTTTATCTGCTTGTTTTTATTGTTTATGTAGGTTTTTGTAAGCAAGAATGTCAATTTTTTCATTCTTTTTTTTTTTTCTTTTTGAGGCAGAGTCTTGCTCTGTTGCCAGGCTGGAGTACAATGGCACAATCTCGCCTCACTTCAACCTTCACTTCCTGGGTTCAGGAGACTCTCCTGCCTCAGCTTCCAGAGTAGCTGGGACAACAGACGTGCAACTCACGCTTCACTAATTTTTGTGTTTTTAGTAGAGATGGTGTTTCACCATGTTGGCCTGAACGATCTCGATATCTTAACCTCATGATCCATCTGCCTTGGCCTCCCAAAGTGGTGGGATTACAGGCGTGAGACATTGCACCTGGCCAAGAATGTAGATTTTTATTGCTCACTATTTGGGTTTTGTTGCCTATGTCTAAACACCTGGGAATACAAAATGTGCTCAATACATATTTGATACATTAATGAATGAATGCTTAGAAATTTTTTTAGCAACTTCTCTAAGTAAACATTGGAGACATGCTACTTATTTACCTAAGATTATATTACTAACCAGCAGGTCATGAACACAGGTATTTAATGACTATGTGACTTGTCAAGGGTTCTTGATACAATAAGCATTTTCTTCTCCATGATACACTTTCTTAGATTGGTTTCCCATGTACTATACTCTCTTGAGGGTTTTTTGTTTGTTTTTGTTTCTTATCTTGGTGGTTTCTCATATTCTCCTTTGATGATTCATATTTTGTCCATATTCTCGAAAAGTTGAAATGCTCTAATGGTCAGCCCTTGTCTTCTTTTACACTTTAACTACACCACCTCTTTCTACTGTGCTAAGACTACAATACCATGTGGAACTATAACCATGCTCTTATGTTTATATTTCCTACTCAAAGGCTTCTCTTAAACTTCAGCTCCTTATATTTACTTGATACTTCCAAGGGATGTCTAACAGCCAAGGCAAAGTCTCTCTGCAAAAACCATGAATTTCACCAAACATCCTTCTTTTTTTTTTTTTTTGAGACTGAGTTTTGCTCTTGTTACCCAGGCTGGAGTGCAATGGCGAGATCTCGGCTCACCGTAACCTCCGCCTCCTGGGTTCAGGCAATTCTCCTGCCTCAGCCTCCCGAGTAGCTGGGATTACAGGCACGCACCACCACGCCCAGCTAATTTTTTGTATTTTTAGTAGAGACGGGGTTTCACCATGTTGACCAGGATGGTCTCGATGTCTTGACCTTGTGATCCACCCGCCTCGGCCTCCCAAAGAGCTGGGATTACAGGCTTGAGCCGCCACGCCCGGCCCCAAACATCCTTCTTAAGCAGGCTTCCTGTCTTAGTTGATGGCTCCTATCCTCCTTTTGCTCAGGCTGTAAACCTTCGCTTGTTCTTCTCTCAGAAATCTCGCCCCTAAACTCTCTTGCCTGTAATAGTCTTCAATATTACTCTCTGCTTCAATCCTCAGTCACAGACTGCTTTTCAAAATATGTCAAATCATCTTACTTCTCTGCCCAAACCCTATAATATCTCCCAATTTCATTTTACAATACCTCTCTATGTCTTTCCAATGGCCTGTAAGATCCCATGTGATTGATCACTGACGTTCTGAGTCATCTATTGCTATTTTCCTTTTTGTTCCTTCTGCTCTATTTGTTGTATTCAACTTCTTGAATACAAGTATACTTGCATTGTAGGATTTGGATCAAACTATTCCTAGCCATATTCATCTTCTATCTACTTCATAAGTTTTTAAAAATCTTTTTTTTTTCAATAAAGCCTAAACATACAATTTAATATAACAGACCGTGCCACCTCCATCACAAACACACCGTGAACACACCAGATCGTCTGTATCTGGTCTACTGTTTTCTTTCTTTCTGTAGAACTCATTGCCTTCTTACATACCACGTAACTTACTTGATACCTAGGTTTAATGTTTTATCTTCACCTTCTCTTGCTTGGTATGCCCTGCATGGGGCAAGAATTTTTATTTTTGTTTTTTTTGTTTGTTTTATTGATATATCACATGCCCTAAATAAATACATTATACATCATATGTGATTAATAATCAAATTACTAAATAAATGAATTATTTCCTTTTTACCTTTCTGTGTTATGATTTTGCAGGTAAATATTCATTATCTAATATGTGTGCAATACATTTTGGTTTTCAATCTTTATGTCTCTGATCATCTTATTTGAACTTTAAGCTGTTTTATGCTATCTAGCTAGCTTTTTATTTGTTAATGCAATACTAATTTTAAAATATTTTAACTTTATTTATAATTACAATAAAAGGGGCATGCATAATCAGTCAGAACATAGTTTACACCACAATTTTTAGGTTTTCCTGTGATAGCTTTGGACCATTAATGGAGAAGTAGCAGACTGAGAACAGACAGGATCGTCTAGTTTAACCGGGGAGAAATGTCCATGCTATCTGTTTGGGCATAAATACCATGTCTGTAAAGGTATGTTTTTGAAAGAATAACAGTCTGAATTTCAAAAGTAGTGTTAGTATTATACTGAAAACTAGCCTTTGTATAGTAGCTTATTTGAAAAGAGCTGGAACATTTGGGAGATATTTAGAGATCAGCAACAGGATCTCCTAGAATCTGCCAGTGTACAGGAAATATTTGCATCCTTCCATTTACCATGTGGCCTGGCATATTTTCGGTACTCCATCATTGTTTATTTTAACTATACGAATGATTACACTCATGTACACCAAGGTCCCTTCAAGAACAGGAAGCAAACCGACAAAGTCTAATCTGAAAATTAAATAAAAGTAAAGCAAGTTTTCTTAGAATGAGACGTGCATGAGAAATCTGTGGTGCAGCTAAGAACGGTTTATTAAATATCTCAGCAGTAAGGCCCTTGCAAACCAGGTAAATGGACCTCATGCTTAGGTTTCAGCAAGAGTAGACAGATAAAATTCATGTATGCTTTCTGTTTTTTCTCATGATTTATCCTGGTAAGTGTAAGAAGTGTGGAGTGAAGAGTTAAGCAATCTTGTGGAATTGAATACAGGGTTTGGAAAAACCAATTATCCTCAGATTGGCTAATATCATTAACTTCCATTTATTTTCCAGTAAAACCCTTTCCAATTTTTCAACTCCCTTTAATGCAAATTTATTTGCCACCTGTACTTATTACACTATTTTTACTATTAAAGTTGACTTTAGCAGTTTATACATTTTTGTAGCTGTACTTGTAGTTTATGATTTTAGCTTTCTTAGCTCTTTGAACGTGTCTCTTAGCAGTCCTTTAAAGAGTGGTTTCCTATAAGTAGATAACTTACCTCTTCCATTTAAGACAGCATTCACTTCTCTATGTTTTCCCCACTTATTAAATATTCAGTGAGGTCTGGATTCTGTGCTCCACTTTTTGTATTTTCTTTTCTTTTTTTTTTTTACCGAATGTGCCTAGTTCTGAGAACATGAAAGAAAACTAAGATGCAGTCTCTGATCTTGATGATTTCACTCCTCTATCGTCGCTAACGTATTAACCTTCTTGTGGGCGTAATATGAGCCTCTAACATTCCAGCAAACACCCAGGTGTCTACCTCAGGTAGAATATTTTAGTTTGCATAGTAGGGATTCAGATTATATGCATTGGATAGTCTTAATTAGTTTCTTATGTCAACTTCCTGCATCCAGAGATTGTAAATTGGGAGAATGGGAAATTTAGCTACCAGAAGGGCTCCCAGAAACATCAGTGTGATTCAGGAACATGGAAGGGAATAACTTGACCTGCTTTCTCAATAGAGACCTGCACATGTATTCCCAAGGAAGACTCATTTCTCTGTTCTCGCACCTTATGATAAAATCACCCAGAGTACAATAGAAAAGTTTTCACTACCTTTTCACTTAATGTTAAGTCCTTAAAATCATGTTATCTAGCTTTTACTTCAATGTAAAGCAAAATGTCAGTTGTGACAATAATCTATGCACACACACACAAAGAAAAGAGATGGGTATAAGAATGTAGGGTGGTGGTGTTTATTTCTTAAGGTTATCAATATTTTGGAAAATCTTAACTATTTTATTAACAACATACTCCAATGTTTATCTTTTAAATGCAAATCAATATTATAGTGGAAAGAAAGGTATTCAATCAAGCTCAAAACTTTTGTTTTGCCACTTCTTCAAGACAAGTACGCTTCATCAGAACAAATAACGTATTTAATCATTTCTTTATTTTTCATTTGAAGGGAAATTAAAAGCAATTGAGATAACAATTCAGTTACAAGGAGAAATAACTTGAAACAAAATAATGAAAAATTAAAATTGACCTCATTTAATCACTTCAATTATAATTTATAATTTAATTATGATTTAATGATAGCAGAATAATACTCTCCATTGAAATTAAATGGAAAAACATGCTAATTATTTATTATGTTAAAACTGGTTTGAACTTGTCAACATTATACTTCTATAACAGTAACTTTTTTCTTTTCTTTTATACACTCTTTTTAGAGCAGTTTAGGTTCACAGAAAAATTGAGCAATTGAGCAGAAACTACAAAGATTTTCCATATACTCTCTTCCCCACACGTGTAGTCTCCCCATTATCAACTCTGCACAAGAGTGGTATATTTGTTATAATTAATAAACCATATGTTACATTAGGTTCAGTAACATCTATATATTACATCCATAGTTCACATTAGGGTTGCTTTTGCTGTGGTACATTTTATGAGTTTGGACAAATGTAATAAACATAATGGTATATATTTACCATTATGTTATTATATGGGAGTATTTTTATTGCCCTAAAAATCTCCAGTCCTCTGCCTACTTATGCTTATTTATTTCTCATGGTACAACTAATTGGAAGTCATCAATATTACTATTACAAAATAATAAATGTTTTTAAGTTTCTGCATTTTAAAGTTTCTGATTTGTCTATAAAGCAAGTAAACTTAATCATTTACACACATACATATTACATATATAAATATATGTATTACATATGTAAACCACAAATAAAATATTCCATTTTATAAATTATAACTTATTTTATTTTTTTTTAAATGAGGAATTTTATTTCACATGTTTCTTTGGTTGATAAAATTTTATAGACTAATTTTTATTATCCATTCAATCATTTAAGTAAGTTGTTAAATATTTAGGAAGGCATTTTAAAATGTTGTTTAATAATTGCTTGATTATGCAACTGAACTATATTCAGCACAATATTGTTACAGGATTAACAAATTTGTATGCCTGCTGTGCCATAACAGACCAATGCACTGAGACAACAGCTTTGGAGAAGAGAGTTTACTGATCGTATGGTAGCCAAGAAAGGGGTTGGGAAAAACCCACAAGTCTGTCTCACAGGGAAGTTATGGGCTGCATTTTTTAAAAGGATTGTGGAAGGCATAGGTCCAGAAAATTGGGGTTGTTGATTGGTCAAGGTTGGGGGATGCAATTATCAAGATCTGGAAACTGCCTTCTTTATTGAGTCAGATCCTCACTGGGTCCTATGCAGCAGCTGGCATCAGTAGCTTTACAGGAAAACAAGATTTCAAAATGATTGAGTCGTTATCTTTAGAGAACCTAAGGGGAAGTATAATCTTTTGACAGGATCTACATGATATGGGGACAATAGGCAGTAAAAACTGTGAGGAAGCAGGTCAAAGAGCAAGTTGACTTAATGATTAACACTGAATGCGTTGCAAGCTTGCTTCATTTTCATTTCTTCCCCTCCCTTATTCTCTGTTTCATTTTATCAAATTCATGGGAACAGTTTCAATATAGCTATGAAAAGCAGAGCTGTAGTCATAGTTAGTTAGAAGGGTAACTGAAATGAAAGTATGTGATTTTCCCTTCATTGTTTAGAAACTTTCAGAAATCCAGGGGGATTATCAGTCCTTTAACTCAATTTGAAAGTTTCACTGTACAAAAGGAGTGGTCTAAAACCAATTTTGTCATATAAAAACGTCCATGCCTTTTCACAATATCTTGCCATGATTGGAATCTAAACACTGAGTTGAATAATTATTTACATAAAAAATGAATATAGCCTTCCTTACCTTTAAGAAAAATATAAATACATTCAAATGAGCATTTTTAATTGATTTAAATGTTCTAATAAAGATCTCAAGGTTACTAGCAAAATTTTCAATGATAATTTGTCTTAAAGACAGAATTACTCACTATTTTATTAAATAGTTACATTTTTCTTTTAAACAAAGTTGTAATTGCTATTTTTTAAAATATTGAAATTAAAATATAAAATTAAATTCTTGCAGATATCTAGGCCTCTATGATTCCCAGTATGAGAACTTTTGTATTTTAGAAAATTGTAACTAAAGTAAATAAGATATTTAGCTGCCTGAAAAATAGGTACTTTCTATTTTCTTTAATTTTGTCATGTATTGAAAAAACATATATTTTAGTTGTAAGTGGCTGCAACTTATGAAAGAAAGATAATAGTAGAATCAAGAGATTACATTTTTACTTATTAATTTACAATTTATGTCTCACCTGACCTATTTCTCTAAATAACCTAAAATGGTGTAAAACAATTATAAGTACTCCAAAAACAACACTGTTGAAAGAATTTTTAGTTTTTTGATTAATCTCTTTTCTACAGAGTATGTACACTTTAAAAATTTTAAAGATTAAAAGATTAGTTTGGTAACCATTTTTCATATAAAAGGCAGACTAAGTAAACTCTTGCTTAAGTAAATACTATTATGCATCTTGTCTAAATTATTAAATAAAACGTTACTCTTAGTGTAAAAAAATATTAAAGCAAAATTTCCCTGTGAACATATGAAAGTATTTACATGATTGCTTTGTTTCACAAAATACTAATATCTTCTCCAATTGAGAAAAAATTTAGAAAAAGAGTTCTAACTTTGACTGGTACACATAAACACAATGAATGAATGGATGGATGACTGAGCGTTCAAAGAGAAAATCTGTGCAATATGAAAGATTGTGCTATACAAGTATTTGATAAAAAATGCAAATATATTTTTACATATTTTGGTTTTCCATAACTAGTGAAAGATGGCAGAATACCTCTCCAAAATATGTCACACTGAAGTGGAGTCCTTATACTAAAATAAAGATTGTTTTAGGCTAGACACTTGAAAAACAGCAGATGAAAGAAGGGCATTTAAATCTCTCTTTCATTCTGAAAAAAGGAGATAAAATCTCCCATGTGAATGATTCTTTGGTGTATCAAAAGAAAACAAACAGTCTTTGGAGAGTCATAGTGAGATAATTCTGTACACACAGACCTTGATAAAATAATTCTTATCTTCCTTTAACCTCACCACATAATTAGTTATTGTCCACAATTGTCAGTCTTGTTCAACCAAGTATAAAAAAAATGGGGGTTTTCCATTTCTTTGAGTATTCATTCTCTTTTAAGAGTTTCCATTTCACATACAATTTAAATTTGTTAATCTATTTTACATCCATTTAATTTTCAGAAACAGCTGGGGACCCTAAGAGGGTAGAGGTAAAGTTTTCCCTTTTCTACATTATTGATAAGTAAGAGGGTTTAATTTTTGCTTTGTATTTTTCAGCTCCTACATAAGATACAGTAATTAGGAATCTAAGGCCATAAGTGAAAAAACAAAAACACAAGACATATTCACAAAATTTTGTATGTAGTCCCTTAGAAAGGAGTAATTTCTATAATTAAAAAAACAAGGTAAGAAAGTCTACAGGAAGTGTTAAACTGTCAGTGGGATGTTACCTAGAGTGTAGAAACTACTCTAGATGTTACCCGGAGTGTAGAAACCGCTCCGGATGTCACCCGGAGTGCAGAAACCGCTCCGGATGTCACCCGGAGTGTAGAAACCGCTCTGGATGTCACCCGGAGTGTAGAAACCACTCTAGATGTTACCTAGAGTATAGAAACTGAGAAGCTGGCAATGAAGCAAAAAGGAGAAACAAATGACAGTGTGAACCATGAGCAAAGTGAAGGAAAGATTCTTCCAGACAGAGGAAGAAGAACAAATGCCAACATTTCCTGTAAGATACGGAACATGTCAAGGATGCCTACTGTCCTCACTGTTATTCAGCATACTACTACGAGTCATAGCTAAAGCAATCAGATAAGAGAAAGATATAAACAGCATCCAAATTGGAAAAGAAAAAGTCAAATTATCTTTGATTGCAGATTATATCTTTTTAATATTTGTAGAAACCTAAAGGCTCCACAAGAAAACTATTAGAACTGATGAGTTAATTCAGGACACCAAATTGACAGACAAAAACCAGTAGCATGCCAACAGTAAACAATGTGAAAGAAATGAAAAAGTAATCCCATTTACAATACCCACACGTAAAATTAAATACCTAGGAATTAACCAAATAAGTAAAATAACTCTACAATGAAATGTATAAAATACTGATGAAAGAAGAGGAAGACAACACCACAAATGAAAAAGTATTTTATGTTCATGGATTAGAAGAATCAATAATGTTAAGATGTCTCTACTACTCACAGCAATCGACAGATTCAATTCAATCCTTGTCAAAATGCCATTCTTCATAGAAATGGATAAAGACATTGTAAAATTTATATAGAACTACGAAAGACCCAGAATAGCCAAAGGCATCCTAAAAAAGGAACAAAACTGGGGGAATCAAATTATCTGACTTCAAATTATTCTCAAAAGCTATAGTCACCAAACAGCATGTTACTGGCATAAAAAGAGACACATAGATCAATGGAACAGAATAGGGAACAAATCCACACAACTACAGTGAACTCATTTTCAACCAAGAAAATGAGTTCTTTCAGTGGCAAGAATATACACTGGAAAAAGACAATCTCTTCAATAAATGGTGCTGGGAAAATCAGATATTTATATGCAGAGAAATAAAACTCATTACATTAAAAAATCAAATCAAAATGGATTAAAGACTAAGACCTCAAACTATGAAACTATTACAAGAAAATGTCTAGGATATCGGTCTGGGCAAAAATTCCTTGAGCACAGAAACAGGCAAACAAAGCAAAAATGGACAAATGAGATCACATCAAGTTAAAAAGCTTCTGCACAGCAAAGGATGAAATCAATGAAATGAAGAAACAACCCACAGAATGGGAGAAAATATTTGCAAACTACCCATCTATCAAGCAATTAATAACAAGACTATATAAGGAGCTCAAACAACTCCATAGAAAAAAAATCTAATAATCCAATCAAAAAATGAGGAAAAGATTTGAACAGACACTTCTCAAAAGAGGACAATAAAATGGCAAACAGGCCTTTGAAAAGCTTCTCAACATTATTGATAGAGAAATATAAATCAAAACTATAAAGAGATATCATCTCACCCCAGTTAAATAGCTTTTATAAAAAAGACAGTTTATAACAAATACTGGCAATGATACGGAAAAAGGGAGCCCTTGTAGATGGTTGACGAGAATGTAAATTAGTACAACCACTATGGAGAACAGTTGGGAGGTTCCTCAAAAAACTAAAACTTGAACTACCATATGATCCAGCAATCCTATTCCTGTGTATACACCCAAAAGAAAAAAAATATTATATCAAAGAGACATCTGCACTCCTAGGTTTGTGGCAGCACTATTTACAATACCTAAGATTTGAAAGCAACCTAAGTGTCTTTCAACAGATGAATGGATAAAGAAAATATGGTACATGTACACAATGGAGTATTATTCAGCCATAAAAAAGAATGAGAATCAGTCATTTGGAACAACAAAGATGGAACTGGAGATGATTATGTTAAGTGAAATAAGCCAGGAGCAGAAAGACATATATCACATTTTCACTTATTTGTGGAACCTTAAAAAAAGGAAAATCAAACTCTTGGAGACTGAGAGTAAAAGGATGGTTACCAGAGTCTGGGAAGGGTAGCGGGGAGTGTGGGGCAAGACTGGGGGCCAGCAAGATAAGGATGGTTATTAGGTACAAAAAAATTAGAATGAATAATACTGCTATTTAATAGCCAGACAGGGTGGCTATAGTCAATAATAACTATTGTGTATAATGTGGTAGAATAATAACTATGTGTATAATGTGGTACATATACACAATGAAGTACTATTCAGTACTTAATTGTATTATTTTGAAATAATTTACTGAGTGTAATTCTATTATTTGTAATTCAAAGAATAAATGCTTGAGGAGATAGTTACTCCATTTTCCATGATGTGCTTGTTTCACATTGCATGCCTGTATCAGAGAATTTCATGTACCCCATAAATATATATGTACTCACTCTGTACTTACACAAAAATAAGACAATTAAATTAAATTTTTTAAAAAAGAACAAATGCCCTATATTAGAAACTAGCTAGGCACTTTTGTTTTTCAAAAAGAAAACATTATAAGAAAAAAGATGTGGCTGAACAAAATAGAAACTGGCTTTAAAGAGGAGTAAGAAGACAAATGTTGAATGCCTTGAAGACCTTTGATAAAATAAATGGGAGGTAATTGGAGGATTTGAAAGAGAAGAGTAACATGAGCTGGATTAAGGTTTTAGTAAAATCCCACAGATGCAGTGTTGAGAAGAGACTAAAATGGAGCAATGATGAAAGCAGGAAGATCAACCCTACGAATAATTTGCATTTACATATTTAAAAAATAATATAGCACTTTGGGAAGCATGATGACATTTATCTTTCAAATTAACTTTGTTCATTTTCATTTCATTTTCAGAGATACATCAGACTCTCATTTGTAACACTTTTATGCAACATGTTTCTTGCTTTTATAGTTCTACAATTTAAATTCACAGAAACTACTAAAATGAGGTGAGAAACTACAGAATAAATTCAAAATTTTATGAAACTTCAATTACCATGATCTTATAAAAATGTGAAATATGTCAACTATCAAACTACAGATAAGAATGTGTATGCATGGATATTCGAATACACAAGTAAATAAGGAGGACACAATTATGTCTGTATGTCCAAACTACTAATAGATACCTGTGCATGTTAAAGGATGCCCTAAACTGTTGCTTTAATTAAGTAAAATTCTACAAAGTAATTTCTTCAGGGTAATTTGTATTGCAATTGCAGAGCTAAAAAGGTCTTACTTAACAAACATAAGGGTCAAAGCACAATAACAAAAATGTAACTTGAAGCAAGCCAAATTAATATCAATACTTAGCTAAAGGGTAAGAACAAATATTGGTTAACTGAATGGTTATGTGGTATGGAAAAAAAACTAAGCCCTATAATGAACCTTGCCTGATAAAAAAAACTAACAAACGGATCTGCACTCTAAGACCAACGTTATGACACGATTGACATTAACTGAGAACATAATGAAGCCGCAGAGACTTACTTGCTCTCAATGCATTATGAAACCAACCCCGATCTATCTGCGGGAGTATGTGCCTGGTGTGTGTGAGTGATTAATACAGTTCCAAAAAAATAGAGATTCTCAATAATTTATGTGATTGATAACAGAATATTTTATTCAAGGCTTGAAATCTTATTCCCGAATTTTATATATGAAGAAAGTGACACCCAAATAATAGTAAATAACTTGTCCAAGGCCAAATGATTAATGTAAAATAAGGTTTAGAAGCTCAGTAACTATTAACAGATCCTGTATATTTTCCAATTCATGGGTGGTAGCTCCTAAACAAAGGTAATTAAGGTAAGTTTAATTAAGTAGTTATTGTGATAAGATAAACAAAAATGCATAATTGACATAATGCCTAAGAATCAACATTTTTTTCTGTGTTACATAAGAAAAAAGACAGGATCTGAAAGTTGGAGAAGTTAATTTGGAGCAAAAACAAAAACAAACAAACAAAAAAACCTCTTTTTTGATTAGGTCTGTCATTGGTAAATAGTATTTTCAAATATTTAATATGTAATTCAGTAATTATACAAACTGTTATTGATAACTTGCATATAAATTTATGTCAAACTAGTATTTTATTTTTCAACACTGACTATTCAAAAATGCATCATAGTTTCTAATAGTTTCAAGATTGTAAACATTTTTTGGCTGAGCATTAATTGTCATCTCATTTCTAACATTATCGTCTTTCTTCAGAAATCTCATAAGTTTCTGTGTTCTTTTATATACTGAGGAAATCGATATACCTGAGGGAGCATTTAAGACAAATAAAATGATAGCTCATCATCCAAACAAAAACAGCAAAAAGGAGTTAGCTTCATTGGTTTTGAAAAAACTACTAAATTATAAACATGCTCCTACAGAAAGGATGATATCAAACTTTCAGAACAAAGCATAACAAAGAAAAAGGTCAGATTAACTTTTCTTTATTACCACCTCATTATGCTGACTTTGGCCAACATCCCGTAGACCTAGTTTAATGAAGGGATAATGATAGCTCATCCTTTCCCATGTTTTGCTCAGTCAACTCAGTATTGTACAAAAATGCTTCTGACTCCCTTTTGGAAATTCAAGTTACAAACAGTTCTCTTTTTTCTTTTTACAATGTAATGCTCAAACGTACAATTTACTGACTTTTTTAAAACTATATGAGCTCAGCATGTTACATAGCACACTTTGTATAATTGGATTGCTAATAGTACCTACTTAATAAGGAAGTTGCTATAAATGTTAAATTAATTAAAGCATGCAAATTGTGTTCGGCACATGGCGGAGCTCAGTTCACTGATTTGTTTGCATTATTGATAATAATAATAGATCTTAGGATACTGAATTAAATGATTCTGGATGGATGTGCTAGATTTTAGAGCAGATAGGATGAATCAGAATTGGTTCCCACCTTAACGGAGCTTACACATTTTCATGGAAATGACTTAGACATTGGGGGAAAAAATCCATGAAGTCATTTTGAGTTGCTGGTCTATTTAATAAAATGTGTTAAAATTTCAATTAATGTACCCACAGATCTCTTAAAATGTTGATTCAGCTCTCCTGAGAGGTTCAATTTAGCAAAACTCAACTTAACTCTCTATGTGTCCATAGTATGTTACATATAAATATAGCCTCATTTCTCCAGGAAAATACTCTATGTTTTTACATTCTTATTTTCAATTGTTACTTTTCTTGCTGTGCCCTTCATTTATCAGGTTATTTAAAAATGTGAACACTAATGAATACCAAGCTACATCCAAACAAGACTTTTAGTGAATTTTCAATAATATATACAGATATAATTAAATAATTGAAGACATAAAAATAAAATCAAGTAAAAATTATTGATGATAAAATGGAAGAAAGAGGTGGGCTGGATATAGTGTAATAATATGGAGTTAGAAATAGATACTTAGAATATTTCAATTGTGCATTTTGATCTGCAGATGTCAAATGGGACCGGGCCGGGCCAAAGATATTCAGGACTCCCATAAAAATGTTCTCACCAGTTTCAAATTCAAACCTTGGTATCCAGCACCATAATCTATAGAAATTATGTTCATTAAAAAGGCCTGAAGATTTTAAAAATCAGGAATAAGTAAACATAAATACCAAAAACAAAAATAACCACAAGTATTAATAAATAAAACAATTACGATCACAATTAATAAATAAAACACAATTAATAATAACTTTTAAAAAATACTTTTTAGTCAAAGTGCATTTTGATGTGTTTTTCAGGATGAAAAGCCATAAACTGTTACCTCAGGAAATGAGCTGAAATACAGAGTAATCTGATGAATAGATGGTTTGGTATTATCCATCTGGACACAAAAGAGACTGCCAATATCAACAATTCTGATTTCTAGATAGTAGATATTGAACTGTTCATTCTTACAGTAATGGGTCGACATGCTACATTGTTTTTGAAAGCCAGTCTTCATTTTGAGAAAAAGACAATATCATCAGTACAGGGTGACTAAGAGTAAGCTTGTTGTTTGGCTTCTTGTAGAAATGGAATGCTTTAGTTTCTCTTTTAAATATGTTTATGTATATATTGAAATAAAGAATCTTTAAGACAAAACTTTGTCTTTCTCCACTGTTTGCTCTGTCAAATTCCCAAACTATTTTTGTTGTTCTTTATTTGGAATACAATTTCTCTGCTTATAAACATAATGTTCGTGCTATAATATCCTAAAATGTAATTAAAGTACAAATCTTCTGAGTCCGCCTTTCTCCCCAACTCTCCTTGCCCATTCAATATTTTATCTACTGGTCCTCTTTTGCCTTCTCGCCTTTCTCTTCCCCTCCCTCTGGAGAGAAAAATTATTTATGAATTTTTTAGGCAATAGTAAGAAATTTAAAGTTTATGTTTGCAAAAAATAACACTAATTCAATTAGCAGTGGATATAGGGCCTAATGGACAAAAATTCCTTAAAGTGCAGAATGGAGAGAAGACTATCAGATATGCAAGAATAGTGTCATCGAGACCAGATAGGTTTCTTCAGTAATCCAGGTCAAAAACTTTAAGATGTGTGGATGTTTTTGTAAATTTCAGTTTTTAAAGAAAAGTAATACAGTGCAGTTGCTGTAAAATTTTCCCAGCTGACAAAGACCTCTGATTGTCATAATATCCCTACTTCTAAAAGAAAACATTGATTCTTTCAAAATTTCACCCAGTAATTATATCTGCCCTCTAGAGTAATACAAAATAAATCCTCATCCTTTAGCTCTTTGACAATAACATTTTATCACATTTTAATCTCATCTTATTTTGAGCAATGCCTTGATTGCATTTAAAAGGCTATAAAACATGTGTGTCTTTTCAAGAATAGTAACTCTGATTATATAACCAGTCTATCAAAACATACTTTCATTCTACCAAGTTTATCACCATCCTGACATTAGTGATAATTTTGCCCTTGCTTTTTTTTTTGATGCTTGACCACTGATAACATGCATGAGTAGTCAGTATATCAATATAGTAAATGTTGGCCAAGGTTTTTTTTTTTTTTGAGACAAAGTCTTGCTCTGTTGCCCCAGCTGGAGTGCAGTGGTGTGATCTCTGCTAATTGCAACCTCCATCTCCTGGATTCAAGGGATTCTCCTGCCTTAACCTCACAAGTAGCTGGAATTACAGGTGTGTGCCACCACACAAAGCTAATTTTTGTATTTTTAGTAGAGACAGGGTTTCACCCTGTTGGCCAGGCTGGTCTTGAATTCCTGACCTCAAGTGATCCACACTCCTCAGCTTCCCACAGTGCTAGGATTACAGACAAGAGCCACCACGCCTGGTCTGGTCAGTTTTAAAAATGTACATAGACAGAATCAGATTGTGCCTTGCCATCTTTCACCAAAAATTATATTTCTAAGCATAAGGTGTCTGGTTTTGTATGTTTCGAGTTAATTTATTTCTATTATTTTACAGTGATCCATCACTTATTCCTACAATTAATTTGTACATTTATTGTTTAATTAATTTGTAGAATAATTAGTTAGTCTGTTAAAAATAATGCTGCTTTAAACATTATTGGATACATCTTGGTACATCAATATGAGATACTTTTTAAGAAGTGGAATTTCTGATGCTTAGAATGTTAGTAATTTCAAATTTACTATAAAATTGTAAACTGTTAATCAAAGCGATCATACACTTTATACTTTCATAGAACATAGAAAAAATTGTATTGCTTTATATATCTGTAATAATTTAGTTGTGTTAGATTTTGTACTTTTTTGCAAATCTAAATGGATGCAATTATAACTTAGTTTTGCTTCATCTTGAATTTTGCAAGTACTTAATAATTAAAAATTTTAATAAATGTTGTAAAAATTTTCTTCAAAAAGTCTTACCAATTCACATTCACACAGTGTATGCAGTTCCCATTTGTCTCAGCTTTAAAATAAAAACAATCTTGACAATACAATAATATAAAAATCATATCTGGTTTCCGGTGAAATATGTACTAACATCATAGTAAGTTTGACAAATTTTTATAGATTTAAGAACCATTATGTATCTTATATAAAGTGTGTCATATCATTACCCATATTTATTGAATTATTTTTAATTAATTTGCAGTGCTTAGCAGATACTCTTTATGTCAGCATTATTTTGTTCATTTCACAATGTTGTTGTTTGCTTTTGAACTTTTTGTATAGGGACTACTCTAGAAGAGAACATTTTAACTTAAATGTAATACAAATAAGTATTATCTCTCAAATGTAGATCTTAATATTTTGGAATGATTTTATATACATGAAGATATTTAAAATACCTTCTCAGATAAAATAGGAAGTTTGCTGTAGATTCAATCACAGGCACAGTGCAAGTGTAAAAGTGGCTAAAATAAGAAACAAAGACAGCAAACAAAATTCAGCAGATTACAGTAAATCAAGGTTCACCTCTGTAGAGTTCACCTCCATGTAAAAAATAGCCTTTCCACTTCTTGTTGCTTCTGTAGATATTTAATTCCTTTAAACATACTTTATCTGGTTTTTCAATTTTTTATATCTTTATAATACTGTTCAGGAACAAGTATTTTTCTACTTGGTGTAAGAAATCTGTAGCAATTAACTTAGAAAATTAGCAATAGAAAGGAAATTTGTTAATCTTATAAGAAAAAAGGTGTACATTTTTCTATATATTCGACTAAAAGTATAAAATTGGCAAAAAATATGGAGGAACACGTAGAGAAGAAATTATCCCATTGATTGTAATGTTTGTCATAAAGCTACAGCAATTAAAAGAGTATGGTGCTTCTATAGTAATTAACATATTAACCAAGGAATAGAATGGAGAGCCTTGAGACCATCTATATGTGTACAAAAAAACTGCTAGTTGCAGAGGTAACTTTGGAGATCAAGTAAGAAAGAAGATAGTCTTGAACAATTAAAGGCTCAAATAAATATATATCTGTGTTAACAAAAAAAAAACCTACAATTCAGTCCATAAATCACAATTAATCCCCAAATATACTTTATATATGTGTTTGATCTCTAATGTCAAACAAAATACTTCAGTATTTTCTCAAAACATATTGTTCAGACCTTCAGGTAATAAAATGTTGCATAAAAACTGCTATTTTACAGACTGGGAGCCAGAATGTCGGAGCCAATACAGCCAGGAAGGCTTTGCATAAACAAAAAAAGAGAAAGAGAGAGAGAGACAAGACCATCAAGACGACTGGCTATAGTAAGCAAATCTTTGGAAGGAAGGCATTGAAGGTAGATGGAGGGAGGACACAGAACCTGGAATGAAGGGAGAGAAAGCTGCAAGCTGCACAGTGTGGTGAAGCACCAGGATTCATTCCTAGCCCTGAGCAACTCTAGGTAAAGAGATGAGTTAAAAATGTGTGAAGTGTCACTCTTACCACAGTCCTCCAGAATCCTAGCTGCAGTAGACCCCAGGACTGTCATGGATGGACATTTGTACTGGCAAGAAGAGTTGCTTGGACAGTTGGCAGGGAAAAGACTCCAGCCTGTGTGAAGCCAAGAGAGTCTGGTATGGGAACAGCTATAATAGAGCACAGCCAGAGATGTCCATCCCCGCAAGGCTCACCAGGCTGCGCTAGGTGGCTTTGACTTTTGTTTATTGTCAGCCTGGACAAAAGAGGGATATCTTGTCTGTGGAATAGAGCCACACCGTTCTGAATGTGTCCATGTCAATCAAGCTCTCTAAGGGGCTCTGCCTGGCCACACCTACTTACAGCAGAGTCTCGAATGCCTAAATGAGGCCCCTGCCATAACTCCTGCCCCAGCACACTCTGCCTAACCATCAGAGAGCTTCTTTAGAAAGGCCCAGCCAGGACATACTCACCCACAGCCTCCCTCCATCTCTTTGCTGGCATGTGTGCATGTGGACCTCACCATCCCACCACAACTGGAGCATAGGCAGGTGCACAGACCTCACTGCTGCCACCCTGCCTTCACTGGCACATGCACATGCACAAACCCCACAGCCCTGACACCACCAGGATGCATGCTCACCCACAGAGCCCATAGTGCCATGGTATACCATGCTCCAAGACCTCTATGGATTACTGAAAGTGCCTACTTGATCTCTGGTTTTCAATTGGTTTCAACTGCAAAGAAATACCAGCAGAAGGTGATGATAAGCAACGTAGTCTTCAGGAGAAATGCAGCCATTGCCCTACACACATCTGAATGTCTCTTTTCTGAGTTATGGATTGGCAGTGGTTGTATTTCTCCAACAAACAGCCCCCTCATCTGCTGGCTAGAATACATACAAGTCACTGCGCTTTCTGGGACTGCTCTCTTCAGGTCTAGGGGTAGTCATAACTCCCTACTGCGAGATACATCCTAGGGAGTTATCCCTTGTTCTTTTGCTTTTATCTAGATCACCACTATGCAAACAGACTCTTCATTGAACTCTCCACTTATTTCCTTCCAGAATTCCTGCCTCCCCAAATTACCTTGGTACTTTCTTGTGTTTATATTCTTCATATCACTAAAGAGGGAGTTCTAATATTACTTTTGGTCTATAATATCAATCTTCTTTAATCAAATATTAGAGAAGAGAGAAGATAAAACAACCATAAATCATTTTATTATAACACATTACATTTCATTGTTATTTAGTTATAAGAGTGGACATTTTATTGTTTGATAAATTCAGATATTTCAAAAGGTATGCAAGTACTTGTATTATACATGAAATTAATGCAATCCTTCGAAAAATAATACTGCAATGAATATATTATACATAATATCACCAATATATGATTATATTTTGATTGTGGGAAAATGTGGCTTATGTTATTCAACTTCAGTTTACTGCAACTCCACACAGAATAGTTTTACCAAGTCTATATTCCTTACTCATCAAAAGCTTATTCCTCATCAATCTGGGAATCTTATCATTAGAGTTGCTCTTGAAAAAGTAGAGAAATAAAAATATTTTTATCATCATAATAAAACTAGAACCTTAAAATTATACTGACATTTACTAAAAACCTTCTCACTTTTCGAGAACTTTCTTTTAGTTTTGCAGTTATTCTTTGTTATAATCTGGACAACATGGACTCTGTGCCGTGTCCTAAAAATGAAGGATGGAATATACACATTCACAAACATTGATCTGTGTTTTTGGGAGCTTAATAATGGATTGTTTATCATGCTCTTCCAGGCATCTTTGAGGTGTTAAGAAGAACAATGAAAAAAAATTATCTAAATTGTATAAGACATGTTATTTATTCACATATAACCATACTTGTTCTAGTTATAAACTTTTATCTACTGTGATATCAGGACAAAATTTATTAGTAAAACCAACAAAATTTATCATAAGACAAAAGATATTTCATTCCTCTTTATGTAATTATTATAAGTTTTAGTGCTTGACAGCATAGTAACATGACCATAGTCAACAACAGCATGTTGTATATGTCAGTATGACTAGTAAAGAAAATTTGTGGTGTTCCCAACACAAAGAAACAATAATGTTCCAAATGATTTCATTTTGAGTCGATCATTACACATTATGTACATGTATCAGAATATCACATTATGTACATGTGATATTCTGATACATGTACATAATTTACATATATTGAAACAAATATTGTTTCAATAAAAAATATTAAAATTAGCCAATAGATAGACATTCATATAATCTATGAAAGACAAAATTTGTTTTGTGTGGATTTATGCATATACATTCGTACACACACATTCCTGGTAAGCCTACTATAAATAACACTTATTATTCATATTTATTCACTCAACAAACATTATTGAAATTAGTTCTGTATGCCAGGAATTTGCTTAATAGTCTTGCATAATATTAGATGGATGATTAAGACTAGATATGGCCTATGAACATATAAAGTTCATTTTTTACTTACTACAAACATCACATTGTAGAAAAGATAGAGAATGAGATTTCAGGGGTTGTGATTTCAGGCACTAATGAGTATGTGGTTTAATAGATCTTAAATTATTTCTTTTCCTGTTAGATGTTTAAATATTGAATATATAGAAATAAGGTTCCTTTGTAAGAAGCAATACCTAAAATATATTTTAGTTTATTCTCTATACATTTTAAGATAAAACTTTAGTTGGGATCTACCTTGCTGAACTATAATTTGCTTACTTAACAGATTTATATATTTCATTACAACATATTGTAGTCTATAATAGCCAACTTTAATATATTTACATATATTAAAATGTTGCAAATAGTAGAATATTTACGGTAAATGAGAATGCTTTTTATTCATTAAAGAAGACAATTGAGTTATTACGGAATAGAGTATTACGTAAACTAGCAAATTTGCATTTACATATTTTTAGAATATTCAAAAAAGATGCTGAATTTGAAAATTTGAGCCTCTTAAGTTATTAGAATTTTAGAGTTCATGGCATATGCTCTCCAGTTAAATTTAAATGTGTTAGAACAATTCTATTTAGCACTCTGGAAGAATGCTACATTAATTAGTGGTGCCCTACTTCACACTGCTAGTGAGAAGGGCAAGCTAATTAAGTTATAGCTGTGGCTCTCTCTTTACCATAAGCAAAGATATATAATTTAGGTCTGCCCTGGCTTAAATGTGAAGTAAAAAAGGGATACTTCATATATTCTTTAATGTATTTTTATTTTGAAATTAGCTTTTTTATTTGTGTAGGATAACCAGATGCAAAAAAAAGAAATTACAGGCCCCAAATAATAAAAGAGCAAAAAGTGAGATTAACTTTTAGTAAATACAATAATTTTAGTAAATAAACAATTTTTCCTTGTTTTCTGATTAAATACCTACACACACTCACATTTGGTAAATATATAATACATAATTCATAGGGCACTCATGTTTTAAAATTAAGCACATTAAAATGAATAACTTTCATATCATTTCAGAACATTTTAACTTTCTACCAAGAAAGCACTTATAATTTGGAAAACTATTTTAATCTGTTAAAGTTTGATTTAAGCTTACTTCAAGTTGTGTGCAGTAAACCCCAATGACTTGTAAATTATTTTTATTCTTGCAATGCTACCATTTATTTTTCTTAAAATCACTTGTTAACCTATATTTGCCTCCTGCCCTTGCCAGTAGGTTTACAAGTCCATATAATACACTTGTGGCCTTTGCAAAATCCCGCCTTCTCAGAAAATTTAAAATAATGCTCCAGTTGAGTATGTCATAAAGAGATAAACACTTTTTAAAATCTAGTATTGTGAAAACTAAGGGAAACCTTTATAAGCAAACAGCAAATGAACACACACACACACACACACACACACACACACACACATTAATGAGAAAGAGAAACACTGACGACCAGACAAGCAGATCACAGGATAGCTGTTCTAGGATACACTGATTATTTCTTCTTGGAAGTTAAACATAACCAATGTTTTGAGATGGGTAAAGCAGAATTTTTATCTTAACACAATTTTGTATGTGCTATAATAGTCAAATCACTGTTGTCGAAGTACTAGCTTGATATGCATATTTGAAAGGGTTAGACAATCCTAAGTAACATAGCATGTACAATAAGATTAAGAGCCACAAGTTTTATAAAGTGCCAGTCAAAGTGAATTAGCTGAAAAAATAACAATGATGAAATATATATGTGTTCTATTTCTTGCAATATATCATAGTAGGTATATATCAGGAAAGCATATGAAAATGCAGGGAAAACATGACAAAACGTATTTCTAAAAAAATCAGGGAGAAGGGATTCCTCTCTAGCTCATCCTATGAGGCAGGCATCACCAACATGACAAAATGTGTTTCTAAAAACCTTAATAATGTTATGAACAAATCTAACTAAGCTACAAAAATGATAAAATGAGTAATAAGTTGCTTTTGCTTGGGAATATTTGCTCATCTTGGTGACATTGTGCTTAGTATTTCATGGTCTCTTGGTGTACAATAGACAGGGAAAAACTAACAATCTACTCAAAAAGGGGTGACTAACAATGCTGGGGAAACTAAGCTTACCTGGAAGAGTGAAGTACTGGAAAACCTGGGTCCTTAGATTCCACACTGGAGCAAGAACAACTACTTAACACTGAGAATCATCCTGATACAAAACCTGGCAGAGATACAACAAAGAAAGAAAACTTCAGACCAATATCCTTCGTCAACATAAATCCAAAAATTCTCGAAATACTACTGGCAACCCAAATTTAGTAAAGCACATCACCATGATCATATAGGCTTTATCCCTGGGATACAAGGTTGGTTCAACATACACAAATCAATATATGTGATCCATTATATAAACAGAACTAAAGACATAAAACATGAGATTATCTCAATACATGCAGAAAAGACTTTCAATGAAATTCAACATCCATTCACATTTAAAACTCTCGATAAACTAGGTATTGAATAAACACACCTGACAATAATAAGATGCATATATGACAAACCCACAGCCAACATTATAATTAATTGGCCGAAACTGGAAGCCATTCTCCTTGAAAATGGGAACACGACAAGTATGCCCTTTCACCACTCCTCTTCAACATAGCATTGGAAGTTCTGACCAGGGCAATCAAGCAAAATAAAGAAATAAAGTCCATCCAAATAGGAAGAGAAAAACCAAACTATCTCTATTTGCAGATAACATAATCTTGCATTTAGAAAAACCTCATTTTCTGAGCCCTGAAACTTTTTAAGCTGATAAACAACTTCAACACAGTGTCAGGATACAAAATCAATTTGAAAAAAAAAAAAATCAGTAGGATTTCTATACCCAAACAACAGGCAAGCAGAGAGCTAAATCAGAAATGAACTCCTGTTCACAACTGGCACAAAACAAAGAAAATACCCGGGGATCCAGCTAACTAGGGAGGTGAATGATCTCTACAAGGAGAACTACAACACACTGCACAAAGAAGTCAGAGGTGACACAAATTGTGTTTTCCAAAATCTGAAAAACATTCACATTCAAGGATAGGAAGAATCGATACTGTCAAAATGGCCATACTGCCCAAATCAATTTGTAAATTCAATTTTATGCCTATTAAACTCCCATTGACATTCTTTACAGAACTAAAAATAACTTTTAAAAATATATATGGAACCCCAAAAGATCCCCAAAAGCCAAAGCAATCCTAAGAAGAACAAAACCGGAGACATCATGCCACCTGACTTTGAACTATACTACAGGGCTACTGTAACCTAAATAACATGGTTCTGGTACAAAAACAGACACATAGACCAATGGAACAGAATAGAAAACGCAGAAATAAGACCACAGAGGTACAACTATCTGGTCTTCAACAAAGTGACAAAAACAAGCAATGGGGAAAGGATCCCCTATTCAATAAATGTTGCTGGGATAACTGGCTAGCCATAAGCAGAAGATTGAAGTTGGACCCCTTCCTTACACCTTAAACAAAAATTAACCCAAGTTGGATTAAACACTGAAATGTAAAACCCAAAACTACAAAAACCCTTGAAGCCAACCAAGGCAATACCATTAAGGACGAAGGCACAGACAAAGATTTCATGACAAAGATGTCAAAAGCAATTGCAATGAAAGCAAAAAATTGACAAATGGAATCTAATTAAACTAAAGAGCTTCTCTACAGCAAAAGAAACTATCAACAGAACAGACAGACAACCTACAGAATGAGAGAATATATTTGAATACTATGCATCTGACAAAGTTCTGATATCTAGCATCTATAAGAAACTTAAATAAATTTACAAGAAAAAAAAAACAATGCAAACTCATAAATGTGAACAAAGAACATGAAAAGACACTTTTGGAAAGAAGACATAGATGCAGTCAACAATCATATGAACAAAAGCTCAACTGCACTCTTCATCAGAGAAATGCAAATCAAAACCATTATGAAATACTATTTCATACCAGTCAGAATGGCTATTAAAATGTCAAAAAATAATAGATGCTGATGAGGTATTAGAGTAAAAGGAATATGTATATATTGTTGTTGGAAGTGTAAATTAGTTCAACCAATGTAGAAGATAGTGTGATGATTCCACAAAGACCCAAAGACACCAATACCATTTGACCCAACAATCTCATTACTGGGTATATACCCAAAGGATTATAAGTCATTTTATAAATGATTTATTAAGACACATGCATATGTATGTTCACTGCAACACTATTCACAGAACCAAATACATGGAATCAATCTAAATGCTCATCAATGACAGACTGGATAAAGAAAACGTGATATATAAACACCATGGAATACTATGCAGCCATAAAACAGAATGAGATAATGACTGTTGCAGGGTCTCAGGTGAACCTAGAGGTCATTATCCTTAGCAAATTAACCCAGGAATGGAAAACCAAATACTACATGTTCTCACTTATAAGTGAAAACTAAATGACGAGAACACATGGACCCAACAACAAGAACAAAAACACTCAGGCCTATTAGGGGGTGGAGGGTGAGAGGAGGAAGAGGATCAAGAAAAATAACTAATGGGTACTAAGCTTAATACCTAGGTGATGAAGCAATCTGTGCAGCATGCCTCCCATGACACAATTTTTCCTATGTATCAAACCTGCACTTGTACCCCTGAACCTAAATAAGAGTTTAAAATAATAATTATTTAAATTACCAATTTAAATATATGGAAATTACACCTTACACATTTTTATGAATACTTATATACGTATCTAAACTATATATGTATATCTACACATGAATTATAAGCATTAATTAACAAAATGAATTACTGGTAGATATTTATATTTTAAATTCCACTTTCAAAAAAAATTTTATGACATCTAGCTTTAGGTAACAGAATTATAAATCAGTTTTACCTGATATACATTCACAAGTCACAGGCTGATACATGGATATACACATTTTTTCTTTCTGTCAGCTTATCGTGGCCTATTAAGTGGTGAGACAAAAGTGTTTATAAAGAAATCATCTTAGTGCTGAAGAGATCTATGTGTGTATGAGGAAGGTGGTTTATTTGGAAAAGATTTATTTACAAGAGAGGAGGAATAGTTAACATTCTATACAGTATACATTTTTCCTCCAGTGGGTAATTCTATTGTGATCTAGGATCCTAGAAGGAAAGTATATTCTTTGAGAGAAATAGTTTACAGAAACCCCAAACAGCCAATGACAAAAATACGATTTTTGGCTGTTCTCTCGATTTTCATAAACCACAGACATGTAAATGAGAGACACACAGATTTCAGGGATAGTAAAGCCAATACACAATGAATAAAGGATGATACTTAATTTAAAGGTTGCAACTGTCTATATAATTTATCCTTGCTTCCATCTAATCCCTGCCACACATTATAGTATAAATAATGACAAGGCACATAAGTCATAATGACAAAGACAACACTAGCAAAGTATTTTCAGTGGATAAGAGACCAAAATATATACATATGTGTTTTAAATATATAAATTATAAATGTAAAACTATATGTTGTATATAAAATGTGACATATTTATGGGAAAATGAATGAGTATTATGCAATAAAGCAAGGCAGAGAATAATTTATCTAGAGAAGTAATAGAACAGAATATATCGAAAATAAGATAGGGCAGCAAAGGTGGATGGTAAGGAAAAGTCTCTATAGAATTTTACATGCACCTGCTCTTGTCTTCATTCCAGCAAACAGAATATATTTGTCAGGCAATATCCAGCTCCCCAATTTATCCCCATCCTAAAATTGGAAGATTCACTTTAGAGAAATATAAAGTGTCTAGGAAACTTCTGTGGAGTTCTGTAATTTAGGGAAGTAATGGCTCTCTCTCAATGCAATTATCCTGGAGCTAAGCCTACTAGTCAAGAGCTCCAGGCATCTTTAGCAGGCTCTCAATCAACTCCATCATGCTTGGTCTCATGGATGATGAAAGGTTAAAAATTACCAGACACATTAAGGCAGCTTCGTCATGAAACAAAGCAAAGGTCAACAGAGAACATGGACCTGTAGGGAGAGACTGAATAACACAGTAAGTGGTAACAAGCTGCTCCAGCTTTGGGAGTGCCTTCCACTTAGTGCCATGATACCTGGCCATTGGTATTTATATTTTGGTACTCATGACATGAAACTAAGGACTAAAGAGAAAATAGCAACATCACGCTTGAAGAAAACGTTTTCAACTTTGGCCTGCAGAGTTTATCTACATTAGCCTCCACTCCGAAAAATTATTTATCTCTCAATATTCATTTCCTTAGTCACAATATTGTCTTTCCTCGCTATTTCACTCTACAAATTTCTATCCATCTCTTGACAATAGTTCTCATGAAGGTTATTTTAAATCTTACAAGCAATGTCAAACACTCCTTTAAATCATGTATATTTAACAAAAGATCTTATGGGAGGGAATTAAAGTGGTTTACTCGTTCGAATTAACTCCAAGTATATACAAAGAATGTTAAACATGTGGCACAATGTTATTAGCCCTATAATTTTCTTCTGAACCCTCTGATTTTTCATCATGCTGAAATTTGAATAGAACCAACATATATCATGAAGAACTTGCCCTATGTTGAAATATATATATACACACACACACACATACATACATATACATATATACGTACATATACATATATAAATACATATATATGTATATGTATGTATGCATTTAGGGTACTTAAAGTAATGACTGCCTCTCAATGCAATTTTCCCGGAGGTAAGCCTACTAGTCAAGAGGCCCAGGCATTTCTAGCAGGCTCTCAATCAATTCCATCATATATATATATATACATATATATATGTATATGTGAAATATATATATGTATTTCAACATAGGGCAAGTTCTTGCTGTATGTTAATGAAATAGAATATATATGCTTGAAATAATATTTTTAAAGGGACATAGAACGTGATCTCAATGAGTAAGAAAATAAACACCAACAAATGAACATTTTATATATGAGAATATTAAAACAAAATTTCATTTCATATAATGCCATAAATTAAATTCCATTTTAGAAAATGAATAAACGTAGATGAATTACCACACCCTGTGTGAAGACGAAGTTATGAATAAATATAATGGAGTGGGTCACAAAGGAAAATAAGAATCTGAACCCACAATTTTCAACTTATATACATTTAAACCATCATAAACAATATGTTAGCTGGGGAAAGATGCTTACAAAACATGTGGCATAAAGATAACAATTCTTAACATATGGAAAGGTCCATAAAACATGAAAAATCAAATTGTTTATGAAATAAAAATTTTGGCAACCGAGTGTGATAAACAAAATGTGAATGTGTTCCCTTTCGTTATAATTGAATGCCATTAAATAAATTATAAAACATACTTATCTACCATTTGTTAATCCAATTTTATGTTTCTATATAGTTTACAACATCAGTGCATCATCCTAATATAATATTTTACTATCTTATAGATTTTAGTTTACATTACCTGATGGGCAATTATTTCATTTTTCTATCATGAGCAGAAAGGAAAATTAAACTCACCATCAAATATTTAAAACAAAGTATGAGAGGTAGAAATTTATTAGTATCATTATCATTTAGAATTTTGTTGAAATAAATGCAAAAGACAAAAGGATGGTTACAAATATACTTACTTTTATAGGAAGGTTAAGAAATTAAGAGGACTCCTCATTGATGCCTTCTAAGTTTTGTTGCAAGTAATAAATAAGTAAATTAGATGAGAAAAAAGAGGGAAAAAAGAAAAGTTATGAAAAAAGTAGAGTTTGCTTTATGTAGACTGTGGAAAAAGTGGAAGAAAGAACATGGTGAGGGAAGAGAGGAGGACTACTATGATATGTTGAGAGAAGTATTGGTTGCATAACTTCGTGTGATTCTGTAGTTTTTCTAAGAAACACTTCCAACCAGAGTACGTTCTGGGAAAGAACAAATAGTTTGATTAATCCTGTGTTCAAATTTTGCCAGATTTCTAATAGAAGTGTATTGGTACAAGTATAAGCGCAAACATAATGGTCAAATAATTATTAAGAATTGAGAAGGTGAAAAACATAAATATTGTCAGTTATAAACTTGAATTTTGTATAATTGTAGTGATAGCATAGATACTAAGCTATGCTGCATTTGTTGAAATTTAGCTCTATACCTTATAAACACAGTAACTTTGGACAAGTGATCAATCTCCTAAGCCTCAGATTCTTTGAGTTTAAAGTGTCTATAATAAGATTTATCTAATGATGGTGATTTGAGAATTAAATGTAAGTACTGAAAACACTTAGAATAATGGCTAGGATCTAAGAAATGCTGTATGCATTTGTTGTGTGTCCTTGTTATTGAGAGTACTTGCAAGAATAAGCTGAAATATAGAAAGTTGTCTTTAAAAAGTGGGTGACTGAGTAAGTAATTTCAGCAATAAAGCAGTTACCTGCCCCTGATAAAACACCGGTGAGGTTAATGAAATTATATAAGAGATCTTGCTGTTAAAAAAAAATAAGGATTCAAGTTTTTGACTACATCATTCTTTACTGATATTTTTAATATTAATGGCCGATTTAGAGCCAGAACATAAAAATTTTGGTCTGTTAATAAAGGTTTTGATGACAGTGAATTCCAGGTGTTAGTATGTATGTACAGCAGGTGACAAAGCTGAATTACATGTATTCAAAAAAATACTGGCTTTACTGAAGGCGGAAGAGTAGTGATCTAAAAGGGCAGGGGATAAGGAGACCATCTCAGGTTCATATCATCAAAAGGAATAACTCCAAGCACAAGACTACAAAACAAGTGGCATTTTATCACTGGAAAAAACAGTTTCAGTTAGTCTTAGTGTAGGCATGAAATTGTGGAAGTCATTAGCTTTGTTAACATTGTAGCAGTGTTTTCAAGTACCAAATAGACAGATTGGAAACGAAGTGAAAAAGAATCAGAATTCAGGATAGTGAGAACTGAGGGGACATATTTTATAACAGTAGCTATATTCACTTGTGTTATGTGTATTTCAATTAGTCATAACATTGCAAGTCCTAAAAGTCCTCAGATAGAAATGGTTTTTTAGTGCTCAGCTTCTATCTCAATAGATTACACTACCTACTGTGTATGTGTGTGTGTGTGTGTGTGTGTGTGTGTGTGTGTTCCAGATTTCAAGAATAGCCTGTATGTTTTCAATTTGAGGAAGCACAAGATATTTCAGGATTAAATTATACAAAGCTCCCTGAAAAAAATTGTGTGATGAGCTGAATGGCTAGAAATGTGACCAGACAAGGACACTAATATTCTGGATGGAAATAAATTTTATCCCGAGTTTGATAGGGTCTGTATTATTGTGTATTTTTTAATAATCCCTTAATCACCTTTTTCTAAGAATCTCTAAGTGGTCAGATAAGCAGGTAATTATTTTTTCCTGTATGCACTTTTATCAACATTCTCTTTTGGGTAGGTTTGAAGGAGAAATAATACTAATTACTATTTATACCTACTATCATTAATGCAGTTAGTATATTTTCTCATATAAATGTGCTCCTTTGATCTGAATAGATGGACTATAGTGAAATGCTATAAGGTTAATTAGAACACACAGAATAATTTACTTCTGAACCAAAATCAAGTATTCGGGAATTATTGAGAAATTCTTGTTATATAAAAAAGCCGCATTAATAAAACAATACAAGTAATTTGAATATTCAGGATATTAAACCTAAATAAATTACTATTTTCTTCCAATGGCTATATTATTATACATAATCTTATTACTTTTATTATATGTCTGCTATTAAGTTTTAGGGAGTAAAGTCTTTTCCCAAAAGCTTCTATGCAGAAATTATCTCAGGTAAGTGATTTCCTCTTTGATATATCCTAGTAAATTACAGGAAATATTAGTAGCAATTAACCTTTAATTTTGTCTGCAATAATAACATAAAATCATTATATTTTCCATATAAAGTCAACTTTGATTCAGTAGCTTTATTGACAAATCTTAACCATGACTGCTGTATTCTGGGAACAAATTTTAATCTGATTTTAAAAAGACCTATCTTCATGTGTTTAGAAATAAATTAAATAAACCTCGATACCCACTTCCATTTTAGGAAGTAGATCTCCATTAAAAACATAATAGATATGTAATTGAGAGTGCTGTTCTTTGTGATAGATATACTTAATGTCCAAAACTTCTATTAATGATATCATTTAAATATGCTACTCTAAACTTTAAGACAATACAAAGGTTGAATTGTTTGTTTGCAAGACAAATGTTTAGTAATGTCAAAAGTTGCCAGTAATTTGTTATATCACCTTGGATAGAAAGATACTTTATTTCCTCTGGGGAATAAAAGAAGCATGTGCTTTGTATTAAAGAGGTGTTTGCTATTTTAAAATATGCAATATTATTGTCACTCTTTTATATGTTCCAATGGTTGGTGCTAATAATGTAAATTAGTGTCAGAATCTCTTAGTAAACTACAGAGAACTTCCTCCCAGTGTTTCTGTGCTTTTTTTTCCAGTAAAGTACAAGGCAAGTCGCAGGGGAAAAAAATCACATGAATCAAATTTGTTAAGCAAAACGGGAAAAACTAAACAGCATATATATTCCCAAAAGATTAGATAATTCCAATTTAAACAAATTTCAGGCAAGGCTGGCACTTCTCATCAGCAACTATAGCAAATGATTCAATCCTAAATATATGAGTTAAACAATGAATTCCTCAATTACAAGACATGTGCTATTGATATATTACTAAATGGAAACTTAAGACAATAAAGTAAAAATCTCAGTCGATAAAAGAATTAAAAATTTAAAGAAGAGTTCTCAAAGAAAAAATAAAGTTATGAAATTAGTTTATTTCCTAATTTTCAAATTAGTAGTTTACAAGCCCATTTATTTTTCCATAAGAACATTGTATTAGATTAAACTCAGCCTTAAAACACTGGTTTTAAAAGCATCGAAAGAGGCATTTTGAATACTACTAGAAAAAAATGAACAGCCCAACTAAATTACATGATACTCCTCTTCAAAGCCAGGCTCCATCAACATGATTAATCATCTTTTTTTTCTGATTTTAAAAGATTTTTATGTATTTATGAACAAAGTACACATATGAAATATTTGCATTATATTTTATATCTACTTTTTCTTTCTTTTTTTTTGATAACAGGGAGACAAGTCTCACTTTGTCACTGAGGCTGGAGTGCAGTGACATGATCTTGGCTCACTGCAACCTCCACCTTTTGGGTTCAAACTATTCTCATGCCTCAGCCTCTCAAGAAGTCGGGATTACAGGCACACACCACCACACCCAGCTCATTTTGTTGTGGTTTTAGTAGAGAGAGGGTTTCACCATGTCAGCCAGCCTGGTCTTGAACTCCTGACCACAAATGATCCACCCACCTCGGCCTCTCAAAGTGCTGGGATTACAGGCATGAGCCACTGCACCTGGCCTTATATCTGTTTTTACATTTGCTCATATTACACATCTCCATATGTTTAGATGGCATGAAACAGGATGTGAAAAATGCAGGAGAAATCATAAACATTAGCTAATCAAGGGAAGGTGACAGGTTAAGGGAACTGATTATTTATTCATCTTATATATTTTTACCTTTGTTAATTTGTCCAAGTGAACATACATTATTTTTATACCTAAAAGTATTATAATAAAGTTTCAAGAATAAACATTGAATTAGAAATCACATTTTTGTATCCACTAATACAGTCAAATGTGTTATAATTAATAGGGTTATTATTTATCCACTTTTAAAAATGTTTTCCAAAAATAATAGTTTGGGGTCTAACAATTTAATTTAAAACTAATAATTTCAGCGTATTTTATTTTAGTCAGAATTTGAGAGAAAAATTCTCAGATTCTCTCAATAGCACTAAACTACCGGTACAGAGCTTTGATGATCTAAAAGTAAATAGTATTATTGACCCTTAGCTTTAATTTGTTCATAAACTTAAAATAACTACTCTGTAATTGTATGTAATCTTCTCTTTGAGGGTGTTACCATAATTTCCATAGGTGAATGTGGAGTCTCTGTAACCATTTGTCGGCTTAATTAATGATAGAATCATGTTGGAAAAAACAAGCCCAAAAGATATAGTAATTTCTATTATAAACAATGGATGAAAGTTACCTTTATTATATTAAGAATGATTAAATGGCAATAGTCTTTTTTTTTTGTTTGTTTTCACTTTCAAGGTAAAAAACAACGGAACAGAAGAAGATTGTAAATATGTTTTGAACTTAAAAGCAGAAATGTAAGTAGCAAATGTCTAAGTATTTCAATTAAGCCAAAAATATTTATTTATTTATTTATTTATTTTTATTTTGAGACAGGGTCTGACTCTGTCACTCAGGCTGCAGTGCAGTGGTGTGATCTCGGCTCACTTCAACCTCTGCCTCCGGGTTTAAGTGATTTCTCCTGCCTTGCCTTCCCAAGTAGCTGGGATTACAGGTGCCTGCCATCATACCTGGCTGTTTTTTCTTTTGTTTGTTTGTTTGCTTGTTTGTTTGAGACAGAGTTTCGCTCTTGTTACCCAGGCTGGAGTGCAATGGTGCGATCTCGGCTCACCGCAACCTCCGCCTCCTGGGTTCAGGCAATTCTCCTGCCTCAGCCTCCTGAGTAGCTGGGATTACAGACACGCGCCACCATGCCCAGCTAATTTTTTGTATTTTTAGTAGAGACGGGGTTTCACCATGTTGACCAGGATGGTCTTGATCTCTTGACCTCGTGATCCACCCGCCTCGGCATCCCAAAGTGCTGGGATTACAGGTGTGAGCCACCTCGCCAGGCCTGTTTTTGTATTTTTATAGAGAGGAGGTTTCACTGTGTTGGCCAGGCTGGTCTCAAACTCCTGACCTCAGGTGATCTGCCTGTCTAGATCCCTGAAAGTGCTGGGATTGATTACAGGCTTGAGGCATCATGCTCAGCCAAGCCTAAAACCTTAAGTCTCAATGAAGGAAGCCAAGATGTAAATAATCTACTTGAAAGAACTTCAAAATGTCTCAGTAATTAGATGATAACAAATACCTCTGAAGCAGAAATGGTGGGTAGACCAAAGATGAAAATAGCAACAATAGTTTAGTGATGTATCAGATGTCCTCACTGAGAACAGAGGACTTATCTGCAATCACCTCACTTACTGAGAATAGAGGACTTATCTGCAATCACACACATAACAGTTATTTCGGGTGAAATTTTTGTGTAGAAATAAGTAAAATGGAATATCTTTAGCTTGAAAAAATCTATTTGCATAATGTTAAAATATCATATATGCATATTTGGAACATAATAGATTTTAAAGTTCCTATATTATCAACAAAAAATAAACAAGTAAAAGAAATAATAAAATAATGTAGTGTACAAAATACATTTCATAGTTACAAATAACTGCACTTTGAACATTAAAATTGCCTCCCTAGTGATTCAGAAATGCTTTATAAGCAATAGGGTAGCTATAGATTGATATATGATTGATATAATGTCAACATTATTGATATGGTTAGAATATATCAATATTACAAGATTTTGTCCCTTTTCATGGGAACTTTACAGCCAATTTTGACATAAATTCTTCATTCTTAGTAAAGTGAAATACGTAGTACATTACAATTATCAACATCACTATCAGCATGACATAGGAAACAAATATTTATTGTCCTTTATTTCTAAGTAAGTTCCTGGTAAATATTTATTCTTTATGACAAATAGCTGAAGTAGATATCATTTATTATCTATTATTTTAAAGTGAAAATTCAGACTCAAAGAGAGTAATTTTCCTAAGATTTTACATATATATAGTAAGAGGTGAAACCAGACTTCAAACAGTTATGTATCTGCATAGGAGCTCCCTCCTCTTAAACACAAACTTATATTTCGGACTACCGATTTGAGAACATTACATGGAATCTCAACCAAATATCAATTTTAGAATGCTCATTATAAAATCAGGATATCACAAGTCACTTAAAATCAAGTGCTTTTCTAGATTTTTCATCTTAGGTAAACATAGCCCCAGATGCCCCATAATTAATTCATTATAAAATACTGTCAAGGTCATTTAATAAATATTACTTTAGTAATCATTTCTTCATATATATATATATATATCTCAACATTTTTTCTTAGTTTCTCCTTCCAGAATCAGTATAATAACTTCCTAATTGAACTAGTGCATTGCCTCTAGTCCTCTTCAAAACATGCTCAGTAATTAAGCTATGCAATAATATTTCAATCCAGCTCTCCAAACTTAAAATGCTTACTGTAACACATGAACTTCTGTTTTTGTTGTATCTTTCTATGACATTTAAATTATGTTACAGTGTTGTAAAAATAATAAAATAAAATGACTAAAAGATAATGAAAATGATTCTAATATTGATTGACTGAAAACTTAATCTAAGCTACAGCAACCTAGAAATATTTGGAACCCTAATTGTTGAACTGAATTGTTTACTCTTGGTGCTATATATTCTATACATTGTAACAGATATATGATTGCATATATCCACCATTATAATAATATACTCAGTATTTTCAGTGTACGATGATTTATCCGTTGTCTGCCTAGTCATCCCTTTGTACCTCCAAATTCCAAGCAATCTTTTCATTGTCTCCATTGTCATTTAGCCTTTTCCAGAATGGCATGTAGTTGGAATCATTCAGTATACAGAGTTTTTTCAGATTGGCTTCTTTCACTTATTAACTTTCCTCTATATTTTTTTGTGGCTGGATGACATAATTTCTTTTTAACACTGAATTTTCTTATCTGGAGGTACCACAGTTTATATACATTCAACTACCCAAAGATATCCCTCAATTTGAGGGAATTATGAATGATGGTGCTATAAACATCCACGTTCAGGTTCTTGTGTAAAAAGGCATTTTCAGATCTTTTGAATATACACCAAGGACTGTGGTTGCTGGGTTCTATGGAAAAAGCATGTTTAGTTTTTCAACAAACCACCAAATTGTCTTTCAAGTGGCCCTGTCATATTCCATTTTAATTGCCTTACAAATTTGCCAGCATTTCATGTTACCAGTATTTTGAATTTTAGTCATACTAATAGGTTTATAGTAATATTTCATTGCTCTTTTAATTTGCATTTTCCTGATGACATAATGTGGAGCCTTTTTTTCACATGCTTGTTTCCCACCCATGTATCTTCTTTATTTAGGCTTTTGCTAAGGTCTTTAGTCCATCATTTAACCAAGTTATTTGTGTTCTTATTGTTGTTTTAAAAGTTCTTCTATATATTTTATATGACAGTCATTTATCAGCTATGTCTTTTGCAAATATTTTCTCTCAATCTGTGTTTTGCCTATTCACTGCTTTGACAGTGTAATTCACAGAGCAGAAAATTTTAATTTTAACGAATTCCAACTGTCACTTTTTCATGGATGGTGCTTTTTGTGTTGCATGTAAAAAGTCATTGCCAAATCCCAGGAATTTTACTTTTTTCTCCAATAGTACTTTTAGGAGTTTTATAGATTTGCCTTTTACATTGAATTCCATGATTCATTTTGTGTATATTTATATGAAGCTATTTCTGGGCTCTCTATTCTGTTCCTTTGACCTATATGTCCACTCTTGCCAATAAAACATTCTCTTGATTATTACAGCTTTATAATATGACTTGATGTTGTATAATATCAGTATTACAATTTGTTCTTCTTCTTTAATATTATGTTGACTCTTCTGGATTTTTGCCTCTCTATAAAAACTTTAGAATAAGTATTTTGATATCCACAAAATAATTTGGTGAGATTCTGATATGCTACTGAGTTGAGTTCTTTTTGTATTCTGAATAATAATCTCCTGTTAAGTGAATCAGTTACAAATATTATTTTCCTATTAGACATTTTGTCTCTTTGCTCTGTTGTTTCCTTAGATGTACAGAAGCTTTTAGTGTAATATAGTTCCATTCATCTATTTTTATTTTTGTTGTCTGTTCTTTTGAAATCATAGCCATAAAATATTTGGCTAGATCAATGCTATGATGTGCTTTTTCTATGTTTTAATACAGTAGTTTTATAATTTTGGTATTGGATTCAGTTTCTTAGCATTTTGAGAAAATTTTCATACCTATTTTTTTCAAGGAAATCTGGCAATAGTTTTATTTTTTTGTTGCATTCTTGTCTGGTTTTGGCATCTGAGTAATACTGGCCTCATGGAATGAGAAAGTGAAAAATTCCTTCTCTTCCATTTTTTTTTTTGGTGGGGGGGCATGATTTGAGGAGAATTGGTGCTTATTCTTTGAAAGTTCAGTAGAATTCTTCAGTAAACCCATCCAGGATAGAACTTTTCTTTGTTTAGGGACTTATTATTACTGATTGATTTCATTATTTGTTACTGGTCTGTTGAGGTGTTCTATTTCTCTTTGATTCCATCTTGATAGGTTGTATGTGTCCAGGAATTTCTTTTCTCTAGGGTTTCCTTTTTTCTTTTAGTTTATAGTCGTTCCTAATAGTCTCTGAACATATTGTGTATTTCTGTGATATTAGTAGTAATGTCTTCTTTCTCATTTCTTATTTCTTTTATTGGAGTCTTCCCTCATTTTTTTTTCTTGATGAGTCTAGCAAGAGGTTTATCTTTTTTTAATGTTTTCAGAAAATAATACTTTTATCACTGATTCTTTTCATTTTTTTAAGTCTGTGTTTCATTTAGTTCTGTCTAAGTTATATATTTGTTCCTACTATTAATTGCAGGCTTTGTTTTTCAGATGGGCTTAAAATAAAGATCTTCAAATAGGGAGATTTATTTTGATCATCTTGATGGTCTCTAAATGCAATTACATGTACCTTTAGAAGACGGAGGCATAAAAAGACTTGATACATATAAAATGCAATTTGTTCACAGAAGAAGAGGTTGGAATGATGTGGTCAAAAGTCAAGGAATAATGGTAGCAACTATAAGCTTGAAGAAATAAGGAAATAATTCTCCCAAGAGTCTCCAGAGGGTATGCAATCCTGGTGTCCCTTTATTTTTTATCCAATAAAATTGAGTTTAGATCTCTAGTCTCAAGAACTGTGAGGGAATAAATTTATGTTGTGTGAAGCCATCAAGTGTCTTACAGTAGTTTTAAGATGCTAGGATCACAAATAAACAGAAGAAAATTATTAACAATTTATTAATTGGTTATCTTAACTTTACTTTTCAGTAGTATCAAAATGTCTTAAAATTCTACATCTTATTATTTATCTACTACCCTCTGATTCACATATTTTTATTATCTAATTAATAATATAAATTTCAAAGAAAATGAAACTCAGAAATTAGGTATGCATGTAACATGTTTTCATTGTTCCAAACATTACTTTTGAACAATAATGACTCAAGTTGTATTTTGTAAACTATTATTATAATTAGAATATCTTCATAGTGATATTAAAGTAAATGATAAATCATACCTTTAATAATTACAGAGATACCTTTTTTGTGTGTGTTTTGTTTTTCAAGTAGTCTTAGATTCTGTTTCTGGTAATTACTGATAAATCTGTTTCAGATCAATCTTTCTGCTGATATTAACAATAATCGATAAATACCACACAGTTAACATTGTAATTAGCATCTATATAGTAAAACATCTAAGAGAAGAGAAATGAAATGAGCTGACCTAGGCATTTCTCTATGGATCATTTGATGTTCCAAACCACTGAGAAGCAGAGAAACTCATCAGACTTTTATTTTTTATCAGAATTAAAGAACTAGGGGTAAAAACAGATTTCAGATTTACTAAGCTTGAAAGGCCCTGGTGAATACTCGAAGCATTTAAGGTATCACCACAGGAAGAAATAATACCATATTCTGACAGAAGTTAAGTTTTTAAATGTTCTAATCTCTGAAAGAATTACAAGGATCTAAATTGGCAGTATGTCTAATCCACCCCCTGCCAGTAAGAAATAAAAATCATATCAGCATCAAATGGTGTCTATAGCAGCTTTCTGAATAAGAGCCTCAAATGAGAAGGAACTAAAATTTCTATCAATTAAAAAGTGATGGAATAATTTGTGATAAGTCAATACATTGGAATATTTTCTTAAATAAAAGAAAAGAAAACTGATAAATAATTATAAATAAATATTATTATAAATATTACATTCAGTTAAAAATGCTAGGAGAAAGAAAGCCTGCAAAAATTATAATTTATATTATTAACATTCTTTTTTTAAAAAAGTATAATTACAAGTAAAAGATTAGGGCCAGGGTACTGAAGAGGTTTTGTAGCAAAGAGGCTTTAGGGAACTTTCTTCTGTAGTGGTAATAATCTACGTCTTGATTGAAGTGGTAGTTGCCTGACTGTATACATTTGTTGAGACTAATTAAATTTACAAAAGGTAATTTATGTAATTTATATCTCATTGAACATGATCTAAATTAAAAAATGTTGCAAAGAAATAAAAATACAGTGCAAAAACTGTAATACTTAAATCTAACAGAGAGCTTTTATCTGGGATATGTAATGTAGGGTCAGTGCTAAATAAGAGAACTGTTCTAGAAAAAGGCTAAATATTAATTATTGAAGCAGAATGAAAGCAAATTTAACTCAAAATTTTTAAAAGACTGATAAATGTTATAACAGCAGACATTAATAAAACAGAAAATAGAGAAATGGCAAATTTAGCTATTTGAAAAAATAATTAAGAATGATAATTCTAAGACCATTTAACAAAAAGTATATAATCTAAAAGTTATTAAAAATAATAGGGGTAGCAAAAAATAACAAAATAATAGTGGAAGCAGACATGCATAGTAGCAGAAAAATAAAGCAAATGGCACATTATTACAGATTTTACAAATACTGTCTCTATATGAGTGTATTATAAAAGTGTATGTTAATAACAATTGTCATTTAGATAAAATCAATAAATCTCTAGAAAAATAATTTACAAAATTGACATGGAAAAAAATTTAAACCAAATATTTCTATTTTAGTAAGTGAAAATTTGATTTATATTTACTTACAGAGTAATCTCAGGCTTCCAAATTTTGTAAAGTTACCAAACATAACAAGGACTTTATAAAGAAGAAAAATTAAAATCATTTTTATGAACATAGATGAATATTTCTAAACAAAATATTAGCATATTATGTCTAACATTATTCAAATAGACTTATGATAATAGTTGTTCAGTCAAGAAGTGATTTTAAATTTGAAAAATCAAAGTATTTCACTACATTAAAGACAAAAACTAAGTCAGTTTCTACACAGAAAAGAATTTGGTAGTATTTAACATCCATTTATGCGAAAAACTCATAGTAAACTAGAAACAGAAGGAAAGTCCTGATAAATTATTTTTGTGAAAAGATAGTACCTCTAACAGTACATTACTTAACAATAAAAATTTGAAGATTTTTCCCTGAAAATGGAAAGATCCCTTAATGCCCTACTATCACCAAATATGTTCAACATTGAACTAGATGCCCTAGCCAGACCATGTAGGTAGGAGAAAAACATAAAATAATGATATAATTGTGTGAGGAGAAAATGCAAAGTTCATCTAATAGTAAAAAAAATAGTAATATGAATATTTTTCAAATTTTGGCAAGTTAAGATGTTTTAAGCAAAGAAATCTAGTCTGGTTTAAGAGACACGACTGAAGGGAGTTAAAGAGTGATTAGAGAGGATTAAATGGAGACAGATTTATCTACCCAAAGGTGTCTGTTTACATTTCAGGAAAGTGAAACATAGTAATTCATTTACATTCTAAAGAGCTGTAAACTAGAGATCTTCCCTTTTATTTTTCAGGAGAGGATTTGTTTACTAAGTTCAGGAAATTAGATTTCTCCCCATCTGGCAAAAGAAAAGGTATGCAGAAGTATCCGAATCTCTATATACACTTTCAGGTTTATATTTTTATGCCACTTACGGTGCAAGAAACTTCATTTTCATATACATAGTACTAACCATCAAACTCTCACTGGATTGTTTTGAAGAGAAAGAATTGTGTGTGGAGAATTGATTAATTTATTTAAAGTAATAAATCTAACTCCAGATTCAAAAAGAATAACACAGGTAAATTAAAGAATTTCTAGCATATAAAATAGAAATTTTAAAAAAATGAAAATTGAATTTAACGAGTTTACTACGTGAGAGACAGTATTGATGTATTTCCAACAATATTTCACACACTTATTAGATTGCTTAAAGTGCAAAACCTGAAAATACCATTGGCTGGTGAAGATGTGAGGTTTCAATTATTGCCAGTGGGAGTGTAACATGCTACAGTCATTTTAGAAAAAGGATGGCAGTTTCTTACAAAGCCGAACATAGTATTACCATATGACTAAGCAGTCACACTCCTAGATATTGACCCATACCATGTGAAAACTTATGGCCACACAAAAGCTTGGAGGCCAATGTTTATAGCAGCTTTATGTATAATCACTCAGAACTAGATACAACTGAAAGTAACACTAGGGATTATTATCCAGTGATGTAAAAATAAGATATCATGTCCTATAAATGTTAAATGCATATTGACAAGTTAAATAAGTCAGTCTAAAATGAGTATGTACTGTATAATTCCAATTACATAACATTCTAAAAAATGAAAAACTGTACTGATGGCAAAAAGACGTAATAATCACCAAGGATTTAGGGAGAAAAGATATTCAATGCAATGTATTAACCAAAACTTAATAAACAAATTGACTTCTTATAAATCATTATAGAAAAGATAGGACATGCAACAGAAAAACTGACTTTTCACAGAAGATATTTCCCAGAAGAGGATATTCTATTGGCCAATAAGCAAGTGAGATGCTTAGTAATCTAACCGTCAGGGAGATACATAATAAATCTACAGTTGGAGAAATAAAAATAAAATCCTAAGTTCCCAACTGACTAAACAGATCCACTTTTCACCGAGGGGACCCTGGAGAATCTTGGAATCTGAGTTCCCAGCCATAGCAGTCTGGGAAGTCAGATAGGCCTCCTATACACCACCCCCATCCCCAGTTAGTAACCGTCATTAGGCTTTCTTCCCTAAAGTCTGAACAGAAAGCAGCCCTTTTATGAGACTCACACTGACAATGTCTGTTACTGATTTATCTTCCCAGGTACAAAACAAAGACAAGATGAGATTGATCATTCCTTTATCCCTCCCTGAGATGTTCATTTTTTTCCTATATTCACCTTATATTGTGTAAAATGTAGATTTACTGGGTATTAACTAAATTCTCACATGTATATGACCATTTGTCTCACTGCCCCCCTGTCCTTTTATTTAAGGGAAAATGTATAAATATAAAACCTCTTGAGAACCCCTTTGGAATCAATAGCCACAGATACATGTGTTACTTGTGTTTTTCATGGGCAAGCCCTCAAGCAGGCTCAATAAACCTCAATTGATTGGGACACCTGCCTCAGTCACTCATTTTGGTTGTCAAATTGATAACACTACAGTCTTACCAGGTAATTAAAAGACTGAAATCATCAAACATGTTGAGAATTTAAAGCAATAGACACTGATAGACTGTGAAGGTGAAAACTACACCTCTTTACAAAGGTAAATGACATGTCCTGTGAGCCAGAATTGTAATCACCCAGTGGGTGACTCTGTCCACCGCCCTCTGGAAGCATACAGAGCTGATTTATCAAGACAGTGGAATTTCAACAGAGAAACATTAATTCATGCAGAGCTAGCTGTGCAGGAGACCAACCAGAGTTTTACCGTTACCTAAATCAGTCTTCCCTAAGCATTTGGGGATCAGTGGTGTTAAGGATAATTTGGTGATTGGGGGAAAGCCAGTGAGTCAAGAGCACTGATTGGTTTGGTCGGAGATGAAATCATAAGGACTTGAAACTCACATTAAGTCAGTTCCTTAGTCAGGGGCGGGTACAAGATTGGATGAGGCAGTTTATCGTCTGAGTGGTGCCAGCTGATCCATAAAGTACAGGTTTGCAAAATATATCAAGCACTGATTTTAGAAACAGTTTAGGGAATGTTAGAGTCTTGTAGCCTACAGCTGCATGACTCCTAAACTACTAGGTCCCAGGCAAAAAGAAGGTTTGTTTTGAACAAAAGTTATTATTGTCTTTGTTTTAAATTATAAACTGAGTTCCCCCACAAAGTTAGGTCAGCGTACGCCCAAGAATGAACAAGGACAGCATGGAGATTAGAAACAAGATGGAGTTGGTTAGGTCAGATCTCTTTCGCTGTCTCAGTTGTAATTTTGCAATGGAGGTTTCGGAATTTCATGTCCTATTTATACTCCTCCCCTAAATAGATGTACATTATTCACCAAAAGACATGTACTAGTATACGCATAAAATAGTATTCTTATAATCAACCTCTGGGAAATATACCGAAATCATAATGTTTAGTAATAGTAAAGTAGCTAAGTGTCACATAGCTATGGAATACAATTCTGTATAGTGTTACAGTAGGTAGATAGTCAGACATGAGCAGGACAGGAGACCACCCCCACAACCAGAAATGTTAGGTGACCATCAGGTAGTGGTTGTTTACTGTCTCTCCAAAATAACTGGTCACAGCCAGTGCCAGGGAAAGGCAACCTCCCAATAGACAGAAACATCTGAAGCTGGTGATCAGCCACTTCCTGATAAAGTGTCAGGAGCATGATCACTAGGAGGCAAAATTGTGAAGTTTAACTGGTATATGACCTTCCAGGAATCATTTGACTGGTAAGGGGAGAACCTCTGAAGTGAGCGCGCATACAACTCCAGTAAATACACTGTGTATGCCGCCCCTCCCAAGTGCTGGCAGCCCCTCCGACCTGCACACATCCTATCTCAAGTGCAGGCAGCCCAACCCAAAGGAAGAATCAGGGGAGAAGGGACAAAACCCCCTGGCAGCCTGCCAACATATAAAGCCCTGAATCAAAGTCCAAACCATGCATTTGATTTTTCAAGTTGCCCACTTGGCCCTCTTCCAACGATACTTCACTTCCTTTCATTCCTGCTCTAAAGTTTTTAATAAACTTTCCCTCTGGCTCTAAAACCTGCCTTGGTCTCTCTGCCTTTTGCCCCTCTGTCAAATTCTTTCTTCTGAGGAGGCAAGAACTGAGGTTGCTGCAGACCCATAGATACTCCTTGCTGCTAACGATAGTACTTTATGTAATGAAAGTAAATTAAAAAATTGATGTCCAACTGAATGAATCTCATAAACATAATACTGAATGAGAGAAGTCAGACATAAAATACTCATTTTCTATATATTTTTTATATAAAGCTAAAGAAGAGTCAAAAATAAACTGTGTTCAATGTGCTGTTAAATGGATGTACTGAACTTATGAATATTAATCAAGATGACACATTTATTTTTGGATTTTAAACGTATTTCTCCTGCAAAAAATATTTATTTTAGTCTTAATTATAGACTACTATTTTAAAAATTCCCTGATCAAATTTTTACTGAATACACCCTCGTGCTGCAGGTGAAATATAAGTAATTAATCCACAACCTTAAGCAGGATTTTGAATTTATAAATTCTATTTTTAAAATTTTTCTATTTTTTATGTGTAAATAGCAGGCGTAAATATTTATGGAGTACATGAGATGTTTTGACACAAGCATGCAATGTGAAGTAAACATGTCATGGAGAATGGGCTACCTATTCCCTCAAGCACCTATCCTTTGAGTTACAAATGTAGTATTGGGGTTCACGGTGCCCTCATCTCCCCTCAGAGGATGTTTCTCCAGGTTCTTGGTCTCCTGCCTTCTCCAGAATGAGAGAGGGGACCACGGCGCAGTGCGCAGTAACTGCGGGCCTCAAAAGTATTTGTAGAAGTGATTTATTTAAAGAGAGAGAGAAACAGGAGAAGGAAAGAGAAAGAAACAGCTAACTCTCATACTGAGTGAGCGAATCCAGACAGACGGAGAGGAAAGCAGCTTCCATACTGATGGAGGAGAGTAGAGAGAGATGGAGTTTAGGAGGGAAGACAGGCTCCCATGAGAGAGTGTGGAAGGGGACTCCCCAGGGAAAATCCAGGAGAGAGAAAGATGGCTTCCAGGAAGGGAGTGTTTGTGGAAGGGGACTCCCCAGGGAAAATCCAGGAGAGGGAAAGATGGCTTCCAGGAAGGGAGTGTTTGTGGAAGGGGACTCCCCAGGGAAAATCCAGGAGAGGGAAAGATGGCTTCCAGGAAGGGAGTGTTTGTGGAAGGGGACTCCCCAGGGAAAATCCAGGAGAGAGAAAGATGGCTTCCATCAAGGGAGTGTTTGTGGAAGGGGATTCCCCAGGGAAAATCCAGGAGAGAGAAAGATGGCTTCCATCAAGGGAGTGTTTGTGGAAGGGGACTCCCCAGGGAAAATCCAGGAGAGAGAAAGATGGCTTCCAGGAAGGGAGTGTTTGTGGAAGGGGACTCCCCAGGGAAAATCCAGGAGAGAGAAAGACGGCTTCCATCAAGGGAGTGTTTGTGGAAGGGGATTCCCCAGGGAAAATCCAGGAGAGGGAAAGATGGCTTCCAGGAAGGGAGTGTTTGTGGAAGGGGACTCCCCAGGGAAAATCCAGGAGAGAGAAAGATGGCTTCCAGGAAGGGAGTGTTTGTGGAAGGGGACTCCCCAGGGAAAATCCAGGAGAGGGAAAGATGGCTTCCATCAAGGGAGTGTTTGTGGAAGGGGACTCCCCAGGGAAAATCCAGGAGAGGGAAAGATGGCTTCCAGGATGGGAGTGTTTGTGGAAAGGGACTCCCCAGGGAAAATCCAGGAGAGGGAAAGATGGCTTCCAGGAAGGGAGTGTTTGTGGAAGGGGACTCCCCAGGGAAAATCCAGGAGAGGGAAAGATGGCTTCCAGGAAGGGAGTGTTTGTGGAAGGGGACTCCCCAGGGAAAATCCAGGAGAGGGAAAGATGGCTTCCATCAAGGGAGTGTTTGTGGAAGGGGACTCCCCAGGGAAAATCCAGGAGAGAGAAAGATGGCTTCCATCAAGGGAGTGTTTGTGGAAGGGGACTCCCCAGGGAAAATCCAGGAGAGGGAAAGATGGCTTCCAGGAAGGGAGTGTTTGTGGAAGGGGACTCCCCAGGGAAAATCCAGGAGAGAGAAAGATGGCTTCCAGGAAGGGAGTGTTTGTGGAAGGGGACTCCCCAGGGAAAATCCAGGAGAGGGAAAGATGGCTTCCATCAAGGGAGTGTTTGTGGAAGGGGACTCCCCAGGGAAAATCCAGGAGAGGGAAAGATGGCTTCCAGGATGGGAGTGTTTGTGGAAAGGGACTCCCCAGGGAAAATCCAGGAGAGGGAAAGATGGCTTCCATCAAGGGAGTGTTTGTGGAAGGGGACTCCCCAGGGAAAATCCAGGAGAGGGAAAGATGGCTTCCAGGATGGGAGTGTTTGTGGAAAGGGACTCCCCAGGGAAAATCCAGGAGAGGGAAAGACGGCTTCCACGAAGGGAGTGTTCCTGGAGGGGAACCCAAACATGGAGTCCCAAGGGATGTGGAAGAAGGGGACTTTTCACCTGGGAGGAACCCCCACCTTCTCCAAGACCTCTGGCCAATGAAAGGAGTTACTCAGAACTTGTGCTGGAGAGATTGACTTTTTGTTTCTTTCCGAGCCCTGGAAATGTAAACATAAACCATTAAATCTCCTGGATGGAGAGAGATAGGATTGGGGCAGGGCGCTGGGAAGCTCTTGCCTTAAAACTACGCCCCCTTGTGGACCCTAATGCTGACTTGGCGAGTAGGAAAGACCTGGATCAACTGAAAAGCTCCTCTGCTTACTGTCAGGCTTGTGGAGGGTCAACATGAAGCAATTACTTGCTACTGGTCTCCTGGTAACTAACTCCAAACTTCCGTATTTTGCTTTCCGGTTTACCATCACGGCTAAGATAAGCCTGACAGGGGTATGCCATACTTCTTATTTGAAATAATCTGCAAGTCAAAAATATTTTGTTGGTATTGATAAAGTAGAATGTCAGATGATTTTACAGTGTAGATTCATCTACAACATACTTAGAATAGAATCAACATGTCTCATTAGTTATTAGCTTGTCAGTGTAAGAATAAAGTACAAATCATCTGTTGAAGGTCAGGTTTCTGGCTTCTAGAAATTATAAGTGATTTCACTGATATAATAAGCACAGGAAGAGAAAGGGACGTGGGAAGTAAAGAAAAGCCAAATTCAATTTTGGAATGTGAAGTTGAAGCTTCAAGATAAATAATTAAATATATATATTGACACAGATTTATGTTTGCTTTATTGTGAAAGTATTTCAATGTAGGTTGTTTATTTGTGTTACAGGTATCTAATATTTTTCATAAGAAAAAAGAGACAGAAGAAGTATCATTGTTTCCCTTAGATCTAATATTCTTTGATTTGCTTCAACATTCTCTTTTCCCAATATAAGAAAACATACATATATATTTCATTGTATATATTTTATATTTCAACCATTATATCCTTTGACTAAGAGAAAATAAATTGTAAACAATATAACTTATATAATTTAGATATTTATATAATACTCTGGTCTAAAATTTTATTAATTTTTATACTGATGATGACACACCCAATCACAAAAATACTCAGAATATACTTTCTTAGGACTGTGGTCAAAATGTTATATGTAACCTGCTCAAGCTGAAGCTATTTTTGGCAAGAAAAATATACCAAAATATAGAGAAGCCCATTATAGAGTTAATAGTTATTGACCATCATTTAGGTCAATAACTAGCTGAATAATTTGTATTCAGCTTGAGACAAAATGGATATTACAACCATCTTTAAATACTAATTATAAATAATATTTTATGTGAAGACTTCTTTACTTAACTCTTCTTTTAAATAGCTTTTTTTAATTTTTTAATTGAGACAGTCTCACTCTGACACTCAGGCTGTAGTGGAGCAGTGTGATCTAAGATCACTGCAACCTCCTCCTCCTGGGTTCAAGCGATTCTCCTCCCTCAGCCTCCTGAATAGTTGCTGCTCCCAAATAACCATACTCGGCTAATTTTTTGTATTTGTAGAGTCGAGGTTTTGCCATATTGGTTAGGTTGGTCTCAAATTCCTGACCTCAGGTGATCCACTACCAAAGTGCTGAGATTACAGGTGTGAGCCACCATGACCAGCCCCTAAAAAAGGCATTTAATCCATGTTTATTGTGGACTTAGCTCTATTGTAGTTGTAATTAGAATTATATGCAATATTGCTGCACTCAAAAATTGTACAGTGATAAGAACTACAAATAAGTAAAATACAATAATATTGCTAGATAAAACACACTATAATAGGTATATTCCTTGGAATATAAGAGAACAGAGGGATAATAGCTAAAGAATGTATGTACTGATATGTCCGAGGCTTTTGAGGTTGAGAGGAACTTGTGATAGAAATAAAACAATAAGAGAGTTATTGGTAGAGCAAGTACACATAAGAAAGGAAGATAAAGAATGACATATTTGGGAAGAAGACAGTTACTATATTTTTAACACAAAGTAATAGTGGTTTATAAAAGACTGAAAAGATAAACACGGGTAAGTTTATAAAGAAATGCTTATGTGTATATATGGCTCACTAAAATATTTGAACTCTTTACTGAAGATAATGGAAGCTCTTAAATACCATTAGGTAGACAAGTGGAATGGAAATATTTGCATTTTAGAACAATTTTTATGTCTTCGCTAAGAAATAAATATACAGTGGGACAAAGGAAAAGCAACATTAAGAAGAGTTTGGAATGGATATGGGAATCAAAGTGAAAAACGGTAATGGTGATACAAATGGATAAATGGCAGGTAGGATGTACAGAAGCCGATGCGTTTAACAAATAATTTGGGGATTGACCCATGGGAGTTGTTCATTTGTGGGCTGTCTATGCAATGACAGAAGGACTTGTGTAGTTCATGAGGCTTGAGATTTTAGTTTGTGTAACTGTGGAAAAGGTTGGCATTCTCTGAGACAGGAAACACAAGAAATTAAAATAATCTGAGGGATGACATGGGAGAAGGATAAGATCAGTTTTGGACTGAAGTTGGAGATTCTGAGAAACTACCCACATGGTTTTCTTCAGTAGGCAGTTTATGGCTTCAGGAAAAGGAAAATAAACATTGACTATAGGTTAAAACACACACACACACACACACACACACACACACACACACGGAAAATCAACATAGAGGTAGTGACTGAGGAAATGCATACGACCATCACTTAGAAAGGATGTTCTGAGAAGAGGGAAAAGGGCTAAAAACAAGAAAATCAGCAGAAAAGAAAATGTACACAAAAGAGAAAGGATATTGTAGTATGATTGAAATAGAATGAGAGGAAACATGGAATATATCCAGAAAGGAAAAGGGTATGGCATTATCACCACAGAACATATGTAAAATAAAAATAAGCCAAGAAATGAGGAAAAATATTCATTGGTTTAGAATTTTTTAAAGTTCTTTGGTAAATTTGCTTAAATTTTCTAAAGTTCTTTGGTTAAAGTAGAATTTGCTAAAGATCTTTGGTAACTATCTCAATACCAATTGTAGTAAATTCAAGGGGGTGGAAACCAGATTGCAATGACATTGACAAGTAATTAGGAAAAAAGAAGTTTGATGGTAAATTTTAAATCCCATTCACATGAAGTTTGCAGAAGGAAGGAAATAGGTAACAATAAGTAGAGTTATTATGAAGCCAAGAAATATTTTCTAAGATATAAGATGATAACTTGAGTTTAAATAAAAATGTAAAAATAAGGGAGAAACCAAAGATGTTAAAGGTAAGGAAAAAAACGTAATTAATATGGTAAAATATGTTATATTTGTTTGACATAAAGCATGTCCTATGAGCCAGAAGCATTCACATCCTCCCAGAACTCATTAAAAATACAACATCTGAGGTCCTATCCTAAATCAGTATGCTAAGTGGCATCCATCAGTATTTTGTATGGTAATTATAATTTTGTAAGGATTACTATCAGTTGTTCTTTAAAGCCTGGTTGAGTCACTCATGGAGGCACTGGTCTTGATGAAGAGAAAAAATACTCTTACTTTTGTAAGAGGAAAGGAAATGTAGGTGTGAATGCTATCAAAAATGCAGACCTGAATTGAGACATGAAAGAGTTTCCTAGTTAATGGTTTAAATCACCTTGATCACCTCCTGACGGGAGCAAAGGCATAATGGAGTTGTAGTTTTGATAGTGGACAAATGTTCTAATGTTTGATCTAGTATGTGTGAGAAAATAATAGTGAAATCTTGAGATTTCAGGATAGCTTTGTGGGGTCAGTTAAAATTGGACACCGATTTACTGCCAACATTCTACATGAGTTATTTTCTCTAATAGCACTCAGAGACTGTGCCTTAAGATAGAATTAGTCAAATAACTACAGTGAGTTAGAGGTGATATTTCTTTACTTATATATAATAGATAAAAAAGTTGAGCATCTTAACAAATATGTAGTCAAAGATCATAAAAATAATTTAGGGAAAGAAATGTAGATACAGGGATTGAATTGAGATTAATGACTGAAATCAGAGGGCTAGAGTTGGAAGAACAGTCTAAGAAACAAAATTAGACTGCTGTAATAATCAGAAATTATAATGCAAAGATGAAGAATTTGAAGTTACTGTTTCAAGTAGAGCATTTCTAAGTAATCACAAGGTGTAGGTTAAGACTGTGGGAATGAGTGCCTGAAGAACATTGATGGTCATTATCACTAGCATTGAAAATTTCAAGCAAATGGCTGGATCAGGCTGCTGAATACTTTATCCACTTGACTGTTGAAATCATCATAAATAATCTCTGAGTATAAAGGAATACAGTGAATCACGTACGAAGGTTTACAATTATGAATAAGAGCAACAGATTAGTATGAGATTGCATTACGGCTTTGCAGGCATTTTAGTCTTCACAATTTCCTTTATCCATTATATATATATATTATATATTTAATATATATATATATAAATTTTATATATTTATCCATTATATATATATATATATTAAATATATAAATATTTTATATATATATATTACAACTTCACTGATAAAAAGTCAACAATACATATTGGGAATTATTTTTACCTAAAAGCTTGTTTATTTGTTTTTCTGATTTTAATAGAAATTAAATCATTTGTGTGGGCATCTAAAATTATTGTAGGCCACAGGCACTGTGCCTAATAGATAAGTTGTTCCTGAAGATATAGGTATCTATGAAGTCAATTATTTTATCTGCTAATTTAAAAGATTAAGAAGTCAATTTTTTTAGTTGTCACAGTTTCACTATTCTTTGTGTAAATTACCTATGTGTTCATTAGGTTTCTTAACAATAATTAACTTTAATTGGATCTGAAAGATAATTTAAGAAACTTATTCCTCCTGAATATACGCAAAACATTGACAAAATAAATAAAATAGTAATTTTCAGAACACGAATGGACAGAAGTAAAACCTGGAAATGACACCTATGAATCGAGAACACCTTAGCTGAGCCACGATTGTTACAGCTAAATACCTTGGCAGAGTTTCCAGTCCATGGTTCAGGTTGGAGAAACCATGCGCTGCTGGTAGACGCCTGGAAATGAGAAGTGAAAGCTGAGAGTTTTGGGAGACCAACAGAGTAAGAAGGAGTATCAAGAGAAAAACACAAGCATACATGCCTGCATGCACACACCTCCACACACACACACACACCTCCACACACACACACACCTCCACACACACACACACACACACACACACACTAGTGCTAACAATGACTTGGGCTCACACACTGCTGGAAATAAACTCTGATACATAGAATGGTAGATAGATTAGTGGACAGAGAATTGTCTTACCACCGGAGTAGGAAATAGCCCCAAACTGAGCATGATTCCAGTAACAGGACCAAATAGTAAAAGCAAAACCAGAAGTATAAAAATGTTTCCAAGATACTTTATTACATTTCATTAAGATTCTTCAAGACTATTCAGAAGAATATGAACTATGCTGCACACAGGAAAGTAATAGTCACAAAGTTTTACATCCAAAAACAAACAACCAGGAATGCGAAGAAGTAGGAAAAACAACACATAATAGGAAAAATGTCAATCAATTAAATCTGATTCCAAACTTAAATTAACAGGTGAGGATGACAAACCACTTATCATAGCTATATCTCATATGCCAAATATTTTATCAAAATATAGAAAAAATATAAAAGAACTAAATCAAATTTCTCATAATGAAATCTATGGTGTCTAAGACTAAACATTTACTCAATGAGTGTGACTTCCAGAATATCAGCGTATCCTTTCACTGAAAAGAAAAATTAAACTGGAGAAAACCATCAAAAGCAATCACTCCATGAATCTAGAAATTGAATAAAGGCTTTGCTGAGACCACCTCGGTTGTGGAGATCCCAACACAGGTAGCACTGAAGGAATTAAGAAACAGACACAAAGATAGAGTGCAAAAGTAGGAAACAGTGTGGGATGTCAGGACACTGATAGCATTCCCTGCTGAGATCCCAGAGCAGACTCTGACCCATGTATTTATTCTTTGTGAACAAGAGATTATTTTTAATAGGCAGGTATTCTGTGTTTTTTCATAGAATAAAGATAGACTAAAGAGGCAGATACTGCCTGTTCACTGCTAAAATAAATATAAGCTAGAAAGTACTCTTTGTGAATTAGCAATGGGGACAAGGTCATGTATACTGTGTTTTGGGAACTGGGAACTGGTTTAACTACTGCATGATGGATATATACTGCTCACTATTCTATAATGCCCTGCCTGGAGGTGGCTGGAGGTGGCTCAGTGTTCCTTGCCATCATTTCTCAGTAAACAATATATAATTCATCACACACATGTCAAGACCTTTTCCCAGCAAGGCATCCAAATAATTTGCTAATAGTAATTTAAGAAACACTCCTTCACCTCAATCAGAACAGTGAGATTTTACGACACTTCAGCTAACATTTGCTGCCTTCCTCCCACTGAGTTTCATGGCAGAGTCATTATACCAGACCTGTACAGGCCATGAGTACCTGCAGTCTGGTGTTCAAGTGACTGCTCTGATTAAGAATAGAGAAAATCACTATGCCCAGAGGAATTGTCAAAAATAAGAGATCCTAGTGTAAACATGAGGAAAGACCAAAATTCCAGTTGTCTAAATTCGTGAAACTCATTAGGTACAACTGCTAAAGCATACATTTAGGCAAGCCAGAAAGAGAACAGGGAAATCTGGATAATGAGACAGACACAGTGGTCCTTGATAAGACCCAGAGAGAGATCTACATTGCTTCAGAATTCTGAGCACACGTATAAAGCAGCCCACACATGCTCAGGAGAAAGAAGGAGGGCTCCAACTACCTCGAAGTCACTGAACATGGGGCCTTCCATGAGCAGAAAGTGAAAGGACAGGCAGACTGCAAAGTGCCTGAATCCAAATGTATTCCTCAAACCACAGACACAGCCATTACCAAGAATGGAATTCTTAACTGGCTCAACATGCTTAAGCACAACTTCCGACCAATCGTTAGCCAATCACACTATATTGTGCTGTTCCAGGATTGACCCTTAGGATGTCAAGTTTTAAAGTAAAAACAATAATTGAAAAAAAAAAATGATAAGCATTAACATCGCTGGCCACACACTGCAGGAAAGACACACTCTGTTGAATTAGTCCATGAAAGCCACTGGAAAAATTAGCAGTTAGACAAATAGCAGCACCATCAACAACTTTCAGTGCCATCATCATTCTGGATTGCTTCAACGTGTCCAGTTTACAACAGTAACTGCAAAATTATGAGATAGACAAAGAAATAGGCAAGTAATCCATACAGAGTGATAAAAAGCCATCACTAAAACTGCCTCTGTAAGGCTGTGATGTTAATCTTATCAAATGAAGACTTCAAAATAGCTACTATAAATATGTTCATAGAGCTAAAAACCATGCTTAGAAAATCAAGTTATAATATGACAACAGTAATCAACTAGTATAGAATACAAATGAAGAGACAAAAATTTTTTAAAAGCGCCAAACAGAAATTATGGTTTTAAATTACAACTAAAAAATGAGGAAAAAGTCACTAAAAGAGCCCAACACAAGATTTGAGCTGGCAGAAGAAATAGGCAACTAACTTGATGATTATTAATAGAAATATTCAATCTGAAGAACAGAAAGGAAAAGAGAATCAAGAAAAATGAATAATTTAAAAATAATGTCAAAAACTGACTAAATTTAATTTTTTTAAAAGAAGGGATAATTATTTTTTAAGACCTCCCCTCCATATCTTCTATTTGATTGTGTCAATTCTGGTGTGGTTCAGGGAACCACCTCAAATTTCAGAAAAGCATGTGATAAATAGTTGAAGAATTTTTTTAAATTCATATAAGCAGAAACCTGGGCAAATATTATAGAAATGGAGTCTGAAAATGTTAGTCCCAGAATAATTTACTATGTCCTTAGAATGAGTCAACTTTATTTATCTGGATATATTTAAAGAGCTAGCTTTCAAAGTTGGCAATGACTCTTAACAGTTGGAAACACTGATTGAAACTTGAACTTCAGTGTGTTAGCTTAGATTCAATTAGGTTGAGATACTAAAAATGTCTTAGCATAATGGAGAGGAGAAAACCCAAAGGTTTAGGGAGGTAGGAGTGCTGGGGTGTATTTTCCATGTGCTGCTGGCACAACTACCTGCTTGATACATGATCTTGCCGGTCAAGAGCATACCCACGTCACTTAAGCTTAAGCTGTGTGAATGAGACAAGCAACATTATCCTCATAAACTCTGCCGTGGCTAGTGTGGAGACCATAAATTATGTTGGGAAGAGACATCACTGAAATGATTAAAGTGATTTCCATGAGTGTGATTACATCCAGAGTGACAGAAACAAGATATTATTACTCAGCAATTAGAGACAAAGTAAACTTAAATACAATTACAGAAAGCAAGAATAAGGTAGTAATCGAAATGCTTTGATCTACAACATCTTTGCAGTGGTCGATGAATGATGGATTACCAGCAATAAAATATGAGGTCAATATACTAGATTACTATTTCACATATATTTTAGAAAACACCTTTAGGTTTAAGGAAACCTTATTTGTATTGCCACAGGGAGAGTAATGATGTTGCAATAAATTATGGACCTTAGTTTATTCAAAGCTCCATAATCCTTTGATTCAGTGAAAAGCTAGATTTTCTCATAGAAACACACTTATCATTGACAATATATGCTATAATTAGTCTCTTACGCTATTCCTAAAGGAACCGAGGTCATTCACAAAGGCGACAGAATGCTAGAAACAGGAACTATTCAAAATTTTTGAAGCTTAATAGGTATCACTTTGATTTCATGCTATTTTCCAAGGATCAAAAACAGTACTCTGCCTATAGTTGTCTGAAGATGAATGGAGTTTTAGTACAAGTTCATCTCACAATAGTATAAAGGGCTTGCAAAGACACCCGGTAATTATTTTATAAATTCTAACATGAATAATTGAAATAAGCATAACCTATGGCTTTTAGAGTCCTAACAAACATTAGCTCCTGAAGCTATGGATTGAGAAATACTTGTATTTATATTTTTGCCAAACCCAGTTCACATCTTCTGTCCAAATAGAATTACTGCATTCCCTTTCACTCAAAAAAGTATCTGAGTACCCATAATATGTTAAATGTTCACCCTAGCCATTATAGTATGAAGAATACTACAAATTACTCTTATCAGGACAATGAAAATATATTCCTGAAACGTATCTTCAGGAAATGCAAAAATTAGTGCCACAATTAAGACTTGCAAGATACACAGATGAGGATTCTTATTCACGGCCTCATGTAACTTGGCTGTTTACTTTGTGCAAAGGTCAATGAATCCCAACAGCAATGTGTGGACTATAATAATCTAACTCAGATGGAAGATCCAATTGCAAATGCTTCGCCAGGCACGTTATCTCACCTACAGCAAATTTTACCTGACAATTGGCTATTAATTTGACAAATGCCTCTTCGCCATTACACTGAATTACATGCAACACGGTGAGTTGTTTGCTATCATCTGGCTGGGACAATGTGACAACTTTATGGTCTTGCTTCAGGGCTATGCCAGCTCTCATATTCTTATCCATAATCTCTCCAGTGCTATTTGACAGCTAGTCTGTGGACTTAGATCAGTGTGTAATGAGATAAGTGAAAGCTTATATTCAATCTGTACTTCTCTCATGGTAGGCCAATAAACACACAGTTTTTAAATCAGTGCCAGACCAAAGATCATACTTTGGGCACCACCGATCAAGTTCATGCAGATATTAATCACTAGCCACAGACAATCACAGTGATCAATTGAATTCATGACATCATGCTGATTGGGCTGAATAAAAAAAAGCGTAGCAAGTATGTAAGATGCATTCGTATGTTACATCTATCCCAGATAATAGAAAACAAAGCTATTCATCTTAGTAAAATTTCTGTTCAGTGATCTTGACTTGGAAAAAAATAGACCCTCCAAAGTCAAAGCAGTTTATTACATCATGCATTGACTGTGACTGAAAAAGTGGGACAACTTTTGATGGTACTTTTTTTTCCATTTTAGAGGGAATAAAAATCATATGTGTATGTTTCTGTGGCTCATTAATGAGTTAACCACATAGTTGCTGTTTTAAGTTGGGCTCAGTGAAAGAGAAGGCCCTGCAGCAATTTTAACCTGCTATAAAAGCTATTCTGATATTTGCATTTCATATATATCTCTGTATCTAAATATCTAGATCTAAATATCTCTGTATCCTTGACAAGTATCTCACTATATTGTGTATATCTACTATAATGCCTTAATTGGAGAATCACTGAAGGAACTTCCAGAATATTGGAGAAAGTCCAGATTCTTTTTCTCCACTTTTGAGAAACAGTTTCTGTCTTATTACTAGAATTTGGCAGAAAATAAATATTGATCATAGAATCATTAAACTGCTTTACAAACTGTTTATAAATTGGCTTCCATTTGATTCAACATGTTCTAAAATTTATCATGCACAAGTATAAATGATCATCAAGCAGAAATAGCATAAAAATGACCAGGCTTGAATATGTCTTCCTGATAAAAATAAATTACAGATGCATATGGCTCAGGCTCCCACTGCACCTGAATTTTCTACATTATCTCTTTTGCTTCATTCCAAAGCAATGGACCTGTAGCACCAGCGGTTTGAAGAATAAGAATAAAATTAAGTTTGGTTACAGATAAATTTGCTGACATCAATGAAAACATTTGGTGCAGCACTAGCATTCTAAACTGAAACTCTGGTGAAAGGAAACATCTCTTCAAGTATAACTTGGAGTACTACATCAGGTTCCCGTTTCAGCTGAAATAGCATAGAATCACAAGGGCAACAATGGCCAAAAGATTGAACAGATGAGCAGAGTCTTGGAAACAATGGGATTGGAAGATTTGTTTCTAAGAGGATCATAAAAGAGATGTGTGCATGAACTTCTCAGAAGGGGTGCAGGGATGAAGATATTTGTATTATGTCTTTGTTTACAGGAGAATATCAACAGCCGGGTCAGCTCATAGTAGTCAGGCAGACAAGGTTATATGTTCTATGTATTCCACACATTCTCTTTACTTTCTTACTTGCACAATTGCTCATGAACAAAGTTGCCATGACACCAAGGATGGAGGCTAAGCATAAGTTAAACAATGTGGATATTTCTTTGTTAAGTCTGGTGTGAAGACTCTGCTTTTTAACAGACAAACTTGCCAAAACTGAGACCATATCTAAGCCCCTGATACATTATCTTTCCTCCACATGAAAAAGCCAGTCACCTGTGATCCTGTGATAGCAGAATATAGCATTGGATCCTTTTATTTATTTATTTATTTATTTATTTATTTTTATTTATTTATTTAGAGGTGGAGTCTTACTCTGTTGCCAGGCTGGAGTGTATTTGCAGGTTCTCTGCTCACTGCAACCTCCACTTCTGAGGTTCAAGTGATTCTTCTGCCTCAGCCTTCCGAGTAGTTGGGACTACAGGCGCACACCAGGAAGCCCAGCTAATTTTTGTTGTTTTTAGTAGAGATGGGGTCTCACCATGTTGGCCAGGATAGTCTCAATCTCTTGACCTCGTGATATGCCTGCTTCAGTCCTGCAAAGTACTGGGATTACAGGTGTGAGCACCGCGCCTGCCCTGGATTCTTTTCTTAAGAGGAAAATCATCTACTTTCACTGACATTTACCTGTATTCTGGATATGGATTTCCCTTCCTTTCTTAAATGAGTCTGTTAACACTATCATTTGTAGATTTCTAGAATGCCTTATCCAGCACCACGGTATCCAAATCCAATATTTTTCTTGAAGGAACATTATTTCACAATAAAAGATATGCAGCAGTGTTCTCATGCCCATGCATTACATTGGTCTCATCATACAGCCCATGGGCTAGAAGCATTTGAACTTACAGTATGGTAGAAAAACCTAACGTAAAGATAAAGTGCTATATTCTGAATAGATGTTTCAAATATTTATGACAAATCAATAATGCTTGGACTAATAATCACATGGCATAATTCAGAGTAGCTTCTCTCACTATTAAACTGTAGTTTTTCTGAAGAATGTTTACCTCCTGTCTTTGCAACTCTGGGCTCCGTTGATATAGAAGTCTTAATTCCCAATAGGAAGAATTCTTCCATCATTTTATTTCAAAATAATTACAGTAAAGATATATTTGAAAAAAATCTTATTGTGGTATTATTTTACAAATGCTATACTATAAATAAGTTAGCATTTAAGTCTTTCTGTGAACCAGAACCTTGTATATACATGTAATATCAGACAACTTTTTTTTTTTTTTCAGATAGAGTTTCGCCCTTGTTACTCAGGCTGGAGTGCAATGGCGTGATCTCGGCTCTCCACAACCTCCACCTCCTGGGTTCAGGCAATTCTCCTGCCTCAGCCTCCTGAGTAGGTGGGATTACAGGCACATGCCACCATGCCCAGCTAATTTTTTGTATTTTTAGTAGAGACGGGGTTTCACCATGTTGACCAAGATGGTCTCGATCTCTTGACCTCGTGATCCACCCTCCTCAGCCTCCCAATATCAGACAACTTTTTAGCAAAAATGTCTATATATATGCTCAGTTACTGAAGATGTTAATTAATAACATACTCGTACCAGGGGTTCAGACTGATGTGCTTTCCAAAGTCAAAGTTAGTAACTATTTTGTAACACAAACTTCCAGTGCATATGTTTCCTCTATGCTTTTTTTCTTTTGTCTTATCCAGAAGATGACAAGCCCGCTAAAGGAAATTAGAATTTACTTTTTGACTCCTCAATATGTTACACGTGTTACACATGATAAATTGTACTTATGGAATCAGTACAATACATCTAGTTATTAAAAAAAGACAAGTTCTTTTTTTTATGATGACGATGATTATAGATAAAAATTACTGAGTGCTAAAATTGTGCTAGATGCCCCTCTAAGCTTTATTTATTTATTTTGAGACAGAGTCTTGCTCTGTCACCAAGCTGTAGTGCAGTGGCATGATCTCGGCTCTCTGCAACCTCCGCCTCCCAGGTTCAAGTGAATGTCCTACCTCAGCCTCCTGAGTAGTTGGGACTACAGGCATGCACCACCTTGCCCAGCTAATTTTTGTATTTTTAGTAGGGACAGGGTTTCACCAAAGATTTTTAAAAGATTTAAGTTCTAATCTTATAATTTTCACGACATGGTTGTGTTGTCTTACCTAATACTCACTAGTAAGGTCTATTTTGTTTCATTTCCTATGATTTTATATAATACTGATGACAACAAAAACTAACTCCAAAATGAAGAGGATAGTGTATGTTTAAGAGAAAGTTAAAAAGCAACAAAAAATAAGTACAATGAAATATTGGTAGAAGTTCCAGGTGATATTTCAAAACAAGAATACATTTCTAGAAAATGGGTATTAGAAATATTGGGTTTTTATTATATATAATATGAATAATGTACACTATACAGAAAAATAAATCCCAAAGGGGATTAAAATATAAAATATTTTAAAATATCAATAACTGCCCACATGCAGTGGACCAAGCCTGTAATCCTAGCACTTTAGGAAGTGGAGGTGGGTGGATCATCTGAGATCAGTTTGACACTAGACTGCCCAACAAGGTTAAAACCCGTCTCTACTAAAAATACAAATATTCACTGGGCATGGTGGGGGGGGCCTGCAATCCCAGCTACTCGGGAACATGAGGCAGGAGAATTGCTTGAACCTGGGAGATGGAGATTGCAGTCAGTTGAGATCGCACTACTGCACTCTACACTGGGCAACAGAGCAAGAGTCCATTGCAAAAAAAAAAAAAAAAAAAGAAGGAAAAATATTTTTAAAAAATAAATCAAAGCTCCTGCAAGCATTATGTATTACAATATCTTTATGACTTTGGGATGTGGCAATGAAAAGCATTCTGAAAGAACAAACACATGCACAGATATCAGATAAAAATGTACAAGCACATCATATGGACATGCATACATGCACAAACACATTTGCATCGAAACAAATAAACACATAAAATGAACAAAGTGACCGACTGTATGGACATGAATACATGCACAAACACATTTGCATCGAAACAAATAAACACATAAAATGAATAAAGTGACCGACTGTATGGACATGCATACATGCACAAACACATTTGCATCGAAACAAATAAACACATAAAATGAACAAAGTGACCGACTGTATGGACATGCATACATGCACAAACACATTTGCATCGAAACAAATAAACACATAAAATGAACAAAGTGACCGACTGTATGGACATGCATACATGCACAAACACATTTGCATCGAAACAAATAAACACATAAAATGAATAAAGTGACCGACTGTATGGACATGAATACATGCACAAACACATTTGCATCGAAACAAATAAACACATAAAATGAACAAAGTGACCGACTGTATGAACATGAATACATGCACAAACACATTTGCATCGAAACAAATAAACACATAAAATGAACAAAGTGACCGACTGTATGGACATGAATACATGCACAAACACATTTGCATTGAAACAAATAAACACATAAAATGAACAAAGTGACCGACTGTATGGACATGAATACATGCACAAACACATTTGCATCGAAACAAACACATAAAATGAACAAAGTGACCGTCTGTGGGATGGCATGTGAATTACATATAGCAAGTTATACCTTTCAGAATACAATTTCAAAAGGTCAGTAAGAACATGACAAAATATTCAACGAATAAAGTCACGTATTTTTAAAAATTCACAAAACAGGAAATACAAATGATCAATAAATATATTTAAAAACATTGTCAATCGTCTTAATAATCAGAGTAATGCGAAATAAAACAAGATGTAATTACTTACTTGTAACCTTGGCAAAAATATAAAACAATCTAATAAAATCAACCACTGGTAAGAATGTGAGAAAATGTGAGTTTCTACCCTGCAGTGGAAAAGTGTACACATTTTCTATTGCTAGTGTTCGCATTTTCTATTGCTTTTTGGCAATTTTTACTAACTTACTGACTTAAGACCACATACATTTATTGTCTCACAGTTTCGGTGGTTTTAGAGTCCATGCATACCAACACTCAACTGAGTCTTAGGCTCAGGGTCTCACACGGATGAAATCAAGATGGTAGCTGGACTGTATTCTCAACTGGATACATAATTATGGATAGGTTATTGGCAACAAATTTTTTTTTGTGTGTGTGACTGTCGAATATACAGCAAGTTGCTTTCTCAAGGTTAGAAATGAACAGAGAGTCTCTGCTGGTTCAATGCTCTATCCTTCAGAAACTCTGTTTAACTAAAACAGTTCATGTTTAGCTCAGTTTCAGATAAAATTATCCCCTTTTTGATTAAATTAAAGTCGACTGTTTGGGTGCTTAATTACATCTACAAAATATCTTCATCTTTGCCAAATAACCTAATATCATGGCAGTGATATTCTGGCACATTTGTCATATTTTGCAGGTTAGAAGAAAGTTTCAGATTGTGGTCACACCCAAGTGAAGGGAAATAACACACAGCCTGGATAGCCAGAGGCAAGACTCTCTTGGGCCATCCTAGAATTCTGTTTATCTAAATGGGAAGGCATTCATGAGATAATTTGTAGTGCCTAATAAAAAATTTTTATGTTTATACTTCATTTCAATAGCATAACTTCACAGATACATAGCCAAGAGTAACTCCCAAATATGTGCGAGGAACTATGTCAAAGGATTAATGGTGCAGCATTTTATGTGATAGAGAAAAATAGAAATCAGTTAATTCTGTTGGACTCAATGGCTGAAATACTGTATGCCAATTAAAGAGAATGATTCAGATCTAGGTAGATTTAGATAAAAAATTATATTAATGAAAAAAACCTCCAAAGTAATTATTAGAGCAAATATTTCATTTCATTGAAAATATACCTACACAAACACAATATTACAGATTATTCATGCAGATATATATAACTGAGTTAACGTGACTTGACATATAATTCAGACTCTTGTTCATCACTCATTTTTGGAGACAGTTGTAAGAATTTAAGAATGTGGTTTATAAGTGACTAGTATTTTAATGTTTTGATCATTTTTGTGTATCAAAATATAAAACAAATAATGCATAAAGGACTCTTTGTATTATGTTTAGTATATAAACTTTGAAACTGAACTGGTAAAAATGCTGACCCAGCCATTTACTAGCTTTGTAAATTTGGGCAAGTTCATTTGTGAAGAGAGATACTAAAGGGGTAATCATACTGGAGATTATAACAGCTACTACATAGTTAGATTAAACTTAACTCTTTTTTTTGTAAATTAAAAAATGTGAAAACTGACTAGATATATGATAACATAAAGGAACTGTGCTAATTGGTTGGTAATAATTGTTTAAGTTGGTATTTGATAGAAAAGGTGGGGAAACTAAATAAAATAAAACTGACTTTTTTTGAACCTTAGATCTAGATGGATCAAAGTCATATTATTTTTCTTCTAATTGTGCATATGTTTGAAATTTTTTATAATGAAATGTTTTAAAAGAATAAAAAAATTAATTTGTTTGTTACCCAACCATCTGTCAATCATTGTAGATGTTAACTGATATTTTATTTAACATTATAATTTGCCGTTGTGTTTTAAATTAAAAAAAATAAAAAGGACAAAAATAGAAAATCAGATTATTTTTTTAACTAACACTGGGTTAATTAAACCTATTAAATTTATTACAAAAATAATTTACAAATGTACTGTGAAATGATTAAAGGTTATTTTTAAAAACTTTTGGCAATGCTTGTGGCTTTATGATATTTTTGGTCCTGCAGTTATGCTATTATTAACCATATATGCCACACTGTAAACACAGCAGTGCAAAAATGTGCCCTTATTGTTTCAAATATTCCCATATATTGCATCTTGCATGGATAGGGATACATTTACTTGCAGTGGGAAAAAATATTGAAAGTATCTCAAATCATGGTGTTTTTATGACTGCTTACTCCATTGGTGCTAAGTGATTGAACTTAGAATCAAGAAAATATTTCTGACATTTATGTTATGATAACTAAATGATACCAGGTAGTAGATACTAGCTACTTTCTTTTTCTTCTGGTGATTTTTCAGATGTTGAAAATTGTAGGCAGAGTTGGTGGTATTCAACCTCTTTTCCCCTCTCTTTCCATCGGTGACAATGACATCTTTTCTATGGTGATTCATAAGTATTCTGATAATATTCTGATTACCTGCTAATGTTGTGTGTGTGAGGGAAGGGACATCTATCTCCCCGGGAGGCATCTAAAACTGTGGCATCCCTAAAACTATTTATTCTATCATCAAATGTAGCAAGGAGTAAAAAGAGATGTAGTGAGAACCTACGACTTGAGAGACAATCTAATACAGTGTAATGGACCTTATTTGAATCCTAATTCTAAATGTGAAAACTGACTAAATATATGATAGTATAAAGGAACTAGGCTAACAGAGTGGTAATAATTTTTTAAGGTGGTATGTGACACAATAATAATAGGACAACTAAATAAAATAACTTGACATTAGTTGATGCTTAAGCCTAGAGGGATCAAAGTAACATTATTTTTTCTACTTTTGAATATATTTGAAATTTTTCATAACAAAAAGTTTCTAAAGAACAAAAAATTAAGTTTCTTTGTTACCCAACTATCTTACACCAAAAATTTATCATTCTGAATTTCTGATTGACCTAAGAAAAAAATATTTTCTGACATCCTTGTAAAACCCATTATCAGTTTATATATGTTTTAGAATTATCTGAGGGCATTGTTTCTTTAATATTTGGTCCCAACACTCACGTTCAGACATATTTAAAACCAACTTTAGCAAAATAAGGCAGAGAAAGTGTTAGAAAGTACTAACAGTAATTCTGTCTGGACCAAAAAGCAGAAATCAGAATGTTTCCTGCTAACCCTTGAGGGCTTTGCTATCAGATACTCTAAGTAATAGTTATTGCGTAGAAAAGGCCCAGTCCTTTAGTGTTTAAACCAATTATGCTGCATTGTTTATAGATTGTATCCGAATTACTGTAAAGGGTTATGAGTGGATTTTCCAGAATGGCACTTTAAATACAGCATGATTGATTCTTTGGTTCATTCTCCCGAACATTTTTATCATTGACAAAGGTTCTCGGAATATACTAAATGTTACAGTTAGAGCACGAGATAAAATACATGTATGTATATACTTACAATTTTCTTAATGTATTATTGCATACAAAAATTTCTGAACTGAAGTGGGGTTATTGAAATGTTTGTTTTAAAATAATGACAATATTCTATACTTATATGTTTTTAAAGAAGAAATTGAATACTTTGTTACATCGTTATCTTTCTTTGTAATGACTTCCCTGATATTTTAAAAATGACTTTCTTAATTGACTTACTGTAAAAATGTTTACAAAATCATCTTCTTTTATATTTATGAAAAGGAGAGAGTAGTCACCTTGTGTTTCTTCTTTACTTGGACGTATTTCTCATTCTGGAAAAGAAATACATAGCTTCTTTTTCTCTTCTTACAGAGTGAATTACTTCGTTTTCATACTGCTGTCAAGACATACCTGAGACTGTATTTATAAAGGAAGAGCTTTAATTGACTCACAGTTCCACGTGGCTGAGGAGACCTCAGGAAACCTACAATCATGACAGAAGAAGAAGCAAACACGTCCTTCTTCACCAGGTGGCAGGAGAGAGAAGTGCAGAGTGAAGGGGGAAGAGCCCCTTATAAGATCCTCAGGTCATGTAAGAACTCACTCACTATCACAAGAGCAGCATGGGGATAACCACCCCCATGATCCAATCATTTCCCATGAGATCCCACCTCAGCAAGTGAGGATTAAAATTAGGATTACAATTCAAAATAAGATTTGGGTGGAAACACTGAGCCAGACCATACATGCCACATAATTTCTGAAATTCAGATGGCATTTGAAATTAAGAATGAGACACTTTGAGCAAGATAACTTTACATAAGCTATAGCTCCCCTTTAAATTAATTTCTGTTGATTTCTGGTTTATGAGCTTTTTTTTTTTTTTTTTTTTTTCGAATAATCAAGATACCTAGACCAGATTTAGTTGGTTTAAACATACTCAGGAGACCACCCGGGATTTCTGGATATGAATATTTGGCTCATTTTTTTTTTTTTTTTTTTTTTTTTGAGATGGAGTTTTGCTCTTGTTACCAGGCTGGAGTGCAATGGCATGATCTCGGCTCACCGCAACCTCCGCCTCCTGGGTTCAGGCAATTCTCCTGCCTCAGCCTCCTGGGTAGCTGGGATTACAGGCACGTGCCACCATGCCCAGCTAATTTTTTGTATTTTTAGTAGAGACGGGGTTTCACCATGTTGACCAGGATGGTCTTGATCTCTTGACCTCGTGATCCACCTGCCTCGGCCTCCCAAAGTGCTGGGATTACAGGCGTGAGCCACCGCACCCAGCCCTGGCTCAAATTTGTATGCAATCACAGCTGTTAAAAATTTTGTGATAATTATTTCATTTTATCTGAACATAAAAATAAGTATATTAAAGCATCACCTTTGTCTTGAGGCTTCAAATGATTTTTATTTCCATTACCAGTTTTCCTTTGGAACCACTTGTACCTTTGATAATTCAGGAGCAGGTCTAAGAAAATAGGACTATGGTAATAAAACATAACAAAAATAATTGAATTTGATTACACAATCAGCATGTTAACATAATAATTTTGTTTAATTCAAATCATGAAGTCAAAATGATTGCTCTGGCAGCCTCTTGCCCGTGTACCCCACACATGACGCTGTTCTGCTTCTCATACAATGACTTTCTCCTTAGCAGGCATTGCTTCATCTGCTGGGAATCTCACCTCAAGTTTAATCAAATTCTTTTGTAGTTTTGATTCAATGTTGCCTTTTTAACATTCTGAGACAAACTGAAATGCTAAGCATTATTGAAAGTCAAAACTCTTTTAGCACATCACAGGGAGCTGATTTCTGAGCACTTTATTTAATACTGAGTTCTCCAGCATCTGTTCAACATACACCTTGAAATTTCTGACTGAGTTAAAGGAAATTGAAAAATGGTGCATGACCTCTATAAAAAAATGTTCCCAGTGGTCTCTTCCTACAATTTCAAGTCATATCAGTTTTTATTTCCCCATAGAGTTATCATACACTGAAATATTTTTAGTGTAAAACACAAAATATTAAATTAAAAAATACACTCAATCAAATAAAATTCAGTTTACTCTAAGATCTTATAACAAATAGGTATCATTCTTCAGAATCTAAGGCCAAAGGTGCTGTTTTGCTCTGAGAGGCTACAAGATTATATCACATACACTGTTTGTATCTTTCAGCTTCTACTCAGAATAATCAAAATGTATGTGAATAGCCCTGTCATAAACAATGTTTTCAATACTTTTGTACATTCTGGTTTATCAAAGCATTTGTACAACATTAATTTTAATGCATGATCTCTTTGAGACACTCTTTAAAATGCCAGATATAGGTGATGGGCAGGAAGGCAGCAAATCACACTGCCGTGTGTGTACCTATGCAACAATCTTGCATGTTGTTCACATGTACTTGAAAACCTAAAATGCAATAAAAAAATTAAATTAAAAAAACATAATTTTTTAGTGTCATTTAAGTCTTGTCAATATTATGAAGTACATTACACCTATAAATATAACATTAAAAAAAAGAACAAAAACATAAAATAGTAAGTATAGTAAAATTTTTAAGAAATGTGGGACTCCTTTTGGAGGTATTTTATTAATATGAAGAAAATATTTTCTTTAAATTGAAAATTCTTTTAACAATAACAGATATGTTCACAACATCAGGTTTATTAAAAATGAAACAAAAGAAATACAATAAAAGAAAAAGCATTAGAAATTGTCTTTGCCGGGTCATAGGTTGAATGAAGAAATGAGATTTTTGTCATTTCCTGAGTGTTACTGGATAGAGAAAAATGAGTTGAGAACAAAAAAGCAATTCTGAGATGCAGAATGTACGCTGCACAGCTGGGCTGAGCAATCAGCCAAATCATCTGCTTTAAATTACTTAGCATCTTTAACAGTACATAATATAAATTCACGACCAGGTAATAACAGGTCACTTTGTATCATGGGGCTCAAATCACTTGTAAAACTTTTAAACTAAGAATAGTAAACTTTTGGCCAGGTGTGTTGGCTCATGACTGTAATCTGTAATCCTAGCATTTTGAGAGGTCGAGGAGGGAGATCACCTGAGATCAGGAGTTTGAGACCAGTTTGGCCAACATGGTGAAACCCTGTCTCTATCAAAAATAAAAAAAAAAAAAACTAGGCAAGCAAGGTGGCAGGCGCCTGTAATCCCAGCTATATGGAAGGCTGAGGCAAAAGAATCATTTGATCTTAGGAGGCAGAGGTTGCAATGAGCCAAGAGTATGCTGCTGCACTCCAGCCTGGGTGACAGAGCGAGACTCTGTTTCCAAAAAAAAAAAAACCAAAAAAAAAACAAAAGAAAACTTTAAGATTTCCAAGCATTTGCTATGCTTTTGAACTTCCAGCTAATTTTAAAAATGGGTAAAACACGAGTTGTCTGATTTTTTTTATTGTTTAGAGTGGTATTACCAAATACATCAATAAATATAATCAGTAAAAATATCAATAAAAATAAACTTCTCAAAGACTTAACACTGTAGAATGTTTTTCTTCATCAGTTTAATCTGAAATGCTTTTATGCATTTTTATATTTTGGAAGGAGATGATTCAGAGTTTCTATCTCCTGACTGTGTGGAAAGGAAACTTTATAGGAAAAACTGAGCAGGACAGGAAAGGGTACATAATACTACCATCTATATCCTTTTACCTGATTATATGGCCACTTGTCTGTAAGTGAGGCTGGGGAATTTAATTCAACATTGTGGCTAGGATGAAGGGAAAACCGACTTAATAGTCACCCAGAAGTCTCTCACACCCAACCTGCAGAACTTACTATTTCCATTACAATTCATGGTGGGCCTGTGAGGACTTGGAGGGGCAATTATATTGAAGGGTAGACTGAATTCAAAATTGCCTTTCCCTATATAGAGATGAAGTCTAATGGACACATGAATTTTGACCTAACCTGGTTCGTATGCTTATGAAATCAAATGGCAATAAGATTTAATTAAAAAATTTAAAAACTTGACATTTAACATTTTCAAATGAATGATTCTAGATCAATAACATCTGCTCTTCTGGAATATATTTCCATCTAGTTTCCGTGTCACACGTTGGAATCTCTAAGATAGGAATGTATAATAAAATTAGTTAGTGAGAAGAATATATACATATATATAGTAAGCATAAAATAAAGTATAATAGATCCTTTATCTCTTAGTCTGTTTTAAGTAAATAAAGATTGTGCTTACAGTAGCAGTTTCTATTCTCTTCTTACTAAGTGTATATGCCACCTGTATCCCCGTGGCTTTCATAGACAGAAACCTGTATGTTTGGTTTATTGCTTATTGTAATTCAAGTTTTGGGCTACTCAAATTCTAATTTAAATAATCATTTCATCCTGATTACACTTAAATTACAAAATTGCACTTTTAGAAAAGATGACAAAATTGAAAAGGGTGAATATTTGTGAATCACTATTAAATTAGGCTGTATATCTGACCACCAGTCCCAGTTACAGACAGTATCTGTGAAGCTAAGAAACTAATACCACTGAAGAATATATGTTGCAAATTTAAGCAACCTTTTAAAGCAAAGCCTTTTCTTTTATTAATCTGATAGGAGATATTAATATCCTATCAGATTTAGCATATCTATATTTCCAACTAAATCTGACCCATGATTTTTACATAATTACTAAACAAAATTGTAAGAATTAATATTGAGGCATGGATCTCCTGATAAGCTAGGTAGAACTGCTGAAGAAGAGCTTAACATAAAGTTACTTCTCATGTCATGTCGGTGCCTGTGCAAAGCAGGAAAACAGCAAGGATATGTAGTCAATAGTTAATAAGTCTTAACTAAAGTTACATACCATTCATGGCTAGGTATTTTAATTATTATTGTTTTATCCAGCTTCAGAGCAAATATAAAAACAGAAAGCAGTCTAGATGTTTCCATCGAGGGTCCGGAAATAGCACATCTGTTGCAAAATCATTAGAAAAAATTCTGTAGGGCAGGGAACGAAAGAAACTCTTGTAGGAGGCAGGGCCAAGAGGAATAGAAAGGAATAACTGTGGTTATCCTTTGTAGAGCATGGAAGTCATCACCCATTATGCAGCTGAAGATAATGTTGCATTTAATTCCTTTTTTTTTTTTTTTTTTGAGACGGAGTCTCGCTCCGTCACCAGGCTCCAGGCTGGAGTGCAGTGGCGCGATCTCAGCTCATTGCAACCTCCCTTCCGGGTTCAAGCAATTCTCCTGCCTCAGCCTCCTGAGTAGCTGGGACTATAGGCGCGCACCACCATGCCCAGCTAATTTTTGTATTTTTAGTAGAGACGGGGTTTCACCATGTTGGCCAGGATGGTCTCGATCTCTTAACCGCGTGATCCCCCGTCTCGGTCTCCCAAAGTGCTGGGATTACAGGCGTGAACCACTGCACCCGGCCGCATCTTTCTTTCTTTCTTTCTTTCTTTCTTTCTTTCTTTCTTTCTTTCTTTCTTTCTTTCTTTCTTTCTTTCTTTCTCTCTCTCTCTCTCTCTCTCTCTCTCTCTCTCTTTCTTTCTCTCTCTCTCTTTCTTTCTTTCTTCTTTCTCTTTTCCTTTTTCTTTTCTTTTCTTTTTTCTTTTTTTTTTTTTGAGACGGAGTTTCGCTCTTGTTACCCAGGCTGGAGTGCAATGGCGCGATCTCGGCTCACCGCAACCTCCGCCTCCTGGGTTCAGGTAATTCTCCTGCCTCAGCCTCCTGAGTAGCTGGGATTACAGGCACGCGCCACTGTGCCCAGCTGATTTTTTTTTTTTTTTTTTTTTTTTTTTTAGTAGAGACGAGGTTCCACCAAGTTGACCAGGATGGTCTCGATCTCTTGACCCCGTGATCCACCCGCCTCGGCTCCCAAAGTGCTGTGATTACAGGCTTGAGCCACCGGGCACCACCTCAGATTAGCCTAGAGTCATTGAAATTGTGCTGATTCTGCCCTACTAACTGGGGACCAGGAAAAAAGCTAATTCCTGCCATGACAGAAAGCAAGAACTGTTGGAATCAGAGCCAGACAGTTTTGCAAGTCTTGACTCCCTCTTATTCTTTGGCTGACCTAGCAGGCCTGGCAACATCGTAACACATTTCCCGCATAGACTTCTCTCTGTTTGAAATAAGGAGAATAGAGACTGTTTTCTTTTTTTGTTGTTGTTGAGACAGAGTCTTGCTCTGTTGCCAGGCGCCAGGCTGGAGTGCAGTAGCGCAATCTCAGCGATTTTCCTGCTTCACCCTCCAGAGTAGCTGGGATTACAGGCACACACCACCACACACGTGACTAATTTTTTGTATCTTTAGTATAAATGGGGTTTCACCGTGTTAGCAAGGCTGATCTCAATCTCCAGACCTCAGGTGATCCACCACCTCAGCCTCCCAAAGTGCTGCAATTACAGGCATGAGCCACCATCTGGCCTTTTTAACTTTCAAAGTGTCACTTAACTGACTTCCCATACACTCATCTGTCTAGAATCTCTAATTACATTTTTATATTATTTTGCTGAACGATAAATAGTGTCACTGATACATAAATTCATATTCCTTTAGTTTTACAATTCAGAAAATAATAGGTTGCTTTTCCCTAAAGCCACTGCATCACAAATAATCTGATTTCTATATGGCAAAGACTCTGCTAAATATTAGGAAAATAAAGATGGCTGGGGAATATCTGCTGTTCCTAAATTGCTCTACCCAGAATTCAAAACAGAGTAAATAGAAATCCTGTCCCTTTTCTATTCTATAACTATTACATTGTTTTATCCTAAATAATTTAGAGTGGTTTTCCTCTAAATGGATCTGAAAATATTAAGTTGCACAAGCTCTGACCTCAGTAATATCTAGCACTTAAGATATTAAATGCAGGCCTGGCCTGGTGGCTCACACCTGTAATCCTAGCACTTTGGGAGGCTGAGGTGGGTGGACGACAAGGTCAGGAGTTCAAGACCAGCCTGGCGATATGGTGAAACCCTGTCTCTACTAAAAATACAGAAATTAGCTGGATGTGGTGGTGCGCACCTGTATCGCAGCTGCTCAGGAGGCTGAGGCAGGAAAATTACTTGAACTCGGGAGGCAGAGGTTGCAGTGAGCTGAGATCACACCGCTACACTCCAGCCTGGGCAACAGAGTGAGACGTCATCACGGAAAAAAGAAAAGATACTGAATGCATTAAAACAAGGTCAAAGCATTACGTTAAATACTACAGTCCCATCAAATATCTTAAAACAAAATCTTGTTATCACATATTTGTAAAAGTTATTTGGTTTTTTAAAATACAGAAAACTGTTTTCAATATATGTCAAGAATTTATGCATGTAAACAAAGACAGCAATGCAAAATTTCTCAAGCATAAAAATAGTATATAAAGTAATAACTCAATTTTTTTACATAATTATATATGGTTTTAACAAAAGAAAGTTTATTTTCAAAAATTAATCCTGAACCTCTGGACTATGTTTACTTCACTATTAGAGTTAAAATTAATTTAACATGAAAAGCAATTAATTATAAATATAACCTATGTAAATTTATAAAACCATAGAGTGAATTTTGTAGATGCAAAGTTAATTACAATATAGAGTAGTCTCAAATTTCATATATAGTTTAATATGTTTTATAAAAAAATCTGTCATTGAAAGAACTAAAAGTATCATATCATTTTAGAATTGCTTTTAAGCATTCTATGAAGCCATCAACTTGCTGAGAAAGAAATAAAAGTCAAATGCAAAAGATACCCATAATATATTCATGTCCTTCAGCACTCAGCAGATAAATCATTTTTATTCAAATGAAATTCTTGACTTATTTTTTTCCTGCTCCTACATTCAAGAGATATGCTAAGGGTATACAATTTTTCAGAAAACACTCTGTCTCGCCATTTGTCCCCCTCTGAGGATGAGGAATGAAACTAATGGGAAGAATGCAACCTCAAAGGATAACTCATAGAAAAATGATGCAGGACATGGACTGTCTGGCAGAGAATTTTCACGTCTTGTTATTTCTAGCCGCAAAGTCCTGTGAGAGTTTTCTCTTTATCATACAGAATGTTCAATGTACTAAGAGATCTAACTAGGGCTGGGATCACCTACAGTGTACAGCTAAGGCAGAATTATTCACGGTAAACATGATGACAAATTAAATGGAAGTCAGGTGAAAGGAGTCACATGTGCCTTAGCATTATAATGTCAGTACTATTATGTTTTTAAAAACAGTGGCAAGATCCTTAATAAGTAGAAGAATATGGTTTTTATGTGTATATGTATAATGTTAGAATAAATTATGTCCAGAAAAACAGTCATAAATATAATTATAATAAAAAATTAAGTTAATTCTCACATTTGTAATGTGTATTTGCTTTTTAAATTACTAGCATGGAAATCAATCAAGTTCTTCTTTCACTGGAGACTGCAATAAACAGCAGTACAATATAAAAGATGAGTCAACCAGGTACCATGGCTCAAGCCTGTAATCCCAGCACTTTGGGAGGCCGAGGCGGGTGTATCATGAGGTTAAGAGATCGAGACCACCCTGGTCAATATGGTGAAACCCCGTCTCTACTAAAAATACAAAAAATTAGCTGGGCATGGTGGTGCGTGCCTGTAATCCCAGCTTCTCAGGAGGCTGAGGCAGGAGAATTGCCTGAACCCAGGAGGCGGAGGCTGCAGTGAGCCGAGATGGAGCCATTGCACTCCAGCCTGGGTAACAAGAACGAAACTCTGTCTAAAAAAAAAGATGAGTCAAAACAAACACTTTCCCTTTCAGTCTAGAAACAGATACAGATACAAGAGAGGCTCCATTTGCACCTAGTAAATGTCTGAGAAAGTTCCCTTTGCAAGACAAAGGTGCTAAAACATAGATATTTCTTCCCCTTTCTATGAGAAGTGGCAGAAATATCTAAAGAGAAGAAAAATCAGATTGAGGCTGTTTCAAAAAGAGATTGCAGGACGAAAGGAAAAGGTTTAATGGTATTAATTCAATATTTTATGTGTCTATTTTATATATGCATTAAAGTCATAATTTTACCATTTGAAAAATTATACTTCAACAATTGTGTAAATTATTTTCAAGTCATAAATGAGGACTCACCTGATAGAAGCGATCAACTGTGTGCTGGAGAAGTGTTCCTCATGAGTTGCGTAATTCATCCATGTCTGGGTTGCTTTGTTTCTTTTTGTGTATAAAGTATGGTTCTCATACAGTCTGTTCTGACAAGGACCCTATTATGGAATGCAAATAATTAACATGTTAAATCAATGCCCACAAAGCTCTCTCAAGGAAACCAGGTTGGAATCTAGTTGGAAAGGATCCTACTCTCTGGACAGGAAGGCCAAGGACCTTAGCAAATTTTTGAAACCTCAGTAAGAAAGGTATTCACCCATATTTATAGAAACTGAAGGTAAAATTCGATGGAGGGAATAACTTGAGCTTATTTTTTTTGTGTCAAGATAGAAATGATCATTGTAGAAACTTTTGATAGTTCAATCGGAGTCCATGTGAAAATTTACAAATAGAAGTTAATTATCTGGTCTTAGTTTGCTCCGTAACATGTTTAAAAATAGTCTCTATAGTGATTAATACACTTGGTGAACCTATAGAAATAAATAGGCTGAACCTAATGAGAGCAGCCCTTTTGTGATTATGAGTAAACTGGAGATTATTTAAGATCAGGCACAATTAAATTGTCAGGACAATTATCAGAATCTGGGAGTAGGCTAAAGAGACTGATTATTTTCCTTGCAATGATGTACTGGGCTTGTCCCTTTAATTGATTTTGTATGTAATGATCTATCTTACTGCTCTGTAGAAACAAAGGTTAACAGGTAGATATTTGTCTGTTATAGAGGTAGATAGTTTCTGTCCAGCAGAAAAGATAACCCCAAAGGTCTTCATCTATTGCACTGCTGTTATTTAACCAGTTTTGCATCTAACCTAATATTACTTTTCTAAGATATCTTTATTAAATGGCCTGTAAATACTTATCTCTTTAAATACACTTAAAACTAGTTGTAATATCTTGCTGATTCTTTTACCTTTGAATCACAAAAAATACATTAGCATACATCGTATAATACATATTTGAATATAGTCAACATAATTTTGAAAAATATATGGTGAAAAGCATGTACTTCTAAACATAAAAAGACACTGCAGGCGGTATAGTTCTGAAAAAAAAACAAATGACTTGGAAAAATAGACTAAAATATCCTGCACAAAGTACATGAAGTTCTATTTTATTATCAATACATTTCTGGTTATAAAATAATACAGGCAGATTATTTTAATAAAGATGATTGATAGACAATATTATTACACATTATATGCAAATAAATACACAAGGTATAAATGTTTAATGTTAGATAATTATATAAACCACTGATAAAATTAAGAAATTTAGATATTTAAATATCCCTATATTAAAAGGAAAAAGGAAAAAATCAAATTAGATGGAATATTAAATTCACATAAGAGAAAATTATTTTTATTTTATGAGATTAACTGTAATTAAATTATTGCAGATAAATATCCTACAAAAAAAATTTTCTGAAAATAAAATTATGAAATCACACAAACACATATTAAAGTATTTTTCAAAGTTTTAGGCTCTTGTTTAGCTAATGAATACAAAATTAAATGAACATTTTGTAAGATATTAAAAAATAGTTTCTTTTCAAATTGTTGACAAGGGGATGGGTTAGTTTGCAATAATAGGCACTACCGTCTCAACCACTTCTTTTAAAAATGTAATGAGACCCAAAGCTTCTGCAGAACAATTTGAAAAACTTTGAAAAACTGTTTAAGTTATGGACCTATAACATTTCATTAGGAAATATATTTGGAGAAAACAGAGATGCACATAGATATTAAAATATAAAAATGATTTGTCATAGCATTGGTTTCATAAAAAAGAATCAATGTACAAAAGATTGAACAAATTATGTGAATCCTTTAAAAGTTATATGAAGAACCTCACAAAACATTTTATTGTAGAGAAATAGACAAATGTATACATTTAGAAAGAGCAAGTAAAATATTTCTATGTGTAAATATTTGTGTATTGTATGTACTAGTTTATTCTATATCATACTAACAAATAATTTTACTGGATTGTAATTTTTATAGGTAGAAAGATAAAACTTTTCAAATATGTGTATATAGATATAGATGCAATTGTAGAAACAGCAAAGGTAGAAACCAACCCTTTGAAACTCTGTTTTGTAGTTTACTAATTCTGTAGTAACCTGAGACACACTGTTTTGCAATGAAACATGAGAACACCAGGGGAAATTCATGGAATGTAACAACTTTTGGTTTCTAAAGAATTACGATTTTGTACTTCAATTTACTTAAATTTATAAATTGAACTAATTTAAGGTTTATAATTCTGGGACTGTAGTGGTATATAATAGTGGGCATTACTATTGAGTGTTGAACCATTTTACCAAATACTCTTAACATAGTGGCAATGTAGCTGTTAGTGTTTGATTCACCAGTATAATCAAATTATGGCCAAATATAAGCAAAAATTATCATAAGAAAGTAGCTGAAAGTCTTGATGCTAATTGCTCCCAACTTCCATTTCAGGTGTGTGGAAATCTCAATCTCCCTTATCTCTCGCTTTTTTTCCCCCTCTCTCTTTTTTTCTCTACTAAAGCATTTAGCCCATTTTTTTTTTTTTTTTTTGCAGTCATCCTACAAACAAGAGATTATAAAACCTACAGAACTGATACAACTGGGTCTCAACGTGCAATGGTGGATTGCATGTTGAGACCCAGAAATACCTGTCTGCTTTGATGACATCATCAAACGGTTGGATCAATGTGAATACTCTTTCTATTATGGACTTTATGATAAGTGAGGATATACTTTCTCACCATTCATGCCACTTTGATTTCAGTTTTACTTTGTTACTGATAAAGATTTTGAGACCAGGAAGTAACGGTATTGCCATGAACATACAATGGAATGGATTTGTCAAAGCAAAAAAAAAAAAAAAATTGCACACTACAAAGTTAAACAGGAAGGGAAATTTTATTCAAGGAGATTGTAATGAGGAATTGAGGACAGAATTTAGCCTGAACTCAACTCTGCTGAGATAAAAGGCTGGAGAGTTTTAAGAGCTGGATGGGAGACTCATAGGCCATCTGTGTTTGCTAATTGGCTTTATCCAAAGGAAAAGTAAACTTTTTAATACTTTCATGACAGGCAGTAGTAGTTATAACTTGGAGCAAAGTGGCCACAGAAGTTAGGTTCTTATTCCTTCACAAAAAATGAGACATAAAGGCACTCTCTTTCTTGATGATTATAGGTTTAAGAAATGGCTCCCTGTCCTCAAGAAAGACTTTCTTGAATTGTAAAACTAGCAAAAAGACTTTTTACAGATTTATATCACAAAGGACAGGAGAAAGAATTTACAATGACAGTTGTTCCAAGAAAAGAGAGATGATGGGCCTAGATTTAGGCTAAGGGGAACAGCAAGGCCTCTTGCTCAGGCTGAATGTAAAGAAAGGGCAGAGGGAGGATAGTGAGGACCTCACTGTTCCAAGCCTAGGAGATGTCAGCACTTGTGCTGTTGGGAAATTACTGTGTAATGTATAACCTGGTGTCTGTTTCTTATTTACTAATGGAGCGGCACTAATTCCTGGTGCCGGTAATTAACGAGCAAAGAAACAAACAAATAAATGAAAAACATTACTTTTGGTATTTCTCAGGGCATTTAGTATATCACTATATGGAAGGGACTTAAAGACAGGGAATAGAGAAAGCATAGTTATTTCTAAAAAGACTTTTTCAGACTACAGTTAAAATGTGTTGTAAATATGGTATCTGACACTCTATGTGATTTAAAACTACACCCATTTTCTTACCCAGTAATGAATGTATTACCATATATAGAGAAGCAAGAAGAATTTAAAAATTATATTAAGAGGAAAAAAACAAGCATCATGGATCATCTGGCTTTCTCCTGAGTCTCCTTATGTTGCTCTCTTTACAGGAAATTTAGGGCAAACACACTTATTATTTAGATGCCCCCAAAAGGCTAATGGGAGCAGTTACCTCCTAGTAGTCAAGGGTATATTTTAAAATACCTAAATTATAATAATTTTGTTCAAATCAGCACAAAAACATTAATAAAGTTGGAGAAACAGAAATTGCAATAGTCGAAAACTCATTTTTAGAACTCAGACTCTAGTTTTTAATTTTCTAGAATGGATCTGAAAAGCAGGCTGCTGCAAATATGGTTCACAGAATGATGTGGTCTCCTAAAATGTTTTTAATCAGTTTACTTGTACATAAGTACAGAAATGAGAATGACTAGAAGACAATCTATGCAATACCATTCACTACATAGGCACAGGAAAAGATTTCATAATGGAGGTGCCAAAAGCAATTGCAACAAAAGCCAAAATTGACAAATGGGATCTAATTAAACTAAAAAGCTTTCACTCAGCAAAAAAAAAAAAAAAAATTGTCAACAGAGTAAACAGACAACTTACAGGATGTGAGAAAAAAATTGCAAATTACGCATGTGACAAAGGTCCAATATCCAGTATCTATAAGGAACTTAATAAAATTAACAAGAAAAAGCAAACAATCCCATTAAAAAGTGGGTAAGGGACATAAACAGACATTTCTCAAGGGAAGAAATGCCTGCAATCTCCAATCATATGGAGAAAAAAAGCTCAACATTACTGATCATTAGAGAAAACCAAATCAGAACCACAGTGAAATACTAGTCAGAATCTCACACTAGTCAGAATGGCTACCATTTAAAATAATATATAGTAGATGCTGGTGAAGTTGTGGAGCAAAAAGGAACACATATACATTGTTGAGAGGAGTGTAAATTAGTTCATCCACTGGTAAAAACACAGTGACAATTCCTCGTAGACCTAGAACCAGAAATACCATTTGAACCAGCAATCCCATTACTGCGTATATACCCAAAGGAATATAAGTCATTCTATTATAATAACACATGCGTTTTTTATGTTCATTGCTTCACTATTCACAATAGCAAAGTCATGGAATCAACCTAAATGTCCATGAATGGCAGACTGGAAAATAAAATGTGCTCCATATACACTATTAAATAGTATGCAGCTGTGAAAAAGAATGAGATCATGTCCTTTGCAGGGATACGGAAAGAGATGGAGGTCATTATCCCCAGCTAACTAACTCAGAAACAGCAAACCAATACCACATGTTCTCACTTTTAAGTGAGGGCTAAATAATGAGAGCACAGGGACGCGTAGGAGGAACAACACACACTGGAGTCTTTCAGAGGGTGGAGAATGGAAGGAGGGAGAGGATCAGGAAAAATAACTAGTGAGTACTAGACTTAATACCTGGGTGATGAAATAATCTGTATAAATAAGCTCCCATGACACAAGTTTACCTGTGTAACAAACCTGCACTGGTACCCCTGAAGTTAAAATGAAACTTAAAAAAGAAACCTCTGTAATACTGCCTCAATATTCAACATTATGTGTTTTTCTTTTAATTTCATTTTTCTAGCAATTCACTTTAAATTGAATTCTTCAAAATTGTTTTCTGTTTTGGTTTGTTTTTGGTACAGGATCTCAGTCTATCACCCAGGCTGGAGTGCTGTGGTGCATAGCAGCTTAACACAGCCTTGACCTCCAGGTATCAGGCAATCTTTCCACTTCAGCCTCCTAAGTATGCCCACCATGCCCAGCTATTGATTGATTGATTGATTGATTGATTGATATAGGGTCTCAAGCAATCTTTCTGGCTTAGCCCCCCAAAGTAAAAATTAAATTTATATGAGAGATTGAAAAAAAAAAGGAACCTTCACAGATACTTCTAGATGCATGAATCTAAAACAACTAGGTCATATGCCTACTAAATATTTAAGAAAACTATATGGTCAAAGAAATTTCAAATTCCAAATTGATTATGTTAAAGACTTGAGTCCATTCTCAGACTGCAGACTTACACCAACAGAAAGTGTTCTCATAAGGATGCACAAGAACAGTAGAACTGGAAATATTCCATCCTAAATAAAGCAAGAGATGACAATGTTCAAGGCAGAGTAACCCAGAAATTGTTACAGGATCCTTGGGGTGTTGCTTTTCAGGCTGGAAACCTCTGTGATTGGTCACACCTTTACCCAAGTTTTGCTTTGGACCACTGGGCTTGTTCTGCCCTCTTGGCCTAGAAGGCTGCACTTAGCTGATGCTCCCAGCCTGGATCCCAGGCCTGGCAAGGGCAAACCAGATGTGGAGCAGCAAGAGGTCTGTGAGAGTGTGAGCATGAGGTCCGGCCACTGCACACAGCCAGACATGCTGGCTGTGGCGAGGCAGGCAGTTCCAGGCACTGGCATTAGTGCTGGCTCTCTGCAAGGCTGTGGCTGGACCAGGTGTACCACAAGCAACTTTCAAGGCCAGTACTGGGGAACCTGGTGGTACCTGGAAGCTTGGAGATATCAGTAATGCAGAGCTCCAAAGAAGGAATCCCAGCCCTGGCTCAGGGAGTTCCTAGGTCTAAGCTTTCCAAACGACTGTAACTTTTCTTTCCTTCTCTCCTCTCTCCTCCTTGTCACCTGGAACACAGTAAGCAAGAGACAAGTTTCAGTCCCCTTTTTGTTACAGCTTTTTCAGCCCTGCCATTTGGTAGTTCCTGCATCCAGGAAGAATGAGGTATGTAGATAAGTGGAGTGTGAGCAAGGGGAATAGGTGCTTTACTGAGCAACTGAGCAGCTCAGAAGAGATGCACAGTGGGTAGCTCTTATCCTCAGGCAAGTCATTCACATGACTTTCCAGTTCTATGCAGTGAGGAGACTCACAGTGTGTAGCTCCTTTCTGCAGGTAGGGTGCCCCATCTGCTCAACTCTCAGCAGAGAGGAGACCCACAGTGGGTAGCTCCTCTCTATAGGCAGCTTGTCACTTTGTTTGCTTGAGTCTGACTGAGTCTGGGGTTTTTATGGGCCTCACATGGGAGGAAGTGTGTGCTGATTGGTCAATGGGTAACCATGGGCAAACCTGGAAAAATCACTGTAAGTTCTCACTCCAGTCCACAAAAGTGGCAGCCTGGGCCTCAGGCTTCAGGCTGTTCCTGGCCTGAAGGTGGGGTTTTACCATGGACTCACCCCTTTCTGTCCAGGAGCCTGTCTGCCTCCTTCCTATATTAACCTGCTATCCATGGTGCTCACAGCACTCAGGGTGTTCATGCCAAAGGATGCCTGCAGACCCATGCTCAGCTGCCTTTAGCACCACCTCAGCCTCCCTCCTGTGCTTGTTGGCACTCATATTTTGGGGGGACCAAGTGCAGAAGGGGGCTGGCATATCAGTTCTGCCCCAAACGTATGCATACCTGGCCTAGTCATGACAGCAACTGGGCTTGGCCACAACTTTGCTACAAAATCAGAGTTGGTGCCAGGAGTCAGGAGAGGCCAGGCAGTAGAAGCAGTCACTTCTGGGTTTGTAGGGGCAGGGACCTTCCTAGGCCCCTGAGAATGCAGAGATGCCTGCGTTTGGTGGCTGCAGCTAAACCCAGTAGAACATGGCTTCCACCCTCTAACTTGGAAGACAGTGGTGCTTATACCTGTTCCCAGGTCATACTAGCTCCATGGAGTGTGCGGCCCCACCTGCGCCTCCCTCACAGGTTCTGGCCGCATGGCAGCGGCCACTCCAGATCAGCCACCGCTGCCATCAAAACCAGATCTTGGTTTATTAGTATGTTTTCACGCTGCAGATAAAGGGAAGAGACTGGAAGGAAAAAGAGATTTAATTGGACTTACATTTCCACATGACTGGGAGGCCCAGAATCATGGTGGGAAGCAAAAGGCACTTCTTACACAGTGACAGCAAGAGAAAATGGGGAAGGTGCTAAAGCAGAAAGCCTTGACAATACCATCAGATCTCATGAGACTTATTCACTACCACAGAGCAGTATGGGGAAACTGTCCCTGTCATTCAAATTACCTTCCACCAGGTCCCTCCCATAATACATGGCAATTATTGTAGTACAGTTCAAGATGAGATTTGGGTGGGGAAACAGAGCCAGACCATATCATTCTGCTTTTGGCCCCTCCAAATCTCATGTTCTTACATGTCACAATCAATCATGCCTTCCCAACTGTTTGGGAACCTGTGCCTAGATTGCAGTTGGGAAGTTTGAGAGTTTGGGAACCTACACCTAGATTTCAGAAGAGTTTGGGAATGCCTGGATATCCAGGCAGAAGTTTGCTGCAGGGGAAGGTCTCTGGCAGACTCAATATCATGTGTAAGCTGCCAAATCTTGGGGCTTGCATCCTCTGAAGGCACAACCCAAGCTCTACATTGGCCCCTTTAAGCCACAGCTGGAGCAGCTGGGACACAGGGCACCAAGTCTGTAGACTGCACACAACACAGGACCCTGGGCCTGGCCAGTGAAACTTTTCTCCTACACCTCCAGGCCTATATGGTAGGGGCTGCTGTGAAGACCTCTGACATATCCTGGAGACATTTTTTCTTATTGTCTTGGGGATTAACATTCAGCTCCTTGTTACTTTTCAAATTTCTGCATTTGGCTTGAATTTCTTCTCAGAAAGTAAGTTTTTCTGTTCTATTACATTGTCAGGCAATAAATTTTCCAAACTTTTATACTCTGCTTCCCTTATAAAACTGAATGCCTTTAACAGCACCCAAGTCATTTCTTCAATGCTTTACTGCTTTGCTGCTTAAATTTCTTCCACCAGATACCCTAAATCATCTCTTTCAAGTTCACAGTTCCACAAATTTCTAGGGCAGGGGCAAAATGCCACCATTGTCTTTGCTAACACGTAGCAAGAGTTACCTTTGCTCCAGTTCCCAACAAGTTCCTCATCTCCATCTGAGATCACCTCAGCTTGTACTTTATCATCCATACAGCTATTAGCCTTCTAGTCAAAGCCACTCAACAAGTCTCTAGGGAGTTCCAAACTTTCCCACGTTTTCCTTTCTTCTTCTGAGCCCTTGAAACAGCTCCAATCTCTGTCCATTACCCAGTTCCAAAAGCGCTTCCACATTTTTGGGTATCTTTTCAGCAACACCCAACTCTACTGGTACCAATTAACTATATTGGTCTGTTTTCATGCTGCTGATAAATACATATTCAAGACTGCAAAAAAAAAAAAGGTTTAATTAAACTAAGAGTTACACATGGCTGGGTAGGCCTCAGAATCATGGTGAGAGGTAAAAGACACTTCTTACATGGCAGTGGCAAGAGAATATAAAGGAGATGCTAACGTGGAAACCCCTGATAAAATCATCAGATCCCATGAGACTTATTTACTACTGTAAGAACGGTATGAGGGAAACTGCTCCCATGATTCAAATAATTACCCATCAGATCCCTCTGACAACATGTGGGGATTAAGGAAGTACAATGCAAGATGAGATTTGGGTGAGAACACAGAGCCAAACCATATCACTTGGGAATATCAAATTGTCTGACTGTTAATCGTGAACCTCTAAGAGGCAGATGTCAAGGTGGTATCAAATGTCCAAAGACTTTATTAAAGGTCATACCTACCTCAAAGAAGTTGGGAATGTATTTGGAAAGGGTTGAGATATCCAAGGATAGTGACACAAGTTTGACCACAAGTGAAGGAGAAAGGAAGAGAAGGTTGGGTGGAAGCCTGTAGACTGCCCTGAAGTCTAAGGACAGTTTGACAAAAGCTCCAGCAGTCATTGAGCCTTGAGAGGGATGTTAAAGGACTCCCCAGTTTCCCAGGAATAAACTTTCCTTAAGTTCCCTCTGTCGTGTCATTGGTAGGCAGGAGAAAAGCAAAACTTGATGATCCAGGTGTGACTGGATCCCTCTAACTCATGCCACCATCTTCACTTGCTCATCTTGTCTTTGAGTGTCTGCATCTTAATTTCCTCCTTCCTATAAAGGCACCATATGTATCAAATTTATAACTTACTCTCATCTAGCATGACCTTGTCTTAACTTGATTACATCTGCTAAAATCCTATTTATAAATAAGGTCTCATTCACAGGATCCAGGTGGACATACATTTTGGGGAGACTATTCAACCCTGAAAAATGGCACAGGTAAATACTTTTGAACAATCAAGAATGACAATGAAGATCTAAGATTACCGAAATGTCCTCACTATTTCCAAGAAAATAAAATAGCCAAATTCTTGATGAGGAATTTTTCTTTTAACTGTTTTGAATATTATCTAGTTAACTTTGTATTAGAATCTTGAGCTCATGAAAACATATTTTAAGTACATGAGAAATGTGGGATAAATATTCAGTGTGAAGTTGTTTGATGAAATATTTTCACTTGGTACTCTAGCAAGTAGGCAAAGCAACCACCACTCTATTTATTCTTAGCTCACTTTACCTGAAATCATATTTTTGTTATATTTATTTGCTTATATTTTTACATTTTAAAGATTTTGTATCTGCTTGTCTGTCTTTCCCACTGGCATATCAGTTCCATTAAGGTAGGAACTTTGCCTTATTGTACAAGGATGAATAAATTAGGGAGTAACGTAAGAGGATCCTTAAAAAGTCATTATAACCTATTTTGAAAGAAAATAACTGAAAGACAAGCAAATGCTAATCAATTGCTCAAGAAGACTTCAGTGTTAAAGAGCAATAAATCTCTTATGAACAAATTAAGTAAATTAAATAAAAATGTATATGAACTCCATATTTTATTATAAACTCTTACTAATAAAACTTGAAAATCATGCTTCCTTTCACTCTTTCAATTTAATTTTAATAAATTGATTTATAAGTCATTTAAATAAACTAAGAAGTTAAAGAAACATTTTAAATCTGCTGGAGTCTGGCTAAATGAAAACTAGTCACAGATATTAAGTATAATTTCTTATTGCAGTATGCCATGTATAGCATCCAGATTTGCCACCTTAATCCTCACATTCAATTATATTTATTTATAATATCAATTTTTAAAGATATTTTGAATTTCTGTATACAATATTATAATGATCCCACTACCTCTTTTAGATTTGTTTAATTTTTATATATTTTATTTTGAGCAGAACTTCTTGTTTGGTCTTAATCATTGAGCCTATATTTTATCTCTTTTTATATCCCTCAATACTGTGCTAAGTTCAGAATACTTAGTATAAAATAGTTTAAATTTTTTGGCTGGGTGTGGCGGCTCATGCCTATAATTCTAGCACTTTTGGAGGTGGAGGCAGGAAGCTCCCTTGAGGCCAGGAGTTTAAGATCAGCCTGAGCAACATAATAAGAACTTTTTTCCATGAGAAATAAAATAGCCATGTATGGTGGTGCATGCCTGTAGTCTCAGATACTCAGGAGGCTGAGGCAGGAGGATTGCTTGAGCCCAGGAAGTCAAGGCTGTAGTAAACTATAATCATGCCACTGCACTCTAGCAGGTGACAAGGTAAGACATTGTCTCTGAAAAAAAAGAAAAAAGCATCAAATTCCTACAGTGTTGACTTATTTTCCACTTATAGAAGATTTTTTTTTCTTGTTAGTTTCTTTAGTGGTAATCAACCCTATTGCAATTCTAAAATTAAACATAATACAGTCATACAGTCTCAAAATAGATTTACAAATTGAGATTAAACTCAATGCCAATTTATTAATATTTTCAAACCTCAAATTGTTATACATCTTGGAACACTGCATGGTATTAAAATTCTTTATAATATTCACACATTAAAATATATAAAATCGAACAAATAATAAAATCATATTTAACAAAACTCTAGTGCCTGCAATTTCATTCACACATTTCTTTTTACCATTGTCAGAATGGAGGAAGTATCTTTCCTAATTTCTAAAGCTAATCATCTGTTCTGAAATCCATCTTATCTTCCCTCCTCTGATCTCATTTTATGCTGCTCCTTCATGCGCTTTTGTATAACCTTGGGTCAGTGTTTTCTGGTTACTGTTACTTGTGATCTGATCACTGAGTTCCTTTGGCATGTGCCCACTGCATCATCATCTGCTTTGCTAAAACATATGTCCTTCACTCTAATACAAGTAACCAGTTTTGGTGAATCAAACACTTTGTTGCCTCAAGGAATGCTTCTGCATGAGGCTCTGTTAAAAAGGCAACCACAGGCCGGGCGCGGTGGCTCAAGCCTGTAATCCCAGCACTTTGGGAGGCGAGGCGGGTGGATCACGAGGTCAACAGATCGAGACCATCCTGGTCAACATGGTGAAACCCCGTCTCTACTAAAAATACAAAAAATTAGCTGGGCATGGTGGCGCGTGCCTGTAATCCCAGCTACTCAGGAGGCTGAGGCAGGAGAATTGCCTGAACCCAGGAGGCGGAGGTTGCCGTGAGCTGAGATCGCGCCATTGCACTCCAGCCTGGGTAACAAGAGCGAAACTCCGTCTCAAAAAAAAAAAAAAAAAAAAAAGGCAACCACACATGGATAATATGTACAAACTAGTCAAGAAGAATCCCTGCCCTTCCATGAATAACCTTGCTACCAGTTGGATGGCTTATTTTCTGTAGGTATGGTGTAGTATATAAGCAATGGACTTGTGGACTTACTGTGCCAATTCTGACAAAGGTTTGTTGACATCAACTTTTTGAGTCATTTCATCTGCTTTGTTGTTAATGACGACTGCTTTCTTTTTGGTATTCATATGGGATTCAAAGATGTTCACACTAATGGACACTCCTAAAGTTTCTACCCCATGTCTCTACACTAAACCTCTTTCTCTCTGTCTACTAATCATTTTCTTTCCAAGCAGCTACCAATCCATCAAAACTGATGACTTCAAATATTCATATTTAGAAAACTTTTCTTTATGGAAGAAAAAAAAGGAGGAATGACAACAGTACTAACCAAATTTCTGCCCATCGGCAGGTTTTCTTCTCTCATATCTCATCTGTATTTTAGGATCACACCTGGTTGGACTATAGGGGTCAGAACTGTTTATTTTTAGTTGGCACTTACATAATGAGCAGGCAGAGGCTGAGAGAAAGTAGGGATAATAGATTTACAAATGCATCAAGGCTGATGTTCACATTGTCTTATCTTAGTGTTTCACACTTTGCAAATCAGAAATACGTGCATGGAAGACTACTCTTTGTGCCTTAACAACATTCTATATTTACTTTTATACAGGTCTACTTTTAACAAATTATCTGTTTTTTTCTAAAATGACTTAGTCTTCTTCATTAAATGATATTTTAATTGGATATAGGCTTTTAGGATGGCACTTATTAACTTTTAGTATTTGAAAGATAAATACATTTTGGATCCCATTACTTCTGTTACAAAGTTAATTATCAGTATTATTTTGATTCCATTGAAGGAGGTCCTTTTTTTTTTTTTTAAACCTTCAGGCCAATTTAAAAAATTTTCTCTTTATCATTCACTAGTTTTTATATGATGGGCCCAAGTATAATTTTTTTTGAACTTATCCTGGTTGGGATCTTTAGATCTTCAATTCTTAGTAACATGCTAAAACATCGGAATAGATTTTTAAAATCATCCTGTTCATACTCTCTAGTGGAAGTGCTGGTCAAGATCAATCTAGTTCCCATCACAGGTAGTAGTTAGCAAAAATGTCAGCCCTTCCTATTGGCATGTTCCGCCTCTGTAGATTCAACCCATCTTCCTGCTTCAGCCTCCCATGTAGCAGGGACTACAGGTGTGTGCCACCACACCAAGCTAACTTTTATTTTTTTGTAGAGATGAGGTCTGCCTATGTTGCCCAGGCTGGTCTAGAACTCCTGGGTTCAAGCAGTCCTTCTGCCTCTGCCTGAACAAATTTCCTAATGTAACTCTGCCTCAGACCTTCATCTATAATAAGGGAATGCTGTTAATTCCTACCTCTTCTCTTATGGTAGGGATTGATATGTTTAAGCAATTATAAAAACATTTGACATTAAATAAACAATTGGTAAACATTAGGTTATTATTGCCCCATGTGCTCATTGGTAAAAAGGTGATAATAATGACTTGCTAATAAGTTTGCTTTAAGAAATGGAGGTTTAAAATTGGGTGCAGTATGAGTCTGTAGTCCCAGCCACTAGGGAGAATGAGGCAGGAGGATCCCTTGAGCCTAAGAATTTTAGTCCAGATTGGGCAACATAGTAATAACCCATCTCAAGAAAATAAAGAAATAAATGCTTCGATATAAAAAATTATTTTTTTCTGATGCTTGATAAACAGTATATACTGTTATATAATATTATAGAGCATATAATAAATGAATGATGTCAGAAATTGTTTTCCCTTTCGTAGTATGCCTGAACTCCTTTATGTTTTAGTAGATTATGCTGTCAAGTTGAGAGTTAAAAAAGGGCTGATTGATGCACTGGTCCTTGTTTTTAAGATGATTAGATGTCATTAAAATCAGATTAGAAATGATAAGAAATTGAATAGTCTCTCTCATTGGAAAGCTCTTTTTCATAACTGCATAATTGATCATGAACAAGCTAAAGAAAAATTGTATTTACTTTTCAATTCAAAGGTTAGAGACCTGTAGGCAGTTGTAATATTTTAAAAGTAACTTTAAACTTTTATGCATTGGTATATTTATTATTTTATTAATAGTTGAAAATGTTCTTTGTAAGTAAAAAGTAGCAAAGGTTTTCATAATAACGATTAAAGATATTTTGATATAAGAATTAGATTATGCATACTCTTGTCTAGCCTCATAATTACTATAACTATAGAATAGTAAATTATGAATCAGTGTTAACATGAAAAATCTTTACTTGACACTATGTTTTGCAAGAATTTTATTAGTCTTTGAAGAAACTCATCAAATGTGCAAACAATTACCCCCTGAGAGGATAATAATAGATTTTGGATAGAAAAAATAATAAAAAACTAACAACAACAACAAAATGTATGCAATGATATAACTGTAACTTCTACATTTAAGGTCAGAGAATAAAGCACAATAAGTTATATATATTACCTGAGAATTAAAAATGCAAAAACATAAACCAGAAGAGTTGAATTGAGGATGTTTGACACAGAAATTAGAAGGCAGGTGTTAGAGAACTATATGTAGATCTTGTGATCCTGATTTTATTTGATCTTCAATGTAACCTACAAATAGAAGGCACAAAAGAGGTGGTTAACAAATGATAATTTATTGTAAAATTTCAGAAATATAAAAAAGAAGAGAGCAATAGAACAACCACCATATGCCATTGCTTAGGTTAAGTAAGTTACAAATATATGGATTAAGTATCCTTGTGTGCACCCAAACGAGGTCATTCCCCACTCAAACACTTGCCCTCACAAGAGCTAGCCAATTTCCTAAATTCAGCAGTTTTCATTTACATGCATGTCTTTAAAATCAACATCACATGATTACATAAAACTACATAGTATTTTTGCATACAATTTAATTATATATTTTAAATTTAATTTATTTTTTAAGTTCTGGGAAAAATATTCTTTACATTATACAACTAACTTATTGTAGTCAATAACCAAATGCCTTATCCGTGTTGATATATGTAGTTTGAGGTAGTTTACTTTCACTGCTATATATTTCACTTTGTAGATGCATCATAATTTATTTTCTTGTTGATAGGATTTGCTTCCAATATTTTGCTTCCAAAACAGTAGATACCAGCTATGTGTGGAACTGGGTACTTATACAGTAACTCCTGTGGATGAAATGCTGTATATTTAATTTTACCTTTATTTATTTACCTTTATTTAATATTTATAATATTTATTTACCTTTAAATATTTAAATATTTATTTACCTTAATTTAATTTTAATAAATATAAATATAAACTTAAATAGTCACACATAGTTAGTCATTATGACATAGTGCTAAGTACTACCCTACAGAGGTACTATAGTACTAGAAGTGGTACCACTGCATCATAGGTGTCTTTGTCACTCGGGCTGCTAAACAAAAACATAGGTGGAGATTTAACATCCATTCATTTTTCACAGTTCCGGAGGCTGGAAATCAGAGATCATGGTACCAGCATGTTGGTTCTGGTGACAGCCCCTTAAGGGTTGCAGACTGCTGACATTTTGTATTCTCATGTGGTAGAAGGAGAGTGAACTAGCGCTACAGTTTCTTCTTCTAGGGCACTAATCCCATTCATAAGGACTCAACCCTCATGACCTCATTTTCGCACAAAGACTGCTCCTCTATATACTACTACATTGGGGATTCGGGATTCATTGTATGGGCTTGGAGGGGACACAATCATTCAGTCCATGATAATAGGTATATTTATCTTCAACTTTACTATTTTAAATTGCTTAAAAAGTGTTCGATTTAAATATTCTGCAGCATATCTAAGAATAGCTGTTTTATTTTCTTATCTTCACCAACTCTTGGTATCATCAAAATGATGAGTTCAATATGTTTACCTTTTAACAAATTTTTTGTTTTGAGGAGAAGATGTGCCTTCTTTCTGACTACCAATTAAGTTATGATTATTAGCTGTTTGATTTTCTTTCCTATAAATTTTCTATTTATATTATTTGCTAATTTACTTATTGGATTATTTTTCTTGTTGATTTATGATAATTTTAAAATACATTATTAAAATTAATCTTCCTTTGGTTATGTTTCAGAACACTTTTTCACCTTTTTGGATTGTCATTTTACTACTTATTTATACATTTAGGCTCAGAAGGCTATAGAAAAGTCATGTGGTTTAATTAGTCAATATGTCACAAAGTTTTTATTTTAGCGTCTTTTTTAAGAAATATTTTTCTAATTCAAGGTCTTCAAAATCTATTCTCTTATATTATCTGCTAAAATAATTATGTGTTACATTTTCAATTTTATGATTTAATTCAATTGGAATTGACTTATGCATACATTATGAAAGACAAATCTAGTTTGATTTCAATTTATATGGAAAACCTTTGTTTCAACCTTTTAATTGAAATTCTATTTGTGTTCCCACTGATTTCGCAAAGCAGTCTTTCTCGTATATCAAATTTTCAGATATTCATTGATTTGCTTATCATGCTCAGGTCTATTTTTCTCTTCTTGCACAAATATTGCATGATATTACTTGTCATGATGTATTGTCATTTGTAATGATCAATAACAGCCAAGAAAAAAAAAGTAATACCCTTCATCCTGTCCTTTTTAAAAAATTGTTTTGGCAAATAGGGTAGGACGGTCTTGGGATTTATTTAAATATTTTGTATATTCCCTACCTGTGGTGTGCTCTTGGTTCCAAGCATCCTAATGCTACTGGAACTCAGCTTTGTCTGTGAACAGGAAGCCAGCAGCAGCCCCTAAACAATGATTGTGGGAGGATAGATATATGAAAGACCAGAGTCACGGTCTGGAAATGAAAAAATTGTGAGCAATTAATTTACTCCAGAGTTTTTCTAGGAAATCAACCTAGATCTATTTATTATGGTGTTTTATCTGAAGTCACAGCCTAGCTAGGGTCTCTTTTGTCTTTGGCACGTTCCTCTAACCTTGGTAAGGAGTTTCTTCTTGTCATATCTCTTTTTAGAAAACACTAACACAGGAATCCTTATTTCCAGGCTGCATCTGAAGAAGAGGATTAAAACAGCAGCTGTTAACCATTTGTTCTTTTAGGTGTCTATATGCTGCTTGTTAATTTCTTACACGCAAATATGAACAACACACACACACATACATACATACTAGTGCACACAAACAGATAGATACTTGAGATTTTTGATGAAAAAAACACTGAACTTACCAAATACTTAATCATATTTCATCTTTTTCTTCAGGAACCTGTATCTCCCCTTTTACTCAGTTCAATTTTAATCATTAAGTTAAAAATACGTTTTTATAATAAAACTCATGCATATTTTATGAGATTTATTTGTAGGTACCTTACAGTTTTGTTGCAATTACTGGTGACATTTTGTTACTAATTTAAAAGTACTGAATTTGTGCTAAACTAACATTTACTATCATTGCTAAACTCTTTTACTTCATAGTTTTCATTAGATTTTCTTTGTATTTCTAAGTAAACTATAATTAATTTGAGAATGATAGTTTATTTTCTCTTAAATTATTGTATTCCCATAACTTTTCTTACAGTAATAACATAATAATACTATTGAATAGAGTTTATGATACACGGTTGACCATTGTTTCTAGGTTTGCGATTTTTAAACATTTATTATCAATATTAATCTTTTGTAAAATGTGACCTGTAATTTAACTTGTATGTGACCACTTTGCTTTAGAGAGAGTCTAATTTTAAATTTAGTGACATTTGTTTCTGTCATATATGTTCCATCTGTTTAAGAAATCCTCCCATACCTTGATGCAATAAGCATGGTTTCTATATCTTCCTAATATGTTAAAGTTCTATCAAGTGAGGTATTAAAAAACACTATTATTACACTTGTAAACATCTATTTTTAATTTTGTTTTATATAATGTGAGTTATAATAGATGAAAATAATTTTGAATTCTTGTAGTTTCCTGGTAGATTAAAATACATTTTGTAGCTTCCTGGTAGATTAAAATATATTTTCATGTTACATACACTTTATTCCAAATATTAATTTACACTCCAATTTTATTTTTTTGTCACATTTATATGACTATGTAGGATTTTTTTGTTTAATATTTGTATGCAATTTATTTTATAACTTGGTCTTATGTAAATAAATTACAGTCATTTAAAAAATATTTCATCTTTCAAGTTTGGTCTTTGTATTAGTTTGTCTTTCCACTGCTATAAAGAAAAACCACTGAAGACTGGGTAATTTATAAAGAAAAGAAGTTTAATTGACTCACTGTTCCGTATTGCTGGGGAGACCTCATGAAACTTACAATAATGGTAGAAGTGGAGGCTGGCACATCTTACATGGCATCATGTGACAGAGAGAGACAGAGAGAGAGAAAGAAAGGAAAAGAGAAGAGGGAAGAGTCCCTTATAAAAGCATCAGATTTCATGAGAACTCACTATCACAAGAACAGCATGGGGAAAACCATCCCCATGATCCAATTGCCTCTGATCAGTGCCTTCCCTCAACATATAGGCATAATGGGGATTACAAATTAAGATTAAATTTGGGTGGAGACACAGAGTCAAATCTTATCAGTCTTTTACCTATAGAGCCTTTTAAAACCAATTAGATTATTAAAATATTATCTTAATATTGAAAGCATTTGAAGGTTATTATGTATCCTCTATTTATTTGATTTCTTTCTGTGAATTTTTCTCTCAACTTCTTTTGTGCAGTTAATTTTTATACATCCTTTTTCTGCATTACAGTTTTAGCCATTATACATTCAACTTTTATTTATTGCCCTTCAAAGGCTATACTTATTTAAAAGAATAAAAATTATTTGTATCTTTACACTATTTATAGATATTTCAGATATTTTTGGAGTCATCAACTTCACTTGTCTATTGGAATTTTAAATGTAATTGATATCCAATCGTTTAGTTACACCATTTCCTGCTAAATTAATCATTAATATTATTCTCTGTGTAGTTGATGAATATTTACATATTCTATTCTTATTCCTACACTTCCCATTGTCTTTCACACCTTAGATTTTTTTTTTTTTTTTTTTTTTTGAGACAGAGTTTTGCTCTTGTTACCCAGGCTGGAGTGCAATGCCGTGATCTTGGCTGATGGCAACCTCCACCTCCTGGGTTCAGGCAATTCTCCTGCCTCAGCCTCCTGAGTAGCTGGGATTACAGGCACGCGCCACTATGCCCAGCTAATTTTTGTATTTTTAGTACAGACGGGGTTTCACCATGTTGATCAGGATGGTCTCAATCTCTTGACCTCGTGATCCACCAGCCTCGGCCTCCCAAAGTGCTGGGATTACAGGTTTGAGCCACCGTGCCCGGCCCACACCTTAGAGTTTAAGTCTAGGCTTAATTTCCTTATTTTAACAAATGTTATTTAAAAGGACTTTGGATGTGAATGTTTTTCCTAGTTTACCATTTCAGTAAAGTTGAAACTCTTTAAAAGCTTTTCATTTAAAAAGCATCCCTGGTTGTGATTTCCAGAAAATGTGGTCACAAGACCTTTTTTCTATCCCTGTTTTAATTATTTACTAAAGCCTATTGTGTAGATAAGAAAAGCCTACTAACAACATATTCTTTCCCTCCTTCCTTGTATCCTCCCTCCCTCTCTCCCTCCCTTCCTTCATTCTCCCCTCCCTCCTTCCCTTCCTTCCTTCCCTCTTTCCTTCCTTCCCTCTTTCCTTCCTTCCTTCCTTCCTTCCTTCCTTCCTTCCTTCCTTCCTTCCTTCCTTCCCTCCTTCCCTCCTTCCTTTCTTTTCTTCTTCCTTCATTCCCCATTTCTTTCTCTCTCTCAATACCTGACTGTGTCTTATTTTCTTCTGAGTATTTTAAGAGAAATTTTAAAAATTTATTTTATCAGTATTTGGGAAGGCTTTTTTTTTTGCAGGGGTTTCAGTATATTCAGTTCATCATCTTATTAGAAACAATAGACTTTGCCTAACCTATTAGAATTATGTACCACACATCTCTGATTATTCATATGTAAGTAAATACCTATTCAATTTCATAATCTGAATGAAAGGTGAATGCTGTTGTAGACTTTTCCTTAATGTTTGAGGTATTCCAACCATAAACTTTTTTTGTCACCTTCCTAGTAATTCAGATTCAACATATTTTTGTTCTTTGCATTTGTCAATAAATGAAATATTCTTCTTATAAAACTACATTGTTTGCATTTAGATTATTTGTGTTTCGATGACATTACCCAAAGCCACAAATCAGAATTATAGCAAGTACAATGCTACTCAAATGGCTGAAGCTAATTGTTGATAATAACAATATTTCTTCCTATTGCATTTCTTTTAAAAACTGCATGTATTACTGGACATCAAGATAAAACTGACAACTACAATAAAGAGGTAATAAAAGAGATGCACTGAGAATGCCATTCTGTATCTCTCTGTGTATGCATAATTCAATTCTAAAAATTGAATTGGAGTCTTCCTCTACCTTTTTCTGAAGCAGAAAACCATACATAAAACCTGATAATGTCCTTAAATTATAACATATTTTATAGTAGTTTGAAGTTAAACTAGCACTTTTACTTCAATGATTTCATGTGATTTCATTCTGATTATCTTTGTAATGTAGATAAATGAAGGAATTATCATTATTTGTATGATTGAGAGATATGAACTTCAGAAATGAGGATCAAATAGTCAGAGATTCTTCTTTTTGTAAGTGCAATAAGAAAGAGGTTTTAGGGTCTCTGTCTGCTGTATATTATAAACAGCAAATTATTCAAGCCTACTGTGCTTTTAGGCACATTCTGCAAGGGTCTAAAAAGGAGAACAAAATAGAGTGATTCTAAGAAGCAGAATGCATTTTCTTTTAGCATTAACTCCACAACTAATCAATAAAGTAAATCTACTGTTACACTATCAATTTGAATTTAGTAAGCAAATTCAGGATGAGAAATCATGTTGAAGGCCATAATACTTTCTATATGATCAGAGTTAACTGTACCAACTAACACAACTGGATTTTTGAAATAGTTTTGCTTTCATTATGCATTTGAATAAACACTTTCCACTAAAAGTATCAGACCATGTAGCTATATAATATTTAAAAACATTCCTCCAATCTTGATCCCTTTCTATTTTTAGATTTTTAAAAAATCAAACGCATGGCAACAGCAACTAAAAGGACTAAATTTGAAATATAGTAACACTCTAAAGGCAATATCAACTTTTGTTGAAATTTTGTGAAAATTTTCAGATATTTGAGAAAATGACAAAAGTATGTGTAAAATATTGTTTTGTTTTTTATCTGAAGAAGTAGTAAACCCATTTAAAATATTAACAAAGAGAAGATAAGAACCAATGAAAATGTGGAGTTAAAAAAAGAAACAAGGCCAGGTACAGTGGCTCCTGACTGTAATCCCATCACTTTGGGAGACCAAGGTAGGAGGGTGGCTTGAGTCCAGGAGTTCAGGAGCAGCTTAGGCAATAGAGTGAGACACTGTCTCCACAAAAATAAAAATAATACTAATTAAAAAACTAGCTGGGAGTGGTGACATACACTTGTAGTTGCAGCGATTCAGGAGGCTGAGTTGGGAGGATTGCTTGAGCCTGGGAGGCAGAGGTTGCAGTGAGCCATGTTCACACTGCTGAACTCCAGCCTAGGTGACAGAGTGAGACCCTATCTCAAAACAAACAAAAAAGATTCTTTATTGAGGATGTGAAATATAGCACCGGGTCTTACATTTTAAAAGAAATAGTACCAACAAATCACAGTTTTCTAGACTTTCCCTTATTTACAAATATCTTCCTATCTTGCTTCCAGCAAATTATATTTCCCTTCACTGAACCCATGTTCTATTGAGAAGACCTAAATAGGTATATTAATAAGGTGAACATAGTGACATTATGGTCCTTATTTTTACACATTTTTGTACACTAAGCCATAGGTTATTTTTATTTTTAAACATGTATTAAATATCCGAATCTCAAGTGATAAGTAAACTATATAGTATACAAAACAGCACCAATACTTTCTTTCAATGCTTGATGAGATTACACAATGAAAAATTCTGAAAGTGGATAATAATAATTTTCTCTTTGTTGACATGGAAAAATAAATAAACTGTATGCCAATTTAGCAAAATCCATGTAAAATGTTATATAGTATATATGTGTGTGTGTGTGTATGTACGTGTGTGTGTGTGTATAGTATGCATGTGTATGACACATAGATGGAAAATAAGTCAGACTAGTATTAGTTAGATTTCATTTTTTAAATTTGTAAAAGTAAAACCTTTTAGTGAAAATGTAAAATCTGTAGACGGTGAGTTCAAATGCAGATATTTGCTATATGACCCTGTCATTCTACTGCAACATAATTACCTGAGAGAAATGAATATACATACAAAGATTTTTACATGAATATTCATAGCAGTGTTATTTATAGTAGCCCTAAACTAGAAATTACCCAAATGGCTGTCAACAAATGAATAAATCAACTCAGTATAGTAAATTCATATGATGGACTACAACTTACCAACAAAAGGGAATAAACTATGGATATCGGCAACAACGGGATAAATTTCAAAATAATTATGGCCAATGAAAGAAGCAGAGAAAAAAAGAGCAGGTAATAGATGTTTCTAAATATCTCAAACTCTGGAAATATCAATCTAATCTATAATGACAGAACGCAGATCAGTTGTTCTGGCACTAAAGAAGAAAGGGAGTAAGGCAGAGAAGACATGAGAAAGAAATTCCAAAGGACCATGAGATAGCTTTTGTGCAGCTTGGATATATTCATTATTTTGATCCTAGGGATGGTTTCAGTGTGCATACTTATATAAAAATTTACCGAAGTGTATACTTGATGCATATGCAGTTTACTGTCAACAAAAACTTTAATAAAATTGGTATTTAAAAAAATATATAGAACAAAGCCAAAATGTCACAATCTCCACCCACCTCTCAGCTTCTCCGATGGGATTCAAGAGAGCTTATTCAAGAAAGACAACACTTTTATTTAACCAATGTGAAGTCTCCTAACAGTGTAGTCTCCTAACAGACGTTCGTGGAAATCTGTTTGATCCATGTCATAGGAGCTCGAAGAGTACATCTTATCAGCTACCCACACAGGCTTCTGCTGTTTGTCTTGAGTATTTTTGTTCTACTCCATGAGGACAGCTGCCCTAGTGGGTATTGTGCTGCTTTTGCTTGGTCCTGCCCTTCCTGTTACTTAAGCTCTCTTCCCCTGGTGACGTCTATCGCAGATGGGCTGTCTCAGACAGGATGGAGCAGCAGGGTGGAGAAACCACTTCAGCTGCTTTAAGTCGAAAGAAATTTACTACTGAAAGATTTGATTTGATTAAAACATTTTATTAAAAGAGTTAAAGACGTAGATTCCAGAGTAAATCTCCAAGAAATTAACCTTCAGGGGAGTTTCTGGACCAAGAAGTTGGAATCAAGAGGCTATCACTGGGACTCCTGAAATCAATTTTATATTGTCGTTAAGTATGATCTCGGGATCAGGAAGACGCTGCCTCTGTAACCTGAAATGACTCTCAGCATTGTCAAAGCCAGTGATTGTGGACTGGGAAGCTTCTGCAAATTCCTCAGTATCTTTATTCCTGCAAATGAGCAGGAAAAATATGAAATTGTAGCAAGATTGGCTGTTTCATCTTTTGCCTTTCAGATCTGGTTGGGGATATTTTTATTTGGTGGAACTTGATTTACCTTCAAATCTCTTAATATTTTCCAAAGTCTAGAATTGTAGACATCTATAGATATAGATGATATAGATATAGCTATATTAGAGAAATCTTAATGATAAACCCCATACTGTGCTCTGAATTTTACCTCTAACAATGCAGGCTTTGTCAGTAAGTCACGTTTGTCTTCCTAGCACTTAGCTATTCTAGGGTGAATTCTCATGTTCCATAGAAGTTGACTTGAAAGAGTTTGGCAGATCAAGTTTCCTAAAATGGCACAATAACTCCCATTTCACATGCCCTATTTCAGTGTGACCTTGACTTTCCCCAATTAAGAGATGAAGTCTATTTCATCTTTTGAAAATGTGCTGTCCCTTTGATTATTATGACCCACAGAACTAAAAAAAAAAAAAAAAAGGCATTCTGGGGCTTCTAAAACCAAGCATTAAGAAAGCTTAATAGTATCTAACTTTGTGCTTTGGGGTAATACGGCAGCATGTAAGAAATTGCAAAACCACCATGCTGTAAGAAAGCCAAAGGTAGTCACAAAGAGAGGCCATGGAGAGAGAGAGAGAGAGAGAGAGAGAGAGAGAGAGAGAGAGAGAGAGAGAGAGAGAGAGAGAGAGGATGCCCAATCAGTTCTGAGCTATTCTAGTCATTTCAACTGAGGCAGAGACATACAAGTAAAGAAGCCACCTTAGAAACTCTAGCCTGAGTGTTAGCCCATACAGAACAGACAGAAGCCGCTCCTAACGAGCACCACCAAAATTTCAGAAATAGGAGCAAATAAGTGATTGCTGTTTTAAGCACCTTCAATTTTGAGTACAATTTTTGGTATAATACAATGTATGTAAGGACTAAGCTCTGATTTTTTTTATCTTGCTCAAATTCCTACCTAGGGGTCTAGGAAGTCATGCCCTACAAACCATAAATTCTCATCAGATGGGTTTTATTTGACCCTATATATCATGACTTTTTAATCTGACTCTCACATAACATTATGAGACAGGGAAAAAATATTTAACACCAAAATATATTTCCTTGCCATACCTTGAAATTGCCCTGCGAAGTCTATTGTGGGAAAAATCTATATCCTATAGAGAATCCTTTTTTCCCCTTTGTTTTCCTTCCTTTCTTTCCAGATCTAGGAGATAATCAACTAAGAGTCAGGCTCCCTTTTAGGTCTGATGAGAAACATTATACAACCTGCTCTCTCTCTCTGAAGTCCATCTGAGAGATTCCTCTGTACAATAAAACCTGGTCTCCACAATCCTTTATCTTAACCTGAACATTCCTTTCCATTGATCCCAAGTTTTCAGATAAACTCAATCAAGTTTCAACCAGAAAATGTTTACATTTACCTATAACCTGGAAGCTCCCATCTTGAGTTGTCCCACCTTTCTGAACCAAACCAATTTATTTCTTAAATGTATCTGATTGATGTCTCATGCCTCACTAAAATATACAAAACCAAGCTGTACCCCAACCACCTTGGACACATTTTCTCAGGACCTCCTGAGGGCTGTGTTATGGGACATGGTCACTCATATATGGCTCAGAATAACTCTCTTAAAATATTTGACCGAGTTTGACTCTTTTCATTCACATATGATACTAACATAGTAAATAAGATATTGATAATATTTTAAAAACAGTGACTACAATTTTTAGGTATTTCCAAAGTTTAGATTAAAATATATACTATAAGCATTCTATTATGAATTAAAGTGTTTCAAACATTTTTAGTGTTCCAGCCTATTATTGGAACTGATATTTCTTATCTGAACTATAGATTCTTAAAAATTCTTAATTTTATAAGATCTGTATCAAATTGTATAATTAGGAGTAAAATTTTGTTTACAACTTCCAATACTACCACAACAAACTGTTAAGAAAATAGATTCTATTTCACCTCAGCTGTATTTTAAGATGAATAAAATTTGCAGTTGATAAATAGTGTTGACTCCAGTTGCCCAAATTAAAAGAAGAGCTTTCAAAGCTTGATCAATACTAGCTTTCCTTCAACTAGCAGTCCTGAGCAAATGGAAAGTTATAGTCACATGCTTAAAACACAGTTTATGTCAGTGAAGATTCTTTTAGTTCTTTGGAAGTCTAATATATACTAGGAACACCTTTTTTTTACAGTTAGAAATTCTGTGCATATTTAAGTATTTTAAAGTCAATAGAGTAAAACGAATCAATTTTAAATAAATTTAACTGCAGTCCTTTGCTAGTAAGAGGTCTGTTGTGTCAAAGAAGATGACTGTATCAGTGTAATGATTTTGGTTCTCTTGAGGCTAATGAAAAAGCTTGAGCTTTCTCTTTTCTTGGGACCATTTACTCAGAAAGCCTGTTGGAGCACAAACTGACTTGTGTTAGCAGCGAATTTCTGAATCCTGACACCACAGGAATGAATATCTTCTTTTAAATCTTCTTTCTTCTGGCATGTCTGAAAAATCCAGCATTAGCCTGAGGAATAAAGTCACCAAACATTATTGTATTCCCAATAGAAAGAAGATGTTCTGGGGGAAGTCGGTACCATTTAATTGGAGCAAATTTGACAAGACTCTCTTCCTCTTGTCACAGGCTAATACTATCATCATGTTCTGAGTGATCTTTGAAAAACTTATTAGTGCTCCAGGCCACTCCTGCCCCTCCCTATAGATAAGACTGACTAGTTTGGAAGTTGTCTTTGAAGGACTGAGCTGACAGCTTCAGATAAAAGTGCTTCTAATTCATAGGGCAGAACTGGGAGGGGATGGACTGACTGTGAGGCTAGAAAAAGAAAGCAAAGGTTGAGGGAAATTAGCCAGAAGTTCTGCAGAGGAATTCTCCATTACACCTTTCTTATCTGGTTTGTTAAAAGTTTGCCTACCATAGCTCGCAGAATCTAAAAGAAATTTGTTGTTAATGTAGCATTTAGAAAGCAACAATAGTGAATACATGTGAAGAAGACCCTGTAGATCACAAATTCTGGGAAAATCAAGAAAACAGCCAATGATTGCTGGGACAACTATTGCCTTTCCCAGGATTGATAATTTTGCTGCAATGCAGTTAGGCAAATGCTCTATCTCCTCAATTCTAAAACAACTCTCACTTTAAGAGACACTTCATAACGGCTTTATGGGGGATATAGGAAATCTAGAATTTTATCTAAAAAGTGTAATATACATTTTTCACCTTATTTAAGTTCTGCAGTTTTAAAAGGCATGCGATTGGAGATGCATCCTAGTCCCACTGTGAGAGATACATTAAGGTTTCAGAACGTTCATTTAATTGAGCTTGAAACGCATTTGTTTCCATGGAGAACGTCAGCTCAACTACTATCCTTGCTCTGCTTTCTTCTTCAGCATGTTTCTACCTCTCTTCCTAGCCAGTGAAGACTGTTCTTCACTCCATGGATTTTAATTAATTTTTCATGATGTATGCTTATTGAGATAGAGTCTATGTTCACTATGTATAAGTAAAATTTAACACTACTTAAGAAATTGTGTGCATTATTAATTTAAATCATTTGAACCAATTTGTTAATTCAACACAGAATTTGTATGGGATAGAGTTATGCATGGAGAAGCATAATACTAGCAATAAAATAATGATAAATGTTTAGAAAGATCTAAAATTTCTTGATAATGTATAAAACATAGATTAGATATTCATGTTTAAAATAAGCAATACACTCCATAGTTGCATGTGACCTACATGTTACTGTATAGGCAGGTTTCATTTAATTAGAACTGCGTGTTTACACTGAATGGCAAATACAATATTAAACATGCTGCTTCTATGATTAAAAATGGAAATTATTTTAATGACAAAAACAGCAAAGATTGAAAGAAGGAACTATTTCAAGTGCTAATTTGAAACGAAATCACCAGAACCCTCTCAACAATATCAGTGACAAAACATTGAAAGGAAAAGAGGCATAATATAGATTGAATTGTAATTTGACTGGTTTTCCAAATTTGACTTCCTTCAAGATTCAGCCTGCCTTTTATTATTTCACCACTGCAGTTTAAACCATTAAAGAGTTTACTCACCTATGAGCTTGACAGAATATCTTATAAAAAACATGAACACATCCAAAGACCAGACATTTTCATTAACACTTAAGTCCAAATTTCTCAGCAGAGGTTTAATGACTTATTTTTCTCAAAGACATTTATGAAGAAACCTATTCACACATATTCATATTTGTTTTCAAAAAGTATATAATTACCTTGATATGAGAAATTTTAGGTAGTACATTAAAAATTTTGTGTTATTGACATGACTCCTTAGATAAGTTAATGTCATACTGACTCTTTTAATACATAGCTTTACATGCTTAATTGAAACCTGCTTAACATTTTTTAATATACACCAAATGTAGCAACAAGTAAAATAATATTTACCTAGTTGCAAAAAAACATTAACTTGTAAATCTTGTTGAATTGTTAACCTCATTCATCTCAATAGGTAATCTGAGTGGTACACTGATAAATATTTAATAACCACACTCAAAATGATTTTTTTTTTGTAAGTAAAAACAAATCTTGATTTTTTTAACATTTGTCAGTTTTTGTGGTGTAAATCCTCACGTGCTGGCCACTTCCAAGCTGCCAAGCTGACATTCTTGAACGTGAAGTATGGAAAACATGAATACTGAGGTGGACTGAGTAGGCTTCAACACAATCCTGGGTAAATCCATAATCACAGACTTTGCAAGCAATTATAATAGTTCCACACCAGGCATGTCTGCTTCTACTGTTATAACTTTCTATAATTATTTATAATTTTATGGTGTTTGTATTAATAAGCTTTTTAGAGACCATACGTGATGAATATGACATATAAACTAACCAAATAAACTAAGCATATAATTAATAAACAAAGTATCCAATCAAATAGCATCATCAATTTTAAGTTCTTCTTTACCTTTGCATCTATTTCTCTGCATTTTTCTCTCACAAAAATATTTCTCTGCTTCCTAGTGTCTACAGAAATTAAAATATAACATGTTTTAATAACTTGAGAATCATCTTGAGGTCATTGAAGATTTCTTGATGTGTCAAAAGTGCCAGACAGAGGTTATTATTCAATAAGTAAAGAATTTGGAGCACAAGAACGAGTGAGTGACGATAATATTCCATTGTTAGAAAATTACATTTTTGAAAAATGCAATAGTGAGAAAATCACCTTGACAAATAAATGTTCATGATTTTCATAGTTTTACTCATATGATCTTACAGCATTGCAGAAATGTCACTTGAAAGGGAATAGAACAAAGTCTACTAACCTAATTTTATCATAACAAAGAGTAATACAAATGTAGTCCAAAAATAGATAGGGTAATGGTATTCTTATTTTACTTTAATACAACCACATTTTCTATATTTAAAGTGAAGCCATAGCATAAGCCTCTCAAAATTTCACACTAAATAATATTTACTCCACATTAGATAGACATATATTTGTGTATTTTGAATCCTGTATTCCTCTGGCCTGAGAATAATTTGTGAATTATGCTTTCTTCCAACTTTACCTCCTTATACCTTCAAATCCACAGTCTGGACTTCATTATATCACCATCTCATACATTTTTTTAAAACTCTCCAGGTCCAGACCATTTTGTAGAGGGCTTGTCCTGGCCTTAAGTTTTAAAGGATTAAAATTCAATCTCATCCCAAATGCCTCGACTTATTCTCTATATTGCAATTCCTTCTAAAGCTAATTCCACTAACTCCAAGGTATGCTCAATTCTCTTTGCCCCAGTTTTGTTTATGGGCATTATTGCCATTGTTAAAAACATTTAACAAATTGGGTAACCTGGATGAAATGGACAAATTACTAAACACGTACAACCTATTGTGATGTACTTATGAAGAAAGAGAAAATAGTAACAGACCAATAGAGGATAATGAAATGGAATAATTAATAAAAAGTTTTACATCAAAGAAAAGCCCAGGACCTGCTGGCTTTACTACTGAGTTCTACCTGACATTTTAAAGAGAAGTAATGGCAATATTTCCCAAACTCTTACAAAAAATGAAAGAGGTGGGACTTCTTCCAAACACATTTTGTGAAGCCAGCATTATCTTGATACCAAAGAAAAGTAAGGACACAGTAAAAAAGAGAACCACAGGCTAGTTTCCCTGATGATATCCTTGATGAAGCTAGATTCAAAAATTCTCAACAAAATACTATCATCCTGAGTTCAACAACACACTAAAAATGTCACTCACTATAATCAAGTAGATTTCATTCTATTGTTGCCAGAATAATTTCACATAAATACATCAATAAATATAATACACCACATTAACAAAATGAAGGAAAGAAGCATATAATCAACTCAGTAGATGCAGAGAAAACATTTGGCAAATTAAACAGTCTTTGATGATTAAAAAACTCAGTAAATTAGGTAAAGAAGAAACAACACAATAAGGGATATGCATGACAAACCCACAGTTAACATAATATTCAATAGAAAAGAGTTAAAAACTTTTTCTCTAAGACATTGAAAGGACATTGATGACTACTCTTGTCGCTTAAAAAATTGTTTTATTTTAGATTCAGGCAGTACATGTCCAGGTTATTTACATGGATCTACTGTGTGATGGTGGAGATTGGACCGTTAGTGAATTCATCATCCAAATAGAGAACATTGTACCAATAGGCAATTTCTCAACCCTCACTTGCTTTCCAGCCTCCCCACTTTAAAAAGGTCCTGGTGTCTATTGTTTCCATCTGTATGTCCCTGTGTGACATTTGTTTAGGTCTCTCTTATAAGTGCGAACATTACTCTTGCCACTTCTATTCAACATAGCACTAGAAGTCCTAGCAAGAGCAATTAAGCAAGTAAAAGAAATAGGAGGCATTCAGGTTGGAAAACAAGAAATTAAATTTTTCCTGTGAAAAATGTGGAAATGTGGAAAACAAGAAATTAAATTTTTATATATTAAAATTTTATTATATATATATATGTATATATATATATAACCTTAAAGATGCCCCTGAAAATTTCTAGATCTAATAAACAAATTTAGTACAGTTGCAAGGTACAAAATCAATTTAAAAATCAGTAGTGTTTCTATACACTAAGAGCAAAGTATCTAAAACATAAATCAATAAAATAATTTTATTTACAGTATCAACAAAAATAAAATACTTAGAAATAAATTTAACTAAGGGGGTGAAATATCTCTAAAATAACAATTATAAAATATTTTTTAAAAGTTAAAGACAAAAATAAATGGAAAGATATCCTGTGTTCGTGAGTTGGAGTAGTTAACATCATTAAAATATTTATACTACCCGAAATGATCTACAGATGCAATGTAATCACTACCACATTACCAACAACAGTCTTCACAAAACTAGAAAAAGAATTCTAAAATTCATCTGGAGCCACAAAAACTTCAAATAGACAAAAGAATCTTGAGAAAAAAAAATAATGAAAACAAATACAAAGTCGTAGGCATCACACTGTCTGACTTCTAAATACACTACAACAGTACAGTAGTCAAAAAAGCAAGGAACTGACATAAAAATAGAGTAATGAAATAGAATAGAAAGCTCAGAAATAAATTCATGTATTTTTACCCAACTAATTCTTTGAAAGGGTCTTAAGATCACATAATTGGAGATTAAAAAATTGGGTAACATCTTATGATCATGGATCTGAAGAGTTAATATTGGGGAAATGACAATACTACCAACAAATACCCAACAAATCTATAAATTCAATGCAATTCAAAATACTGATGTCATTTTTCACAGTTGTAGGAAAACCAAAAAACAAAAAAAGTTTCCATCAATGAGGGAATAGACTAAAAAGAGTGGTATATATGGTGTGTGTGTGTGTGTGTGTGTGTGTGTATACATTTATACATCATATATATGTATATATGATGTATATATGATATATATGCATACATAAAGTGGGACACTACTTAGCTATCAAAAAAGAATGAAATGCTATCTTTTGAAGCAGCGTGGATGGAACTATAGGTCATTATATTAAGTGAAACATACCAGGCACAGAAAGACAAATATGTTTTCAGTCATATATGGGGGCTAAAATAATTGGTCTCATGGAAGTAGAGCGTATGATGAGAATTAGCAGAGGCTGGGAAGGGAAGCAAAGAACAAGTTCCAATCTTTGATTGCATGGTTAACAACAACAAACTGTTCAAGTAAAAAAAAGGAAAAAGAAAATATAGGGACCCCACAAATTTTATCCAAAGGGAAAACTTAAGCCTAGGAGTGAATTATGTACCACTGTCATTCTTATTCCCAGTCAGATAGCTGTAATTTCACAGCCCTGTGTCATAGCATTATATACATGCAAGATTTCCACAACTAACCCATATACCTCCCCAGATGGCCTCCCTCAAAAATTGGTCACAAGGAAATTCCTTGCTTTCCCCTCAATCTTCCAGGATATTTATCCCCCTACAAAACAGGCATCTGCCTGTTGTAATCCTGGGTCTGCAGCCTAAGTTTAACTCCTAAAATTAAATTCTTCTAAATATCACACTGACATTGCCAATAACAGGATTGTCTTCCTAGATACACAACAAGGATAAGATAAGATCAATCACTTTTCTGCTCATCCTTAGAGGGCTGCATGATTGACCCTTTCCTCTATTTCCACTTCTTAAATTTTTACAATGTTATATAAATAATAGATTTTCTAAGAGCTAATTCGAGTCTCACAATAATGTAATCTTTTGCCTCATTACCTTAACCTCCTCACGTTTTTCTCTCCTGTGTGATGTTTCCCTTGAAATGCTGAGTTCTCAAAACACTCTGACTTATGTTTTTGCTCTGGAAAGCACAGGTCACATATACTACTCTGACTTATGTTTTGGCTTGGCAAATTTTTAAACTTTGGCTCAATAAACCTCTACTGATTGAGACACTTGCCTCAGTCACTTTTACTTTTTTTGTTAACATGTATTTTAAAATTACTAGCAGAGAGGACTTGAAGTATTCCTAACACACCGAAATGATAACTACTCAGGGTGATGGATACCCTGATTCAATCATTACATATTTTGTACATATAACTAATACTCAAATGTACTCCATAAATACTTATAAATATTGTGTATTAATACAACACATTTTAAAAGAACACACAATGAAAAAGGATCATCTCTTCAATAAATGAAGTGGAGAAAAATGACTATCTTTGTGTAGAAGAATGAAAATGGACATTTATCTCAAACTATATACAAAAATAAACTCAAAATAATTGCAAGACATAAACTATGAAACTGTTAGAGGAAAGCATTAGGAGAAAAGCTCCATAACATTGGTCATGGAAATAACTTTTGATATGACATTAAAGGCACAAGCACCAAATGCAAAAAAACAGACAATTAGATTCTATCAAATTAAATGTTCTGCACAGCAGAGAAAATAATCAAGAGTGAAGGGACAACTTACAGAATGGGAGAAAGTGTTTACACACTATTTTCTGATAAGGAATGGTATCCAAAATATGTAAATAAGTCCAACAGCTCAATAGCAAGACAACAAATCACCTGATTTAAAAATAAGCTAAGAATATGAATAGATATTTAGCAAAAGAAGACATGTAAATAGCTAACTGGTATGTATGTGTACATACTAATCATCAATTTCATGCATCAACCAGGAAATGTAAGTTAAAACCACAATGAGATACCACTTAACACCTGTTAAATGGCTATTATCAAAAAGACAAAAATAACACATGGTATCACAGATGTGAAGAAACCAGAAACCTCATACATCATTGATGAGATTGTAAATTAGCATAGCCATTATGAAAAACAGTATGGTGATTCCTCAAAAAACTCATAGCCAAACTATCATATAATTCAGCAATCCCATGATGGGTCTATATCCAAAGACAACAAAATTGCTATGTCAAAGAGATGTTTGCACTCCATGTTTATTGCAGCATTATTCACAGTAGCCAAGATAATTAACCAACCTAAATGTCCATCAGTGGATGAACTAATAAAGAAACTGTTGCATATTTACACAATAAAATACTATTCAGTCACAAGAAAGAAGGAGGTTCTGCCATTTATGACATCATGGATGAACCCAGAAGACAATATATTAGCTAAAATAAGGCCGGCACGGAAGATAAATAACACATGCTCTCACTCATGTGTGGCATATAAAAAGTTGATTAAATAGAGCTAGAGAGCAGAATGTTGAGTAGCAACAGCTGAGGTATTTGGTGTAGGGGGATATTTGGGAGTAATATTGGATAAAGGATACAAAATTTGGGTAAGATTGGAGAAATAAATTTAAGAGATATATTTTACAACATAGTGACTATACTTAATAAAAATATATTGTATTCTTTAAAAATAGGGAGAGGGGATGTTTAGTGTTCTCACCCCAACTCACTGACCATGATATCAAGTAATAAGTTAATTAGCTGGATTCATTATTCATAATGTATATATACATATATATAGTATATATACTTTATGTTATACAGAAATACATACAATTTTATCTGTCAATTAAAAATATTTTCTAAAAGAAAAAATAGAAAATATCATAGTTTGTCTTCTATTGCTGTGACACCAGAGACTGCATAAATTTTCGAGGGAAGAATATTTAGCTCACCATTCTGAAGACAGAGAAGTCCAAGATCAAGTGGCTGCATCTGGTCAGCTTCTGGAAAGAATCTCATAGGTCATTGTATTAGGTTGGTGCAAAAGTAATTGCAGTTTTTTTGTCACTGAAAGTAATAGCAAGGTGGAAAAGAAGGATGGGAAGCGGGCCCATGCCAAGACAGCAAACATGAAGGGCAGTCTCAAGCATATTTAAGTCACAGCAGTACTGTGATTTATGTTGCCATTAACAGGAGAAAAAACAGTGCTCATTTCCAAAGATATAAAATATAAAAACGGTAAGAGATAGGATTATAAAAAAGAATTATTGTGTAAAAGGTTTCTGACCATTGGAATTGTAATAGATGGAGACATAGTTTGAAAGACAGTAAGTGACATAAATAAATAATAAAATCTATAGATAAATAAGTAGATCGATGATGGATGATTAATAGTTATATAAAAAGAACAGAATTCACATGTTATTTCAAAGAATAGACTTAGGAAATAAGATGAAATTATTTAAAACTCACATAAATAAAGGATATTAAAAAGGTGAACTCTTGCTCACTCTCTCTTCCCATCTCTAGCCCATAGAGTAGGACAATGAATTTTCTATAACTAAATTATTAAAATAAAACTAAAATAGCTATTTTTAAAATTTGTGTTACGTACAAGAAATTTCTAAAATATGGAACAGTTTGTACTACATAATCTTTAAAGTTCTTTTTAAGTCCAAAAGACTGTCAATTGCAACATGGTTACTACATGGGTATAAACATCAAAACACTACACATTCTTTCTTAATCATTCAAGTCTTTGAAACCTTGAACAAATGATTGTTCAGGAGGTTAATATTAGACAATAATGAAGAGCAAACCAGGACTTCAAGTTAGTGTTAGAAAAAAATCTTCAAATTTGAAGAGTCAGGCTGGGCACAGTAGCTGATGCCTAAAATCTAAGCACTTTGGGAGGCTGAGGCAGGTGGATCACTTGAGTTCAGGAGTTTGGAATAATCCTGTCTAACATGGTGAAACTACGTCTCTACTTAAAAAGCAAAAATTAGCTGGGTGAGGTGGCGGATGCCAGTAATCCCAGCTACTATGGAGAATGAGGCAGGAGTCTAGCTTGAACCCAGGAGGCAGAGTGAAGTTAGGTGAGATCATACCATTGTACTACTCCCTCCAGGCTGGCTGACAGAGGGAGTCAAAAAAAAAAAATTCAATGTCTGTCAAGTGAAGATGAATTTTTTTCAGCAATCTATGGAAACAAAGCTAATATATGGTGCATTGGTGTAAATTATATAAAATATGTATTCAATCTTGGAATTTTTAGTTTGAATAAGAAAAAAATTGATTCAAGTAACAGATGAGCTAAATTAGAAGACTGTGCTCACTAGTCACTGATTTCCTTTTTCCCTCATGAATGCCAGTAATTACCTAATATACTTCTTAGTGTGTCAGCTTTTGTGTTACATTTTTTAAATGTAATACATTTTGTGGTACAACTTCAGAAATTTTGTATTAATTTTGGTCTCTGGCTGGTTTTACAAATATATTTTCTTTTTCTTTGCCTCCAAAATGTTCTTCCAAAATAAAGCCATCATTTCAGGCATTAGCCATCACATTCATATCAAGAACAGATTTATTATAGAATAATGCATAATGGTTTGTTTTTATTTTCTTTAAATGTCATCATTTTTTGGTTCTCTGCATTCTAAAATAATTTGCTCATCGTTAGACAGTTAAACAATTGAAACTCATGAAAATTTATAATGATGACTTCAAGATTAAAAAGTTTGGACGTCTTGAATGATCCTTTAGAACAGGAATCTGCATGGGACAAACCTGGCCAAGACAGGTAGTTTATTTTCAGCCTAAGGCTGTTTTCCATGCTACAGTCGTTCATGTGAGTAGTTGCGAAATAAACTGGATGACCCACAAAGCTGAAAATACATATTGAAATGGTTACTGACTCTAATTTAGAGGGTAGCACTCAGAGGAGTCTTTTAGACAATGGTGTCTGCAGGACTATTCTATGAACCTGCTGGATAGACGAGGGTGGACATAGCCATCCTTCCTGTTAACGAAGAATAACAACACTGTTGGCACTGGGTCCATCATATTTGGATCTACATGGCAGTTTTTAGATGAATATTGGGGCTCCTCAACCTATATTTACATACCTTAGAAAGTGGGTCTTGTAGAAACTCACAATCTCAAATTAGATTTTTTAAGAATTTCACTGAATTACAAAAACTTCAAATCTCTCTCCTGTGATACTTGCTCTAGGATGCACAGCTCTCTCTCCTACCCCTTCTCTCCCTCAATAGACACTCAATGTGCAAAATTAAACAGATGTTCACCAATGTCTAACACTCTTGTGCTGTATTTCATGGTTCTATTTGTTAAAGTTCAATTAGGGAAATAGAGAACTATGAGTTTCTTGAAATAGTAAATGGCATAAGATTTTATAGGTTGAAATTGGATCTCCTGCAATTGAGAAGAGTGTTGGAGACGTAAAGCTAAGACGGGAAATGAGGGAAGCCCTCATCCGCATGAAGCTTACAAGAGCGTATAGCTGAGGAATAGTAACAGAAGGACATGGTCAAAGTTGTTGACTCTCCGTTGTTACTCCCTCTGCGCGTTGCTGAAAAACACCTGTTGGTGGGCTTGAATCATCATTGTTCATCAAGCTGGCAATTGAGAATTAGAACAAGATAGAAAGAAGCTGAAAACAAGAATGATCTGGAGTTGCCAGACTACTCTGCACTGGTTCCTCATCAAGCAAGAGTTAGCAGAGCTTCCTGGCTGCTGCTTTATCATGCAGATTTTTCTCATGAGCATAGGTAACCTGAAATCCTACATGGAAGAGGATGCTGGGAAACAGGTAAAATACAACTAAGTTGAAACAGTCTTAAATCATTACACTGTGTTTGAAAGAGGAATACAATTTACAAATATTTTTAGATAAATTTGTCTGTGTATATAATACTTCAACCAAATACATGTTTCAGACTGATTTAGAAAATCTACTGGCAGAAGGAGGTTTTTATAATATCAGATCAACCAAGAAGATACATGATAAAAAGATGTTAGAAATTTTCCTAAATGCCTGTATTAATCACAAAAGAGTCAAGATAGAGTAATACATCGTTCTAAAGTTCTGATTGCATGTTTTCAAGTCTCTAAAAAAAAGTACTATCATTAACTTTCAAGGAGAGAGAAAATATAACCAATCATTAGTTACAAAAATGGTATTTCTATTTAATGGTAAAATTTCTTACACGGTCTTGACCCTTATTTAAAAGAAGTGTTTCTCTTCTCCTCAGTAAATGACCAGTATAGTTAATCAACTATATTTCTATTCAACATTTATGTTTTAGAGTAATCATGTTTCTTAATTTGAAAATAAAGGTAACTGAAAGTAAGAGAGAAAATTGTAGACATTCTAACTTATGCTTACATTGTAAGTTCAACACAATTATGAAGATTTTGGAAACAAAACATATTCTTGTACATGTGGGCAGACCTCACCTCTTAATAGAGTGGCAATTTATGCATTTGATTTAGGGAATATGGGGAAGGTGGAAGACTAACTTTTCTATTATAATTCTTCACTGTATCTGATTACTAACATGCACAATTAGCCATTTATTTATTAAACTTAATATTTTTTGCCCCATTGAAATTGAAACATATTCAGAAGTAGAATCTAATAGTATACATGTTCTCAAATGTATTATTCATACATTTCATTTATTCATTCATGCAGATATTTATCAAATATGAAAATGCCTTAAAAGTGTGGGGGCCAGTTTATGAGGAGGCATAATGAAAAGAAAGAGTCAGAAAAAAATAAATGAAGATAAATTATGAACAGTTTACTTTTTATAGCATGGTTTACCCACAGTGGCTATCTATCAAACACATCTATGTAGAAGAAAATCCACACGGTAAAAACTACAATGAAGGTGTCTTTATAGAAAACATCTACTTTTTCTGAGTGTTTTTTTGTGAGGAACTTGGCTAAAGAAAAATGATTGCATAAAGAACTTAGAGTTCTACTAAATATCTTTCAAATGCTCCACATTGAAACTGTTCACTTCAAGCCAGAACTAATGTGTGGCTATATTTTAAATGCCAGAGTTATATAATAATTCTAAAATATTGATTCTATATCCAGTCTGCAAATACCTGCAAAGTAAATGTACTCAAGGAAACTCATTGAACAGAGTGTTCGTGGATTTCAATTTTCTGTAACTGGATGTTATTCATTGATCTTTTTACCAGCTTTTTTACCACTATGCTGCAATGTTGATTAAAGAGAATTGTGATTTTAGGTGTGGTATTGCTATTTTCTCTTTCTAAGAAACAGAAAATATCATTGCTATTTATTTTGCAAAGGGCCTGAAATGTGTGGGGTGACAAGAAATCCACCCACCTTTTTATTATGTTCAGCAGCTGCACATAAACATTATGTTAAGGGACTCTAACTATTATCAATCGTAATGTTATTTCCAAACCAATTTCTAGTGTAGTGCATTGCACTACATATCCCTCCGTTATTCCTGCTGTGAACAGAGATGGACTAGGTAAAATAATACTTAAAAAGCAAAGTGATAATATGTTAAGTAGAAACACACAAATATATAAAATGAAAATGCAAAAATAAATCCTATGAATTGTGGACTTTTTCCAAAGAATTGTTCAATGAAAAACAGCATTTAACAAAAAAAAATTGATTTTAATTAGTCTTGATGAAAATGCATTCTTTACAATAGTCTATTTCACAATTTATGTATGCTATTTAATGTAATCTGATTTTTAATATTATTTTAAAGTTTACCTTTTATACTATATACTGTGTTTCTACACTAATTCCTTATTAATGATCAACACACTTATGCAGTATCTGCTAGGAAAATCTTTTTCTTTTCTTTTTTTTTTTGCATCTGTATTTTGCATTTTGCATTTGCATCTGTATCCATTATTGATAATTGTCTTTGGCTGTAGAAAAAGCTATCTTATTCAAAGATGCCGAGGGGCAGCCTGTGGCAAATGACCAATGGGATAGAATGGCTTAAAGATCCAGCCCTTTGCTTTAGTTTGAGAGACCTCTGTGGGGCTTCCCAACTATAAGATTGGTAGTTGCTAGAATTGTAACCACATTTCCGGTCAGCTTCTTCTGGCCAATCCTATCTACCTTACTCCCTTGCAGATTTCTCTCTTGAGTTCTTTCTACAATAAACTTTCTGAACAGAGTTCTGTTACAAGTGTGATGGTTAATATTATGTGTCAACGTCACTATTCTATGGTGCTCAGTGTTGTATGGTTAAGTATCACTCTAGATATTGCTGTTGAGGTATTTTTAGATATGATTAATATTTAATCAGCAAACTTTGAGTAAAACCAATTAACCTCTGTAATGATGGTGAACTTCACTGAATCAGTTGTAAACCTTAGAGAAAAGCCTGGGGTCACCTGGAAGGAATTCTGCCTCTGGACTACCTTTGGATTCAAAACTGCAACATTAACTCTTGCAGGAATATTCTGATAGCCAGCCTGCCTTATAGATTTTGGATTTGCTAATTTGCACAATTGCCTGAGCAAATTCTCAATCTCTCTCTCTTACACACACACATGTGCACAGACACACACACGCACACACACACAAACACACACTATTGATTTTGCTTCTGGGGAGAACCTTGACTGATACAAATTTTGGTACCAAGAAAGGTCCCACAGAACAGAATCTTAAGGATGAGGTTTTAGGAATTCATTTTGGGGTTTCTAGAGTTGGTCTAACCTTACTAATAATTATATCATTAGATTAGAATTAAAGTTACTAATAATTCTTTCAAGTAGCAATGAGAGCACTTAAAAATCTATGGCATGTCATGGCAATGGAGAGGCACTGAATGTCCCCATTGGATGTCACCACTGGAGATGCACTAAATGTTAGCATTGGATGTCACCACTGGTGATGCACTAAATGTCACCATTGGATATCACCGCTGGAGATGCACTAAATGTCACCATTGGATGTCACCGCTGGAGATGCAGTAAATGTCACCATTGGATGTCACCGCTGGAGATGCACTAAATGTCCCCATTGGATGTTACCGCTGGAGATGCACTAAATGTTAGCATTGGATGTCACCACTGGTGATGCACTAAATGTCACCATTAGATATCACCGCTGGAGATGCACTAAATGTCACCATTGGATGTCACCGCTGGAGATGCACTAAATGTCACCATTGGATGTCACCGCTGGAGATGCACTAAATGTCACCATTGGATGTCACCGCTGGAGATGCACTAAATGTCACCATTGGATGTCACCGCTGGAGATGCACTAAATGTCACCATTGGATGTCACCGCTGGAGATGCACTAAATGTCACCATTGGATGTCACCGCTGGAGATGCACTAAATGTCACCATTGGATGTCACTACCGGAGATGCACTAAATGTCACCATTAGATGTCACTGCTGGATACTCCTAATCAAACACTTTTAAGAAGCACAGTTCAGGTAACTATGTGTTTGTTAGCTTTTAACATTTCTGTCAAATTAACAAGTATAATGCAATTGGCGGGTTGTAACTAATTGCAGTAGACAAAATGAGGAAAGAGAAGAATGAGCTCAGGGATTTAAATTCTCAATTCAAACTCTGCACAGATGACTTGAAAATTTCTATATCTTCTATGTAAAAACAAAATTATTTTTTATCTCCTATAGCTACAGAGCTGAGATTGCTGAAAACCAAACCCAGAGTTTTATCCTGCAAATGGTGGAATAACAGCATCAGTTGTATTTCTAAACTTGCAGAGTGTCTACTGTTAAAGTGAAGGCATTGAGTAGAAAAATGTGTTTTTTTTTTTAATTGTACATTAGGTTCTGGGGGACATGTGCAAATCATGCAGGATTGTTGCATAGGCACATACATGGGCAAGGTGGGTTGCTGCCTCCATCCCCCCATCACCTGAATGGTTTCCTAAAAATGCTTTTCTCCAAAGTCTGAGTAGAGCCTCTCCACATACGAACCTCTACATTCCACTAAATCTTCCCAGTAGAAGCAACTGTACCACCTCTGTCTGAGGATAAATCACAGTTTGACCAAGGAATCTATAATGGCTGTTTCTGTTGTAGTTGCCTTGAAACACAGTACTAATTCTCCTCAGGAACCACGCGACTTCTGTTTCCTTGTAGTCACAAAACTGGTTGTAAATACCAGTAGATCCTTCAGGTGAGATATATGGCCCATGAAGAGTTATACTACAATTTACAAGAAGTATTTAATTTAATGATTTATACAGAATGAAATATGGAGCACATGTCTGGGAATGGATAATTGTGAAATGGATATAAGTTTGGCCACATGTATTTCTATTTTCTCACTTAGAAAAAATTCTGAACTTAGTGGTATAGTTCAACACAAGCTGCATAGTGAGTTACAAAGGACTTTAGCAATACTTTTAGTAGATTGGCTAAAACATGGGCCTACACAAAATGAAGTCTAAATTCCAGAACTGCCTTGGCATACTACAGAAGAGAAAACTAAAATGCTAAGGGAGAAGGGAATTTTAGAGTAGCCTTATCACACAAGACCTGCTCATTGGTACCAGGAGGGTACAAAGGACACAACTTTCAGTACAACTGCAAGAAATACATTTGTGACAGTCATGCTAGCATTGTTGAAGATTTCTGTAGTTTTTCTTCCTGAAGATTATAAATTACAATGATAACTTCTAATACTGAATTAAAACACCTAAATGCAATGGAAATAACTGAATCCCTGGGGAGGAGAGGGCAAATGGTGGCACATAGTTTCAGAGGTAAGGTTTATTACTGTAATTGACAGCAAAGTTAATACAGTAATCAGAATAGTATGACTAAAAGAGACCTATGGCATTGCTTATTGATGTTCCTAGAAGTGAAAGAAGTGGGCATTCACTGAATGCTTACTTAGTTTATATATGCAAAGAAATCTAGGTCAACTTAAACTCTATCTTAAATTATATAAACAGGAATTCATGCCCCCTTCAATCAATTCTCAGACTTGAGTCTGTTTACAGATTCAAAACCACGTGAATGAAGAAAGACCAGGTTTCCTTGAAGAAACATGCTACTACACTGCCAAAAATGTGTGCTGCTAATATTTCTTCCAGTCCTTCCCCAAAGGAACTTATAACTTTTTGCCAGGTGATTGTGCTTTAGGCAAAAGAAAATAATCAGACTTCGGGGGAACTACTTGACACTGTCTGTGAAATGTTGATTCAAAAGACAAAATTCTCTATAGTCCCCTGGTAAGAGTAGGAGCTTCTGGAGGTGAGATAATAAAGTTTTAACAGACCTATCTTCTGGTAGTTTAGTGGGTCACTGAACACATCTTGTGGTCATTTTGTCAGTTGTGGAAATCACAGTTAGAATAGATACACTATAAACTGGTAGAATGTCCACCTTAGTTCCCTGACCAGTGGTGCGAGTACTGTCATGGTGAGAAATGAAAGTGAAAGCTTCTAGAACTGCCTCTACATAAGGAAATAAACAAAAAGGTCTCCACGTTTTCTGGAGACCTTTCAGAAATTAATGCCACTATTCAAGACTTAAAGTATATAAGGGTACTGATTCCCACTACATTTATATTCAACATACATATTTGAACATGTTCTTAAAACAGGTGGATCTTGGAAGATGACAGGAGATTATTGCAGGCTTAGTCAAGTGATGACTCCAATTTCTGCTGCTGTATCAGATATAGTTCAATTGCTTGAGCAAATTAACACAACTACTTGTATTTCGTATATTGTTATTGATCTAGAATATCCTTTTTTCTCGATACCACTTAGTAAAGACCATCATGAACAGTTTGCTTTTAGCTGGCAAGGCCAGTAATTCACATTTGCTAACTTACCTCAAGGATATAACAACTCTCCTGACTTAAGTCATAATTTAGTCTGAAGGATATATGTAATCTTTCCCTCCCACAAGATATCACACTGGTCCATTATATTAGTGACATCATCCTGATTGGACCTAATGAGCAAGAAGTAGCAACTACTCTACATTTATTGGTAAGAACTTTGCATGTCAGAGTATGAGAAAGAAATCTCATAAAAATCTGGGAGTCTTATAACTCAGTGAAATTTTGGGGGACACTGTGGTATGGGATATACCACATTGAGATATGCTTTCTAAGGTGAAGAAGAAGGAGAAGAAACAATCACTATAACTCTTAGCCTTTTTAGATTTGAGCAGGCAATATATTTATCACTCAGATGTGCTACTCTGGTTTATTTACTGAGTGACCTAAAAAAGCTGCAAGTTTTGAGTGAAGTCCAAAACATGAGTAGGTTCTGCCACAGTTTCATATTGCTGTACATGCCACTATGCCAACAGGGCCATATGCTCCAGCATATTCAATGGGGACTGAAGTGTCAATGGCAGAGGGGAATGATGCTTGGAGCCTTTGGCCGGTCTCTACAGGCAAATTGCAGTGCAGGAACTTAGGATATTGGAACAATACCTGCCATCCTGTATGCATAACTATTCTTCTTTGGATGAATAGCTTTTGGTTTACTATTGTGCCTTAGTAGAGACGTAATGCTTAATTGTGGGCTGCCAAGTTATCATGCAAACTTAGCTACCCTTTGTGAACTTGGTATTTTCTATCCCACCCAGCCATAAACTTGGGCATGTATGGCAGCATTCCATCATAAAATGGAAGTGGTATATTCATAAAAGATGGGGCTCAAAAGGCCCTGAGGCACAAGTAAGTTGTTAATACATGAAGAAAAGCCCTAATACTCAGAGTTCCCACTCCTGCTAGATTACATTTTGTCAGTCTGTACCTATGGCTTCATGGATAGTTTCCTAAAATCAACTGATAAAAGAAGAGAACTTGGGCGTATTTTACAGATGATTCTGCATAATGCCCAACAGTCAGCAGTTTCAGACCAAAGTCTCTGTCTTTCTGGGCGTTTCTGAAAGACACCAGTGAAGACAATTTCTCCCAGCAGGCAGAACGTCAGACAGCTTACCTGGTTGTTACTCTGGCTTGGAAAGACAGAGAACAAATGAAAAACTGAAGATATTTGTAGCCTATGTGAATGCTCACTAAAGGGTGCAATCCGTAGAGGAGAATTTTAATCATTAAGTGTTTAGAACAAACTATTTGTGGATGCAAGTCAGCGTTTTTCCCCAACCACTCATGCTTTTTTTTTTGTTCTCAATGGGCTAATGAATAATGTTTTTTTGTAATACTTAGCACAGCTACTAAGAAAATAACTCAATATATAAAGTAAAAGAAACAACAAAGTTTGGCTTTAAATTTCTATGATAGAAAGTATTTGTTTTACACAAAAGAATTCATTAATGAATATCTTTTTAATCCTAGAAGACATGTAAAATTCATATGCCAAATAGTAGGTTTGTCATTTTAAGTGATAATTATATTAAAAATATGAATTCAACTCTCCATTAAAGTTTGAGATTGTCAGAATGGATTTTAAACAAACAAAAAAACTCACATTCAACTATATTCTGTTTAAAGTTATCTCTCTTAAGATTCAGAATGCAAATACGTCAAAAGGAATAAGAAAAAATTTTTTGTAAAGTGTAACAAAATAATGATTCATTGGCTACACTAACATCATATAAAATGAACTTTAAGACAAAAGCGATTATGTATTTGAACAAGAACGATGTATAATGAAACAGGGTAAAACCATCAAGAAGATACAATAATTGCAACCAATAATAGAGCCACAAAGTTAATGAAGTAGAGTGACATAATTAAAAAAAGAAATATCGGCCGTGAGCGGTGGCTCAAGCCCGTAATCCCAGCGCTTTGGGAGGCCGAGGTCGGCGGATCACGAGGTCAGGAGATCGAGACCACCCTGATCAACATGGTGAAACCCGTCTCTACTAAAAATACAGAAAAAAAGTAGCTGGGCATGGTGGCGCGTGCCTGTGGTCCCAGCTACTCGGGAGGCTGAGGCAGGAGAATTGCCTGAACCCAGGAGGCGGAGGTTGCAGTGAGCCGGGATTGTGCCATTGCACTCCAGACTGGGTAACAAGAGCGAAACTCCGTCTCAAAAAAAAGAAAGAAAGAAAGAAAGAAATATCCACACAGCAATTACACCTGGCGATTTCAATACCCAACTTGGAACAATAGTTTTAACAACTAGACAGAAGGTCCAAAAAATAAGAGAAAGCTTGAATGACAATAAACCATCAAATAGATCTGACAGATATATGTCAAACATTCAACCCCCACAAAAGAGCAGAGCACACATTTTTCGAAAGGGAACATGAAACATTCTTCAGGACAGACTATTTGTTAGGCTGTAAAACAATTAATATTAAATGTAAAATGATTTAAATCATACAGAATATGATTTTAGTCCACTATAAAGTAAAATCTAGAAATCACTAAGAGAAAGATTAGAAAATTCACAATTATGTGTATCTTCAACAGCACACTCCAAAATAATCAATGGGTCATATAAGAAATCAAAAGAGGGCCGGGTGTGGTGGCTCACATCTGTAATCCCAACACTTTGGGAGGCTGAGGCAGGTGGATTACTTGAAGTTGGGAGTTCGAGACCAGCCTGACCAATATAGAGAAACCCTGTCTCTACTAAAAATACAAAATTAGCTGGACATGGTGATGCATGCCTATAATCCCAGCTACTCTGGAGGCTGAGGCAGAAGAATTGCTTGAACCTGGGAGGGACAGGATATGACGAGCCAAGATCGCAGCATTGTACCTCAGCCTTGGCAACAAGAGTAAAACTCTGTCTCAAAAAAATCCCCAAAAACAAAAATCAAAGGCAATATTTAAAATTTAGAAAATGCTCTAAGATGTCAAAAACAAAAATGCAACACAAAACTAATGGGAATTTCTGTTCAACAGTGCTAGGAAGGTTTATAACTCTCAATGTCCACAAATGGTTTGCTCTAACTATTAAACTCATTGTTGAATTTTATGAAATCTTTTAAAAAGGATGAAGAGCGACACTTCTTAAGCTCCGCAAAAACATAACAAAAACAGAACACTTACTAACTTTATAATTTTATAAAGCCAAAATTACCCTGATTTCAAGGATAAACAAAGACTTGATGAAACAAAGTAAAACAAACAAACAAAAAAGCAGACCAATATGCTTTATAAACACAGAGAACTTTTTAACAAAATTCAAGTGCACTAAGTCCAATAGCTTATCAATAGAATTATACATTATCCCAAGTAAAATTTCTTCCAGGAATGCAGGCCTTGTTTCACATATTAAACTCTGTTAATAAAATACAACCTGACAGTAGAATGAAGACAAATAAGATAATCACAAATGCAGAAAAAAACTGATAAAATCTAACACAGTATTTTCATTATAAAATCTCACAACAAATTAGGAAGAGAAAAAATTCCCTAAACATAATAAAAAGCATGGATGAAAAACACCAGAGGTTGTACCATATCAAAAAAGGAAAAACTGAAAGATTTTCCCCTAAGGTCAGGGAGAAGACAAATATGCTGACTTTTGCCACCACTATTCAACACTGCAGAAGTTCTAACCAGAAAAACTAGGTATGAAAAAGAAATAAAAGCCATCCAAATTGAAAAGCAGGAGGTAAAACTTTTGCTATCTGAAGAGAACATGATCATGGTATGGAAACTACCGGATATAATCTACCTAAAAATCTAACAGGGCTAATAAACAAGTTTAACAAAATTGCAAGATATAAAACAAGTATACAAATATTAGCTTTATTTTTATAAACTAACACTAAACATTTCAAAAATTAATGCAACAAACCTATTTTATAATAGCATCAAATATAATAAAATTCTCAGAAAGAAACAAATAAATAAAAGGCTTATACCCAAAAGCTACAAAATAGCTGAAAATTTTTTGTTCTCCCAAAATTCATTCACATGATCAATAATGTGAATATATTAGGAGATGTAGCCTTTGGCACTTAATTCGGTCATAGGGCAGAGCTCTCACAAATGAGCTTAAGGCCCTTGTGAAACGAATCGGAAACAGTTGCCTTGCCCCTTTTACTATGTGAGGGCACAGGTAAAAGGAATGTATGGTTTGGCTGTGTCCTCACCCAAATATCAATTTGAATTGTATCTTCCGGAATTCCCATGTGTTGTGGGAGGCACAGAGGAAGGTAATCTAATCATGGGGTTCAGTCTTACCCATGCTATCCTCATGATAGTGAATTAGTTTCACAATATATGATGGTTTTATCAGGGGTTTCTGCTTTTGCTTTTTCCTGATTTTTCTCTTGTTGCCATGTAAGAAGTGTCTTTTTCCTCCGGCTGTGATTCTGAGGCCTCCCAAATCACATGGAACTGTAAGTTTAATTAAACCTCTTTTTTTCCCGCAGTCCTCAGTATGTCTTTACCAGCAGCATGAGAATGGATTAGAAGAAGACTGGGTGCAGTGGCTCATACCTGTAATCCTAGCACTTTGGGAGGCCAAGGTGGGTGGATCACCTGAGGTCAGGAGTTCAAGACCAGCCTGGCCATCATGGTGAAGCCTCATCTTTATTTAAGAAAAGAAAAGAAAAGAAAAGAAAAGAAAAGAAAAGAAAATGGACTAGTATAGTAAATTGGTACCAGGAGAGGGATGTGGCTGAAAAAATAACCAAAAATGTCGAGGTGACTTTGGAACTGAAAACAAAAAGACGTTGGAACAGTTTGGACGGCTCAGAAAAAGACAAGAAAGTGTGAGAAAGTTTGGAACTTCCTAGAGACTTGTTGAATGGCTTTGCACAAAATGCTGATGGCAATATGGACAATAAGGTCCAGGCTGAGATGGTCTCATATGGAGATGAGGAACTTGTTGGGAACTGGAGTAAAGGTGACTCTTGTTATGTTTTAGAAAAAAGACTAGTGGCATTTTACCCCTGCTCTAGAGATTTGGGGAACTTTGAACCTGAGGAAGATGATTTAGCAGAAGAACTTTTTAAGCTGTAAATCATTCAAGAGGTGACTTCAGTGTAGTTAAAGGCATTCAGTTTTATAAAGGAAGTAGAGCACAACAATTTGAAAAATTTGTCGGCTGACTATGTGATAGAAAAGAAAAATCCATTTTCTGGGAAGAAATTCATCCGGCTGCAGATATTTGTATAAGTAGTAAGGAGCCTAATGTTAATCCCCAAAAGCATGGGGAAAATATTTCCAGGCTATATGGCAGGCCCTCTCATCACAGGCTCAGAGGCCTGGGAAGAAAAAAAGTGGTTTCACAGGGCAGGCCTGGGTTCCGGTGTTGTATGCAGCCTAGGAGCTTGGTGCTCTGTGTTCCAGCCACTCCAGCCATGACTGAAAGGGGCAAATGTACAGCTTGGGCTATGGCTTCAGATGGTGGAAGCCTTAAGCCTTGGCAACTTCCATGTGGTGTTGAGCATGTCGGTTCACAGGAGACAAGAGTTGAGATTTGGGAACCTTGGTCTAGATTTCAGAAGATGTATGGAAATGCCTGGATGTGAGGGCCAAAGTTTGCTGTAGGGGCAGAACCCTCAGGGAGAACCTCTGCTAGGGCAGTGCAGAAGTGAAATATGGGGTCGGAGCCCCCGCACTGAGTCCCTACTGGGGCACAGTCTAGTGGAGCTCTGAGAAGAGGGCCACTGTCCTCCAGAACCTACAATAGTGGATCCACTGACAGCTTGCATTGTGAGCCTGGAAAAAGCCACAGACACTCAATGCCAGCTAGTGAAAGCAGCCAGGAGAAAGTCTTTACCCTGCAAAGCTATAGGGGTGAAGCTGCCCAAGACCATGGGGGTTCACCACTTGCATCAGCATGACCTGGATGTGAGTCCTGAAGTCAAGGAGATCATTTTGGATGTTTAAGATTTTACTGCCCTGCTGGATTCTGGACTTGCATGGGCCCTGTAATCCCTTTGTTTTGGCCAATTTCTCCCATTTGGAATGGCTATGTTTACCCAATGCCTGTACCCCCATTGTATCTAGGAAGTGACTATCTTACTTTTGATTTTGTAGGCTAACAGGTGGAAGGGACTTGCCTTGTCTCAGATGAGACTGTGGACTGTGGACTTGGGCTGAATGCTGAAATGAGTTAAGACTTTGGGGGACTGTTGGGAAGGCATGATTGGTTTTGAAATGTGAGGACATGAGATTTGGAGAAGGCAGGTTTGGAATGACATGGTTAGGCTGTGTCCCCACCCAAATCTCCACTTGAATTGTATCTCCCAGAATTCCCACCTGTTGTGTCGGGGACCCAGAGGGAGGTAACTGAATCACAGGCCAGTCTTTTCTGTGCTATTCTGGTGATAGTAAGTTTTCACAAGGTCTGATGGTTTTATCAGGGGTTTTCACTTTTGCTTCTTCCTCATTTTGCTCTTGCTGACATCAGGTAAGAAGTGCTTTTTACCCGCTCCCATGATTCTGAGGCCTTCCCAGTCATGTGAAACTGTAAGTCCAATTAAACATCTTTTTCTTCCCAGTCTTGGATACGTCTTTATCAGCAGTGTGAAAACAGACTAATACAGGAACTGACTGTAAAGTAAAAAGCAGACATCCAGAACGGTGAGAAATACATTTTGTTGTTTATACGCCACCCAGTTTATGGTATTTCGTTGTAACAGCCCATATAAACTAAAACAGAAATTAAAGAATTGCTGGTGTTTTGGCTTTAGGTAGACAAAGAACAAAAAGAGCATTCTCCTTATCTTTTATCAAATTGGTGGCACAAACTGCCTTCCTATATAAATTTAATTCAGAATATATCATAACTCATAATCCTTAGAGCCATAGAGAGACAGTTTAGCCTAATCTCACCCAGGAATGCTCTTGTTTTCAGGGACCTAGCAAAAATAAGGCATAGTCCCTCAGGAGAAACTCACATAAAGCTTAACTATGAACATTATTATTATTATCATTATTATTTATAATTTTTATTTTTATAGAGACAGGGTCTTGCTATGTTGGCAAAGCTGGTCTCAAACTCCTGGACTCAAATAATCCTCTCACCACAGTCTCCCAGTTTACTGGAATTACAGTCATGAGCCACTCCACTACATCCATCCTTCAAACATTTGTTTGAGGTCATATTTGTACACAATAAAAAATAAATACAAGAGGTATGCAATACATGTTATGTTTACTGAATGATAAATAAATTAAGCAAGAAGAATCTGACTGCATACAAATGCAATGTTAAAGGTATTGCTAAGAGAAGATAAGTTTTAAAAAATGTTTTAGATAGGTTAAACTGTAAGAGCAGGCTAGAAACAAAAGGTAGTTGCTCTGAAATTTATGTGTGTTTGTGGTGGGGGTGTAAATATATAGATTAAATAGTAATTTCAGCTTTGTAAAACATCAATGCTAATTTACATGTTCAGGAAATGACATTTTAAACAAAGGAGTTTTTCTCTTACTGGGTTATGAACAATGATTAATACCTGAGCACATCTAATAAAAGAGAGGCAATAAAATCTAAGAAAAAAAATGATTTGATTAATTTTCTTAGAGTCAGTCTGGATTCCAGGAAATTATTGAAAAGAACCCTCTGAAAGCTTTTCAAGTGTAATTCATAATAACAATCCATAATAAGACCATTTAAAAACAGCTATATTAGATGATTACAGGAAAAAAACAGAAGACTAATTGAAGATGACAATACCAGGAAACTGTATAGACAATATTTCTAACATTATTGCATCAGTCACGAGGTGTCATAGTTGCTGTTAAATGTAGATATACTTATTTTCATTGTCCTCAGAGATCCCTCATAAAATACGTTACAGAATTATAGGAAGTAAACAAAACACTAAAGTATAGAACAGAGAACAAAAATACGTTAAATTCTAGCCTGATAGAATAGGAAATGTACATTGTTAATTAAAAGGAGAAAAACAAATCTCTAGACTAAGAAATAGTGTGAAGGAATGATTAATACAGGTACTACATTTTAATCCAACAAATGAGGCAGAATGAAAACGTGACTAGTTTAAAAGAAAACACAGATTTTAAAAACTCAGTTATGCCTTTCCACAAAGAGTAGAAGAACATGGATGAAAATAGAATACAGGAAGTGTGTGCCACAGCCACAGAAAAAAAAATATGAGGCAGAAAAAATCTTTCTACTCTTTCTGGATTATCAAAGATTTCTAGGCCTGAAATGGTCAAAACCTATGGAAAACCAAAGTAGAAGGGAAGAGCTTTGGCAGATACAATGATTGCCACTGGGTTCTTGGAAACCAATGTTGTGTAGGCATCAGTTTTGACAGTAGCTTCATTTTGAGTGCACTAAGTATAAACCTCATGCCGAATCAAATGGGGATTATCAAGGAAGAAATTCTCTGTCACAAATGTATTATATACCTGAGAAACTCCACTCAAAAAATAAATGGAAAAAGATATTGTAGCATTTTTTAACTATGCTACCATATCTTTTTCCATTTATTTTTTGAGTGGAGGAAGAAGGAAAACAGAGTAACAGGTAGGATTTTGGATATGTTATGAAGGCACTCGGTGAACAGACACTTGGCTTCTACAAATGCAATTGACCGTGTATGGTGGCATGAGAAAAGAATATGTCATCTGACAGAGTTAACACTCAATTTAGCTTTTAAGTGACTGAAGCAAAGGCTAAGATATCTGGAAATTTGGAAGTCCTAAATATGCTGATTAGAGAATATGGGAGCTGGGCCAGCACAGTGGCTCACACCTGTAATTCCAACATTTTGGGAGGCTGAGGCAGGTGGATCACCTGAGGTCAGGAGTTTGAGACTAGCCTGGGAAATATGGAGAAACCCCGTCTCTAATAAAAATACAGAAATTAGCCAGGCCTAGTGGCAGATACCTGTAGTCCCAGTTACGCAAGCGGCTGAGGCAGGAGAATCTCTTAAACCCGGGAGGCAGGGGTTACAGTGTACCGAGACTGTACAACTGTACTCCAGCCTGGCTACAGAGCAAGACTCCGTCTCAGAAATAAATATATAATCATAATATAATACAGAATATGGGAGCAACTAGTAACATCAGAGATTACCACTGCACATTACACACACACACACACACACACGCACATACACATCAAATAGCAGGGAATGCTATTCACAGGAGTCTTATCTTACCAAATGTGATTAAGTTACCTTCCATACTTTCCATATTGATTAATACTCCCAATAGTATGAAATTTCCCATATCATGATCGCTAATAAATTGTCATAGACTCTTGAGGTTAAAACTGACATTTTTTTAGATTTTCCCATTTGCTTTATCTATTGCCTATGCCAGATTTACTGAGTCTCTGCACCAAATTTTAAAACGTTAACATCTTTTTGTATTATTCTGTGCCTTGGTCTGAAAACATTATTTGTTAGTGACAGTGACATTCTTTCCTGAGTTTTCTAAATACTGTAGTTGTGATATGAGGCAATATTTGAATGTCCTATAAACTCTTTGGAATATAAAGTATGGGCCTGTTAAGAGTCGGTATTTAAGAACTCTAATTTGGGGTGTTCAATAAACTGCCTCATTCTCTTGGTAAATAATTCAGAATGCAGCAACTGTGGACACAAAGCTGATTGAGGATTAAGGCCTTTGGATTTAATTCCTATTTATTTTACTAGTAGAGGAAGCTATAGTATTTGAACTTAATGAGGGGGAATATGATTTATGTTTAAATTTGTATCAATTTGGTCTCTTGCCTGCATATACAAGAAATGAATGCTGTTAAACACAAGAAGAATGACCTATTAAAAAAATATCAGGGATGCATGGAATCGTGGTGGCAGGAGTCTGGAATTTGCACAGTAATCAGAAAAGAAGAATGAAATAAACCCAACCATCATTTTTTAAACAGGTATCTAGGCTGAATGACCTTCTCACTACTAGTGGAAAGCATCACAGCTGGAAACACCCAACGCCATAAACTATTGCACCTGGCTCTCAACACTGTTTTAGCGGCTTTGAATTAATTCTAAAAATTTATTTCTACATGTGATCTCCTCTAGATTGAATTTTATATTCTCTAGAAGCATTCGACCCTCTAGACCAGGTTCCATGCTAGTGCCTTGCCTATTGAGAGTTGGATGGGAATAGAGAATCATGACCTCTTCCCTTTTGTCACCCGTTTTATAGAGGTTTTTCCCTTCATCATATGAATATTAAATACAATGAATATTTTTATTTTCAACAAAATAGTTTAGGGCTTTGATTTTTCTCTCTCTATTCATAACACACACTGATACATGCTCACACATGCATACACTCCTTCCAAATCTCAGACTTAAATAAATAATTGTACTAAACGTATTCTTAGTTAAGTAGATGCTGAAATTGAGTAGGAAGGCAAAGAATAAGAGAAGAGCATTTGTCAGAAGCACTCATTCTCATGACTTTAAAGAAAACAGACCAAAGAGCAGGACTGGACAGGTGGATCCGTTAGATTATGATACCCACCTGAGAAACTCTCTGCCACTGTGCTTGGGATCTCTAGAATAAATACTTCAAAGAGTACCTCACCGAACAGACATGGCTAAGCCCTTGCTCAGCCTCCTTGTTAGTAATGACTAGGAGCTGCCTGGATCACTTTAAAAGAAACAGGGCCCCAGACGCGGTGGCACACACCTGTAGTCTTAGCACTTTGGGAGGCTGAGGCGAATAGATCACCTCAGGTCAGGAGTTTCAGACCAGCCTGGCCAACAGGGCGAAACGCCATCTCTATTAAAAATACAAAAATTAGCCTGGCATGGTGGCATGTGCTAATCCCAGCTATAATCCCAGTGACTCGGGAGGCTGAGGCAGAAGAATCACTTGAACCCGGGAGGCAGAGGTTGCAGTGAGCTGAGACTGCACCATTGCACTCCAGCCTGTGTGACAGAGTGAAACTCCATCTCCAAGGAAAAAAAGAAAAGAAAACAGGCAACAGAGTGGGACTTGGTTTGAAAACTGGAGCAGGACTTGAAAAATCTAACAGCCGGAGTGTATTACTAAATTCATATTCAAATACAAATGAAGAATAGTTATGGTGGTTCCAAATTACTTATTATAAACACACACTAAGAAGCCATTATGCTTTAAAAGCATTAGAGTGAAAATAAAAAATAATAAATTTATGAAAAATGATAGTAAACGAAGACATCCTGAATTTATATTTTGAAATAGATATTAATATATAAACTGCTAAATATTAACATTATTATCTAGCATCCTTTTTTCAAACAATAGAATTTTCATGTTCATTTTTAAAATTTAGCACTGCTGGTTTTTGGAAGTACATGAAGTCAGATACACATAGAAATTCCAGGTGGAAAAAATTAAATGTAAAAAACAATGTAAAATAAATAGTTGATAATTGGGTACATATTCTGAAAATAGGGAATATTTTTATTATAAGTAGTGAATGTCAAGAATCTATTAAAATAAAAACATGTATTTAAGCATATACAATTGTCAGTATTATCAGCCAGACACAATATTATTTTAAAGAATTGATAAAAGATAGATTTAGGGAGAAAATGTTTTATGATTGACACAAAATTGTTAACATTGTTAGTAATGATAATGCCATTATGAATGATCAAAAAGTCAATTTTTTACAGTATTTTATGTATTTGTTTACAGTTTTATTTTAGATTCAAGGGATACATGTGCAGGATTGTCCAATGGATTCACTGTGTGATGCTGAGGTGTGAGGGAGCACAGTATCCAACAGCCCTTGCTAACCATCCTTTCTCCCTGCTCTAGTCTCCATTGTCTATTATTTCCATCTTTATGATCATGTGTACCCAGTGCTCAGCTTCCACTTATAACTGAGTCCATGCAGTATTTGGTTTTCTACTTCGATGTTAGTTTGCAGAAGGAGGATAATGCTTTGACCTGCATCCATGTTGCACAAAGTACATGATTTTATTATTTTTCAAGGCTGCATAGTATTCTCTGCTGTATATGTACGACATTTTCTTTATTCAATCCACATATTTCTTAAAGATACATTTACACAAGAATGCATTCAAGTGACTAAAAACCGTTTTAAAAGTGTTTACATTTTAAACTAAATTTTAAAGGAAATGTAACTTAAATTAAAGATAAATATGTTTATAATCAGCTCTCTGGCAACAATTTTAAATTGCTTGCTTAATTCTAGACACTGGTTAATAATTTTATAAAACCTATCTATAGTAATTGCATGGATAGCCATGGCATGGTTCCCACTAAAAATAAATTGCAGGGTGATTTCAGTCCAATAAAAATACATTAAAATGCATATGTTTGTGTTTATTCTTGCTTATGTTTTTATGAATCAGTCATGACTTGCTTCTAATACATTGAATGTGGCAGAATAATATAGTTTGCTTTCTGAGGCTAGGTTAAAACCCTAACGCTACTTCTACTTTGCTTTCCCTTTTGAGATACTCTTAGGATGTAGCCCGCCCCGTGAGAAAGCTCAGGTCACATGGAGAGACCACATGTAGGTGCTCTAGCCTACAGCTGTAGACAGTTTCTCAGTGGGTACCCAACAGCAACTGACAGCCATGTGAGAGAGTGAACCTTCAGGTAATTCCAGTCCCCAGCCTTTGAGCTATTCCAGGCAATTTTGACTACTCAGAACCCTTCACAACTGTCCACTGTTGTCATTGCTTTACATTTTTAAATTCTAGGACCTTTATTTATTTATTTTGAGACATAGCTAACTAGAAAATATGTATCCCATAAATAGAATATGTCATTTTGTCCTCACAGTCTTGGATAAATATTTATTTTTTAATATAAATGATTTATTATCTTCATTTAATAGCTGACCAAACAATTCCTAAAATGTTATATTATTTCTCTACATAAGGGGTTGAAAGCCAGGATGAAAATCTCAGTCCATAGGATGTGTATGAACTGAGAAAGGTCAGGGAAAGTCAAAGTAACATTTATGGGAGACTTACAAACAATAAAGATTGGAGTGGGGTGTGTGAGGTTAATAGACACTTTGAGAGCCAAGGAGGGAGGATGAACTAGGAACTGACTCTGACCTGTGCAAGGAGAAAATATGTGGTGTTTGATAAAGCACTCACTATACAATGAGTTAGAAAACTTTCGTTCATTTCCTAAATATTTCACTATGTCCTAGACCATTCGATATTTAGTTTATCTTGCAAAAGTTTCCATAGCTACAAACTTCAGAGTTTTACCAGTAAATTCTTCTCAATCATTCACCACCTTATGACTTCATTTTGGAATGGGTATGTTTAATAATGAAGCCTATTTTTCAACAATGCAGGGAACATACTTATTCTTCTGTGGCAATAGAATAATCCAAATTACACAATGAAATTTGAGAACTATCAAAATCCATTAAGCTATTTATCTTAAATGCACAGATATGGACATCCATGAATTAGATGTACCCAAATGCATTTTAGATTCCTACATGTCTACTAATATACAAATAATTTCAGCATGTGACACTACATTATGACATTATTATCTATAAACAACGATTTTGAGTACCCAGTTGCCATGACCTTGTGTGATTTAATGAGAAATCACTGTTGCCATCTATAAACCACAAGTTGGAATAAACTATTTGTGACTCTCAGGTATTGATTTAGCAAACTCAAGTAAGTTCCAGAAGCTGAACAGCATAAAGTCCCAGCAATTTTAGAGTTACAGAATTTACAGTGCTCACCATCAAGTATTGTCTATTTTCTCAGAGTCTCAACTTCATTAATTGCCTTTGAAAAAATCTTGAAACATAAAACCAATTACTTTACTTTTTCTAATTCAAGATGCTAAAACATTTCATGCTATGGGTAATATATTCCCTCTTGAGGCAACAGAACTTTAATATTGGCTAATTTATTACATTAAAACTGCTGTCATTATGATAGCAAATGATTCCTACATTTTGATAAAGTGATAACACTTGAATTCCATTGCATTTTGTTTTCTTAACATATTAATTTACCCAGTATGGTTTTTATCTATTTTTTTACTGTTAGTCCCCTTTAGTTTCTGAGATGTACCAGTAACATGATGACTAGTCTGTATCAACCAGAATGTGAGTTTCCTTTTCTGTCTTTATTGTCTGCATTTTGATCTTCATAGGCATTTTTTCCTAGGCCTTCTATGTTTCTTGCTTTCCAAAAATGACTGTAAGTTCTATGAAACTCAAAGTCTTTTCTAAAATATGTATATTTTAATACCTCTATACTCTCCTGAAATGAAAGATGAAATGTTCAGAATGAGCCAGCCCATAGAAACAGAAAGTAGATCAATGATTGCTGCAGAATTAAGTGAGGAGGGATGTGGAAGTCACGGAGATTATTTTTGAGTTACTGAAATATTCTGGAATTGGTTGTGTTGATTCACACCCTTGGCAACATCTAAAAACCGCTGAATTGCATACTTTAAAATGATTAAAATAAAAAATAGTTTATGGTAATTTCATCTAAAAATCCAAAACTTTTATCTAAACAACTCTCTGCATATATTTAGATAGATAGATACATAGATAATAGATGGATAACAGATGTCTCTATCTAGCTATGTAAATATACAGACAGAGGAGGAAAGAGAGAAGTGGGCAATGTACTGAGGCCCGAAGGTTTGCGAGAATATGACCAACTGAAGGCAGAAAGTACAACAAAATACCGGTTCTTAAAATTTTGGGGAAAAGTGACCTATAATTTTTGGAGGTAGAAGTTTTATAACACTGTTGTTGGCAGCAAAATGGATGACAAAATGTGAGTATAATGAACTTGTCACTGAAGCTAAAGATTTTCAGAGAGCGCTATTTGGGATTTTCTAGTGCTCTAAAGCAGTATACAAGAAAAAAAGACATAAAATCACTAAAAACTGTTGTTAGAAAAATTTATAAATATTTATAAAAACTGTATTCCCATCCAAAAAATTGTTTTTTTTAAAAAAGAAGTATCTAAGAAAAAGATGAAAAGGAGAGTGCTGTCAGTTAAATAGTGGTCTAAGTTTTAGGATGCCATGACCTCTTTTTTAAAAAAAATATCTCATCAAGATGTAAGGCTTTACTTTATAGATACTTTTGGTCAAAACAAAACAAAAAGAATCTTAGGGCATGCCTTTTTAATCTTCTTGTTAGACATAAAATCTTGTATAAATGTTGAAGGAATATCCTATGTATATTTGATTCTCCACTTTTTTATAGAAGGTTGAGCCTATCCTGAAGAGTTATATGGTTCCAGCTTTTTGTCAAGTTGAATAGATAATAATTTGATTCATTCAAAATTTATACAGTGTTTAAATAAATTATATCTGCTAAGAAACAGAGGCAATTAAAATAAAATAGGGCTTCTCAATATCTAACTTCTCACAGGCAACAAGTGGGGTCAGGAAAGACACTCAATGGAAAAATGGAGCATTCTCATGGAAAAGGAAGAATGACTCAGAGGGCAGAGACAAAAGAGAGAAAAAACACTATCAGGAAGCAGGAACATTTGTGAAATATCTGTCTGAATATTAGAATTGCTATGAAATATTCATCACCCACTCCTAACCCTTAGAATGCAGGTATTTGTTGCAGTTGTTCTGTTTCTTTCCTAACAAAATGCTTCGTATCTTTGAGTTCAAGGAAATGGACCTGAGATGCTAAGCCCAATGAGCTCATCTATACCTCAACCTGGTTTAAATGATGGAATTTTGAATTTCTAAATGATGGCATAATTGGAAGCGAGGAAAGGAGAGTGTGTAATATTGCAAATGAAAATGAATAATTGTTTTGACAGGATGAAGTGTGGTGTTATTTTTTAAATAATTAGTTCCCCCAAATTCCTCCCTTCTTGATCATCCCCCTAGATTTTCAATCTTCCTGTGCTGATTTGATAAAGAGAGAGTGGCAGAAGTGATATTCAGAGACTTCTGATCACAGGCCTCCTTAAAATAATCGTAATTATGTTTTAAATTTCATATGGAAAACATTCTGTTGACATGCTCTGACCACAGCTTGGTCAGGCAGAAGACTCAGATCAGGTGAGTCTCTGCAGAGATTGAAAAAGATAATAAAATAGGTGTTGTTTTAAAGAACTAAGCTTTGGGTGGTTGTGGTGCAGCAGTAAATCACCTAATATCTACCATAGTATAACATATAAATAAACCCTTAGTCATTCAGTAAAATGTGAGTGTGAATAAATATAACCATGTGCAGCAATATGGAAAAGATGCACAAACATGACGTTCAACAAAAGAAGCTATGGACAAAAAATGTACAGGTTGTTTGTTTCAATAATATATCATTCTGAAGTAGGCAAAACTTACCTGACATTAGAAGTTAAAATATCAGTTTCTTTTGGAAAGAGACATTAATCATAAAGATAAATAAAGGGGCTCTGGGAAGCAAGCGATGTAGCAATGTTCTATTTTTAATTGAGATGCTGGCCACAAGTCTGTGTTTTTAATGAAAATATATCAAGCTGTGCACTATACTGTGTATGCTTTTATGTATATTGGATGTACTTTAGTAAACTTTATAATTGATTAAAAAATGTCGTGGTGTACAATTCAATTTCTTACTAGCAACATTAAAAAAATGAAAAATCTTAACAAGTATTGTAAAAATAGGAAATTTTTTGCATTGCTAGAATACATGCAAATTGTCACAATCATTTTATAGAGAAATTATATGGTAGATAACATTTGAAAATGTACAAGGTTTAGAACCTCACAGTGCTATTTCTATGTATGTGCCTTAGTAAAATCTGTGCATACATGTATCAGGAAATATGTACAATAACATTTACTGAAGCATTTTTTAATGGAAGACATTTAGAAAAATGAAACAAGTATTCATCCATAAATAAAAGAATGATGAAATGAGTTATAGTTGTAAAATACTCTATAAATATTAAAATAAAATATATCAACAGGAACATATCATAAAAACAGTTTAAAAGAGGGGAATATAGACTGATATAATTTCCAAAATAGTTAAAAATACAATACTTTTTACCATTGTTTATAGATTCAAATACATTTAGCGATTACATAAAAATACTTCTGAGGGGTACTGTAAAGAAAACCCCACACAGTCATTGTTTGGGGGAAATGAACAAGAGAAATAGAATTAAAGAGGGGAATATGTGGGTTTGAATGACATCTGTAATAGTTATTTTCTTAAATGTATTCTAAAGAAGATAGACACATATTATCAAGTGATTTAATTTATATTCTAATAAACACATAAAACAAAGTTTATAAGCTATAGATTTTAATATATAGGCTTTCTCCTTGATAAATGTAAATACTTAATGTAGGTATGTCATTATACATATATTAACTTAGGAACGTCATTGTACATTTATTAAATTATAATTTTTGTCTATCTGACAGATTTGGCAAATATAAATCTACCTGATAAAAATGAACTTGTTTTAAGCGCTCACCTTAAGAAAAGTTGGGTTTAAAGTGTTTACCATTTACTTAAGGATTTTATTTTATTTGACACTACTCTCACTGATTATATTTTACAAATATTTTGAGGGTACGCCTTTATTTATGCTGTCTGGACTCAAATGCGTTTTGTTCAAATGAAATTGATTCTCTTTGGAGAATGCCACAGGAGTTATTTAAAAGCTCACCGATAATAACGAATATGCCATTTTGATTACCAAATATTATATAACACCTTTAAGATTGTATCATGTCCAAAAGATTGTGTTTGAAATGCAGACAGAACACTGAACCTAGACGACACCAAAGACCTTGTGCGTTATTCCCAGTTGTGCTAAGCGCCAAAGGAGATCAATGAGTTTTGTGATCTGAATGATTTCCCTGTAGTTTCTATGTTCAGGCAATGTGTTGCGACAGTCAGCATTATTTATCTTCTGCTGGTGGTATACATGCTTCAGTCTATACTCAATCATGGTTTTAATGCTCTACGATTGCTTTGACTACAACTAGGACTGCTGTTTGTCACCAGTATTCAGTTGCAAACTAAAAATACATTGAAACAATCATAATAACAATATATTAAAACATAACTAGTTTGTTACAACAGGATTTCCACATCCTTCTGCTTAAAATCTACATTAACATTAGCTTCTTTATAAACGTTTGGAGGAACTCTGCCCCTAGGAGTTGGAAAACAGGAATTTGAGTATTCACTTAACAGTTTACTGAGCTCCTCTGATATGCCAGGTTTTAAAGTGCTGTCCTTAAGAAGCTTATGGTCTAGTGCAGCATGCAATCGAGTAACAGGTGCATTACTCTGAAGTTAGTGAAGCATAGAATTAGGTAATAAGTGTATTACAGTACAACGTAATAAGTACTTCCACACTGATAAGCAAGGGGTCAATGAGTAATCATATGTAGAGACATTCACAGAAGGCTTTAAAGGCTAGAGCTTCCAAAAAAAAAGCTCTTTAATTGGATATGTGAAAGAGGGATTTTGTGTTATCAAGTTTGAGTTAAGAACTGAAGAAGTGTCCTAGGAAGACAGCATAGTGTCAACAAACGACACGCAACAGAGCAGAATGGGAGGCAGCATGGCATTCAGCACCAGATGAACAGTAGGTGAATGTGTGAGGAGAATTGATGGAAAGACAGGGAAAAATAAGAACTAGATCATCACAGAATATCTATGAGGGGTCAGAAACGAGTCAGCAGAATTTAGAAATACAACAACAGGTCTTGATGAATGACTGGGTTTACCAAATTACCCACCAACAAGTTTTCAATAACTCCTCACCTTATGCACAGATTCTTCAACGTGTCATTTTGAAGATGATTGTAGGTGCCTGTCACCATCTGAAAAATAATTAGATGCTGGGTGCCATGACACACACCTGTAATCCCACCACTTTGGGAGTCTGAGGCAGGGGGATCACTTGAGCCCAAGTGTTTGAGACCAGTCTGGGCAATATAGAGAAAGCCTATCTTTAGGAAAAACAAAACAAAAAACCAGAAAAATTAGCCAGGCATGGAGGTGCACACGTGTAGTCCCAGCAACTTAGACGTCTGGGAAGGGAAGATCACATAAGCCTGGGAAGTCAAGGCTGCGTGAGCGTTGTCGAACATTTCACTTCAGCCTGGGTGACAGAGTGAGACGCTGTCTCTAAATAAATAAATAGAAATCAATAAAAGTTTTAAAAATACTTTGTAACAGAGGCAGAAGGCATTATATAAGAGAAATACATGGGTGTATTTTCCATGGAAGGGTGCATAAAGCAGTTTTGTTAAAGAGTCTAATCACTGTCTGTAATCTCAGCACTTTGAGAGGCCGAGGTGGGTGGATCACGAGGTCAAGAGATCGAGACCATCCTGGCCAACATGGTGAAACCCCGTCTCTACTAAAGATACAAAAATTAGCTGGGCATGGTGGCGCGTGCCTGTAATCCCAGCTACTCAGGAGGCTGAGGCAGGAGAACTGCTTGAACCCAGGAGGCTGAGGTTGCCCTGAGCCGAGGTTGTGCCACCACATTCCAGCCTGGTACCTGGCGACGTAGCAAGACTGTCTAAAAAAAAAAAGTAAAAAAGAGTCGAATCACTGTAAAAGGAGATATTTTAGAAAACGTTGTTGTATTCTACGTTATTGATTAGAAATGCTAATTGCCTATAGTGGTTGACTGATGTAGAGTTCCAGGGATGTTAGCATGATCTACAATGTACAAATCACTCAAAGGAATAAGTGTTTTCTCTAACCTGGAAGAACATTAAAATATCCTGCTGCATATCCAAGTAGATAAAAAAAGCTTATTTTTTCTAAACAACATTTAAATCTCTATAGTAAAATTATTTTGCAGGAGTTTAATATTTACAGCAAATTCTACAACTGTAACTGCCATGTGAATTGAAGGAATATGATAGTTTGTTTTGTTCAAAATTAGACTAATTTTTTTAATCATGCCAAGCAAACGTGTTCTCACAATATTGCTGCTTGTGAGGTTGAAATATATCATTTACCATTGCAGTGGCTTTTCCAGTTATTCCACATGTAGATTTAAGCACAGAATGACTTTGTTATATCTTCTAAGTTAGGCAGGTTACAAATGTAAATAGTGGAATCCATATTATGCAACTATTGATTGCTTTCCTTTTATCTTGATTTTGTGATATATTTTAAAAACTGGAGGGACTGCTAAAATTATTCTACTGTGTTTTGATTACCATTTTCACAATAACCAATACTATCAATCATCTTTTCATGTGCTAATTTGCCATTTGTACATCGTCTTTGGTGAAAGTTCTATTATTTTGTCCATTTTCAATTGCATTATTTGGCATTCTATTGTTCAATTATATGAGTTTAATTATATGTTCAATTAAATGAGTTATATATATGTTCTAGATACTAGTTTCATTTTGTTGGTTACATTTTCTCTTTTTGTTAGTGTTATTTCATGCACAAAAGTTTGCTGTAACATCATATGAAATCTTTTTTCACATACAAAATTAGGTTAAGTGCCTTTTACAAGTAAACGATATGGCAAAACTTTATTGATTTTAAATTATCTGAAAATAAATCAACTTTCTCAAATCATAGCGATATTTGACTTTATAGGAAAAACAGGTATTTTCTAATTTTCTCCTTTAAAATAAATAAATAAGTGTTCCCTTTAACAAATGAATCATTTTAGTTTTATAGTATATGTTTTATATAGACTATCTTTATTTTATAAAAATGACTTAACAAGTTCTTTTATATTAAAATAAATATGTTTTAAAATAGAAGAAAATTTCTTAAGGGAAGGTAAGATCAATAAAAACACATCTTAATACTTACAGACCAGGTTTGCAATTGTGAACATGTGATTCTATCCAGGGGCAGGAAGAAGGAAGAGTAGAGAACAAATACAAAACACCATCCCCCCCATCAAAAGACTATGCTAAGTCTCAAAATAAGGCAATGGGAGGACAAAACATTCTTATAGCTATTTCATCTAATCTTATATACTGCCATACTGGCAAGCCTACTTTATACCTACACTTCATATGGGCCAAGCATTGTGTGAAATTGTTTTTCAAACTCATAATATCAGAAAAAAAACTTCTCCCTGCTCTTTTTTCTTTTTTACATTTGAAGGCTCTTTGTATTTTGTTTTGCAGTAATGAAGAAAAGGAATTTGAAGGTATGTATATTACTCCCAATATTATACAAATGTGCTATGTATTAAAACAGCCATCAGCCACATTTGGTTATTTAAGTTTATATTTTATTAATTAAAACATAATGAAATAAAAATGTTCTCCCTCAGTCACAGTAGCCACATTTCAAATATTTAATAGTCACATGTAGCTAATGAATACTGTAACAGACAGAGCAGTTATTAAATGTTACCACAATTGAAGAAAATTTTCCTATATAGCAAGGTCATAATAGTTTTTATATACATTAGTTTAGTGGACTAAACTATATAATAGTTTTTATATACATTAGTTTAGTGGACTAAATTTTGCCTTTCTTTATGAGGAATTATTGAAAAATTGCTAAGAAATGAAACATCTATTTATAGTATTTACATAGGAAACATTTGAAAACATTGGAAAATGTATCAGTTTAATTTTTTGACACAAGTCTCTCCACATGGACCCTATAGCCCAATAATTTTAAAAGAATTGCAGATGCAAGGGTGCTTTTTATATTCCATAAGATTGGATAAAATTAATAATATTTAAAATTATTTTTACTACTTACCCAAAATTCTCCACACTCATGCACAAGCACACACACATATATATATGTGTGTGTGTGTGTATATATATATATATATATATAATATATATATATATAATATCTCAAGATAAGCTAACTTACATATCATTTAGTAATCCTGAAAAATGAAATATAAAGCTGAGTTTAGGCATGATTTTGTGAAAGAATCCACAATATCTAAAATTGCTTGTATCTCCCCAGTTGTTTCTTTTCAAATGTATCAGGGTTAAACCGAAAGAGAAACAAAATCAAACAGAAAACCGAATATTAATGTTTCTTATTTTTATAGAACAAAACACTCAATGCATTTTAAAAATAGAAGATCTCATGTGGGTATTTTTCAGGATCCAGATCTTGAATGTATAACCAACTAATCATGAGAGAATTTGTTAAATTTGCATCAAATTGTTCAAGCCAGTAGGATGCACATATTTTTGCATTCTAAAAGTATCTAAATATAGTTTTCAATAATGGGTAATGTAGTGCATTAATGATTTAATCTTATATAAAATGTATAGGCTATATTGAGTTCTAAAGAATGTACCTAACTTAACACAGACACAGATACACACATACATTTAATATTTTCTGAATATAGCCTTTGTTCACTAGTAAGAGGATTTCTATTTCATTTTCTAGAATTACTCATATTAAGAAAAGTTATTTTTCCTATTATTACTTTATTTCTCTATGATTAGTTTTGCTCAAAATAAGCCTTGTAGAAAAATAGTCATCAATCTATATGCAGTGGCTTTGAGAACTTTGTGACCTAATTGATCTCTGGAGTTGACTTTGCTGATGTGAGTGACTGATTGGAGTCTCCATTTTCTCTACTGGCTCATATCAGACAGACCCACAGGTGCATTTATTGTACAAGTTTGAGGAGCCCCTTAATATATCTGAAGAATGTCTCACATTCTGCCTGTAAGGTATATATTTGTCAACTCCACTCCAGGATGAAATAGTTAGTGAGCTCTCTCCAACAAAACTAGGATGCTGGGAGCAATTATAGTTTGAAGAGTAGACTAGAGAGATTAGTCTGAAACATGGAATATTGCCTTAGGAGGACATGTCAAAAAAGGGTCCGAAAATAAGGAGCTCTGAGTAGTGAGATAGTAAATGGTAAAGAAAGAAGAGGCAAAGGAAAAGTAAGACAAGGTAAGTGAAAAAGAAAAGTTGGCATTTTCTAACGAGTAGTATCACTAACTTTAGGCTTTACTTTTTAGAATCGGATTACACATTTTAATGATCTCATTTTGTATTTTAAATATATGAAATTTAATAAAGTATCTTTTATAATAATTTTTAGTGCATACATCTTTCAGCAAGTTATATTAAATAAGACTTAATGAAGGTTATAGGTAATTTGGATTGTTTATGATTCACTCTTTCCTTATATATACAATATCATGAATATATTACTTATTGTATTTACCAGTGTATAAGAATCCTGTAACATTCCTGTTTCAACTAAAGCAACTAACTCTGCAATGTGTTTTAATAATTATTGATTCTTTCATCATTAGTTGTAAACTGTACATTTCCTAATTCTTTGTAAAGTGTATATTGTCTCAAAGTGATTATTCTTTTATTAATATTCAATAAGTATTTGTTGGGTATTATCTCTAACCTCCAATGTTTCACATTCCTTTTGATTTTAACCAGAAGGAAATGTAATAAATAATTTTACTTTTTGCAATGTGATTTCGTAGTAAAGAATCTCATTGGTCTTTGAACAATGACATCAATTTTTACATTTTCTGTTTTAAATAATCAAACTGAATTCAATTGCCATATAGCTAATAGGCTTTCATGGATAATACTGCACTCATCTTTATACTCACTGGAATGCTTTCAGATGCACATAATATATACACAAGATTCAAAGAAACTTTGAAAGTAAGAAAAGTATTTTATTTCACACAAGAAGTACCAAGGTAGTTGTTTCCAGGGCTCTTAACTCAGCTACTCAATGATGGCATGAAAGCTTCACTTTCTTTCCATCTGTTCTGTCAACAGCTTTGCTGCTGTGATATTCTAAAGATGGTTACTGTGGCTTCAGGCAAATGTTCATATGGAATAAAAAGGGAAAATAATCTTCCAAAGTACTTGCATCTTGTTTTCAGTGAGGAGAAGCTTTTTGAAATTTGCCAATAATGTTTTTCCCCTATTACAGTGGAGATTTATGTCATAGTTCCATTCCTAAATCAACTTATGATGCAAGAAATGGATGATCATTCTTGACTTAAATGAAAAAATTTTTATTTCAAGGACTGAGTTCCAATTCCCTGGAGGGTTGTAGCCATATAGAAGAGGTTAAATTCTTCAGAAACAAATAAAAACAAATACAAATGAAGAAAGACTCTGGCTTGCCAAAGGTGAAGAAAGATGAGACGAGGTACTTGACAATGTAGGCAGGCAACAACAGGGTCTTGTTCCCTCTCACACTTTCTTTATATGGCAGGTGTTACCAGACCATTTATTTTGTACTTTGAGATGCAGAGAGGGTCTACTTACCTTGCCTAAAATTATAGACAAATCTACTCATTCTGTCACAAATAAAATTATTTTTCCAGGTACTAGCATTTCAATTATTAGAATCTTTTTAAAAGTCTGTAGTCCTAAAATATCTCTCCAAATCTCTCCCAAATATAGAGCAAAGATAAACATAGCCCTACCCAATCTGCACAGATTGTAACAGAAATTACTGCTATTTTGTAATCTACTTCAATGTTATAAAGTTAAAATTTTAATCCTGTTTCATTGGTGAAGACTCTTGAGACTCAGGAATTATAATAATTTATCTAACTGGTTTATTCCTATATTAAAATATCTTTTTGGTTTTGCTGTTGGCATGGCAAGAAAATATTTTCAGACCAATTATCTAGTTAAGTAACAAAAGCTGCAGTTATTGTGTTAAAGATGTTAAAATCAGATCTAATTCTGTGTTAAAGATGGTTAAAATTATATCAGGATTGTTATCCAGTTCTATGCTCCCCCAGCATATTATAGAGGAAAATCATAACTTGAGATTCATGGGCTGATCTTCTTTTCCAACGTTTAAGTCAATTAGGTAATTTTTAGAGTTAAGATATAGAAATCATAGATTATAGACAGCTACAAGTGGCCACTACATGCATCCTAAGTTTGATAAGCTACAACATCATTGCTTTTTCTTTTTTACTAGTAAGAAAGCTGAGGATGTAAAAGAAGTCTAAAAGAACTAATTACTGTAAGTGAGAATCTCCATATGAGAAAAGAGACAGATGACTTCTCTCACCTTAAAAGAGTAGTGATAGAATCAATGAACTGAGTATAATAAGAAACCAAAGAACATTCCTACACTTTTAATGGTTGCCTGTGTTTCCAAAAAATACTAAGATTCTCCCACCAAAGACTGAGTTGCAACTTGGCAATAATTTCCTAGAATATTCACTAAATTGATTGGGGACAGTATGCCAAAAGATGAGGCTCAAGAGAAAAATCTCAATGAGATATTCTCTGAGGCAATTGCAGCTTCTTCAAGTGTGAAGTAGTTTCCCAGGGACGCAAGAGAGAAAGCCTGAGAGAAATCAACGCTAAGTTCTCTGGAATTACAGAAGATAAACTGAGGGAAGCACAAGAAGCAGAATGTTCATTTTTATACTGCTATGAAGAAACACCTGAAACTGGGTAATTAATGAAGATAAGAATGTTTAATGGACGTAGAGTTCTGCATGGCTGGGGAGACCTCATAACTATGGTAGAAGGTGAATGAGGAGCAAAGGCACATTTTACATGATGTCAGGCAAGAGAGCATGTTCAGGGGAACTGACTTTTATAAAGTTATCAATTTTATGAGACTTACTCACTATCACCAAAACAGCACGGGAAAATTCACCCCCATAAATCAATTACCTCCTACAGGGTCCCTCCCATGACACATGCAGACTGTGGGAGATACAATTCAAGGTAAGATGTGGGTGGGAACACAGCCAAACCATATTATTGTGACCCTGGGCCTCCCAAATCTCATGTCCTCACATTTCAAAACTAATCATGCCTTCCCAAGTGTTCCCCAAAGTCTTAACTCATTTCAGCATGAACTTGTAAGTCTGCCATTCAATATCTCATATGAGACAAGGCAAGTCCCTTCTGCCTATGAGACTGTAAAGTCAAAAGCAAGCTAATTACTTTATGGTTACAATGAGAGTGCAGACATGGGGTCTTCCCATTCTTCCCAAATGGGAGAAATTGGCCAAAATGAAGGGGCTATAGGGCCCACACAAGTCCAAAATCCAACAGGAGAGTCAAATCTTAATGTTTCAAAATAATCTCCTTTGAATCCATGTCTCAAATCCAGGTCACGTTGATGCATGAGGTGGGGTCCCATAGTCTTGGGCAGCTCCACCCTAGTGGCTTTTCAGGGTATAGCTGCCCTCCTGGTTGCTTTCATGGGCTGTCATTGAGCGTCTGCAATTTCTCCAGGTGTATGGTGCAAGCTGTCAGTGGATCTACCATTTAACAATCTGGAGGATGGTGGCTCTCTTCTCAAATCTCCACTAGAAAGTGGGGACTATGTATGGGGGCTCTCATCCCACATTTCCATTCTGTGCCTCCCATCAGGGCTCCATTATTGCATTAAACTTCTGTCTGGACATCCAGGAATTCCATACATACTCTGAAATCTAAGTGGAGGTTGCCAAACCTCAATTTTTGACCTTTGTGCCTCTGCAGACCCCAAACCACCTCACAAGCTGCCTTGGAGCTTGCATCCTCTGAAGCAATGGCTTGAGCTGCACATTGGCTCCTTTTAGCCACAGCTGAGATGCAGGGTACTAAGTCTCAAGATGGCAAAAAGCAGCCAGGTCCTGGGCACAGCCCATGAAACCATTCTATCCTCCTATACCTCCTGGCTCGTGATGGGAGGGACTGCTGTAAAGACCTCCAATATACCCAGGGGACATTTTTCCCCCATTTTGGTGATTAATATTTGACTCCTCATTACTTATGCAAATTTCTACAGCTAGCTTAAATTTCTTCACAGAAAATGAGCCTTTCTTTTTTATTGTATCATCAGGCTACAAATTTTCTAACTGTTATGCTCTGCTTACCTTTTACATATAAGTTGCAATTTCAAACCATATATTTGTGAATACATAAAACTGAATGCTTTCAACAACCAGCACCCATATCACCTCTTGTATGCTTTGTTGCTTAGAAATTTCTTCTGCCAGATACCCTAAATCATCCCTCTCAAGTTCAAAGTTCCACAGATCTCTAGGGCAGGGGCAAAATGCCACCCATCTCTTTGCTGAAATATAGCAAAAGTCACCTTTTTTCTAGTTCCCAACAAGTTTCCCTGAGACCACCTCAGTTTGGATGTCATTATCCATACCACTAGCAGCATTTTAGCCAAAGCCATTCAACAAGTTTCTAGAAAGTTCCACACTTTCCCCCATTTTTCTGTCTTCTGAGCCCTCTAAGTCTGTATGATATTCCCAACTTTCCCAAACTTTCTTGTCTTCTTCTGAGCCCTACAAATTGTTCCAACTTCTGTCTGTCACCCGGTTCCAAAGTCACTTCCAGATTTTGAGGTATCCTTATAGCAGTATCCCACTCTACAAGTACCAATATACTGTATTAGTTTACTTTCATACTGCTATGAAGAAATATCTGAGACTGGGTAATTTATAAAGAAGAAGAGGTTTCATGAACTGACAATCCTACATGGCTGGGAGGCCTCATAATTATGGTGGAAGGGCAAGGAGAAGCAAAGGCAGAGGAACCGCCCCTTTAGAAAACCATCAGATCTCATGAGACTTTTTCACTGTCACAGGAACAGCATGGGATAACTGGTTCCCAAGATTCAATTACCTTCCACTGGGTCCCTCCCAAGAGATGCAGGCATTATGGAAACTACAATTTACAATGAGATTTGGGTGGAAACGCAGCCAAACATTATCACAGAGATAAAGTCCTTCAAGGCATTCTAACCTGATGAAGTGTTCCTAAGTGCAGAAATTTGGATGGTAGACTGGAAAGCAAAGATAACTGCAGTCAAACTTGCAGAGAGAGAGAGAGAGATTTCCAAAGTTCAGAAAACTGGCATTGGCTCTTGTATTAGTCATGGTTCTCAAGAGAAATAGAAACAAAAAGGAATGTACATTAGTGCACACACACAAACAGACATGTATAGGTAGATATAGATGGGGGATGTATTATGATAGGTTTACAGGAGTATGAAGACTGAGATGTTAAAAATCTCTGCAAACTTGTAGGCCCAGGAATGCTAGTGATGCAGTTCCAGTCTACATCCAAAGGTTTGAGAATCAGGGGAGTCAGTGGTGTAACTCTTGGTCCAGGACTGAGAGCCTGAGAACCCACAGTGTGTATGTCTGAGGACAGGAGAAGATAAATGTTCTAGTTCAAGCAGAGAACAAATTCACCTGTTCTCCATATTTTCTTCTTATGTTCTTCTGCTGTTTGTTTTTTATCACATATTTAACAAATGGGATGTGATCTACCTCTATTGGGGACGGTGATAATTTCTTTCAGTCTACCAATTTAAATACTAATATATTTAAGTAACACACAAATACATCAAAAAATATTTCCAGCTAAGAATCTTTTATTCCAGTCAAGATGACATCTACAATTAACCATCATTTCCGTATAGAGCAAATATAGGAAATACAAACTTCCTCTATTAAGAATGAAAAAGGGAACTTCAATGTAGGTCATACAGATAGTAAAGGATAATGAAATACTATATGATAAATAATTTAATTGCAACATATTTGACAACTTAGGTGAAAGTCAAAACTTGCCAAAAAGTGAATGAGAAGACAAAAAACTAACCTAATATCTATTGATTCAATAGAATGTCTATTCAAAAACTCACAAGAAAAGTTTCTAGACAAAAAGCCTTCATCAGTGAATTCCATAAATCCACAAAAATGATTTCAGAGAATAGAGCAGGTTATAATTTCCGTTGTTTAACAAGACTAGCAAAACTCTGATATCAAAACTTAACAAAAACAGTATAAGAAAGGAAATTCAGGATCAGTATCTCTTATGAAAATAAACACAAAATTGCCTGACAAACTATTGGAAAATTAATCGTTCAAAACACATACACAGAAATAAATGTGTCATGATCATGTGTGTTTAATATTTAAAAATCTACCATTATAAACTACCACAGTAAAAATAATTAAAAAGAATTACACATAATCATCCCCAAGACACATAATCATCAGATTCTCGAAGGTCAAAATGATAAAAAAAAAATGTTGAGTGCCACCAGAGCAGAAGGCCAGGCCACCTACAAAGGGAAGTGCATCAGACTAATAGCAGACTGGGCCGGGTGTGGTGGCTCAAGCCTGTAAACCCAGCACTTTGGGAGGCCAAGGCGGGTGGATCATGAGGTCAAGAGATTGAGACCATCCTGGTCAGCATGGTGAAACCTTGTCTCTCCTAAAAATACAAAAAAAAAAAAAAAATTGGCTGGGCATGGTGGCACGTGCCTGTAATTCCAGCTATTCAGGAGGCCGAGGCAGGAGAATTGCCTGAACCCAGGAGGTGGAGGTTGCGGTGAGCTAAGATCGCGCCATTGCACTCCAGCCTGGATAACAAGAGCGAAACTCCGTCTCAAAAAAAAAAAAAAAAAAAAAAAGACTAATAGCAGACCTCCCAATGGAAACTATACAAGCCAGAAGAGATTGGGGTCCAATATTCAACATTCTTAAAAAAAAGAATTTCTAACCCAGAATTTTATATCTGACCAAACTAAGCTTTATAAGCAAAAGAGAAATAATATTGTTTTCAGACAAGCAATGGGGAGAGGTTTCTTGTTTAATAAATGATGTTAGTACTAGCTATCTATATGCAGAAAATTGAAATTGGACCCCTTTCTTTTATGATATACCAAAATGAACTAAATATTAATTAAAGACTTAAATGTAAAACCCAAAACTACAAAAAACCTAGGATAAAACCTAGGCAATACCATTGAGGACATAAATATGAGTAGAAATTTCATGACTAATATGCCAAAAGCAATTGTAACAAAAAAAAAAATTTAAAAATGGGATCTAATTAAACTAAAGAGCTCCTGCACAGCAAAAGAAACTATCAAGACAGTAAACAGACAACATACAGAATAGGAGAATATTTTTGCAATCTATCCATCTGACAAAGGTCTAATATCCAGCATTCATATGGAACTTAAAAAAATGAACAAGAAACAAAAAATAATCCCATTTAAAAGGGGCAAAGAACATGGACAGATGCTTCTCAAAAGAAGACATACATGCAGCCAACAAATGTGAAAGAAAGCTCAACATCACTGATCATTAGAGAAATGCAAATCAATAACAATGAGACACCATCTCACACCAGTCAGAATGACTATTATTAAAAAGTCAAAAAACAACAGGTGAGGTTATGGAAAGAAAGGAATGGTCTAATGGTCTGTTGCTGGGAGTTTAAGTTAGTTCAATCTCTGTGAAGGACATTGTGGCAATTCTTCACAGACCTAGAGGCAGAAATACCATCCAACCCAGCAATCCCATTAATAAGGATATACCCAAAGGAATAGAAATCATACTATTATAAAGACACATGCACTTTTCTGTTCATTGCAGCACTATGCACAACAGCAAAGACATGGAATCAACCTAAATGTCCATCAGTGGTAGACAGGATAAAGACAATGTGGTACATATATACCATGGAATACTGTGTAGCCATAAAAAGGAATGAGATGATGTCCTTCACTGGGATTTTGATGGAGTTGGAATAATTATTCTCAGCAAACTAACACAGGAAAAGAAAACCAAATACTGTGTGTTCTAATTTATAAGTGGGAGCTACATTATGAGAACACACGGACTTAGAAGGGAACAATACACTTGGGCCTGTCAGAGGGTGGTGTGTGGGAGGAGGGAGGGCTTCAGGAAGAATAGCTACTGAACGCTAAGCTTAATACCAAGCCGATGGAATGATCTGTGCAGCAAACTACTGTGGCACATGTTTACCTGTTTAACAAACCTGTACATCCTGCATATGTATTCTTGAACTTAAAATTTGGAAATAATATAAAATAAAAGGGACAACTACAAGCTTACACATTTAGTCTCTCTCTCTCTCTCTCTCTCTCTCTCTCTCTCTCTCTCTCTCTCTCTCTCTCTCTCTCTGTCTCTACCCTCCTCTGTCTCCCTTTCTCTTTCTAATTGTTTTTGGGAAATTCTACAGCAAGATTATGACACTCAAGCAGTTCTGTGGAGACCTACATTTGGAGAAGGACTGAGATTTCCTATTGAGCAAATGAAAGAACCGCCTATAAAAGAGGATATAAGACTGGCTAATAAATTTATAGAAAGTACTTAATGTCATTAATAATGAAGACATACAAATTAATGAAGACTACCATGAGATACCAATTAAACTCAATAGAATAGTTGAAATTTTAAAAGGCTGGCATGACAAATATTTGTGAGAATGTAGTAAAACTCAAAGTCTCTTAAATGACTCTGCAACTAATTTGGAGAACTGCATGATAATATTTTATAAAGCTACATTTACAGTACTGAATGATCCAGCAATTACACTTGTAAATATTTACTGGAAATAATTGAACACAAAGTCTGATGCAATAATGCTTGTAAAAACCACTCAAAATTAACCCTGATCTGAAAATAACCAAATCACCATCAACAGGGAAATGTAGCTAACAGCCTGTCTGTATTGTCAAGGACCTGAAAAAAACACATGACTATGGGGCCAGGAGCAGTGGCTCACGCCTGTAATCCCAGCACTTTGGGAGGCTGAGGCGGGTGGATCACGAGGTCAAGAGATCGAGACCATCCTGGTCAACATGGTGAAACCCCATCTCTACTAAAAATACAAAAATTAGTTGGGCATGGTGGTGTGTACCTGTAATCCCAGCTACTCAGGAGGCTGAGGCAGGAGAATTGCCTGAACCCAGGAAGCAGAGGTTGCGGTGAGCCGAGATCGCGCCATTACACTCCAGCCTGGGTAACTAGCAAAACTGTCTCAAAAAAAAAAAATATATTGGAAAATAAGCAGCAAAGGTATTTGGACAGATCTGTCTGATATGTACAGTATATAACAACATTTGTATCCTATGCTAATACTCACTGAAGATTATCCTGCTAGAAAAGAATTTTAAGAATGAAGGGAAATGAATAATCAATTTTGTGAATGCCCAGCAGACTCTTTTTCCAGGAATATTTTTTATGACTCAATTTTCTCCTGAATAAAGTGGCCATAATAACAGGGATAGTGGTTAACTGACATGGACTTCCACTCACTAAAGGTGGCAGGTTCTCACCACTGCTGAGTGTCAAATCTGCCAACCTCAGGAATAAAGAATTATTCCTCAATATTAACATCACAATGAGATGTTACGTCACACCTGTTAGAATGCCTTTTATGAAAAGAAGAAAGATAACAATTTTGATGAGAACGTGGAGGAAATGAGAATACTTGTACCCTGCTCATGAGGATGTAAATGAGCACATTCACTATGGAAAACTGTAGCGATTCCTCAAAAAAAACAAACAATCTCTTAATGAGCCTAAAATACTTTAGTAAACAGGTTTATTTGGAGAATGTGAGTTCAGGAGCATCTGACATTGACTCCAAAAACAGCTCCTATTTCAGCTTGCATTAACCTGAAATGTCCAAATATTAAAGCCATGTTATTGGTCAAACATTAAAAACACAAAAATATGTTATCTCATGTGAGTTGGCTCATTAAAAAGTACACAACCAAACGTTTTAATTAAACAGAACATCTTAGAACGATATACAAGCAATAGCAATTTGTTTAAAGAGTAGATACAGTGAAACCATGAAGGTAAGTTGTCTTCCAGGAGACACCAAAAATGTCCTGCTCTCAGTTGAATAGATACTTCTTCAAAATTGAATGTGTATTATCCATTAAGGTATTCAAAGCTTTAGAATCACTTTAAAACAATTTCCTATCTTCTGAATATTGCCTTGAGACACCTGCTTATAATTTTTATTAATACTCTGTATTTAGTAACTCACATGAGACACTGTACCTAAAAAAATAATCACTATTGTTTTATGTATATATTAATTTACACATTCTTTCTCCTGATTTATGTTATAAATAATCAGTTACTGAGGGAATGTATTCTCTTCCTGGGTCCACAGGGGGGTGTAGTTTCTAAAGCAAGAACTTTCCAGAGCCATACCCCCACCCACATCTCCATCAGGGATCTTTTTTTTTTTTTTTTTTGAAACGGAGTTTCACTCTTGTTACCCAGGCTGGAGTGCAATGGCGCCATCTCGGCTCACCGCAACCTCCGCCTCCTGGGTTCAGGCAATTCTCCTGCCTCAGCCTCCTGAGTAGCTGGGATTACAGGAACGCGCCACCATGCCCAACTAATTTTTGTATTTTTAGTAGAGATGGGGTTTCACCATGTAGACCAGGATGGTCTCAATCTCTTGACCTCGTGATCTACCCGCCTTGGCCTCCCAAAGTGCTGGGATTACAGGCGTCAGCCACTGCGCCCGGCCTTCCATCAGGAATCTTAGAGGTCTTAATTTAACTTTCGTGCTTGCGGGAAGAAATCAAAGATCAATCACTCCAGCGGAAGATTAAAGGAACTCTTTTCATAGGACAGAAGAATTGAATGGGGAGGGAATTACTCCCAGGTTAAAAGTCCCCTTTCCCCACCTTGGTGTGGACTCCATATCTGGATCTCCTCTGACAACACATGAGAGCTGCTGTCTATTTTCTTTCTCCTTTTTCTCTCTCTTTGCCTAAACAAAGCACTTTCTGCAAAACTCTTTGGGGTCTGATATTTACTTACGAACATACTGTGAGCAGTGGGGTCCTTTCCCCAATTCTTGGGTAACTGAGGGACCACGAGCCTGGAAGAACACATCCTACCAGGGAGCTGAGCCTCCCCTGTGTCCTGGTACCTGGTCTCATTACCAAATATGTGCTATATACCAGGCATTATGTTACCTGGTTTTCAAAGTTACATTATAAAAATGGCAAAATAATGACAATAATTCAATTAAGATTTATATTATGTCATCATAATGTAATATATTTTGTAAAAATTATGTAAATTGGACTTACATTATGTAATTGTAAAAAGTCTCCACACAGGTTTCATTTGAATGCATAAGTGGCTTTCTTAGTATAAAGTATGGAATTGTAAACGTTTAAATAAAACTAAAAGCATCTTATTGCTTTTAGAGGCAGTATTTCCAGTTTGATTTATTCAAATAGCAAAAGTGATTAAAATATTAAAACAGATGCTGGCAGTATAAAGATGCCACCATTACAACTACTTGATTCAGAATATTCACCTTCTTTGTTTCCCCCGCCTTTCTTTCAACAGTAAGAGATTACCATGCCATCAGTAGTCAATTACTTCAGGAATTGTTATTGGTCTAATCAATTTGATGCAGTAGGAGTTAGAAATATGGTTCAACAAGTAAAGAACTGAAAGTAACGTTGAGATAGCAAGGATCTGAAACATAAAACTGAAAACTATTCTGTGTGTTATCATTTGCTTCTTGTAGTTGTATAGTATGTGATACACAATTCCTTAAACTCATCACTCTACAATATAGGCTACAAATAATATTCATGTTAGTCAAGGTTAATTCTTGGCTCATTAAAGAACTGAATTTAAAATGCCTGAAGCAAAAAAAATAGAATAAAAGAACAAAAACGAATATAAATTTATTAAAAGAATGTAAGTAAAGGAGGCAACAGTATTTTATGGAACACAAGGACAGACAGTACATTTAGGCCTCCTGAGGGCTGAGAAACGAGATGCAGAAACCTATCAAAGATCAAAGCTTCCAAATCATCAGTACTTCTGTCTCCCCCTGGAGCCACATGACCTCTCATCTCTGCACTGCTTTGTATGCCTGCTTCGTTCTTATCCCTGTAGACTGGCTTTCTCTCTTCTTCAGCAGATGAACACAGCTCTGCAAGTTACATTACCTCAAGTCCAGACACAAATGGAAATAAACTAGAATCATTAAAACCAATTTTAAGTTCCTGAGACTATAATTGGTTAATAAAGATGCAACACTACCATGCTTGATAAACAAGATATTATACTTTATATCCATTAATCTGGAAATAGAAAGTTAAGTAAAAGCACTCTAATCATTAGACTAATAGAGTAGATTTGAATACATCTGATCACTTTTGACATATGTGATTTAAGGAATAGTGTAAACAAAACCTTCAGTGTTAAATAAGCATTAGATACTATCAGTCCTTAACTTTATGTACAAAGCTCTTTTCTATTGAAAAATTTGTGAAAAAATAAATAAATTGATGACACATAAAAATGGAAAGATTTGGGGGTTTTATAAAACAATGGTGTGACATATATAAAATACACATCCAAAACAATAACTCTACAGTGCTTCTTAAGTCTGTATTCTTGACGTGAGAGAAAATACTTCATTATTTACAGGATGAAATGAAAGAGAAGTATAATACTACCATAAATTAATTTCCTTGAGAAGAGTTTTTGTTGAGAAAACATCCTGAAGACTGAGCCTTATAAAGAGTCATGTTAGATATATGACAACACCAAGTGAATCGTATGTCTCCCCTTATGAAAAAAAAAAAGATCTAACCAGCTTCTTCACAATCCTCAAGTAAACAAAGAAATTGAGTAGAAGTTGAACCATGGTATTCAGAATATGAAGAACAAAATGAGAATCAAAAATTTGCAATGAGAAAGAATGGCTGTATTCAAATTAATTAGAAGAGTCCTCAATAAAATTTTCAGTAGCAGATGTATGTAAGATTATTACATGACATGTCATAGAATTCATACCAGTTTTGCATTAGCTTTCTATTACTGTTGTAAAAATTACTCCCCCAATTCGATGACTGAAAGTGACACACACTTACTTATTCTCTTATTATTTTAGAGGTCAAAGTCCAAAGTGGGTTCTATTAATCTGAAATCGAGGTACCGGCAGCACCTCACTCTTTCCTTAGTCTCTAGGAAGTCATCTGTTTCCTTTCCTTTCCCAGCTTCTATAGCTGCATTTCTTGTCTCATGGCACTTTCCTCCATTTTTGTCTTGGTCCATTTGGGCTTCTATGATAAAATACCACAAACTGAGTAACTTACGAACAATAGAAATTTTATTTCTACATTTCTGGAGATTGAGAAGTCCAAGATCAAGGCATGAGAGAATTTCTGTATCTGACAACCGCCTACCTTCTGGTTCACAATATTGCCTTTTAGCTGTGTCTTCATGTGGTGAAAAGAGTAAGTCATCTCCCTGGGGCATATAAGGGCACTTATTCTATTCATGAAGGTCCCAGCCTCACCACATAATGATCTCCCAAAGGCCCTACTTCTTAATACCATTGCACTGGATACATTTTAAGGAAGACACAACCATTAAGACCACAAAAATCTTCAAAGCCATCAGTGCAGCATCTTCAAATTTCTTTCTGTATGTTTTCAGAATACCTTCTCTCTCATAAAGATCCTTGTCAGTTAATTCAAGAGACACTTACACTTCAAGATCCATAATTCCCTCATATATGCAAAGTCCCATTTGCCAATTAAATTAACATATTAGGACATGGAGGTCTTGGGCATTATTAGTCAGCCTATCACAAACATCTTTGTCTCAAGATTGTATAAAAAAACTATAAAAAACAAGTACAAATAAAAATATGCACAAGTTTAAATAGCAGAATGGATCAAGCAGAAGAAAGGGTATCAGAGGTCAAAGACCTCTGATATGTTTTCTTTACTATTATTCTTAATCATTATGATAAAGCATACATGCAAAGAAATAACCTATTTCTACACTAATGGAATAATAACTTCTAGGGGATACCAGGAAATCACTGAACATTAGAATAGAAAGGAACATCAGAGAATTTTCATTCATTCATCATTTTACATGATAAAATTTCCCCCTGGGAGGAAACTCAATTTGACAAAGGCCATGGAGAAGGCCAAAACTGAGATAATAGTACTAGTAAGAGAATATCTTTTATTGTATATTTATTACATGCCTCTCATTCTATGTTTCTCATTATTGATTTGTTTGTTCTATTATATTAAGCATTATATTCATGTTAATTTAAGTTTCAAGGATTTCACTCTCTTTAAAGCTCCAGTACATGGTGCCCCTATGTCTGAAACATCATTCCGAATATCATTCCTATATTTCCACCACCTATGAATATTTCTCCAAATAGACTAACAAAAAAAAAAAACAAGTACTGCTAAATTCCATAACATGAATAATTAAACACCTATGAAGCAAAGGATACTACCATAAGGTTATATATCAAGAGAGGCAGATTAGAAGAAATCATTAGATAGGTTTAAAATAAATATAATTATACAATGTATTAAAAATTATCAAAAATTTAAATTAAAAAATGTAATAGATGCATAGTCAAACCAAATATAAATGAGTAATAAAAATCTGAAAAGATGGTTAACACCGTGGATCAGAAAAAAGAGTTTCAGATTATTACTTTTTACCATCAAAATTCAAAACAAAAACAGCTTGAACCTGTAATTATTAGTATACATTGGGTAAGCATTATAAAAGAAAAGTCAATATATCTTTCAAATAAAATATGCCTGAAATTTGACACAAAACTTCCCTTTTTGATATTTACTCTTGGAATATATTTGTCCGTATACCCAAAAGAACACGTGAAAGAAGAAACTGTTAGATTTTTCTTAATGAGTAATTGCACAATATCTGCAATATTGAGGTGGCTTTTAGTAGAGAAATCTTTAAATAAATTGAGTTATATAAATGCTATAGCATGCTATTCACTAGTTAAACAATGAAACAAAATGATATCAATCGATATGAAATAATGTCTATATCGTTCATTTGAAAAGAAAAGGACCCTGTATTTTGTTTATGCTACACACACACACACACACACACACACACACATCAATTTCTTCAACATAAACTAGAGTAAGATTACTGATTAAACAAATTTTCAACATACACAGTTAAATTTGAATTTTAGATAAACCATAACTATTTGAAAAGACATATTTGACTTTATTTTTCCTCAGTGTTACAATTTTAAGTTGGATATAATAGTCTCAACTTCTTGAAAAGTTTCATGTTTCAAGAATCAATGTGTTTTTCAATATTTCAACATCAATAAAAATGTAAAAACTGTTGTAATAATAGCTTCAAGTAGCACAGATTATATCCAGATTTATTAATGAACATACTTATCTCATAAATATTTAATGTAGCATTACAAGTAGTGCAATGCTCAATGCCTAAAATTTTTAAAGATCTCTAACAGTAATTAAATTTGTAGTGTTTATTGGGTCTCTAAATTATTTTGTACTACAATATTTTTATGTCACCATAGGAATTTTTTTCTTCTCAACTAGATTGCAAGAGACTCAAGACGGGGCATTTATTTCTTAATTTTTCTTCTAAGTACATCATGTATAGTAAAATATTATATTTAGTAGACTTCTTTAAAAATTTTGCTGGCTTTCTGACAAGTACACATTTTCACACAAACTTTAAGGCTTAGATTTATCACAATTTCTAAAAATGTTTTGAAATGTGATTTTTACTTTTATTCTGAGTGGTATTTTCTTTGAACTCTAAAATAACAACTTTATTAAGATTACAATATTTTAGGATTACATAATAGCATATTTTAAGTATTTTAAAATCTTTATCCAGGTGAATTAGTTTCTTTCTCTTTTATGAGTATTGAATGAACTCTCAACTCCAGTTAAAAGAAATTAAAGCAAAAGCATGTGGATGGATACCTACCATATATCACCACTGCCAAGTGTCAACTGAAAAGTGCAGAATATCTGAATATTAGGCTGTGAGTATCATTTTCATAAGCTTTAATTTATTTAACCAAAGATTGCTTACTCTATCTCTTGGATCTTTTTGTTCTGTCCTTGATTTTTTTGCTCAGGTGTAATATTAAGTTGGTTGCATTTGTGTGTGCCTATAGTTTCAGCAACTCAGGAGGCTGAGGTAGGATGATTGCTTGGGCCCAGGAGTTTGATGCAGCCTGGGCAGCAGAGTGAGAACCCCATCTCAAAAAAAAAAAAAAAGGAGAAAGCATAACTTGTCAACATGCCTACTTAGACTTTATTCAGTTAATATCTACGGTAGGTGAGCCCTATGTATTAATTCTGGAAACCATTTACCACTGGAATGGCAGATGAATGTTTAAACAATATCAAGTTATAGAAAAGCATGGTTAGTTAAGATAGTGATTAGTTAAGACAGTGAATACACAATATTGATTTAAACACAGTGCATCTTGTAGAAATGCAACGATTTCTACTGTGGTAGCAATACCAATCAAGAAACAAGCCGGATCGCTCTCAAAGAGATACTATTTATGTGGCAAATTTGTGTTTGTGTGTACTCATTATCCTTTATGAGTACTATGAACTACTGGCAAATTTTTAAACTTAAAATTTGAAACTTTGCCAGTAGTTCGTGGTACTCATAAAGAATAACGCAAATAAGGAATAGATATTTGTCATGTACCATGAAACTAAGGAAACACCACCCAAGGTCTTCTCCTGCTCTTTGACCTTTCTTCTGTCAAAATTGGTCTTGCATCTGGTGAAATGGAGAGACAAAATAATTATTTGAGATCTGGCTGAGAGACAGCTGATTTGAAAATAGACAATTTTTGTAAGCAATTACAAAAATGTAGTGATACGTCAACTAAAATATAATAATCACTTCTAGTTTGGAAGTCTATAGGTGTACTATTACTATATAAACTGTTATAATAGTTTTACATCAAAAAAATAAATCCCTTAATTACATTAATATGGCTTTGTCGCATGTCCATGGTTAATTACTATAGGCATATCTTGGAGAGATTGTGTGTTTCATTTTAGATTATTACAATAAAGCCAATACTCCAATCAAGCAAGTCACACAAATTTTTTGGTTTCCCAGTGCTTATAAAAGTTATGTTTACATTATACTATAGTCTATTAAGTGTGCAATAGCATCATACCAAAAAGAAATACATACCTTAATTTGAAAATACTTCCTTGATACAAGATGCTAACAATCATGTGATATTCAATTTATTTTGCCCATGTCCATCAAGGAATCACTATTTATGGTAGCTACAACCTTTTGGTTGTATTTATTTCTTTTAATAATTAAAATTTAATAATAAATTGAAATTTCCTTCTTAAATAATAAGACTTGCAAATCAAAATTACTTCTCGAACCGTGGGCTATAGAATCTGGGGCATGAAAACAGTATGAATCTTTTTGTACATTTCCTTGTACATTTGGGTTACCAAGTACAATGTTAGTTGATCATAATATTTTGAAAGAAACATTTGTTTCTGAGCAGTAGGTCTCAATGTGGGCTTAGAATATTCAGGAAACCATGCTATAAAATGATGCGCTATCATTCAGGCTTTGTTGATTAATTTATAGGGCATAGGCAGAGTAGATTTAGCATAATTTTTAATGGCTCTGGGATTTTCAGAATGATAAATGAGCTTTGGCTTCAACTTGAAGTCACCAGCTGCATTAGCCACTAACAAGAGAGTCAGCCTAGTCTCTGAAGTTTTGAATGCAGGCATTGATTTCTCCCTATGGAGAGAACTCCTGGATGACACATTTTTTTTTTCCCAATGAAAGGCTTTGCTCTACGTTGAAAACTGGTTGTCTAACTCCAGGACATCGGTCTTTGCAAAGATTTCTTAAGTAAGATCTCAAAAGCACAAGCAATCAAAGCAAAAATGTCCAAATTGAATCACATTTAGCTAAAATGTTTCTGCATAGCAAAGGCAACAATCAAAGTGAAGACACCACCCACTTAATGGGAGAAAGTACTTGCAAGCTACCCTTTTGACAAGGACTTAATAACTAGAATATATAAAAAGCTTAAACAACTCTAAAGAAAATAATCCGATTCAAAATGGGCAAAAGTTACAAATAGATATTTCTCAAAATAAGATATACAAATGGCCAAGAAGTATATAAGTAATGCTCAATGTCAAGGCCAGGTGCAGTGGCTTACTCTTGTAATCCCTGAACTTTGGGTGGCTGATGGGGACGATCACAAGGTCAGGAGATGGAAACCAACCTGGCTAACATGGCAAAACCCCGTCTCTACTAAAAATAAAATTAAAAAAAAAATTAGCTGGCCATGGTGGCATGTGCTTGTAGTTCCAGCTATTTGGGAGACTGAGGCAGGAGACTTGCTTGAACCCCTGGAGTCGGAGGTTGCAGTGAGCCCAGATAGCACCACTGCACTCTAGCCTGAGTAATGAAGTGAGACTCCATCTGAAGAAAAAAAAAATGCTCAATATCACTAATAATCAGAGAAATGCAAATCAAAATTATTATACAATGAGATATCATCTCATCTGAGTTAAAATGGGTTTTATCCAAAACATAGAAAATAACCAATGCTAACAAGGATGTGGAGAACGGGGAGTCTTCTTCTTGTGGAGAGAGGTTGTTGGTGGGATTATAAGTGAGTACAGCTAGTATGGAGAACAGTATGGAGGTTCCTCAAGGAACTACCACATAAGCCAGCAATTCCACAATGAGGTACATACCTAAAAGAAAGGAAATCAGTGTATTGTAGAGATACCTGCAATCCCATACTTATTTTAGCACTGTTCACAGTAGCCAAGATTTGAAATCAACCTTAATGTTTGTCAATGGATGAATAGAAAAGGAAAATACAGTCCAGAAACAAAACGATATAGTATTCAACCATAAATAATTAACTTCTGTCATTTGCAGTAACATGGATGGAACTGGAGGACATTATTTTTAAATAAAGAAGACAGGCAGAAAAAAGACAAATATCATGTGTTTTCACTCATGTGGGAGGTTAAAAAAACAAACTCATAGAAATTGAAAGTAGAATGATAGCTATCAGAGGCTAGAAAGAATAGCAGGAAGGATGGGATAAAATCAGGATGATGGCCAGGCGCAGTGGCTCAAGCCTGTAATACCAGCACTTTGGGAGGCCTAGGTGGGTGGATCACAAGGTCAAGAGATTGAGACCATCCTGGTCAACATGGTGAAACCCCGTCTCTACTAAAAATACAAAAAATTAGCTGGACATGGTGGCACATGCCTGTAATCCCAGCTACTCAGGAGGCTGAGGCAGGAGAATTGCCTGAACCCAGGAGGCGGAGGTTGCCATGAGCCGAGATCGCGCCATTGCACTCCAGGCTGGGTAACAAGAGCGAAACTCCGTCTCAAAAAAAAAAAAAAAAAACAGGGATGGTTAGTGAGTACAAAAATACAGTTAGATAGAGTGAATTAAATCTATCACCCTGTTGGGTGATGATAGATAACAGGAATTTATTGTATATTTTAATACTACCTGAAAGAGTGGAATTGGAATGTTCCTATATCTAAAAGATTGGAATTAGAATGTCCCTAACACAAGGAACTGATAAATATTTGAAGTGATAGAAACTTCAATTACCTTGATTCAATCATTACACATTGTATACCTGAACCAAAACATTGCACATGCCCTACAAACATATACAACTCTTATGTACCTATAATAATAAAATACATAAAAATTACAAGAAAATGTGTTGTTAGTGCACCACCTTCATCAAGGCTCTCAGTTAGATTTTCTAATAACTTGCTGCAGCCTCTCCACCAGCACTTGCTGCTTCACCTTACACTGTTATGTTATGGAGATGGCTTCTTTCTTTAAACCTCATGAACAAACTCTGCTAGCTTCAGACTTCTCTTCTTCAGCTTCTTCACCTCTTTCTGCCTTCACAGAATTTAGAGGAGTTAAGATCTTGCTTTGGCTTAAGGGAATAGTGTGGCTGGTTTCTATCTGGACCACTAAAACTTTCCCTTTACTAGCAGTAAGTCTTTTTTTTTTTTCTTTCTTATAATTCATGGGTTCACTAGAATAGCACTTTTAATTTTCTTCAAGAATCTTTTATTTACATTTGCAACTTGGCTAACTGGTTCAAGAGACCCAGCTTCTAGCTTTCAATATGCCTTTTTCATAATGTTTACTAATTTCTAGCTTTTGGGGTCTAAAGTAAGAGAACCTTTCATTTGAACATTTACAGACTACGACAGTTATTAATGGGCTTAATTTCAATATCTTTGTGTCTCAGGGAATAGTGGCTCAATAACAAGGAGAGAGACGAGTGACTGGCTGGTGGAGCAGTCGGGAATACCCACTGCTATTTTTCTATTAAGTTTGCTCTCTTATATGGGCCAGATTCATGTCTCCATTAAACAAATATAATAGTAACACCAAATATCACTGACTCCACATTATCAGAAAAGATATAATAATAATGAAAAAGTTCAAAATATTGTGAAAATTATCAAAATAAAGAAGAGAGAGAAAGTGAACACATGCTATTGAAAAAATGATGCCAATAGACTTGTACAGTATAGCATTGCCACCAACTTTTCATTTGTTGAAAACTCAATATCTGCAAAGTACAATAAAGTAAAGCACAATAAAGTGAGGTACACCTGTATTTGTTACATGAATGAGACAGTATTCACCATCAATTTTATTCCTATGTTCTCTTTTCTTTTTTTTTTTTTAAGGTTGATGCCAAGAAATGTGATCACAAAAACAGATGGTAATGGAAGCTGTTTTATTACAGCAAGGTTTCTCAGCTCTTTGAACTTCTTAATAGTTATAGGCCCCAAATTACATAGCTATCTATCTTCAAAATTATTTTTAATAATCTGTCGTCTGACAACTCTATTAGGTTTTCGCTTCATTGTGTTGAAAGTAAATAAAGGGAAACCCAAACAGGAGGATTTATTACGCAGTCATTACTGCCATTCACTTTTTCAATATCAACTTTAGTACTTCTATTTTTATCTGAGGGTGTCTGAGAGTTATTTGCCTTCCAGGGCAAAGCATCATAGTTAGAGTGACCACAGAGTTTATCATCCAAATAGAGAATACGCATAGGAAATATTAATAAGTAAGCAATAAAAACAAGCATAGACCACACTCTCATTAGCAAATCAGCACATAACTATGGCCCTATTGGTTAAAAAATATTAAAAATGGATAAGAGGTAAGCCATTGTTTGTACAATTAGAGAGGGAAATTTGTAGAGAGAGAAGTGGAAAATGGCAGATCTCTTTTCTATGGCAAATATATTTTTAAATAGATACGTTTTATACTTAGAAAACTGAATATTTAAAAGTTGAGGAGCTTAATATTTCCAGACATTTATGCCTGGAAATACTAAGGCACCACAATAGAAGACCTTTGACATGATGTTAGTTTACTTGGAATGTATTCTTTCAGTAACGTGAAACTATGTTCTAAGGCAACTGAGATCCCTGCCTCCAACACCAACTATCTTGAACTAGGGTAACTTGTGTTATTAAATTGTCTGAGTGGATGGTATTGGTCAGAGGACACATCCCAAAGTAATGAGGTAAATTAATGCCCCACTCACCTTTAACTCGCAGAGAGTAATTTGCACAAGTAGCATGTGTGGTCGAATTTAGTTGAAATACCTTCCCAGGTTACTCACTCCCAACACTAACTAGTAATGTTCATTACCATATGGCATAGCTGTAGAATGGGGTTGGTGCAGGGGGAGACACAGAAGAATAAGCCTCTAAGGGGAGAAAGCTCCCAGCTGTAAATATTAATTTTTTTCAGAAAGCTGTTCCTGTTATGTTTGGGGTACTTGTCTCGTCATTTGGTATTTTACATAGGTAATGAGAAAATTTCTTGTTACCACATGTCAAACCTTAGAGGTCTAAATACTTACGGTCTAAATACCTAATACATTATTCAGAATCAAAATATATATTTTCCCATATTCTGACTCATATGTAATCTACTTAACTGGTGTCTCAATAAGCTTCTCATGCCGACATTACCAGAAGTATTCAAATTCAGTTTTCTGGAAGACAAATAACATGGAAGTAAAATATGAATATGAATATCTGAACATTTAAACCACACGGCTTAAAAAGTCAGGCCTGTTCTCCTCTTCCTTTCTGCCTTCTCAAGGACTTACTAAATCTCTCTCTGTTGGATCATACGTTTATTTTCTCTTTCCTGTAACACTTCTTAGTATTCTCCATGTGGGATGAGAAATAATTTCCCTTGGCCTCAAATTTCTGATCTAGAGTCACATCTTTCTAGAAAACTCTTATTTTTATACTGAAGCATGTTGAAATATCTTCTATTTTGATGCTGTCTCAATTCCCTGACTATACCGTTTTTTTCATCTCCTGTTTACAGAAAGCATATCTCTAATCTGCAAATTCAGTCCTCACTTGTGTTCTCTCTTCTTCAGCAGTATTCCCAGATACCGTGGCCACACTCCTTCCAAAAAAGAAAACCTCATAGTGAGCTGATATGTTTTGTATTTGTTGTTTTCGTATTTGTTTGGTGGCTACATACTTGTTTTTGCTTTTTAATTGTTTCTTTTTTTTTTTTTTGCCTTAATAAAATAAGGTCCTTGAAGTCAGAACCCTTTAAAAAATTCATGAATGCAGAGTAAGTACTAAGTAAATAGTGAATGAATAAGAAGTTATTCTTGGGAAACAGTTTTATTGAACATATGGAATCCAGAGAACTTCAGCCGGCGCAACACCACTAGCTGAATCAGTAAAGATAAGTTATTTTAGTGATCGCTTCAGGAAAACAAATTCAGCTCTCTTCATGTTCTCAGTTATTAAATACCCTACCTATTTTATTGATCTCTGAATTTTTCATTATCATTCCCTCCTACTTTTCTTTTACTTGTTTCTTTTTTTCTAGCTTTGTTCTATTTTCAAACATAGGGATTTAAGGCTACACATTTCTCTTTATGCTCAGCTATCTGTACATATGTAACAGCTCTCGTGTGTCATATATTCATTGTTTTTTAGTTCAAAATGTTTTCTACAGTTTTGTGTGCATCCTCTTAAAAGACAGGTTTTTTAGAAGTACACGGGTAATGTTCAAACACTGAGATTTTATAGTTGTGTTTTTAAAAGAATTTATTTGCAGTTTAATGTATTCCAAGTCAAAGAACATACCACCGTTGATTTCCGTGATTTAGTTTTGAGAAAAGCAAAGCTACTTCATTTGAACATGTGATATCACCTTTGCATAACCTCGAGTCAGCAGCTAGAGGTGTTTTTGTTAAAATGCCTGCCTCTAACATCACCCTCTTACTGCCTCCAAAGTGCTGCTTTTAATTTGCTGTGTGCTGGGAAATCAGATAAGCAAGCACTTTTTTTAATGGTGTCTAAAATAACAGTTTGTAAGACCTGAGGGACTCTTCTATGAAGAAAGTGCTTGGCTTTTGGCTCACAATCAATGTCACATTTATTTTTATTGAGGCCACAAAGAGACACATGTTTGTTGATTTTCAGGTTCAGGCCTCTGTGTGATCTGATTAGTTGAAGTTTATCAAATTTATAGTGAGTGCCCACTAAACAGCAGGACTGGACCTGAGCTGGATTTACAAATGTGAATAAGGCAGTATTCACTTTCAAGGCTCTCTGAGTTCAGTAGGGGAACAAGTCACTCACAGGAAATGTGAATACACCATAACAATTGCAATGAAAAAGGCTCATACAAGAATGATGAGAACACAGAACTAGGCACCTAACCCAGACTGGTGGGTTTGTGTGCCTGGGGGGGATGTTTAGAGAGGACATACAAAACTATGATACAAATAATTATTGAAATAAGTAGTATTAAGGAATTTGTAGACAATAGAAAGATAGAGAATAAGAATAAAACCATTCTAACCAGAAAGAAAAACATCATAAAGATACAGAGGAAAGCAATCAAAAAAGAGCAGAATGTATGTGAGTTACAATATGTAGGACAGTGTTGGTATGTAAAGTGCATTTCAAGAGAGAAACAGTTGGCAAAGTGATCATTACTTTGCTTGAGTTTTGATTTGTAGCTAAAATATTTGATGTGCACAGGAAGAGGACTAGAGAGCTACTGATAGATATGACATTATTTAAATCATTTTGTAAAAATCAAAACCGAATACATAGTTCTAAGCACTTTTGTTCGCCAGTTTATTTATTACATCTCCACCCTCTTGTGCTTTGCAAGCGGTATCTATTCACAAAAACAGAATTATTTCTCTAAAATATTAGGGAGATCAGATGATAATGCACTGCTACATGAATGCATTTACATTCTTATATTTGTATTTTTGAATTAGAGAAAAAGCAAATTAATCGTCGATATACACAATCCTCAGTCTATCTTACCTGAGCAAAAGCATGTTAGGATTATTCCTTAAGAAATGTTGAGCCAGGTGAATCAGATTTCATTCATTTAACAAATATTTCTAGAGTCCTTTCTATGTGTCTGGTGCTGTTCTGGACACAGAGGATAAAATGATGAATGGAAACTCGCACATTTCTGACACTTAAAATCATAGGGTCTAGTAGAGGAGGCACACATTCATCAAGTAATCATAAAAATAAATGTTAACAGTGTTCTAAGTGTTATGACAAACACAGAAGTGGTCATGAGAAGGTTCAATTTAATCTGGGAGTGTTGTCTCTCACAGACTCTACAGGAAGCCAAATCTTAAGTGAGATCTAAATATTAAATCAAAATTAACTTGATAATTGGAGACAGAATAAAGGTATTTCAGTCAGCCTGGTCAACATGTGCAATTCTCACCAGGATGAGAGTGTATGGGGTGAATCTGTAAAACGAAATGAAGGTTGAAGAATGTGTTATGGGCAAAGTACGGAAAGGAAGTGTGATTTGATGGCAAAGAGAAAGAAGCTGAGCAAGTCTGGGTGGAAACTCTAGATGCCAGACCAAATACAACCTTGTACTTAGTTAAAAATTTTTTTTATCTATCCTTTTCTTAAATTTGAAATTAATTTCAAACTGCCAAAAAACTGCACAAATAAAATAGTCTTACACAGTTTACCAGTTCACTTATTTGTCACAACTTGCCCTGATTGCTTTATAATTTACCCATTCTCTCTCCCTTTCTCTCTCTCGTGTATGTGTGTTTATGTGCCTGTGTGTGTGTGTGTGTTCCCGAATCAGTATGCATAGTCTGATTGACTGTCTGGGTTTTACTCCTGAAACCCTCATGTCCCAGGAAACCTATCAGTCCAGTACAAAACAGAACAGTTAGTCATTCTAATAGGATCCAGTCTATGATGGAGTATTGCACTTAGCTATCATGTCTCTTATGGTTTCCTTAAATGTGAAATTTCACACATTTTAAACTTAAAGTTGTACATTTTTCTCAGGCTATCAAATTTAGACATAAAATCTGAACAGTTATGTATTGATGTTCTTCCTTTTATATATTAGTATGTTATGGTCCAAAGTATTATCCACAACACTTTACAACAAAACAATAAATTGTGTGATAATGAGTGAAGAAAGGAGACTTAAGTTGGATCCAGAGCTCTGACAGATGCAGGTACGATTGAAAGATAAAAAAAGTTGTCATCTTTGTTTGTAAAGAGTGTGTTAGATTAAATATTACAGTCAATACACACATTGTATAGTTATAAATTTAATCAATCAATGATAAAGGAATACTTTAAGAACCTCTCAAAAACTAATTAATTAAGAAGTTGTTGCATCATTGACTAATATAAACATCTGTAGTTCTCTTGTAATCTCATGTGTTTATCTTGTCCATATAATCAAATGTAATGACTAACTATATGTTTTTTCCTATACTAGATTTGTATTATTGCTGAAACACATTACCAATAAACAGTTGCTTAAAACAATACAAATACATTATTTTACAGATCTGGAAGCCAGAAGTCCAAAATTAGTCTTAAGGAAATAAAATCAAGGTGTCCACAAGCTAACTTCTTCTGAAAGCTCCAGGAAGAATCTGTTCATGTCTTTCAACTACTCATAACAGCATTAGTTTTTGGCTTGTGCTCCTATCATTCCAATCTCTGCCATCCATTGTCATCGCATTGCCTTCCTTCTGATCTCTGATACTTGAGTCCTTTTCAGGATCTCAGCATGACTACATTGGGCCTACCCAGATAATCCAACATGATCTCCCAACTCAGTATTTTCAACTTAGTCACTTATATACAATGTCTTTTTGCAATGTAAGGAAACATATTCGCAGGGTCTGGGGATTCATACGTGGACATTTTTGGGTACCATTATTTAGTTTACTATAGCTCCCAAATTCTGTATTGAGTTATGATCATATATGTAGTTCCTAAACACACAAGTACAATAAAGGCTACATGTCTGAGACAGCTCACATGTGCCTAACAAATCCTCCTTTATCTAATTTATGAATCTCCATTTGAATTTTCTTTGTTTTTAAATAAGCTTTCCCAACTTAAATTTATCACATCCATAGATATGTTGCCCATCTAAGGCACTCTTACTTCCCTACTTCTCACACATATCCAGGGATTAAATCTCTTCTGTCCTTCCTCCTTTACATCTCTACTGCTGTAGTCTCAGTTCAGGAAGTCACAAAGTGCACCGAGATACTGACTGAGGTGTCATTCGTAAGACCAGTGTCCATTCTTTAGAGTCTGGATACTTTCAGCTCATTTTTTAACTCATTAAATTTCATCAGTACTTAAGTGCTTGCAATTTCTTCAATGTGTTTTCTTAATTTTTTATACCACTAGAGAACTCTAGGAAACCAGAGTTCATCACATAGAAAGTTATTGCTATTTTGCATTACTTCATACATACATACAGTCTTCTATGCACAACTTTTAAAAATAAATGTCACTGTCATGCATAAAAATGAATTACTGTATAACTTCAGACGTGTCGGCTCAGCTTACAATGTGCTCCTTTGGAGGCAGTTGGCTGTGCACCGCCATGATTCTTTTCCCCAAACTGCGCTTTATGGTACTCTGGGCTAAAGCATTAGAGCTTCTCCAAAAACAGTAGGATGTCAGTGATCAAACAATTTAGTAATACAGCTAGCATAGTAAACTGGGTTTGCAAATTGCAGCAGTTTTCAGTGACTTCATTAGTTTATTTATATTGTGATTTATCATGTGGGCACACATGTATTACACAGAATTATCCAAAGGTTTTTAAAACCAATTATCTATTTATTTTTTCAGAAAATCAATCAGCATAATATTGAGCAATTATTTTTCACAAAACACAATTCAATCTACTATTGTACTTTACCCCCTTACCAGTTTCTTATGGCTGCTGTCACAAATATCACAAATTTTGTGTTTAAAAAACAAGAAACTTACTCTTTCACAGTTGTAGAGGAAGGATACCTGAAATTTGTAGCACTTGGCTGAATCAAGGTGTTGTCAGGTCTCTACTGCCTTGGGAAGCTCTAGGAGAGAATCTAGACTTTGCCGTTTTGAGCTACTAGTGGTTGCCTCCATTCCCTGGCTTGCGGACTCATCACTTCAACATCTGTCTTCATATCACCCTTCTTTCTGTATGAGAAAAGTCCCCAACTGTGTCTTTTTTAAAGGATACATATGATCACATTTAGATACACTCTGCTAACCCACATAATTCACCTATCTTAAAATATTAGCTTAATGATAACTGCAAATACCCTTTTCTCCAAATAAGACCTTGCAAGATGGGGTCAGCAGGTTATGCTCAATTTGCCTTCTCTTCAAAATTGTTGAATTTTTTCTTAGCTACCATACATGAAACAACTCCATTATACACAACAGTGTAACATCAGTAGGTCTGAACTCTGTCTTAGGCAACCTGGGTGCTAAAAATGTGTGTACCCTACAATATTATAACTATCACTATATACTTAAGCTGCATAACTGCAACTCTTTTCTTGAGACAAGTTATCTCTCTATTGTCCAGGTTGGAGTCCAGTGGCACGACCACAGCTCACTAAAACCTCGACTTCCTAGGCTAAAATGATCCTCTCACCTGAGCCTTTTAAAGTGGTGGGATTATAGCCAGGAAGCACCACACCTACCCCATAACTATAATATTCATGGGTTAGATTGAATTCTTTAGTTATCCTATTTTAAAAATTGAGTTCTATTTTTTAATATAACAGTATAAACTATCTATTTGTAGGCACCTGTTAGAATATGAACTCCAGAAGGACAGAGGCCGATATTTCACTCACACTAGCACATAGTAGACACTGATTAGGCATAAAATAAACATAAAACGTTATGTGTCTCAATGTTTTTAAGAGAATGTAACAGTATTTAAATATTGTGTATGTTTATGCAAAAATATAATTAAATTTTATACTAACAGCCGATTTCATGAGAGGCAAATTATCAAATAACCACTGATTATTTCTATTGTTAAAATATTACTTTTCTCTAAATTTAGTTACCTATAACTTGTTGATAAAAGTAGGAGTGGTAATATAATTCATGCTAGAGTGCAAGTCAGTTAGAATTTGGCTGTTCAATTATGTGGGGAGTAAAACTAAAAGTATGCCAATAAAGCTTCTGGTAAGATTTAGCAAAAATTGTACTCTATCGCTCCATTCATGAGAGCAGCATACAACAAATCTTCTGCATAAGATTTTCCACCCTCTATCCATCTTGCCATTTATTCTTCAGCTCTGTGATTTAGACAAAATTTCTGATACAATCAGGCAGAGCCTGAAGACATCAGAAGGCATGAAGAGAATATTGTTTATACCCAAGTAATCAAGAGTGCAATGGAGGTGAGGCTTGCTATTACAAAATGTTTGGAAACCTCTTTGTGAAAAGACCAATAATTAGCTGCCAGGAGAGTGTGTGACAGGGATATGAGCTATTCCCTGTTAGTGGTCTTAGGCTTTCCTTACCCCCTCCTTTCATTCCTCTTGGGTAATTTATTTTCCCCCAGGCTTCTGTTACATAGAACCTGGAAAAGCACAAGTGAAAGGAAGTATAATCCTCTTTTTATGTAAAAAAAAAAAAAAATAGCAGAAAATAGAGACCTTAGAGAATAAGGGACATGTAGGAGTTCTTGTAGACAAGACTGAGGATGAAAACACACCAGGAATAAATGTGTTAAGGTTCAGGGGAACAAGACGTTCTAAAGTAGCTATAAGAACAAGAGGTGGTGCTACTATAGGTTATGCACAGGTTCTTCCTCAGTGTTCAGAAAATGGTTAAGATTGAAGTTAGAAGTGAGGGAGGAGGGAAAAGTTTTCACTTTATATCTCACCTTCAAAAATTTTATATAATGATGAGTTATGTCCTTTGTAAGGAGAGCCAGAGAGAGAGAGTGAAAGATGAGGTAGGGGGTAGGGGAGATAGAGAGAGAAAGAAAGAGAAAAAGGGAGAACAGCCGCTGAGGCAGGAAGAGTTAAAGACAAGTCTAAGCATCTCTCATTGATTTGCTGTAAACAACCAGTAGCTTCAGAGATAACTGAAAAGAATTTTTAACTTATCTAAAACAGAGACATTGAGTGATTCAAGGTAAGTTATTAGAAAAATCAAAATTATTTCATTTTCTCAGTTATCTCCTAAAATAGCCCCCAAGGAAGAGAATAATCACCCTCATCAATTATGCAAAAATGACTGAAGAGTGCCTGGTGACTCATATAGTACTGCAGCAGTCAGCTTAGCCCTCAGTTCAGCTAGGACCAACTTCTTGTCCTATGAACAAGAAGAATGAGGTACATGGGCATTGGAGAGTGAGTAGAGTAGAATTTATTAAGTGAAAGGAAAGCTCTAGCAAAGAGAGAGGGTCTGAAAGTAGGTTGCCAAAAATGGGTTGGAGTTCTGGGTCTTTTATGTGGCAGAAGCCAGGAAGTCTTCAGTGGGTTTTGCCCAAATGGGAGGAGTAAAGTACCTCCTAGAGGTGTTGCATCTTCGGGTGCTTGGGCTTGGCCAGAGTGATTTCACCTTGATTATTACCCATGAGTGGCTAAGTGAAACCCACAAGTGGGGAGCTAAAATCACAATGCTAATGTCATGTTAATGACAGTATAATGAGCTGGGGTCAAGTTAAGAACATTTAGGTTAATTTATGGTACCTGGGCCTAAGTTGGGACAGTTCCTTCTGAGCAACATTCTGGCACAAGAAATTTTAACCACACTTCTTCCTGTTAGCTGCAGAGGTGGTATAGGTTCTGTCCTGCAGTTGTTCCTGTGAATACTGCCCTTCTCTGTTCTCTCTTGAGACCCTTCTCTCTCGGCTTAACTAGCCCCTAACTGTGTCCTCTCTCAATACTTTCCTCTTCATCCAGAATTTCTCCTCTTTTAAATAATCAACTTGAGAAAGAAGACTCAACTTGACAGTTATATCCCACAATCAGAATATCTAGCTCCAATCCATACACAATTAAATCCTTGATTTACTTTTTTAAACAATATTTTGTTTTGGAATCAGCTATGAAATATTCTCCTTTGCCATAGAAGTCAATAAGACTCATTTTGCTTTACTCATAGATTTATTTACTTCAGAAGGGCACTTTCTACATTAGTAATAATTAACCAATTATAGTCTGCATTTTTATAACTAAGCAGATATTTTACATGTGCCTAAAGACATTTATAAGACTTTCAAGAATAGGCAAGGTTTCAGTTAAGGTTTCTATAGCATGGCTGAAACGTGATTAAGGCAATCTTAGTTGAGGCTGGCCCCTGATAAATGAGAAGAGATGGGAAGTGCTTGTTATGAAGAAGCAAATACAATATTTTTAATAACACACATGGTTTTCCAGAATATATCCTAAAACAGGGACTTCAAAAAACCCAGTGTGTGCTTTTGAAGAGTAAGGTTCTGTAACTCAAATTTCTAATCAATACTTTTAGATAGGCAGGAATAAAAAATCCTCTTTATGGGTGCAATATTTAGTTCCAAGTTCCTCCAGAGAGGAGTTTTACCCAACATATATAAAACCTATGAAAGCAGAAGCATACCTTATAAACTCCTCTGACGTTTTATTATGAAGAATTTTGTGCTGACTCAACTAAGATCAGTAAATCAGTTACTTGGTATTTCAGGATTATGGGCTTGTTTTTTATTTTTTTCTGTGGGAAAATACTCAAGAAAAGAATATATTTTATTTTTTTCAGAGAAATAAAGATATTAAGTGAGTTAAAGTTATTTTTCTGCTAAGGGTGAGCTAGAATAGTCATTAAAGGAATAAGTGCACATGAGAAAATGTTCTTTAAAGAATCACATTGTGACATTCAATTGATGTAAATATCTTCTTTTGAGAAATGTATATCAAATATGTCAGAGGAAGTCAGTGAATTAATTTTATTTAATATTTTATTCCAAAACTATGATTTACATGAGAAGTTATTTTTAAAGTCACTTTTATTTTAATCACTTTAGACTTTTTTAAGTAAAACAGTAAATTGTGATGTACAAAAATTCAGATACATCTCTCTATTTGAGTTTTATATATTAAAGGATACCTCTGTAATTGTCAATATTGAATTTATTACATCAAAGTAGATTTCCATTGGATTAACTTTTCATTTTAAAAATGCTGCTTAATTAGAGTTGTTATATTTTTTTGAAATTGTTAAGAGTAAATCTTATGATTACTGGTTTTACATAAACAATGCCTACTTGTAAATAAAACAAAACTTTTGTTCTTAAATTGTAAATTGATTGACTCATAGCTGAAAGTGAAGAAACAGCCTAAGTGCTAAAAGCTGCTTGCATTTTGTAGCCTAGAAAGCAATATGTAATTTTCAGCTTAGTATTTCTGTCACAGAATATTTATTAAAACTTATTCTATTGATGAAAAAAGTGATGAATATATAAAAATTAATATGAAATCTTTTTAAGGCATATTAGCAATGACTCAAGGAATCTTTTAAATTATATTTTTTAATTAATTATATTCATTTGTGTGACAAAACTTTAACAATAATGTACTATTTCACCCAGTAATTTTATTGACAAAAATAATTTACAGGTCATATTAATAAAAACTATGAATCTTAATTTGCGCTAAGAAGTTAACCTTTACAGCAAAGGAGTGCATTAATTTTAAAATTTTAAGACATAGTGAAACTTATAAAGTATTAATATTACACTTATTCTTCCACTAATTTATAGATGTTCTAATATTAATTTCAAAAATATTAAATGGCACGAGGACATTTTCTTTCTATAATGCTAAAAATATGCATCATAAAACTAAACATTGACTATGTTATAATTCATGTGTGGGTAATTTTAAATAAAATTTTAAGCAAAATCTGGAAAACACGTGTTTATAGCATTTAATTTTTGGTAATGTTATTTGGAGTGACTTGTCCTCTTTCATTGTATGTCTGTTCTGTATGAATCAATCATTTACATTTAATGTAAACTAACAACCTATTCAGTAAAAAAAAAAAAAAGTGTGCTTTAGAATATAGGACTTTTTATTAAAAAACAATTTCTATAGAATACTCTCTATAAATACTTTTATTTTGTGTTTATTTTTTTTTATCTTGAACTAAAAGATCTTAGTTAACAGACAAAATTCAGTGAACCTGTGAAAGAAAAATGATATTAAAAATGAAAATTTTATCTTTGCCTTCTAAAAACATTATAAAATTCAAATTATTTGTATCAAGAAATCTGAATATTGCTTCCCTCCATGTGTAAAACCTTGTTAAAGAAAGAAATGATAAAACGTAGTCACTGCTAGTGATTCTTTGTTGCAAAGAATGAGAACCAAAGCGGGGGAGAATTGTATCCTCTCTTACGCTAGTTTCCTTAGTAAGCAAATGCTTATATTCACACATGATGGGGAATGAAGAACTGAAGGACTCTGAAGAGTCCAATGAGAGAAAAGCACATTGGGAAAAAAAGAAGGGAAAGAGATAGTGCTACTGTACCAAATGAAGAGATGTGAAGACTTGGTATGCACTTAAGCGCCACCTTACAACCACAAGAGAAACCTGCAGTAGGATAAATTTAAACTGTGATTGGCATTTCAGAAGATGGAAAGATTCTGGTTTATTTACAACACTGTTAATATTCTGCATGACTTTATCACTGAATTTCTTTTGATATAAGCTTACACATTTTCTATTTGTTTAAGCTATAAATTTAAACAACATCTCAGTTTAAACTATAAACTGATATATTGTCTTTAAGTAACCTGAGGTGGCAACCAGGGTTTCATAGGGATATAGAAATATCGATATACGCTATCGCATCTCCAAGGGAACTAGAACAGAAAACAGAAAATTCATTAGCATAAAAATTCCATTATAATTTCTCTATTTCTGCCTAAATTTTTGAGGTTATGACATTAAGCGTCAGTCTCCCATTTTATCTTCATCTAATCTTTGTGCATTTTTCTACATTTTTCATTTTTTCTACATTTTTCTTTCTTTCTCTTCACTGTCTCTCCACTCTGCCACATTTTTTCTGAGATCACATTACCTCTGATTAGCAACACCCAAGAAAGTCAAGCAGACAACCTGGTTTTCCATTTCAAATTCCCAGGAGATAGATTACTAACATCTTCTGAATCATTATGTGACTATGGCAAAGGAAAATTTTTCTTAATATTTCATGTGGCAGAAAGGAATGACCGTTGACTATGTTAAAATCAGTTGCAGTACTCATTTCTAAGTGATAAACTCTCTTCTGTTTTGAGGGGAACAAATCATACGTATGCATCTATTGTCAATTTCTATGTTGCTGAGGTGCTTTTTGTTGTTGATAATTCAACAGATTTTTTTTTTTGAGTGAAAAATGACATATGTGTTTAAATAACTTCTCTTGAATAAATGTGGGCTTGAGATAATGGAAACGCTGTTTTAACAAATATTAGAAAACATAATTAGGAATTTGCTGCCTGAAGAGATTTAGGGGGTAAAAATAAGGAAACAAGTGGTTAGTGTTTGCTCTAGCGACCATTGTTGTGTATTAATCCATACTAATTTTGAGGCATAAAAAACAGTTGTTTCATTGGACTCAGAAACCCTGAGGCCTCCAGTCTTAGGCCTCACCAGGAAGATATTAAGTCAGATAGGACTTAACTGATGTGAGCTGGAATCATCCGGAAACATCTTATTTCTTACATCTGGCAATTGATGGCAGTCTGTGGAACCTCTACAGTCCTTCAGCTGAAATGTGGCCTCTCCACGTGATTTCTCCATATAGGTTGCTTCGGACTTCCTCACAAGGTGGCTTCAGGTGGGTTCTAATAGCAAGTGTCTGAAGAGAGTAAGAAAAGTATATGCTATTTTGATCACCTAGTGTCAGAAGATATATCGCAGTACTTCCAGCATACCTTGGTTTGATGCAGTTTTGATAGTTCACGTGGTTCAAGGGAGAGAACTCTTGGAAGGAATGTCAAAATTAAATCCTTGGAAGAGCTTGTGAGGTGGCAGATATTGCAGCTAATCTTTAGAAAATTCCATTGCCACAAGGCTTTTTTTTTATTCTAACAATCTTTCCTTAAAGACTGTGGCTCTATCAGCACATGTGGGATGAGTACAGCGACTTGCCCATCTAAAATGCTGTCAGTAGGTAAATGCCATAGACACAGAGTTCTGCCTCAACACAGGGTAGCCTACGATACCTACACAGTCTGAGGAATGGCTGTGAATAGGTTTCTAGCAGCAAGCATATATTTGTAAATGATTTTTAATCCTGTCCTGTAGCCTCAATGAAGAGTGCAATCATAAAACTATGTATTGTACGTAGGCATCTAATAGGGCAATGAAATTGTTGAAATTGTATTCAACTTCTACTACCCTATTTTCTACCTTTTCTTTGATATTCAATCATGCAGCTAAGTATGCAACTGTGTTAATGATCTGTTTACATAAAAGGTTTTTATAATTGCTATGAAATTTTGAAATTTGTCATGTGCACGACCACCTCAGGGGGAAAAAGATTTTTTTTTTCAGTCTTTGCACTTTATCTTCTATTTAATTTTATAATAAACTAGATTGTTCACCAAACTTTACCTTTTTTTCTTGGAACCAGTTGTAAAGTTTCTATTGTACTGCATGCTAGTGTCTCTGTGGTAATATAGTACAGACTTAAATGAGACTTAAAGGTTTTTAGCGGTTGGAAGGCCAGTGCTCAATATTTATCCTGAAGTTGCCATGGCTACTAATGCAGACAAAATTTGCTGATCAAGTTCAAGCTAGAGATAGCCAGAAAAGCACAAGGGGCCTCATTAAAGGTTTCAATGATTAACCATGCTGAAAATCAGTGACTGAATGTTCCGTCTTGATTTCCTATTCTGTTGTTCTCAATAAAGATAAGTGAGACTATTTAAGAAAATGTATAAGTAAGTAAATATAGTTTCATAAGTGTCATTCATACTGCTGATAAGATGGCAGACAGAAAATTACTCTAATTTTACTCTATTATCACCTGAAAGCACTAATGTAAATAATTTCTGGCAATTATACATCACCTAACATCACAGGCCAATCAGCCTCTGCTATTGACTAAATGTTTGTATTATACTTTTAATACATTAAATATTACTAAAAACCTATAACACGAAGAAAATATTATATAATTGTGTGTGTCTGTGCATGTGTGTGTATACAGTATAGTCTTATTTGTAATGAATAAGGATTAATAATGGGTTAATCTTAGGATTAACCCATCTTAGTTTGTTTTGCCATGTAAATAGCATACATGTTTATACTTAAATGCTAAATTATCAGTACGCCTTCAGTAGTCCTGTTTAAAGCTGATTGATCTTCAAGAATATGGCCATAAAGGTAAATTCACTTTCAATTTTATTCAAAGGTTGTTTCAAATGAAGTCTATACTGATTTTAACACAGAATGATTTGACGCAGTTAGATTGCACTGAGTTGCTAGAATAGGATACTCAAATACTTTTTGGCTTAAAAAAAATAAAGAGAACACCTAAGAAGTGGCCTGAGGTATTTGGATCTAGAGCCTGGGCACTGAATCATTTGATTCATTGAAGAATTACTGAATCTAAGTTTTTCCCAGTGAGTACATTATTGATGACTCTGTTTATAATTTTGAAGATTCCAGTCATAGACTTGAATATCACATCCTGGCTATTTATCAATATGCAATATGCCCTCAGATTCATCATCTTTCTTAATACACCACTGAATTATGAAGTTTCATTGGGGGAAGGAGGTAATCTCATTTTGCTACTCCTAAAACTTGCTTGTTCTGATAAACTGTCTCCTGCCTTCTACCATGATGCTTTGGCATTCTTTAATCTCTGTTAATCTACTCGTGGAAATAGAAGAATCATTGTTCGTTCTTGCATTAAAGTTACATTCTCTATTCCCAGTCCAGTATTATGTAAGTGAACATTGCTCAAAATCCAAATAATATAGGACAATCTGGAAAAAATGTTAAACTCCAGCTGGCCCCTGCTCACTGACTTGGATAATACAGATTTGAAAGTCATTTTACGTAATCCTAATGCACCTATATTTGTAAAACACCAGTGCTTATGTAGAAAGCTCAGGATGTTTCATTAATATCATTCTAATAGTGTGACTTTTCCAAATGCAGGGTCTGTCATCAACACTAAACATGGTATGTCTATATTTTCAGCAAGAATATTATTCTTTTCTTATGTTCCTTGGTGTATAAAAATATGCAGGCTTTTTATCTGGTATACTATGCAATTTTGGACAGGTCATTGTTTGCAACAGGAAATTTTAATATATAAATCTGTGCATAACTCATCATTAATATCTCTGGTAGATACCAGTGCAACCGCAAATCATTTTTTTCCATTTACTGGCTGAATGAATTTGAACATTTTTCCTGACTTGACTGATATGATGTTTCCTCTTCTATACCATGCATATTGTTTTTGAAAAATTAGTAATCACTGAGCTGGGTACCATAAAACCAAAAGTGAATCAACTGTGATAGCTCTCGCAGAATTATAGTCTATGGCAGGGGGAGGGGGGAGGGAAGACACAAGTCACTATAAAAGCAGAACGGAAGAATACTTGTACAGGATTACTACGAGCATCTTCTGAAATTGTGAAGGACCAGTAATCTTTAGGGGATGACAGGGAAGATTCTTGAAGGAGAAAATACCTAAAGGAGTCTTAGCGTTTGTGTAGTATGTGCTAGTAGCAAAGGAAGGCCATTAAGACAATCTAGGAAGAAGTCTCTCCATGGAATCCAGAGCTTTGACAGTGCAAGTAAGTTAATCAACTATTCCCAGCAGCCTGGGACCAAAGGGTTTTCCAGGATTCAGTATTTTAGTGCTAAAAATTGACAGTCACAGTTAAACCAGGACTATTTTTCACTATAAACGTGAATTGGAAATTAAAAAAAAAAGGTAAGCATACTAAACATGAGATCTGTCTTCTTAGTACATTTTAAATATACAATGCAGTATTGATAACCTTAGACATTCTGCTGCATATTAGATCTCCAGAACTCCTTACCTTGCATAACTTTCATACCCTTTGACACTATCTCCCCACTCCCCCCACCCCAGCTCCTGTTATCCACCATTTTACCCCTCTGCTTCTGTGACTGTGACTTTAATAATAAAGGGATAGGAGTAAACTATGGAAGGTAATGGAAACATGTATGACCTTGATGCAGGAGATGGTTTCACAGATGGATATTTATCCTCAAACTCATCTAGTCATAGACATTAAATACACACAGCTTTTACATGTCAATCACACTTTAGTAAAGTGGTTTAAAAATAAAGTCAGTAATGGTGTGGTGGGCAGCTTCTAAATGTATGTCAAATAGTACACATCCTCTTTTATTTATACCCCTGATGAATCCTCATCCTTGAGTGTGAGCTGAACCTAGTGATTTGCTTTTAAAGTCTGAACACAGTAAAAGTGATGGGATGTTTCTTCTGAGATTAGGTTATGAAAGATCTCTGGTTTCCTTCTCACTTGCTCTCGTTAAATCTTATTCTGAGGGAAGCCAGCTGCCACATTGTGAGATGCCCTATATCAAGGCATAACAACAAACAAAAAACAAAATAAGAAAATGAAGTAGGCCTCCAGCCAATAGTCAGCAAGGAATTGAAGCACTGCAACAATTTCATGGGTAATCTTGGCATGAATCCTCCCTCAGTCAAAGTTTCATTTGAGACCATGTTTCAGATACCTTGGTTTCAACCTCATGAAAGAAGCTAAGGCAGAATTATCCAGCTAAGCCACATCCAGATTTCTAACTCATAATTAATGTGAGATAATAAATATTCTTTCTAAAGTCTCTAATTGTTGCATAATTTGCTACGTAATTTGTTACATGGTAATAGATAACCAATATGTATAGTATGGTTGAAGCAGAGTGTGATCAGCTGGAGCACAGAGCATGATAGAATGTATGTGGCAGAAATGGGGTTTTAGGCAAGATTTTAGAAAGATTTAATATCCATATGTAAAGGCGTCTCCTTCTCTGCCTTCTTATTAATGATGGATGTTTCCGTCATTAATATCATCTTTTTTTCTCCTGATTACATGCTTCTACTTTTCTTACCCTATGCAATACATTTTCTGAAAATAAAAACAAGATTATATAAACTAAAAATATCATGTTGATCTTTCATTCATACATTGCAAAGGAAGTCATCATTCTTAATATGATTATTATTACTCTGCTTCTTTGCTTTGTGGGATTGACAACATTTATAAGGAATAATTTATCTGTATATTTTCTTTCAAATTGCCTATCTTTACATAACTATTTCTGTTTGGTTTCATCACATGTGTGACAGCTGTTCTATGACTGTTACAAAGTAGGTGTTTCACAAAGTTTTGTTTACATGATTCATTTTATATTTACATATTTATGCTGAAAAACTAAACCTCAGCTTCTCTAGGAAAACTACATAAAGAAGTTCATGTTATATTAGGATATTCCATGACTTTACTCAACTCTTAGAAGACAGTAAATTATATATATGCATATATATGTACATGTTTATATATATATATATACATATACACAGTGATAATACATAGAAAAGATAAATTATTGATAATAAAAAGGCAATTAAGTTAGAGAAAGGAAGAATATCTCTTCTAGCTTCTCCTCTGTTATGGAGAATATTTTGTCCTAATCACAGAGAAATTGTCATATAAGAAAATTAATTAAGTTAGGAAAACATATTAATCAAATAAAAATATATAGACTGAGATTTAACTATGATAGATTGAAACATGCACAATGCATCTGAAGATAATGAAATGTTTTTATCTGTATAAAGAAGTTCTAGTTGGATTTCTATAAGGAAGATAACTTCAGAAAGAGACTAAATACCTACAAACACTAAAATCGTCTATCTCTTTTCCTTTATTTTTCATTAATGTTTTTATTATAAAATAAGAGTTTATTACTTCCATTTTTGTATCATGTTCTGAGATAATTTGCTATAGATCATACAATAAATGTTCACAGGCCGTGTTCTAAAACATACAATGATACGTTGCAAGAGTAACCATATGTGTTATTGATCCATCCCAACATCCATAAGCGGGTATCATATCTATTAGCTTCCTCGTGGGTTATCCTCTCAGATGTTTACCATAACTTTTCAAAGTTTGACTGACATAGCATGTTTATTAGTTATATCAGTCAAACTTTGACTTCAAAAAGTTTACCATAACTTTTCAAAGTTTGACTGATATAACATGTTAATGTTGTCAACTGAATCTGTAAAATAGCATTGCCAAATTGTAAAGGTTTATGGTCATTCTAATATGTATCTTAAACTTGTCTTTTGGACTACTTAATATATAAGGAAGAAAGATATAAAGGTCTCAGCCATGTCAAAGTGTGACCTCTTATATTATGAAACATTCTTTTCTCCCTCAAAAATGTACATTTAAAGCAAACTTCATGAAAGAAAATTTAGTTTTTCTATTGATTTCCACTAGTAAACAAGTTGTATTTTCCTAAGGTCAAAAACAAACATGATAAATAATCCTCAGTTTCCCCTTTGTCTTCTACCTTTGTCTCACTTCTTACATTTCTTCCTGGTGAACCTTGAAAAAGACAACCGCTAAGCTTGCAAAAAGAGTTCTCAGGAAGTTCTGTTCTGATGGCTATTATGATCACATGAATGCACTAATGTAGTGTAAGGATGACCTTTGATGGCAAGTTTCACTTAGAGACAGGAACTATTGCCTCAGCCAAAATTACAAGAACACATTATAAAAGATACCTTATAAACCTTACAGACACCTTATAAAATCCCCGAACTTATATTCATCATGGGGTCATCTGGTCTTTGGTGCTCCCCGATAGGCTGATAGACATAAGCTGAATAAAGGTTTTACCTGAAATTTGAGTGTTTTACATTTTTTTGAACACAGAAATATACAATTTTAGTAAAAAAGAACTTGTGATGAGAAGCACATTCTGACTTGTATGACCCTATATCATTTAATGTTTATTTATAATTTTAATTTTAGAAAGTCTTTCTAGTAAATAATAAATAAATTTTGATCTATCTTCAAAATATATTACAAAAGTCTCTGGTAACCAAAATGGCATGACATTGGTATAAAATCACAATCATTCATAGATCGTGAAATAGAATAGAGGACCCAGAAATAAATCCACAGTTAAAGACAACTGACTTATTTTGCAGAGACTCCAAGAACATATACTGAGGAAAGGAAGGGCCACCCTCTTCAATAAATGGTTCTGGGAAAATTGAATATATGCATGTAACATATATATGTTACAAAACACATATATGTTACATAACACACATATACATGTAACATATATACATGTAATATATATAATATGTAAATACATATATAATATGTAAAAAAATATATATATATATATAAATTCATTCCAGTTGCCCATATTTGGAAAGGCATATGTTTGTTCAGTATATAAATGACCCAACCATTTAACATGTCACAAATTTTGTGACTTTGTTTAATTTATTCTTTTTTAAATGTTTTTAGGCATATTCATCACTCTGAATGGAATGAGATGATGACTTTAGTAGAGCACTCTGTGTTTCCTTAGGCAATGGAAACCTCTTCAATTTAGCTAGTACTAATGTGAAATCATTTTTGGAGGTTATTCAATATGTTCACAGATAATTTATGTTATGCCCTAACTTAGCCTTGAAAACCATATAACATTGAATATATTGACTACATTTTATCTATTTCAAATCAAAAAGTCAAAATATATTTATGGGTATTTGAAGATGATTTGCAGTACTCAAGATACTGCAGCAAAATCATTTATTTATTCTACTGATAAATCTCAAGTTGAGCACTGTTCTTTGGTAATTTAATAGCACTTTAACATGCACAATTTTACACATTTTTAAAAAGCTGACTATATTTATTAACCATAATCTAGGTAATTATTGTTAAATAAGTATTGGCGGAGGATGGATATTTCACAGATATTCAGCACTGTTCTTCTGCGGCTAATAAGTTATAAAACTGTGATGTCATTCATGTTTTGGTAATTGTCCCACATTTTCATTTTGGAAATTTATAATTAAAAAATGGGATGTTTGAACAATTAATTCCTAAAGAAAAATACGAAAGCATGATCAAAAGTTTTGTCTAACTGTGTCTTCAAAAATAAAGAAGGCAAACCAGGCAAAGAAAGACAGCCTGTACGTTTGTCATTAGTACTTTTTGAAGACTAAACAAATTTCTTTGTTTCACTTGTTAAAACCAAAGAATAAATGACATAATAATTATATTTGAATTGGAATTTACATTCAGAGCTCATTCAACAATAAATGGATTTCAGTGGTGGCCTATTATTCAAAAGGCCAAAAGGCAAATTAAAAATTCATGTTTAAGGTAAAAAAATATGGGAAGTTATTTATGGTGCTTTTTCAATTTCATATATTAATATGTTGTTATATTTTAAAGTCATTACATGTTAGGCATTATGCTAGATGTAATTAAGGATATTTGTGACTATTTACAACAATTATGGTTGTCATTTTTTTCAATTTAGTTTTATATGTAAGCAAATCTCTCTCTAAATTAAAAGAGGACAAACTGTTTCCAAGGATTCAGATATTCCCACTTGTTCACTCCTGTTTCAAGTTTTGGTTATGCCCCAGGTAAAAATCATATTATATGTATCTGTGGTGGTTGAAGTTTTGTGTGAAAGTCATTTTTCTAAATTGAAAATAATATTTTGATATTAATAAATAAGAAATAATGATGGTTTGTATTTTCCACATAACAGAAAATATTGCTAGAAGTAAAAGTGCTACTTCGGTGGATAACTGAAAATAATAATCCAGAGTGTAGTAAGATCCCACTTAGTTGTAAATATTGTAGCAATAGAACAAAATGTGAGAACATGGCAATATTTTTTATTTCCAGTTGGAAAATTTGACTACTAGAAAATCCAAATATACCTCCAGTAAACATTTTTGGCAAAATGGTTTTTAAGTTGTGTTGAATGATTGGAATAATCATAATTCATATCTGTGAATCTAGCAATCAATATTTAAAATCGATAAATAAACTAATTTCTTTATTCTAAATACTTTGTCTATCAATTTCTTATCCAGTCTTGGAAAACATTTCTGTTTTAAATAATATGATAAAATCTTTATCGCTCAATCAAACTGTGGAAGATTATATTTGTCTTTTAAATATATATATATGTATTACTTACATGACAAAAAATAACTTTTAGTAAATAGTTACTGACTATTGGCATTATCACTTCACAGCATGAATATGTTATCAAAGCAAGCTTTTCAAACTAACAAACCTAAAGAAATTATAACCTTAAAAAATTGTTTTAATCTCTTTAATTATATAGCCATTGATTTTATTTATATTACATAAATTAAATTCAAACCTTAGAAATCAGGAGTTAGACTAACATTTAAAAGGTCAGCATTGCGAGAACACCTGTGATTATGGTAGACAGTAGTATGTATGAATCCTTTGACTTTAATTGATACACACAGTCTGGCATTGTGGAAAATATATTATTGAAACACTTAGTAACTTTATTTTTGTCATAAAAATATAAATTTAAGAAAACTCAGTGAATGCTATTTTTAAACTAATTTTGTATGCCTTTGTTTAGAAAGTCTAGATGATTAAAGAGGCTAGATTGCATTTCTGGTTGTGGAACAGTATGCTCAAAACAACACAGATAGTAACAATGATACAAATATCCAGAAAAAAACAAATCAGATAACTAAATTAATAAAAATTAAGGATTGGAAACAATGAGGAGGAAAGAAAGTCTAAAACTTTTATTTATATGCTAATACATATTAAAGACCATTATTAAAGGCCAAGTCTTTACTGATTTTTACATTATAAAAAAAATACATGTTGTCCAGATGTGGTGGCTCACACTAGGAATCCTGGAAGCTCACAGGTGGCCAAGGTGGGAGGATCCTTGAGCTCAGGAGTTCAGGACCAGTCTGGGTAAGGTGGCAAGACCCCATCTCTACTAAGAATAAAAATTTAGCCAGATGTGATGGTGTTCACCTGTGGTTCCAGCTACTTGGGAGTCTGAGGCAGAAGGATCACTTGAGCCCTGGAGACAGATGGTGTAGTGAGCCGAAATCATGCCACTGGACTCCAGCCTGGGTGACACAGACGGACTTCATCTCAAAAGGAAAATTAATTATGGAAAATGGACTAAACAATGTAAAAATTTGAAAATAAATAAATGACTATGTTTGTGATGAATATATTGTTTATTTTATTTAATTTTAATGCATATTTTCATATAGATAAAAATCATATGAGCCATATAAATCTTGGTGTTTATGTTTTACACCAGCATTTTCCACTTTATTAATTTTTATATAATCATAATTCTTACTATTGCACTATTAAGTGGATATATTGTGATACAGCTATATTTCTATTTTTTATTTTATTTTATGCTTTCGATATTCCTCCCTAATACATTATCTTTTAATTATGCTAATATTAATGCATTGACCCTTTATTTTATCTGTATTTCTATTTTTATTATATGCTACATTGTGAAATTCCAGATCATATTAAGACGCCATATTGCTCTAATTAGTGTCATGACATTTTTATTATGTCACAAACCTCTGTCAATCATATTTTGGATTTTTATTCTACTTTTTTCTTCCCAGAGAAAAATTTAGCATATTTTGTTAAACTGCATAGCTAACCTATAACATGGGATTCAATTTTATTTAAATATCTAGTAATATTTAACAAAAGCTGACACATTTCCCATATTTAGTTTTCAAGAGTCAGAAGGTATTCATAAAAGACATAATATACTGAACAAGTTAAAGAAAAAACACAATTAACAGTTGTAATTACAACCAAAATTTCTGGACCACTTAATGCCAGATCTAAAGATTAAATTCCAGGAGGTGCAGAGGGTCACGCACTTTGGGAGGCCGAGGGGGCCAGATGGCTTGAGCCCAAGAATTCAAGACCAGCCGAGGCAACATGGCAAGACCCTGTTTTTACAAATAAAAGTTAGCCAGGGGTGGTGGTAGATGCAGGTTGTCCCAGCTACTCCAGAGGCTGAGCCAGGAGGATTGTTCAACCCCAGGAGGATTGTTCAACCCCAGGAGGATTGTTCAACCCCAGGAGGATTGTTCAATCCCAGGAGTTTAAGACCAGCTTGGACAATGCGGCAAAACCCCATGTCTACAAAAAATCAGCTGAACATGGGCACATACTTGTGATCCCAGCTACTTGGGAGGCTAAGGTTTGAAGATCCCTTGAACCTGGAGGTGAAGACTGCAGTGAGTTGTAATCACACCAGTGCACTCCAGCCTGGGTGACAAAGTGAAATCCTTTCTGAAAAAAAAATTAAATTCCACTATGGCAGATAAGGTTGTATTGAGGAAATTTTAACACAAAATATAGAAACAATAGAAAGCTTTGAAAACAAAGAGGAAGTTATTTTATAACTTTCTAGTTTACTGGTTTTCATTTTTCCAAATAGATAATTTTAGGACCAATTAGAAATCTAGATAGACGGCCTTTTTTCTCTCAAGGCACTTGTTTTAAATTGCAGTCAGATTTACTGTTAATGTTATTACAAGAGTCACCAGTATCATGACTATGTTCTATACATTTATGGCACTCGGTTCAACACTATAAAGAGGAGAAAAATTAAAAACTAAAAAGATAAAGGTTAGACAAAAATAAATAAAAATATAATTATTTACAGCCGATATCATCTAACCTCCCTCCAAAGCAGAATCAAACTCTTAGGATAAGAGTCTTTTGGATGTTTTTCAGACTTAAAATCAGATTCAACAAATAATAATATTTCACAATGCTAACAATAAATAGCTATGAAACTTACTAAATTAAAATACCATTCGCAAGTGCCTACCATGTAACTTGTGATATGAAGTGTATATTTTCTTATGCACTGAAGAATTGTCCTACTCCTTTGGAAGTTTGGATCGGCTTCCAGTATTTCATCTTTGCACTTCAAATGTCTTGAAATGCTTCAGAGTAACATCACTGTGAAAATTTTGGCTGACATCCCTTCTTCTGGAACAAATTCATCCTGTTTGTCAAACCACTTTTCTCATTCATGCCAGTAAATCCACCTTCATCAAATTCCTGTGGTTGTATATCTAGACTCTCTCCAATACCAATGGTGTCAACATTCCCAGGGTCAGCTATTTCTTCTCTAATTCCATTTATATTTGGTTCACTGCCAGCATTATCACATTTTTTTTTCTTCTTTCTATATTTTCTCCAGCACCTTCATTTTTTGTGGGTCAATTTCGCATTTGTTTATCTATTTTTAAATAAAGTGTCACACAAATATAGCATTAGGACATAAGAAAGCAACACAATTAGATGCTTTGCTGCCTGTTTGTGAACTGAGTAAGAGAAGCACAGTGACCCTTCACCAACAGACATTGAAAGAAGTGGCGTGCCACGGTTAGTCTCTGAGCATAAGGTGCATCTCTTATTCAAACGTAATTAACATGAGGAAAGAGCTAGCAGTGAAGCTTGTGTTTTGTGCAATTACTCACAGTTAATGGACCTTGGCAACTAAATTTTGATTTGTGTTGTTGAGAGATTGGTAATATTTAAATGAAGAGAGGAGAGAGAGCTCAGGGACAGCCTCAAGTAAAGACAAATCAGTAGAGGATGAAGCATTTCTTTAGTGAATGAAATTAGAAAATGGGTTTCCTCCTTGGAGAAACCTAAAACTGGATATCTCCTGTAACAGAAAAAAGAAAAGAAATTTTTAAAATCTATGTTTTTAAATATTTAAAGCAAGCTATGAAATTAAAATAAATTGTAAATAATATTTTTGTGAATGTAGGTGAGAGAAATAATCATTTTCTTTTAAATATCCATTTTTGATTTTTTCTTATCCATTTTATTTTATTAACTTTTTAAAAATATTTTTGATTGATATATAAAATTACATACACTCATGATGTGCAACATAATGTTGGATATATGTATAGATTGTGAACATGCTAAATCAAGCTTATCAACATACATACTACTTCACCTACTTTTCATTTTTTGTTATGAAAACACATAACTTAGTCTCAGCAGTTTTCAAATATACCACACATTATGACTATACGATAGTCACCAAAATGTAGAGTAGATCTTATTCCTCTTGTTAAGCTAAAATTTTGTATCCTTTGACCAACATCCTCCAGTCTTCCAAGCTCCAGCCTCTGGTAACCACCATTCTATTTCCTACTTTTATGAGTTCCAACTGTTTTAGATGCACACATATGTAAGATCAGGTGGTATTTGTCTTTCTGTCCCTGATTATTTCACTTCACATAGTGTCCTGAAGGCATATTCACATTAAAATTTTTATTTGAGGATGTAAAATGTTAACAGGGTTCTAAAATTTAGTTTATACAAACAGGTATTCTCAGAGAACATCCCTCTTTACAGCTTCCTACTCCATGCCCTCACTTCTCTCCTTCTCACATTTCTGTTCTGCATAAATATTAAAGGAAGTTTAACGCACATCATAAACTGAGAAAGGACGTGTAGAATGTATGCAATTGAAATGCATAAAAACTTTTAGAAATCAATAAGACCAAGTCCATGAATTACTAGAAAAATTGGCATTTATCTGAAGGAAAAAATATTCGATAACCATATAAAAAGGAGCTCATTATCCTAAACAGTGATTTATTTAGATAAATCACACACTGAATCATCTTCATCACATTTTTAAGAATGACAATATTTTTTGTGAGTATGTGAAACAATGGGAACACGCATACACTTTTTTGTTGTGTAAATTTATGAATCACATTGGAAGTCATCTTCCACCTCCCATTATCTACTAAAGCTGAAAATATGCATACCATATCAAACACAAACTCTATTCTTATGAAGAATGATAAACATAAAATTCAAAAGTATGTTTACTCCTGAAACAGAAGGGAAGGGATGGTATTGGTGATGTATTAAAGTTAAGAGAAAGGATTTGTTTCATAAACTGATGAGTAGATAACACTAAGTTTCATTTTATCACTAATTGTAGAAGGAGTCCCCAAAGATGCCTACCACCTAATCCCTGGAAATTGTGACTATGTTACAGTACATAATGAAAAGGCCTTGCAAAAGTCATTGAGGATAAGGATTTCAAAACAGGGAGATTTTTTGCATTATCTGGGTGAGCCAAATCTAATCACATGACCTCTTGAGAGCAGAGATTTTTTTTTTTATCAAGGTAGAATCAAATATGGCAGGAAGAGAGGTTGGGGAGATTCCAAGCATGAGTGGAACACTACATATGATTGCTGGAGGTTGGGGTAGGATGGATGTAGAAAACATTGGGAGGGATGAACACAGCTGCTGGAAGCAAAGCTTCTAGGCTCATAGAAGACAGCCTACAAGGGAATGAGATATCAGTCCCACAACTGCTAGGAACTAAATAGGGCCAGAACCTGAGTGAGTTTGGCAGCAGATTCATCCACAGAACCTCCAGGAAAAGAGCACAGCTTTGCTTATATTACCATTTGACATTGTGGGACTTTAAGCAGAAGACCCACCTGAGTTATACTATACTTGGGCTTCTGACCTATAGAACTATGAGATAATTGAATGTTATTTTAAGCCACCAAATGTATGCTAATTCGTTAAGGCAGCAATGAAAAAACAAATGCACTAGCATGTGTACCCTATACATATATGTAAACAATTATTGTCACTTACTTACCGATTTGTGTAATAAAAATTTTCCCCAAATTAATAAAATCTAAACTTGTAAAACCTTAATTTTCATATTTTATTACATTAGCTCAAAAGTTAGAATACCAATTTTATATTATTAAGACATTAAAAAATAAGAACATTAAATATTAATATTAACAATAAGTCCGATTCTCACTCAGTGGAAATCCAATCGTCTCTGCTTCCAGAATTAAAGATGGTTTGCTACGTAGTGGAGAATTGAAGATTTTGAATTCCCAAAGTTGATAAGGAGGTTTTAGGTTCTTGTGCACTTCGTATGCGCTTTCTATCTATGTTTTCTGCTACAAAGGACAAAGTGAATGAATACAGATAACTAATTTTATTTCTCAGTCGATTCAAATTTATATTGACCCAAGCAAATCATAGTTATCCTTACTTTTCACATTTACTGGCCAAATTGTTTTCTGTTTTGTATGTTTTTAATGAATATGTAATAAAATAGCTGAAGGGACGAGTCGGCAAACTGTAACCCAAGAGCCAAATATGGACTGCCACCTGTTCTTGTAAATAAGGCTGTGTTGGAGCACAACATCCGCTTGCTTACTCATTGTCTATGGCTGCATGCATGCTGCAATGACAGCTGAGTTGTTTTGGCAGAAACCATAAGGTCATGAGTCTTAAATAATTTACTATTTGACTCTGCACAAAACTTTTTAAGCGTTGATTTAAGAGAACATACAAGTGAAAATGTCCTCATATTTTCATGATATAAAAATCTATCAAAGACAAATTAGTGATAATCAATTTTAAAAACAAACATCTATCATCCTTCAATATTTGAAAATGAATATTTTATATGTATCTTCAAATTGTTATAAAAATAAGCTCTCTCAATTAAAAGAGTTTGCCTGTCAAAAACAGTACATGAAATAAAAAAGGTGGAAATATGTGTCTGAAGGTATACAAGTATTCAGCATTATATTCTATAAAGCTCAACATGCCCTGCAATTTTCTATATTTGTTTATTTCCCCTTCATAAGGGAAATAAACATACCCCATCACTTCTTTTGTTTCAAGAAACATATTACCTATCCTTGATTTATGTCATTACAAGATGTTTCAAGCATATATCAGGATGGCTAGGGTTTTTTTTTCTACAAAATAAGGTCAAAATGTGAAAAAATTAAAATTTGATAAATATGTATCTTTTTTCTTTGAGTTATGAAAGAAAAATAATTTTGTAGCTCATTATTTTGTTCATAGAATTGCTAGAATGAGAAATAATGAATTGATTTCTCTTCAGTGGAAAAAAGTGAAGGTTGAAATAGGGCAGTATTCTAAGAGAAGCATAATTAGATAAAGTTAATGTTCCAAGCAGGATCTATATGTTCTGTTTCTAATTTCCAATCTTCACAGAGCTTCTAAATCTTTTCTGACTCTTGGCATAGATTTAATCATCACTTTCATTGAAAGTGATTTAAAATAATTTAATTCTATGACTTATTTATATAATAATTGAACAAGGAAAGATTCCAAGACTATTCATGGCTTAAAACAAATAGAAAAGAAAATATAAATAAGAAACAGCCACAGTATAGTATGCATAATTAAATTTTATTTGCACATTTTTTCATAGGTTACCCAGCATTTGGAGAAATACGTTTGAATAAAATTGTTGTGTATTGTTATGACCTCCTGAGTTTTTATGTCTTTTCTTTGCTAAAAATGAATGAGTACATGGAATGATTGGATTTTCCCTCCTAAGAAGGAAGACTAAGCTGTAATATTGTCTTTAAATATTCACTTCTGATATAAATCCTAAATTCTTCATTGGATAGTCCTATGAGGAGGGCATAGGGATATACAACCAGGAATCTTGCTGCTGTATGATCAACATAGTGGCTTCTAGAGTCTGTGATGGATGCAGAAAGTGGTTTGGTGGAAGAGGAAGATTAGAATGTTTTATTCTGGAAATCTTGAAGGCTAAATTTAATTACTTCATTTGTTCTTAATGTAATGAGTTAGTGTTCTGTTCTAACATGGAGTTCAGATAGAAATGGGTCTGTGTTCAGAAACAAAGTGTACTTGCAAAAGCTTATTTAAAAAGGAGTCAGTTAAGGATAAGAAAGGAGCAATAAACATTCTATTATTTATTCAACATACAGTAAACCTTTATTAAAATGCAGAGAAATATCATTTCTTGGAATGGGTGATCTGGAATACTATGCAGTGCAATTTATAACCTATAATTTGAGCCACCTGAGGTACACAAGTCTGCATGGACTCATAGCAGTTTAGCATTTCTCAGGCAATAGAAAGTTACTTATTATCCACCCTGGCAGGAAATCTGGAATAAACTCTGATTTATTTGAATTTGTATTCATTGCTGGACAAATTTTATAATTTTCTGGAAATGAATTGACAATTACATGCACATGCCTGTGATAATTGAATAAAATAAAACAATACAAGATCTCTGAATATAAATGTCTTTATCTGTAAAACGAAGGAAATACTTGGTATTTTGAGGAAGTATTTTGAGGATGAAGTGACTGTTTAAATTGCCAGCCCCTTGAATACTCCTAAAACCTACCTAAATAGTCCATTTCTTTTGAATTTTTGTGTTGAGCATCTGCCTCAATGCCACCAGAACAGTTTATCTAAATGGAAATGTGATTAAACCACAAGTCCTCCTAATATCCAAGCAACGCCTACCTCTAAATGGCTCTGACTTCAATTTTTTGATATAAAACATTAAAACTTTTATGAGTTGGCCTTGTCTTCCCTTTTATGCTATTCTTATAAAACACTAAACTTCTTTATTTTCTGAGTAGACAAAAAAATGTTCCACTTACAACATATGTTTACATTACTCATTTTGTCACATATATGGGAAAGTGAGGATAGGGTTTTCTATCTTCAGTTACTAGTGAACTAATTATTCTAATTATTTAAGAGACTAGATTTCACATGCTTAGTAACTGTCCCCTGACCAACATCAGTACCCCTCCACCAAAGACGTAAATGGCTTGATACTATGTTGTTCTTCTGCAATACTAATTTAAGCTCTATAATAGCACTTATTACATTTAAATTATATTATATTTTAATATATCTGTATTTTTATGGTTATAGTAAAATATTTGTGGGCAAAAAGAACAATTTACTCATATTTATAAACTTAGGTAACAGTGGCTATCCTAATAAATCCACATAGAACTAAACAGAAAACACATAGTATTTTGAGTAGCCAATATAGTGTAGTATAGAGTAGCCAATATTGAGTAGTCAATATATGTGAGTCAAATATCAGTATTTTATTTTACTTTATTTTTAAAAAACATTGACATTTATTTTCTCACAGTTCTAGGGTCAAAAGTCCAAAATTAGTATCAGGGCTGAAATCACTGTAGCAGAAATGTCACACACCGTCTGGAGATGCTAGGGCAGAATCTATTTCCCATCTCTTCCACTCTCTGATAGGCTATCAGCATCCTTTTGTTTGTATCCACATCACTCCATATCTGCCTCCATGGTTATTGTCTACATTTCTGGACAGGTAAAATTTCTCTCTACCTCTCTGTTACAAAGGCGTTTATAATTGCATGCATGAATCACTCAGATAATGCAGGACAATTTTCCAATGTCAAGATCTTTAACTTAATAATATCTGCAAAGATAATTTTCTTAAAATTTTATTTTAGAGTCAGGGAGTACACGTGCAGGTTTATTACCTGGGCATACTGCATCATGTCATTTGGGCTACAAATGATCCTATCACCTAGGTACTGAGCATGGTACCCAAATGTTAATTTTTCAAACCTTGCCCTCTTCTCTTCCTCTCCCTTCTAGTAGTCCCTAATTTATATTGTTGTCATTTGTTGCCATCTATATGCCCATGAGTACTCAATGCTTAGTTCTCATAAGTGAGAAAATGCGCTATTTGGTTTTCTGTTGTACATTATTGGCTTGGTATAATGACCTCCATTTTTATCTATGTGGCTACTAAGAACATAATTTCATTCTTTCTTATGGCAGCATATTATTCCATAGTGTAGATATACCACATTTTCTTTATCATACACTGTCCATTGCACCGAGAGTTATTCCAACTGCTATCCTGTTGTGAATAGCACTTCTATGAATGTACAAATACATGGATCTTTTTCTTAGAAAAATAATATGTTTTTTTTTGGATATAAATGCAGTGATAAGACTGCTGCATCAAATTGTAGTTATGTTTTTAGTTCTTTTAGAAATCTCCACACTGCTTTCCACAGTGGGTAAATTAATTTACATTCTCGCCAACAGTGTGTAAGCACTCACTTTTCTCCATAACCTTACCAGCATCTGTCGTTTATTGATTTTTTGAGTAATAGCCGTTGGACTGGGGTGCAATAATATCCCATTGAGATTTTGATTTGTATTTCTCTGATGTTTTGTGATGCTGAGCATTTTTCATGTTTTTGGCCACTTGTCTGTCTTCTTTTAAGAAGTGTCTGTTTGTCTTTTGCCTACTTTTTAAGAAGTTGTTTTTGTTTCTTGAATTATTTAATTTCCTTAGATTTTTTCATATTAGTCCTTTTTTAGATGTATAGTTTCCAAATATTTTCTCCCATTCCAAAGGTTGTCTATTTACTCTATTGATAGTTTGTTTTTTCCTGTGCAGATGCTCTTTAATTTAATTAGATCCTACTTGTCAATTTTTATTGTTGCTGCAATTGCTTCTCAGGCCTTAGCCATAAACTCTTTCTCAAGTATGATGTACAGGATGGTATCTCCTAGGTTTTCTTCTGGGATTTTTGTAAGTTGAGGTTTTATATTTAAATCTTTAATCCAGTTAATTTTTGCATATGGGGAAAGGTAGGGGTCCATATGGCTAGCCAGCTATCTCAGCACAATTTATTGAATAGGAAGTCCTTTCTCCATTGTTTATTTGCATGAGCTTTATCAAAGATCAGATGGTTGTGGCTACACAACTTTATTTCTGCGTTCTCTATTCTGTTTCACTGATCTCTGTGTTTGTGATAGCAGCAGTATCTTATCTGGAATGGCCTCTGTGAAGATGCCAGCTGCCGCAGGGGAGGTATGGCTGGGGCTGCATGCTTCATGAGCCAGCAGGAGCCAGAAACAAGCAGAAGCCTCATTCTCCTCCAAGTTGGCAGGATAGGAGCCCTGCCCTTCGAGGTACAAGTGAAGCTGCCCACCTGTGGCTGCATTCTTACACCCTCCAGAGCCTGGGAAGTCCTCTTGTCCCCACAGGCTCAGAAGGGCCTGCTCCTCCTGCCTCACCTCTCCCTGCTCCCAGCACCCACTCTGACTTCAGAGCAAAGTTGAGGCAGAACCTGGGTGGTGTTGTCACCTGGCCAGGTGTGTGAACACTATAGGCAGTGCGGACACACTGAGTCCCTGCTCCCTTGGCCCTCTCTCTGGATTTTTGATACCAGTGAGCATGTGGGCTGAGGAAAGCTCAGTGTGGGCCTGCTGGTGCCTCTCAGTATGAATGGCCTGGTCTCCACGGATGCTGTGAATGGTAGGTTAATGGTGGCAGGAGGCAGATAGGTTTCTGGGGAGCAAGGGGTTGGTCACCAGTGATGCCCCACCTTCAAGCCAGGAAGAGCCTGAAGAACAGGGGCCAGGCTACCAGTTCCATGGACTGGAGTGATAAGTTATGGTGCTTTTTCCAGGCCTGCCCATGGCTGCCCATGGACCAATCACCAGAAACTTTTCCCCCTTTGAAGCCCATAAAAACCCCAAACTCATCCAGACTCAGGCAGATGATGGGATGACCTGCCTGCAGACAGGAGCTACCCACTCTGGGTCTCCTTGCCACCTTGGGCTGCACAGACATTGGGACAACCTGCTTGCAGATAGTAGGAACTATCCATTTTGGGTCTCCCCTCCACCAACAGCTGCACTCATCGGGATGACCTGCTTGTGGAAAAGAGCTAACCACGTTGGGTCTCCTGCAAGCTGTACTGTCACTCAATAAAATATCTCTCTACCTTGCTCACCCTCCAATTGTCTACATAACTCAATATTCCTGGAAATGAGACAAGAATTTTGGACCCACCCATTGGCAGGACTGAAAGAGCTGTAATCCAAACAGGGCTGAAACACACTCCCACTTGCCATGTTACACGTGAAGAGAAAGAGACAAGGGCTGTGGCATTTTGGGATTCCAGACCTAGTAGCTACACATGCCAGGGTGGTGACACCCTCTTTGAGGTTCTGTGGTTCCTGGCATCTCCAAGCTTCTGAGTGCCATCCTGTTTTGTGGTCCCCACAGTGGAAGCTGCTTTCAGTATGCCTGGTTCAGCTACAACCTTACAGGGAGCTGACACCCATGCCGGTACCCATAGCTACCTGCCCTGCCGCAGCCAGCGTGCCTGGCTATGAGAAGTGGCTATACCCCACACTCACTTGCTCACGCATTTCTTGTTGCTCCACACCTGTTTTGAGTTTGGCAGGTGTGGGATCCAGGTTGAGTAGCAATGAGCCAAGTGCAGCCTCTGCTAGGTCAACTGTGCAGAACAAGTCCAGCAAGCCTGAGAAAAACATGGGCAAAGGTACCATGAGCCACAGAGTGCTCTGGCTAGGAATGTAACACCCCAAGGATCCCATGACCTTTGTGTTTGTATCACTACCATGCTGTTTTGATTACTGTCACCTTACCGTTTGACATCGGGAAATCTGATACCTCTGGCTTTGTTCTTTAAGATCGCTTTGGCTATTTTTGGCTTTTCTGTGGTCCAATATGAATTTTTAAATAGACTTTTCTAATGCTGTGAAGAATGACATTAGTATTACGATATGAATAGTTTTGAATCTCTAGATTGCTTTGGACAGTAGGGCCACTTTGACAATAGTGATTATTCTAATGTGTGAGCATAGAATTTTTTTCATTTGTGTCATCTACAAATTTCTTACAGCAGTGTTTTGATATTTTTTACCTTGTTGGATAGATGTACTCCTGAATATTTTATTTTTGTGTATGGTTATCCTAAATAGGATTGTGTCTTGATTTGGCTCTTAGCTTGAACTTTATTAATGTGTAGAATTACTACTAATTTTTGTACATTAATTTTATTTCCTAAAACTCTACTAAATTCACTTATAAGTTCCAGGAGCCTTTTGGCAGTCTAAGGGGTTTTATTTGGTATAGAATCCTGTTGCCCAGGAAAAGAAATAGTTTGACTTTGTCCTGTTTCGATGCCTTTTGTTTCTTTCTCTTGCCTGATAGCTCTGGCTAGCACTTATAATACTATGCTGAATGGGAGTGGTAAGAGTGACTATCATTCACTTTTTTCAGTTCTCAAAGAGAATGCTTCCTACTTTTGCCCATTTAGTAAAATATTGGCTGCTGGTTTGTCATAGATGGTGAAGTAGTCCATTCTCACACTGCTGTAAAGAACTACCTGATACTGGGGAACTTGTGAAGAAAAGAGGTTTCATCAACTCACAGTTCTGCATGACTGTGGAAGCCTCTGGAAACTTACATTTATGGCAACAGGCAAATGGGAAGCAAGGTACATCTTACATTGTGGCAGGAGAGAACGAGAGAGAAGTGGGAAGGGCCACACACTTACTCAAACAACTCTATCACAAGTGAGATAGTGAGAACTCTATCACAAGAACAGGAAAAGAGAAATTTGCCCCCATGACTGAATCACCTCTCACCAGGCCACTCCCCCAGAATGTGGAGATTACAATTTGAGATGAGATTTGGATGGAAACACGGAGCCAAACCATCTTATTTATCCCTTACCCCTCTGAATTCTCATGTCTCTTTCACATTTCAAAATCAATTGTGTGCTTTCCCGACAGTCCCTTAATCTCAGAACTCATTTCATCATTAACTCAAAAGTCCAAGTCCAAAGTATCATCTTAGACAAGGCAAGTCCCTTCCACCTATGAGCCTGTAAAATCAAAAATAAATTAGTTACTTCCTAGATACAATGAAGGGACAGGCATTGAGTAAATGCTCCCATTAGAAATGGGAGAAATTGGCCAAAACCAAGAGACTACAGACCCCATGAAAGTCTGAAATCCAGCAGGGCAACTACTAAATATTAAAGCTCCAAAATCTCATTTGAAGCCATATCTCATATCCAGGACCCACTGATGCAAGGCATTGGCTCCCAAGCCCTTGAGCAGCTGGGCCTCTGAGGCTCTGCAGGGTACAGCCCCTATGGCTGCTTTCATAGACTGGTTTTGAGTGCCTTCGGCTTTTCCAGGAACATGGTGCAAGCTGTTGGTGGATCTACACTTACGGGATCTGGAGGACGATGGTCCTCTTCTCACAGCTCCACTAGGGAGTGCCCCAGTGGGAACTCTGTGTGATGGCTCCAACCCCACATTTTCCCTCCACTGTGCCCTAGTAGAGGTTCTCCATGAGGGTTCTCCCCTGGCAGCAAACTTCTGCCTGGACATCCAGGTGTTTTTATACATCCTCTTAAATCTAGGTCAAGACTGTCATGCCTCTTAAATCTAGGTCAAGATTGCACAGACTCTTGACCTCTGTGCAGCTAAAGACGCAGAATCTCATGAAAGACACAAGGCTTGGAGCTGGCACCTTCTTTAAACAATGACCAATCTGCTGTTTGACCCCTTTTAGCCACAGCTGGAGCTGGAGCAGCTGGGACACAGGACACCAAAGTCCTGAGGCTGCACAGTGCAGCAGGACCCTGGACTCAGCCCACAAGACAATTTTTACCTCCTAAGCCCTTGGGTCTGTGATGGGAAAGACTGCAGTGAAGATCTCTGAAATGCCCTGAAGGTATTGTTTTATTATTTTGGCTATTAAAATTTGACTTTTCATTATTCTGTGAATTTCTCCAGCTGGCTTGAATATCTCCCCAGAAAAAGGGTTTTTCTTTGGTACTTCATGGTCAGCCTGCAGATTTTCCAAATTTTTATGTTCTTCTTCCCTTTTAAACATAATTTACAATTTCAGATCATCTCTTTCTTCATGAATATGAGTGTACAATTTTCAAAAAACCCAGGTCACCTCTTTAATGCTTTACTGCTTAGAAATTTCTTCTTCCAGATGCCCTAAGTCATCTCTCTCCAGTTTAAAGTTCCACAGATTTCTAGGACAGGGGCAAAATGCTGCCATTTTGTTTGCTAAAGCACAGCAAGAGTAATGTTTTCTCTAGTTCCCAGTAACGTCCTCATCTCCATTGAAACCACCTCTGCCTGGACGTCAATGTCTGTATCACTATTGGCTTTTTTATCATAACCATTCAACAAGTCTCCAGGAAGTTTCAACCTTTCGCTCAACTTCTTATCTTTTTCTGAGCCCTCCAAACTATTCCAGGCTCTGCCTGTTACCCAGTTTCAAAGTCAGTTTCACATTTTTGGATATCCTTATAGCAGAGCCCCACTACCAGTACCTTTTTTTTTGTATTAGTCTGTTTTCACACTGCTAAAAAGAACTACCTGAGAGTACAAAATTCATGAAAAGTGGTTTAATTGACTCTTAGTTCTACATGTCTGGGTAGACCTCAGGAAACTTGCAATCATTGCAGAAGGCAAAGAAGAACAAGGAAAGTCTTACATTAAGCAGGAGAGAGAGAGAGAGAGAGAGAGAGAGAGAGAGAGAGAGAGAGAGAGAGAGAGAGAGAGAAGGGGGATCACCACACACAAAACAACCAGATGCCATGAGAACTCTATCATGACAACAGCAAGAAGGATGTGTCTCTCCATGAATCAGCCACTTCCCACCAGGCTACTCCTGTAACACATGAGGATTACAACTTGAGATAAGATTTGAGTGGAGACTCAGAGGCAAACCATATAAGTTTGCTTATTATTTTAAGGTATGTTCCTGTGATGAGTAGTTCCTTGAGAGTATTTATCATGAAGTTATATTGAATTTTATTGAAAGTCTTTTCTGTAACTATTGGGATGATCATATATTTTGGTATGTATTTCTGTTTATGTGGTAAATTGCAATTATAGGTTTGCCTATATTAAACCATCCTTGCATCCTAGTTATGAAACTAACTTGATCATGGTGAATTAACTTTTTGATATATTGCTGGATTCAGTTTGCTAGTATTGTTGAGGAATTTTGCATCTAAGTTTATTAGGAATATTGCTCTATAGTTTTCTTTTCTAATTGTGTCTCTCCCAGATTTTTGTATAAGGGTGATGATGACTTCAAAGAATAAGTTAAGAAGTAGTATCCCCTAGAATTTCTTAAGTAGTTTCAGTAGAACTTTTATCAGTTTATTTTTCTATGTCTGGTGGAATTCACCTATGAATATCTGGTCCAGGGTTTATTTGATGGACAGATTTTTTATTACTGATTCGATTTTGGAAATCAATATTGATTTTGTTCTGAGGTTTTTTTTTTTTCTGATTAAAACATGAGAGCTTGTGTGTTTCCAGGAATTTATCTGTCTTTCTTTAAATTTTCTAGTTTGTGTGAATAGAGGTAATCATATTCATAACAGTCACTGAGGATCTTTTGCATTTCTGTGAGATTGGTTATAATCCAGCTAGTGGTCTATCAACCTTGTTTGACCTTTCAAAGAGTCAACATTTGTTAATTCTTTGTATTAATTTTTGAGTCTGAATTTTATTCTGTTCTCTGATTTTAGTTCTTTCCTTTTGGTAGCTTTATGTTTAGTGTGTTCTTGTTTTCCTAGTACCTGTAGGTGTGAGGTTAGATTGTTATTTTGAGAGCTTTCTAACTTTTTGATATAGGCATTTTGAGCTATAAACTGTTCTCTTAACACTAATTTAGCTGCATCCCAGATATTTTTGTACATTGTGCCTCTATTATATTTATTTAAAATAATTGTTTGACGTCTGCCCTAATTTTGTTGTTTACTCAAAAGTTGTTCAGGAGGGAGTTGTTTAATTTCCACATAATTTTTTGGTTTTGAGATATCTTCTTTGCTTTGATTTCTGTTTTCATTACACTGTGTTCCAATATTATGGTTGGTATGATTTCTATTTTTTTAAATTTATTGAGCCTTGCTTTATTACCATGCAAATAATAAACTTTGAAGTATTTTTCATGTGCAGATGAGAATAATGCATATTCTATATTTTATAGATAGAGTATCTACAGGATACACTATGAGAATAATGTATATTCTATATCTGATAATTCTATATCTGATAATACATTATATAGAATAATGTATATTCTACATCTAATGTATATTCTATATCTGATAGAGTAGCTACAGGATACTGTATGAGAATAATGTATATCCTATATTTGATTGATAGATTATCTACAGGATACTCCCGTAGATAATCTATCAAATATAGAATATACATTATTCTCATCTGCACATGGAAAATACTTCAAAATTTGTTAAATGTATGGTAATAAAGCAAGGCTCAATAAAGTGTCTCTATTTAAGTATTTTTTACAGTTTCCCTCCAACCTCCAAAAAACTGGCGACTGTACCATCTAACAATATTAGAATATGAGTAGAGTTTTCACTTCAAATCCCTCCCACCCAATTTTCAAGTGACAAATTGTTTAGTGTTTTCTTTTCAAATTTTTCAGATAAAACTTACATGTAGCATTTTAAACAAATTTAATGCATTAAACTCTGTTTTAGGTAGAACACATGGCAATTAGAGGAGAGTTGTTAGAATCCAAAACTAATTTCTAAAAGTTATTAGTAAGAAGTAAGAGAAAGGAACTTACCTTAGACAATATGTAAACAAATAATTGAAAACAAAACAAACAAAAAACTAGTGATATACTGTGATAAACTGGAAAAATGTGAAACATAATAAAATATGTACAAGAAGAACTAGAGGTATAGATAATGGAAACTAGAGAAGCAAAAACTATTATTCATTTACATCTAGGTATTAATAAAGAGTGTGGTGCAACACATGCATGATTTTTACCACATTTTTCATGTGGGAAAATATCTATTTCTTATATTGGATTATTTCCATACCAATTTCAATGAATTTTGAATGAATGTTAATCAAGAACCTATTCCATTTTTCCTTTAGCATTAAATGCTTCTGAGATCAAAATATTTCTTATGTAAGAATATAATTATCCACATTAATTATTCTACTTTATGTTTTAACGTATAAATTTTAAACAAGAAAACAAATGAACATATGTAGACAGAAGGAGAAATAATTAGTTTAGTTGAGTTATATCAGATATAGTTATTTTAATATTTGATATATACAGGTACTTTTCTCACAAAGAAGTCAAGTATAAGAGCATTAGAAAAATAAAATTAAGTATTTTGGGATCATATTATTAATGTCTCTAAAATAATAATATCTCCCATGAAAATGTATACATAAAACACACCAGAATTTGTTGGAAATAAGATACTTATTGGGAACTAGAGCAAGGTCAAGTGTGTTTTGCCTTAGCAAAGAACTTGGCTATGCTTTGTTCATGCCCGAGGGATCTATGGAAGTTTTAACTTCAAAGTGATGATTTAAGGTATCTGGTGGAAGCAATTTCTAAGCATCGAAGCATTAAAGAAGTGGCCTGGCTTCTTCTAACAATTGAATTCAGATGCAGGAGCAAAGAAATGACTTAAGTTGAAATTTATTTTGAAAAGGAAAACAGAGCATAAACATACGGAAAATTTGAAGGCTGGTCATGTGGCAGAGATTTTTCAGGAGATAAATTAAACCAGGCTGTGGAGCAACCATTTGCTAGAGAGATTTGCATAACTAAGAAGGAGCCAGATGCTGATAGCCATGACAATGGGAAAAAGGCCTCAAAGACATTGCAGAGCTCTCTGAGGAAGGCCTTCCCATCACAGGCCCTGAGGTCTATTCTGTGCAGTCTAGGGACACTGCTCCTCACATCCCATATGCTCAGCTCCAGCCTTAGGTCAAAGGGCTCCAGATATAGCTTGGGCCACTGGTTCAGAGGGTGCAAACTGTAAGTTGTGGTAGCTTTCATGTGGCATTCAGTCTGCAGATGCAAATAATGCAACACTGAGGGAGACTTGGCAGCCTCTGCCAAGATTTCAAAGGACATACAAGAAAGCCTGGGTGCCACGGAAGAAGCCTGTCACAGGGGTGGAGTCCTCCCAAAGAACCTCTATTAAGGCAGTGCAGAGAAGAGTGGGGATATAGGCCCCACACAGAGTCCCCACTGGGGCACTGTCTAGTGGAGCTGTGGTGGGAAAGGGACCACCATCCTCCAGACTCCAGAATGGTAGATCCACTAACAGCTTGCATCCTGTCCTGGAAAACCCACAGGCACTTAACACCATCCAATAAAAGCAGCATCAGGGGCCATACTCTACAGAACCACATTGGTGAAGCTTCCCAAGGCCTTGGAAGCCCACCATTGAATCAGTGTGTCCCGGATGTGAGACAGAGAGTCAAAGAAGATCATTTTGGAGGGTTAAGATTTGATGTCTGTCCTGATGAGGTCTGAAGATTCATGGAGTTTGTACCCCCATTTTTTTTGTTAATTTCTCCCTTTTGGAATGCAAATATTAACCCAATGCCTGTATCTTCCTACTGTATCTTTGGAGTAAAGATCTTAGGGCTTGGACGTAGGACTTTTGAGTTAACAGTGAAACTAGCTAGGGTTTGCGCAACTAGGGATCATTATATTTTGACATATGAGAAGTACTTGAGATTTCTCAAATACTTGGGGCAGGGGTGAAATGATGTGGTTTGGATATTTGTGCCCCCAAATTTCATGTGGAAATGTAATCCCCAATGTTAAAGGTAAGGTCTCATGAAAGGTGATTGGGTCATGGGCATGAATCCCTCAAGGCTTCGGGTTGTCCTCAAGATAGTGAGTGAATTCTCACAAGGTCTGGCTGTTTAAAAGTGTGTGGCCCAATGGAACAAAACAGAGGCACCGGAGGCAACACAACATATCTACAACTATACAATCTTTGATAAACCTGACAAAAACAAGCAAGGGGGAAAGGATTCCCTGTTTAACAAATGGTGTTGGGAAAACTGGCTAGCCATGTGCAGAAAGCAGAAACTGGACCCATTCCTGACACCTTACACTAAAATTAACTCCAGATGGATTAAAGACTTAAACATAAGACCTGGCACCATAAAAACCCTAGAAGGAAATCTAGGCAAAACTATCTAGGACATAGGAGTAGGCAAGGACTTCATGAACAAAACACCAAAAGCATTGGCAACAAAAGCCAAAATAGACAAATGGGACCTAATGAAACTCCACAGCTTCTGCACGGCAAAAGAAACAGTCACTAGAGTGGATCGGCAACCAACAGAATGGGAAAAAATTTTTGCAGTTTACCCATCTGACAAAGGGCTGATATCCAGGATTTACAAAGAACTCAAACGGATTTACAGGAAAAAAACAAACAAGCCCATTCAAAAGTGGGCAAAGGATATGAACAGACACTTTATGAAAGAAGACATATATGAGGCCAACAATCATATGAAAAAATGCTCATCGTCACTGGTCATCAGAGAGATGCAAATCAAAACCACATTGAGATACCATCTCACACCAGTTAGAATGGCGATCATTAAACAATCTGGAGACAACAGATGCTGGAGAGGATGTGGAGAAAAAGGAACACTTTTACACTGTTGGTGGGAGTGTAAATTAGTTCAACCATTGTGGAAGACGGTGTGGCGATTCCTCAAGGCCTTAGAAATAGAAATTCCATTTGACCCAGCAATCCCATTACTGGGTATATATCCAAAAGACTATAAATCGTTCTACTATAAGGACACAAGTACACAAATGTTCATTGCAGCACTGTTTACAATAGCAAAGACCTGGAATCAACCCAAATGCCCATTGATAATAGACTGGATTGGAAAAATGTGGCACATATACACCATGGAATATTATGCAGCAATCAGAAATGATGAGTTTGTGTCGTTTGTAGGGACATGGATGAATCTGGAGAACGTCATCCTCAGCAAACTGACACAAGAACAGAAAATGAAACACTGCATATTTTCACTCATAGGCGGGTGATGAAGAATGAGAACACATGGACACAGGGAGGGGAGTACTAAACACTGGGTTCTATTGGGGGGAAAAGGGGAGGGCCAGTGGGAGGGGGAGGTGGGGAGGGATAGCCTGGGGAGAAATGCCAAATGTGGGTGAAGGGGAGAAGGAAAGAAAAGCACACTGCCATGTGTGTACCTACGCAACTGTCTTGCATGCTCTGCTCATGTACCCCCAAAACCTAAAATCCAATAAAAAATTAAAAAAAAAAAAAGTGTGTGGCACCTTCCGCCCCCATTCTTGCTCCCACGACGTAAAATGCCTTCTCCCTCTTTGTGTACTGCCATAATTTTAAGCTTCTGAGGCCTCACCAGAAGCTGAGCAAATGCCAGCACCATGGTTTCTGTACAGCCTGGAGAAACATTAGCCAATTAAACCTCTTATTTTTGTAACGTACCCAGTCTCAGGTATTTCTTTATAGCAATGCAAAATCAGACTATACACTGAGTCACTAAAGATCTATGTCCAACTGTGCTGTAGTCTCTGTAGGAACAGCTGTCACTGAGTTTATATATTTTTATGATCTTACTTCTATAACCCATTAGTTGAGATTACTTGACATTTTCAGTTTCTAAAAACCAAATGAGTCCAATACATTGCACAATGCATATAATTTTTCCTTGTACTAAACACTAATTTCCTCTTTAATATGGTATGCTTTGTATGACACACTGCACTTTAGATGTTGAGACTTAGACATTCTTTCTCTTTATATAGGCATTCTGTATATGAAAAATAATAATAGAATATATAAAACAAAAATATAAATGTAATATTGCAGAAATAAGGACTTTAAGTTGTTATGTCTGACTTTCTACTAAGCTAATATACACCTCCATTCAGCCCTGACATATTCTTAATGAAAAATATATTCTCCTGTTATTTGCAAATGCCAAACAGGAACTTCTCCTTTTTAAGTATTTTGCATAATGATAGATATTTTCTAGTTCAAATTACAGTCAAAAGTATATTGCTTAGAAGATAACATTGCTTATACCTCTATAATGGCAAATCATACTTTTGAAGTCACTCTATAAGAGTAATCGACTTTGATTATTATCTCTAATGCTTCTTCTAGAATTACCTGTTTTTCTTTTTAGACAAGGAATACTTTAAATTCTTCAAGAACCAGTTGTAAATTTTACTGCTCAACATACATAAGAATCTGGTATATGTTTAAAGACAGAAAATCTCAATGCTTTTTAGTTTATTTTTTTCATCACTTTGACTCAACCAACATTGAATGACTATTTTTACCATGCAATAAAGATAAGTGTAATTTCAACCCTCATGTTAGTTTCTACATTTTGAAAAAAATAGACAACTATACTTTCTTAAATATAATATGTTTATATATTGAAGGACAATGATAGCTTTATGTACAGAATGCTCTAGAAATGCAAACATAGAGCACTTAAATAGCCTTTAAAGTTTATTGAAAGCGTCTTCAGGGAGTACTATCATACAATACAGGTAATAATGACAAGAAATTATAGTATTAACAGAAAACAAAATAAAACAACATCATTTTTATTCACCCTTTCATGTTCCATCTCAGTTATTGTGAGTACAGAAATCATGAGACATTATTCAAGAAATATAGTTTTATATTTTGTTCCATCAGTGATAGTCATCTTTGAATGTTTTGAAGAATTGACATGCATTTGTTCCCTTAATATGGTTTTGATGATGAATAATCAATCCAGCTTTACATTTTTGAGAGCTTAAAAACAAAATATAGCCAAATAAATTAAATCAGAATCAAGACATGAAAAATTGCTTGTGAATAATCTTATTTCAGCATTTTCAAATGTAGTTTTCTTGTCAATTCATAAATGATAAATGCAAATGTATAACAGTAAACTGATTGCTAATTGTCTCTTTTCCAGATGGAGACTCTGGATCATCACATTAATGTAGAATTACACTTTAAAACTATTAAATAACCCGTTTCGGGAAGAATGTATTAAGTAGGAAATAGATTAACAGGTTTAGAACTCATTAGTGAATTTCCATAACAACTATTTACTGAGCACCTTCTACATATGAGGCAGTGCTCTAAGTGCTGTAAACCTGGCAGTTAAAAATAAAAAGCAAAGCAAAACAAAACAAAAAATCTGCCCTTCTTGAGCTTACATTCAAACAGTGGTCATCATTTGGTTTAAAAACCTTACATGTCTATTTTAGAAGTTAACTTTTGTTGACCACAGTCTTTGTTTTTAATTTCTATGAAAGATATTTATTAATATTGTCTTCAGACTTTGTTTAAGATTTTGCAGGCTATTAATCACTTTAACAATGGCCAAGCTGATACTCTGTATACTGTTACAGAAATTGTGATTTATTCTTTAACATTAAGGGATGATGTTCAACTTGTAGAATTTGTCTGCACAGAAGGAACAAATTGAGAATAGGTTGTTTGAGAAATTTAAAATAGGATATTGGCTACTATTTGTGATTATTTTCATAACACTTCTATAAGTAGTTCTAAATATCTCTGTGGACATTTCTTTAAAGTTAAAAAATCTAAGCATACTTGATAAGGATAAAAATATACTAAAAACCTCTTTTCATTTTTGATATTTAAATCATTTTTTTAGAGATAAGGTCTCACTCTGTCACCCAGGCAGTGATGCAATCATAACTCACTGAAGTCCCAACCTCCTCGGCTCAAGCAATCCTCTTGCCTCAGCCTCCCGAGTAGATAGGACTACAGGTGCGAACTACAACACATGGCTTTTTCTCTTTTTTTGCTTTTATGAGACAGAGTCTCACTATGTCGCCCAGACTTGTCTCAAACTTCGGGCCTCTAGTGATCCTCTCACCTCACCCTCCCAAAGTATTGGGATTTTAGGTATAAACAACTGTGTTAGGCCATGAAAACATCTTAATTTTTAATTTTTCCTTTATTTAGATACCACATAGACTACAGTACAGTGATCCCAGTAGGTTACAATACATTGAGAAGATCATAACTCACGCAATTTGGGTCATCTTTTGTGTGGTCTGAACTTTGAAGACACTATTTTGTCTTAGAAAAATGTAGGTGGATGTAAATGTAACACCAGGATTCCTCACACAGACATCTGTAAATAATTGTTTTGGCTTCATTTAAATTGCTAATATATTTTATTTTAGGATTACTTTGATATGATTTGGATGTTTTTTTCTCTCCCAATGTTACATTGAAATGCCATTCTCAAATTTAGAGGTGAGACCTGGTGGGAAGTAATTGGATCTTGAAGGCAGGTCACTCATGAATAGCTAGTACCATCCTCTTTGCAATAAGTGAGTTCTCACTCAGTTCATGCACAACCTGGTTGCTTACAAGAGTCTGGGACCTCCTCCTTTTTTTTCTCTTGTTCCTGCTTTTGCCATGTGATGTGGTTACTCCTGCTTTGCATTCAGTCATGAGTAAAATCTCTCTGAAGCTTCACCAGAAGCAAAGCAGATGCAGGTGCCATGCTTCTTATAAAGCCCACAGAACTGTGAACCAAATAAACCCCCTTTATTTATAAATTATTTAGTTTCAGGTATTCTTTTGTAGCAATACAAAATGAACTAACACACACTTACTTGTCTTAAGTTTTAGAGAGTTCATTTTCTCCCTTCGTCTTTAATTTTTAGTGACCCAACTACAAATGATTATTTTAAATTTGCTAGATAGAAGTAAAATTAATTAGAAAAATAAAGTTTAAAATATTGTTGTAGAGTGATATTTCTTCTCTTCCCAAATTCTAGTCTGAGATCATAGAGGAAAGAACATCCGCGAATAGTTTTAGATTCTTAAAGTAGAGATAAAAAGGAGCTCTTACTTTTCTGGCAACTTTAATTTGTTGCTTCCTAAGCACTAGAATGGGAAACTCATTGGTCATTCTTACTATCAGGGTTTTTGATATTATTCCTCAAAATCAGGATGTAGGCTCCTCCATCACTAAACTCAGGAAACTCTAAGATGGGTGATGGGTGTGTTTTCTGTTTTCACTGGACAAAACTGACTCTATTTCCTATTGGGAGTGGGGACCATGGGCAAGTCAGCTCACATTTCATTCCTGATTCAGTTGCTCTTCAAATCAAGGAATAGGAAATCGAAGCTACTCATTTTGGTCTTAGGGACAAGTTTCATTCTTTGACCTAGACTACTAAAAATTCCTTTAAGGCATTACTCTTTTCTTCAATAGTTTTGTAATAATCCTTGGTACTGATTTTCCTAATTAGGCTAGGCCTAGTAGAAGTGAGGCGAGGTTTTGACTTGTAAATAGTCTTGAGGGTAGGGCCATACAGTGAATTGTGGCTGGGTAAAATCCTAGTATGTTGGAGAAGTTAAATGCTTGTGATGTGTGCTTAAATTTAAAGCTATTAGTTCTAAAATTAAGTTTGATTGCTAGTGAGAAGGCTAAGATGGTTATGCTGAGGTCTATGAGTTTTAGGTGGAAGGGCATAGTTGTTTGGGGGATGATGTAGGAATAATATTGTCAGTGATGAAAAATCTGGTGAAGATACTACTGATTTTTAGGCATTTGATTGAGTTCATTAGGAACAAGTTGTTTTCATTAATAATAATTGTGGAGGTTGTGAAGCGAGGTTGTCCTATCAGTGCAAAGAAAATAACACCGTGCTATAAATAGCTGTCAAGGAGGTGGCAATAAGAGTGATTAAAAGGGCTCGGGCATTGGAATACAGTGTGTTTGCGGTTTTGATATGAGGGCTTTGGAGTAGAAGCCTGTGAGGAAGGGTATTCCTGTAAGTGCAAGGCTGCCCATACTAAGGGAGGAAGAAATGAAGGGCAGAGCCTTGAATAATCCTCCTATTTTTGGATGTCTTGTTCATCATTGAGGTTATGGATGATGGATCCAGAACATTTGAATAGCATAGCTTAAGAAATTAGTGTGAGTACAGATGTGAAGGAATGCCAGCTGTGGTTGATTAGTGCCAATTGTCACTATTATAAGGCCTAGTTGGTGTGGTCGTAGGGTGTTGTTAATGTCAACCCATTATATAATTTTCCAAATAATTATCAGATTTTTAGTGATACTATGATTCTGGGCTGTGACCTTCACAAAAGTTTCTTCTCGAATAGCCGCCCTTCTTTAGTTCAACCAGGGAGACTAAAGCACTGGAGTTAGAGGAATTCCTTTTCTCTCATCTTTGGTACAAGATTCTGGTACAGTCTTTACCCTGAAAAGTAGCTATTTGTTATTAAAAAGGTTATATATGAGTTTCATACAGTTTATCCTTTCTCTCTCCTAGCCAGAGCCAGGTGGAGATCAGTGTCAGATCTTCAATGTAAGAACGTGGTGGAATTCTGGAAGTTAAACCCTTGAAAGTGTGAGACTTCCACTAAGACAGTGGTCTGAGGAGACTTTTACTCTCGTCTCAGACTATACTGAGCTTCCAATAATTCATCAAAATTACAGTGAAGTGACCCAACCAGTTTATGAGTCCAATGGTTCCTGTTCCAATTTAGCAGATTCTAACTGGGGCTTTGGAGTCATCTGTCTCTCCAGATTTTGGCGTGGCTGTTTTCTCTGCAAATAATAATTTCTCTGATATGCCCAAGAAAAGTCCCTGGCTTCACTTTGTCTAGATTTTTCATGTTATTAGAATGGGTCTGACCCTTTTCAACCTCTTCAAATGGTGGCACTGAAAATGGACGATAATAAATTATTACTTCTTTAATCATGGCTTTTTAAAAATTATTTTAAAATATTAGAATATTATTGGAGAAGGAATAAATATTAGTTTTTTTTTTTGTCTCAAACCCCAAAATAATGGAGTGTGCATGCATAAGAGTTACTAAAATAGGCTGACTTTAGAAACAAAATAGATTATGAAAATTATGGATTTGTTTAATGATTAAAATGAATAGAGACCTTATAAGTTAGATATTTAATATTCAGAACTAAAAAATCTATTTTGGCTCAGCAGGCTACAAATCTCTTCAAGAATGGGAGTGTGCCTGGTTTTGGCAAAATGGTAGAGCAGAAATAATGTGAAAGATGAATTGTGTTCAGGAAAAACACCTTTGGAGAATTTTGACTGAAATTGTGTCTTCTATAGAAATTCTTATGGTAAAATGATAATCAGGCAATAGGACTAATGTAAATTAAAATTTGAAGATTATGTAAACAGGCTAGGCAAGCTAACATAAATTTTAGCTAACATTTTGATAAAGTTTAATATTTACACTATATTTTAGGCATTATTAGAGTTAGACAATGAGGGCATTGAACACAACAGGTGTTTTTCATGTCCCCTTCCCATTTACCTGATCTCATGTCAGATTGACTATTATTTGTTTTAAGCTTTGATGACAGTTATTGATTTTAGAAAACTAAACACTGGATTCTATACAAGTATTTGGATAATTTTATCAATTGATAATGTGAGATAAGTGCCCTTTAGATATAGACGATAGTTAATATTCTTGGTTGACATTAAGGAAAATAATCACTTGAATCATTACTGTTCCAAAAGCTAATACTGGAACATTCTGCATCTAGGACAGTTAGAAGATATAAAATGGGATAAATTAAAATAACATCAAAAGAAATCAACTTTAGTGTGCTGACAGACCAAGAGCAGTAAGAAGGAGAAAGAAAAATAAAGAAAAATAAAATAATTGAGCTAAAGTTAGAAATTATTTTAGGAAAAGATATAATATTGCAGAGACTAAATTTTAGAAATAGCAATCATCAAAAAGATATTCTGAACCCCTTAAAGATGGTCCTAAAAGAGATATTTATTTTAGCTATTAGAAGATTAGGAAACTAAAAAATACATGGTGTTCAGAAATCTCCAAGAAAAGATAAAATGTAAGATCTCAGAACAGATATGATTCTTCTACAAGATGGAATCTAGAATCTGAAAATTATTTTAAAGCTGCCAATAGTGTGGACTAGAGATGTTGGCATGTAAAATCTAGGAATATTATCAAGAAATATTTTCAAGAATAATGTACATTCTTAAAGCAGTATTGGTTAGATGTTAATACATGTATTGAAGATAAGGAAAGGAAATGCATTACACCAAATTTAAGAGCAAACCTATTAAAGTTTATACACTCAAAACCTCATGGAAAGTAGCAGAGATAATAAATCCTATGAAAAGATGCCAAAAAGGAAAACGATTCATTGATTTACTTTTTTGTTAAAGACAGAGTGTCACTGTGTCGCCCAGGCTCACAGTGCAGTGGAACAGTCTTGACTCACTGCAACCTCTGCCTCCCAGGCTCAAGCCATTCTCCTGCCTCAGCCTCCCGAGTAGCTGGCATTACAAGTGTGTACCACCATGCCTGGCTAATTTCATATTTTTTGGTAGAGATGGGGTTTCACCACGTTGGCCAGGCTGGTCTCAAACTCCTGACCTCTGGTGATCTGCCCATCTTGGCCTCCCAGAGTGTTGGGATTACAGGCGTGAGCCACTATACCCAGCCTTGGATTTACATGTGTTCAACAATGAAGAATAGAGAAGACAACTTATGGATACTAGTCCTTGCGTGGGAGAAATTAAGTGAGCAAAAATTTCTTGAGAACACAATTTTTTTTTAACAAATAATGAATTCAGTGAGGCCTTCACTTTTTATCAGGTCACGAGGTAAAAAGACAGTAAGAAAAGCATGCTGGAAAGGCCTACTTTAAGAGAAAAAGTAGCAAAAAGAAAATTATAATCTGGGAAGAGTAATAGCATTACATGTGGTTAAGGAGAAAAGCAGTCAAGGTAAGAAGGTTAAACATGTTTTAATGCCATTTCCAACTGGTTTCAAGTAGTGGGATAAAACGGAGAATTGAAAATCTAAGGGCATAAAAGTATGTGAAAGGTGAAAAGAAAAGCCAAATGGAGAATAGTGAGGCTTCAGAAACAAAAAACAGGGAACTACTTATTGGCTTTTATGAGAAATGTGAGGATCCAGGGTTATAGATGCCCTAAAGCACTAAAGACTAAATTTTTTCTAAGAGATTTGTTAGTTCATTTGCTTATTTTTTGTGTTTTTGTGACCTTCCTGCCTGTTTTTGGAAAGAAATTACTCTTAATCTTTTACTTTGTTTTCAGAGTTATTTAAAATATAAAGTTATAAGTTCAAAATTATTATTTGAAACCCTTGATCTTTACTAAATTTTAAGGTGATCTTGCAAAGTAATCTAACTGATTGCCCTAAAATAATCTTGCCAATAATTTCTAGGATTATCGGAATAACTTTTTGCCTCACAGACTTAAATAACTTTAAGCCAGTTTAAATGTTTTAAATACATTTAATAGATAAGTATTCTCTTTTATAAAATAATTCAATAATCTGATTTAATAAACAAAATAATTCTAAGTACCAAATAATTACCAAAATCAGCAGACTAAAATGGCTCTTCATAGAAATTTATGACTTAACTTAAAAAATTATCAAGTTAAATGAATTATTTAATGCATTTTACACTGGAGTTGTAAGACTGTTATTGTGATAGCTCATGTTTTTTTTTATATTTTAATACATAAACCACCCAATAGTCACAGAATCTTTATTAATATGATGAATTAAAACCATGCTTTTTATTTTCTTAAGCTTCCTGTACTTAATGCAAAATCTTTCCAATTATAAGAAATAAATTTTTACTTAAAAACAGAAAATCAAGAACAGCATTAGCAAGATGCTAGAACAGGAGTTCTCTGGCTTCACTCCCCTCCACAAAAATTCAGCAAGCTGCTGTCCACAGCAAGAATACCATCATAATTATCCCAGAATTCGGTAATGAGACTGGGATCCCCTTGGACTGTAGAGCAGGGAAAAGCCACCATTGAACGGTAAGACAAATGGTTTTTGGTTTTGTTTTGATCATGGAGCTTCCCTTGCCCCAAGTTTACACAGAGCCAAACACAGATAATTGGACCCACTGTTTCTATAGTGAAAAAAGTGAGTTGGAGGCAGACATTCAGTTTTGCCACCATTTTGAAACCCTTCACAGGAGGTTCACTGTTGTCTTGTTTCACAGGAGTCACTGGAACTACCAGCAGGGCTAGGCCACCAGGGTTTAATTAGAAACAAGCAGATTGTAGTGGTTGTTCTGCATTCTGGCCAATAAAGGCACTACACATCATGGTGCCTTCAAGTAGGCAACATCATCGTACTGCAGGAAACACTGCCCATGTGTTTTTCAGGCCTGAATCTCTACTCAGCTTCCCCACACAACCCATGTGCTTTTCTTAGGTCTTCCCCAGGTCAAAAGACAACTATAGGTCAGCAATTATCCACTGAGAGAACATCTTCTACCCAAGCCTACTGCCAAATACATGATCCATCGAAGTTCCAGTGCTCAGGTTAAGTCCTCCCCAAGTTAAAAAGCAATGGGAGGTCAGTGGTCACCTAAGGAGGGCCTGTGTAACACTCACAATCTCTTTTCCTTATTTTACTCTCTTCCTTTTCTTTCTTCTTCCCCCTACACCTTCCCTCGTCCCCATTCCCCCTTTTCCCTCCCCTTCCCAGTTCTCCCTCCCCTTCCCTTCCTTTCCCATTCACCTCCCCTTCTCCTTCCCCCTCCCCTCCCCTCCTTTTCCCTTTCATTTTCTTTCTTCCCTTTCCTCTCCTTTTTTTTCCTTTTTAAGACAGTCAAACACAAAGAGTATTCAATTTACTAAAAAATGTGTTGTGCCATGAGTGATTTATGTAAAACAGCTGAGAATCTATTCTGCAACAAATCCATTAAAATTAATTTTATTCACCAATTGTTGACAAGTTAAAGTTTTACAGAGTCATTGCTAATAGAATGGATAACATTTTCATTTGTCTAGAAGAATGATGAACATTCTCTGCTCTCATCTCAACAGACTGTTCTGTCAGTGGATTGGAAGAACAGAGATTTCAACAGAGAATAAAGATACAAGAGGCTCAGTTTAAAAAAGATAAACATTTGAAATCTGAAGGCTGCTTCAGGTGATTGAGTAACATCTTTCTACAGATAAACTGCACTTGAGGTAAATGAAATAAAGATGCAGAATTAATCATATGTGACCTAAAGGCTAAAAAAGTAATTGCATTCCAAACTAGCACATGGAAAAATAAACCCTAAAAAGACAGAGATACAAGAGAATATGGTTAGTAAAAACACCAAGTTCTAGCCACATTGGATGAGAATAAGACAACTTCTTTGGAGACAGAACTGGATACTTTAACAATGCATTGTATATCCAATATAATATATTGTTTAGAAAAATGTCAGTATATACTTTATACAGTTATTATGTGAATGGGAGAAATCATCTTTATAATTTCTAGTGATTAAGAAGTCCAATGGGTATTTGTATACATAGTTAACAATATTCATATATTAGATATTTTGATGAAAGTGTTAATTCTAAAATAGGAAAAACCCAGAAAGCCAGTTACTGTCAGATTTCGTCTGTGTAAATTATCTCTGTCAGTCTTAGTCTATAACACATTTTCTGTCCTCTTTATCTAAATATGATTACTTTTCCTGGGGTCTGGAAAATATTTTCAATGATTTTTTTTTTCATGAAATCCTATTTCAAGACAGACTGGGCTTGTGACATTAAGCAGGTGCCAGCATTTTTTTTAATTCAAGTTTGGAGCTTATTGAAGAAGCAAGATACCTGACCTTTTGATGTGAGGCAGGCATGGACTGCTTACAACTCACCAAACGTTTTTGGTTTTTGTTTATTTTTAGTGATAAAAATGCTGGAAGAACTTCAGAGGGCTGATTTTCAATGTTGTTCTAGCTCTCAACAAACAGATTTCATACAAGTCTCACTAACTCTTTCATCACTGTATTTTCTAGATTGTCTGAAATTTATGCTGCAGGTCTTGAAGGACTGACCGTGAGGCATCGGCTACTTAGTTATGCAGTTACCACGGACTTTCTTATTCTCTGTCTTCTCTAAACCGGTTCACAGACTGTAAAGTGAATGCCAAAACTTGATATGAGTAGTGAGTAAGTAGCACAGCCTTTATTCTCAATCTCGCTTTGCAAGTATCTGATGGTAACAAACTTTTTTCCAGAATTCTATCTATTTGTAGTTATATTCCCCAGTTCTATCAACATCCTATTAGAGATGTCAGCATTCTGATATTTGACAATCAGGGCTCTAAAACCACAGGCAATACAAAAAATTCAGGAGCTGATTTTGGCAATGTGAGTTAGTCCCTCCCTAGATTACAGAAATCTTAGATGACTAAGTAACAAAAGACAGGATATTCACATCTGAGGGATAGATTCAGTATACTTGACCATGTCTCTTTCCATGAAAGACAGAACAAACATTTGCTTTTCTGTTTTATGTTCTTTAAAAGTACTGTCCTCTGATATACACATATTCGACTGTAAATTTTCTAAAGCCAGTGGAAGTTTTCCAAAGTCAGTGGACATGTGAATTAATAATCGAGGTACTATACCCAATAATCACACCAGCTGTGGTATTTTATAATGCTATATCTACCATCTTCTCATGTCCCAGTGGAGGAATCCTAACTTCCAGCTACCAAGAAATGATAATATAGTTAATAAGAACTATCTAGTAAATCTTCAAAGCATTAATAGATATTATAGGTAGGATTGCTTTTAAAAAAGAAACTCATTTTAGATTACCTCAAAAGGCAAGTTCTTTTATTCGTGTGTGTATGTGTGTATATAAATATATACAATGTATATATACATAATAAATGACATTAATACAGTTGAATTATTTTTAGCTGATTTAACAAAACTGTCTTTTTTTCTCACAAAACCATATTTCTGTGCTCATTTTACGGTTGTGCTGAGAGCCAGAGATTTAAGTAATTTTCTTATAACAGCCAAACACTACTTGGCAGAAGTGTATGGGTGCTCATAATCACAATGCATTTGGAGAACGCCATGGAATCAGATTAAAACAAATGTACATTATCTCCATTGGAAGAAGTGTTCAGGAAGCAGCTCATCTTTTAAGAATCTCATGGCCATACTTGCTTCTATGCTCTTGTCTCTACTCTTCTTGTTGCTCCTTCCTCCCAATCTCTGCCCAAATGAACAAAAAGGAAATGTTCATTCTGTCTTTCACGGAAAGAGACATGGGCAAGTATAATGAATATATCCCTTAGATGTGACTATCCTGTCTTTTGTTACTTAGTCATCTAAGATTTTTGCAATCCAGGGAGAGACTAAAACATTCATACTGTCACAATCACCTACTGAATTTTCCATATTGCCTGTGGTTTTAATGGCCTGTTTGTCAAATATCAGAATGCTAATAACATCTCTAATTGGGTGTTAACAGATCTAGGGAATCTAATTACAAGTAGAGTTCTGGAAAAAAGTTTGTTATCAGATACTTGCAAAGGGGGATTGAAAATAAAGGCTACTCACTACTCGTATCAACTTTTGGTAATCTCTTTATAGCTATGAACTGGTTTAGACAAGACAGTAGGAGTCACATTTGCTTCTAACCACTTGTCTCTACTCTCCTTGTTGCTCTCTCCTCCCAAATCTATCATTTCTGTTTCATTCTACCTTTCTTTCCCAAATTCCTCTCAGTAGACATGCTTCCCTTGGTTAAAAAAAAATTTTGCAATCTGACTCATTTCTGTGTCTGACTTTATTAAACTAGCTTGTAGGCTGGGCATGGTGGCTCATGCCCGTAATCCCAGCACTTAGGGAGGCTGCGATGGGTGGATCACGAGGTCAGGAGTTTGAGACCAGCCTGGCCAGTATGGTGAAACCCCCATCTCTACTAAAAATATTTAAAAAGTTAAACAGGCATGATGGCGCAGGTCTGTAGTCCCAGCTACTCAGGAGACTAAGGCAGGAGAATCGCTTGAACCTAGGAAGCAGAGACTGTACCGAGCCCAGATCTTGTCACTGCACTCCAGCCTGGGCGACAGAGTGAGACTATGTCTCAAAATAACTTAATTAATTAATTAATTAAGAAAATATACTAGCTTGTATATCTCATATGTAAATTACCAAGATATAACTTAATCCTTTAAATTAGGTTCAGATGGTGGTCGCTTACATATGTGGCTTTTTGGTTCTATGAAAGTGGTGGTCAATTTAAAAAACCTTTTGATAGGCTTTGAGTTTTGACATGGTTTTTCATATGATAGTTTTGACCTGTAATATAGTAAAAACCTGAAATGAATTAGTTAAATATCCTTATCAAGACAATTTGTTTCAAGTATTTTAAAATTTTACACATCTCATAAATTTTTCTGTCAATTATATCTAAACATTTATAGCAGACAATAGTAAATGTTATATTCATTTAATTCTCACTGTAATATTGTTAGTCATCTGGTACTAATATTTCTCTTCTACCTTTCCTAGAAACTTTTTCTTCAAAGTGTATCAGTATCCATACGTTTTTCATCTACCCTGTGTAGTGTTTGAAATGGAATAGGTGTAAGGTTGACACCCTTGTCTGTTTGGCTATAGTAGTCAGCAGTAGTCAGCAATTTCTTAGAAAAATCTGTCATTTTTCTGAATTTATTGCATATAAAAACTCAAGAAATGTCCAAGCTGTTTATTTCAAAGACAGACACCCTAAACTAGGACTGGGATATACATGTTCTCTTTTATTCAATATTCTGCTGGCATATGCTATGACAAGTAAATTTCCATTTTGAGGTTGATATTAAGCAGCTTCTAAGCAAGTAGCAGTAGTCTTAGTGCGTAAGGAAAATGCAATGATCCTATTATGAATCCCTATGCTTCTAGTTTATTCTCTACCAAAATCAATCATTTTAACTGCTGTCATATAATCTTCCAAAATATTCCTTTAATTATGTCATCGTACTGGCCAAAACACTTCAGTTTTCAAAATTCACTGTCTCAAAGAAAAATAATAATTTGCTTTATAGGTCTTTCACTGTCAGTTTTCAAGTTACCTTTTCAACTTCATATATTAATATTCTAATATAAATGTTTTCAATGCTAACTAAAATGTTCTACTTGAAAACTTGAATTTTTCTGACTTTATACCACTCCCTGAAATAATAACACTTGAGATGCTTGTCTGTTTTCTATTTCCAGATGAGAATTTCAGGAAATTTCAGAATACTTATCTTTTTCTGAGTTCTCTCCTGAAAAATCTGAAGCTGATTTTGTCATAAATTATATAACCTTTATTAACTTAAATAATAATGATATTTTCAACATCTTTGTTTTAAAATGTCTTTTGTTTATAATGTAGAATTTATGTGATTTAACGTATATGTTGCTAAATTATTAATGTTAAATATTTGAGGACACTCAAGCTTTAATAAATCCGTTAAAACCTAATTATGTTGCAATTATCAATGAGGTTACAACAGTTCAAAAACTCAGAGGATACAAATTAAGAAGCTAAATAATTGTAAATTTTTTCAAAATATTTTTCCTTTTAGTATATTCCTCATCCTATATTACATATGCACACACAGGCACACACACACACACACACACACTTATTGTATATATAATACAATACATAATATACACAATAAGTATTAAGTGTATACTTAATACTTTATATATTATACACTTATTGTGTTATTTTTATTTGAAATGTAAAATTAATAAAATGTAATTAATTTGTTTGAGAAAATATTTTTTGTGACCAACACTAATTTGGAAGAAATTAGAAAAGGAATCTACAGGTTTTAGATATCAATATGCACAGACTTTGATATCCTTTAGGTTTCATGAACATAACATATTATCCCACATCAAGGATTTTTAAGTATCACAGAATACCAGGGAAGCATGACTTTCAGACAGTGCCCTGACAGCTATACCAATGTCATGCTAGGTCAATCTATAATCCTACCTCATCCATCAAAATAACATTGACCTTCTTCCCAATAGTATGTCAAATATTCCAATCTAAAATGCTTCTGTTCTTAATCTACTTTTATAGTATAATGTAATGCATATCATATACATATGTGTTTGTATGTGTTTGTGTACACACACACACACACACACACACACATATATATATATATATTTTTTTTTTTTGAGACTGAGTTTCCCTCTTATCACCTAGGCTGGAGTGCAGTGGCACAATCTTGGCTAACTGCATCCTCGACTTCCTGGATTCAAGTGATTCTCCTTAGCCTTAGCCTCCTGAGTAGTTGGGATTACAAGTGTGTGCCACCAAGCCCAGCTAATTTTTATGTTTTTAATAGAGACAGGGTTTCACCACATTGGCCAGGCTGGTCTTGAACTCTTGATCTCAGGTGATCCACCTGCCTCGGCCTCCCAAAGTGCTGGGATTACAGGCATCAGCCACCCCACCCAGCCAATATGTATATTTTTTATTTCTACATATATATTATATTTTGAAGATTGGTATCTTGCCTACAGTTGGTATGAGAAGAGTTTGGAATCTCCCTTTTACTGCCTCTACAGTATTAGAAAATTATTACGTGTCTCTATTCTTTTCTCCTAAATATAAAATTGTAGGATTTAATATTTTACATTTTGTTTCCTTCAACTTTTGTTTTCAGTTCAGAGCTCTATGCACAGGTTTGTTACATAGGTAAACCTGTGCCATGATGATTTGCTGCATCGATCATCTCATTACCTAGGTATTAAGCCCAGCATCCATGAGCTATTCTTTCTGATATTCTCCCTACCCCCACCTCCAATATTTACTAGTCGTACTTCTATATGAGGCACAATAAATAAACGTGTGGGAAAGGCATAGTTTCTACCTTAAAGGTCTTAAACTCTAATACAAATATCCAATGGCTAAACAAAAACCTCAATTTCTTATATGCAACTATAAAAGAAAATATAAAAACAGATGTTTTGCAACTACTCAGTCTCATAAGGCTGCAGTTGAAGGCTGAGGGTGTGTGCAAATAAAAGTAGTGAATGGTACTGGCACTTCACATTCATTGAGTGTTTATGACAGAGTACATTATTCAGTGCAATCTGCAAAACAAATATTAGGTATATTGGCATTATAATTCCATCATTGAAGGCTTGGAAAAGTTTAAAAAACTGGTTTGGAGCCCTTTATGTTTAGCTATCATGGTATGTCCTATCCCATAACAGTCATAAATGATCTTTGAGCTGAGGTCAGAAGGATATATTCAAGGAAAAACAAAAGATGGAGCAGGATAAGACTCTATGCAAAAATAATCTTACGTTCAAAGACCAGAAGCAAGGATAACATAATACATTCCAAAATATTTTTCAGGATTAGTTGTATGACGATTAGAGTGAGATATAGCCTAGTTCTTAGGCATTATATTATAACATTTTAATTTTCAATACATAATTTTAAAAGCAGTAACAGTAACAAGAAGGTAGTAAAAGGTTTAAGACAAGGATGTATATATATGGTTTGTGTTTAGAATGATCATTCTACTGGCAATGTGAAAAATACATTTTAGGAACTTCCAATTCTAATGACAATGGCTCAAGTTTCTTAGATCAAACCTGGGGTGAAAAAAAATATTCCAGAGGAATTTAAAAACAAATAGCCTAAAAGTACTTGAAGAGATTTAAACAATTGGAAATATGCATACAAAGCTACGGATAAAAGCCTGAATTAATGAAGGTCAGTACAGCATTAAGGCATCACATGCTTTTAAATTGGAAGGTATCTTTTTGATGCCGTACACTAAAAGTTAAGATTCAAAATTTGCAGTTAGGAGGAAAAAGTCAAAACCAGAAAACTTACCCAAATAGGGAGTCTGTAGCTATATTTTGCAGATAACTCAAATCTCTACACACCTTCTGTAGAATAGCAAAGCAGAAATAGATCATCCTACCCGACCCACAAAAAAATTGCGTGGTGTGATTAGAACAGAACAACCGTAACAAATTAAAAAATGGGAACACCTTCTGGTAAGCTATTACTACATGTTACCAAAGTGCAAATTCCTACTCTTGATACACATGGCCTGGGTTGATCAGGGAATCTCAAGCAATACATTTGCATTTTATTGGTTTCTGTCTAGGGTGCACAAGGAGGCAAAGCAACTTAACAACATGGTGTTGACACAGTTGTTTGACTCCCACTTTGTCTATTTGCATTATCAATTTTAGTATCATAAAAATAACACAAACTGGGCCGGGCGTGGTGGCTCAAGCCTGTAATTCCAGCACTTTGGGAGGCCGAGGCGGGTGGATCACGAGGTCAAGAGATCGAGACCATCCTGGTCAACAAGGTGACACCCCATCTCTATTAAAAATACAAAAAATTAGCTGGGCATGGTGGCGCACGCCTGTAATTCCAGCTACTAGGGAGGCTGAGGCAGGAGAATTGCCTGAACCCAGGAGGCAGAAGTTGCGGTGAGCCGAGATCGCGCCATAGCACTCCAGCCTGGGTAACAGCAGCGAAACTCCATCTCAAAAAATAAAAAATAACACAAACTATGGGCAATTTATAATAAATATTATTAGGCTTTATTGAGAGATTTTAAGGAAGACAAATTAATGGGGATATACTCTATGGTTATGAATTAGAAAAATCAATACATAAACCTACATTTATATACATAATTATTAATACATTCAGTGCATTGTTAATAAAAATTTAGCATTTTTTCTTATAAATAAAGTAAAATGTGTGTAAAAACATAAAGAACACCTAAGACATTCTTGATAAGAACGCTATGGATAGTGTCATGGAACTAAAACCTACCAGATCACTGCATCTGGATAATGAAAAACCAGGTCATGATGATTCTTTCCTCTGGTGTTCACATTTATCTGAAATCTCTACCCTTCAGTGTGTCTGGGCCCTTTGACTTGCTTCTAACAAACAAAATAAGGCAAACATGATGGGATGCCCATGATTATGCCATGTTATTTAAGACGTCTTGCTAGGAAACTCACTCTAACAATTCTCCTTGCAGGGTGTATGTTTTAGACTGAATGTTTTGCATCCCCAGAATTTATATGTTGAATCCCTAATGACCAGTGTGGCTGCATATGGAGATGAGGACTCTAAGCATGAGCTGCCCTGCAGAGCTGTGGGATAGACTCTGCTACCCTGTGGTCCTCGAGGACAGGGCATCAAAAATGAAAGATGAGAAATCTTCAGCCTTAAGTTCTAATGAAGTTTGCCTTGCTAGCTTTTGGACTTGGTTGGGAAATATTACCCTTGTTTTCTTCTGATTTTTCCTTTTTGGGACAAGAATTACTATTATCCACCTGTCCCAACACTGTATGTTAGAAGCACATAATTTCTCTGGTTTCAGAGGTTTACATTTTGAGAGAAATGTCATCTGAAGATAAATCATAGTTCAAGTCTCATGCATGTCTGATATAGATAAAATTTAGATGAGACCTTAGACTCTAAAGTTAGAAAGTTAAAACTGAAATGTGTTGAGACTTTTGGAACTGTTTAGATGAAATAAATGTATTGTACATGCAGGAAAAACATAATTTTTGGAGAGCCAGAGGTGTAATATTATGAACTGAATGTATATGTTCCTCCAACTATTATATGTTGAAGCTTCATTAAGCCCCAGTGTGGCTGTATTTAGAGATGAGGGTTCTAGGAAGTAATTAAGATTAAATGAGGTATTGAGGGTATGACTCCCATCTGATAGGACTAGTCTTTTCATAAGAAGAGTCGTCAAAGAGCTCTTTCTTTCTCCCCAAAGCAACACCTCTTTGTGCACATTCAACAAGGAAAGACCAAGTGAGAATACTGAGAGAAAGCAAACATCTTCATGCGAGGAAGTGAGCCCTCACCAAAAACTAGCCCTCCCAGACATTCATCCGGGGTTTCCAGTCTTCAACACTATATTCATATATATATATTCTGTTGTTTAAGCTGTGCAGTCTATAACATTTTGTTATGGCAGTCCAAACAGATTAATACACCAAAAAAAAACCAAAAAACACAAAAAAGTAGGTATTCTGGGAAGAGCCCAAATGGCAAGGAACTACAGACAACTTTCAGGAGGTGATGGCAGTCTAATCCAACAGTTAAAAAGAAGCCAGGGCCCTCAGTTTTACTACTGCAAGAAAATGAATTGCACTAGTGAACTAAATCATTCTGGAAGAAGATTCTTTATTAGTCAAACCTCCAGGTGAAAATACATCTTGGCCATCAACTTTGATGACAGTTTTGGGAGATATTGTAGGAAGACCCAGCAAAGCCATGCCAAGGCATTTGGCTCACAGTAACTATGAAATAATAATGTGACTTCCTGTAAATTCTGAGTTTATAATAATTTATTACATAAGAATTGATAATATTATAATAAAATCTAATTTATTCATGTAATTTAACTCATAAAAATAAATAATTCATGAATGGTAAATAGAAAATGCAAATATATTTTTAGAAATAAATATTAGTATGTGACTTAATTACTCTGTGTTTGTGTGCTAAATTTATCAATATAAAAACAGATTCCCAAATTAAACTTAAATATATAGTTATATTAAATTTAAATGAAAACTAAAACTAGATACATAAAAATGATGTCAGTGAAAATGGTAGGATAGATAGGCGTAGGGTCTTTTTCCTTCACAGAAAAAAATTAAAAATGAACCCTAAACTCTCAGAATAAAGTTTGTTATAACTGCAAAGAACTTAAGAACAGAAAACCAAACACCACATGTTCTCACTCATAAGTGAGTGTTGAACAATGAGAACACATGGACACAGGGAGGGGAGCATCACACACTGGGGCCTGTTGTGGGGTAGGGGGGTTATGGGAGGGATAGCAGGGGTTGGGTGGATTTGGGAGGGAATACATTAGGAGAAATACCTAACATAGATGATGAGGAGATAGATGCAGGAAACCACCATGGCACGTGAATATCTAGGTGACAAACCTGCAGAATCTGCACATGTACCCCAGAGCTTAAAGTGTAATAAAAAAGAAGAAAAAAATTTACAGTAACCAAATGAATGCCGAATCAAGAAAATGAAAGCTTAATATAGAAGAAAAACTAAGGCATTTTACCTGCTTTTTCTCCACCTTCTTCTTTTGTTTAGCAGTTATCTTAAAGATAACAGCAATGTTTCCAATGTGAAATGCTGGTCCCTGGTTCTGTAGCACAGAACTTGTACCCAAAGAATTGCATTTGTCTGTTCTAGCCTGTCTGGGGACTTCTTGAAGGACTGATGCAAGACAGTCATCTTTAATTAGCCTAACTCAATAGTCTCTCTAATTATAAAAGTGGCAGGCACTACTTGAAAACATTTTAAGGCAAACTAAGCAACTGCTGTTGCCTGGGGCAAAATATTATAGTTGAGGTATAAAAATTAGTGCACTTAAAGCATAGGAGGAAATCCTAGAAATAGAGAGTTTCTTTGGGAAACTCCCATTCAAAGTTTATATGTACACTGGAGAATTAGAAAGTCACATACCTGCCGGGGGTAGAAACTATGATTAGGACATGCATAAAAACATGTTAAGTTTCATTTCTGGCTATTGCATAGATTCAGTGCAAGCAGAAAATAAAGATAAGACATGAAGATATAATTAATAGCTTGGATAAGTGTTAAAGAACTGCCCAGCACAGAATCAATCAGCAAAGACTAGAAGATTTTATTTACTTTCCTTTTTCTTTTCTCTCTCTCTTTTTTTTTTCTTTCTTTGCTTCCTTGCATTCAAGAAAATCTCTGTCGAAGCATTAGCTGAACACAAGCTAAAGAAACATAAATTTCTGGGACAAAACCTGAAGGAAAAAAACTACAAAAATATTTTATAAAGGTCACTAAACAAACAAAAATGTAAAAACCCAGCTTGTAGTTCTCTTCCTGGTCTAAGCTCACTCCTTTGGTAATTTTGTCTTGTATTCTTGCTTTAAATAAATGACAAAAAAGCCAGATCATATCCCTATATCAGAGATCTCTTATGAATTCCATCCTCATACCTACAACTGCCTACCTGACATTCATTTGCTTGAATGTGTGATGGACATCTCAAACATAACACTAAACCTCTGTCTTTTGCCCCGCAGACCTGCATCATCTTTGGTATTCATTCTGTTCCTCCCATTGCTCATAAAATACTTTGAGTTATTCTTTTCATGTTTTTTGTTGTACACCCTACATCCTGTAGATCAGCAAATCCTGTTGGCCAGATTTCAAGAATATACATATTTGAATCACTTTTTATGACATACAGACAGCAACCTAATCTAAGTCATCATCGTTAGTCTCATTCATTAGTAAAATGGCCTCCTATTTGGTGTCTCTGTTTCTAATATTACTTCTTCAATCCATTCTTCAGATGTAATCCAAAGAGATTTATAGTGAAATATGTTTCAGAACTTGCTATTTCTCTGTTCAAAGCCCTGAAGTGTCTTCCTATGTGGCCCTACTTGGAACTGGCATATCTAATCTGAGCTTGAGTTACATCTTGAAATTGCCTTTGCCAGGCTAGATTAAAGTTTGTATCTTCAAGATATGATCAGAGTTTGTTTATCCAAGTCATCAAGTGGCACTAACAATGTGAGAACACTTAAATTGTATTCTCTATATAAGGATTTTGGGCACCGTATTTCTCATGTGGATTGAAATCTTAAATGTAAATGAGTATAACCCTATGGTTCAAATTTCAAGTGAGTTTTACTTTCTCTTGTTCTCTTTTCCAAGACAGAGACAGCTAAGTTTCCTGGCTATAATTTTCCGTTTTTTCACCTTTACTTTGAGATATAAAATTATAGGTATTATTAGACTTTCTGATTTAATTCTCCTTTTTGAAATTTTGCTTGTTAATATTAAATAAAGGCACACATTGAATTTGGTGAATTTTAATATGACACACAAACACACACATTCTAAATCTCTGCTCATAGGAATTGTCATCATACTTAGCACACCTTATAAAACCTTTTGAACATTCTTACATATTTAATTTTTCAGAAGTCAAGGGATACATATCACATTCTGTGTTTCATTAACATACTATTTATACTAGAGCCTCCTTAGTTAAGAATGGATGAGGGAAGGCTTAATTTTTGTGATCATATTTTACGATGTTTTAGGAGAATTTGACGACTATTAAGTTTTATTCTTAATCAACAAGTAATCTAATTAAATGATGTAAAATATTTTTAAAGGAACACATATTTGGAGTTGGTTGTTTTCAAGCAGCGTGTTCACAAGGTTCAAATTAATTAGCTAATTACAAACAATATTCTCCTATCCACTTGGGCTGGCAAACATAATCAGGCAAAAAGTTCCCTGAATTGGGAAGAAAACTTACATTACAAATTTTTGATCCTAGATTCAGTATTATGATGTACAATATTCGGTTACATCAAAGCCCTGGCTTGGAGTCTGGGGCCTGAAACTTTCCTAGGTGGGTGTTCCATTCTGCTAGTAATTCTCAGTTCTATGGTCCTGTTCCCATAGCTCCACTAGGAATGCCCTGTGAGGATGCACTGCAGTAGCTTCAACCCACATTTCTACTCTCTGCCTGAGACTACAGGCTTTTGAAGACATCCTTTGAAATGTATCTGGAGGCTGGCAAGTCTGCAGCATTCTTGCTTTCTGCTAGCGGCAGAATCAGCACCACATGGACACTGCCAAGGCTTATGACTTATACCTTCTGGAGCTGTGGCATGAGTCCTACCTGGAGCTGCATTAACCACAGCTGGGGTGGCCAGAGAGCACTGTGCTGAGATGTGGGGAATAGAGTCCTAAGATGGCCATGGGCAGCAAGCCCAGGAAGAGCAGCTGAGGTCTCTCCCCTGGAATCATTCTGCCTTCCTAGTCCTCTGGGCCTGTAATTGAAGGGGAAACCTTAAAGTTCTCTGAAATGCTTTCAGCATCTTTCTTTCATTCCCCTCTACTCATGTTGATCTTGTTAGGAAACAGTCCTTGGGCTACCACCTTCATTTCCTCTCCAGAACACACAGTTTCACTTTTTATGTGGCCAGGCTGAGAGTTTTCTAAATCGTTCTGTTCTGCTTTCCTTTTAATTATACACTCTGTCTGTAAATTATTTATTTGCTTCAGAATCTTAGTGTAAGTGGCCAAAAGTAACCATGTATTTTCTTTTACATATTGCTTAGAAATTTATTCTGCCAGATATCCTAGTTTATCCTTCGAATGTTTGGCCTTCCATAAAGCCCCGGGGCAGTGGCACAGTTCAGACTTTGCCAGTTTATAACAAGGATGGCATTTACTCCAGTTTACAATAGCTTATTCCTCAGTTCCATTTGAAACCTCATGAGAATAGATTTGACTGTCCATATTGTTACCAATTTTCTGGTTAAGACTACTTAAGCAATCTCTAAGGATTTCCAAAGTTTTCCTAATATTCTTGTCTTCTAAACCGTCATTAGAATCTTAAGCATTTTCTAGCCTGCTCCTATAAATCCTTCCAGTCTCTGCTCCTTACTCAATCCTAAAGCTGCTTCCACATTTTTAGGTATTTATTATCATAAACATTTTACTCCTCAGCACCAATTTTCTGTCTTAGTCCATTTTTTGTTGCTTTTAAGAGAACACCTGAAACTGGGTAATTTATAACAGAAGAGAAAGAAGAAAAAATTATTTCCTATGGTATGAGGGCTGAGTTGAATGTCAAGGGGCTACATCTGGTGAGTGTGTTCTTGTTGGTGGGGACTCTGGGGAATTCTGAGGTGGCACAGGGCATCACATGATGAGGGGGCTGTGGGCACCTGCCCAGCTCTCTTTTACATTTCTTATGAAGCCACTAATGATGCTCCCATGGTAATCCATTAATTCATTAATCCATTAATGCATGAAGAATTTAATCCACTTATGAAAGCAGAGAACTCTTGACTCAATTACTTTTGAAAAGCCCTACCTCTCATTACATAAATAGTTTTTTAGTGGTGATTTGTGAGATTTTGGTGTATCCAACACCCGAGCAGTGTACACTGTACTCAATGTGTAGTCTTTGATCCCTTGCCACCCTGATCCTTTCCCCTGACTCCCCAAAGTCCAATGTATCATTCCTGTGCTTGGCATCCTAATAGCTTAGCTCCTATATATGAGTGAGAACATATGGTGTTTGGTTTTTCCATTCCTGAGTTACCTCACTTAAAATTACAATAGAGAATGAAATTAGCATGGATACAGTCAAGACACAGAACATATCCATCATCACAAAAAAGAATGAATTAAACACTTAGAAATTTTACACAGTAATAATTTAATTAAATATTTTGTTTAAAATAAAGCAAAAGTAGATTTAAAAGTATAAAGCCTAGGAAACATAGAGAAAATATATTATGTTGTAAGATTTGTTTTTACATCCTGTATGTGTTTTCATGCCTATCTACAGAAATGTTATAGTTTAAAAAACTTTTTTTAGCTAATCATAATTTTATTTCTTGTCTATCTCACAAACATGTACATAGATAAGGGACAAATATGGTGCAATATAGGATATAAAATAATGCCAAATTCACTTGATTATCTTGTGGCCTGAAGGTAGGAATTGTTATTATGGAATCATGAACTGACCATGAAAATTCCAGCTACAATCAGAAGTAAGAGATAACATTTAGGTGAACAAGTCTATCAATGTGCTAAAATTAGATGACATTTTTCAGGAGCAAAACAGTTCATTCAGGGATTGTGAATTACAGGCGAATTCTGTTCTATGGCCTATTACTCTTTCCCTAACCCTCTCAATCTGGTGTTATACATAAACTTGACTTTATTAGTTTAGCTTTTAGTGGACCTTACAAAACTACTCTTGGCTAATTTAGTTGAATAGTTTAGGAACTATCTATTGGTGAAACATTTTTGGTTTATTTAAAAATAAACACCCAAAGCTTATAAATGCAATTACGATTTGTGAATGTAATATCATTAAAATCAAATAAGTAATAAAAATAATCAAAGCTTATATTTTGCAAACTTGCAAAATTTCTCTTAGGAAACAGGCCATATAGCAGGAGGTGAGTGGTGGGCCAGCGAGCACTACCATCTGAGTTCTGTCTGCTTTCAGATCATCTGCAGCTCTAGATTCTCATAGGAGTGCGAATCCTATTGTGAACTGCACATGTCAGGGATCTAGTTTGTACACTCCTTATGATAATCTAGTGCCTGATGTTCTGAGGTGGAATAGCTTCATCCTGAAAACATTCCCACAAAACTAGTAATTTGTCTTCCACAAAACTAGTCCCTGGTGCCAAAAAGTTTGGAGACCCTTGCTTGATAGCATATAATACTTCTGATGTCATGATCATTTCATGTATTAACATGCTTAGGCCACAGCTTTCCCAGATATTTAGTCAGGTACCATTATGGTGGTATCTGTGTAGCTGTTTGTTGAGATTAACACTTACGGTAGACTGAATAAAGCAGACTGTCTTCCTTCATGTAGGTGTCAATCTTCCAGATCAGTTGAATGTGGGAATAGAACGAAACATGTTTGACTCTCTCCTGAGCAACAGAGAACTCCTTCTGCTGAATAGATGAGCTGGATCATGGGTGTTTTTGAGCCTCTGGACTCAAATTGAAACACCAGCATTTGTTAGGTCTCCAGTGTACTGGCTTTCAGACTGGACTTTGTACCATTGTCTCTCCTGGTGCTCAGACCTTTGGACTGAACTGGAATTACATCTCTTCGGTCTTCAGCTTTCCAATTGCAGATTTTGGGACTTGTCGGCTTCCATAATCATGTGACCAATCCCTTGTAATGAATATCTTTCTCTCTGTATGTATATTGGCTCTCTTTTCTGGAGAGCCTTAATGTAATGAAAATCTCTTGCAGACTTGCCTCCATGTGGTGAGTGAGAGGCATCAGAGCAAATGGGAGGGTTTAAGGAATGTTCTCCTTTAGGATTAGGGGTTGTAAAAGATCCTTCACTGTTCCCATAACTTCGTTTACAATATTAATTTTCAAAATGTGTAATACATCATTATGATATGATTTTATCGGGGAATAAAAATAAAATGTCATTGACTTAAAAATTATAAATCGGGCTGAATGTGGTGGCTCACGCCTACAATCCCATCACTTTGGGAGGCCGAGGTGGGCAGGTCATGAGGTCAGCAGATCAAGACCATCCTGGTCAATATCTTGAAACCCCGTCTTTACTAAAAATACAAAAATTAGCTGAGCATGGGAGTGTGTGCCTGTAATCCCAGCTACTCTGGAGTCTTAGACTGGTGAATTGCATGAACCCAGGAGGCAGTGAGCTTGAGATGGTGCCACTGCACTGCATGCAGCCTGGCAACAGAGTGAGACTCTGTCTCAAAAAAAAAAAATTATAAATATTTTCTTGGGTAATGGAATTTTTTCTCTGCTTCTGTTCTAAATACTAAGAAATATTCTAAGCACATGGAAGAGGAATTTTACAATGACAACCAGTAGGTTTTATTTTTGCTGTGCTTTTGTGATTGATTATGCTGTTTTGCTTCATTCCTTTGAACTCTCTTTTTCCCCATGTGAGGAATCAATATGGCTGTTCTAATTATATATCATTTAATAGGAATAGTAGTTTAAAATATTAACCCATCATAGTTTTTTTTTTTCCTTAAATGCATTTCTTATGCATCCTTTCACTAACTGACTTGAGTCATGAGGGTTTTCACTACAACATAAATAGTTTGGTGGTAGCTGATTGCAGTAGGAAAGATGGGAATATTTGAATTGTTCTTTGGCTGCCCAAAGACAAACACCACAAAGAGAAGCATGTTAAATAGTGTGAAGACAGGAAGGAAAATAATATTAAGGCAGCTGTGTTTGTAGGCAAGAAAAAAAGCTTGTGTAAATACTCTGCAATTGTCTTGGCACCAATGTAGCAATGAATGGATCCAAAGTTCTCAAGCCAACACAAGATAGTGAATATAATCAAGTGTCATACTGGGGTGATTCAGTAAGAGATGATCTAGGCAGAAGGAAGTTACTAGGTTCTTGAGGGCTTTGTGGCAGCAGGTTCTGGAAAGGAATAAATTTGTATCCTAGCCACTTTTTGGAACATGCCAAAAAAGAATAAAATGTGGCCAAGTCATTAGTTGAGGACCATAATGTACAAGCAACCCCAAAGAAGAGACCATATGTTCTCCAAATTCTAGAATCAATAACAGATGCCAGCAGAAATTCAACATCCAGCAGAACAAGAACCGCTGTCCCTGTGACCAGTGTAGTCAACACATTGCTCAATTCCAGGATGCCTAGTATGTTTCGCAATGTAAAGCAGTACAATGCAGGGTACTTAGAGGTTTATAGACACTGCCTCCTTGATACAAGCATATTACATAAGCTTCTTTACCTCACCATCAACATATATACATCAAAATTCCATAGGGAATAAAAAGAAATCTCAAAGACTGAGATGTCATTTCTTTTTCCATAAAACTTGATGGAATTAAAAATTGATTGCAAATGCTCACATGTAATGAGATTTTACATATTTTATCTTTGAAAATGTCTTTTCATGCAGAGAGGTACTGCCATATGCTGATTAAAATTCACAGGTATAGTATTTTAATGAGCATATTTATTAATTACAAGGTATTTATAGAATTTTATTTCTTTTTTTTCTTTTTTTTTTTTAAGAGATGGAGTCTCACTCTGCTGTCTAGGTTGGATTGCAGTGGCATGAACATAAGGAGACTATTATATTTATAAAGAATACTGCTTCATCTAAATGTTATTTTAGTTGATAAATTAAAATGAAACATTCAGAAAGCTCTACGGTAGGTGTTACATCATTTCAATTAATGAAACTGTGAAAGTTCTGGTGATTAAAAAATTTGTCTTTATACATATTTATTATATTATCCATAAAAAAATAAAAAGGCAAGATAATACTGATGATTTAGTAACTCTTCGATGTGCTTTGACATCTCTGCCAACATACATACTCTCATTTTCCAACTATTTGGACTTAATTTTACTTAAAAGTAAACTGGATTGTTTCTACAGTATAGAACTAAATTCCTATTTTGGTCTCTGCTTTCTGTAGATTTGTTTCCAGATATTAAGCTAGGGTTTTTGGTCTTAATCCTACATTCCAATCTTAGGACTCTGCAAAATGGTAATACAATATTAAGTGAATAAACTAACTTTGCATTATGTGTCACATATCAATATATAAGGTAAATAGGAAGAAAATAAGAAACGGAAGAAAGAAACCACAAATGAAGAAAGGAAAGGAGAGAAAATTAGGGAGGGAAGAGAGAAATAAGAGGAAAGGAAGGAATACATGTATTAAAGATATAAATAATATTACAAGAGTTCTTCCACTCCTTTCCTTAAATTAGATATTTGTATAGCTCATGTTTTGCTAATATTGTTTGTACTTTTTGATTAATCTACATGTTATACAATGTACATACGTCTCACTATAAGTGTAACAGTCAAATTGTTTAAACAAAAATTATTAACAAAATTGAGTTTTGTTTGGCTCTGATATTTACCTGGGTTGGTCTTTTTCTCAAAATTAAAAATAATAATATGGCCTTTGATATTTTTTAATCCTTCTCTTAAAATTAAAATTTAATAAATGCTAAAGATTCCTGCATGTATATTTCCTTAGGATGTACATTATACTTTTCCTCAAATCATGAATACATAATGTTAAAACATGGAAAATGTGGAATTTCTTATTCATTTTGGATGCCACCACTTGAACCTGGAAGGTGGAGGTTGCAATGAGCTGAGATCATACCATTATTCTCTACTCTGGGTGACGGAGTGATACTACATGTCAAAAAAGAAAGAAAGAAAGAGATTTCTGGAAGAAAAAAGGAAGAAAAGAAGGAAGGAAGGAGAGAGAAAGAGAGGGAGAGAAAGAGAGAGAGAGGGAGGGAGAGAGGGAGGAAGGAAGGAAGAGAGAAAGGGAGGGAGGGAGGGAGGGAAACAAAGAAAAGAAAATAAAGAAAGAGAAAAAAATAAGCATTTATAAAAACCAAAGCTATTATATTAGTTAACGCTGAAAGATGAGATGCTTTACACATAGCTTTGAAACAAAACCAAGATGTCTGTTTGGCTGATTTTATTTAGCATTGTACTAGAATTCTACCAGAGCAATAGACATGAAAAAAATAATACAAGTATCCCTTCCAATGAAGAAGCAAATTTATCTACATTTAAAAAATGGCATTACTACACTTATAAAATTTTAAGAAATTCACTTAAAAGTAGTTTAAATTAATAAATGAGTTGATCAAGAAGCATTACTACACCTATAAAATCTTAAAAAATTCACTTAAAAGTAGTTTAAATTATTAAATGAGTTGATCAAGGTTACAGGATGCAAGATCAGTACACAAAAATTAGTTATATTTTATACACGAATCAAATGATACAGAAAGGAAATTAATAAAACAATTCAACTTTAGGTAGCATGAAAAAGGAATATTCAAGAATTAATTTAACCAAAAAGTTAAAACAAAATAAAAGAACTTTGAAAACTACAAAGCCTCATTGAAACTAATTAATGATTATCCAAAAATATTAAAAAATCATTCAATGTTCATAGATTTGGTGATTTCACACCCTCAAGGTTTCAATACTCCCTAAATTAATCTATAAATTCAATATATTCCTAATGGAATCTCAGCTGCTTATTTTCTAGAAACTGATAAACTGATTTTAAAATTTACATGGAATTGCATGGGGCCCTTAATAGCCAAAACAACACTGAGGAGAAGAATATTAAGTGGAGGACACACACTTCTTGATTTGAAACTTACTACAAATCAGTTAATATGGTACTGGCACAAGAGAAGACATATATATAAATGAAATACAATTGAGAATTCTAAAATATATCTATGTTTCTATGGTCAACCACCTCTTGAGAAGAATCAGTAAGATTAAAAGAGAATGAATAATTTTTTCATAAATAATGCAAGCACACCAGAGAGCCACATGCAAAACAATGAAGCTGGAATTTTACTACAGGGCATATCCAAAACAGATCAAAGTCTTAAATGAAAGAACAAGCACTATATCAGGTTTAGAAGAAAATAAGAAGCTATATATTTATTATCTTGAATTTGGCTATGGATTCATAGATATGATACCAAAAGCACAAGTAATACAATAAATAATAGATACACTTTATAAAAAATAAATACTTTTAAAGGATACAATCAAATAAGTAAAATGATAATTTACAGAATGGGAAGACATGTCTATGTGTTAAATCTAATAACAAACTTGTCTCTAGAATATATAAAGAATATAGACAACTTAATTACAAAAAGACAAATAAATAAATTGAGAAATAGACAGAGGACCTAAATAGACATTTCTCCAAGGAATGTGTACAAATAGCCAACAAGCATACAAAAAGATGCTCAGTATCATCAGTAATTGGAAAAGGAAAATAAAAACTTTGAGATATCACTTCACACACACTATGATGGGTTAATGAGAAATCAGAGAATAACAAGTATTGGTCAGGATGTGGCAAATTAAAACACTCATACTGCTACTGGAAATGTAAAGTGATTCAGCTACTTTGGAAAAGTCTCTCAATTTCTCAAGTGATTGGCACGTTTAACATATGACCCAAATTTTTCACTTATAGGTGTATATCTAGAAATAATAAAAATAAATGTCCTCAAAAAGACTAGTACATGGATGTTTTTAGCAACATTATTCATCATAGCCACAAACACCCATCAATAGATGGATAAACAAAGTGTTGTATATCCATAAATGGAATATTATCTGACCATTAAAAAAATCAAATACAGATATGTGCTACAGTATTGATGAAATGTGAAAACACTATGCTAAATGTTAAAAGCCAATCACAAAAGACCATGGGGTTATATAATTCCACGTGCATAAAAAGTCCACACTTGGAAAATGTATATTGACAGACAAGATGTAGATTAGTCATCACTTAGAGCTGAATTGATTGAGGAATAGTGGGGTGAGAGCCAAAAGTGTACAGAGGCTTTTTGGTTGTTTTTTTTTAAGCTGTCAAAATGTTTTAAAGTTTACTGTGATGTTTGTACATTTCTGTGAATATGCTAAAAGCCATTAAACTGTACATATTAAATGCTTGCATTATGTGGTTTGTAAACTATATCTCAACAATGCTGTTACAAAAAATTAGATTCTAAGTGTAAAAAATGACAGTACAGTTAGTCTCAATAAAATTCAATATATAGATTCATATATAAATTGTATTATATGCATATGGGCACATGTCTACGTCTGAATATTTATAGACATACACATGTGCCCATATACATATAGCACAAACTTGCCCATATACATATAGCACAAACTGCATATTTAGAACCCAAATGCAAAATATTTTTTCATTGATACATGCACATTTTTATATTTATGTATGTATTCATACTTGCTTGGTATATTCCAAAATTGCATAAAAGCAATTTTACAAAATAGTCATAGAGTATTCACATGTCTAGAGGTTAAATAACAAGCATTTCAAATATACATTGAAAATAGGCTGAATAAAAATAAAATATAATACTAAATCTTTTTGTTTGCTCTGTCTATATTCTTTATTTTCTCTATGATCATGTACAACTCTGATATGGGTTCATCAAAATTTAATTATAATTTCCAAGGCATTAAAATTTCATTAGTTTATCACTTGAAAAATTAATATATTTTGACAAATGAGTGTCATGTTACAATTTTAGGCCAATTAATTAGTTTGAACTTAGAAAATTACATTTTTATTTTAAACATAAAAGAAGAATGAAAAAATAATAGTGTAAATTAAAAGATTGTGGTGCGTATCGTGGTGCTGTTGCTACTTGATTTTGCATTTTCTGTTTAGGTCCAAAGTTTTCTTCATCTACAATTCTGTTACATATTAGCTTTTTGAAATCTCATTTACATATTTGTTGAATCTATTAGTAAATCACATTATCTGTTTTATCGTAGGATCAAATTGTTTTGTTTTGCTTTTTTCTTAAGAAAACAATTTTAACTGAGTTTACACACTATTACATAATGTATTAATTAGTTATATTAAAGAAGATAATACAAATTAAGTAATTCATCTTTGGTTTATACACAACACTTAGGAAAAATAAAACGTTTTTTGTGTTTTAGAATCATTTTCAGAAATTAAAATAATCTTATATTTTAAGAATCTGACTAAATTGTAGAATAGTGAGGTACTCAATTATTCTTGAGATGAAGCTAAGATTTTTTAAGCAATCTTCCCCTACTGGTTTTGCCTCGCACAGTTATTTGCATGAATGCAGTATCAATAGATCTGATCCCATTCAAACTAGAAAATAGAAACTATATGGTAAAATGATGGCTGATATAATTGAAAATCTATTTCTAATGAACAAAGTAGTAACTATCCTTTGGAGTTTTGAATTTCCTTAATTCCCTTGTAATCACCAGATTTTTCTTCTTCTTTTTTGAGACATTGCTACCATTGTATACATATAAACAGAACTGCTTGCATAAAAATCTTACTAAAAATGCCTGAGTGCTTCTTTGCTGTTTTCTGGCATAGGTTATGCTTGCATAGCTGTCAGAATTAGATTTTGAACTCTCTGCCACAGGGATATCCCTTTAAAAGAAAGAGATTTATATCTTTAAAACTAAAATTTTAAAAATTGACCCTTCCTTATAAAAACAAATGTACAGATTTAAAAATATGTATTTTCAAACTGGTTCTAATAGCAGTATTATATTTTGTGCTTCCAAATTAATTTACCTGGGTCGTTTTCCTGTCAAAACATAAAAGTCTAGTAGGGATAACATTTAGATGCAATGGGTGTTGGCCGCTACAGTGTATTCTATAAGCTAATCTTTTTAGTTACATTAATTAAAAGCAGCTTTTGAGCAGAGTGTGCACAATGAGGTAAGTAGCAGCAGATATGGTTACACACATTGAGAGGTACAAACACGTTCAGGTAGAATTAGGAAGTCAGGCTGAAAGTGATCTCATGTCAACAGGAATCTTTTCTTATCTAACTATTTTATTCTGGGTCAATCTTCATTATCCATTACTGGAAAACGATAAAGCCTAAGACATTTATCCTTTCACTATCTTATCTGCTTCTTTTAGAACATACCAATTATTTTATTTGATCTAAAAATGCTAGAATCAGTGAATGATTACTCCCTAAAATGGAGAAGAGATAAGTTTATCACCAAAGAGTAATTTATTAACATTGGTTGTGAGATTAAAAGGAGGAATTTAAGTCTTAGTCACTTGGAAAATGACATATACTTAACATGGCAAATGCTTTGAGAGAAAGATAGATAAAACTCTAAATAGATAGAAAAGGTAATACAGAACACAGAAACTTTTAAAACTTTTAAATATCAAAGTAAACATATAATGCAACATAAATTACGAAAAATATTAGAATGGTAATAGAGATGGAAATTATCTAGTAACCTGGATGTGATTTTTAGTATCTTTAGCATAAGAATGAATAAAAATTTTAAGGGGAAAAGAAGGTATGGGTTTCTACTCTATGACACACAGAACATAGAAACCAATAGAATAGGAATTAGTGTAAAACCATAAAAATAACATATTTTATATTGCATTTTTATCATCCAAGGTTTATAAGCAATAAATTCAATATCAGGCCAATAAAGTGAGATTGGTGGGCCAGTAAAGGGGAATATGTTTTCAGTTAATATCGTTCTTCACTTTGCTGAAGCAGACCATGTGTGTGATTTCCTGACTTTCCCATACCTCTGATCTTCAAGGCAGGAGCAGAATCTGCTGGAAGCAAGAGTTAATGCATGAAGTCATGTGGACAACTGTTAGTATCAGCAGCCACACAAGTGAAGAATTTTAGAAAAGATGCATCCTAGAAAATATTTTGAAATGTTTTAAAAGGCTTTTATTTCTAGAGAATTGATGGTTAATTCACTTCTACCAGTGAGAGAAAATAAATCTTTGAATCCCAAACTTGCTATTTGAAATGGAGAGTTAAGATTAGGACCCAAGTCGTGCAAAATGGTCTTTCTATTGTTCTTGATAGGCAGATGGAATTTCAGAAGCCTATGTCTTAACCTCATACATAAGTCAGTTTCCCACAGTGGTAGGCCACAGGTCTTCCTGAATGGCTCGTCTCACAAATTTCTGACAAGAAAATTTCTTGTGGGACCCAAATCATTTTATATACATATCCCACTTCTAAACTAGTCCTGAAACCAAGTTCTGTTAAATCTTGTCTTGATAATGTCAATTACTAGCTTATCTTCACAGGTACAGAGATGACAAGGACAAAATTAGGATTCATCCCTCCCCTCACCCTGAGATGAATGCATCATAGATTTTTTGCTCTATTCTCTGCTCTTTCACGTGTAAAATGTAGATTTCCTGAGCACTAATTCAAGCCTCATGAGAATGTAACCACTTGCTTTATTGTTACCCTGCCCTCTTTTTTTTGTTATTCTCCTTTTGCTTTCTCTGATCCCTTTAAATATTGAAGTTCTCAAAAGCCTCTTTAGAAAAAGTGCAGGTCACAGATGCTACTGTGATTTGTGTTTCTCCTGGGCAGATTCTTGACCTTGGCAAAATAAACCTCTAATTGATTTATACCTGCCTCAGTCACTTTTTCATTTATATACCCTATTCTTTATTTTTTTTAAGACAAAGAAAACAACACATAATTCATTAAATAGCCCTGAACAATAAACAATACTTTATTTTTGAAAGATGGGGTATTATACATTTAGAATTTATATAAAATGTTGATATTGATTTCCAACATCATTATTAAAAACATCAAGGATATGAACAGGCATTTTTCAAAAGAAGACATATATAAGGCCAACAAACATATGAAAAAAAGCTCATCATCACTGGTCATTAGGGAAATGCAAATCAAACCACAGTGAGATACCATCTCATGCCAGTTAGTATGGCAATCATCAAAATATCTGGAGACAACAGATGCTGGAGAGGATGTGGAGAAACAGGAACACTTTTACACTGTTGTAGGGAGTGGAAATTAGTTGAATCATTGTGGAAGACAGTGTGGCTATTCCTGAAGGATCTAGAAATAGAAATTCCACTTGACCCAGCAATCCCATTACTGGGTATATACACAAAGGATTATAAATCGTTCTGTTATAAAGACACATGCACACATACGTTCATTGCAGCACTGTTTACAATAGCAAAGACCTGGAACCAACCCAAATGCCCATCAAGGATAGACTGGACAAGGAAAATGTGGCACATATACACCATGGAATACTACACAGCGATAAAAAACAATGAGTTGGTGTCCTTTGTAGGGACATGGATGAATATGGAAACCATCATTCTCAGAAAACTTGGGAGGGGAGTTTCACACACAGGAGTCTGTTGGGGGGTGTTAGGGGAGGGACAGTGTGGGATGGGGAGGTTGGGGATGAATAATATGGGGAGAAATGCCAGATACAGGTGATGGAGGGATGGAAGCAGTAAACCTCCTTGCCACCTATATATGTAAGCAACAACCCTACATGATCTGCACATGTAACCCAGAACCTAGAGGATAATTAAAAAAAAATTTAAAAAAAGGAAATTAGAAAATTATCCTCAATAGATATTAAAGCACAGTTTCATTATAAAGGTGGCTTACTGTAAAAGTGCACATGTATAGGATGCAAATATATTTGTGTCTATGCATGTAATTATACATATAACTGTATGTTATATTAAATGTTATATATATTCTTACATGTAATTTCCATCAGTTAAAAAACAATTCTGTGAAGAAGAGTAGAAGTTATTGCAAAACCAGAATATAAACTTTTATTAGTATTCTCCAACAGGGGATTTTAGATTCTCTATCTGTATCTGTATTTAAATCTAAATTTATTTATCTATCTATCTACAGAGAGAGCGAGAGAGAGAGGAAGAGAATTGATTTATTATGGGACTTCTCTCACAGGATTATGGAGGCAGAGAAATCCCACGATATTCCCCTTATGAATTGGAGAACTATAAAAGCTGGTGATGTAACTCGGTCCCAGTCTGAAGACCTGAGAACAAGCAGCACCTATGTCTGAGAGCAGGAAAAGATGGATGTCTCAGAGAAAGAGAGATAATTCACCCCTTCCTCACCTTTTTATTCTATGTGATACTTTCAATAGGTTGGATGAGTATATATGTTTATTCTTATGCTACTATAAAGATCTGCCTGAGACTGGGTAATATAAAGGAAAGAAGCTTAACTCAGTTTCAAATGGATTGAAAGGCCTCAGGAAACTTTCAATTATGGTGAAGTGGAATCAGCACATCCTTCTTCACATGGTGGTGGGAAGGAATACAGAGTGAAGTGGGGGGAAAGCCCCTTATAAAACCAACAGAACTCGTGAGGACTCACTCACTATTAGGAGAACGGCATGAGGGTATCCACCCCAGGATTCAATTACTTCCCACCAAGTCCCTCCCATGACTCTTGGGGATTATGGGAACTATAATTCAAGATGAGGTTTGGGTGGGGACACAGCCAAACCATATAAATAAGGCACACCCTAATAGGTGAGAACAAATTTCTTTACTCAGTCTACTGATTCAAATCTTAATCTCCACCAGAGAAACCATCATAGACCCAACTAAAACATGGTTTTATCAGTAATCTGGTTATCCCTTGGCCCAGTCAACTTGACACACAAAATTTACCAAACCATAGTGATTTGGAGCGAGAAAATCCTGAAAGTAGAACAGTAAATAATGTACTAGAAGTAAGAAAGAAAAGGATGGAATAATTGTTACAGATTTAGAATTATTAACTTGACCTTGAACACAAAACTAGGGGGGATATCTGTACTGTACTAATACAAGATTGTCTTCACTTATTGAGCTCACTTAAGGGCCTGAGCTTTAAAATTATGTGTGACCAAGTCTAGGCTTGAGTGTGTATTATACAAAATACTGGAAAAGTACTGTTGTAAAAATGATAAAAGGCTATTTCTTACAAATTTTCCAACAAGTAAGGAAATTATGAATCCAAGGTTTTTAATCCACTTGATGGTGAGATGGATTACTCTCAATCATAGTCCTATACTTTCTCTAGTTTCTACTCTCAGACTTACCCTTTAGTACAAGAATATAGCTAAAGATTCAGCAGTTATATTTGGCATTTTGAACATTAAGAGTAAGAGAAAATAGATGCAGGTCTCTTCTCTATAAGAATACTTTTAAGAACTATTCCTGAATGCCAACCCTATGAGTTTAATAACATTACCAACACTGTCTAAAAGACCCCTAGAATATTCAGTCTATACTTTTTACCTATGCATCTCACCAGATTTTCATTAGTGAGGAAAAAAGAATACACACATAAACATTTCATAAACTTATAGAGGGACTTCTACTATCAATATTGGGTAGTAAATCAGCATAACCTTGAGTTAATAACAATATGTCAACATTGGTTTATAGGCTATGAAAAACGCACCATATTGATCTAAAATATTGGCATGCTCAATGTTTCACATATTTCTAGGTAGAGTATTAGAGATGCCACCTTGTTTCATCTAAATGTCTACAGTAAAATTAAGAAGGAGATATATGAGGTTAACATTTAATAAATGTTTTTAAGACTTTAAGCAAAAATGAAAATAATATTAACAAGATACAGTCTTCTTGGTTTAAAATATATTTACTTTTTATTCTCTCCTCTTCAAGTTTCCCAAATAAAAAGGGGTTTCAGAGCAAAAGTTAAACTCACTATGTAACTATAATATCTTTGGCAAAGATGACAGAAATATCCAGATTAATGTTTCAAAGCTATTCAGTTAGACAAAAGATCCATTAATCATTAGTAGCTATGCCTCACACTTTTCATTGAAGTGCTTCTGAAAATATTAAGAAAAGTGTTCTAATCAGCCTTATAGGAAACCCAAGGCAGAGAAAGTCTTATGTCGGAGATTTTTAATGTGTCTTTTGTCTAATGGAGTGAATAAACAATTAATTCATAAAAACCACAAAAATGTCTTACAGATTTATTTAAGCTTGAACTAGAAGGAACACAAACATTGCAAAATTAAATGTAATCTTTGGACCATCAGACTTCTAAGGGCCAACAGCAGTTTCACGAAACAACTTCACCAGCCATCTCTGCACAACTGTGTTTCAGAATTGCTATGAATGTTTGTAACTTCTAGATGTCTCCCATTCCTCTCCCACTATTGATTGGGAGTGCCTATATTGATTATTCTATTTCTGTTCCAGCATTGTATTTGTGTTGTGAGGGATATTTTGTCTTGTTGATTTTTTTATTCTTTAATTTAGAGGAACTAAATGTGCAATGTTTTGCTAAAAGAAACATTCTGAGGAACTCTATTGATACATGAACCAGATGCTCATGTGCAGACCTTGAATCTCAGGCATGAACTTGTATGATCAGAGGTCAGAAAACCATGGACAGCAGGGAAATTCTGACCCACATTTTTTGTAAATAAGATATTACTAAAACACAGCCATATACATTCATTTACACATTGTAGCTGCTTTCAAGCTATAATGGCAGAGCTAAATGGTTTGGACAAAGATTATATATACAGTACTAAAAATATATACTGTGCTAAAAATATGTACTGTATATGATTCTTTGAAAATGAGTCTTAGAGAAAGGATATATATTTTTAATATGCAATAATAAAAACATGTGGCCAGGGGTCAAAAAAGACGTCTGCACATGTTTGGTCGATTTGCCAACATATATTTGAGTATACTTTCTTTCTTCCCAAATATAGGGTCACTTTAGTTTCTCGTTTCTGATGTGTAGACTATGATAGAAGTAATATTGTCTAAAGCAAGGTACTAAAAATTATTACAGTTTTTGCTTTCCTTGCTTTTTCTCAGGACACACACTCTTGGAACCCAACAACTATGCTATAAGAATGCCCAAATATAAGGAGAGAAGCATAGAGAAGTCCAAGTAGAGAAAAGTTGACAGCCCAGCTGAAAGCCAGCAACAACCACAAGATGGAAGTGGGAAGAAGTTTAAGATGATTTTAGCACCCTGGAAAATAAGATATGAATGCACAATCTTGAGACTTATTGGTTGTGGTAGATATCTCTATTCAGAAGTGGCCAACCTAGTAAAATGGTAGAATGTTCTTATAAAATCTGAGTTAATGTGCCAGCCGGGAAACAACACACTATGTATTGGGATGTTTTTCTCTAAGAGTCGGTATATGAACTAAAATATAGTACTGTGTCCCAAACTACTAGAATTTGTGACTTTGGGAATAATATTGCTCCTGCTCCTTGTAAGTCCCTATGACTCATCTGTAGAATTTTTGCTTAAATCCTCACAACTTTTGGCTCTGCAAATCTGAGATCCTTATATTCAATCAGGAATGTGAATACACATCTAATAAACAGAGTTGTAAGAATTTCAATAAACTTAAAGTTATGAATAACACCTGGTCACTTAAGACTTCTCATTAAAGAGGATTAACAGATGAAAAGAAGACTCTATGAATAATTATGTTTTAAGATTTTTTGTAGATAACTATTTGATTATTTTTATATACATTACAAAAACTTACAAAAATACATGTTCTGTTTGAAAGACTTAAAGCTCTATTACACTATTTTCCATTTTTACTTTTTATTATGTTTTTGATTTGTGATACACTAAAGTTGATGACTCTGTAGATGATTTTATGTTTCCCATTATATTTATGGTTTCTCAAATTATTCCTGCTTTTCTCACAATTTTTGGCTTAAAAAAAAGGTATGCTACTAAGTGCACTTGGAACCTGTATTAGTCTGTTTTTATGTAGTTGATAAAGAAACACCTGAGACTGAGTAATTTATAAAGAATAAAAAAGTTAACAGATTCACAGTTCCATATGGCTAGGGAAGCCTCATAATCATGGCAGGAGGTAAAAGCCATGTCTTACATGGCAGCAGACAAAAGAGACAATGAAATCCAAGTAAAAGGGTTTTCCCCTTATAAAACAATCATATCTTGTGAGATATATTCACCACCACAAGAACAGTATGAAGGTAACTGCCCCATGATTCAATTATCTTCCATTGGGTCCCTCTTCCAACACATGGGAATTATGGGACCTATAATTCAAAATGAGATTTTGATGAGGACACAGCCAAACCATATTTTTCTGCCCATGGCCACTCCCAAATCTCAGGTCCTCACATTTCAAAACCAATCTTGTCTTTCCAACAGTCCCCCAAAGTCTTAAGTTATTTCAGCATTAACTCAGAAGTCTACAGTCCAAAGTCTCATCTGAGACAAAGCGAGTCCTGTCCACCCACGAGCCTGTAAAATCTGAAGCAAGCTGGTTACTTCCTAGTTACAGTGGGGTACAGGCATTGGGTAAACATAGCCATTCCAAATGGGAGAAAATGGCTTAAACCAAGGTGCTACAGGACTCATAAAAGTTCGAAATCCAGTGGGGCAGCCAAATCTTAAAGCTCCAAAATGATTTCCTTGGACTCCAGGTCTCACATCCAGATCATGCTGATGTAAGAGGTGGTTTCCCATGGTCTTTAGAAGCTCCACCCCTGTGGCCTGCAGGGCACAATCCCCCACCCAGCTGCTTTCAAGGACTAGCGCTGAGTGTTTGCAGCTTTTCCAGTTGCATGGTGCAAGCTGTCAGTGGATCTACCATTCTGGGGTCTAGAGAACAGTGGACCTCTTCTCATAGCTCCACTAGACAGCACCCTAGTAAGTAGTCTCTGTGGGTGCTTTGATTTCACGTTTCCCTTTTGCAGAGGTTCTTCATGAGTGCCCCACCCCTGCAGCAAACTTCTGCCTGGACATTCAGGCATTTCACTACATCCTTTGAAATCTAGGTGGAGGTTCCCAACCCTCAATCCTTGACTTCAGGCAACAACAGAAGTCAAGAAGTCAACACCATGAGGAAGTTGCCAAACCTTGGAATGTGCAACCTCTGAAGCCATGGCCAGAACTTACCTTGGCCCTTTTTAGTCATAGAATGGCTAGTATGCAGAGCACCAAGTCCCTAGACTACACACAGCAGAGGGACCCTGGGACCAGCCCAGGAAACCACTTTTTTCTCCCAGGCCTCTAGGTCTGTTATGGGAGGAGCTGCTGCAAAACTCTCTGACATACCCTGGAGACATCTTCCCTATTATCTTGGTGATTACCATCGGGCTCCTCATTACTTATGCAAATTTCTGCAGCTGACTTGAATTTCTCTTCAGAAAATGGTATTTTCTTTTCTATTGTGTTGTCAGGCTTCAAATTTTACAAACTATTATGCTCCATTTTCCTTTTAAAACAATGCTGTTAACAGCACCCATGTCACCTCTTGAATGTTTTGCTGCTTAGAAATGTCTTCTCCCAGATACCCAAAATCATCTCTCTCAAGTTCAAAGTTTCACTAACCTCTATGGCAGGGGATAAATACTGCCAGTTTCTTTATTAAAACATAAACAAGAATCTTTTTTGCTTCCAGTTCCCAACAAGTTCCTCATCTCCATCTGAAACCAGCTCAGCCTGCATTTCATTGTCCATGTTATTATCAGCATCTTGTCCAAAGGCAGTCAACAACTCTTTAAGACATTCCTAACTGTCCTGTATTTTCCTGTCTTCTTCTGAACCCTCCAAACTGTTTCAACTTCTGTCTGTTACCCGGTTCCAAATCATTTCCACATTTTCAGGTAACTTTTTAGCAGAGCTCCACTCCTGGTACCACTCTACTGCAGTAGTTTGTTTTCAGGCGCTGATAAAGACATACACAAGATGGGGTAATTTATAAAGAAAAAGAGGTTTGATGAACTCACAGTTCCATGTGGCTGGGGAGGCCTCACAATTATGGCAAAAGGCAAAAGGCACAACTGTCTGCCATCAGCAGACAGGAGAGAGAATGAGATTCAAGTGAAAGGGGTTTCCCCTTATAAAACCATCAGATCTTATGAGACTTTTTCCTTCACTACCATGAGAACAGTATAGGAGAAACTGCCCCATGATTTCATTGTCTCCCACCAGGTCCCTCCCACAATATGTGGGAGTTATGAGAGCTATAATCTAAGATGAGATTTGGGTGAGGACACAGCCAAATCATATCAGACCCCTTTAACCAGGAAGGGCTAAGGTAACTTCTGCACATTTGTAGTAGATAGCAGGATGTTTGGAAGCCGTATCTGAACTTTGTGTCAGAAAATTTTTACATATTCGTCTCTATCCTTTTCATTGTGTGTATTACCCCAGTAGTTACAGACTCAGATACAACACATTAGCAGAAAACAAAGTATTGAACATAAAAAATTCACACTAGCATTTTTAAATACTCAATATAAAAATGCATTCACATTGAAAGCTAAAAAATGAGCATTTAAAAATATTCTTGCAAATAAGGTGAAGTGGAGCTATAACATTTGAAATTATGCATCTAATATATTTTTAATTTCCTATAATTTTACACATTGATACAAATGTCAAATCTTTTCTTGTCACACATTTTCTTTCTTTGCGCCACAAACCTCCTCCTTTCCTCCAAGAAGAGTCTATATATTAAGCTAGGAATGTTTGGTCGTTTCTGGAACTAGTTGGTAAAGGGGCAAAAAAGGTGTAAAATCAGAATTGAACCTTATTTCCAAATTTGAGACAGAAAGTTGAAACACTGATCAAAAACCATCTAATTTTGAATATGCATTCTTATCCTTGATTTAAAATACACTATCAAAGATATTTGATTAACTTTGTATTTAAAAACAATTTTCTAGTCAATTTTTTAAGTATAATAATTTGCCTTGGTATCAGCTTTTGTTTCACTATCACTAAAATTCCCCTGAACAAAATTAATCTCTATTCTCCTCAGATTACTTTGCTGGCTGATAGCATAGTGCTGATTTTCAGCAGGATAATACTTACAATATTAACTGATTATTTTCTTTTGAACATCTTTTTCATTTCCTCTTCCATGTTCAGTTTGCTCATATCTTTTTCTCTCTCAGTATAATAGAATACAAAACTGCTTATCCTTGATTTTTTACTGAGAAAAGAGTTTGGAAAAACAAAAATTTTCTCAATATCAAAACCAACATACTGAAGTGAAAGTAAATAATGTTTATACCATACATGAGAAACTGAGAGTATCACAGACTATGAGGAAATACAAGTAATGTCTTGGTGTGGAATTGTTGTAAGCTAATAATAAACAGAGCTAAATTTCTTCCTTTCTCCTTCCCACCTCCACTTGCTCCAAGGGTAATGCCCACAGCATCCAGAAACAAGTAACGGGAAATATAAATCCAAAAAACATGCTTGGGAAAATGTATATCAGAATAGGACAGTTTTGCACTTCTGGGTAGAATTTGGGGAAACAGCAAAGCTGTGCACTCATTGTGACTCAGAAATAGCGGAAGCAGGAGATTTGAGATGGCAGACATGTCTTCAGATGAGAGTATTTCTCACATGTCACTGAGAGATGGGCAGAGCAGTAGGGGAAGACTTTTAGTGAGGAAGGTATAATGCAGTCTGGAATAAAGATTTCCCACAAATATCATTAGCTGATGAACAAGATCGAAGATTCTCCCCCCATTAAAAACAAAACAAACAATTGGCGAGTTTTCTTAAGGGCCTCATCGATTATTCTGTCCTATCCAGAATGGGATGAGAAACACTAACATTTATTTAGTGTTATTTATTGAGACTAAATTTTACAGACTTGGGGAAAGAAGATTCAAAGTAAAATTCAGACTCACTTAAGGAAAAAAAATAAAATTTATTCCATATCTATATTTATGAAATGAGATATTTTTAACTGCTATATGTAGAAATTTAGACAACTAAACACTAATACTGTTGATAAAATGTTAACGTTGAAAATATATTTTGATGTAGGTCCGGGCACGGTGGCTCAAGCCTGTAGTCCCAGCACTTTGGGAGGCCGAGGCAGGTGGATCATGAGTTCCAGAGATCGAGACCATCCTGGTCAACATGGTGAAACCCCGTCTCTACTAAAAATACAAAAAAAATTAGCTGGGCATGGTGGCGCGTGCCTGTAATCCCAGCTACTCAGGAGGCTGAGGCAGGAGAATTGCCTGAACCCAGGTGGCGGAGGTTACTGTGAGCCAAGATCATGCCATTGCACTCCAGCCTGGGTAACAAGAGCAAAACTCCATCTCAAAAAAAAAAAAAAAATATATATATATATATATATATATATAGACAGATAGATAGATAGATAGATGTAACATATCTGACTAGTATATGAGTATGGCATTATGTGTGAGGTGTAAATTCAGTGTTTAAAGGAGATTTACTTATTTCAAAGAGTAATAATTATAAGTCATGTAAAGAAATAAGTCACCATCTTTTTATATTTTTTTAGGTGGAGTTTCTGTCTCACCCAGGTTGTAGTGCTGTGGTGCAATCTTGACTCACTACAACCTGCACCTCCTGGGTTCAACTGATTCTTGTGCCTCAGCCTCCCAGCCTCCCATGGGTCTGAGATTACAGGTGTGCACCACCATGCCCAGTTAATTTTTTTTTGTATTTGTAGTAGAGACATGGTTTCATCCAGTTGGCCAGGCTGGTCTTGAACTCCTGACCTCAAGTGATCCACCTGCCTTGGCCTCCCAAAGTGCTAGGATTACAGGTGTGAGCTATCATGCCCAGCCAGAAATCACAAAATATTCTATATATGATTTTTTTAATTATAAGAGATATCAAAAATATATTTAAAAATTAAAATTAGCTAAAATTTATAATATTAGTCTGCTTAGGCTACAACAACAAAATATTACAGACTGTGTCAACTAAATAACAGATATTTATTTTCCCATAGTTTTGCATTCTAGAACTTCCAAATCAAGGTCTGGCAGGGATGATTTCTTTTTAGAGCCCTCTTTCTGGCTCACAATCACATTTTTACTACATCCTCCAATGTCCTGGCTTAATTTACATACTTAGAGATCAAGATACAACTTTCTGATCTCTGTTCTCTTTGGATATTAATTGATATAGTTTGCATGTTTTTTCCTTTCAAATATTATGAAAAGTTGTGATTCCTAGTGTTGGACGTGGGACCTGGTGGGGGGTGTTTGGGTTATGAAGTCAGATCCCTCATGAATGGCATCCCCTTGGTGACAAGCGAGTTCTCACTCTGATTTCATGCAATTTTTCTTTGTTGAAACAGCATTGCATTTCCTCACTCTCTTTTTCTTACTCTCATTCTCGCTGCGTGATATGCCAGCTTCCCTTTCTTCCATAACTGTAATCTTCCTGAGGACTTCACCAGAATCAGATACTTCTGTATAGTCTGCAGAATCGTGGATCATTAATCTTCTATTTCTTTATAAATTACCCAGTCTCCAGTATATATTTATAGTAACACAGACAGCCTGGCACAGAAAATTTGGTCCTCAAAGTGAAACGTTGCTAAAAAGATACCTGAACATGTCAAAGCAGCTTTGGAACTGGGTAATGGACAGAGGCTGGACGCGTTTGGAGGGCTCAGAAGAAGACAGGAAGATGAAGAAAAGTTTAGAACTTCTTAGAGACCTCTAAGGTGATTGGGACCAAAATGCTAAAAAAAATATGCACAATGATGGCTAGGCTGATGAGATCTTAGATGAAAAGATGGGAGTTACAGGGAATTGGAGTAAAGATCACCCATAGCACATCCTTGCATAGAGCTTGGCTACATTGTGTCTACATCCTCGCAATCTGTGAAAGTCTGCACTTAAGCATGATGACATAAATTGTCTGATAGAAAAAATTTCAAACCAGCAAAGCACTGGTTTGACCCCCACCCCCTTTTTTTTTTCAATTATTTTGAGAGAGTCTGGCTTTGTTGCCCAGGTTGGAGTGCAGCAGCACAATCTTGGCTCACTGCAAACCCTGCATCCCAGGTTCAAGTGATTTTCATGCCTCCGCCTCTGGACTAGGAGCTGGAATTACAGGCATATGCCACTACGCCCAGCTATCCAATACATATAACTTGGTGTCAGTCATAGATTAGGCAGGTGAATAATGCTGGTTTAATGACTTAAAATATATTTCTCAATAACACAAAAAGTACTTTATTGTAAAATATCAAGATTAAAAAGGTTTAAAAGCAGTGAACATTAAATGTGATAGTATCTTCTTGTCAATTTTTAATATAGACCTGCCTGGTGATTAAGCACCACACAGTCATTCTTCATGCCTCTTTGTTTTCTCTTCTTACTTTGGATGGCAGTTCTGACACTCATGCAAAAGCAGCTGTAAAAAGCAAACTCCATTAAAAAAAAAAAAAAAAGAAGATCCTCAGAAAAATTAAATAAACTGTGTGCACATGTGACACACATACACAGAGTGCTTTTCTTAACTAATTTTAATTTCTGAATGATCCTATTACAAAAACAAACTATTGGAATTGACATCTGGCTATTAGATAGTGCATATTATCTACCAATATGATAAAATATTATATAAAATGTTTAATCAAGCTTGATTATACGATATATATTTATCTCTCTAAATTTTACTACTGACTACATGAAGTTCAATTTCCATCATGTAAAATTAGAATTTGCATATGATTTAATGCAAATAAAATTATCCAAAAATCCAACATCCTATATTCTTAGGATTTCATATAAATAAAAGTTGTAATTTAATAATATATTACTCTTTCATTGACACATGAAAGAATAATGTAATAATATAAATTTCCAAAATTCAAAACATATTTAGATGCCAGTAAATATATTATGGAACATTTTAGTGTGCAGTGAAGCTATGTCATTTGGGTTTAAATGAAAAAAGTGACTACTAAAACACAGTGAAGCAAATACAATTTTTTCTATTAATTACTAATATGAGTTACAAATCATTGTATATTCACTTGATGAAAATTTATACTTATACATTTGAGCAGTAAATTGATATTTGATAAGACATTTTAATTAAATTTTAACGTGCGTTGATAATATTGTGTTTATATTTTTAAAATAAAACTTTTTATCTTAGTGGTGCTTATTAAATTTTTAGTAATGTAAAGGAGTGGTAAAGTATATATGTAAAACAAGATTGGCCATGAACTGAGAGCTTTTTAAGTCAAGCGATTCATGTTTTTGTTTCTTTTCTTTAATTTTTCTACCTACTACTATATATATTTAAAATGTTTTTCTTAATAAAGTATCTTAAAGACAAAAAATATTAAAGCAGATTAAACTGTTTATATTTGACATCAAAGCTATCATAAAGAATATTATATAAGAAAATACAGCATATAATATATTACAGGACTCACATAAGAAAGCACTGTAATCCTGACATTTTTACTTTAAGCATGTGTGTTACCAATTGCTTGGTTCTATACCTGTCTAACAGAATTATCTTCCACTAAATTTGTTGTCAATCTGTTGTGATACAACTGGAACACACCGCTCTGCCAGAAGAAGCAAACTGCAAAAATTATTCTGTAAACAGTTTTGAGGAACTGTAGGGAGCAGGGTCACAAACTTGTGCCTAAACGTGAATCAAGCATATCTGGGTATAAAGGATGGAATGTGGATTCTTCCCATAAGTAGTATATTTTCAGATGCTTTAAATTCTATTTTTACTTTAAAAGGGATGAGTTTGAAGTTGTCTTCAGGGGAACAAATAATATGATCCTCATCTTGGGAGTGTTTTCAGGACCAGTTTCTTGACATAGATCAGAGTCAGAAGTTTGTTGAGCTAAGTTTTAGGACTTCTTTTACAATGTAATATACTGGATAAGTAAAAAAAAAATTACTCTTAAATGGCAAAATGTAGATATATGGTGAAACATTTTAACCACTTCTGCTTGAAACTCAGTATGGTTTTGGTAAATGAGGGCTCTGTTGCAACTTGGACAGCTAGGCCATCTGCAGCTTGCACCCTTGGCAGAGATACAGCTTTCTCGCTGACAGCTCAAAGTTCAGAGTCAGTGCTTTATAACTTCAAGGGAAATAAGCATTGTGCACTGGAAATCTGTGCACTAGATATCAACAAAAGTAAAAGAAGACTGTATGTGGGGTCATGTTTAATAGATACACCCAACAACTGAGTAAGACTTTTGAGTAGAGCTACAATAATCCCTGAATTTTGCAGGTGGGAGCATGGTTCAAGAAATGTCAGCTATTCTTTAAATGTGACTATATAGAACAATCATCTGATCTGATCTTGGAGAATTCTGTTAAATGCACTCCATAAAGTACCAAAACATGCCAGGTCCACTATGCTAATGCAGGTAAAATTTACACAAAACATCATTTTGTTTTGTGTTTGGACAGAGTCTGGCTCATGCTCTGGCTCTGTCACTAAGACTGGAGTACAGTGATGTGATCTCGGCTCACTGCAACCCTTGTCTCCCAGGCTCAAGGGATTCTCCCACCTCAGCCTGTTCAGTATGTTCAGTAGCTGGAACTACAGGCATGTGCCAACACACCTGGCTAATTTTTTATATTTTTTTGTACAGACAGTTTTGCCACATTACCCACTCTGGTTTAGAACTCCTGAGCTCAAGCCATAGACCCAACTTGGCCCCTCAAAGTGCTGGAATTAAAGACATGAGCCAGCACAATCAGCCTATTGTTTTCATTTTTAGGAAAAAAGTAATATTAATAATGGTTCAGAGGAAAAGAAAAAAATAAATAATTTATAAATATTATATATGTCATTGGTATACTTCTACAAACACAGAGCATGTATTTGTATAATATAAAAGTAGGTATTTTAAAATGATATGTTTTTAAATATAAAGTTGTGATATAATATTAATAGACTGAATATCCAGGATATACTTCTTCCCTTACCAACCTTACTAGCACCCTAGCCCCAAATGGTTGTTTCAATCACTCTTAAAAGCAAGACCTGGCTTTTATCATGGTCACCATTGTACCTGTTAAGTTGGCAGCTCATCAGCTTCAGAACTCACATACAGGCCAGTTGAAATCGTGCAGACTCTGGTTTTTCCAGTGAATGCCAGACAGGGCAAATTAATACAGGTCAAAAAATGTAGGGGTGTTCAACCTCAAGAGGCAAACTGTAACAATAAAATACAGGTGACATAAAGGAGTAGCCAGATAAACAGCCTGACTCACTTTCCCTAATGCCCAAATGGACAATTCCAGACATAGTAACTCCATACATGCTGTTAAGAGATGTCTTTGCAACTCAGCAATCCCTGTATTCCTTGTGGATTGATGGATGTTTATTCACAAACATATATTTCTTCCTTTCCTTTCTTTCCACATTTCTCATATTTGTTCCCTCGGCCTTTAGACCTGGTAATGCAGCAATCCTTCTACCACCTTTCCCACCTAAAAAAAATATATATATATATTTTACATATATATACATATATATTATACTTCTGGGTAGATTTTCAAAAGAATCTGTGATAAGAAAATTGATTGCACCAGTGGTTCTACAAATAAATCCCCAGAATGAGATTTTAGCCTTGCACTTACCACTGATTTGAAGTCAATAGAGATATATTTCTGTGGGTAATTTGGGTGAGTAGTAATCCCCGGCATTTGTTGGTTCATATTTACTAAGGATTTTAGCAGTGCTTAATCAGGAGGAAGTTCAGATGCAATGTAAGAAGTTAGAAGGTGACTAAACTTGATTTGTATAGAGGAATAATAATTACAAGAAATATCATATGGGGTGTCTCTTTTGACAGATTTGGAGATCTTAAACAGGTGCATACACACACACATGGCTCAGGATAGATTTTTCTTCAACCTTAAGCATGCTATAAATACTCAAGAATTCCTTGGTAGTACTAAAAGGAATTCTTAACTATTGTAGCCTCTAGAAAGGTTAGGCTGAAAATCAGGCCAAAGATATGTTTACAGGTTTGGAAACTCTGCAGTGAAGACTCAACATGCAGTCTTGATATGTCTTGACCCTTATAAGGAAAGAATGAGACTGTGGAACAAAAAATTGGGAATATTTGGGATAAAGGGATTGAAAATATTGAAAACCTAAATATTCTTTAGCTCTGCAGGTCAGGAGGCCTCATGAAATGACCTGATCTATAGAATGTGCCTTAAAAGATGTTGACATTCTTTTCAATATCTGCTGACACTATATGTTAGCTTCCAGGTTTAGAAGTATCAGTTCTTAGCATAGAGTGGGAAAGTGCAAGCTCTGATCAATCAAAAAAAAAAAAAAAAAAAAAACAAAACCACAAACCTAATATCCTACACACCATGGGGATATGGAAGATTTCACCTGGAAATGGGATGGCATATAAAAGAGTTGAGGCTCAGGCTGCTGTACAAGTTGCCTAACAATTGCATGACGTCACAAAGAGTATTTGATGGTACTCTAGTTATCCACCGAGGGAAGGAATGCTAAATAATGTCTTCCGATGCCGGAAGAAGGTGAAGACTCCCAAGGTTCTGCATCAAAGCCAAGCATTGTAATGTTTGTTTTCTATGGAATAAAGAATCAGACATAGTCTACATGGGACTCATTGTTTCCTAGTGATTAAATTAATTAGACATTATTTGATTGTCTTTCATAACTACTCAGTTTATTAGAAGACATGTATAGCCAATCCTTTCTTTTTCCTCAGTAATTATTTAAGGAAGCCTATTAGTCACAATTATTTTACAATAGAGATAATACTGATAGCATGTAACTCACTACAAGTAAATCTTTTGAGTCTTTAGATGAATAGTATAAATCTATGAACATTTAGGTTAAATTAGAATTTTACATGCTGAATTTCAACCTAGAGAACACAATACTCTCATTGAACCTAAGTAGCAAGATCAATGTATCTTTAGAACACTCTTATTCATTCATTTCTATTAATGAACGTCTGATCTACCATGCACGAGCACAGCCCAAGGCCTTAGTATTAGAATGGAGTACTGGACAGACACTCCAATTATGGAAGTAATCCACAGTGCACACTGCCATGACACACAAATCACATATAAATAACTTGGAAATATCTTATCCTAGAGCTATGGAACAATATCTGAATTTTGGACATTAAATCTTATATGGTGTCAAATATATCATAAATAAAGAGGTGACTTCAGAGAATGATCAGTTCTACGGAAAAAAAATTAAAAGTCAATGGGATGAACAGTGAGTAAACAAGAAGAACTATGCTTTATCTAGAGAGGTTAGTTGGAAGCCGGTTTGGCTCATTTGAAAAGGCCTAGCAATAGGAATCTCCACAGAACATCATTCTGAGCAGAATTACTTGCCAGTACAATGGACCAAAAGTAAAGTAGAGATGACTTTGGCATCCTTTTTTTTTTTTTTAAAGTAATTCTATTGTAGGCTGGGAATTAGGTAACAGTATTGCTATATGAAAGCAGCGAAAGAGGTAAAGTCCAGGTAATACAGGGTCATATATGTCATAGAAAGGGATTTATATTTTAATTGCAGTCAAAATTTATTGACGCATTTTAAGCATGTAACATGAACTAATTTGTGCTATAAAATTATTGCTCTACATGCAATGAGAAGAGGAAACTGTAGGGGAGTGTAGAAGGAGTGAGACTTGTTAGGACGTTAACTCACAGTTTTCAACCCAAACAACTGACTGTTGAAACGATTAATCGAATGTAGAAGCCTGAAGGATTCAAAGATGTAGCAGTTCAGAAGATTTTCCTTAGAACAAGTGAATTTTGAGATGTGTCTTACATGTGAAAGTATAAATATCAAGGAATTGTTACCAAAATGCAAAATGTTACCAAAGTTTTGTCTAGGTCCTTCTGCTCACCTGGCAAAAAGCCAATCACAGAGACAATGAGTCTTTCCAAAGAAGAAGGCTTCATTTCAGTGCTGCAGCAAAACAGATGAGAGATCAGTCACAAATCAGTCTCCCTGACCAACTATAATTGTGAGTTTATATAGAAGGGAAGGAATGTAACTGTACGCAGGTAAACAGGAATTAGGGAGGAGTAAGAAAATCATGAAATATATGTGTATGTTTTTCACTATTCTAATAGAGTGATCTGGGGAGTTTCAGCTCCCTGATGTCATCTGGAAAGTCTGAGGGTTGGTTTTCTGAGGGAGAAACTCAGGGAAGACAAATGTAAGTTTTAAGCTTTAAGATCAGAGGGTCAATTTGTATATTTATTTAAAAAGACTGTGAACATCAGTTCCATGGGACAATTGGGCCTGTTTTAATTCCCCCCTTTCTATTTATCAGTTCCTCAGTCCTGGGGAATTAGGTTAAAGATCTTTCTGATTGCTTCATGCTTAGGAGTGCCATTGTGGGATGATCATGAGGAATGAAAATATTACCTCTGTAATTGGAAGCACTAATGAGTACCTGGTCAGCATCTGGCTTCTTGGAGCACCATGGTCTGAGTACCTTTATTAATGGTTTTAGAACAGCATTTCAACCCATATTGACTAGAATGATTAATAACATAGATAACCAAAATTTAAAAATATCAAAGGTTATGGAGTGAATACTCTAGGGACTCCAAGGGAATTATCCTGAAAACCACATATTCCCTGCTTTTAATATTAACATAAAGTCATCCAAGAGTTCATAAGACCATGACTGTTTTCCCTGGAGGAATCCCACAGGGACTGGTTTTATCTGAGTATGGTGAATCCGAGGCTTACCTTCAGCTAACTTGAAAGATTAATGGGTGGTCAGCAGCACTTCAAAAGACTCTACCCATTGTGGTTGCAGCTGGTTTTCAACTTGTTTGAATTTCCAGGTCTTCAGCAAGACTTGGTACCTTAGTTTTAAAGAGGGAAGAGGCATGTCTATAGGGAACTGAAGCCTGTTAGAAGCAAACTCAGAGACGCTTGTTAATATATCTCCTAGTTGTTTTATACATGACCTAAATTCTTTATCCAAGTGAATGTCACTTAATTTTACTAACGATAAACATACAGAAAGTAGCTGAGAAATCCCAACCAATCTAATTCTCTTAAAAACAAAGTCAATCTTCCCACACATTAAAACTTCATACTCACATCACAGTTTTTCCTCATGAACTAAAGGAAAAGATATGAAACCAAATCAAATTATCAATTGAATTAAATTACCTTGGTAATAAACACCATTTAAAGATTTCTACTCTCACATACTTTTCCAAATAACAAAATAAACAGTGAACAAGTTCTGTTCAGGACTTATAAAAATGAGCCTTTCTTTTTTCTCCTGGAAACTTAAAATCTCGATAGCTCTCCAGATCATCAGAAGTAAGCAAAACCAATCAAATATTGAATGGCTGATGTTATTGATATCTTTGTCAAGCCTCTATCAATTTTTGGAGGCTTGACAAAGGTGGATTAGGAATTTTAGATTAATAGAGCAAATGATGAATTGCTGGAAATGCATAAGAAACAAAATGACATTCCCAGAAAAAAGCAGAAGATTTTCATTTGAAACTACAAACGTCAATGGTTTTATAAATGTATACATAAATAAAACCCAAAGGGACCAAACAGCAAATGAATGAAAATTAGAAACCAAACAAAATAAATGGTAAACCAACCCCATTTTTTTCTCCTGCTCAGTTTATATTGGAAACAATGGTGTTAACCAGAGCCTTAAAAAGAGCATATGATGGATATTTTGTTTCTGGTATACAGTTAATGCTTTTAGGTCTACCAATACTATTATACATGTGTACTACTAACAAATTCACTTCAGGCACATGACCTGTAAGTACTTTAGTGCTAGTACCACCTATGCAGAAAGCAAATATGGTATGAAACAAAACAATGCAGCCATTTTTGTGACATTTGGCTACATGCTAAATCTGGCTTCATGCTTAATTAGATTAAAGAGGAAGTGCCAAACTGTCAATGTATTTCCTAACTATATATCTTATTTTACTTTTATCAAGAGTAAGAGCTTTAACTTTGAACAATGTCAACTGACTGAATTTCTCCAAATTCCTATCAGGTTTTACAGAATATTTTACTACACAAGCTTTTTCAACTTCCTGTTTTCACTGTATGTTGATGAAGATACAAAGAAACAAACAAAATACTGCATATGACATACACAGATCATCTATAACATGCTTAAACTTTCTGCTTTGTCCTAAATTTTCTTTTTGTTTAAAGAGTTATTTTGCATCAGGATAAAAATTTATTATACAAGTTTATTTCTCATACAAAATTTTTCTTTTTTCTTTATAATCTTCTTTTATCAAAATATGTATTTTCATATCCATAACTTTCTTCACATCTCTCTTTCCTACTTATTGATGCCTTTCTACCTTCTTCCTAAATAACCTTTCCAAGTCCACAATCTGAGTTAATCTTTGGATAACTTGTGAATTAGACAAAATGATTCTTTTTCTCAATAAAAACACATTTTCTTTGGTATGTTTTGTATGCAGAATTATACGTTACTAGAATTCTTATTCATAGCAACTTCTTCATGAAATTCTTGATTTTAGTAAAAACTTACGAAACAAGAAATCCTGAACTATCAGATATTAGCATTTTATAGATGAGAACATTCCATAATTTTTAAAAACATGTCTTCCCATATTGTAATTCTTTCTTACTTGGAAATGACTCAGATATCCAAGAAGCATGAAAAATAATTGTAAGATTTTAAATTGTATTGTATCCATTTACATTGCATTCACATTTTTTAACTGTTTTATCTAGATTAATTTTGAGAACTGAGATATCACACAAAGCTCATCATTAGTACCTTTTCACCATGGAAATAATATTTTATAACATGTGAATACTAGGTGTTCACCTAAGTAAGAGCCTTAAAATTACTTCATAGGCATTTTCACCAAGAACTCAGACAATTCAGCTATTTTCATCAAACCAACAATATTACATTAGTCTTACTTAATTAAAAAGGTCACAGAAACAAAGATGATTTTGTTTTGTTTGGGTTTATAGTTTAATCACCTTCTTTGCCAAACTCTGACACCTCAAAATATCTAGCAGACACATACATAAAACTCAGAGAGAAATATGTGGTGACAATTGCGAAGACATTTTATTTATATCTTACAAGTAATTTTAAATATAGCTTGTTTATTAATTTACTTAGGTCACATTAACTTGAAAAATGCTTGGATATATTTACTTTATATATGAGTGTTCTTTCATTTATAAGCCAATTTGGTTGGCATAACATATGACCTAATAAATGTACATATACATAAACACATCTAAACATGTATATACACAAAGGTTCAATATTTTCTACCCTGGAACTATAGTCATGAGACAGCAATACAAAGTCACCAGTCTACAAATGTGTTCTAATGGTTAAACGTTGTTTCCCACAATATGTAATCCCCTAAAGGATGTGAACCACCATTTAAGGTAAAGCGGTTTCCATGGCAGTATAATTTTTAAAGGCCAAAACCTCCCCAAACTCCAGAGAGCACTGGGTCCAAACAGCACTACAGAAGAACATTACATACTAACCAGCCCCAACCCTGTTTAAAACTGCACCATAAAATCCTGGATACATAGAACTCCATCCAGTTTTTCCTTTCAACAACAAAATGGATCCAGGGAGAGGCAAAATTCCCTGGATTCCAAAGAATATGGGGCCAACGAGTATTATGAAACATTGTCAGGTTATTAAATTCCGATTTCCTTGACTATATTGATATCCAATCATCAAAACACAATCCAACTGCTGCAGCAACTAACAAGCCTCAAGAATACCCAAACTTAAACAGTCAGAGTGATTTAATCCTCTCCCAGTGGGCTGGGCTTGTTCAACATGTACACAGAAAGTTTTTCAGAATTTCCAAAATCAAGAGGAGCAGATTCCACTGTCTGGTACCAAAAAAAGAGACTCAATTGTCTAGATGCAAATGAAAAATTTCAAGAGATGTTCTTCCTACGTGATCAGGATCACAGCTGGGGCCAGAAGCGGAGAGATCATAGATAAAGTACAACCCAACCCAGCCAATAAAAGGGTCTGGCAACTGCTTAGGAGGGCTTCTGAAACTTCCGGTCTGTAGATGCCACTCCATGAGCAACATATTCCTGGTTAGGGAGCCAAAATCTGTTTCCAAAACGCTAAGGATTTGGTAGAGGTCCTGTTGTTCACCACACAGAAAGCCAATCACTGAGACATTGACTATTACCAGAGAAGAAGGCTTTATTCAGCTGCTGCAACTGAGGAGAACAGATCAATCTCAAATCCATCTCCCTGACCAACTAAAATTGGGAGTTTATATAGCAAGGAGTGAATATAACTACTTGTGGGTAAACAGGAATTACGAAAGGGCAAGAAAATCATGAGGGATGGGAGGTCTTGCTTTCTATTTTCTGAATGTGATGATCTGGGGAGTTTTACCTCCTTGATACTATCCAACTACCTGAGGGTTGGGTTTCTAAGGAAGGACCAAGATAAGACAAATGTAAATTTCATGCTTCAATACCAGGAGGGTCAATTTATATGTTTATTTAAAAATATTATAAACATCAGTTCTATGAGCTAATTGGGCCAGTTTCACAACATGTATGCTAATGTAAGTAAGGTTAAAATTCAGATAATATGATACATTCTGGAGTATTTACTCTGTAGATTAGATAGAATTGTAATCTGTTTCTTGACCACTGCAGAGATAAAACCAATTCACTGAGACAGAAGCATTGCAGTAGAGAAAGAGTTAATAATGTACAGCTAGCCAAGAACAAGAAAGGGAACTTGTTACTCAAATCAACTTCCCTAAGAACTCAGAGGTTGGAGTTTTTATAAATAACTTGGTGGGCAAGGAGCTAGGGAATGGGTGCTAATAATTGGTTGAGGATGAAATCATACAGGTGTGATTGTGCTTAATTGACATCTGGGCAGGGGCCAAAGGATTGATGGAGTCATGAGTCATGAGTCTGGGTAGAATCAGTGGGTCCCAGAATACAAAAGTCTGAAAAACATCTCAAAAGACCAATCTTGAGTTCTACAATAGTGATCTTATCTACAGAACAATTAGGGAAGTCAAAAATCTTGTGACCTCTGGCTTCATGACTCCCAAGAAGCAAGGGATTAAAGAAAAGCAAACAAGAAAACAATGGCTAGTTATTGTTTAACTATACCTACTTAGCAGTATTCAGGCCTCTCTCATAACGCTAATTCTGTGGCCTTTCATTAGTCTTATAAAAGTCATTTCTATTTCCAAACAAGGACAGGTCAGTTTTAGCGATGGATTATTATCATCTTTGGCAGTAAGTTAAAGTACAAACTAAATTCTTTCCACGGTTTTCTTGCTCAGCAACCAGGAATGAGCAAAACCAGCCAGCCTGAGAAGACAGACGCAAAATGGAGTTAGGTATTCCAGACCTCTTTCACTGTAATAATTTCTGCAAAGTTAGTTTCAAAATCACCTGATACTTGAGTATTAGTAAAATAGCCTGGAGTCCCAATGACGGACCCTGGATACTTCAATATTTAGTCAAACAAACAAGGTGCCAGGATTTAAAAAAGACAAAGGAAGTATACAAGAAGAGTTTTGGCAAGCAGAAAACAATACTCTCAAGTTTGGCTCTTTTGCATGCTGAGTACTTTGAGTTAGAAGAAACTGGAAGATCTTAAAAGCTGTCTCAGAACCAAGGACTTCCTCATCTTCTCTTGTTTCTTCCCACACACCCCACCCCCATGTGCAAGGAAGGACTATCTTTGGAATTTGCTTGTCTGACTAAGGAGACCTCTTTCCAAGAGAAATGCAATTATCTTAAGGCTCCTCCCTAGGAATCTCATCAAATAACCAGGAAAGATCAGCATAGAAAAAAAAAAAAGACTAAAAATCACAGTTTTTTTCTAAAGGGGAAAAAAAAATCTATCACAGATAGATTTCCTGCCATTTCTTCTGAAGGAATCTTTGAGAGAGATTACCTAGGAGACTACCTACAGAAAAAAACCATCTTTGCTCACAGTGCAGTTTGGGCCCTTACCTAAGTTGTTGGTCCCATTCTGTTTTCTAAAAAGAATCAATTACAAGATAATGTCTGCCTTGTAGGTTGTTTCATTTTCCTTTAAAAGTATTTATGATCCATCTAAAATTTCCTATAGCTCCTCAGTTTCCTCTCCCCTAATAAGAGAGTATGTGAGCCTCAACTGTCTGGTCCTTTGAGTCTCATAGTTGAGGGATTTTCATGTTCGTATGCACGTTCATAAATGTGTGACTTCTTCTCCTATGAATGTACCCATAGTAAATTCATTTTCAGCAAAACTTCAGAGGATGAAGGGGAAACTTCCCCTATTCATCCCTACAAGAGGAAGGTATCACAGAAACCTAGAAAACATTTCAAGAATGGCGCAGTTGTAAACTGCATTTAAAATGTTAAGACATTAAGGTAAATGCAAAAAATAGAACACTGGAGGCAAGGTTTCCCCACTTTTGTAAATGGCCTTACAGTGACCTAAGTCAAAAACTTGGAGTCATCTAACTATTGTTCTCACCCTATCTCTTACCTATCAGTACAACATATTGCATTTGTTTTAAAAAACATATCCATAATGAGAACGCCGGTTGTAATCTCTAATGCTATTATCCTGATCCAAGTCATAATAGCCTTTTGAGTGGCCTTCAAGTTTCTATTCTAGCCCTCTTTTATTCTATTCTAAACACTATAATCAATGTGTTCCTATTAACTTGCAAGTTACATTATAAAAGCATCCTACTCAAATCTTCCAAAGGCTCTTCATGTAATGACAGGAAACCTAACGTTTTTACAGTGTTCTACCAGTCTCTTCCCCTTTCAGCCTCTCTTGCTTCTTGGACCACCACTCCTACTATAACTTAACTCACTCCGGTTGTTCTGGTCACGTCTATTTTCAAATACACAAATATCTCCTTCTTCAAAGTCTTTGCATTTTAATTTTGTCCTGTATGTATTTCTCCCAGACATTGCCAAGGCGTTCCCCTCAACTTCTTTATGTCATCACTTAAAGGTCGTTTTTTGGTGAGATATTCCTTGACTGTTGTGATAAATAAGATAAGCAAAATTCAAACTCTAACCTCCATAATCTGCAAATATGTTACTTTAAATGGAAAAAGGGACTTGGCAGATGGGATTTAGTTTTCTGACTTTGAGGTGAGAAGATTATCCTGAATTACCTAGATGGGCAATTCTTTAATCATATGTCTTTAAAAGTGGACAATTTTTCTGTCTATATTCAGTGAAAGAGGGAGAACCAGAGATGGCAGTGTGGGAAGAACCACACGTAGCTTTTTTGGCTTCGAAGATGGGGAAGGGGCCATATGCCAAGCAATGGGGATGGCTTATAGTAGATGGAAAAGGGAAGAAAATGGATTATTTCCTAGAGACCTCACAGGAATAAAGCTCTGGCAACACCTTGGTTTTAGCCAAGTGAGACTTGTATCAAACTTATTACTTGAAGAAATATAAGATATTGAATTTCCGGTTTAAGTCACTAATTTTGGTAATTTTTGAGAGCAATAGAAAAGTAGTGGAACCACACTTTCTAAAATTGCAACTTTCCCATAAAATCACCGGTTATTTTCTGCCTTTTTATTCAAAGCACTCACAGTCTTCTGTCTCTGTTTTTAATCATTTGTTTCATTTATTGATAGACTTTTTTTTTGAGACATGTTTTTTTTCTGTTGCCCAGTCTGGAGTGGAGTGCAGTGGTGTGAGCACAGCTCACTGCTGCCTCGACCTCCCGAGCTATAGCCGACAGTCTTTTACCACTAGATTGTAGGCTAAATAAGGCAGAAATTATTGTCTCTCTTTTTTTCTCTTTTTCAATTACAGTATTCTGTTACACCTCAGAGTCCTCTTTTAAATATTTTATTGACACATGATGATTATACATCTCTATGGGGTACATGTGGTATTCTGATACATGCATACAATGTGTACTGATGACGTCAAGGTATTTAGGAAATTCACATCAAACATTTATCATTTCTTGGCTTTGGGACATTACAAATCTTCTATCAATTTTGAAATATATAATATATTATTGTTAACTACTGTCATCCTACTGTGCTTCTGAATACTAGAACATATTACTTTACACTGCAAAATTCTTCATGATCACGTAATCCACAAAGGCTCTTAAATTAAATCCGGTAATATGAGTAACAAATTAGTAAATTGATATACTTTAACCAGGTGTATGTTTTCATAATTTAAGTAAAACTACTGCAGCTCCCTCATCCCCAACTGAAAAATTCAATAAAAGTTTTACAGGCTCAACTTCCTTGACTCCCTAAAAATCAAAATTTACTGAAAAGAACCAAGTTTTTGATACCAAAACATCGTTTCCTCATCTTTTATGACTCTATATTCTCCTAGAATCTCTTATTTACTAAAAATATTCAAGTAAAATTATCTTAAGGATCCAAGTTAGGTTTCTATCTCTTTCTGCACATGCTCACGTTAGCTAGCTTCATGGATTCCCACATTAATCGTACCACCTATATGCTGAACACCAATGTATTTCTTCAGCCTAGGCCTGTTTTCTGGACTCCAGACATCTATATCCTAATGTTTACTAAGCATTTCTACTTGGTTCTGCAAAAGGCATGTCAAATGAATCCTCCCCAGTTTGAACTCTGAAATGTTGCTGATCGAATGAAGATAGTAATTTTATATATTTAATCCAAAGTTTATAAACCAGTACCGTTCTGGAATCACCAGACATTTAATACTTATACTTTACTAACACAATTGCCACAGAAAAATAAAAAAATTAAAAAACTTAGAGTGTGATAGAGTCAAGTGGGTTTAACACCATTCATATAGAGTAAAAGTTATCCTTTCTTTGGAACACACTGTTTTCTATCGATCATCTGGAATAAAGCATATTTCACCACTCTCACTCTTGGTATATTCACTATTACTGGAGGCTGAAAAAAGGAAGGGAGATTAGGCTAAATTAATCTGGTCTCTGTAGGGCATACACTTTTATTGAAACTGCCAGTTAAGGTGATATTCCATTTTAGCTGCCAGATCCCTTATGTTGGCCTTACCTTCCCAGGTTAAATGACTATCAGTTCTTGGAAACAACCTGTCACTGATAGCAGGTGATGCAAAGAATGAGGAGCTCAGGCAGCTCACTGGTGGAATCCTCTTGTTACTAGATACATTTAGAGAGGAACTTAACAGCATTTTTTAACCTGAAGGAAAAAATAGAAGCAATATTGAAATACAATAAGATAATTTATACGTAGGAAAACATATATAGCCCAGCACTCAGTTGAAAGTTATTTGGTTAATAACTTTCTTTAGGTCACTGATTGAAATAACCATAGTATTTTTAGACAAGTATAACCATTAATATTTTTAGACAAGTTCAATTTTAACTTGTTAGACAAGTTTAGTTCAAGGTTTTCTTGAATAATTCTATCAAATTATTTTGTTTTACATTTTTTTAAGCTGTAGGCAGAACACTAACCTCTACTCAAGCACATGAAGGCTTAGATTATAATAACAGCAATAACAATATTTATCAGACACTTAATATGTGTCAGACTTTGTGCTACATACATTACATATTTTGTCTATTTAGTTCTTGAAAAATGGTGTGAAATAGGTACTATAATATTCTCATTTCAGAGATGAGCAAAAAATGGTACTAAGAAATCAAATAACTTGTAAATAATTATGCAACAGTATATGACTAAAACATAGCCCAGCAGTAGAGAGATATTTTCAAAAAGGGCAGGATGTATGAGCAATATGGTCAGTGCAATCATAATGTAAGTAACTAGAATTCCAAGATGAGGTGCAGATACTTCCAGTTCTTCATCCTGTAAAGATAATCATAAGCATTTGCAACCAAAACATTTGCCCTGGGTATAAATAGGGGTGTTATCACCCTCCACCGCTGACCTCAGGCTTTCTTTGACTATATAAGCAGCACCAACAAAGGGGAAATGGTGGGTTTAGAAGAAATGTGTGCGTGTATGTGTGTAATGTGTGTGTGTGTGTGTGTGTGTGTGTGAGATGTGGCAGCATCTTTAACAGAAAGACACACACATATCACTGGGAGCCACACAGTAGAAAACAAGCAACTAGAAAATATGAAAATATTATGTACCTATATTTTGAATTATTTTTATTTTAGATCTTTTGGCTTAATCACGTGTTTTTCTTCATGCAACTCCTTCATGTGATTTTAGTATTTTTACATATTTCATGATGTTTTTCCAATTTCATCTTCTAATAAACCTATTACTGTGTTTTAATTTTGAAAACCTTGTTTTATTCTTTCCAAAGCCATGTCTTCTTACATTATTCTAGTTCTATTTTCATATAATGCTTTTCACTATGAATCTAATATCTTCATGGGTTTTCCATTGTTTTCTAATATTGGGAGGTTTTAGTCTAAAAAATATTTGTCTTCTTATTTCTCACATATCTCTTTTTTATTTTCAAGTACTTTTCTGCCTTTTTAATATTAACATTTTTACCTTCAATTTCTGGCTCATTTCAAATATCTGATAAAGTTTTGTCTTTCAAGAAAATCTAACCTCAGAAAAGTATTGGCACACATTAAGTAGTTAACAAGTAATTCTTCTAAATTATTATTTTTAAATTATAACTTTTCTCATAATAATATGAAAAGATTTGTTATATAGAGGTTTTCCTTTACAGTGAGCATGAGAGGAACTAACCCTTATGTTCGGGTTTATCCAAATGCCAGAATAAGGAAGGCTATTCTTAAGTTAACAAAACCCATATTAACTGTATACTGGTTCCCCAGAGGGATTATATAATACATCAGAAAAGAATAGTATTTTTTTTTCTCTTGGTAGGCAAATTCCTGGCTGCCCTGCAATCTCTAAATAAAGGCAGAGGTGGGAAGTGCGAATGCATAATATACTGTTATGTAAATGACATTCAAGTTTGCCATTAGGATTTCTGATTTCTGCCTCCACCCCTCACTGCCTTCCTCTGGTAAACCTGCTGTCTCCGAGTGCAGAGTTCCTTCGGTTTCTTCATTCTTCTGAGCATCCTTCATTAGACCACAACTTTCTCTGTTTTCAGCCATCCATAAACAGTCTGTCATCCTTTTAAATTCTAGAAATTGGTTAAAATTTCTCATCTGTTGAGATGTTCCTTGAATTATTATGAAATCATGCTCATTAAATACTCCTCTATTGACTTAATATAGTTGAAAAAAAGGAATATTATGAAAGCCTGGACGCAGTCTTTTATTTTACTCTGGAAGTCACTTTCAGGATGTTAATTTTCTTAAATTTTTATTAGCCTTCCACCTTTCAGTCCAGATGGAGACATGAAAAGAACATTACTCCAATTCTTGCAACAAAATGTGAAGTTATTTGGCTAACAAAATTCACGATCTTTTTAACCTATTAAAGAGGAGAGCACAGAGCAACCAACTTGGACAGAATTCTTGAGACAGAACGGGGGCAGTGAGAAAAAGAACTGTAAGTATTGATTTATCCAAAGTAGATACAAAGGTAAGAAGAGTTCAGTTAGAATAGATGTAGACTGATGAAAGCTGAGTGTGGGCTGGCAGGACAGTGTGAAGCCACAAGGGACTGAGGATACTGGAGTTTACACCGTTTCACAAATTCACCATGAACCCTGCTAAGTGCTCAGAAAAAAGACTGGAAGAGGCCCTAAGAAGTGACCATGTGATGCAGACCTGGGGTAGGAAAAAGCAGCTGCACGGAAAAGGCAAGATATTCCATGTGGACTTGTTTCCCTCTCTGCTACTGAACAAAACCTTACTCTTTGGGAATGAAGGGAAATCAAGAGCTGCAATCCTTAGTGCAGTGGGGAAATGCCATTGCAGTTGAAAAAAAAATGTGTCAGAGTTCAAAAACAAAGAAACAAAATCTATTGTTTGAGAAACAGTTGGAGGATAGGTAGAACCCACAGCTACAGTCAGAAGACAAGCAGAAGGACAAAGAAGGCTCTATTCCCAGACCCTGAGGCATTACTCCAGGTCAAACACTGAGGTTTAACTACAAATTAGAGAATGTACACCATTAAGTGAAGCAGCTTCAACTTACAAGTCACAGCAGGATACTATTGGAGAAGGAACAGGAGAATAAAAAGCATGCAAAGAGACTTTACTAGGCTTAGCACAGGGCCAAGGACTGGGACTCAGCATTGGAGAGGCATTGCTCTGGAAAACCAACCTTGCTCTAAATACAAGGTATTTCTACAGAAATTTGAAGCCCATAGTACACCGATAGTAAGCATAGTAATAACCCTAGAAAATCAGTACAACTCTTAAATATGTTGATGCATACTTTTCCATTAAATACTTAGGGGAAAAGGTGTCCTCATTTCCAAGTATGCATATTATTTAGCTCAAATTCTGATATTCCTACATATGATGTCACCATGAAAATGAAATATGATGTAAATGTAAAAGCCAGAAAAAACATTCATAAAATAGACAATGGAAAATCTGAACCAGACTCTGATATGATATAGGTATTGAACTTGTCTGAGAGGGAATTTTAAATCACTATAATAAATACCTTAAAGGCTCCACTTAAAAAGATAGACAAAATGTAAGATCAAATAAGTGATTTCAGCTGAGGGATAAAAACTATGTAAAAGAATTAAAAATGGTAAAAATAAAAAACACAGCAACCAACACATTGAATACAGCAAAAGAAAGGGTCAGCAAATTTAAGGAGCAGTCAATAAACATTACACAAATTAAAACACAAAGGAGGAAAAGAGAATGAAAAAAAACCCCAGATAATTTAAGAGCTGTAGAACAATATCAAATGTTCTAACTTAGGTGTGATAGGAACCCAAGAAGGAGAAGAAAGACTAAGGAAAAAGGGAGTTTTTAAAAACAAACATGAAAACTTTTCAAAATTAATGATAAAATACAGCACATATCCAACAAGCTCTTGAACACTAATCAGAAACAAGCAAACATCAAGTACTAAAAGGCTAAGGTCAATGAGAAAATATTAAAGGTAGTCAGAGAAAAAGAAACATTACAACGAAGCAAATAAAACAATGTCAAAAATTATGCAAGCTACATGATGCTAGAAGAACCTTTAAATAAAGAAAGAAAATAATTCAGGCTTCCTAACTAGAAATGTGTACTTGCAACCCAGAAATCTGTATCTAAAGAAAATAGCTTTTAGTAATCAAAGAGCAATAAAGCCTTCCTCAGAAAAACAGAAATGCTAAGAATTCACTGCTCACAGACTTTCTTAACAAAAATGTTAAAAATGTTTTTCATGCATAAAAAATATGATGTCAGATTGATATTTAGATCTACAAAGAAATGAAGATCTCTGGAAATGAAATAAATGAATGGTAATGAATTAATTTTCTTTTAAATACAAAACATAACAGCTTAACTGCCTGCATTGCCTATTTACAAGATAGGTAAAAATAAAGGTCATTACAAAAACATCAAGATGATGAGATAGAGGATTGGCAACATACTGTCACAGGTTAATTATTTGAGTATAGACTCTCATTATGTAAATGTCATATTGTAAATGCTCAAATAACTACAAGTTAAGTCAATAGAGGGGATAAAATGAAATAGTGAAGAATGTTGGGTAAAAGAAAAAAAGACAAAGAATAGATGGGAAAATTAAATACAGCCAACAAGATGGTAGATGTAACAATGATATTATGAATCACTTTAAAAGTAAATGATTCCCGCACTCCATCTAATACTAATACCAGAATGGTTCAGGGCTGCAGTCTCTGGCAAGGGCTCCAGCCTTAGGCTGATGCCCATGGACCCATGTGAGAATGGGCAATCCTGTTTTCATGCCCAAATATTGCATTTTCCAAGACCACTCTGTCCTGTCACACCCCTCCGCCAATCCTGTGCCCATAAAATCCCAAGACCTTAGCAGGTACACACACAGGCAGCTGGATGCTGAGAGGGTCAGAACACATCAGCAGACACTGGCAGACCGACAATGGCAGAACCTAGAGGACTCTGAGGATAATTCGGTTCGAGGCTGTAGGAGAGGAATCCACCACTGGGCAGCCTGACTCCAGGGCGAGACCACCTTCCCACTCCATCTCCCTTCTGGCTCCCCATCCATCTTGCTGAGAGCTTCCTCTACCACTCAATAAAACTTTGCATTTGTCCTCCAAGGCCACATGTGATCTGATTTTTCCAGTACGCTGGACAAGAACCCGGGATATAGAAAACCCTCTGCCCTGTAATAAGGTAGCTGGACTAATTGAGCTGATTAACACAAGCCACCTTCGGGCAGCAAAGTTTAAAGAGCACCTTGCAACACACGCCTACTTGAGCTTCCGAAGTTGTAATACTCACCCATGGACGCTGCTACAGGTTCAAAGCTCAAAAGCGCTCCCCATGACCTCTGCACTTGCCAGTCTACATGCTCCCCGTTGGGGTTTGAGCAGTAGGTCACCAAAGAAGCAAGCCACACCCCTTTCGCATATCCCTTGAGGAGGATAAGAGAACCCTATCATTTCAAAACTAGAGATGATCAGAATGACTTTTATAAAGCAAGGTTAACTGCTTTGTCTTTAGGTTTAACTGTCTTATCTCTAAAAAGGCAAAACAAAATATATACCATGTAATCACAGACCAAAAAAAGTTGAAATAATAATACTAAGATCCAAAGAAATGAAATTTATAACTAGGAGTGTTATCTAGATAACAGGGATGCTAAATAATGATACATGGTTATCACTCAAAGAAGACATAAAACTTCTTGTTTCAAGAATCTGCATATGGTATTATCAAGTGCATAATATCAAGTGCATGTTTATGCACTTAATACCATATGCAGATTTTTAGAGCAAAATACTGTTAGAAATGAAGAGACTAATCCACAATTGTACTTAGAAACTTCAACACCCTTCCTTTAGTAGTCAATAGAACAAACACATAGAAACTCAGAAATGATACAGAAAACTTAAACACCACCATCAAGCAAGTACAGTAATCCTAATTAATATTTACGAAATATTTCATGAAAAGACAGCAGAATATTCTTTTATTAATGAGATTATGAAACACAGGACATTCACTAGGAGAGATCATATGCTGGACTATTGAGAAGAAAAACTAAACACAATGAAAATAAAACAAATCAAGAAGGTAAGTTCTTTGACATATAGGCAAATTAAGCTAGAGACCAATAGTAGACATATATCAGGAAATTTGTACAAATATTCAAAAATTATCAACCTACTTCTACTCAATCTTTCAATAAAATAGGAATTCTCAAGGCGAATTTTAAAACATATTCAAACTGAATGAAATTAAAAATGAAATATATTAAAATTTGTGGCATACAGCTAAATTAGTGTGTGTATTTGAGTATGTTTATGAGATTTCAATATAAAATAACATGTTTTATCACTCATTAATTTAAAAAGCTTGATCTTTTATTTTAATAGCATAATTTAGTGGATGGTTAATACTCAAGAAAGAAAACAGACATGCCCATTTATGTATGTATGGTGTGTTTATATGTGCATAAAGAAGACTAAATTATGACTTGATAAAGAAAGGTCTTTGAATTTTTCCATGTATTTTTAATAAGATAAATGCTTGATGTGCATTAATTCAGTACTTCTTATGACTATTTACATTGTCTCTTACTCTTAAGTTATTACAGTGAATTACTTCCTAAAAATTCAGTATATTTAATATTGTCTCTCCTTGCCTCTGTAAATGTATACATATATGTTATATAAATATATAATAGGCCAGGCCTGTAATCCCAGCACTTTGGGAGGCCGAAGAGGCAAAGAATCACAACGTCAGGAGTTTAAGACCAACCTGACCAACATGGTGAAATCCTCTCTATTAAAAATACAAAAATTAGCTGGGGGTGGTGGCATTACAATTAGAATGTAAGTTAAAGAAAGTTTATAAATTTCATTCTTTTTTTTTTTTTTTTTTTGAGACGGAGTTTCGCTCTTGTTACCCAGGCTGGAGTGCAATGGCGCGATCTCGGCTCACCACAACCTCCGCCTCCTGGGTTCAGGCAATTCTCCTGCCTCAGCCTCCTGAGTAGCTGGGATTACAGGCACGCGCCACCATGTCCAGCTAATTTTTTGTATCTTTAGTACAGACGGGGTTTCACCATGTTGACCAGGATGGTCTCGATCTCTTGACCTCGTGATCCACCCGCCTCGGGCTCCCAAAGTGCTGGGATTACAGGCTTGAGCCACCGCGCCCGGCCTAAATGTCATTCTTCAAAAGTAATTTGGTAATCTGTACATTCTTCAAGTTGTTTTTAAAATAAATTCAATGATTTTATAGCTAATTATATTGAAATGTTTTCAGACTTTAAATTCTGATGCTATTTAAAATACATATTTTCTTCAGAGTAGAATACGCTTTGATTGGAATTTATCAGGCATGAAATTAGATATAATATAAAAATCAAAATTATTACCCAAAGACACTTAATTTTTATCATCAAATTGCAAAATATATTGTCAAATAAAGTAGCAGAGTGTAAAGATGACTTGTCCAATAAAATTTTTTGGGGGAAAAGAAATATTTAGAAGGGAGGGATGTGAGGATTCTTCTTCTGGCTTGAAACCAGAGTGAGAATTCTAAAATGCAAGTAACCCTTGTCTTATTATTAGTACTATTTTCCCTTAAATGTTGTCAAAATGTTTTATTGCCTTAAGAAAAGGTTAACATTGTTTGATATAGTTCTGCAGAACTCATGCCCTGTTTATCTTGTCTGTCTTATTTTTCTCAATCCATAACTTTTGCCTCCTCTCACTTCAAAGCTATGGTTATATTGAAAACTTCTCAGTTACAAGCAAAAAATATATTTGGATTCTCAAACAATTTTTCAGTTGCCTTAAACAATTTTGACCGTTATACTTTAGTTATCAGATGAAATATAATTCTTACTGACCATCCCTAGGCTGATGTAGTTGGATAATGTTTTTAAATGTAATTTGTGAAGCTTTTTTTTTCTTTCTGCCTTACCACATTTTCTTCTTTCTCTATAATCTTTAGCATAGCAGGTCTCATGTCTTTCTGCCTAAGGGGAATTGTCTGCTAGGTAAGAAAATAAATAGAACAAGTCAGCAGGACTTCTGGACTGTTGCCTTAAAAATCTTAGCACCATCAAGAAAGGCTAGGGTTGTCGGTGTGCATTAGTAGAAGAAAGAGAATCCGCCCAGCCAATAATCATATAAAAAAATTATGCCAGCAAAGGAGAAGCAAGAGTGTAGTGTTGGATCTATATTGCTCAGCACTCAGACTTCATTCACTGCCGTTGTCCAAGTAAGATGACCGCTAGAGATGATCTATGCATCTTCAATATCTTGGAGGATATAGAGTTGCAAGAAATGTAATAGTATTTATTAAAGATACTCAGTAAATGTTATTTAACTGTATGATTGTACCAAAATATAAATACAGAACAGAATAATGCCAGAATTAACAATGCAGCATCTCCCAAGAGCCTAGAGGCATTGAAGGATTGAAGAAATAATTGAGTTAATTTACAGGAATTGAAGTGACATTTCTTGTACCTGAGTGTCTGGAGACATAGTGATACTGCTAATAGTAGTAGTCATAGCAATTTATGACGATTGTAATAAAATGTACCACATTTTATGTTTGCTGTTTAATTGTGCGTGTTTTCCCCTAGAATGAGGACAGTTTGGGACTGTCCACAAGTCTGTTTTGCTTTTCATTTTATTTGCAAATGCCTAAGGATAAATGACAATTAGTGATCTTATGTTTAAAGAATAAGACATGAATCACCTGGGATGAATTTTTGTTCAAATAACAGTATTGTTACTGGATATTTTAGAAACTATCTAATTCAGAGTTTTTTTTGTTTGTTTTGTTTTTTGAGACAGAGTTTCGCTCTTGTTACCCAGGCTGGAGTGCAATGGCGCGATCTCGGCTCACCGCAACCTCCGCCTCCTGGGTTCAGGCAATTCTCCTGCCTCAGCCTCCTGAGTAGCTGGGATTACAGGCACGCGCCACCATGCCCAGCTAATTTTTTGTATCTTTAGTAGAGACGGGGTTTCACCATGTTGACCAGGATGGTCTCGATCTCTTGACCTCGTGATCCACCCGCCTCGGGCTCCCAAAGTGCTGGGATTACAGGCTTGAGCCACCGCACCTGGCCCAAGTCAGAGTTTTTTACCTGTGATCTAAAATTCCCTCCACTCTGTGTAGTTCATATCAGTCTTTTTAAAACTGCAACCACATACCTTGCTGGCTATGGTGTGTAAAACATGCAAAGTGATACGTAAATCTGTGGACGAATGGCATTCATAAGGCACTGACTGTAGTGCTCTCACATTGGGGATTGCCCTATAAAGTTTTCATATGAAAATGGAAAGGAAACTGTGTTGACCGAAGGCAGGTAGCTAAGAGAAAAAGAAAGTTGTTGAGCCAAGAATTCCTAGTTCATTATTTCCAAATTTATTAGTCAAGTATGTCAGAAACTTGTCTCATCTGACCATCACTAAAGGCTAGATGACATGTTGAATTTGTTTTCATGAGCATCAAGCTTTCAGGATGGGGTTTAGCAGCTGGGAGGAAAATTCTAAGACAACAATTTTTAAAATTGTTTTTTTGAGAAATATGACAATCCAAGCCCCTTGATTTCTCAGAATGTGATATTCTGTGGAGAAATATGAACATTGATGATTCTGAGTACAAATACATTTAGAACAGTTACTAGGCCACTTATTTAATTTGTTTTCCTTTCTCATGAGTACACATGAATGATACATAATAAATATCTAGAACTTGAAAGTGTTCTTTCTGTAAGGAAAAAATAAAAAGGCAATACAATCAGAAATCATTCTGTAATTGGGTTTGAACACTTTTCTATTAATCAGTGTTAACAGAAAATAATGATGTGCCCTGTAATTGATGGCATCTTACATTAAAGGAAGTAAGATAGTTCATTGACATACACTTGTAATTAACAAGTCCGTATAGAGTGGGATTAGTACTTACTCAGCATTTCAAAGTTCACTAAAGAACAGGTTCTTACTCCTTTGAACAATTGACTATGCATATTAATTTAATTCCGATTATATAAGTTAGTAAGTGATAAAGAAAATGCTATTTGAAGCAAAATTCCTAAGAAAGGTACTGAGCAATTGGCTGTTAATAGCTTAACAATTACTTACATTCTTTTAAATAAATTCTGGCCCCTAAAACCTACTTCTGCCTTCTAGAAAGTGAAAATGTGAAGACACATTTTATTTCTATTCCCCTTTTGCTGTGAAGAAATAAAATTTTATTAGACTACGCAAGATCCTTGCAATAATCTTGGCTATTGTATTCATGATCTTTTTCTTACCAGATAAGATTTAGGTATTCCCTTTTCTGGCTAATATAATTTCAAGTCCTGGCTTCATTTTCCTTAATTTTTGGTATTCAATGTGCATATCTTGGCCATAAGCTGTCCTCTTTGGCTTCCAGGTCTCTCAATTTTACTCATATGCATAAGTAATGGATCTGCGTTCTCTAGCACAGAGGCTTCTTTTTATTACAACTCAACCTTAACCTTGGGCAAAAATTCTCCACTGAGATCCTGGACTCCACAGCTCCAAGAGAGAGTCCACTGTCTTCCTGGTAGACAGCACAGTTCACTGGACATGACCTGCCAGTGCCTCTGCTTTAATAAATCTCCCATCTCTCGCTGATCTGGGAAACTCCCTCAACTCACTTGTCCTGTTTTTCAGCCACCTCCATTATTACAGGTAGAATTAAGCTCTTGGAATCTGTTAGAGACTTTTCTAGCTGTGCTCACAAATAACTGCATATTTTTAGTTCCAGAATAGTACAATATTCATTCATGTTGCCTCTTATCTGGTTTAATATAGTTTTGTGTTAAAAAAAATTCTGAAGCTTCTTTTTATGTAAGTGCTTAGCTTATTGGAAGAGAAATAACTCTACATTTTGGACATAATATCTTACTTAGCTCTAGCTGCTATTTCTATCTTTCTCTCCTGCCCATGCAATTCCTCTTTATGATGCAAACTACAGGAAAACTCACAGGTTAGCAGCATGCAGTCAAATAGTTCTTATCATACCTCTTAATTTTTTTGACAATGAATGTTAATTTTTTTGACAATTAACGTTCACTATTACAGCACCTACTTTCAATTATCTATATTCCCAACTGGCAATCTGCTGAAATTTCTAGATATTAGAAAAATTTTTAAAAAACATAAATATATATTCAGCTTTTCTAAACTCATGTTTTCATATACCAATATTCTTGTCTTAGATACAAAAATTATTCTTTGCGAATCTTTTAAACACAGCATATCACAATACCAGACATTGAAATATAATTTTATAGCATAGTGTTCACATATAAAACTTCACATATTTTACAAAAAGGGGAATGTTTGGTTTATAAAAAAATAAACAATTTTCTTAAGATATCAAACAACTATCTTCTCAGATCGCAGTTATGACAGTGTTGTTCTTATTTTCCTACTATGTATTTAAATAATGTCAATTAACCATAGAATGACTGATGTATACTCTTCCTAATTTTGCAATTGTGAAGGCCATGAAAATAACAATTAAGAATGAGCATTTTGTCTAAGAAATTTAAAAATGGAATTTAGACATTCAGAATGTATCATATGAGTGTTCACCAAGAACGATTTTGAAAGTAAAAGAAGTTTCCTGGAATTATTATGAATAAAAATAGTCACAAATTGAGGTTGTCCCAACAAACCAAGAAGGCGAAGTCTCCAAATTATAAATATATCCCTATCTAACCTGTAAACACTTCTTGACTTTAGTATACCAGATTGATACAACTTTTTAATAGCAAAATGAAACTATTGAAAGAGCTTATATGTGTACAAATACAGACATATATATGTATGTTTGCATGTATGTGTATATACATATTATATACATAGAATTCATTTATGAGCTCACAGAGAGCATGCATTTCAATCTTTACTAATTAATGTCAAGTTGTCTCATAAAAGAGCTGTATTTAATTATATCCTCATCATTGGTGCAAATCTTTGTCAACACTTACTACTGTCAATGTTTTAAGTTGTTGTTAGATGACTTTGTCATTGTCCAAACATCATAGAGTGTATGTACACAAACCTTGATGATACAGTTTTCTACATACCTAGGCTATATGGTACAGTATTTCTCAGAACGTATATGTGGTCCATTGTATATATGGCTTGCCATTGATGGAAACATTATGCAGTGCATGGCTGTATAACCAGAAGATAGCCCTATTTCTAATTAATTTTTTTGACACAGGGTCTCACTGTTGCTCAGACTGAAGTGCAGTGACAAAATCACATCTCACTGCAGGCTTGACCTCCTAGGCTCAAGTGAACTTCCCACCTCAGCCTCCTGAGTAGTTAGGACCACAAGCATGCATGACTGCTTAATGCTAGCCTCAGTAAAAGCTTGGGAGTGCTTTTTTCTTCAATTTTTTGAAAGAGTTTCAGGAAAATTGATGTTAATTTTTCTTAAGTGTTTGATTAAATTCTCTAATTGAAGTCTTCTGGCCTTGTGCCTTTGTCAGCTTGGGTTTTTTTGATTTTTGATTCAATCATTTTATTATGTTGGTCTGTTTAGATATTCCATTTTTGCATAATTGGGTAGGTTACTTTAGTAGGTTATGTGTTTCTAGGCATTTATTTATTTCTTACAGGTTATCCACTTTGTTGGCATATGGTTGTTCATCATATCCTCCTATAATCCTTTAGATTTCTGTAACATTGGTAGTAATGTTTCTTCTTTAATTTCTCATGTTAGTTACTTGAGTCTTCTCTCTTTCTTAGTTAATCCAAATAAGGTTAAGGTTTACCAATTCTGTCGATCTTTTAAAAAATCAAATTCATAGTTTCATCGATGCTATTTTTTCCTAAATTTTATTTATCTTATCTTCAATCATTATTAAGTACTTTTTCTGCTAGTTTAGTTTGGTTTTATTTTCCCTATTTTTTGAGGTATAAAGTTGTTAGTTTCAAATATTTCCTCTTATTTAATGTGCATGTGTGTTACTACAACTCCACTCTTAGCTATGCTTTCCATTCATCCCACAAGTTTGGGTTTGTGAAGTTTTTGTTTTCACTTGTCTAAAAATATGTTCTGATTTACTGGTGTCCTTTTTTGACTCATTGGATATTTAACAGTGTGCTACTTAATTTCCACATATTTATAGATTTTCCAGTTTTTTCTTATGCTATTGAGTTCCAGCTTTGTTTCTATTGTAATTTAAAATGATGCTTTATAGAATTTTAATATTTTGAAATTTATTGAGACTTGCTTTGTGGTCTAATATGTGAATTATCCTAGAGGATTTTCCATTTGTACTTAAGTACAAGATATATATATATATATATATATATATATATATATATATATATATATATCTTGCTGTTGCATGGAGTAATCTTTACATCTCTGTTCAGTCTAATTGACTTATCATGTTTAAGTCCATTATTTCCATACTTCTGTCTAGTTCTTCTTTCCATTATTGAAAGTAAGGAAATGAAGTCTACTATTAGTGTGTGGGTGTCTACTTCTCTTTTAAATTCTGTTAAATTGTGCTTCATATATTTAGTGCATAAATATTTATATTTGTTATATCTTCCCAGTGAATTGATCACTTTGTCTTAATATAATGTCCTTTGTCTCTAACAGTTTTTTTTACTTAGTTTATTTGTCTAATGTTAGTATAGCCATCTTTGTTCTTTTCACTTACCATTTGCATAATATTTTTATCATCATTTCATTTTTAGTTGACATATGGGGCTAGACTGAAAGTGAATCTCTTACAGACAGCATATAATTGGATTCTGTTTCTTTTTATCCATTCAATCAAACAATGTATTTTGATTGGGCAGTTTAATCCACTTACATTTAAAGTATTTATTGATATAAGAGGCTTATATCAATATAAGAGGCTTATATCAATAATACTTGCCTTTTTGCTCATTGTTTCTGAATGTCTTGTAGCTTTTTAAAAACTTTTTAGTTCAGGAGTACTTATCCAGATTTGTTATATACATAAACTTGTGTCACGGGGGTTGGCTGCTTATCAGCTACCTTAGTCTATGACATTTTATTAGCAATCCAAATGGACTAAAAATATTCATTTTTCCATGCATTATTTTCCTAATTATCTGTAGTTGACTATCTATTAACTCATTTAATATCTTTAAAACAGTTACATATATACATACACACACACACACATACACACACACACACACTTTTTTTGTCAGACAACTCATTTATTTGTAACTTTTTTTTGAGACAGTGTTTCACTCTGGCCCAAGCTCACTGTAGCTTCAACCTTCTAGGGTCAACCTTCCCAGTAATGAGTCCACAGACATGCACTAGCATGTCTAGTTATTTTTAAATATATATATATATATTTTTGGTAGACAGGGTATAACTATATTGTCCAGGCTTGTCTCAACCTCCTGGACTCAAGCAGTCCTCTTGCCTCAGCCTCTCAAAGTAGTGGGATTACAGATGTGAACTATCACACCTGGCCAGATTTGTATTTCTGCAGGGAAACTTTCTGGAGATTCATTTTGTTTCTTTGATTGAACCACGTTTCCCTGTTTCTCTTCATGCTTTATGTTACACTGTTTTTGTTGTTGAGACTTCAGCATTTATAAAAAAAAACAAATAGCTCTCTCGGTGTTTCTGGATTGTCTTCTTACAGGGAAAGACCTTCTCCTATAAGCCCAGCTAGATAGAGGCCCGGAAATACTCATACGTTTTTTGAGCAATATCTTTTCTGGATTTGTGCATGTGCTTTAGTTATCTGAAATTAAACAAGTAGGTTTTGACGACTTCTTTTAAGAATCTTTTGTTCCCACTAGTTTCTGCCTGTGAAGCTGCAGTAACATGCTATGGTAATTGCATCCGTTTTCAGTGGCACCAAACAATGTCTTTAGTTCCATCAGTGTTTCAAGTCAGACACAACTAATATAAGACCCTCAGGCAGATCCTAGACTAGCTTAAATATAAGAATCTTGGTTCACTTTCTTGTTTCTGTTTCTAGGGGTGATTCCCATTGTGGGAGATGTTCTTCTGATTAAATCACACTACATCTGATAAAGAAAGGAGTATAGAAAGGCATACACATAACAACTCTTCACAGATCAATAATATTCCATTGTATGGATATGCCACATTTTGTTATCCATTTGTCTGTTAATGAACTTTGTAGTGGTTTCTACTCTTGTTTATTATGAATAGTCTGCTATAAATATTCGAGTGCAATATTTTTGTGTACATATGGCATCATTTCTCTTAGATGTATCCATAGTAGTAAAATCTGCTAGTGAAATATGATAACTATGTTTACTCATTTAAGAATTTTCCACGGTGTCTGAACCATTTCACGTTCCCTTCAGAGGGTTCCAACTTCTCCACATCTTCACACTTTTTATCTGAGTTTTTACATTTACCATCTTAGTGATATGTAGAATTATCACTTAATGGTTTTGATTTGCATGTTCCTGATGACTAATGATGCTGAGGATTTTTCCATGTGCTTATTGCCATATGTATATTTGGAGAAATATCCATTCAGATTCTTTGCCTATTTTTTTTTTTTTAATTTTTTATTGGATTATAGGTTTTGGGGTACATGAGCAGAGCATGCAAGACAGTTGCGTAGATACACACATGGCAGTGTGCTTTCTTTTCTTCTCCCCTTCACCCACATTTGGCTTTTCTCCCCAGGCTATCCCTCCCCACCTCCCCCTCCCACTGGCCCTCCCCTTTTCCCCCCAATAGCCCCCAGTGTTTAGTACTCCCCTTTCTGTGTCCATGTGTTCTCATTTTTCATCACCCACCTATGAGTGAGAATATGCGGTGTTTCATTTTCTGTTCTTGTGTCAGTTTGCTGAGGATGATGTTCTCCAGATTCATCCATGTCCCTACAAACGACACAAACTCATCATTTCTGATTGCTGCATAATATTCCATGGTGTATATGTGCCACATTTTTCCAATCCAGTCTATTATCAATGGGCATTTGGGTTGATTCCAGGTCTTTGCTATTGTAAACAGTGCTGCAATGAACATTCGTGTACATGTGTCCTTATAGTAGAACGATTTATAGTCCTTTGGATATATACCCAGTAATGGGATTGCTGGGTCAAATGGAATTTCTATTTCTAAGGCCTTGAGGAATCGCCACACCGTCTTCCACAATGGTTGAACTAATTTACACTCCCACCAACAGTGTAAAAGTGTTCCTTTTTCTCCACATCCTCTCCAGCATCTGTTGTCTCCAGATTTTTTAATGATCGCCATTCTAACTGGCGTGAGATGGTATCTCAATGTGGTTTTGATTTGCATCTCTCTGATGATCAGTGACGATGAGCATTTTTTCATATGATTGTTGGCCTCATATATGTCTTCTTTTGTAAAGTATCTGTTCATATCCTTTGCCCACTTTTGAATGGGCTTGTTTGTTTTTTTTCCTGTAAATCTGTTTGAGTTCTTTGTAAATTCTGGATATCAGCCCTTTGTCAGATGGGTAAACTGCAAAAATTTTTTCCCATTCTGTTGGTTGCCGATCCACTCTAGTGACTGTTTCTTTTGCTGTGCAGAAGCTGTGGAGTTTCATTAGGTCCCATTTGTCTATTTTGGCTTTTGTTGCCAATGCTTTTGGTGTTTTGTTCATGAAGTCCTTGCCTACTCCTATGTCCTGGATAGTTTTGCCTAGATTTTCTTCTAGGGTTTTTATGGTGCCAGGTCTTATGTTTAAGTCTTTAATCCATCTGGAGTTGATTTTAGTGTAAGGTGTCAGGAAGGGGTCCAGTTTCTGCTTTCTGCACATGGCTAGCCAGTTTTCCCAACACCATTTGTTAAACATGGAATCCTTTCCCCATTGCTTGTTTTTGTCAGGTTTATCAAAGATTGTATAGTTGTATGTATGTTGTGTTGCCTCCGGTGCCTCTGTTTTGTTCCATTGGTCTATATCTCTGATTTGGTACCAGTACCATGCTGTTTTGATTACTGTAGCCTTGTAGTATAGTTTGAAATCCGGTAGTGTGATGCCCCCCGCTGTGTTCTTTTTGCTTAGAATTGACTTGGCTATGCGGGCTCTCTTTTGGTTCCATATGAAGTTCATGGTGGTTTTTTCCAGTTCTGTGAAGAAAGTCAATGGTAGCTTGATGGGGATAGCGTTGATTCTGTAAATTACTTTGGGCAGTATAGCCATTTTCACGATATTAATTCTTCCTAACCATGAACATGGAATGTTTCTCCATCTGTTTGTGTCCTCTCTGATTTCGTTGAGCAGTGGTTTGTAGTTCTCCTTGAAGAGGTCTCTTACGTTCCTTGTGAGTTGTATTCCAAGGTATTTTATTCTTTTTGTAGCAATTGCGAATGGCAGTTCGCTCTTGATTTGGCTTTCTTTAAGTCTGTTATTGGTGTAGACGAATGCTTGTGATTTTTGCACATTGATTTTGTATCCTGAGACTTTGCTGAAGTTGCTTATCAGTTTCAGGAGTTTTTGGGCTGAGGCAATGGGATCTTCTAGGTATACTATCATGTCGTCTGCAAATAGAGACAATTTGGCTTCCACCTTTCCTATTTGAATACCCTTTATTTCTTTTTCTTGCCTGATTGCTCTGGCTAGAACTTCCAGTACTATATTGAATAGGAGTGGTGAAAGAGGGCATCCTTGTCTAGTGCCAGATTTCAAAGGGAATGCTTCCAGTTTTTGCCCATTCAGTATGATATTGGCTGTTGGTTTGTCATAAATAGCTTTTATTACTTTGAGATACGTTCCATCGATACCGAGTTTATTGAGGGTTTTTAGCATAAAGGGCTGTTGAATTTTGTCAAATGCCTTCTCTGCGTCAATTGAGATAATCATGTGGTTTTTGTTTTTGGTTCTGTTTATGTGGTGAATTACATTTATAGACTTGCGTATGTTGAACCAGCCTTGCATCCCCTGGATGAATCCTACTTGATCATGATGAATAAGTTTTTTGATTTGCTGTTGCAATCGGCTTGCCAATATTTTATTGAAGATTTTTGCATCTAAGTTCATCATGGATATTGGCCTGAAGTTTTCTTTTCTCGTTGGGTCTCTGCCGGGTTTTGGTATCAGAATGATGTTGGTCTCATAAAATGATTTGGGAAGGATTCCCTCTTTTTGGATTGTTTGAAATAGTTTTAGAAGAAATGGTGCCAGCTCTTCCTTGTGTGTCTGGTAGAATTCGGCTGTGAACCCATCTGGACCTGGGCTTTTTTTGTGTGGTAGGCTCTTAATTGCTGCCTCAACTTCAGACCTTGTTATTGGTCTATTCATAGTTTCAGCTTCCTCCTGGTTTAGGCTTGGGAGGACACAGGAATCCAGGAATTTGTCCATTTCTTCCAGGTTTACTAGTTTATGCGCATAGAGTTGTTTGTAATATTCTCTGATGATGGTTTGAATTTCTGTGGAATCTGTGCTGATTTCCCCTTTATCATTTTTTATTGCATCTATTTGGTTGTTCTCTCTTTTATTTTTAATCAATCTGGCTAGTGGTCTGTCTATTTTGTTGATCTTTTCAAAAAACCAGCTCTTGGATTTATTGATTTTTTGAAGGGTTTTTCGTGTCTCAATCTCCTTCAGCTCAGTTCTGACCTTAGTTATTTCTTGTCTTCTGCTGGGTTTTGAGTTTTTTTGATCTTGCTCCTCTAGCTCTTTCAATTTTGACGATAGGGTGTCAATTTTGGATCTCTCCATTCTCCTCATATGGGCACTTATTGCTATATACTTTCCTCTAGAGACTGCTTTAAATGTGTCCCAGAGGTTCTGGCACGTTGTGTCTTCGTTCTCATTGGTTTCGAAGAACTTCTTTATTTCTGCCTTCATTTCATTGTTTACCCAGTCAACATTCAAGAGCCAGTTGTTCAGTTTCCATGAAGCTGTGTGGTTCTGGGTCTGTTTCTGAATTCTGAGTTCTAACTTGATTGCACTTTGGTCTGAGAGGCTGTTTGTTATGATTTCAGTTGTTTTGCATTTGTTGAGCAGTGCTTTACTTCCAATTATGTGGTCAATTTTAGAGTAGGTGTGATGTGGTGCTGAGAAGAATGTGTATTCTGTGGATTTGGGGTGGAGAGTTCTGTAAATGTCTATCAGGTTTGCTTGCTCCAGGTCTGAGTTCAAGCCCTGGATATCCTTGTTGATTTTTTGTCTGGTAAATCTGTCTAGTATTGACAGTGGAGTGTTAAAGTCTCCCACTATTATTGTGTGGGAGTCTAAGTCCTTTTGTACGTCCTTAAGAACTTGCCTTATGTATCTGGGTGCTCCTGCATTGGGTCCATATATGTTTAGGATCGTTAGCTCTTCTTGTTGTATCGATCCTTTTACCATTATGTAATGGCCTTCTTTGTCTCTTTTGATCTTTGTTGCTTTAAAGTCTATTTTATCGGAGATGAGAATTGCAACTCCTGCTTTTTTTTGCTTTCCATTTGCTTGGTAAATCTTCCTCCATCCCTTTATTTTGAGCCTTTGTGTATCCTTGCATGTGAGATGGGTTTCCTGGATACAGCACACTGCTGGGTTTTGGCTTTTTATCCAATTTGCCAGTCTGTGTCTTTTGATTGGTGCATTTAGTCCATTTACATTTAGGGTTAATATTGTTATGTGTGAATTTGATACTGCCATTTTGATGCTAAGTGGCTGTTTTGCCTGTTAGTTGTTGTAGATTCTTCATTATGTTGAAGCTCTTTAGCATTCAGTGTGATTTTGGAATGGCTGGTACTGGTTGTTCCTTTCTATGTGTAGTGCCTCTTTTAGGAGCTCTTGTAAAGCAGGCCTGGTGGTGACAAAATCTCTGAGTACTTGCTTGTTCGCAAAGGATTTTATTTTTCCTTCACTTCTGAAGCTCAGTTTGGCTGGATATGAAATTCTGGGTTGAAAGTTCTTTTCTTTAAGAATGTTGAATATTGGCCCCCACTCTCTTCTGGCTTGTAGTGTTTCTGCCGAGAGATCTGCTGTGAGTCTGATGGGCTTCCCTTTGTGGGTGACCTGGCCTTTCTCTCTGGCTGCCCTTAGTATTCTCTCCTTTATTTCAACCCTATTGAATCTGACGATTATGTGCCTTGGGGTTGCTCTTCTTGCGGAATATCTTTGTGGTGTTCTCTGAATTTCCTGCAATTGAGTGTTGGCCTGTCTTGCTAGGTGGGGGAAATTTTCCTGGATGATGTCCTGAAGAGTATTTTCCAGCTTGGATTCATTCTCTTCGTCCCCTTCTGGTACACCTATCAAACTTAGGTTAGGTCTTTTCACATAGTCCCACATTTCTTGGAGACTTTGTTCATTCCTTTTTGCATTTTTTTCTCTAATCTTGGTTTCTCGTTTTATTTCATTGAGTTGGTCTTCGACTTCAGATATTCTTTCTTCTGCTTGGTCCATTCGGCTATTGAAACTTGTGCATGCTTCGCGAAGTTCTCGTATTGTGTTTCTCAGCTCCTTTAATTCATTCATATTCCTCTCTAAGTTATCCATTCTTGTTATCATTTCCTCAAATCTTTTTTCAAATCTTTTCTCAAGGTTCTTAGTTTCTTTGCATTGATTTAATACATGATCTTTTAGCTCACCAAAGTTTCTCATTATCCATCTTCTGAAGTCTAATTCCATCATTTCGTCACAGTCATTCTCCGTCCAGCTTTGTTCCCTTGCTGGTGAGGAGTTTTGGTCCTTTCTAGGAGGCGAGGTGTTCTGGTTTCGGGTGTTTTCCTCCTTTTTGCGCTGGTTTCTTCCCATCTTTGTGGATTTGTCCGCTGGTCGTCTGCGTAGTTGCTGACTTTTCGATTGGGTCTCTGAGTGGACACCCTGAATGTTGATGATGAAGTATTTCTGTTGCTTGGTTTTCCTTCTACCAGTCTAGCCCCTTCGCTGTACGACTGCTGAGGTCCGCTCCAGACTCTGCTTGTCTGGGGTGCACCTCTAGCAGCTGTGGCACAGCAAGGGTTGCTACCAGTTTCTTTTTCTGCTATCTTTGTCCCAGGATGGTGCCTGCCTAATGTCAGTCTTTTGGATATAGAGGGATCAGGGAGCTGCTTGAGGAGACAGTTTGTACTTTATAGGGGTTTAATTGCTGAGCTGTGAGCTGTGTTGTTCCTTCAGGGCTGTTAGGCTGCTATGTTTGATTCTGCTGCAACAGAGCTCATTAAAAAAACCCTTTTTTTTCCTCAAATGCTCTGTGTTGAGGGGTTTGGGCTTTATTTTTGGATGTCCGTTGAGGTTCTGCCCAGCTAGGATGCAGACTAGCCACTGTTTGCCTGCTGAGGCTCCGCCCTGCTGTTGTGAGGCTCACCCTGGCTCCGCTGTTCTGCTGTTCTCCACCACGCCCTGCGGCGGAGTCTCTCTGTTGTAGCGTGTTGCCTCGGCAACGGCTGGCTGCGTCAGCAGTGGGCGTGTATCTCAGTAGGGACGGGTTGCCTCGGCAACGGCTAGCTGCATCAGCAATGGGCGTGTATCTCAGTTGGGGCGGGTTGCCTCGGTAATGGTGGCCGCCCCTCCCCCTCAGAGAGTCTCGGGCCATCTGCACGGGGCTTGTTTGAAATCGCGGTTTTGTTCGTCCCACTGGGCCAATCCTAACGCTCTGTTCCTGCAATCCCCTGGGCTGGCCCACTGTCCAAGTCTAGCTCAGTCACAAGTCCAGCCCTCTCACGTCTCCGGTTGCCGGTTCAACGGGGCACCCGGACAAGTGCGCCCTGTGGGGAGCGCTGGGTAGGGCCGGCCGCCGCCACCCCGGCTGCCAGCTTCGCCAGGCGGAATATCTGCCTGGCGTCCCGCGTCTCCACTTCACTTGGGAATTTCCCCGTTCCGTGGGCAACAAAGATCGGTCTGGAAATGCAGCTCAGACTCACCTCTCCGCAGACACAATGAGAACTCCAATCCCGACAGTCCACATTTAAATCTTGTCTTAATCAGTTTCTAGTTGGGCACTCTCAGTTTCTCTGCAGTTCTGACGTCTGAAAAGTCCAAAGGTATGACAAGGGCTTCTTGCAGGGGTTTTCATTCAAGTTCTCTGTGCTCCCATTTCTTCTTCAATCAGAGGATATTAGAAGTGTGAAACCAAATAGCCATTGTGAAGAGGTTCTTAGTCTCGCTAACTCCTCCGAAGATTGGGGAAAGAGGTCCTGGAGGCGAGGTTACCATTGCAATAAATATCGTGGACCCAAAGAGTTTTGCAGAAAAGTGATTTATTAGAGAGAGAAGAAAGACAGCTCCTACGCTATCATTCCAGGAGACCTCTCTTTGCCTATTTTTAATTAGATTATTTGTCTTTTCATTACAGAGTTGTTAGAGTTGGCTATGCGTTCTAGATAGAAGTATCTTATTATGTGTCTGAATTTGCAAATATTTGATTCCATTCAATCAGTTGTCTTTTCACTTTATTGATGGTGTATTTTGAAGCAGAATTTTTTTGTAGCCCTTTGCATTTCCATATGAAGTTTTGAATCAGCTTTCCAAACTCTTTGCTATCTTAAAAATGTGTTTTTTAATTTATGAATTTGATATACATTTTCATTTATTAAAATTCTCCTTGTTTTTCTTCAACTATGTTTTCCAATTAACAAAGTATACATTTTCAAGGGTATATTTATTTTGTTACACTTATTATTAAATATATTATTCTTTTTGATGCCATTCTTAATGGAACTTTTTCTTAATTTTAAGTTTTGTATTGTAAGCAAATATACATATGGCAATAAGCACATGGAAAAATCATCCCGCCAGGCATGATGGTTCACACTTGTAATCCCAGCACTTTGGAAGGCTGAGGAGGACAGATCATGGGGTCAGGAGATTGACACCATCCTGGTTAACACGCGAAAACCCTGTCTCTACTAAAAATACAAAAGAAAAGAAAATTAACTGTGCATGGTGTTATGCACCTTTAGTCCTAGCTACTTGGGACGCTAAGGCAGGAGAATTGCCTGAACCTGGGAGATGGAGGTTGCAGTGAGCCAAGATCGCACTCCAGCCTGGGCGACAGAGAGAGACTCCCTCTCAAAAATAAGAAAAAAAAGAAAATTTCCTTGTTTTCAGTTAAAACTAGATGGGATATATCCAGAAAACTTCCAAATAACTGAGGGAAAAATGTGTGTGTGTGTTTGTGTGTACACTTTCGGAGAGGGAATAATTTTTAAAATGGAAGATCATATTATCAATAAATTTTTTTTGTAAAAAATTCATTGAGGATTTTTTTATTTTTTCAGCTCCTCTATAAATTTGATACTATATTTAAATGAAAAGTATATATATAAAAAAGGGAAGAAATATGATTAACAAAAACCACAAAAACTTCATTAAAAAGTTAAATATCAGTCTCTCAGTTGAACAATTTCTAAGCTGAACAATTTCATAGTTTTTTAAATATTATCACTGTCTATAATCTACACTCATTTTTTGATTTGTCAATATTGTCTAATAATCATACCGAAGTATATAGCTTCAGACTTGGACACTTCTGAGCACATAACAATAATCTAACACAACTTACTGAAAGAAAAATGAGCAAGTGAATTAATAAAAAGAAAGATGGTAAACATGCTTTTCTCTAAGGATGTTGAGCCCCACATTGATCAACAGCTTGCATCACTTTCAGGACTGAATTAAGAAGGGGTTTGATTCCTCCTCCAAATGACTTCTCAATTATTTTGTTCTAGTCAACAAATCTACCTGAAATGTACTGCCTGCAACAGAATCCACAGAAACCGTCAGAATCCACAGCCGTGTAAGCATGACTTAATTTACCCTTAGGTGATATTAAGGTCATGGTAGAAACAGTAAGACATTCAGCATGCCCAAGAGGTGGGAACATGTTAATTAGCTAAAATTAATTTTAAATTCTATTAATTATGCTGTAAATTTCATGTTTTTAATTGCAAAGGTATTGCTGCTACATGTAAGAGTTGTATTGTTAATATAATAATATGCAGCCCACAACTATTTTTTTAATTATAACAATATTTAGCTCTGTAATTGTGAACTCTAATGGTTAGTTCTTTATGAATATGATTTACATGAGTTTTGTGTTTGCTGTGACCTTTTCCTAAAAGGTCTAAATTTTTAATTATCTTACATCTACCAGTCTTTTGGTGATTTTTTTGTTGTTGTCGTTATTGTCTTGGAAATATTTCTCAGAAAGGTTTTTTTTTTATTATTATTATTTTGTGATGTTGAAAATGACTATGAAGAGCTCTGGGGAGGTTGCGAATTTTATTCCCTCTCTGTAACTTTTTTTTACCTGCCCCAATATTCATGTTTTTTCTTTATCTTTGCAATTTAATATGTTAGTGGAATATATTTTTATTTGATTTGACTTTATTAAATTTTTCCAGATATAGTGAGACATTTCAATCTATACATTCAAGCCTAAACCCTTTATAGTTTTGAATGATTTTCTGTGCTATTCTTTGCTAATTTGTGTATATTAGTTATAATATATTTGACATTTATTGGCTACCCTTTTTTATACCCTTTATTCTTTTATCGCACTTATCTTTTTTCTTTTTTGTCTGCACACTATGAAGTTTTCTCATGCTTTCTCCATCAACTCATTTTCATTTTTCCTTTGGGAAAATTCTATACATTGTTACATGTCACATGCATTTATATTACTTACACTTATAATGTTCACAATAAATTCTCTGCTTTTTAAAATTCTGGTTTTATGGTGGATTTATAGAGGAGAGCACATTACCCTTATCAAAGATTTTGTTATTAGATGTCTTTAAAATAATTTTCTCCTGTTAATTTAATTTTATTCTTTTTCCAAAATTCTTTCTCATATTTTTTTCTACATTCTGATACATCTGTTAAAATATAAAATGTGTTCATAAATATATAGTTTTCTGGTGTCTCTCTTTTAAATTTTCCTACCTGTTATTATTCTATAAATTATCTTTTTGAAAACTTTTTCAAACACCCCTTTATTTTATTTTATTTTTTTTTAAATTTTTTATTTGATTATAGGTTTTGGGGTACATGAGCAGAGCATGTAAGACAGTTGCGTAGGTACACACATGGCAGTGTGCTTTGCTTTTCCTCTCCCCTTCACCCACATTTGGCTTTTCTCCCCCGGCTATCCCTCCCCACCTCCCCCTCCCACTGGCCCTCCCCTTTTCCCCCCAATAGACCCCAGTGTTTAGTACTCCCCTTTCTGTGTCCATGTGTTCTCATTTTTCATCACCCACCTATGAGTGAGAATATGCGGTGTTTCATTTTCTGTTCTTGTGTCAGTTTGCTGAGGATGATGTTCTCCAGATTCATCCATGTCCCTACAAACGACACAAACTCATCATTTCTGATTGCTGCATAATATTCCATGGTGTATATGTGCCACATTTTTCCAATCCAGTCTATTATCAATGGGCATTTGGGTTGATTCCAGGTCTTTGCTATTGTAAACAGTGCTGCAATGAACATTCGTGTACATGTGTCCTTATAGTAGAACGATTTATAGTCTTTTGGATATATACCCAGTAATGGGATTGCTGGGTCAAATGGAATTTCTATTTCTAAGGCCTTGAGGAATCGCCACACTGTCTTCCACAATGGTTGAACTAATTTACACTCCCACCCTGGCACCATAAAAACCCTAGAAGGAAATCTAGGCAAAACTATCCAGGACATAGGAGTAGGCAAGGACTTCATGAACAAAACACCAAAAGCATTGGCAACAAAAGCCAAAATAGACAAATGGGACCTAATGAAACTCCACAGCTTCTGCACGGCAAAAGAAACAGTCACTAGAGTGGATCGGCAACCAACAGAATGGGAAAAAATTTTCGCAGCCTACCCATCTGACAAAGGGCTGATATCCAGAATTTACAAAGAACTCAAGCAGATTTACAGGAAAAAAACAATCAAACACTCCTTTTTATTTAAAAAACATATTTAGCTTTGTGCCCATTTTCTTGTTAATAAACATTTAGATTACATCCAAATATCTTCCACCAGAAACATCACTGTTATAAAAATACAATCAGCTGTGAGGGCTGGCTTATGCCTGTAACCCCAGCAATTTGGGAAACCGAGGCAGGCAGATCACGAAGTCAGAGGTTCGAGACCAGCCTGCCCAACATGGTAAAACCCTGTCTCTACTAAAAATACAAAAATTACATGAGCGTGGTGGCGCAGGCCTGTAATCCAAGCTACTTAGGAGGCTGAGACAGTTGAATCACTTGAACCTGGAGGCAGAATTTGCAGTTAGCTGAGGTCACTGCACTCCAGCCTGGGTGACAGAGCAAGACTTCATCTCAAAAAAAAAAAAAAAAAAAGACATTAAGTTAAATTTAAACATAAAAATAAAAATGTAATCACAAATGCTATGGTTTTGATGTTTTCTCTCAAATCACATGTGGAAATTTGATCCTAAGGTTGGCGGTGGGGTTTATGCGAGGTATTTTTGTCATGGGAAAACATTCCTCATAAATAGATAAACAGCTTCTCTGTTGAGGGGAGTAAGTTTTTCTCTACTAGTTTTCCTGAAAATAGGTTGTCTTAAAAAAAGCCTGGCGCCTCCCCTCTCTCTTGCTTCCTCTCTCCACATGTGGTCTCTGCACATCTGGCTCTGCAGCATTCCATCATGAGTGGAAGCAACTTGAGGCTCTCACCAGATGCAGATGCCAGTGTGATTCAGCTCATACAGTCTGCGGAACTATGAGCCAAAAGAAGCCTTGTCTGTTTATAAATTATTCCATCTCCATTATTTCTTTATGGCAACATAAAACAGACTAAGACAGTGAAATTTTTAAAATTTGTTTGGAATGTAAATCAATAGATGAAATTGCAGTCTTCAAGTATACACATAGTGATTTCACTGAATAAAAGCAGAGTATTTCCCACAAGACAGATGCCTCTTGATTTATGAGGAGGTTATATCCCAACAACCCCATCCTACATTGAAAATATCATGAGTTGAAAATGCATTTAATACCCTAACAGATTGAACATCGTATCTCAGCCTGGCCTATCTTAAATGTGCTAAGAACACTTATAGTAGCCAGGGGTTGGCCAGAGTCTTCTAACACAACGTCTATTTTATAACTTGAGCACAGGACACTGGAGAATGCAGTACTCATGAGAGCAGTATTGCTTGGCTGACTGAGAGCTGAGGCTCACTGTTATATCCAGAATAAGAAACTAGCATCGCTTTGCCTATTACTTGCCGAGAAAAAGAACGAAATTCCAATTTGGAGTATGTTTTTACTGAATGTGTTTCATCTTTACACCATTGTAAAATCAAAAAATTGTAAGTCAAACCATGGCAAATCAGGGAACTGTTTGTATAGTAACCAGTTCAAATGCTCACCAACAATGGAAAATATTAATAACCTCCCAAAATATGATGTTATTCAACATACAAAGTTTTATGACTTGACAGCTTTGAGATACAATCATGGTGTTTCAATATTCATTAATCAACTTGTGAGTAGCAACACAAAACACAGTCACATACAGCATTTAGTTATCTTACTTGCCCTGTCTATTCCTATTTATCACTTGTGCTCATTTCCATAATGTATTTCATTTCTGTTTCTTGTTGATTTGTAGGTCCTTGAACATTCTAGATGTTAATAATTGTTTTAAATGTTAAGACATTATAATCATGTTCTCATTATATTGTGGCGAGATTTTTATTTCATAACAAGTTCTTACGTGCACATGGGTCTAATTCTGAGTTTTTCAGCTGTTCCATCAGTAAATGTGTTTGCTTTGGCCCTAGTCACAATATATATTTTACCATTGCCTTGCCATTATTGTTTAATATTTGATACATTGAATATCACTCTGGGGATATTTGAAGAACATTTCTATTTAGATAGATTTATTCTTCTGCATGCATTATATTATTTTAACATTTAACTCGATGGTATATACATTTATACATGAAATTATAAATAAAATTGCTTTAAATTACCTCTACCTTATCCTACATGTATTTTGGAAGATCTGTGTACAGACTTCTGTAGCATATATATTTATAAAAAGCATGACTGTATCACTGAATATATATTCCTTCAATTTTAATAGATAATGTCTAACAGTTATTCAGAATGTACAATTGACTTTCAATAGCAGTGATTTGGAATTGCATTTGACTTTTGACACAACATATTAATCTTTCAAAAAAAATTTTATTACTTTTAAAAATACAGCCATTTTAGTGGGTGTGCTCAGTTTGAATCTGGATTTTCTCATGACTGTTGAAGCTGGACACCTTTTTATATGTTTCTTGGTCATTTAGGCATCCTCTTGTGATATGCCATTGGAAGCATTTGGTCTAAATTTCCATAGGGCTGTATGCCATTTTTTCTTAATTTCAAAAATTAAAAAATTATGATTATAAGTCATTTGTTATATATATTCAAATATATGTTTTATACATAATATACATATTTTAATTATATATAAACTTTAATAACATTTATATTTGTAATTATATATGTTTATGTGTATGTGTGTGTATATTTTTATAAACATATATATATTTATACATATATGTATTTACTCGAAATTCAAAAGAGGTATTCCTAGGCATCTCCAGCTTTTTATGACTCACTAGTTAGATACATTATCAATGACAGCAACAACAAAACGAGTAAGACCATTTAATGGCCAAGAAAACCTGCAAACTGCACTATCCAGTGATGGATAATCATGAATATATATGATAGTGTTGATATACAAAGTTCCTCATGGAATCATTATTTCACCCAGTAGTACAAATTTACGTTTCAAAGTGCTATGAATTACACACTACACAGAGTTTATATAAAGAACAAGATTAACTTAGGAATAACAAGGCTTAAATCTTGCTTGAAACCCTAAAACCCTTGGAGCACAATAAAAAGTATGGTTTCTTAGTCATTGGTGTGCAAACATATAAATCATGAAGTTTTACACAAATAGTATCACATATATGGAATGGATAGATTTTCTATGATCAGTATAAGTTTTGTATTTGGACCAAACCTCCCTACTAAAACTCATACCTTAATATATTGGTGCACAAAGCATTTTTGAAATAATAAACTTGTATTCACATATTGAATACACAAACTAAATGTTATTTGTGGTCCCCCAAAAAAACAACAAATGAAAAAGTTATTGCACAATGTTTACATTCTTCCATCATTTCCTCCTTTACTTCAGAGAGTTTAAAATATCTAACACCCTTAGTTAGGTCCTTTTGAAGTATGATTATTCTTTAAAATTACACTTCTTAAGGCAGTTAATACTATATTTAAATGTTTTCCTAACATGCGACATTCGAATTGTAATCTTTGCTATTCTTTGTTTAGCACTTCATTATTTGAACCCCAATGGTACTTACTTATTATTTATACATGCCTCTTGCACTTAGATGACCTAACAACACCCTTTCTTTGCTGCTTATCATTGATGTGCTACTTTCAGACATATTCTGGCTTTCATGTTTCTCTTCAACCTGTCTTAAATAATTTGTAATAAACCCTGATGTTTTACCTTTTATGTAGTGTTTCACTCATGACATCTACATTTGGTACAGTTATAATTTAGATATGTTTGATGCTGATATTATTTTGTCATTTAATTCAATATAATTTGCATCTATCGAGGACCTATTACATGACAAGAATTGAGTTAATTTTAATGAAGAAACAAAGTGAAATAAGGCAGTCACTCCTGATAAATATCTATTTATTAACAAATTTAGGTAACTAAATAGTAACCGAGGGCAAAATATATATGGTATGTGTCAAATCCAGGCAAAAATATCATAGGTTAGTGGGCATCTCTGATTTAGACATATTTATATACCATAATAAATAATCTAAAGAGACCCTCACTTCATGGTTCAAAAAAATAAGAGACAATTCAACCTTAGTCTTACTCCCATAAAAATAGATTAATTAGATTATTGTTTGATTTTACTATATTTCTCAACTGCCGCTATACCTTCAAATGGTAACTTTGCAAAAAATATTAATAAAGTTTCTACCTTAAGACTTCTGGAAATACATTCCATCACATCCAGTGTAAAACAACATATTGCTGTTATTTAATAAAGATTTGATAACATTGTGATAACATGAACAGCAAACTGTTAATTGAATTTCCTAGGGAATATAAAATGATCTAAAGTGAAAGAAATTATATTGTACTGTAAAGTGCAGAGGAAAAAATCTGTTTTGTGGAAACACATTGGTGTAAATATCAGAGTGTCATAAAAATAAAAGCAGTGCCTAAGGCATAGAAAATGTAATATATCAATATAAATTGTGTAGTAAGTAATTAAATCTAGATACATGACTAGATACAACATATCATTGAAGATAGGATTAGTGATGGCAACTCTATAAAGATGAAACTTACGCTATTGGATCTCTATTCAATGTGATTCAATTTTCAGTTTTCCTTGTTTGTTTCACTGTGAATAACTAAAAAAGAAACACATTTAGGTGTAATCTGACATCTAAGACTCCAACTGTGCAGATAAGAAGTGTTTTTGTAAGCTACAAAATATTTCACAAATGAAGGGAGTGCTCATTCTATCACATCATTTTAACTACATTTTTATATACATATTTTAAAAACTTTGTAAAAACACAGGTTAAGTTAGCTGTACTCATGATAGCTATTACTTTTATATGAAAATATTGTATTGACTTATAGCAAATTTGTGTGAATTTAGCTCAGCAGTGTAGCACATAACCTAATATTTCTTGGAAAACATACAAATGCTCTCTCACACACATATTAATACATGAAATGAATTTGGGATTAATTTAATAATTTGAAGACAAGTGAAAATGACTCTACGGCTTGAGAAGTAAAGTCTGAGTTAACAATGGGTATGTAGAGCAAGGAGCAATGACAAATGTAGTTAAAAATGAGGAGTATCTGGCTCCCATAAGAGCAATTTTAAGCAAAATATATAATTCATCAGTTACAGCATTGAAAATTTATTATTGACTTTCATCAGATGAGAGAAAGAAGAGAATTCTTTATTTTCCCCCAACTTTTCATTCAACAAAACATGTGTTCCTCAAAGAAAAATGTTTAAAGGCTAAGGAACAAATTCAACTAGTGAAATACGGTTTGTGAGGGATAAAAATCCTATCACGATAGAAAGAATAAAACGAAGGAAGAGACACAGGAAACCAGTGCATTTAACTATTGTGAAGATCAAAAGCTCTGCTTCTAGATATAGACTTATTAAAATTTCCATGGCTGCAACAGACAAGGAAAACTCAACCATGAAAACACAAAACAACAGAGATTCAAGAAATGGTCTCCAGAAGAATGTCAAAAATTACCTTGTCTATTGGTTTACTTCAAGGAACATAAGGTACTATTGTAAACAACTTGCAAATGGTAAAGATAAAATTGTGATGGACAAATTACAAATGTCTCTAAAAGTAAGATACTCAACAAAATGGTAATATTGTTCCACTTAGTAGCAAAAAATGATTTGCTCACTTTATTTATTTTCTAATTTAATCTAGTTAGCGCAATGTTCTGCATCTATTTTGATCCAAGAAGGTTGCATTTCCTGTATTTTCAGAAGAATCAAAATGACCCCGGTTAAAAGTTTGAGACACTATATTGTCTAATGAAATGTTAATTACTATTGAGATTTAACAAGTGATGTTTAGGAATAAATGCTGTGGCTAGAAAACTTTACATGGGTGACATTTGAAAAACCATGCAATTTGCCTATTAACAGGTATTCTGTGACCACTCACTCCTCTATTATTTACTAATAAGATCTTAAGATGTTTTTACATTATGTTAAAATGTTACTTTACACTTTGGAACAAAAAAAAAACCTCATAAACCAAATCAGAATATGGGTTCAATAAGAAATGCTATCATCAACGAATCTTTATTACGATGGTAATTTTTGTAATTATGAACGATGAATGTTAATTAGCGGGTGATATCTCCTCCTTTTTTCTCTGTTCCTGTTGCCAAATTAGAAACACAGTTAACAAATGTATATTTTATTTAGTCACCATGCAAACCAAGAAAAACTTGATATAAACACTACGCCAGGTTCATTCCCAGGAGCAACCCCTACTTTTTTTAGAAGGCTTGAAACTGACACACAATCTGCTTATACCCCATAATGGGCTGCTCTAAATTAGATGACTTAGTCAGACTTTGTTAGATAAATCTATCTTCTTTTCTACAAAACAATATTCCACTGCACTTTCTAGGCCTGTATTTCATTTTCTTTTTCTTTCTTTTTTTTTCTCCTCTTCGGTTCCAGTGAAAGATCTTCGATTTTTAGCTGTTGTGTTACAGAGCAGAATAAATATTATTTCCTCAACTTCCTTGCAGGAGGATGGGGACATGCATCAAAATTATGTCCAATGAATTGCATGTGTGAAACAAAATAAGTGGCTTCCAGCTTCCTTCTTTTATTTATTTATTTATTAAGACAGGGTCTCACTCTTGTTGCCCAGAGTGGAGTGCAGTTGCAGTCTTGGCTCACAGCAACCTCTGCCTCCCAGTTCAAGGGGTTCTCCTGCCTCAGCCTCCCAAGTAGCTGGGATTACAGGCATGAACCACCATGTCCTCCTAATTTTGTATCTTTAGTAGAGACAGTGTTTCTCCATGTTCGTCAGGCTGGTCTCAAACTCCCAACCTCAGACGATCCACCTGTGTCGGCCTCCCAAAGTGCTAATGTTAGATGCCTGTGCCACTGTACCCAGCCTATTTCATTTTCTTACCAGGAAAATTTTAAATCTTGAAAAATTTATTTGTTATTATATTAAAAAAAGAAAAAAGGGCCCCATCAGCCTTTTTCTTTATTTTTTTTTTAATGAAGAAAAGTTCTGTTTTCTTCATGAATCCCGCTATAAAGCAGTGGTCCCAACTTAGAATTTCTGGGATTTAGGAAGTAGAATGAATTAGATTAAGGGAAAATGCTATCAGCATCAGCACTTTGAAATTATGTATACAATTTATTGAAAAAAGCTTGAGTACACCATAAAGTCATCGTGTGTGTCTATCAGTAAGTTAAACACTACCATGATGTAATATAAATACAGCACATCAATTTGCAATTGCCTTTGGCATTTGCAAATTACTTTCCCAAATATTGCCTTATTTGTAATTATAAAAATACAGTTATGAATATTATTTACATTTAAATTCTGATAAAAATATATTGTAGATTACTTGTTAAAGATTGTAAGGTAATAATTAGCAGAGTGGAACTCAGATACAAAGTCTGACTTTTAGCGATCTTTTTATTTATGACACTTGCTGCTAAATAACTGCAAAAATAAAATGTTTTGTTTTGTTTTATTTTGTTTTGTTTGATTGTTAAAGATTCCTTGTTGTTTCTCCTCATCTCCTCTCTTCTTCTATTCCAGTGAAAGACCTCTAATTTTTTGCTGCTGAGTTACAGAGCAGAATAAATATTATGTCCTAAACTTCCCGGCAGGAGGGTGAGGACATTCATCAAAATTATGTCCAATGAGTTGCATATGTGAAACAAAATAAGTGAAACTTTGCTAACATCCATTTTTAAAAATTTTTGTTTTTAGTTTTGTGGCACATGTGCAGGATGTGCAGGTTTGTTGCATAGGTAAATGTGTGCCATGGCAGTTTGCTGCACCTATCAACTCATCACCGGATATTAAGCCTGGCATGCATTAACTGTTTTTCCTAATGTTCTCCCTCCCCATACCCCACTCCCCTACAGGCCCCAGTGTGCGTTGTTCCCCTCCCTGTGTCCATGTGTTCTTATTGTTCATCTCCAATTTATAAGTCAGAACATTCAGTGTTTGGTTTTCTGTTCTTGGGTTAGTTTGCTGAGGATAATGGCTTCTAGTTTGCTTCCTTCCTTCCTTCCTTCCTTCCTTCCTTCCTTCCTTCCTTCCTTCCTTCCTTCCTTCCTTCGTTTATTTAGACAGGGCCTCACTCTGTCACCCAGGCTTGAGCGCAGAGGCATGATCAGGGTTCATTGCATCATCCGTCTCTCAGGTTCAAGTGATTCTTCTGCCTCAGCCTCCAGAGTAGCTGGGACTACAGGGATGTGTCTCCACACCCAGCTACCTCTTGTATTTTTAGTAGACACGGGATTTCACCGAGTTGCCCAGGCTGATTTTAAATTTGAATCTAATGCCACTGCTGAAGTGACAGGAGGCAGAGCTCAAGCAGTAATGCAAGCAGTGTGGAGCCTTAAATATAGAGGAAGCTTCACTGGCTTGCCCTTCACTCACCTCCTGCTTGTGTGAGCTGGTTCCTAACAGACCAGGGACTAGTACCAGTCCGTGGCCCTGGGGATGGGGACCCCTGCTATGAAGGATAATGTCTTAATAGATTGTTGGCAATATTGTGAAAAAAAATTTTCCTAAGAAAAGTTTAATATGACAATTTCAGAAGCAAAATAAAGTTGCCATTTTTCTGTACTTTTTAATAATTAATAAAAATTGTTAAATTATTATACCATCAGCTATAGTAGAATTATACTACAAATATTATAGTTTTGGCTATACAAAGACTTTCAGCTAAAAATGTTACATAATTTATCTAATTTACATTCATTTCCTTTATTGTCTGATTCTAAAATGGTACTATCAGATGTCTTATTTTGAAAGCAAAATAATGTCATAGTCTGAAGGTAAATATGAGGCCAAAACTCTTACAGATATAAATAAAGTTAATTAGAGGTAAAATAAAGAATAGTAAAAACCAATTACACCTTTACCACCTTTCACCTCAAAATAAAAATTATAGTGCCTTTTAAGTTACTTTATTCTGCCTATGCATTATTTTTTTAAAAAGTTCATGTAGTATGGAATTATTTTAATGGATATAGTGCTTCAGACATTTTGGAGGGTTAGTAAGCTATTTTGCCGTATTTTATCAGGAAAATATTTTATTGGAGATTATTTTTAATCTCATACCTGCCCCTCTATCATTCTTTACTATCATCTTAGGATGGTTCAAAATACAAGTAAAATCATCATGATCTTTATAAATCATCTTTCAATCTCTTAACTTATTCTTTATTCTTTCTCAAGTTTTAAAATATTGACATTAAAAATATTTGAGATTATGAGCCAATGTTCAAAATGTGAGCAGGTATAAAATACAGAAAACATACCACCCAAAATAAATAATATAAAAAAGATAAAATAAAAGCCTTGAAGAGATGGGGAAGTGAACCTCCTAAGACTCCATAAAGGAAATATTTCTCATCAAAATTTTATCTTTAAAAACTTTCTTCTTAGTATGTAGCATCCTAATATTTTACTCCGTAAACTCTGGCTTATGCGTGTAGATTTTCCCTACTTTTGAAATGTCTGTTTCTTTATAGAGTTACCTTCTAAAATATGTTTTCTATGTTGTCATCCCTCATAAAACTGTAAAGCTTTAGATCCTCTTTTTCTTTTTCCAACTTGGGCCTTCAATTGCTTCAGTGATGAGATTAAATAATTATTATTAATTATATAGCAAATAAAAATTGATGAAAACAATATGAATTTCTCACAAATACATTTAAGCAAAATTGTTTTAGTTTTGTATTTGTCTACTGTTTCCCTTAGTTATATAATCTGAATTTTCAATCTAACTCTCTTGAAAACAACTAAACATCATTTATAATACCCTACCAAAAACATACTTGGAGCCTGGTGTGGTGGCTCACACCTGTAATCCCAGCACTTTGGGAGGCTGAGGCGGGTGAATCACTTGACTCCAGGAGTTCACGACCAGCCTAGGCATCATGGCGGAATCATGTCTCTATAAAAAAATGAAACAAAACCAAAATCACAACAAAAATACCCTAACTGGGTTTGGTGGTGTGTGCCAGTAGTTTCAGCTACTACAGAGGCTGGGGTAGGAGGATCTCCTGAGTCCATGCAGTGAGCCATGGCCTTGCAGCTGCATTACAGCCTGAGTGACAGAGTGAGACCAGGGAGCGTCAACGAAAAAAGCTAAACTAAATCAAATACTTGGATTTCTACAAGTGTCACACATTTAACACACAATATATATTTTTTTAAACTACGCCCTCTCTTTTTTTTAAAAAAAAATCTTTCCTTTTATTTATATTTATCTTAGTAAATACCATTCTTATATTTACATCCTTGCAGGACATAAACCCTGAATTCTGTTCCAAAATAGTCATTATTTTTCCCACATTTAAAAATATTCAGATTTTTTTAAATGTACTTTACAAGTTGTCCCTCTCCCAATAATACTATGTAAGCTCATTGAAGGTTCTTGAGTTTTGAAAGTGACAGATTTCTTTTAGATTATTATGTTTCACTCCTCATTTTATAGATGCAAAGCTGAAGGGTGTCAGTAGCAACACCTAGAGTTAGGGCTATTGATCTATCCTCTACTGCACTTTGCGATTTGCCAAAAACTGTATTGTTTTATTGCTGCCACACTTAGATATACCTCCACACTGTTTGCTCCTACTGTTTTCCCCTCTTCCAAGGAACAAAAGCTCTGCTGATGTCACACATTTTCTTGAAGTTTTTTCACTAAAATCATTTTCTGCAATTGAACCCCTACCGTGATTCCATTACGATGTCAACACATTAAAAAATGACCTGATAAAATAAAACAAGGAGATTTTTAGTAAGGCATATCCTGTCATTGGGGACAAAACTAGTATGCATCTGTGAGACTCTGCTCTTCGATATCCTTAATTAAATTGTTTTCTTTTAAATAATGTATTTGCTTACAAATATTAGCACTTGTTCTTACTTAAAGCCAATACTTTAAAAATTTGTCTCTGTCTCATTCATTTCCACTGGAGATACAATTCTGTAAAATTTTTAAATGACTTTACTAATCGTGGTAAATCTTACTGCTGTTTTCAATTTTTCACTTCTCTTTACCAAGTAACCTTACAATGCATGAAAGTGTGTAGAGATTATTCCCTGCCCTGTTGATGTCGAGTCAATAACTTAAGAAGTGTTAACACCCTTTTTGTTCGGCAGTAAAATAATCCCACAGGAAGAGAACATATCCCAAGCTACTGCTGGTCAAAGAAGGTGGAAATAAATAAAGTAAGCAAATCTGTCATGTAAATTCCAGACCAGTTACCCTGCTGTCTGAGGTGGAGCCAGAGTTTGTTTGCTACACAGCCAGAGCTCACTAATAGATTGACATTGATGGCATACTCCCTATATGAACATTACTAAAAATGGAAGTACACATATGATTAAGAAATTATACTTTGTAATCTTTTTCTTTTCTTTCAAATGAAGTTGAATACTTTTTACATGTAAAATTAGGAATATACAGAGTTCACTATGTAAATGCTTTGGGATTTGGGAAGTGTGGTTTAGGTATAGATCTTCTCTTTTAATGAGACTGTGTAGTACATGGAAGTGGACTGAGGAAATCTTTATAATAAATTAGTTTAAAAAGAGTCATTTCAGTTCTCCCTAGTCCACTGATTATTGTTCATTTTAATCAATTAATCTTCAACTTCAGACTTCAACTTCAACTTCTTCTTTTTTAAAGAAAATAAAGAAAAAACTATATGTAGGAAGGAAGGTTCTTTTCCTCAATCTCCTCTCACTGGATGAATGGTGTCTGTACAATTTTTTTGACCAGACAAAACAATTTGATTACACAAAACACCATCTTTGAGTTACAGATATTTTCAGTTCCTTGAATTTCTCTGAGGTGGTTAGATATAGGGGACATAGATGAGTCTCAAACAATAATCCCAAATGTATTATTTGATTAGGGCATGTTATGCTCATATCAAACCTCTTAAGTTTCTTCTCAGTTATCTTATCAGTGAAATTTCTTTCTGAATAAGCTAGAAATAGAGTAAAGAATATTAAGTAATAATATAACTCAAAGAGACAAAATTGATACTATAAATATTTGAATATTATTGACTAGTATAATTTTGTGTGTTATTGGGTGTGTTTTAAAGCAAAAGGACCTGGTCTTTGATCAATGTTTGGTGTTTCTTATGATTCTCCTTTCATGATAGAAGAGTTATGCTTGTCCTTGTATGAGTATAGTAGCCTAGAGAGGAAAATTCTCTGCAACTACACCAAACAACAGCTGTCCAATTCCTTATGCATAAGAAGTTCATATTATGATAAACACATCTTTTTAAAAACTTCTGAAGATCTTGAGTTTACCCATATCATTGTATAAGGAAGATTTATCTGTAAAGGAAAATAAAATGTCGGGACCCCAAATTCAAATTCACTATACCAAAGGGAAAAGTTAAGCTGGAAGCTGAGTCATGGAAGAAACCGCCTTTCCTTTGGTTCCTAAGCAGATGGCTACATCCAGATAGAAGGCCAGATGTCTCCAAAGCAGCTACTCTATGTTTACTTTATGTTATGTAAAATTCCAATTTACTGAGCACAATACAAAGACGTGATTCCTCTATACCCTCCTTTCACATGTAAAATGTAGATTCAGTGAATGCTGATCAAACACTCAAAAGGATGCAAGGGCTTGGCCCTTTTATCAACTCTTGCCTTTTTATTTCTTTCTCTTTCCCTTACTGCTCACTTTCCCCTTTAATATTGGAATCCCCAAATCTTCTTTGGCAAAGCAAAAATCACAGATGTTCTTGTGGTTTTGTGTTCCTTCGTCTGTGGTATGTCTTCAGTCTTGGCAAAATAAACCTCTAAATTGGTGGAGACCTGTCCCAGATGCTTTTTGGTTTACAAATTCTATCATTCATAGTAACTTCAAAGTAGTTTCATTTGCTGCTATTTTATCTCAATTTCCATTAGTCTCATATGTTTCATATCATTCTTTAATTAGTGTTCACCTACACGTGTTAATCTTCACATGTTGGCTTAGCTGAGCAGCTTCCATGTATATTCAGAGCATTTCAGAGTAAACCAGAATTCAAAGTGAACCCAAACTCAAAGTGAACAAAACCTTTCATCAACAGAACCTAGGATAACAATTAAAACTTTTATTTTTTCTAAAAGACTTTCACCAAATTCAGAAAGATCAAGACACTTAAAAAAACAAAGCACAGGATCTAATGAACTATAAAACAGTCCGTGTAGCTGTTTATAAAGAATAGAGTATAATACACATTATCAAATAGTCCCAATTAGGATAATGCTGTCAGGATATTTGTCTACAAATATTAAGAAAACATAGTGCTAACAAAGACACAGCCTAAGAAAGTTAAATGATAGGCCATAGCCAGGAACCAACTGTTTAGGTTTTTATTTCCCCTGTAGTCTGATCTCATTTTAGCAAAACTGTTCAGGTACAAACTGGAAATAAAAAACGTTATACCTCAATATAAGAGTAAATAAAATCCACTCAGCTTTTTTTTAGCCTCTACATTTTCTCATTCTAGAAGATTCTTTCATTTATTTTCTAATTATAGTTTTCAAAGATCCAGGATTAAACTCTTTTACCCTTCAATATTAGTTTTTTAGTCAAGACTCTGTCTCATTTCACTTATTTATTTATTTGTTTTTGAGATGGAGTTTCGCTTTTGTTACCCAGGCTGGAGTGCAATGGTGTGATCTCAGCTCACCGCAACCTCCGCTTCCTGGATTCTCCTGCCTCAGCCTCTCGAGTAGCTGGGATCATTTCACTTATTTTAAATTAAATCACTTATAATAGAAATATTGTGAAAATAATGATAATAATAACATATGATAATAATGATCATCAAAATTTAAAAATGGTCATCACATCACTGCTTTCAATACTACTATATCACAAATTGCTTCCAAAATTGATATTTACTTTTTCTTATTTTTTCTAAAAAACTCTAGAAAACAGTATTCTTTGTTATCAAAACTTCCTTTCTTCCCACTCAGTTTGACCCTCTATAAAACAGTTTTCAACCTCTGGGTTGTACTGAAAGATCTTGAACTGCTTTACTCTGTTCTTACCTTCCTCTCCAAATTTACTTTTGTTGTTGACATAATCAATCACACACTCCTATAATGCCTTCTGTTGCTCTAACATCTCTTCATTCTTTCTCATCTCCTGTTGAACTTGAGAATGCCTTAGAGACAAAGACGAAAAATAAAACAGCAACAACTTTTTATGATAAAGATGATAGAACAACTTACATCTTACTTCCATAAAAACCAGTATTGACTAAAAATAACAAGAATAATGCATAAGTATTTGCACAGAAATGCATTATTTACAGTGAGGTAACATTAGCATCATTTTTCTAACCAGTATTACTTAGATTAAACTAAGAAATTTATATATTTAAGAAAATTACACATATCTTTTTGTTTTCTCCTTCTTGACTTTACATTTTTAATTGCAAACATACTTTATATACATTAATTAGAATTTAATCCATAAGCAAAAATTATTTAATAACCAAGTTATTTGAGATTTTAAGGCACCTAATAATAATATGTTTATTATGTAAATAAATATATGGAAAATAAAAACTAATCCGTCGTCATTTTTAGACAGAACTAGAGCAAATTTTACTATAATGTTTAATATTGAATATTTATACTTCATCTCTCAAAAATAAGCTAAGTAATGTATTTACACATGCAATTAAAAATATTTGCTGTAATAAATACCACATTTCATTTCAAATGAAACCAAATGACTCATAGTCTTACCCTACGTAGGGATCTGCTTAAACATTAGTATCAACATTTATTTGCATTGTATCATTTAACTCACCAATAAAAACAATGGATTGCACTATGCCACACAAAGATTCATAAGTTTAAAAGATAAAAGACAAACATGATGGCTCATGCCTGTAATACCAGCACTTTGAAAGGCTGAGTAGGGAGGATCACTTGAAGCCAAGTATTTGAGATCAGCCTGAGCAACAGAATGAGACCTCATTTCTACAAAAAATAAAGAATTTGCTGGGTGTGGTGGTGCATCCCCATAATCCTTGCTACTCTGAAGGCTGAGGCAGGAAGATTTCTTGAACCCAGGAGGTTGAAGCAACAGTGATCCTGCCTCTGTACTCCAGCCTGAAGGGCAGAGTGGTACTATGTCTCAAAAACAAAAACAACAAGCAAAAAAGAAGGTAACATAGACGAAAGCCCTTAACAGAACCTGATCAAAGAATATATACAGATAGCAAATAAACATATAAAAATGTTCTACATTATACATCATGAGGGAAATGTATATTAAAACAACAAGATACTACCATACATCTATTAGAATAGCCGAAATCCCAAACACTGAAAACACCACAGACTGGAGAGGATATGAAGCAACAAAAATGATCATTCACTGTGGATAAGAAAACATCATGATCCAGCCACTTTAGAAGCCAGTTTGATGGTTTCCTAAAATCCAAAAAATACTCTTAATATAGGATCCAGTAATCACACCTCTTGGCATTTACCCAAAGGAGTTGAAAATGAATGTTCACACACCCACAAAACCCAGCACACAAATTTTATAGCAGTTTTACTCAATAATTTTCAAAATGTGGAAATAACAAAGGTGTCCTTAAGTAGATAAATAGATAAACTGTGGTATTGCCAATGAAATATTATTCAGCACTAACAAGAAATAAGCTTTCATGCTATGAAATGACATGTAAAAACATTAAATGCGTATTACTAAGTGAAAGAAGTCAAACTGAGCAGGGTATTTACTATATGATTTAAACTATGGAATGTTCTAGAAAAAATGAAGCTAGGAAGACAGTAAAAAGATCAATGTTGGCCAGCAGTTAAGAGGAAGGGAGGGATGAATAAAAGAAGCACAGAGAATTTATAGAGCAGTTAAAATACTCTCTATGATATTATATAGTGAATACATATTATTGTATATTTTTTCAAATCTATAGAACATTCAACAACAAGAATGAGCCCTGATTTAAATTAAGGGTTTGTGGCAATAATGTCAGTGTAGGTTAATTGATGTAACACATAAACAACTTTGGTGTGGGGATGTTGATAACTGGGGGGCTCATGCATGTATGGGGCAGGAGTAATTGGTTAATTTCTACCTCATCTTTTCAGTTTTCCTCAGAACTTGAAACTGTTCTAAAAAATAAAGTCTATCACAAAGAAAAAAGGCAAAAAAAAGAAAAAATATACACTGCAGTGCTTACCCCCAGTACCTCAGAATGTGACTTTATTTGATAATAGTGTTATGGCAGATATATGTAATTAGCAAATTTATGATGTAATGGGGTCTGACCTACAGACCCAGGCTTGCACAATTGATAAATAATACACTGACACAGATATCTTGCGTGTGAATTGACTAAGGTTCCAGGCCACTCACAGATACCTAGAAGATCCAGTAAAGGGTTAGCAGCTGTTGCCCCAATCAGCCAGCGAAATTCACATTTATATAGTGCAGATTAAATGGCAAAGGTCTTGAGTAAACACCACTAGAGGGTAATTGACATTGCCAATCTCCCGAGTAGAGAGCAACCATGTACTTGTGGAATAATCAAAGTTTGGTCTTAAGACTACATGAGAAAACAAGCTATTTAGATAAACTCCTGTATGTTCTCATGTATCTACACCCTAAGCTTTGCAGCACTGTTTACAATTGCAAAGACCTGGAATCAACCCAAATGCCCATTGATGATAGGCTGGATTGGGAAAATGTGGCATATATACACCATGGAATATTATGCAGCAATCAGAAATGATGAGTTCGTGTCATTTGTAGGGACATGGATGAATCTGGAGAACATCATTCTCAGCAAACTGACACAAGAACAGAAAATGAAACACCACATATTCTCACTCATAGGCAGGTGATGAAAAATGAGAACACATGGACACAGAGAGGGGAGTACTAAACACTGGGGTCTATTGGGGGGAAAAGGGGAGGGCCAGTGGGAGGGGGAGGTGGGGAGGGATAGCCTGGGGAGAAATGCCAAATGTGGGTGAAGGGGGAGAAAGGAAGCAAAACACACTGCCATGTGTGTACCTACGCAACTGTCTTGCATGTTCTCCTCATGTACCCCAAAACCTAAAATGCAATAAAAAATTAAAAAAAAAAAAAAAAGAATTCCACTGCCATCACCCAAAGCTTTTCCTGAAGCTATGCTAAACCCCTGGCCTTTCAAATAGGTTTCCAACTATTTCCTATAACTATCTTTATAATTTTTCCTCTAAAATTTTTCCCACCACGCTGACTGAACTCCCACAATAATGAGACTGAAATTGGGTATGTCCCTAATCCAATATGTCTAGTAGATATCTGGACACAGACATGCACACATGGAGAAGCTCATGTGAAGTTGAAAGCAGAGGGAGGCATGATGCAGAGGACTAGGAATGCCAAAGTTTGCTGGCAAAGCTCTGGAAACTGAGAAAGAAACATGAAACAGGTTCTCCCTCATGGCCCACAGAAGGAATCAACCCTGCTGACACCTTGATCTCAAACTTTTAACCCTTATTGTGAGAGACAATAAGTTTCTATTGTCTAAGGTGATCAAGAAAGCCTTCATTTTCTGCTCAGCTTGATGAAACTTTAGACAGTGTTCTTCCTGACTATAGACTCATTAGCTCCTTTTTTCCTGAGAGTATTCACTTAAAAAACATGCAATTTAAAATTTTTTCTCTGTTCTCTTGAGATAAAAATCTTATTCCATTTCTTTGCCTGTTTTACTGCAGACGAATTCTTTTTCAAGGACTTAGGAGCCACCCTTTGAAATGTAAACATCAAGAGAGAACCTCAATCTCCCCTCATTATCTCTGTTGCAGAGTAGAAGTCTGTTTTATGCAGCAATTATGAAACACAGAAGACCTAATCATCTTGATCAACCTGCCCTCTGTCCTCCAATACCTCTTCATTAGCTCACCCTAGTGCCTAGAAAGTCTCTCATCTTTTGCTTTTTCAGCAAAGCTGAGCTACTTCTCTCTTTCCTGTTAGAGTAGTCCTGAATGAAGTCTTCCTTCCCTGTTCAACTTGTCCAGTTCAATTTTTCTTTGACAAAGCCTCTAGTTCATTGAACTTTGTTACAACAGCCCTAGCAAAGTGATACTCCACATATTGTGTATAGAATGTTTGGTAAATTAATAATACTCAAATGCTAGATTTAGAAAGAGGGGGCATTAGAGGAGCGAGAGTTCGATATGTAGAATTGCATAGCTAGTTACAATTAGCTATATATACTTCATAGAAGTCTAAGAGAGTTTGGCCGCTATCAAATAGCATCAAAAGAGCTTTAGCTAAGTGCATCTTGAGACATAAGTGATATAAGGTATGTAAAGTATTGAGGGCAATGTTAACATTCATTTATAAGCTCAAATGTTAGTACATATATTTGTATGTATATATGTATAGGCACATGTGTATACAGTAGCTTATATATACATATGTATTGAGTCATATTTAGCGGCTATTATTAAATATAGATATTCTGAAGTTTTTTATAGATAGGACTATCATTAATATCAAATTTTGTAAAAGCACTGCTGAATGATCTTATTTTTTAAATTTTCATTGTCTTTATATGTAAATGTTAAAGGCATCACCCGCTTATAACTCTTCAGAGAATCCCTCTCATGGAGAGAAATAAGACAATGCATACAAGTTTTTTCTTAGATATTTCTGTAGCATCAAATCACAACTCCCCACCATTCTCTTATTATATGCAAGTATCTGTTATTTCCTGTTATACAACGTATTTTTCAGGCCAGCCTTTACTCAGGCTAACCTCTTGTTAGGAAAGCCTTTATTTCTGTTCTTCACCAGCCATACAGATGCTCATTTCTTCCGGAGTGAACTTTGGTACTGTCTCCTCTATGAAACTCCCCCTGAATGAGGAGTTGGGAGAATTACTGCTGTGCTGTGGGGTGCTCTTTGTGCCTTCTTCTACTTCAACACTTTTCATGTTATATACAAACAATCAGTTTTTATGCCTAGGTTTCCTCAGAAGATTTTAAAGTCCTTGAGGGCATACTAGTGCTGGTTTTTATAAATGTTCAGTAAATGTCTGTGAAAACAAACAGAACTGTCAATTCTGCTTTTTCCTAGGTAACATGTGGGTAAATAAACATTTTGTATTTGCTTACAACGACACAAATTATTGTTATCAATATTATATCCAAATCAATGTAACCCATGGATTTAACTCAAGTGATTTACAGACTTTTGATTTAAACATCAGTAACCAAAGCAGCGTTCCTGTAAGAAAAAGTGGCCATTTTCTTGCTAAAACCTTCTCACTTTTTATGAGTGCTTAAACATTTCACTTTATTTTCCAAAAGTTCTACTTACCCACCCCCGCCTAGACTGCCAGACTCTCAGAGTGGTTGCATCTGCCACTCATGTGTTTACACAGTAAAAATAACTCATTCTTTGTGAGAAAATAAAAAGGATGAAGAAAAAATACAAAATACTGCGTATCACCCCATTCAAGTCTTAAACATTTGACATGGTGTCACAGTCGTAATCTGATATACCAGTTGTCAGATGCTATCTTCAGCCCTGCTCATCTTTCTAACCTCTAATTCTGTGCAGTAGGACCGTGTCATAATTCATTAATTAGCGTAATGTGCTAATTAAATTACTGAGGATGGGATTTTCTTCTGGATCAACATTTCTGAGTAAACCAATGTTCCCAAATATATCCCCTGACTCTGTAACCGATCCACCAACCACTACATCAGGATAACTGGAACCACTTCTTAACATGTCTTTGCCTTCTCATTTCCACTTCTACGATCCATTCTCCACACTTCAGTTAGTGTGAAATTTTACCACACAAATCAGATTATGTTATTTTCTTTCTTAGAAAACCTCCAATGGCATTCCAGTGCCTTAAAAGAAAATCTAAACTTCTTCCCATCACCTTGTAGGCAGTACAGTACCCCTGCCTTACCTCCTCCCCACTCTCCCACCACTCCCTCTCACACACTCACTACAGTCCACAGGCTTCACTCTGATCCTCAAGCACATCGTGTTTTTTATTTTATTTTATTTTTTGTGGTCTTTGAAGGTGCTGATGTCTCTACTCCCAAGAAAATTCTGATTGTAAATTTCTTTGTGAGAATTTCCTCCTCGTTTTTCAAATTTCTGCTCCCAATGACATTTCTTGACCCCTAGTCTAAAGGATGTTGGTGGTGATGTTTTACCCTGTGACAGTGTTTACACTGTTTTCCTATCTAATATTAGAACATTTACTTTTCCATAAGGCCATTCATCTTTCTCCTCACCTCTCGAATGTAAGTTGCACATGTCAGGGGATGTGCTTGTCAACTTTATACCTGTGACTCAACCAGTAACAGAAAAATGGGTTGAATAAATGAGTAAGAGCAACATGGGCTTTAAACATTTGTTGAATAACTAATGCCTTTTGTGGAACTATTGGGAAATTCATGTTAGCTTGTTACACTATTATATACTACTTAGGCCAATGACTGGTTTATAATAGTGTAAAGATAATGTGTTTTCATTGTGTTATATTATTATAATAATTATACATTGTTATAGTAATATATAATAATTATGCATATTATTATATAATATACAACAAGCTAGAATTTATTGGGCTGTAAGTATAGTATGCAGTGTTGTAAGTTATAATTATAATTTTGAACACTTAAAATATGATACAGATACTGTTTTATCCTCCTTTTATGTAGGAAGACATTTAGGCACAAAGAGGTTAAATAACTTGCCCAGGTGGCATGTCATGTATGTGACTAAATGGGGATTCTTACACAATCACCATTACTACTAGGAAGCATGAAACTGTGTAACCTCAGGTTAAGACTACTGTCAACTGAGCAATCTTTTTACTTCAGTAACAAAAGTGAAGTTCAATTTGTTGGTTAAAATCCAGGATAATTTTATAGCTATTCTTAATAATAAAGCATATTTTTCCTTATTTAACTTTCCATGTATTTATCTTACATTTCTATGAGATATGTATATGCATAAATGGTATGTACATTTCATTTTCAAGTACAAGAATGTGTTTTTATTTGAGATGGCACAGCTGAAGTTACTACATTTAGAATAATAGCGTTATATACAAATGTAAATCATATTCATTTAAATGAGTATGTACTTACCGCTTATGCGTACTCAAAGACAAACTGGGGACAAAAAGAAAGCAATATAGAATAATTCCAATTATAGGAAACATTTCAATACAAGTGAGTGAAAAAAGATGATTATATATCTTCAGTAGATAATGCGAAATGGCAATAGTTGCTACACTGTTCTAAAGTGGGAAAGAACAGAATTGGCTCAAGGTCTGAGTGTTAAAGGGTAATAATATGAGATGGCATCAAAGGTTGATAGAATTTTGACAGGCAGAAATTAACAGGGAGCAGTTTGGGTTTTAACACTGTAATTCTTTCTAGGAATAGCAGATTAACTTGAGGAAGGGCTAGGGTCCCATGAAGCTAAGGCACCCATGGTTAATCATCTAACCTGGGAAGTAACTGAGTCTGGAAATAACGTTGTAAATATAAGTTCCATTCTGCATTAGTACACGCTGTGAGGCAATAGTGTTACAGTGTGTTTTGAAATCAATGACTGGTTTGAAAAAAAAAAAAGAAAAATGAGAGAGAGAGAATGAGAATGAGAGAATTATAACAAAAAGTAGATTAAGTCCTTCTCCATTTCAAGCTTTGGAATGGGGAAGAATTTGGTCAGGAAGAACCATGGTTTACACACAAACACACAGGATTTAATATCTTGCGTGTGATAAATTGTATTATCTATGAACTCGTTAGATCACAGTGCAAGTCTCTAGAAATTCTGGCTACTGTGAGAAATATAGTTTCCTAGGGCAAACAAATAAGTACATTTTTCTTAGTAGAGTTCATTCAGCAACAAATCTGAGAACTGAATCCAGAAAAACACTTAATTCCAGGCTCAGCAACTGGAAGAGGTAAAAATATTTTAGAGACATACGCTTTCAGTAACTATGTACAGTTCAAGATGTAGTATTGCATGCATTTTATAATATCTGTGGTTAAGAAAACTCTTACAATAACTTTATGTCACAAGTTTTTCTATTTTTCCAAAACTCTGAAAGTGCTATTCAGAAAGAAAATATATTTCTTATGATATTTCCAAAAATGTGCTTCTTTGGAGGTTCAAGAGACAGAAGAATCTCTGTTGGGAGTCAACAATTCTTTCTCAGTGAAGTGCTTGCCATTGGTGGCTCAGCCTGGTGTGGAGGCATTTGTGCCTTCATGATTAGGGCTGTCCACTCCCTGCAGCAGCATGTTCAGCTGCACTTCCCCTTGTTCTTTATCAGCTGTGAAGCCATAAAGTCCCATTCCACTGCAACTGCACCTTGGAGGAGGCCCCATTTATATTTCTCAGTTTTATCCTCTGCTAAACACAGCTGGAAAAAATCCACAAAGCTGAAAACTACTTGATTATATTAAGAGGGAAAAAAAGGAGAGATGCTGTCTGTAGCAGAATGTTTCAATTTTCTTCTTTACTGTTGGAAAAATAAACTCCACTTGTGAAATAGGGGAAAAAAGAGACATAAAAACAATGACTTAAGCTGTGTAACTTGGTTCATGTGATCTCAGAGCAACTTTTCTAAAATTATCATTGGGCTACCCCTGGATCAGAACTATTTAGTATTTGCTGATATTCAGATTCATGAATCATACAATTTCTCTCTTTTAAAAAAATTTTTTTTAGCCAGGCATGATAATGCAAGCCTGTAATCCCAGCTACTCAGGAGGCTGAGCAGGAGAATTGCTTGAATCCAGGAGGTGGAGGTTGCAGTGAGCTGAGATTGCTCCACTGCACTCCAGACTGGGTGACAAGAGCGAAACTCCATCTGGAAAAAAATATATTTATCCTTTTTTTATAAAGATGGGCTCTCACTATGTTGCCCAGGCTGGTCTTGAACTCTTGGGCTCAAATGATCCTCCTGACTCAGCCTCCCAATGTGCTGAAATTACAGGTGTGAACCCAAACCACTTCTCATTTGAATTACAATATCTGTAGAGTAGAGCCTGAGACTCTGTATTGTTTCATGCATTCCACAACTTCTGTTAATTTACACTAATTATTTAGAAATTTTGTCCAAAACCTCCCAATTCCCTGGAAGTCCAAATATCATGATTTATATGACAAAATAAATTGAAAACTAGTTCTACCACTTTAAAATCAGTTTCCCTTTCACCTAATTTATTTAACAAAAACATGCATAGCGCTTACCTTATGCCAGTCACTGTTCCAGGCACTTTACAAATGTTAACTTATTTCCCATACAAACCTCATTATTTTCTTCACTGTATAAATAAAGGAAGTAAAGTACAGGAACAATTTAGGTCACATGACTAAAGAGAAGTCAGTGTAATGGATTGTATTTCCACCATTTTGGTTTCAGAGTATTTTCTTTTCCCTCCACGATTAAGCTATTTTATTGCTCTAAACTTTATATATTGAATACACAGGGTTTTTTCAAACTTGCTAGATGTGGGTCTTTATTCTATTGTTTTTTATTGGAATTGGACATGGTAATTCTGGTTGCTTATTTTTTAAAAATATGAAATACAAATGCCTTTTCTTGATGCATCCTTCAATCTCTTTCTACATTCATCTGTAGTGATGTAGGGTCTTCCTTTTTAAGGAAGAAATAAAATACATCCCTTCATCTTTCACAGACTAATATTACATCATATTTTAAATAAGAGTGATTCCTGTTCACCTATATCACAAGTGATGGTATTTTAGGAAATGCTTGGAGAAATCATAAAGTAAAATATCAATAGAAGATGACTTAAAGAAGGATAAAACCCAACATTTACTGAGAGATTACCATGTGCCAGATGTTATATTGAGTATCCTTTTCATATGTTAAGCATACCATGCCCTCTTAATGATCCTGTGTGTCAATAGTATTTCTTTATACTGTTGAGGACACTGAGTCACAGTGAGGTTAAGAATAAAAGATGCTAATAACAGGCAGTCTGATGTTACAGGACAAGAATATAACTTCAACACTATACTGTTTTCAGTGGAAGATAAAAAGGAGGCAATATTTATGCATTAGAATTTATATTTAATCTTCTGTCTAGTGGGAATTCACAGAGAGGCCATGACTGCACAATGAACCTTATCAGGTAAATAAAAGATAGGAAAGTAAAAAGGAAAATGTGTATGCTCTCTTTAAAGTTGAATGATATCACATGTCAGTGCTCTTCAGATTTATAGCATAACATGTATAATTATGAATTAGAGATACTTGGAACAAACAGGTAGCACTTATGAATAATATTCAGGCCACTTGACTCTAGGTGATAAAAACCTTCTCTGCCAATTATCATCTAAATATTCTAAACTTTTTTGAAGAAGCATTCAGATATATATTAATTTATGTATATTTGATATGCACAGGAGGCACGGAAATACTGGGTAGAAGAGGGTGGTCCCCAGTAAGGGCCACACCCTCAAGGGTGTCACCACAACCCAAAGTGAGACCATGCATTCCTATTTCCCACTTCAATGTTGCTTTTTGGCCCACCCTGTCCCCCATTCTGTACCCATAAAACCCCCCAGTTTCCACTGGCAGAGGGGCGCTAGAGCAGCAGAGAAGCAGAGTGGAAAAGTGGAGCAACAGAGAAGGAGAGAAGAGAAGAAGCAGATAGACATTGGAGAGAACCAGGTTGACTTCAGAGGAATGGCTTGACAGGGAGACTTTGGAGAAGAGTTTGGCTGCAGACTGCTGAACTCCAGGGAAAGATCACCTTCACACTCCATCCCCTTTCCAACTTCCCATCCCACTGACAGCAATTTCCACTGCTCGGTAAAATCCTACATATTCACCATCCTTCAATTTATTTGTGTGAGCTGGTTCTTCCTGCATGCCAGACAAGAACTCAGGTACCAAGATGGTGGGTGCAAAGGCTGTCACCCTGACCTTCCACTGAGGTGTTAAACACTTGAGCCACCTGCGTATGGCAAAGCTAAGAGAGCACTGTAACACATGTCCTCCCTGGTGTCTGGGGTGATGCGTACCCACTCCCCAGACACTGTTGCAGAGCTGCTTGGAGTTCTATTACTGCTGGCATCGAGGAGCATTCATCCTGGCTCCTGCACTCACTCACCTCCATGTTCCCTCTCCCATGAAGGGTTGAGAGCTGTGAGTTTTGTAAATGAGTCAACACTTTCACAAGTCCCACAAAGGATTCAATAGAACTACCCCATTTCATCTTCATATGCACAAACACAGTCAAACAAACATACATATATGTGTACTTTGTAAACAAACAAACCAGAGGGGTTTATGTCCATTACACTTTTCAATCACAGCTACTAAAATTAGCATACTGATTGCAATTTAGAAAAGGACAAATAGTAGTTTGGTTTTCTAGCTCTGTATCTCAAGATACATATTAAATAATTATACATATTAAATAATAAAGATAATGAACATTCAAAAACAGCTATGATCAGATGTTAATCTAATTAGTATAACAAATGTGGAAAAGAAGGCATACTTCAAGTAAAAGTTGTTCCACATTAAAAGGTGTGTAAAGATGGAAGATGTGGCTCTGAGATACAGTGAAACAGAAAAAGCAAGTTGATCTCTGATGTTAATATGGTAGAATCAACTCAAATTAAACACTACATAGGTAATTAGAGTGAATGTTTTTTAAAAAATTAAAACATGCAGTGTATTGCTTCTTTCTATGAATATAAGAAATAACACAATGTAAAAGAAGGAGGCCTCATCTCAGACCACATAGCTCAACCCACTGAAGGTTCTCACAAGTGTAGATTTGTTATAACTGACAAACAAAAAGTATATATATATATATATATATCTCCCTCCTGTACAACACTGTTGTTTTGAAATATGTGTACATTGTGGAATGCCCATAGGGGTGGGAAGATGTTGGTAAAATGATACCAAATTTCAGTTATGAAGAATAAGTTCAAGTGGTTTATTTTACAATGTGGTGACTATGGTTAATACGGTATACTCGAAAACTACCAAAGGAGTAGATATTAAGTGTTCTAACAATTAAAAAATGATAAGTATGTGAGGGAATGCATATAATGGTTAGCTCAATTTAGCCATTCCACAATGTATTGCGAAATATACTATACAAAACGAGGTCAGTGGTTCAGAGCTCTGAAATGTAGCCTGGAAGCCATTCTAAGGACTACCTGCATGACCTTGCAGAGCTGTAGCTGGCCTTGAGCATTTCAGCTGTGCCAAATCACCACAACCACATTCTGGAAAACAGCTGAATTTCACCAGCACTGCAATTCCTGAGCAGCAACAATCAATGGAGTATGGACCCATACTAAACCAACCACTTCCACCAATAATAATTCTTTCAAAACAACCTGTGCCATACACCATCAGGGTTCTTCTAAATATCCTACTCTCCTTCCTTTTTCAGAACACAATTTGGCTTTTAGTCAAATGTTTATGTTTCAGATTGTAATTTCTAAGGTCCCAATAAATACCTTATCTTAGATGCTTTTTGCCTTTGTTCTTTTGTCTCTTCTTGGTTGGCAGTATACATATTTTAAATGCTTCTTTTTTTTTTTTTTTTTGAGACAGTATCTTGCTCTGTCATGCTGACTAGAGTACAATTGCAGAATCTTGGCTCACTGCAACCTCTGCCTCCTGGGTTCAGGCAATTCTCCCGCCTCAGCCTCCCAAGTAGCTGGGATTACAGGCACCTGCCATCATACATGGCTAATTTTACAGAGAAGCATTTCACCATGTTAATGTGCTGGTCTTGAAATCCTGACCTCAGGTGATTCACCCACCTCAACCTCTCATAGTGCAGGAATTACAGGCATGAGACACTGTGCCTGACCTTAAATGCCTATTTAATGTCTATTCAAATTGTGAAATTTTGAGATTCAGACCTGAATAATTAAATTGTTTCTAAAAGATAACATATTATTTTCCAGCATAAAAACAAAAACGACTGCTAACATGGTTGTTACTTTACTAATAAAAACTCTCCAAGATTGTTCCTGAGGCCTGTGTTTCTTACATATGAACATACGTTTTTGTGTGAATATGTCTCTGTTTATCTGTGTATAAGCAATTCCTATATTTAAAACTATTCTAATGATTTTATTTTTATCCTGATGGGACTCTATTTAAAACACAATGATTTGCAGGTGGCAGCAACATTTATCTTATCCTTTGTGTTGTAAATGTTACATTTATTGTAGAAAATATGAAAGCTTAATTTAGATTGAAAACAAATCAGGACATAATTTTCACTTCTAGAAATTTTGCTGAAGTGAAAGCAAAGCAAAAACTTGTATTTGTTTTGTTCAGTTGGTAAGTATATGAATTTGGTTCTTTTAAAATTTATGTTTATTTATATTCCTAGGTGGATATCTGTTTCTTATCTATATACAGAGGAAATCACACCTGCTATAGTTTGTGGAAAATGTAGCACTTTCTTTATATCTTCTGCCTAAATGTGTGTACTTCTTTCTCTCTCTAAAATGGTTTTCTCATCATATTCACTTAATTTAAAAGTTCAGAAACATTCAATATACAGGTAAAATAGAAAGCAAAGTACTAAAAATATGACAGCTGTGTAATTGTAGTAAGTTCTCCTTTCCGAGAAAACATCCTGGGACTTATTATACAAGGTCATGTCTGAAAAAAGATTAAATATTGCGGGACCATTACAGTCTACAATAGCTGCTCCTTAGCTCCCTGAACTTTTATTTAAACGCTACATGATTGGTACGTGTTATTAGTTAGCTCTATGCCTGCAGCTTTGTCATAGCAATTGCTAAATTAATTTACAAACTTCAGTCAACTTGCTGTATTTTTAAAGCTTTCTCCCAGGTTATCCTTCACAATACTATTATTCCCCCTAGACAAAATACTGCTGTTAAAACTTTAATTCTTTTCTTGTTAAATAGTTGTGTTCTTTTAATTTCAGCATAGGTCTAAAGGGTAAGCTTTCCTAACACACATGTTATTTTGTCAATGACTACTTCAGAAAGAAGTCAAACTGCAACGTGTATGGGATGGCTTATTTACATTTTATTTTTAATAGAAGCTATTATAATTCATTGTATTCTACAACAATTAGGTTTGTTTTTGTTTTTTTTGAGACGAAGTTTCGCTCTTGTTACCCAGGCTGGAGTGCAATGGCGCCATCTCCGCTCACCGCAACCTCCGCCTCCTGGGTTCAGGCAATTCTCCTGCCTCAGCCTCCTGAGTAGCTGGGATTACAGGCACGCGCCACCACGCCCAGCTAGTTTTTTGTATTTAGTAGAGACTGGGTTTCACCATGGTGACCAGGATGGTCTCGATCTCCTGACCTCATGATCCACCCACCTTGGCCTCCCAAAGTGCTGAAATTACAGGCGTGAGCCACCACCCCCGGCCTAACAATTAGGTTTTAATGCATTCGTTGGCAACATACTTAAACTCGAAGAAGGGTAACATTAACTCAGAGCAAGCTGAAGATAGCTTGATGGTTACAAAAAATGTTTATAAAGCAAATATGGATTATGAATAAATGAAATAAATTTGGAAAAAATATTCACTGGAAGAAGTCTTCAACAATGAACAGGTACAATGTGATCCTTTTAGCTTCCTACCAACATCATGCTTATGTTGTCTTCAAATAATCAAATGTTTACATTATTTGTTTTTCTTCAGGTAAAATCTTATTTCTTTGAGATTTACATCACCTTTCTTACAATAATACCTGTGGGAACATTTAGGAACGTAGGAGACATACAGAGATTGTCTTTAGACTACCAATGATGGTTCCCTACTCTTTCATGACGACTTCACTGAAGGTGATCTCTTTCAGAAATTCATAGGGAGAGATGAGGCCGGGTGATAATGCTGGAATAATTTTATGAACTAGAGAAGATAAATAAAGGAGGCAGGGTGATTCAAACATAATGAGAGAACATTCATGTAATAAAAGGTTCTCTTGGTTTGGCAGAAAAACTTTGCTCAGTATGCCTATGTGATTTTCTTCATTGATTTCTAGTATGCAAAACTTACTTCAGTTATTCATTTAGATATGAAACAATACCAACACCACCAACATATCTAAAGTCTCATAAAAATATTTACAAAATGCCCATTCCTCTCATTTAACTTCAACCAAGTTTCCTGGGCCTATACTTCCCAAGTGCTGAGATTTTATGTATAGGCCTGAAGATAACATTTGCAGTTTGGCAGGATTATCCACTACATTAAAGAAACTTTTTAAACTCAAGTTTAATGAATATTGAAATATTTTTCACATATTATTTTCTAAGCAAATATTTGTGTAGTGTAATTTTTGTGAACCATCTATGTAAATAATACATTTTAAAATGCACTGAAGTCCATAGACATTAAGACACATAGTCCAGGTAATACACCTAATGAGTAGCAAAGTTAGAATAAACACCCAAGCCTGGCTCATTCAGTAATCCTATTTTATTTTTAATTTTTTAACAGTACACCCATATTCTGTTAAGTTGCTTCTATCTTTAAAATCAGAGTTACAACCCAAAGTATAATATACATTTCAGACTTTTGAATTTAGGTCCTACTACTTTTTGGATAATTTCTTAGGCTCAGTTGACCATGATTTCACTGATGAACCTCAGGTAGTGTTTTAAAAAAATAATTCTCAGCTTAATGCTTGCATTGAAAATTTATTGTATATCTTAGCTTGGGCTGCTATAACAAAAATATCAAAATCTATGCCACTTAAAGAACAGGTTATCTACTGCTTATAGTTTTGAAGGCTAGGAAGTCCAAGATCATGGTTTCAGCTGATTCAGTTCTTGAATAGGAGTCTCTTCCTTGTCTGCAGACTTACACCTTCCTGCTGTATGAGGGTGAATCTGAAAGAGAGAGAGAATAAGAGGAAGTGTTCTAGTATCTTCTCATACAAAGGCACTAATCCCATCATGTGGGTCCCACTCTTATAACCTAATTGTCTCCCAAAGGCCCCACTTCCAAATACCATCATACTGGTTTTTAAGAGTTTTAACAAACAAATTCTGGGAGAACATAAATATTCAGTCCAATCCAATAAAATATTGTATTAGCCATGATGTCAGCTCCAACCTCAAAGTCCTTACTTTAGGACTCATATTTAGCCAGGTACCTCAGGAAAAAAATAAAAACAAAAACCAAAAAAAAAAAAGTGCTATGTAAGAACCACATCTGTCTTTCTGTTTTATAATAAGAAACTTTTTAAAGTGCTTATACAATGATTCTGTAATTTGAAATATAAGAATAGGCATAAAAATAAGAAAAACTATAATATAAATTATGATAAGTACCAAGGAAGATGTTTGAATCTTATATAATATTAGAGAATGGAAGATTAACTTCTATCTGAATTGATCTAAGAAGATATTAAATCAAATCTTAGATATACAGTGTGTTATTTTTGTTTGTTACAAAAACTAGCATAGTTGTAGCAATAAGAAAACAAGATACTCACCAAATAATATTAAATGACCCAAATTTCTAAATAGTTGAATTCTGCATTAAGGCTAATATACTGCTCCAATATATTAATTTAATATATTGTAAATTATATTAAATTGTAGTAGTTAATTTAAATAGTAGTTAACTTAAAATGAATTGCCTTTGAATGTCAATCCAAAGATTTTGAATTTTATGTTTATTTTTAGCAAACAGCTTTACCATGAGATTATTATTTTTACAGGTATACCCAGTATGTCCTGATGGAAAAAACGTCATGACAATTGGAGATGTAACTGTAAGAATAAGGTAATATGGCTTAAACCACATTGATGATGGCAGTAAAGGATATGAAGAAAAAGTACTGTTACTAATGGTGTCTCTCAAGGTCTGAGTATTTGTCTGACACCCTTTGAATAACCCTTTCAGCACTTGCAAACAATTACATGCAATTGGCTATTTAAATGTTTGTCTCGGGGAGGATCCAAGATGACAGAATAGGAATAGCTCTGGAGTGCAGTTCCCAGCAAGAACAATGCAGAGGGTGAGTGCCCACTGCATTTTCAAACAAATTTTCACTGCCCACAGACCAGGAGATTCCTGGGCTTCACTAAAAGTGCCATGAGTTTTCAGCACAGAAACCACTGATGCCACGTTGGCACACAGAAACTCACACAAATCTGGGTGGCTGTTTCAACTGGGGCCTGGAAAGCCTGGGAGACAGAGCCACCCATTCAACTCAAAGGGAGTGAGCAGAAACAGGGTAGCCAGACAATCAGATTTGGCTCGGCAGGTACCACTTCCACAACACAAGCAATCTGAAACACTCTGAATTGAGCGTTTCACAGCAAGTGCAGCAGGGCCAAGGACAGTCCAGCTCAGTGGAGGAAAAGGCAACCACCAATACTGAGGCAGTCCACCACTACCAAGGCAATTCACACAGCATCTAGGCAGAGCCGGCAGCAGATCAGTAATGCCTCTGCTGGCAGACTGTGACTAGACTACTCCGTGCAGGGCAGGGCATCTATGAAGAAAGGTAGCAGCACGACAGGAACTTATAAATAAAGACAACCTTCCTAGGACAGAGCACCTGGGAAAAGAGGCAGTTATGAGTTCTCAGACATAAAAGTACCTGCCCAGCAGCTCTGCATGGAAGAACAGAGCTTCCAGCATGGCACTTGAGTGCCTCTAAGGGAAGACTGTCTCCTCAAGCGGCTCCCCAATCCCTGTATACCCAAAGAGACACCTCATAGTGGAAAGCTCAGGGTGACATCTGGCAGGTACCCTTCTGTGACAAAGGTAACAGAAGAAGAAACCTGCAGCAACTCTTACTGTTCTGCAGCCCCCGCAGATGATCCCCAGGCAAGCAGGGTCTGGAGTGGACCTCCAGCAGTCCTGCAGCAGAGGGGCCTGTTATAAGGGAAACTAAGAAACAGAAAGAAATAACTTCATCATCAACAAAAAGAATGTCCATTCAGAGACCCCATCCAAAAGTCACCAACTACAAAGACCACAGGTAGATAAAGTCACAAGATGGGAAGAAACTAGTGCAAAAAGGATGAAAACACCAAAAACCAGAATGCCTCTCCTCATCCAAAGGATCACAACTCCCCACCAGCTAGAGATCAAAGATGGATGGAGAATGAATCTGATGAATTGACAGAAACAGGCTTCAAAAGGTGGGTAATAACAAACTTAGAGCTAAAAGAACATGTGTTAACCCACTACGGAGAAACAAAGAACCTGGAAAAAAAGTTAGATGAAATGATAACTAGAATAAATAGAATAGAGAAGAATATAAAAGACTTCATGGAGCTGAAAAACACAGCATGAGAACTTCTTGAAGCATACACAAGTTTCAATAGCCGAATCGACCAAGCAGAAGAAAGAATACCAGAGATTGAAGATCAACTCAATGAAATAAAATGAGAAGGCAAGAATAGAGAAAAAAGAGTGAAAAGAAATGAACAAAGCCTCCAAGAACTATGGGACTATGTGAAAAGACCTTATCTATGTTTGATGGGTGTACCTGAATGTGATGGAGAGAATTAATCCAAGCTGGAACACACTCTTCAGGATATTACCAGGAGAACTTCCCCAACCTAGCAAGCCAGGCCACCATTCAAATCCAGGAAATATAGAGAACACTACAAAGATATTCCTCAAGAAGAGCAACCGCACGGCATATAATCATCAGATTCACCAGGTTGAAATGAAGGAAAAAATGCTAAGGGCAACCAGAGAGAATGGTTGGGTTACCCACAAAGGGAAGCCCATTAGACTAACAGTGGATCTCTCTACAGAAATCCTGCAAGCCAGAAGAGAGTGGGGGCCAATATTTGACATCCTTAAAGAAAAGAAAGTTTAACCTAGAATTTCATATCCAGCCAAACTAAGCTTCATAAGTGAAGGAGAAAGAAAATCCTTTATGGACAAGCAATTGCTGAGAGATTTTGTCACCACCAGGCCTGACTTACAAGAGCTCCTGAAAGAAGCACTAAACAAGGAAATGAACAACTAGTACCAGCCACCCCAAAAACGTACCAATTGTAAAGATCAATTTTACAATTGGTATCAGCTAACAGGTAAAACGTCCAGCTAGCATCAAAATAGCAAGATCAAATTCACACATAACAATATTATCCCTAAATGTAAATGGGCTGAATGCCCGAATCAAAAGACACAGACTGGTAAATTGAATAAAAAGTCAAGACCCATTGGTGTGTTGTATTCAGAAAACCCATCTCATGTGCAAGGACACACATAGTCTAAAAATAAAGGGATGGAGGAAGATTTATCAAGCAACTGGAGAGCAAAAAAAAAAAAGCAGGAGTTGCAATCTTCATCACTGATTCCACAGAAATACAAACTACAATGAGAGACTACTACAAACAACTCTATGCACATAAACCAGTAAATCTGGAAGAAATGGATAAATTCCCGGACACTTGTACCCATCCAAGCCTAAACCAGGAAGAAGTTGAAACCTTTAATAGACCAATAACAAGGACTGAAGTTGAGGCAGCAATTAATAGCCTAACAACCAAAAAAAGTCCAGGTCCAGATGGGTTCACAGCTGAATTCTACCAGATGTACAAAGAGGAGCTGGTACCACTCCTTCTGAAACTATTACAAACAATACAAAAAAAGCAAATCCTTCTCAAATCATTTTATGAGACCAACATCATCCTTATATCAAAACCTAGCAGAGACTCAACAAAAAAAGAAAACTTCAGGCCAATATCCATGATGAACATAGATGCAAAAATATTCAATAAAATATTGGCAAACAGATTGCAACAGCATATCAAAAAGCTTATCCATCATGATCAAATAGGCTTCATTCCAGAGATACAGGTCTGGATCAACATACACAAGTCTATAAACATAATCCACCAAATAAACAGAACAAAAGACGAAAACCACAAAATTATCTCAATAGATGCAGAGAAGGCCTTTGACAAAATTCAACAGGGCTTTATGCTAAAACTCTCAATAAATTAGGTATCAAAAGAACATATCTCAAAACAACAAAAGCTATTTACAACAAACCTGTAGCCAATATCATACTGAATGGGCAAAAACTGGAAGCATTCCCTTTGAAATCCAGCACTAGACAAGGATGCCCTCTCTCACCACTCCTATTCAATATAGTATTAGAAGTTCCAGCCAGAGCAATTAGGCAAGAAAAAAAATAAAGGGCATTCAATTAGAAAAGGAGGAAGTTAAATTGTCTCTATTTGCAGATAACATGATTGTATATTTAAAAGACCCCATCATCTCAGCCCAAAATCTCCTGAAACTGATAAGCAACTTTAGCAAAGTCTTAGGATACAAAATCAATGTGCAAAATTCACAAGCATTCCTATACACAAATAATAGACTAACAGAGAGTGAAGTCATGGGCAAACTTCCATTCACAATTTCTACAAAGAGAATAAAATACCTAGGAATACATCTAACAAAGGATGTAAAGGACCTCCTCAAGGAGAACTACAAACCACTGCTCAAGGAAATAAGAGAGGACATAAACAGATGGAGAAACATTCCATGCACATGGTTGGGAAGAATTAATATTGTGAAAATGGCCAGACTGCCCAAAGTAATATATAGATTTGATGCTATCCCCATCATGCTACCAATGACCTTCTTCACAGAACTGGAAAAAAACACCTTAAACTTCATATGGAACCAAAAGAGAGCACACATAGCCAAGACAATCCTAAGCAACAAAGAACAAAGCCAGAGGCATCATGCTACCTGATTTCAAACTATACTACAAGGCTACAGTAATCAAAACAGCACAGTACTGGTACCAAAACAGAGCTATAGACCAATGGAACAGAACAGAGGTCCTGGAGGCAACTCCACACATCTACAACCAACTGATCTTTGACTAACCTAACAAAAATAAGCAATGAGGAAAGGATTCCATTTAATAAATGGTTTTGGGAAAACTGACTAGCAGTGTGCAGAAAGCAGAAACTGGACCCCTTCCTGACACCTTACACTAAAATTAACTCCAGATTGATTAAAGACTTAAAACATAAGCCCTAACACCATAAAAACCTTAGAAGAAAACCTAAGCAAAACCATTCAGGACATAGGCATAGGCAATGACTAAAACACCAAAAGCATTGGCAACAAAATCCAAAATAGACAAATGGGTTCTAATTAAACCCCAGAGCTTCTGTATAGCAAATGAAACAATCATTACAGTGAACCAGCAACCAACAGAATGGGAAAAAATTTTTCGCAATCTACTCATCTGACAAAGGGATGATATCCCGAATCTACAAAGAACTAAAACAGATTTACAAGAAAACAAACAAGCCCATCCAAAAGTGAGTGAAGGATATGAACAGATACTTTTCAATAGAAGACAAATATGGGCCAGCAAACATGAAAAAACACTCATCATCACTGGTCATTAGAGAAATGCAAATCAAAACCACATTGAGATACCACCTCACACCAGTTAGAATGGCGATCATTAAAAATCTGGAGACAACAGATGCTGGAGAGGATGTGGAGAAATAGAAGCACTTTTACGCTGCTGTGGGAGTTTAAACTAGTTAAACCATTGTGGAAAACAGTGTGGTGATTCTTCAAGGACCTAGAAATAGAAATTCCATTTGACCCAAGAATCCCATTACTGTGTATATACCCAAAGGATTATAAATCATTCTATTATAAAGACATATGCATACATATGTTCATAGTGGCACTGTTTACAATAGCAAAGACCTGGAACCAACCCAAAGGCTCATTGATGATAGACTGGACAAGGAAAATGTGGCACATATACACCATGGAATACTATGCAGCCATAAAAAACGATGAGTTCCCATCCTTTGTAGGGACATGGATGAATCTGGAGACCATAATTCTCAGGAAACTGGCACAAGAACAGAAAATCAAACACCATATGTTCTCAGTCATAGGTGGTTGTTGAACAATGAGAACACACGGACACAGGGTGGAAAGCATCACACACTGAGGTCTGCTGGGGGGAACTAGGGGAGGGACAGTAGGGGGTAGGGAGGTTGGGGAGGGATAACATGGGGAGAAATGCCAGATGTGGGTGATGGGGGATGGAGGCAGGAAACCACATTACTATGTGTTTACCTATGCAACAATCTCGCGAGATCTGCACATGCACCCTAGAACCTAAAATACAATTAAAAAAAAAAGTTTGTCTCTCACTAAGATGTGAGAGCAACAAGGGCTGGGACTATATCCTATTTTTCACTGTTGTAATAACATTAAGAGTTAAATTCTGCTGTGTACTTTCCTGTAATTGGGATTTTACTGTGTACCAACCTGTGATTTCGATAGTATCTAAATCAACCTGTGATTTAGATATTTCCCCATTTATGGTTGCTTTTAAACAAATTCAAATACCTAAGTAACTTGTCCTTAATCACACAGAGTACACAGAAGAGCTGGAGCACAAAGCCCAGTTATGTATCTGTGGCATTATTTCTATCTATGCACAGCAACAAAATGTGTCTTCATTTTCACAAAAATATGAAAATGAACATATATTTCCACAGAATACCTAATGTTTTAGCTGTATGATTTTTAAAGTATTTTTAATATGTGAAAAAATGACAATTTTCAAATATCGTAGGAGAGTGTTAAATCAGATGCTCATGAATTACGACTGGAAGAACACTCAGGAATACACATGGACCAATAATGAAATTGATGAGGCTGGATGCAGTGGCTCACCCCTGTAAACCCAGACATTTAGCTGCGAAGGTGGGAGAATCACTTGAGGCTAAGGGTTCTAGACCAGCCTGGGAAACATGGGGATACTCTGTCTCTACCAAAAAAGAAATAATAATAATAATAATTAGCCAGACTTGGTGGTGTAAGCCCGTAGTCCCAGCTACTCAGGAAACTGGGACAGGGATCCCTTCAGCCCAGGAGTTTGAGGCTGCAGTAAGCCATGGTCATATCATTGCCCGCCAGCTTGGGTGACAGAGTAAAACCCTGCATCAAAGAAATGAAAAAAACTAGGAAAGAAACTGGGAAATAGTACTCTTACCAAGGGCATGCTTTGTGCTTTGTACTTTGGTGACTCAGAGGTTATCCTCCAATGCATGTTTGCTAATTTTTTTACTACTTGTGTTCCATTTTGTTGTAGCTTGCTTTATTGTGAATTTATCTAGAAAACATGTTTTATGGTGAATACTCTTTCAAATTAAAATAAGTTTGAAATTATCCCTCTTGAAAAATGATTTTGAGATCACTGGAGATGTTAATGGATGTTTGCAACTATCTGCTTCTAACACTGTTCTTTCTTTTCCATGAGAAAAATAACTAAATTCACTGTGCTCTGTGTATGAGGCTTCTAACGTATATGAAATGAAGAAGTCAAATATGTAAGCAGATCCATTCCAACTATTGGTGAAGGGCATAGAAAATTTCTGGATCTAAGGAAGTCTGCTGTGTACTTACAGTCCTCTGAACTCACAATTAATCAAATTTGACAACTGACTACAAAATGCAGATTACTTGGCAGATAACAACTTATGTATCAAATATTCTCCTTACTCTCCTTGAACTGTGTTGTTTTTCCTCCATGAATCTGGTGCTTTATATACACTCAATAAATCTGTTACCCAAAATAGCTAGTACTTATGTGTCCATTTAATTATCTGTTATGTTAGCAATGTATCAAGTGAGTTGAACTGCAGTGAAGGATGTTTGATTTCAAGGACACGTATTTTGTGTGCCAATAAACATAATGCATTTTGAATACATGTAATGTCCCATTTTTGATGGAAAATGATACTTTATTTATTATATTATAAAATGAAAACAATATAACTGATTATTACTAATAATAATTAATTATAATTAAATAAAACATTTAATAATTTTCATAGCAAAAAGTTATTTTTTCAGTATACATTTGATACTAAATGTGTCACTTAACATCAATCATCCCTAATTTAATTTTCAAACTGTTATTTTGTAAAAATATATAAATTAGAGTGTTAAAAGGTGGCCATTATTAAAAATTGTTAACAAATTTGCAGAATAATGGCATTTACTTAAAATAAATGTGCAATAAAATGAATCATATGAGCTGACAAGAAATGAAACAGTGAGAAAAAATATAGCAAGCAGGATTATAATAATTTTCAAGCAAAATAATAAATACCCCTTCAAAACACTGTCATTCCCTATTGGTATTTGTTTGTTGAGAGTACAGCAGTGGAAAATGCATGGATGTGGATACGAATTTGTATGAAGATAAATCAATTGAAATACATTAAAGGAAATGAAGCTTATTTCTAAATTAATTTAACCCACTCAAGTGCAGAATTATATCATGTTGATTGTTGTTGATTATTATTTCCAGACTTCGGAGCAGAAGATACTTTAGATATAAATATGTACACATAATTAATTACTACAGAACCAGATTTGGCCATTATTTTTCCTCTATGTGTTATAAATAATCACATTAAACAATCTGAAGTTGCTAACTGCTTTCTGAACTTTAATTTTGAAGTATACTGGAGGATTCCAGATACTGATGCTACTTATAGCAATGACTAATTTTAATCAGTCATTTTATGGAAGTGGTGATAAAAAACCCAGAAGCAGATGATAAAAAAAAAAAAACCTCACAGTGGAGTATTCCTTTAAATAGAATGTTGCATAAACAGTAAAGTCACAAACTATTCTAGGCTTCAGGACAAAATCAGCAAAATAGAATACTGTAAATACTGTACTTTTATAACTGTAACCAAAAATATTATATAATGGCCATATACACGGAGTTATATTTTAAATACTATGCAAAGACGTTTCTACTTTAAGTCATCAGGTGGATAAATATACCAGTTTGTTACTGTAAGGTAGAGGTCATCCTACCGTAAGTCCAAATGAAAGACATGCATATACTTACTTCATTAACATTTGAGTAGAAGATTGTCTAAAATATGAGGTTGACTTTTCTTTGTCCTAGTTCAGTTGCTACAAAAAAAAGGCTACTATTAGTTGTGATACTGAAATCTAGCTGAAATTGTGGAGTGATGTACAAAGTCAGAACCATCAAGCCTCAGTCATTTTTATTATTTATGTCTATGATCAAGAATGAAGTCACAAATGTAAGAGTTTACTGATAATCTTGGTACTGATAATCCTGGTACTGTATTGGGGGGGTCTCTGCAGAAAGAGAACCAATTTTTTGGTTCTCTTTTCAAAAAAAGAGTATTTAATTTTTTGATTTGTTTATTTGTTGGTTAATTATAAAGAATTTGCTAATTTAATTGTAAAGGCTAAGTGCCAAGACAGCAAGATGGCAGGGTGAGTTGGGAATCTGGAGACCCAAGAGAGCTGATATTGTCTTTCCAGTCCAAATTCAAAGGCCTAAGTATCAGGAAAATTGATGGCAACTCCTCAGAGAAAGGCATTACAGTTCTCTCAGCAAACACAGGGTTAATCTTGTCAGACGAGAACAGAGAGGCTGCTTCTGCTGGCAAGGAAGACTCATCAGAGTCTAGAGACTCAATAGCTCCAGCTTGATCAGTGTCTTTTCATGTCTCTGTTTCAACCTTCAGTTTTTCATTCTTCCCAATCCACTATGTTTATTTAAAGAGTAAACATTCTGAGAGGTTGGGAGTTAAACTTTCATTGGGATTCAGTCAGTTGCAAGATGACGTTCAGAGTTGATTTTTAGTAATATCAGCCCTGCACCTACAGGAGATAAAGGTCTCCATCAGGGCCCACATGGAAGCTCTAAGGTAATTCATTTAGTGTTTGAGACAAGAATTCAATTCACTGTGTTCATAGTTTTCTTTCCATACTTTGTAAAGAAACTCTAGGAGCAACCAGCCAGTGTCATTTTGTTAGCTTGACAATAATGTTTAAATGTATCATATATGCAATTATTCAGATTCTTATTTATAAATGGTTGGTTAGGAGTGTGCAATGGCGATATTTTCTTCGTCTCTATTGCCACATCATAGCATTAACTACTAGCTTTCTTACTACTGGGAATAGAGTTATTGGTATATTTAAATATTATCATATTACATACATAATTACAGAAACCCCACACCCAATTCAGAAATCTTATCTTTAAAATTCTATTCTTCTAGTACCACTCTTGGTCCTCAAATATATATTAGTCACTGTTTCCCAAGAAACAGAATGAATAAAATACAGTTAGATAAACAGATATTAGATAGGTAAAAATATAGGATATATTATATATACATTAGGATATAAATTACAAAATAATAGCATATATATTCATACACACTAAAAATTTATTATAAGAAATTGGTTTACATGATTACAGAGTTTGAGAAGGCTCAAGATTTGCAAGGTAAATTGGCAAACGAGACCTAGGAGAGCCATGGCGTAGTTCCAGTCCGAAGGCCAGCAGGCATGGAAACCAGGAATAAACAATGTTTCAGTTCAAGCCTGAAGAAAAGAAAAAGTAAATGTTCCACTTTAAAGGTAGTCAACCAGGAGGAATGTCCTTTAGCTCTGGGAAGAGTTTGTATCTGTGTTCCATTCAGGCCTTCAGTTAATTGGTTGATGCCTACTCACATTAGAGAGTGCAGTCTACCTTACTTAGTCTTCCAGTTTAAGTGTTAATCTCATCCAAAAGCACCATCACAGAAACATTGAGTGTAACGTTTGAGCAAATATCGGGAAACTCCACGGTCCAATCAAGTCAACACATAAAATGGGCCATCACAGCCTGTATGTTCTAGCAATTTCTGCTAAATAATACAGGAAGGAAGGAATTTATTTTTTGATACACATAAAATGTTAGCTTTCAAGTGCTGTGTAACAGATTACCGTGTTGAGTGGCTTAGAACAACATGCATTAGTTGTTTTATAATCTACTTGAGTCAGTAGTCTGTGCACAGGTAGAAGGGTCCTCTGCTTCAAGTATTTCAAAGTTGCAATTCAACTGTTTAATTGCAACTGGGCTGTGTTCTCAGCTGGAGACTCTGGGGAAAAATCTGCTTTGAAGTGCTTTCAGATTACTGGCAGAGTTTACTGCCTTTTGACTGTATGGCTGAAGGTCCCCCAAATTACTGGCTGCTAAATGCAGGCTGCCCTCAGGTCCCACAGGTCTAGTGTAGTTACCAACCTGTTGATCCACTCCACAAGCAGTTCACCACATGGCTATTGTTCACTTCTTCAAGGCCAGATGTATGGCCTTTCTATCCATTCAGAATATGTAATATCCTATCACTGTTGTTATATAATGTAATCTAATAAAGTTAGTGACATCTCATCATCACATTGACCATATTTGATTGACTAGAAGCAAGTATCCTGTTGAGTTCAAGAGAAGATATGATACAATGATGCGACTCATTTAAGTACACCAGGGTGTGTTCATCAGTATAAGAAAAATTGTGTTTTTTTCCACTTGAATCAAGAGCTGTTAAAAGTGAGTTTTGCCATATGGTTTATTAATTTATCACACATTAACAGGACACAACCCCATTGAAAGATAAGAAGCACTTGCACTTAAAAATTATTATTAAAAAATTCAGGCACATTTTAAAACATATAGAACTCTAAAATAAAAATAGTGCTGTTACAACAGTGAGTAAATGGATTTTGTACTAATTTAGATTAGAACAACTGTTTAGCAAAATGAGATTTGAGCAGAGGTCTACATTTTTTTTTTCCAAAGTCAATTGGAAACCATCTGTAAAGCCTTTGTCAAGAAGAAACACGACTTAATTTACATTTTCAAAATAATGCATTTCTTATAGAGAATATCTATGGAGAGTGGCAGTTGTGCAGAAGGGTATAAAAATGAACTTAAGATTAGTTAAGAAGATACTGCAGTTTGTGCTAGGGATGATAACAGATTGGAATAGGATGTATATTAAGATAAAAAAGAGAAAAATAATCCAATATATATTCTATACACCAGATCTACAGACTTGATGCTTGACAGATTTGATGTAGGAAGTGCATATTTCACAATATTAGGAGAAAACTGGACAGTAGCTCTAAATTGTCAATGTTCCTCTTATATCCTTAAGCAAACTGCATTGACAACATCTCTGAATAAAAAGAGGGGTGGAAACACTGTTTGATAAGGTTATTTTTCTTTTGAGATATTCAAACAAAAAATAGGAATGTATTGTATGAGTATGGTGTGTGTGTGTGTGTGTGTGTGTGTGTGCGTGCACGCGCGCACCCGTGCATGAACATAAAGTTCCACAACCTAGAGAAAAAATGTAGGGAGTCTCTATGGTCACACAGACATGAAATAATTGCTAATTACCAGCTTGATGATAACCATCATAACAAATGTCAGGTGATACTGCATTGTGGCTGTGATTTGCATTTCCCTGATGGCTAGTGATACTGATTATTATCTTTAAAAAATTTTTATTGTACTTTAGGTTCTGGGGTACATGTGCAGATCATGCAGGATTGCTGCATAGGTAAATACATGGCAATGTGGTTTGCTCCCTCAATGCGCCCATCACCTATATCTGGCATTTCTTCCCATGTTCCCTTCCTCAACCTCCTCACCCACTTCTGCTGTCCCTCCCCCTGCCTCCCCCAACATTCCCCAGTGTGTGATGCTCCCCTCCATTTGTCCATGTGTTGTTCAACACCCACCTATAAGTGAGAATATGTGGTGTTTGATTTTCTGTTCTTGTGTCAGTTTCCTGAGAATGATGGTTTCCAGATTCATCCAAGTCCCTACAAAGGACAGGAATTCATCATTTTTATGGCTGTATAGTATTCCGTGGTGTATATGTGCCACATTTTCCTTGTCCAGTGTATCATTGATGGACATTTGGGTTGGTTCCTGGTCTTTGCTATTGTAAACAGTGCCTCAATGAACATATGTGTGCATGTGTCTTTATAATAGAATGATTTATAATCCTTTGGGTATATACACAGTAATGGGATTGCTGGGTCAAATGGAATTTCTATTTCCAGGTCTTTGAGGAATCGCCACACTGTCTTTCACAATGGTTGAACTAATTTACACTCCCACCAACAGTGTAAAAGTGTTCCTATTTCTCCACATCCTCTCCAGCATCTGTTGTCTCCAGATTTTTTAATGATCACCATTCTAACTGGCGTGAGATGGTATCTCAATGTAGTTTTGATTTGCATTTTTGTAATAACCCGTGATGATGAGCATTTTTTAATATGTTTGTTGGCCTCATGTATGTCTTCTTTTGAAAAGTGTCTGTTCATATCCTTTGCCCACTTTTGGATGGGTTTGTTTGTTTTTTTCTTGTAAATCTGATTTAGTTCTTTGTAAATTCTGGATATTAGCCCTTTGTCAGATGGGTAGATTGCAAAAATTTTTTCCCATTCTCTTGGTTGCCAGTTCACCCTTATGTTTGTTTCTTTTGCTGTGCAGAAGCTCTGGCATTTAATTAGATTCCATTAATCTACTTTGGCTTTTGTTATGAATGCTTTTGGTGTTTTAGTCATGAAGTCCTTGCCTAAGCCTATAACATGAATGATTATGCCTAGATTTTCTTCTAGGGTTTTTATGGTATTAGGTCTTATGTTTAAGTCTTTAATCCATCTGGAGTTAATTTTAGTGTAAGGTGTCAGGAAGGGGTCCAGTTTCTGTTTTCTGCACATGGCTAACCAGTTTTCCCAACACCATTTATTAAACAGAAAATTCTTTCCCCATTGCTTGTTTTTGTGAGGTTTGTAAAAAATCAGATGGTTGTAGCTGTGTGGCATTGCCTTTGAGGCCTCCGTTCTGTTCCATTGGTCTATATCTCTGTTTTGGTACCAGTACCATGGTCCTTTGATTACTGAGGCCTTGTAGTATAGTTTGAAGTCAGGTAGCGTGATGCCTCAGGCTTTGTTCTTTTTGCTTAGGATTGTCTTGGCTATGTGGGCTCTCTTTTGGTTCCATATGAAGTTTAAGGTTGTTTTTTCCAGTCTGTGAAGAAAGTAATTTGTTAATATACCTATTTATATTTATTTTGTATTTTGGATATTAACACCTTATCAGATGTATGGTGTGAAAATATTTTCTCCTACCTAAGAGGCTGTTCTCATGCTGTTATTTTCTTTTCCAAATTGAAGCTTTTTAGTTTGATTTAATCCATGTATCAATTTTTGTTTTTGTTAACTGTGCTTTTTGGCATCTTGTCCAAAAAAATCTTTGCTCAGTAATATCACAAAGTTTTTTCCCTATTTTTCTTGTAGTAGTTTGCAGTTGCAGGTCTTGTGTTTAAGTGTTTGATCCATTCTGAGCAATTTTTGTATAAGTGGGGAAGTCAGGGTCTAACTTCATTCTTTTGCATGAGAATATCCAGTTTTTCCAAGACCATTTATTTGAGACTGCCCTTTCTCCACTTTACATTCTCAGCCCTTTTGTTGAAAATCAACTGGCTGTAAATGCATGGGCTTTAACTGGGCCCTGTATTCCATTCCACTGGGCTGCATGTCAATTTTTATGCCAGTACTATCTGTTTTGATTACTCTAGACTTATACTAGTTTTTAAAATCAAGTAATGTGATGCCTCCAGGTTTTTTTTTTGTTCTGTTTTTGTTGTTTTATTATTATTATTTTTTTTGCTCAAGATCTGTTTGCAGACGACATAATCTTATACATAGAAAACCCTACATTTTTAAAAATCCTAAGCAAGGACTAATAAACTAATTCTTTAAAGTCTCAAAACACAAAATCAATGTACAATAATCAGTAGGGTTTCCCCAGAGTAAGAAAAGGATATCTAAAAAATTAAAACAAGGAGACAGTCCCATTTACAATAGTATAAAAAAGGAATAAATTTAGTTAAGAAGATAAACTATTTGTACACTGAAAATGATAAAGAATTCACAAAAGAAACTGAAGACACAAATAAACGGAAAGATGTAAATTGGAAAAATTAATATAGTTGAAATATTGATATGACCTAAAGCAATCTACAGAGTCAATGCAATTCCTATCAAAATCTTGATGGCATTCTTTACAGAAATAAAAAGATAATTCTAAAAACTATATGGAGCCATAAAAGTCTCTGTTCTGTAACTTAATAATTTTAAGAATAAGATGCTCACATTTTTAATTTTGTAGCATGTTTCATAAATTATGTGGCTTGTCCTAATGCCATTAAAGCTAAGACAAAGAATTGCTCAATGGGCTGAATGCAAATGTGTCTTGAAGAAGGTGTGGCTTTTAAAAAATTGGTTATCACATTATGAAAATAACTGATGACAGTCGGGCACAGTGGCTCATGCTTATAATTCCAGCACTTTGGGAGGTCGAGGTGGGTGGATGAGGTCAGGAGTTCGAGACGAACCTGGCCAAATTGGTGAAACCTCATCTCTATTAAAAATACAAAAAATTAGCCAAGCACTGTGGCAGGCACCTGTAATACCAGCTACTCGGGAGACTGAGGCAGGAGAATTGCTTGAACATATAGGATGGAGGTTGCAGTAGCCAAGATCTTGCCACTGCACTCCAGCTGGGTGACAGCGTGAGACTCCATCTCAAAAAACAAAAGTCACTAATGACTTCACAACATGTCTTTGAGTGAATATTTTAGAGCATGAAGGCACATTGAAATGAATTGTAGTATAGATTTTAGTTGAGGACATTACTTGGGTTCAGAAAATGGTACTCCAAAGTGAAGGCTTCAGAGGCAGCCTCAGAAATAAAGTTTCTCTCTGACTTTCTTCTGTCCTCCTGTCTCTCATCCCCCATTCTCCCCTGAGATAACCCATAGAAACAAAATTTTCTTTTCCCTAGGTAAGTCATAGAAACTAGAACTCCTTTCTCCTAAAGCCAGGCATAAAAACCTAAAATACTGCTCTAACTTTTGTCTGCCTTACTGTGTAAAACTGGTGATAAGGAATACTCCGACCTACCTTGTTTGATTGTAGGTCACAAGGCCCTTTATCTAGGGAGGGGCCTGAGTCATCCCGGAAAGAAGAAACACAATACATAGAGACCAAGGAGAATCTGAATGGATAGGCCTTGCTGGGCCCAACTCTTTAGGTTATTATTATGAGATATACCATTTTGTTCAATTGCATCGCTGTACTGCTGTCCCTGCTGTTTTGAAACTAAGCATGAAATCAGACAGCTTTCCCTGTATCTCTGAGTGTTCAATCTGAAAACGTCATGTCACACAAAACTATAATCAAATACATTTCTTATGGCTTTTGTCCTGTTAATCTGTCTATTGCCAGCTTGTTTCAGTAGACTCAAAAGTGAACTTTTGGAGGGGAAGTTTGAACTTCCCTATGACAAACATTTCAAAGACACTTTTCTATGAAGAAGAATAGAAGAAGAAAGAAAGAGCATGTGAGTACAGGATAAAAGGGAAATGTGGGTTAGAGAAAAAAGTATTTTCTGTGTTTATGTCTTTTTATATAGATGTTTCTAAGGCATGTTTGAATACGGAAGTTAAGAGTCTGTAAAGAGGCAGAGGAAGATATGGTAAAAAGAAAAGTTAACCAAAATGTATGAAGACCACAAAAGAAGTAAATAGAATAATGTTTGGAACAAGTATGGAAATGCTAACATTTGAATGCAGTGAGTGCTTTTACTTTGTTTGATGATAGGGAAGAGAAAGAGTTGCCCAAATGCAGGTAGAATTTTAGATGCGGCCATGGGAAGATGACATCATTTCAATATGAGAGCCTGTAGAGTGGAAAGAACGGTGGGATATTGAGAAAAGTAAAAATAGACATAAAGTTATCATTTCAGAAAGAGAGTGGAAAGGAGAGTTTACCATTGATAAAGCGGAACTATTTTTGGGCTTTAAGCACTTCTTTGCCTGATTGAAAGGACGGGATGGACAAGAGCACTAGGCTATCTTTGTTCAAATTAGTAGATACAACACCGAGGGCATAGGACTTAATAAACTCAGGCTCTGCTTTAGACTTACTTGCCTCCTTCCTTCCTCCTTTTGTGCAGTGATGTTGAAACAAAAAGTTAATGGTCTTCCTGGACATAGGCAAACCTTTGAAACCCACCACTCAAGCAGAGATTATGTTACACACCTGTATTCCCATCTCCATAGCATATTTGAGTTAATCCCGGTTGGGCAGTGGTTTAAAAAATTAAGAGGCAATAGTTAGGAAACAGAGCATTGATATATTTTGAGCGAATTCAAGTTGTGCATTGAATCATAATTATTTACTTTTACTTATAGGAAATTACCAAACAACTTTTAAATTATTTTCATCTACATTTATCTCATACTTGAGATTGGTACTAAAAGACATATTTAAATATTTTAACTATAATATTTTTAGAGCATTACACACCCAGAGTGTGTAATATGAGGAAGTACATTTCGATTTTTTTAATCAGCAATTTTTTTTACTCTAATTGTGCTGTTTTCCTTTTTGAGGGCATAAAATAAGAAATTGACCTTTCTTCCTGGATGTTACTTGTTAAACATTAGTGATTTAACTTTGATGATTGACTTTTACCTTGTGGATTTTTTAAATTGCATGTTTGAGTTTTTAATTGAAGTGTAATTCATATCCTAATGAGCTCATTAATCATAAATTCACAGCTCAGGAAATTATTACAGAATCAAGATAACAGCAAAATCACCCATGCAGTTAAAAAAAGAATAGTGTTACTACCAGCACCCTGGTTTTATTACATCATAAGTATATTTTGCCTGTTTGAACCTTATGAAAATTGAGTCACACATGTATTCTTTTATTTCTGGCTTCTTCTACTCAACATTTGTTCTGTAATTACTCCGTATTGTAATTATTATTACGTTTCTATCAATGCTGAAGAGTAGTCCATTTTATGAATCATTTATTTATGTATTCGTCTCTACATGGACATTTGAACTATTTCTAGTTTCATATAAAGACAATTTAGCCACAAACATGCACGTCTTCTTTTTCTTTGCATGGATAATCCCATCTTTGAAAAGTGAAAAATTTTCTAGTCAGGAGGCAGTTCTTTTAGCATTTTATTTTCTAAGATTACATAGTCATATTTAATCTTTAAAGTTTCACAAAGATGAGAATAAAGTGTGTGGTGTTGTCTGGGTGGACCCGGGTAACGAGGTACAGGAACGAATCCACTCATTTTGTCAAAGATCTTGAAAGACAGAAGTTATTAATAGATACTTTTTATTTTCTTTGAAGTACCAGAAATATAAAATGCAACAATAATTTCAGTCAGGTTTGTGGAACTAGTGAAACACATACAGGAAGTGAGAGACAGAAAGCTACAATATTTCTATTGTTTATAAAATGCAATATAAGGTATTTACACTGAGCATTTGGCTCGGTGGCTCACGCCAAATGGTGGCTCGGCATCCCAGCACTTTAGGAGGCCGAGGCGGGTGGATCACGAGGTCAAGAGATCGAGACCATCCTGGTCAACATGGTGAAACCCCGTCTCTACTAAAAATACAAAAAAAATTAGCTGGGCATGGTGGTGCGTGCCTGTAATCCCAGCTACTCAGGAGGCTGAGGCGGGAGAATTGCCTGAACCCAGGAGGCGGAGGTTGCGGTGAGCCGAGATCGCGCTATTGCACTCCAGCCTGGGTAATGAGCGAAACTCCGTCTCAAGAAAAAAAAAAAAAATCTGTGAAAATATTGAAATCTATTTTCAGGAAAAAATAAGATTAAAATTAGTATATATTAAGAGAAATATTTCATTTTATTTAGAAAATGAAGATAGTTTGCTTAATCTTTTGGATGCACAGACTCAAATTTACATTTAAACTTTCACTTTTCTGCTACTCAACAAATAGAATATATGAAAAGTAATTTTTTAAATTTAAGATATACTTTTTTTCCCATGAAAGAAAATAATATTTGATATGGTTGTATTAAAATATGTCTCAGAAATATGAGTGTTATAATTAGGTAATTACATATAATTTTAATTATACATATGTAATTATAATTATACATAATTTGACTTATACTGTATATTATGCAATTATATATAATTTTAATTATACATTTGTCATATCATCCAAGAAGTTAGAGATAAAATATCTACTAAGTCACCTAGTCAGTCCTTTTCTTTAGGATTCTGCCCCGGAGATATTCTTCTCCTAAATATTTATTTTTATTCTCCAAATGAATTAATTAATGAGACTGATCTTTTGTGCTCAATTTTTTTCTTTTCTTTCCCTATTTAATCAGTAGCTCAAGTTTTTGTTTATATGTTGAATTTTATTATGCCTCTTAAAGTGTAGCAACTCATGTGATATGGTTGTTAAATATACGTAAAGAAATTAAATTAAATGAGTCTTATTTTTAAATAGGTTAACTTTATGAATTGAAATTGCCGGCAAGATTTTTTCCCGCAACCCATCAGTATCTGTGATGTTGATAATCAGAATAGCAATCTATAGAAGATTATTGCTGAGAAAATGTCACCTCTAACACCTTTGGCTTATATTACAACCAGTCCTGCCTATGTTGGAAGTTTGGTTTTCTGCAGTTCTGAACTGATGATGCAGCTATTAGAATATTGTGGTGCAGATAAGGAGGTCAAAGCTATGCTACCCTCACAACCACTAAAATAGTATTTACTCTATACTGGGTTTTGACATTCAGACCATTTGGGCAGATGCTTTTAACATGAAAATTAAAGTTAAAGCTTTCGAAAAGCAGTATTAACTTACATGATCAGCACTTTCTTGGAAAATCACCTTAGGGCTGACTGATCTTAGCAATATGTTTGCAGTATTCCCACATGGCTGAATTTTTCTTTTGTACTATTGCTAAGTTAGAAGTAAATACAAATTTCTCTTCTATGGTAGGCAAGCTAAGAAAGTATCTATACCTCAGCCTCTATTTTTTCAGAGTTTGTGTGTGTGTGTGTGTGTGTGTGTGTGTGTGTGTGCTTTTACATTTATATGCATATAATATATATGTCACATATGTATATGAGAAGCCATTTTTCTTTCCTGTGAATATGACAGCATATGTATAATATATACGTACATATGTGAGTGTATATGTATGTGTGTATATGTATATTCAAAATCACAACCATTCCATGCCGATTTCAGTAAACTGCAGACACATGCCTTAAGTTTTCAAGTAGAAGAAAAAAAAAGAGTTGTCCTGCTGATGGCATGTGCAGTGATAATTACTAAGATAACTCTTTTCTAATTAGAAAAGTCAAATGATGCATCTTCTTAGCAACAGACTTTAAATCCCAGTGGACATCTGCTACCACTAGAATGTATTCTATTTGGCAGTGTAGCAAGTTACAATAAAAATGAGGTGAAATAGTTCCCTTGACCCTTTTGTAGGACTCTCGAAGTGGGTGGCTTGTTTACTTGGCAACTGCCCTTATCTGTTATGGGAGGGAGCACACAAGCGGAGGGTGCAGGAACCAGAGAGAATGAACAATGGAGTCTGATGGTCGCTCTTTTCTGGTGGACTCAAGCTCTGTGTGAGCCCCACAGCAGCATCCAAGCATACTACAATGCTCTTTAAGCTCTGATATCCAGGAGATGGTATCTGTGAACTCCGGAGACCCAGAGGGCATGTCTTACAATCAGTGCTCTTTTAGCAGTTGCCCTCTGTGGATGGCTAAGTGCCAACTAGTTTAGTGGAGGGCCAGGGTGACAGCCTTTTACACCCTGCCTTCTTCATACCTGAGTTATTTTCTGGCATCCAGGAAGAATCAGGTCACATGAACAAATTGGAAGGTGGTAAATGTGGAGGATTTTAATGAGCGGTGAAAGTGACTCTAATTGGAATGGGGAGCTAGAAAGGGGATGGAATAGGAAGGTGGTATTCCCCTTCAGTTTGTCCCCTACTGAATCCTCTCTGACCATCACCAGCTGAAGCAATTTCTGACCATAGTCTCCAACATACAGCTGCCGCTTCTCCTCTTGATATTTAGATGCTTCTCTCTTCTGTGTGTGTCTGTCCACTGAGTCTCAGATTTGGGATTCTTATGCACACAAGATAGGGGTGAGGTGGGCCAGAAGGCAATATTCAGGCAGGAAAACAAGGATAATTCTCACGTTTAGCCACAGATCCAGGCTTGAGGATGGAGCCCTTGCCAGGAACCCCACCATTTTCTATCTAGTATTTCACTATCTCCTGTCTGTATCAGGGGGAAAAAAAAGCTTTGGTTCCATGAGAGCCACTGCAACATTGAATAAGTTATTTAATCCATTTGAACCATAGTTTCTTTTTCTATTAACTAGAGTTGGTTATACTTTCCCTTTTAAAGCTTAGGTGAGAATTTTCATGAAACATCTTCACACAATTATTACAAGAAAGTAATTGCTCAATAATTTACTTTTCTTTCTATTTCTTGGTCACTGGTCACCATATTCTGGTCAATGCTGACTTACATGTTCTGTCCCTGATTGACCCATTCCTTTGTTTACCTGCTACATTTAGAAGCCCTGGAAAATGCTCAGAATAACGACATATGCACCCTAAGTAGTCATTAGCATCTAGTTTTATTTTATGCATCAGTCAACTAAGTGCTGAGGACTGAAATAGGAAAAAGACATGCCTTAAACATGCTTGTGCTTTAGTGGAGATTTGGCCTTAAGCCTAAACTGAGCTACTGCTCAGATCATGATTATGTCTTAAGCAGGGAAACAGTATAATATAAAACTTTATTTTTATTTTATCAGGGAAGTTATATATATATGTTTTACTAAAACAACTTCAATTTTCTGATCTGTAAATTAGAGTTAATGATGCTACTCTGTAGTAGCTTTGTGAGGATGATTGTTAACATTGTATGAAGCATAAAGAGCAATGCCTCACACACAGTAAACACAAAATGGTTTAAACAAGAAGAGTTTTGTTTTAACTCTCAGATGAAAACTTTGTTAGAGAATTAAATGCAATTAATAAAATCGGGCCATTGTATCAATAATCTGGTCTTTCTAAGTTGCTTCTTTTCTGAGCCTCTGAAGCCCTCTTGGCCTTTCCCAATCAGTATTGTTATGTGAATAATTAACAAAATAAGCTATAATTAAACCTCAAAGTTATTTTTTCCCATATGATTTTGTATATTGGCTGAAATGCTTTTAATCTTGTAACTCAATATTGTATGTTATAAAGTGTTCACAATACCTGTTGTAGATTAAGTCCCTATCAAATATTTGCCATAAAAGAAGTTTTATTTATTTTTCCCTTTGTCAATCTGAGTTTTCTTTAATTTCAGAGTATAATTTTTCTTTATCCCATGTACACTTGGAATGACTGTTTAAATTACATTTATGGTTTCAAGCATGCAAGTTCTAAAAGTTTGTCTTATTCACATTGTATCTGGTGGTCTCTTTAAAAGCTGCTAATATATTAATGATCTTCAAATCCATATATTCCACACTTATTTCCTAGGTTCTACTCCCGTATATTTTATGACTGCTGGATATTTTCTCTTTGATAACCACATAGGCATCTTGTCCAAAACTCAATATATATTTTCACTTGATCCTAACATATTTCCTATCTTATTTAATAGCACGGTCACTCATCCAGTTGCCCAAGCCAATTTCTTGGGAATAATTCTATATTTTTCTCTCTCCTTCTCAAACATAAGTCTCCTGTCTCTGATTCTTTCCAATTCAAGTGAGAATGTGTTACAGCTGTACTATCTCTAGTGCAAATTATGATAATGACAGGCTGCTGGTCTTCAGCTCTCCAGTCTGTTCACTGTCCTGCTAATGCTCAACATTTCTGTCAATGCCTTTGGACTATAGACAAATCTGATTCTGCTACTGTTCTATTTGAATTCCTCCTTTTCTCATATTTTACAGGCTAAAAATTAACTTCTTAGAAAAATCCATATATGCTCTATGACTCCATGCTGGTCTACATGTTTAGTCTCATACAAATAACAAAAAAGTGCTTCAAGCATTCTAAACTGTATGAAACATCCCAAATGAGACATGTCCCATCAAATTCTTCACCTTCTACTCAGGTTTTTTCTTTCAGCCAATGCTGATCACTTCTCCTTTGGTACCTCCTATTTCTACTTAAGAAATCTAATTGAGGGTGTTCTACTCTATGACTTCTTCTTAAACTGCTGAAATACTGTTTGTAGCTTTCATATATTCTCCTAATTACTAGATCATTTTGAAATGGAAAGTAACATAAACTGTAATTGGATATTTATGAAGCTTTCATCCCAGCTCTTATGTGGGTGCTTGAAAAGTAGAGATACAGCCTATGCTTGGCACAATATTTCAGGTCTGATACAGAGCAGGGTGTTAGTAAATGTTGGTTTACTTTATTAATGTATTAATAATATTTATCTAACTCAAAACCTTAAAATAGACTACAGAATAGTCTTTCAATGTCAAATTAGGGTGTTATTAAGTAAGTCCACAAGTACACTGTTTCTTTTTAGAATTACCCACCGTTAGCTTCAAGATTTACTGCTTGCTTAAAGCTCTGACACTATTAGGGTATATGTTAACTCGGAGATTTCTTGTCAGAAGAAAAAATAAAACTTCAATAGTTATGATTGCATTGTCCTGTAGGATATTCACCAGCTTTGTATTAAATACAGAAACTATAAAAAATAAGACTGATCCTAGAGCAGAAAATTTAAAGTCACAGACTGGATGAATTAGGATGAAGTAACTGTTCAAGTGCTATTACTTAATGCTTTAAATTCTTATGGCCAATCAGCTGAATTGTATTTATTGCTTTCAAGTTAATTTTGGTTTTGCAAACTATGAAATATATCAATCTCAAATTATAACACCATAATATAGAAATAAAGGCCTCAGTTCTGGTAGGTAAGCCCATTCGATTCTACCCTTGCATAATAGCGTAAATTAAGTGAGTCTCATTCTGCCAGTGTGGTGATAAGAACAATGATTACAAATGATAATATTTCTACCTCCATTCCTATCTACCTTCCAAGAATATTTTAATCTTTTTGTAAAACAAAATCCAATGCCTCGTATAATTAGAATTGGAATTATTCAACATTTATTTGTATCTGAAAATAACACTGTTGATAAATCTTTAAGAAAGAAAACTATTCACAGGAAAATTAAATTGGTAAAACTCATTATATTGAAATAGTTTATGTTTTATAATTTGATGTACATAACATCCAAATTCAAACATGCATTTTTAATCTATTTAGCAAAGAACTGAGTTCATTTGATGATAAATTGTGTAGGGCTATAAGCAATTAACATAAAGCTCTCCATGACATTTCGGGTTAAAGATAATAATCATTCTTATTGAAAGACTCAGCAACTATATTTCTAGTTATTTCTGTTAACCTGACAATATATATTGTCACATTTATTGTAACTAATATTTAATAGATTTAATAATTGTATTTAAGCATCACATCCTAATAATAGTAATATTGTTATTTTCATTTTTCAGTTACAATTGCAACATGAAACCATCATTTCAAAAAAGCAAAATTACATATAACAGTATTAAACTCAGTTGTATGGTAAATATTAATTTTCTGTAAAGATTTGATGTTGTATTTATGTATGTAAAATACATGAATAAATTTAAAGATATTGATTATCTAAAATTATTTTAAATTGACAGATTTCTCAAATAGTTATAATAGTCTCAAAGTCCCAGCTCAGATTTTAATCAGACCCAAAACTGTCTTAGAATTCTGTAGACTGATTATTGGAAGGCATGAGAAGGAAACCAATTTATAACAGTTGTGGAACAACTAGGGATAGACTGCAAATGGATCAATGAGATGTTACAGCCACCCAGATTACATCCTGTCAAAAAGGTTCTCAAAAACTAGTAATGAAAGACAACCTCTGTCAGCAGTAGTCATAGAGTTGTTACACACTTTTAATAGAGCAATTTTGAGATCATGATGTGCACAGAATCCTACATAAAATGGCTCAAATGAGTTCACCTATCTCAAGCAAGGCTGTAATTGATTTAGAAAAGACTTTCCACACACATTGAAATTTGGCCTCCAGATATCTTTAACTTGTTTTTAGTTTTCCCAATTTTGTTTTTAATTTTTTTGAACCCCATCTCCTCCCAAAATATAGATAAGAATGACAAAGGAAATTCTGGAAAGAATATCAGTAAATTCAACAGTCCTGTACTTAGTTCCCTTATGCTTTATTAGTTTTTCAAGCCTATAATTTTAAGAATTCAACTTATCTGTCCAATATATAAATTTATTTGATTTTTTCCATGCAATAAAATTCACTGCTTCCTAGGTGGCTGGCCATAAATGAGATAACACTCTATTATATAGGGTTTATAGCTGGGAGAAGCTTAGTTGCCTGAAAGCTGAGTAGTAACTGAAAACTCTTAAACATAATAACCTATTAGTATGCTCAAAAATAAATTCTTCTGAGGTCAATAGTTTCAGACCAGCCTGGGCAACCATGGTCAACATGGTTGTCTCTACTAAAAATACAAAAATTAGCTGAGTGTTGTGGCACATGCCTGTGATCTACTTGGGGGTCGGAGGCAGGAGAATTTCTTGAACTTGGAAGACAGAGGCTACAGTGAGCTGAGACTGCACCATGATGCTTCAGCCTGGGTGACAGAGCAAGACTCCATCTCAAAAAATTAAAAATAAAAATAAAAAATAAATGAATTCTTCGGTAATTTAAAGTTAAGACACTGGTAGGTAGTGATCGTTTTCATTAGTAAATTAAAGGCTGCTGAAATTAATGTGGAATACATTATTGGGTAAGGAAATTTAATAAAAGCATACTTAGATTTATCTGGAAAACAGATTCAAATTACTTTTGAAGAAAATATAGTAAAACTTGGATCGGCAGTTAATAATATAATTTAGAGAAATGAGAAGAAAACAGAACACAGAATTTGGGAAAACAAGTAGATGATAATATGCTAAAGGTAATGTGTGAATCTGTATGATCCAAATGGTGTGCACCCATGTCATCCATGTGCTTATGTTAAACATACAAAGCAATTTCCAGGGATATTCCCTCTCTCTTTCTCTTTAGGAGACATCATCATTTCATTCTGTCACCCAGGTTGCACTGTGGTGGTGTGATCATTACTCACTGTAGCCTCAAACTTCTTGGCTCAAGTAATCCTTCCACCTGAACTTCCTGAATAGCTGGGACTACATTTGTGCACCACCATGCCCAGCTAATCGTTTGATTTTGGGCAGAGACAGACGGGAGTCTTGTTATGTTGCCTGGCTGATTTGGAACTCTTGGCCTCAAATGCTCCTCCCACTTCACCCTTCCAAAGCACTGGGATTACAGTGGTGAGCCACAGCACCATGCCTTTAATAAAACATTTTTTTTTAAATTATCAGTGCATTGTGTGAAGGTGCAGTGCGCTGATTGCTGGTGAAGGTAATGTTACCTATAGATGTAGGTACAATGTACGACTATGCACATATTTCTCCAGTCGACTTTCTTACTCAGGAGATACAAAGTATTACCAATTTCTTTAAGAAAGGAGACATTTAATGACTATTTAATAAATGCCTCTCCTGGCACTGGAAAGGTATTAGTCATCATTTTTCCCATGAAAGTATATTAACATATCTAGTAAGTTGCTTAGCATATTAGCATATGTTATTTTCTCTGTAATATCTAGGAAAACCTCTATTTGAAAAACTAATTTTGGAGGAATTTCAAACATATTACAAAAAATTATCTATATGCCTGTTTCAATAATCATTTATAATTTCAGCAGTATTCAAAATACTTAGCAATAGACTGAGCAAGACCAGACAGAAAAAGTTGTACATAATTTTTTATACATTGAAAAAGACACCTGGATGATTTTTATGGTACCAAGTCTTAGCAAAGACTTTCGTGGGCTCCTCAGGAAAAAGTGATATTCATGCGATGAGAGTAATGTGAGGACTAGAAAAGCGAATTTTTTCCAACCTTGACATTTATGGAAATAAATGTCAAGTTATTTAACAGTTGTCAAGGCTACATTGACTCAGAGTGACTTAATATGAACCATTATATGTTATCCATATCTGTCTTTACCTGTGTGCATATTTATACCTAATTTGTGAAACACACAAATATACTAATTTTGTCTTAACTAAGGGGCATAAATAAAAAAGCTTGGCTAAAATTATCCTTGCTATTAGAAAACCTGAGTTTTATTAGTTATTTCTTATCTGAGTAACTACCTAACCTTAGGCAAGTCATTTAATCTCATTGCAGTTAAGTTTTATCAGTTGAATTATAGGGGTAAAATATATCTCCTATATATCAGGAAATTGAAGAGACATTATGATTGTATAGGATATGATTAAATAGTAAAACTTTATGTTAGATGGTAAGGCAAAATAGTCATATATTACATAAAATTTATTCAGTGCATGCATTAGGTAATGCCCCATTCACTTTTACTATCCCAAAAAGTTTTTGAAATAGTGATACTTTTTAATTATTATTCAATAAAGACAAAAGTAAGTAAGCTCATTCAATAACTAGTACTTTTATCACTTCCGCTGTGTATACTTTAACTTCATTTGTTCCACTCTTACATGTGTCATAAATTTTAATATATTTAACAGAACAAATTATATTTCAATATACAATTTCTGTATAACCAAAAAATAAAACATCACAGTAAAATGAATTAAAAAGCATATTTGCTATTCTAGACAAAAATGGTACATCTTTAATCATAAATGAACTCTTCAGAAATCAGTACAAAGAAACTAACATTACAAGGGAAGTGAAAATAAAAGGAACAGAGGGAAATGGAATAGCACAAATGAGTTATAAGGCTATATGAAGATGATATACTTAACATTAATAGCAGAGAAAGCAATTTCATTATAAATTACATTATAGATCCTTACAAATATTGATCTGATGGTTGTACAACTTTAGGAAATAAATAATTCTCAAATACTGGGAAACCTAGTGTAGTCATGGGGAGTTTACTCAAAAACGTGGATTTTTGCATAAACTTGGCCCCAGCAGTTCCAAACCATAGGACTCACCTCAAAAAAGTAGTTAGATACACACCCACACTCATACACATACATGTTTACTACATAGAAAATGTGTAAATAATATATCATCCACCAAGAAACTACTTATGCATCAACTGGTTTATAAAATAATAGACTGGGGAATAGAAATATAAAAAAGGCACTTTAGTAAAAATGCCACAGTTCACAAAATTCTATGTTCTTTAAATTCTTATGAAACATTTTTGATGATATCAGTTTTATATTTACCCTGTGATACAGATTTTAATTTTATATTTATTATTAAAGACTGAATGTTTATGATTCTTCTCCCAAGGGTCAAAAATTCTTGTTGATTTCAATTCAATATGTTGAATTTGTATCTCCCAGTATGATGGCACTAAGAGGTAGGGACTTTGGGATGTAATTAAGTCATGACAGTAGAACTCTCACGAATAATATTAGTCCCCTTATAAAAGGATTTCCAGAGAATTCTGTTAATGTTTTTGCCATGTGACAATATAACTGAGAATCTGAGAGTCTGCAACCAAGAGGAGGGGCCCCAACAGAACCCGAACATGATGGCACCCTCTTGTTGGTTTTCCAGCCTTTAGAACTGTGAGAAATAAATAGATATTAACGAGCCACTTCATTTATGGTATTTTCTCATACTAGCCTGAACAGAGTAAGACAAATTTAGAAAGACTTCAGGATGTTAGTATTGCTGCTTTGTGTGTTCAGTGTTCATTTTCTTTCACTCATATATTTTCCATTCAGATTGCTATTTGTTGCTTTTCCTAATTCCCTGTTTTCTTCTGAGAAGCAAACAATTCTCATTTATTATCTCTTTCAGCTCAGATATGTTAATGACAAATTTCTTTGTTTTGATTTTTATGAAAGAATCATTTTAGTTCTTTTTGTAAAGATATTTTCACTAGATATAGGATTCTAAATTGTCATTTTTTGAATTTTGGTATTTTGAAGATAGATTTCATTATGTCACTCTTCTCTGGCTTCTACCAATTCTATTAAGTCAACTGACATTCTTATTGTTAATCCCTCATGGAAAATATTTATCTTTTCACAGGATATTCTTGAGATTTTTTTCTTTTTTTGCTCTCTCCAGTTTGAATTTGTGCCAATAGATTGCTTTCATTGTGTATAATTTGTTGTTTGAAGAGCTTTTTGAATCCACAGGATGGTATATGTCATCCATATGGGAAAGAATCATCAATTGTCTTTTAAGTATTTTTCCTTTTGCAACATATTTACCTTATTATTCTTACAATCCAATTATTTTTATTTTAGATTTTTTCCCTGTGTCCACTTGTTGTTTATTCTCTTAATTATCTTTGAACTTTTTTTTTCTATTTCTTGACTTCAATTTTGTTACTTTTTAGCCAGTTTTCAGTTCACTCATTGCATTTTCTGCTTTGACTATACTGCTTTTAAACCAATCTATTAATGTCTTAAATTACAAATTCTATTTTACAGGCTTAAAATTTCTACTCTAACCTTAGATTATATTCTCAGTTTACAATTAATTGTAGAGTTCAACTGAGAGCCTATGATTCTCACTGAGGCACCTTCCACTGGCATTAAGAGACTGGAAACAAAATCTGTTTTATCCAGGTTTTTATTTTAACTTCTAAGTTGCTGACCTCATATAGGTTCATAACTAAACAGTTTTCCAAGAGACAGACCAGGCATATGGCTGAGATGTCTAGTTCCCATTTGTGTCACTTAATCCTGGTGTCATGACAAGAATTCTCTTGGACATCTGCTCTGCAGTAGCCGTTCACTATGCCGAGCTTTTAAATTACTCTCCTGTTCAGTCCAGAATTTGAATGCTTACCTAGGAATTTGAATACATCCGTAGATCATTAGCAACATTTCCTGATAACTTTTTTTCTGAAATTTTAGCCCGATTTTCTATACTTTGTTTCTGTAGTTTCCTGATGGATTTCAAGGTGTATTTTTCTTTTCTTTCTTTCCTGGCTTTGTCATTTGGCACATTATTTTGCCAATGCCTATTTTATTTCTTCTCGAAAAATAAAAATTAAAAATTTGACCTAAAAATTATGTCTGGAGCTATGTTAAAATATGAGTTAAATTTAACTCCATTTAAAATCTAAAGTGCTTTCTACTCTGCATGTGGACCCTGGCTGACAAACTTAAAACAAAGTTAAAACAAAATACGTAACTCCTTATGTTTTCACAACACAAAAATAACTATTGGATCTTAATCCGGAAACCCTCTTAGTTTCTTAATGATATTTAAATAACATTTATGGTTTGGGCCACTATATAATTGACAAGTTTATTCATTTTATTTTCAAAATACATTGAATAGAAATGTTCTTTAGATGACATTGTCTTGGACAATTGCATTTGCATTTTCAACAAGTTATATTGCACATATGTTTGATTTCTAACTGAGATAATACAGAACAGGTTACATGTATCATGCAAGCAATATAACATAAATCTTCACAGTATCTTTCATACTGTCTAAAAGTCAATAATATCTCAGTGATGTTTACATTTTCTCAAACTAATATAGGTCTTACAAGGCTATTTTCAATTACTGCTACCATTATAAAATGTGAAAGTCTGGCACTTCGTTAATAACAGAAAGAAAAGAATCATCATATCAAAACTGGAAAGATACATAATTACATATAGCAATACAGCAACATATTAATTTAATTTAATTGCAAAAATATAATCAAGATATGCTTCAGAACCCAAATTCAACTTTCAGTTGAAGCTGGACTTTTTTCCTTGTTAAAAAATTATATGCTTTGAAACTCTGTGCAGGTAAACTACAGCTTATGGGTCATTAAATAAATTTCAATATTGAGTTTAGCCAATAGTTCTCCTAGTTAGCAATTACTTGACTCAAATAGAGTGAACGTTTATTATCTAAGTTGGCAACTCTCCTCATACCTGGCAACACTCAAAGCTAAGTGAGAAATGAATGACATTTGGAACTTTTCATGAATGAAATATTATATAATAAGGCATAGATTTTCTTATTGAGAAGCCAAAGTTAAATATTGATCATCATTAGAACTCTTTATAACAATATTCACACTCATTCAAAACAAATTTATCTCAATGAAAATCTAATTTACTAATAAAAAAACACCTTCACTGCATAGTTTATTTGAACACCTTATTGCTGAAAGCCTTCAGAGCAACAAGAGGCATTCATTTCTTCTAATCATAGTGCTTTATATTCATACAGTTAATTAAAATAGAGCTAGTATATAAATAAATGGGGTCTTCTTGGGGAGCAGATTAGAAAATAGTTAAAGAAAAATAATATTGTGATAGCTGGTAACAAAGAAATTTCACAGGAAAAATAATGCTGTTTTTCACATGCTGAAATACTGTACTGTACAATATTACAAATAATATATTTTTTGTTAAGTGAAATTATATAGGCAAACAGAATTGTATAAATAAACTGATTAAATAATTTTAAGAACAATACCTAAATATAAAGGTTTCTAATATTTACATGGAATATGTAGTATGTGAAAATAAAACATGCTTAATGAAATATAGAGGAGTATGGAATTGAAAATTTATAAATTCTAGGAAGTAGGATGTTGTTTTTATTTTCAGTAAAGAGGACGGGGCTCCCAGCAAGCCAATCATCTGGTACATGTTGGATACAATCTTTGAACATGGTGTAATTACTTAAAGCTCCAAAAACCAAAATGAAGCAGTTGGATTTTGAACATTGTTAAAACAGAAACAAGAGATGGTCACATTGCACATTCCTTATGTCTCAGTTTATTCATTTATACATTTGTTTGTTTGTTTAGGCTTCAAACTAAAAGCTTTTTTACATGGCTAAAACTAGTCCCCCAAAACCTTATTTCTGGCCAGGAAACAGAGAAGCCTTTTATCAAGGAAAAAAACCATGAGATAGTATCAGGAAAACCCAGGAAGGAGAGAATCAGAAAAAAAGGAATTACTAATTGTGTGGGTAGAGTAACCCAGTCACCTAGTTGTTCTCTGAACCTCACATATGAAAAGAAGTCTAAGTACCTTGCAAGTAAAGCTGAAACAACTAAAGCCAATTCTAAGCTTCTTCCTACTGCAGGTATGACAGTCTGTAATTTGAGTCTACAGTTAATTTAAACAAAAAATTATTTGTAAGAGTCAACAACATTGGGTACAATTAGCAAAATTCTCAATCTCTGCAATATAGCATTTATAATATCTGTGACACAATAATGCAAGACCCAAACTATAAAGTACCAGGGACTATGATCCATTCTTGTTTCAAGAGATCAACAAATGTCAATCCTGAGGTGACACAGATGAGAAAAAAATTTATTCACAGAAGCCATTATTGCTATGCTCAATGTAGTAAAGTTATATGTAATTTAAATAAATGAAAACTTAAATCTCAGGAAAGAAATATACAATAAAATGGTCAATCATAGAACTGAAAAATTCAGTATCTAGAACAAACAAAATAACAATGAATTTGAAAGAAAAATGTCACAGAAATTTGAAGAAAAAAATTATTCAGTTTGAGTAAAAGAGATAAAAGAATTGACAAAATTAAAAATATCTTCATGATCTTTGGAACAATATCACATCTAACATATCATTCATTTTAATCCCAGAAAGAGAAGGAAGAGAAAATGAACTGCCCCAGAATTAAAAGTAAGTCATAGAATAATGGACAAAATCTTCTCTCATATTTTGAAGGATGTACCTTTAAACTTTCAAGAGCTCAGAAAAGCTCAACAACAAAAAAAAATTGAACTGCACATCACTTAGACATATCAAAGCCAACTTCTGAAAACTGGGGATAAAGAAAAAAAATCTCAACTGAAGCCAGAGAAAAATGATAAAATAATAAGTACCTGATCAAAAACAATAGAGAACAAAAGTCTATGGAGCAATATCTTTAAGATACTAAAAGAAGGAAAACCATCTACCCTTTTTCTGGATTTAGCAAAAATATGCTTCAAGGTAAGGTCATTGAAAGGTATATTCATGAAAAAGAAAAGTAAGGTAATAGATTGTTCTTATACAGAAAGTACAAGAAATACTAAAAGTTTTTCAGCTTGGAGAAAAATCAAACTGAAAAAAAAAATCTCAGTCTTTAGAATTGAATGAAAATATTGGAAATTGTAAATATGTGGGTAAAAATAAAATATATTTTTCTTAATATATTTAAAATATAGATGATCGTCCAAAGCAAAAATTATGCAATACTATTGTGGGAATACATAGAATATATCATTTAAAGCACAGAGGAAGCTGGGCATGGTGGCTCACACCTATAATTCAAGTACTTTGGGAGGCTGAGGTGGGTGGATTACCTGAAGTCAGGAGTTCAAGATCAGCCAGACCAACATGGTGAAACTCCATCTCTACCAAAAATACAAAAGTTAGATGGGTGTGATGGCAGGCACCTGTAATCCCAGCTACTAGGAAGGCTGAGACACAGAATTGTTTGAACCTGGGAGGTGGAGGTTGCAATGAGTGAGCTGAGATCGCGCCATTGCACTTTAGCCTGGGCAACATAGTGAGACTCTGTCTCAAAATAACAAACAAACAAATGAAAACAAAACACAGAGGCTGGTGGGGGCTGAACCTAATATGGTTGCAACTTTTCTATGTTTTATTTGACATAAACCTAAATAGGCTTTGAAAATTTAAGTATAATATTGTAATCACAGAGAACTTATAAAAAATACAAAGATGTGTAGCTAAAACAATATGTTAATAGCAACAAAATTGAAATATTTTTGCATAATGAAAGTGGAAGCTAATATGAACACAGAGGAGACTATAGAAAAGATATAATAGATGATATAAGTACAATCATATCAATCTTTACATTTAATGTTAATGAACTAAACTCTATATTAAAAGTCAGATATAATAATAGGTAAAATCATAACATTACATTATGTGCTATCTGCAAGAAGTTTATCTTAATTATAAAGACATAAATAGGTTGAAAATGATGAATGAAAAAATGTGGCAATACAAACTGTAAATACAGACTGACGTGGCTATAGTAGCATCAGAGGGAATAAAGTTGGAGACAAAGAATATTAGAAAAAGATGAGAGAATTTCAGTGATGAAAGGTTCACTTCTAAGTGTGGCTTAAGTATCATAAGTTTTTATGCATCTAATTAAAGAGTCTCATTGTTACAGAAGGCAAAACTTTGCAGAATCAGTGAAAGAAATAAGTGTTCAATCAGAGTGAAAATTTTGACACTCCTCTCTTAGCAATCACAACCACAACTAGTCAAAGAATTATAACATACAGAGAATTCAAACACCATCATCAACTGCCTTGGCTGAAATTATATGTTCGGGGCACTGTAAACAATAGAGACAGAATATCATCTAGGGTGCGCTTGGATCACTTGCCAGAATAAAACATATGCTGATCTTCCAAAAAAAAATCTCAGAAAATGTGGTATGTTTGACATTATATGCAGTAAGTATAACATGTAATATAAATAAATAAATAAATAAATAAATTTGCATGTAATGTAAATTAATAACAAAGTAATCCAGGGACAGTTTAAATATTTGGAAATTATTCATTATATTTAGAAATAAACTATGGGTTAAAGAAACAGTCTCCAGAAATTATTGTCTCCAAATTCATGTCAGAAACAGATATTGCAAGGATGATAAAACAAGACAAAACTTTATATTTATATCCCCAATACCAAAAATGAATAATTTTTAACAAAATTTAAGTCAGAGAATACAGCAACATATATACAGTGAAAGAGTCAGGTTTATCCCAGCAATGCAGAGTTGACTTAACCTGCAAAAATTACATCACATAATTTAATCTATTCATAGAAAAAGAAGGAACTGTATCACATTAGCATCTCCAAAGTTGTGAAAAATGATTTAAGAAGATTCAACACATATTCATAACTCTCACAGAACAAGAAATAGAATTGAATTTTCTTTAACAAAGGGATTTTAAAAAATTATACTCTCTTTTTCTCAAAAACACACATACACTACAAACTACAGAATACTGACATGCATTAAAGAAGACTGAAATAGTTGAAAAGGCATATAATGTCAATCCTTTGGATAATAAGATTTCAACTTACAAAAATTTGCTGATACATATTTAGGTCAACTTCATACAAATATAGTAGGCATTTTGGTAGAAATCGGCAAGCTAGTTCTAGATTTTTTTTTTTTTTTTTTTTTTGAGACGGAGTTTCGCTCTTGTTACCCAGGCTGGAGTGCGGTGGCACGATCTCAGCTCACCGCAACCTCCACCTCCTGGGTTCAGGCAATTCTCCTGCCTCAGCCTCCTGAGTAGCTGGGATTACAGGCACGCGCCACCATGCCCAGCTAATTTTTTGTATTTTTAGTAGAGACAGAATTTCACCTTGTTGACCAGGATGGTCTCGATCTCTTGACCTTGTGATCCACCCACCTCAACCTTCCAAAGTGCTGCAAATTTTAGAAAGTAGAACTACGCCGAAGTACTTACTGTACCTAATCTTGATTTATAAAAACAACAAGGACGGGCACAGTGGTTCACACCTGTAATCCCAGCACTTCGGGAGTCCAAGGCGGGCTGATCATGAGGTCAAGAGATCGAGACCACCTTGGTCAACATGGTGAAACCCCATCTCTACTAAAAATACAAAAATTAGTTGGGTGTAGTGGTGCACACATGTAGTCCCAGCTACGTGGGAGGCTGAGGCAGGAGAATCGCTTGAACCCAGAGATGGAGGTTGCAGTAAGCTGAGATGGAGCCATTGCACTCCAGCCTGGTGCCTGAGACTCCAACTCAAAAAAAAAAAAAAAAAAAAAAAGAAAGAAAAAAGAAAAAAAGGAAGGAAGGAAATTAAGAGTTGGTAAAATAAAAGACATATAGATCAATGAAACTGATAAGACAGTCCAGAAATAGACAGATCCTCGCACAAGTTCAATTGCTTTTTTTATTTTTACTTTCATTTTAAAAATATTAAATTCAGGGGTACAAGTGCTAGTTTGTTACACAGATAAACTTATGTCATGAGGGTCTGTTGTACAAATTATTCCATAATTCAGGTATTAAGCCTAGTACCCATGAGTTTATTGTTTCTGATCCTCTCCCTCCTCCCTTCCTCTGCCCTCCAGTAGGCCTCAGTGTGTCTTCTTTCTCTCTATGTGTCCATGTGTTCTCACTCATAAGTGAGAACATGCGGTATTTGGTTTTCTTTTCCTGTGTTAGTTTGCTAAGGATAATAGCCTCCAACTCCATCCATTTCCCTGGAAAGAATGTAATCTTGTTTTTCTTTATGGTTGCATAGTATTTCATGGTATACATGTTCCACATTCGGCCAATCATGGGCATTTAGATGCATGCCATATATTTGCTATTGTGAATAGTGCTACAATGAACAAATGTGTGCATGCCTTTATAAGCTATAACTCCATAAAAAGTGAACAATAGGTGTGAACTGACATTTTTCAAAAGAAGAAATATATATGGCCGACAAACACACAAATAAAAGTCCAACATCACCGATCATTAGAAAAATGCAAATCAAAACCACAATGAGATACTTTCTAATACCAATCAGAAAGGCTACCATTAAAACATCAAAAAATAACAGATGCTGGTGAGGTTGTGGAGAAAAGAGAATGCTTATTTACTCTTTATGGGAGTGTAAATTGGTTTAACAATTGTGGAAGACAGTGTGGTCAATTCTCAAAGACCTAAAGACAGAAATACCATTAGACTCAGCAATCCCAATACTGGATATATACTCAAAGGAATATAAATCATTCCATCAATTGCTTTTTGACAAAATTACTCCATAATTCAATGTGGGAAGGAAGGAAAGCCCTTCTAGAAAAGGTACCATGGGAGAAAAGAAAGCATTAACACTTAGCTTACACATTTTTTTTTCCAATTTGATTACCCTAAATATGAAAGCCCAAATAAAACTTCCTCAAAGCCCTTCCAGTACTTAGGTTTCTTGTACAGTACACAAATAGAGCACATTATAATATTAAGAAAAATGGAGAGTTTAAGCTTTATTCAAAATGAAAAACTTTTGCTCTTTGAGTGTTTCCATTAACAAAATGAAAAACCAAATCATATGAAAGGAGAAAATATTGTGACTCAATGCAAAACTGAGTAATAAGCAGTCCAACAAGGCAATAGTGGTGGAAAGTAAAATGTCACTACCAGTTTGAAAAAGTTTAACAGTTTCTTAAAATGTGAGTAAGCACTGATCATAAAACCCAGAAATCCCACTGCTGGGTATTTAACGAAGAGAACTAAAAATATAGTAGAATCCAATACTTGTACATGAGTATTCATAATAGCTTTAATCATAATGGTGAAATTTGCAAATAACACAAACTTTCACTAACAGGTAAACAGAAAACAAATATCCTGTTTTCACCCAGGAGGACATTAGACAAGGGTAAAGGAGACAGTCTATTGATAAAAGCAAACCTAGACTAAATCTCAAAGACATTAGGTTCTGTGTAAAACAAATCAATATTAAAAGATTACCTACTCTATGATTCTGCTTATGTGACATTTTTGAAGTGACAAAATTATGAAGAATGAGAACAAAATAGTAGTTGCCAAGCAACAGAGATGGTGTGTGGGAGGGGTGAGAATATGACATGATAGAATGAGGGATTTCTTTATGGTAATATAATAATTCTGTATTTTGATTTAGTTGGGGGTTATACAAATCTCTATATGAGACAGAATTTCACAGAAATTTACACACGCATATGTGAATACATGTAAAGAAATGGTGCAAACTGAATATGGTATGTAGTCTATTTAAAGATAACCAAATCATGGTTTGGATATCCTACTACAGTTATATAAGGTATCACCTGTCAAAGAAACAGAGTGAAGCATCCAACGGATTCTATGTGATAAGTACGGGTGACTACTGCTATACCGAACAACATAGATGAATCTCAAAATCATGTTGAATGAAATAAGCTAGTCACAAAAGATTGTATGCCATACGAGTTTATTTATATAAAAAGGCAAATTGGTGATAGGGACAGAAAGCAGATCCAAGTTCACACGGGCCAGCAGCCGAGAGAAATATAGACTGCAAAGTAATATAAAGAATCTTGGGGGATGACTGAAGTGCTCTATGTTTTGATTGTGTTAGTGGTTCTACAGGTTTGTGCAACTCTCAAAATTCACCAAATTGTACAGTTTTTAATGGTGCAGTTTATTGTGTGTGAATTATCCCTGAATAAAATGACATAAAGTAAAACATAGGAAGGAGGAAGTTGCCATTGGAGTGTTTCAATTCTCCTGATAATATGTTAATAGAAGTAATGTTTAATTTCTTTAAAAACATTGTTGGAATTTGTCTGCTTACACTTACATTTGTTTTTAATTGTATTTTAAAATTATAGAAAAATTTTGAATTGATAAGCAAATGCAAGACTTTTAACCTCTGCATAAATGTATTTCAAAGATTTGTCAAAAATACATCAAAGAGTACCTACTTCAATTTCATTCAATGAACTTCATTTGCAGTTTACAGTGTAAATGTTTTCTCTCTAGTCAGGTCATAATAAACTATCAAGAGCAACTACATATTTCATGTGTGTGTTTCTGCTTACTTATATAGTCAACGTTTTTAAAAAAATTATCATTATATAAGGAGTAGGAAAAGCTAAACCAGTGAATAATTATAAAAATATATATTGTTGCATTTATGGCATAATATTATCTTACTATCTTTAAGCTTATTTTACTCTAATTTAAAATAAATTTTCCTAATGCAAATTTGGAACATTATTTTTACATGAGCTGATTTTTTTTTGTCCTGCTCTGTCTTCCAGGCTGGAGTGCAGGGACACAAATTTAGGTCACTGCAATCTCCACCTCCTGGGTTCAAGCAACTGTCCTGCCTCAGCCTCCCAAGTAGCTGGGATTACAGGCATGCACCACTACACCCAGCTAATTTTTGTATTTTCAGTAGTGATGAGATTATACCATGTTGGCCAGGCTGGTCTCAAACTCCTGGCCTCAAGTGATCTGCCTGCCTCAGCCTCCCAAAGGGCTGGGATTACAGGTCTGAATCACCACATCTGGCCACATTGTGCTTTCTGTAGAATGGGTTTATCAGAAGCAGACTCTGAGATAAAGAATTCTGTGAGGATGGTTTATTAGAAAGGAAACATTTCCAGAAAAGACCAGTATGGAGTGGGAGATTTGGCCTGGGAAAGGGAGAAGAGCAAGCACGTTTTGTGATATTAAGTCCCACTGAGCTCATAAAGCAACGTCGGTTACACTTCAGTGAAATCCAAATCGGTTGACCCAAACCAATCAGACATTAGCTAAGGACTGCGTCTGAGGAGATGTAAATTCGCGGGCACTTCCAGCTACCCCTGCACTTGCAGAAAACGTGATCTCCAGGAGACTAAGGGCAGCTACTCCATAAAGGCCCTCAGTTCTGGTTGTTGGTGACAAAAGGGCATTGAAGAGTAGTGTGCACAAAATTGATGAAGGAATATGACAGTTAACAGACAAGGCAACACCAACATCTGTTGCAGCCTTAGATACACTCATGCCTCACACTGGATTCTTTACACTGATTCTTCAGAATGATAACTCCTCATGATTTCAAAGGGGTACATATGACAAGAGAACAATTAACTGTAGTTAATCGAGCATTAACTATAGTTCCTGCTGCTGAAGTTGTTGCCAAGGTTATAATTGTCAAAAGATATTTCAAACCTATCAGAGCAAATCACTGCACTTTTGATGTTGAAATGGCAGCCTCTACGACCCACTGTAGTTTACCCTATCACTGAGTCTACACTTCAGTATGTATTGTGCTCGCCTGAGTACCCTTCAGGACTCACATTTCTGTACCTCTGGCCACCATTCACTTGCCCAGTAATTACCTGACCACAGTTCAATAATATATGGGAGCATGAAGAGATGCCCAGTGGATTCCCAAGGTTTCCATACTTACTTTTTCCCACTTACATTCAATGTCTAATATCCTACCACTTCAAGATGTTCAAGACTAAGAATTTGTTTCATTTATTTGCTTGCTTGCTTACTGTAACAAGTATATAAAATGACCAGATGATAGTGGTACAACTATTTTCAGTGGAAGTCTTAATGTGTTTCCTGGTGTTTCCCAGGAATTCTAGATACTGAGTTTAAAATGGTAAGGACAGGAAATATATATTCTTCACATATCTTCCTTGGAGTGAAGGTGAGAAGAGACAGTCTTACTTCAGCCCCTGGATTCCCAGAAATGTTTATTCATTCTTTCAGAGACATTGAACTACATAGTGGCCACTGATGTTTGGCATATACTGCACGTTGAAAAACAGTATCCTAAACCTATAGTGTGCCATTGAGACAGGAAGCAGACTCAACTCAGGAGACAGCATTCAGACACTGGACCAAATCGAGGACTCGCTAAAATGGGGACAGGGCAGAAGCAGCAGCTTTCTTTACAGATATGCCCACCCATGTGCCATGTTTATTTACCATTGCCATGGCAGCACCCAGGAGTTACTGCCCCTTTCCAGAGCAATGACCTGATGACCCAGAAGTTACTACCCTTTCCTTAGAAATTTCTGCATAAACTTCCCCTTAGTCTGCATGTAATTAGAAGTAGGTTTACATACGACTACGGAACTGCCCTGAGCTGCTACTCTTAGCACACTGACTGTGGGGTAGCTGCTCTGCTCTGCAGGATCAGTCATGGAGCTGTAGCATGGCCTGAGCTGTAATACCACTGGAGCTGTAACACTGTCACTTCAGTCAAGCCATTTTCTTCTACAACCATCTCATTCTTGAAATCTTTCCTGGGCAAAGCAAAGAACGTCCCAGACTAAGCCCCAGTTAGGGGCTCACCTGCCTTGTATCACCATCAAGGATTTTAAATTGGCACTTTAGTTATATCTTTAAGAGGTCTTCCAATGTTCTATCAAAGTGGCACCCCTAAGTAATTTACTACGAGGCATGAGGAGTGGGTCCCACAATGTCTTACTTCTCACTAGAGCCGCTGTTTTGGCCTATGCAGTGTCAATGTTATGTGGGATCCATGATTGCAAAGAAGATATTCTCTTAGCCTTTGTGTAGTGCTATTATTTCAATGCACTGTAGTCCAAAAGACAAACTCTTACACAAAACACAAGTTGACCATGTTCAGAATAAATTACTGCCCTTTAAAAGTTTGAAAAGTCTTACTGTAACAACTTGACACAACTTCTAGTGGATTTCTTTGAGACGTATATTGGGATTCTACATCTCACAATTTAGATTTTCAGTAATGATAATAACCAGATCAGCCTTGGTGAGGGGAAGACTGTGTTGCTGGGCCTAGACATAGCTGGACATGTACTTAATTTATGAGCCCACTGCTCCATCACTGAGAATAGAGGCTGGCTAATATGTATGTGATAAATGTTTTTGTCCCCTTGTATTGCTTCTTTTCAAGTGTATGATCTAGGTTATGCAATAATTTGAGATTCAGCCTTACCTACACCTCGGTACCATTGTTCCAGTCACAAAACTATTCCCCAGACTTCTCTATCTCTTTCTTCTAATATTGGTCCTTCTAAGCTCCCAAATCAACAAGCTAAGCACTTAGCCATTGTCTAAGAGTTCATAAATATTCTTAGCTCAGACTAAGAATATTCACAGTGGATGGCCAGGCACATCTCCTGAACTCTGTTATTTAGACTTCCACTCACCCCTGTCTTTCAAGGACCACCACACTTGGCGGCGGTGTTTTCTAGCGGCAGTCATTTTAGGTTCATAAAAACACACTGAGGTAAATAATACACAAATTAGGACCTATTTTTCCTCCACCAGCAGATTCTAAAGTAATCTCTTCAGCACATAAATGTAAGCTAAGGGAGCATCATTAGTTGAATAGATGTTTATAACCTGAAGCACTGGCTATCTAGTAACATAACTTGCTTTGTCCTTGTGACCTAATAGTTTTTATTCCAGGTTGACCACTATTATCACCTGATAGACAGCTTCTGAGCCTGCTCAACGTTTGCACAAGATATATGGTTGTTTGTTGCAAACAGCGTGGTTTTGTTCTTGAATCCTAGGTGTGTGTACCACAACTCACTATTGAGCTTTCAGTTTCAAAATGGTGAAAAATTTACCACTGATATCTCCAGTACCACAACTGAATATATGAGGTCTCATGGCAAAGAAATAATATGTGATTGTATCCACTAACCTCCTACAGCCTTCAAACTATTCGACAATTATTCAGAGAAGTATTCCCCAAAGCAGGCCAGAATCCAAACTGGCTTACCAGGCACGGACTGGTAGTGATAGGAACTACAATACACAAAGACTCTCCTTTCAGCCAGGAGGATATCTCTTGTCATCCTCCTCACTCCAGGAATCCTAAAAGTTTTTACATTATGGAAATCACTAATGTTTTGTAGAGTCTTATTTTCCACCCTCTGGATTTTTATCTTAGAAAACACCTAGAATTTCACCACTATGGGCTCTTCAGGTCTAATGGACACAATATAACCAATATATTTGTGTGGTATATACACATTTTCAAGCTTCCTTTGGAATATATTGTAGTCGAGGGCAGAAGAATAACCATAGCCATAGAACAAGACCTAAAATGTGTAGTATTATCTAAAAATGACTGAATATTTTTTTGTGCTAATGCATTTTTAAAAGAATACCCATACCAAATCCATAACATATGACATATCAGGGCAGAGATAGTATTGATTAAGATTACAGAGGTAGGTATACCATCATCTACAGGAATCTGTTGTTTTTTTCCCAGGGGCTAGAATGTGAAATAAATGAAGACATGACAAGCACAAAGAAACCTTTATCTTTACACCACTGAAAGTGGTTTTGATCTCTGTCTTCCTTCTCAATGTATGTCACCGCTTTTAATTTAAAATCTTGAGCAGAGGTGGCAACAATTAAAATTAATGCATTTTTAGGCACTACATATATATATCTTGAATTTATACTGAGGCACTGCTAAATAGCTACCTTGCATGTATCGGAACCAATGAGGAACAATCTTTGCCCAGGCTTCTGCTAACTATGTGACTTCCGTATATCTCTTCACAAATGACAGTCCATATGTCAATGTGGATGTCCATCTTCAGCCAGTCTTCTGCTAATTATGTGACTTCCATATACCTCTATACAAATGACAATCCATATGACAATCCACTAATGTCAATGTAACTTTGATATAATGTCAAATATCCCATATAAAATTTGTGTATTTCTTTCTCTCCAATCTACAGTTACTTAGGTGAATGACCACACATCTTTTTGAAGAAGGAATGGAGAGATTATTACTGCATATATTTTCTGTGTCATGGTATGATTGTTCAAGAAATATTAGTTTCCAATTGATTATCTCTGGTCTGAGGAATGTCTCAAATAATGTATAACATATTGTGATTTTTCAGTGGAGCACCTGATGTCAATCAGCCTTCAAATTTTTTACTTTCTTTTTAATATCAAATATGTCACTAGACATTTTTTTACTATTAGTGAATATTTTCACAAGGAACACTGTAATCAGTTGGGCATTATCATAATTCTCTTTAGGTCATGTCTCATGCTTACCATTTGATCCTAGAGTCTATTAAGGTAATTACATCTGTCATACATCTAGTGGTTGTGTGCTGCCACCTGACTGCCACTTTTTCAGCAGTGTTTCATCTGCTCTATTGACAAGAAGACCATATTAATAAAACCATCTCTTAACAGCTCCCTTGGTTTACTTAGACATAGGTGATTTGCTGAAGCTTAAAGATTACCCCTCTTTCTAGTTCTGCTTGCCTTATAATCAAAGTATGCAAGTATTGGAAATAAAGTTCTCTGATCCCATGAAGACTTTCTGAAATTCTCACCATTCTATGAGTTGGTATGTTTTTCTCCAGGGCACAAGTGGAACTTAGCAAAACCAGCAAATGCACAATCTTTTGTTTTTTAAAAACCTTATGGGAAAAGATAAATTTGAATTGTTTAAATGGCTTTGAGACAAGATCTTGCTTTGTTGCCCAGGCAGGAGTGCAGTAGCATGACCACAGCTCACTGCAGTTTTGACTTTTCAGGCTCAAGGGATTCTTCCCCCTCAGCCTCCCAAGTAGCTGATATAATGGGTCTGCACCACAACACCTGGCTAATATTAATTTTATTTTATTTTAACAGAGATAAGTTCTCACTATGTTGCTCAGACTGGTCTTGAACTCCTGGGCTCAAGTGATCCTCTTGCCTCAGTCTCTCAAAGTGCAGGGATTACAGGCATAAGCCACAATGCCCAGTTGCATTATCTCTTACATTACTATTTTCCCCATATCTATTTAGTGTTATTTTTTTAGAAACTATTAGATTTCCTTTAACCTGAATCTCATCCAAATTACCTACAGACATTCTTAGCTACAATAATGCTATAGCATACCATGAATATTCAATACTCTACTTTTATGGACACCATGGCTCCTATTGTTTTCTGGCCAAAGAAGACTCAGCTCGAGAATTCTATCCTGAGATTCTGCTACCTAGAACCACTTTGGAAACCAAATGTCTCAGTTTGGATTTCCTAGAAGCAAATGCTGAAACGAGAATTTAAACGTAAGTGCTCAGGAAGTATTCCAGGAGGTAGGTGGGTGTATGAGAGTGAGAGAGTGAGAGAGTGAGAAATCTAAGGAGCTCGGGCAAAGGCACAATATCAAACAAAGTTCCACAGGTAGTAACTTTGATTAAATGGTGCTTTGGAATTTTGGAGTAATATAAATCTCACATAAGTTGTGGTAATCAGGAATAAGAAAGCAAGAATATTTATGTCTCATTGCCTATCAATTATTGTTCATGGGATACCTGTTGGGAGACATAAATTTTGTGTCACATAAGGTTCTTAGTAAACAGGGATATGGAAGGATAGGACAAGGGTCTGGTAAAGAGATGCAAATTATGGCTGTTGGGAGTGAAAGCACACCAGAAGTCTGTGTGCATGAACATGAGCAAGGTATCAGAGTAATCATTGGTGGAACATTGACGACATCTGGTAATAACATTTAAGTGTTTAGGTATGTGTGAATATTTTTAAATGCTAAGAGTTTAAATAGAATATAACAATATTTCGGTGACTATAACTAATTAATAATTGTTTTCTGTGCTTTGAGATAAAATTATTTTTACAAGGCCGGTGGAAGGGACAGCTTATATACTTGTAATTCCATATCATTTGAAATACTCTGATATTATTTTTTATTTGCCTTTAACATTATCCTTGTGTCAATCCTTGTATTATTTATCATCCTTGTATCCTTTGCATTCCAATAACAGTAGTATGGTTTAAGTAATCCTGATAAATAATTAAAATTATGATTCTCCCCCCAAACTGATGTTAGCTGGTGTATAAAACATTCCCTCTCAAGAGGCCCTGCATTGTGCTGTTTCCATGTATTTTAGTCAATCTGAAATATTACTTTTACATTATTTTTACTATGTTCATCATCAAAATAAGGTAATAATTATATTTCAGATAAAGCATGTTTTTGATAAATGAATAATTATTGCTATTAAAAATAATTTCTTAAAAATTAAATTTGGCCTATAATGAAGCACAGTGTCAATACTAGAATAATGGATCTATTGGCTTGCCCTACTTGTGAATGTGTGTGTTTATTATTGGGCTAGAGGATGAGGCCAACCTAAATCTGAAATGAATTGAAAATATAAAACTCAGCTGGGAGTGGTGGCTCATGCCTGTAATCCCAGCACTTTGGGATCCGCCTAGGCAGGTGGATCACAAGGTCAAGAGATGGAGACCATTCTCTTCAACAGGGTAAAACCCTGTCTCTATTAAAAATACAAAAAAAAAAAAAAAAAAGAAATTAACTGGGCATGTTGGTGCACACCTGTTGTCCCAGCTACTCAGGAGACTGAGGCAGGAGAATCACTTGAACCTGGGAAGTGGAGGTTGCAGTGAGCCCAGATCACACTACTTCACTCCAGCCTGGGTGACAGTAGGTACTCGGTCTCAAAAAAAAAAAAAAAAAAAAAAAAAAAAGTGTAAAACTTTCCCCTCTCCAGAGGTTTTTACAGGTGATTAATGAAAAGAAATTTTAAAGTAAAATAATCGTGTTTGTCTGACATTCTTCAGCATTCACTGGAGAATATCCATCAGTTTTCAATGAAAGCATCTACTGAGATTGAACAGAAGAGGATTTTGATACAAGCAAATGAAACACCTGTTAACAAGGCAAAGAAGAAACAAAGAGGTATATAAATGAAATCTAAAGACTGGTAGAATTATATAGAATTTATGTTATGAATACATAATTGCTCTTACAGAGACAATTGACTATAGAGCAACCCCATTTCCTGTTATCAGTCAAATTCAATTATTTTCATCACAATGACATGACATATTCTTAGGTTCTATATACACAGGGAATGTGAAATGACAGATGAGCATTTATTCAGTGACTTTAATTAATGTAGACAGATTCTTTATAAATTCTTGTTTTTTAAGAGAATCAATTTGCTTTTCACCTATTATCTGGATAATTATCTCAATTCTTCCCCAGATATTTTGACCCTCAAAATGTTTTGTCATGTGCTAAGTTGCTGACAGCAATTCAATGTTCTATTTAGTTCATTTTATGAAAGACAATTGCATTTGTTTATATATTATGTTTATTTCACAACTCAATTTCGTTGCCCATCTTTTTCTTTAGTTATTCAGTTCTTCACATTTCAGCAATATGCTAAAATAAAAATCCTACAACTTGAAATATCTAGTTCACTTTTCTCATTGCATGATTTGTTTAGTAGGGGTGGTGTTAACTCCCAGAAGCACAGTTTTTAAACATCATAGTAGCTGATGATTCATTATCCTGGCAGATGTCTGTCTGCTGGTCTAACAAGCACATCATTCAGCTCTTATTTTAATATAATTCTTAGTATTTTTTAACAATACAATATGAATTTCATACATCATATATTATTTGGTAAAATATTTAATAACTGATATGTGCAAATAGAAAAAGGAATCATTCAGAAATACTTAAAAAATTCTGAAATTTCTAAGCAAAATTTCAAAAGGAACAAAGCTAAAGGCATCACACTACCTGATTTCAAAAACTATACTACAAGGCTACAATAATCAAAACAGTATAGTACTGGTACAAAAACAGGCATATGGACCAACAGAATATATTAGAGAATACAGAAATAAAGCCACACATTTACAAAGCCATCTTATCTTTGAAAAAGTCGACAACAATGAGAAATGGGGAAAGGACTTCCTATTCAATAAATGGTGCTAGGATAAATGTATAGCCATATGCAGAATATTGAAATTGGATTCCTTTATTTCACCATACACAAAAATTTACTCAAGATGAATCAAAGACTTCAATATAAGACTTAAAACAATAAAATCCCTAGAAGAAAACTTAGGACAGACCATTCTGGGCATAGGCCTTGGAGAACTATGCATCTAACAAAGCTCTAATATACAGAATTTTTAATGAATTCAACAAATAAAAACAAACAACCCCATGAAAAGTGGGCAAAGGATATGAACAGACACTTCTTAAAAGAAGACATATACATGGCCAACGGGCACATGAAGAAAATGCTTAATGTAAAACAGAACTACCATTCGACTCAAAATCCCAATATACCTTTGGGGATATAACTGTGTATATACAGAAAAGAATAAGAATCATTCTATTACAAAGATACATACACGTGTATGTTCATTGGAGCACTATTTACAATAGCAAAGGCATGAAATCAATGTAGATGCCCATCAATGGAGGACTGGATAAAGAAAATATGGGACACGAACAACATAGAATACTATGCAGCCATTTAAAAGAATAAAATCATGTTCTTTATAGCCGTATAGATAGAGCTGGAGACCATTATCTTATATGAATTAATGAAGAAACAGAAAACCAATACTGTATGTTCTCACTTATAAGTGGGACCTATACATTGACTTCACATAGAAACAAAGAATGGAATATTAGACTATGGAGCCTACTTGAGGGTGGAGGGTGGGAGGAGGGTAAGGTGGAAAAACTATCTGTTGGGTACAATGCCCACTACCTGGGTAATAAAATCATTTGTACATCAAACCCCAGTCACACATAGTTTGTCATGTAACAAACCTGCATATCTATCCCCTGAAACTAAAGTGAAAATAGAAAAAGAGAAAATAAACAAATAAAATTTTAAAGATGCAAATAAAATGTGCCTAGTTGCTTTAATGAAAGATGATGCTTTTACAAATAGATATTAGGTTTTTACAAATGGTTAAAGGTCCAAGTTTCTTTTACAGGGTACCACCATCATGGAGGTTGAAAGCTTGAGGATAGTGAGATACTAATATGGGTTTCATTCTGTCCTCATAGGTTATAAGATCTTGTAAGTTCTAGTTTTTCCTTCCATTCTCTACATCATATTCATCTTCTCTTCCTGACTGCTACTGAGTTCAGGCTCTAGCACCCTAAATGAAAGATAACAGTCTTGAATGCTTTATATGGACTGTGCCCTATAGATACACATGCAGAAGCATAAAAGTCAAAATCTTAGACTGATTGGATCCGTTTTATTATAAGAAAACTATATGTATCATTAATGTTAGATTTTCTTTCTTCATCTTCTCACTATGTAGGGATTGGTAATTAACATACAATGATTACATTACTCCTAACATTTTTTCAAATTAAACTTTAAGTTCTGGGGTACATGTGCAGAACATGCAGGTTTGTTACACAGGTATACATGTGCCATGATGATTAGCTTCATAGTTTAGCTAAAGTGCAATAATCTAAATTTGCCAGACCATTTGAAAAGTGAAGAGCAATAGGATAATATCATAAGACATATTGTATGAAGGAGACTTGTACATGAGTGTCCCAATTCAGATCTGTATATTTGGATACAAGTGAGTGCTGTGTACTTGCATGGCCTGAAAAGGGACTTCTGTTTGCAAATAAATTAAACTAATTCCTAAAAGAACAAAATAACCCCACCTTAATTATCACCAAGGAAAACATAAGAAACTTTCTTTCAGACTTCCAATTTTAGAATAACAATGTATGGAACATTATAAACCTACTCTATGGATCTTCTCTCCAGGAAAAAAAAGAAAGTGGAAAAAATAATGAAAAATCCACCATATAAATCTCTGAAACTGTCCTAGTTTTACTACACAGGAAGAAACAATTATTGAAGACAATAAATTAAATCTCTGAAAGAATGGCGAGACTCTGAAAACTGAGCCAGGACACACTCCCTTTCTTTTTGTTCCTTCCTCCCTATGTCAGCACAATGACTGTCCAAACTGAATGTGTATGGCCATATCAGCAGGGCTTCCTCTCCTCTCAGGACCCAGTTGAGGGATATGGTATTTCACCAAAAAATGCAGCTGCCAGCATTTATCATTGTGCCAGCTACAAATTGCAGGGAGTAAATACTTGGCAATTGCTGTTTAAAGATTGGAGGCTTCCTTCCTCTATCCAGCCAACATTAATGAAGTAGATGCTCAACTTCAGGCATGCCAGGCTCAGAACATTGGTACCCAGCTTGCTTTGGAGTAGAGGTTTCATGCCAGGAGACACAAGCTGAGAAAATCAGAAGCTTTAATTCCCATCCAGCACGCTGCTTGTAAATCTGGATGTGGTTACAAAAAGATGAGGTATCCTGGTTTAGGAAATAAACTCAAAAACTTTGCTAAAACACTATCTCTGCAAAGGAGCTGGAGTTTAGTTAGATCAGATGGTGTAGCAATTTATTCTGCATATGGCTATAAAGTTATTCCAGCACCATTTGTTGAATAAGGAGTCCTTTTCCCATTGCTTGTTTTTGTCAACTTGGTTGAAGATCAGATGGTTGTAGGTGTGCAGCATTATTTTTGGGCTCTCTATTCTGTTTTATTAGTCTATGTCTGTGTTTTTGTAACACTGTTATGCTATCATGCTATTTTGGCTGCTGTAGCCTTGTAGTATAGTTTGAAGTCAGGCAATGTGAGGCTTCCGCTTTCCTCTTTTTGTTTAAAATTGCCTTAGCTATTTAGGCTCTTTTTTGGTTCCATATAAGTTTTGGAATAGTTTTATTTTGTTAATTCTGTGAAAAATGTCATTGGTAGTTTGATAGGAAGAGCACTGAATCTGTAAATTGCTTTGAACAGTATGGTCATTTTAACAATATTGATTCTTTTTATCCATGAGCATGGGATGACTTTCCATTTGTTGTTGACACAAACATATGTTTCTGATTTCTTCAAGGAGTGTTTTGTAATTTTTATTGTGTAGGTCTTTCACCTCCTTGGTCAGCTGTATTCCTACATATTGTTCTTTTGTGGCTATTTGTGCCACAAAAAATTGAATTTTTGATTCTGCTCTCAGTTTGGATGTCAATATATAAAAATGTTACTGATTTTTGTATACTGAATTTTTAGCCTGAGACGTTGCTGAAGTTCTTTATTAGATCAAGGAGCTTTTGGGCAGAGACCATTGGGTTTTCTACGTATAGAATCATATTGTCTACAAATAAGAATAGTTTGACTTCCTCTTTTCCTATTAAATGTTTTTCTGTCTCTTGCCTGATTGCTCTAGTTAGGACTTTAAGTACTATGTTGATTAAGAGGGAGGAGGCATACTTGTCTTGTTCTGGTTTTCCAGAGGAATGCTTCCAGTTTTTGCCCTTTAAGTATGATGTTGGCTGTAAAGTTTTTCTAGATGGCTCTTATTTTTTGAACTATGTTCCTTTGATGCCTAGTTTGCTGAGAGTTTTTATCATAAAGGTGTTGAGTTTTATCAAAAATCATCATTTATTGAGATGATTACATGTGTTCTGTTTTTGGTTCTGTTCATGTGGTAAATAATATTTATTTATTTATTTCCCTATGTTAATCCAACCTTGGAGCCCAGAGCTAAAATCTACCTGATTGTGTTGGATTAGCTTTTAGATATGCTACTGGATTTGTCTTCTTGCTGTGTCTCGGCCAGGTTTTTGTATCAGGACGAATCTGATCTCATTGAATAAGTGAGGGAGGAGTCCTTCTTTCTCAGTTTTTGGAATAGTTTCAGTAGGAGTGGTACCAGCTCTTCTTACGTCTGTTAGAATTTGGCTGTGAATCCATCTGGTCCTGGGCTTTTTCTGGTTGGTAGGCTTTTTAAAATGGATTCAATTTTGGAACCTGTCATTGTTCTGTTCAGGGACTGAATTTATTTGTGGTTGATGACAATATCTTTTCAAATACTGAAACTCAATAAGAAAAGTGAAGTGGAAATTTTGCATTTAAAAATTAACAAGTGAAATTAAAAGTTCACTAGAGAGGCTCAGCAGTCAGTTTGAAATCCAAATGTCTTAAGAATTCACATTATCAGAATTTAGAAACATTTTTGGCAAACCAATATTGGTTGAAAGTGTTCATTTAATAAAGGTAGCTACACCCTCTTAGTTATCAGTGTTAAGTATAATACAAGCATACGTTATTCTGCTTGTGTAGGTTCTTAACTTCATACAGGTTTGCTAGTATAAGAAGTTATATCACATCTATTAAATGTGTGATATGAAAAATGTAAATTTATGTTTATCTAAATTGACAAACATTATTTCAACAGTCATTATATTTGGTTGTGTGTCAGCTTGAAGATATTTTCAGAGTTCTTTATATAAATTAACATATTAAACTAAATTATATTAGTAAATGAATACTCATTGAATATGTAGATAACTTCTAAGTAAGAGAGAATACTGAAGCATTTATTGCTAAGCATAATTTTAAGTTTGTGTGTTTTTTTACTGCTTCCTTTTATGAGGTACAGAGAGGACACACACATATTTGTGTTTGTTAATAAATGGGATATTTTTGTCACATTGAGAAGTTGTAGTCTGAAAAAGTTTGTCTATTAAAAAGTTTTGATATGTATGTTCATAAACTCTGCTAGTTGGTGCAGAGTGCTGGTATATGATGGTTGAAATTATCCACATTTACATTCTCTCTCTCAAGCTGAGGTTACTATGAGTAAAAGTCATAATATCTGTCAATGAGACACTTCTAGGAGAAACAGTGGCAGAGAAAAACTTTTTTGTGTTAGTTTTGCAGGGTATGCTTTCATTAAGGATAAACAGTACTTTTGTCTAAAAGTAAAATGACTGGGTGTTTCAGAATGAGAAAGCAGAATGTTTAGAAAGAACCTAAATCAATTTAGAAAGTCAAAGAGAATTCACAGAAGTCTGATTGTATTCCCCATGCTTACAGCTAGCCAACATTAACATATTTTTTAAATAAAAAGATCATTTTTTCTTTTGTTTGAAAGTTGAGGTGATGAAAAAGTAAAATTCAATTTTCTTTTTGATAAAACCCCAAATATCCATGGATTATTGGTCTGCCATCAGTAGGACATTATTTTCTTTACCTCTGAATAATCTGCCTAAGAGACAGAGATTCTGTATTTTATCAGAAAAATGTCTCCTGTTCATGTTGACTTTTTTCAGGTCATTGATTATTTAAGTTAACAATCTCACTTTTTAAAGAGCTAAGATTCTTTAAGAGCATATTAACTCCTATGTTTAATTTTAAAATCTGGCCCTTGTTTAAACAGGTAGCCAAGTATCGTTTCTCACTAACTCATGATTCTATTTAACCAAATATTGAAATCTCCTGATACCTTTTGGTATTTTGCCTTTTCCAAATCAAACCCTAAATGACATCCTTTGCACATAAAGCTGTCTTTAGTATTTCCCAGGGGTTCCTGGAAATATTTCACAAGATTTGTTTTTTTTTTAAACCATATAAAAAGCTATAAATAATGAGGTTTGTTTGATATAAGTTGCAGGGAATTCGTTGTCAAATGAGTACAGGTGCTAACTCCTTCCTGTATTAATTTCTGTGGGTAAAATGTTATTAATATAAATATTGCAGAAATCATACAAAATTTCTAGAGACTGGGGGTCTAGGGGAGGAATAGACAGTGGTAGGGGGAATGGGGAGGGATAGCATTAGGAGAAATACCTAATGTAGATAGCAGGGCTATGTATGCAGCAAACCACCACCATGGCATGTGTATACCTATGTAACAAACCTGCATGATCTGCACATGTACCCCAGAACTTAAAGTATAAGAAATAAATTATAAGAAAAAAGTATTTACCAATCTTAAAAAAAAAATTCTAGAGATGTGTCTATGCATATCTATGATACATTTCTATTTATCAGAGTCCTGGTGTGATTTTGTTAGACAACAAACGTATTTTATCATATTTTTAATTGCTTTTTAATATATTAATTTGTTCATGATTTTCTGCTTTAAATTAGATTCAGTATATTTTAAAGGTTTTTGATTGAGGATTAATGTGGGGATGTGAGAATCCCTCACACTACTTAGGTTTGATTAATATACAGATGTTTAAAAACTGAAACTTACTGAATCATTTGCTTGATGATCTTAATACATTTTGGTATATTTAAGTATATGCATGGTATATACATAATACTTATATTGTTGGATTATTTTGTGTTTTGTAAAATGTATTTTTTAAATCGTGAGTACATAATAGGTGTATATATTTATAAAGTATATGAGATATTTGAATACAAGCATACAATGTGAAGAATCACATCTGGGTAAATGGGTATATATCACCTCAAGCAGTTATGCATTCTTTGTGTTACAAACAATCCAATTATACTCTTAATTATTTTAATGTGTACAATAAATTATTGTTGACTGGAGTCACCCTGTTGTGTTATCAAATATTAGATTTTGTATATTCTATCCAAATACATTTTTGTACACATTTAACATGCCCCCCTCCCTGTACTACCCTTTCCAGCCACTGGTAACAAACATTCTCCTACCTATTCTCCATGAGTTCAATTTAAAAAACAAAATTTGGCTCCGAAGAATAAGTGAGAACATATGAGTTTTCTTCATGTGTCTGGCTTATTTCAGTTAATATAATGACCTCCAGTTTCAACACAGATGGAACTGGAGGTCGTTATGACAGGATCTCATTCTTTTTTTGGCTGAATAGTAGTTTATTGTGTATATTGTACCACATTTTCTTCATTCATGTGTTTCTTGATAGACATTTAGGTTGCTTCCAAATCTTAGCTATTGTAAATAGTGCTGCAATAAACATGGGAGAGTTTGGCTTACGCCTGTAATCCCTACAATTTAGGAAGCCAAGGTGGGATGATCTCTTAAGGCCAGGAGTTCGAGACCAGCCTTGCCAACATGGCAAAACTCCATCTCTACTAAAAATACCAAAAAAAAAAAAAAAAAAAAGCCAGGTATTATGGTGGCTGCCTGTCGTTCCAGCTACTTGGGAGGCTGAGGCATGATAATTGCTTGAATCTAAGAGGCAGGAGTTACAGGGAGTCAAGATCACACTGCTGCATTCCAGTCTGGGCAACAGAACAAAACTCTGCCCCAAACAAACAAACAACAACAAATGGGAGTGGAGAGATCTCTTTAGTATACTGATTTTCTGTATTTGGGGATAATACTTAGCATGGATCATATGGTAATTGATTATTCATTTTTTTAGGAACCTCAAACTGTTCTCCATAGTAGTTGTGCTAATTTACTTTCCCACCAACAGTGTATGAGCATTCCCTTTTCTCCACATTCTCACTAGCATTTATTATTGCATTTTAAAAATATAAGCCATTTTAACTGGGATAAGGTATCTCATTCTACTTTTGATTTGAATTTCTCTGGTAATCAACTATGTTGAGCACATTTTCATATATCTGTTTGCCGTTTGTATATTTTCTTTTGAGAAATGTCTATTCACATCTTTTTCTCATGTTTGAATCAGATTATTGGATTTTTTTTCCCCATAGCATTGTTTGAGTTCTTTCTATATTCTGGTTATTATTCCTTTTCAGATGGATAGTTTGCAAATATTTTCTCCCATTCTGTGGGTTCTGTTTTTACTGTTACACTGTATCCGATGGGCTTTGGCATGTAGTATTTCTATTTTCATTTGCTTCAAGACATTAAATTTCATTCTTAATTTCTTTATTAATCGACTGATCATTCAGAAGCATATTCCTAGATTTCTGTATGTTTGTACACTTTCTTTTTGTTGTTGTTGTTGTTCAATTCTTCTTTATTCTGACTATATACACTTTCTGCCAATTCTTTTTATTTTATTTTATTTTTATTTTACTTTAAGTTCTGGGGTATATGTGCAGATCTTGAAGGATTGTTACAGAGGTATACACATGCCATGGTGGTCTGCTGCCTCCAGCCACCCATTAACTACAATAGGTATTTCTTCTAATGTTATCCTCCCCCGTGGCCACCACCTCCCTACCCCTGCTATCACTCCCTAGCCTCCTCATACCCCAACAGACCCTGGTGTGTGATGTTCTCCTCCCTGTGTCCATGTGTTATTATTGTTTAACATCCACTTATGAGTGAGAATATGAGGTGTTTGGTTTTCTATTCTTGTGTCAGTTTGCTGAGAATGATGGTTTTCAGCTTCATCCATGTCCCTGAAAAGGACATGAACTCATCTATTTTTATGGCTGCATAGTATTCCATGGTGGATATTTGCCACATTTTCTTTATCCAGTCTGTCTTTGATGGGTATTTGGCTTGGTTACACATCTTTGCTATTGTAAACAATGACACAATGAACATATGTGTGCATGTGTCTTTATAATAGATATATTTATAATCCTTTGGGTATATACCCAGTAATGGGATTGCTGAGTCAAATGGTATTTCTATTTCTAGATCCTTGAGGAATCACCACACTGTTTTCCATAGTGGTTGAACTAATTTCCACTTCCACTAACGTAAAAGCATTCCTATTTCTGCACATCCTCTCCAGCATCTCTTGACCAGATTTTTTTTTAATAATCACCATCCTAACTGGCATGAGATGGCACCTCATTGTGGTTTTGATTTTCATTTCTCTAATGACCAGCAATGATGAGCATTTTTTTCATGTTTGTTGGCTGCATAAATGTCTTCTTTTGAAAAGCGTCTATTCATATCTTTTGCCCACTTTTTGATGGGTTTTGTTGTTGTTGTTGTATATTTGTTTTAGAACATTTCTTTTGTTATTGATGCCTGTTTTTTTTGTTGTTGTTGTTGTTTCATTTTGGTCAAAAAAATACTTGATATAAGTTTTTAAAAAATTTAAAGACTGGTTTTGTGACCTAATATATGGTTCATTCTTTAAAATGATCTATGTGCTGAGGAGAAGAATGTATATTCTCCAGTCAAGTGATGAAATGTTCTGTAAATATCTATTGAGTTCATTTGGTATGTAGTACAGATTAAGTTAAATGTTTCTGTTGATTTTCTGTCTGGATGATCCATTCAATGCTGAATGAGGCATGTTAAAGTCTTTGGCTATTAAAATATTGGAATCTATCTCCTAAAATGTTTGCTATTATTAGATTTTATCTAATAATAATCTGTGTTATAATGTTTGTTGTATATATATTTAGAATTATTATACTTTTTGCTGAATTCATGGCCTTTCTCATTATATAATGAATTTATTTTCCATTTTTCGTGGATTCTGTTCTAAAATATATTTTGTCTGATATAAGTATAGATACTTCTGCTCTTTTTTTGGCTTCTATTTGTATGGAATATCTTTTTCCATTCCTTTATTTTCAGTCTATGTGTGTCTTTATGGGTGAAGTATTTCTTGTAGGTAACAGATCATTGGATGTTGTCCTTCATTTTTTGAAGTTTATTCAGCCACTCTATGTCTTTTGATTGGAGAGGTTAGTCCATTTATATTCAATGTTATTACTGATAAGTAAGGACTTACATCTACTATTTTGTTATTTTCTGTATGTTTTGTGGTCTTCTTTTCTTTCCTTTCTTCCTGTCTTCTATTCAGTGAATGGGATATTTTTTCAGGTGGTATGCTTTAATTTCTTGCTTTGTATGTTTTTTGCAAGCCATGACACTTGCAAATAGTATCTTATAACCTGTTACTTCAAACTAATAATGACTAATTTCATAAACAAACAAGCAAAAAGAAAACTAAGAAAAACTCTATGCTTAAACTTCTTTCCTCTGTGTTTTAATGTTTTGCTGTTTCTATTGTGACCTTATTATATTGTCTATGTCTTGAAAAGTTGTGGTAGTTATTATTTTTGACAGGTTCATCATTATCTTTCTAATCAAGATGAGCAGTTTTACACCACGATGACAGTATTAAGGTATTCTAGGTTTTTCTGTGTACTGTTACCAGTGAGTTTTGCATATTCCGGTGATTTATTATTGCTCACTAACATCCTTTTCTTTGAGAATGAAGAACTCCCGTTAGCATTTCTTGTAGCATATGTCTGGCATTGATAAAATCCATCAGCTTTTGTTTGTTCAGAAAAGTCTTTATTGTTCATTCACATTGGAATATTTTTTCTGGATATACTATTACAGGATACGTGTTTTTTTTTTCCTTCATCAATTTAAATATATTATGCTACTCTCTCCTGGCCTATAAGATTTCCACTGAGAAGTCTGCTGCAGACATATTGGAGGTCCTTTGTATGCTATTTGTATCTTTTCTTTTGATGAGTTTAACATCCTTTCTTTATCTGTGACTTCTCAAAGTTTGATTAGTAAATGCCTGATATAGTCTTCTCTGGTTAAATCTGCCTTGATATTCTACAGAATTCATGTACTTGAATATTGATAGCTTTCTCTAAGATTGTAAAAATCTGTTCTCTCTTTGAATAAACTCTACCCAAATCTCTTTCTTTATCTCCTCTTTAAGGACAATGGTCCTTAGATTTGCATTTTGAGGCTATTTTCCAGAACTTGTAGGTATGCTTCATTCCTTTTTATTCTTTTCTTTTTGTCTCTTCTGACTGTTTTCAAATATGCTGTTTTGATGCACACTAATTCTTCTGCTTTATTAATTCTGCTGCTTAGTGATTCTGATGATTTGTCAGTGTGTTAATAGCATTATCAGCTTCAGAAATTCTACTTGTTTCTTTTGAATTGTTTCAATCTCTCTTTAAATTTAACTAATATGACTCTAAATTCTTTCTCCCTGTTATGTTAGATTTTGTTGAGCTTCTTCAATGCAGCTATTTTGAGTTGTCTGTCTGAAAGTTCACGCATCTCTATCTCTCTGGGATTGGTCCCTGGTGCCTTATTATTTTGTTTGCTCGGGTCATGTTTTTCTGGATCGTCTTGATGCTTGTGGAAGCTTGTCTTGACATTGAAGAGTTAGGTGTTTACTGAAGACTTGCAGTCAGGCCTTGTTTGTACCTGTTCTACTTGGGAAGGCTTTCTAAGTATTTGAAAGGATTTGGGTGCTGGGATCTAAGTCTTTAGTCACTGCAGTCATATCTGTTTCTTTGTCCAAAAATATCTTTATTATTCTTTTACATTGGAATGATATTTTTTCTGGATATGCTGTTGCAGGATACATGTTTTGTTTTGTATTTCCTTCAGCAAATTGAACATATTATGCTACTCTCTCCTGGCCTCTTTTGGCAGCAGACTTCTCAGTGGAAACCTAACCCAGTAACTCTGTGGCTCTTGCAGGCTCATAGAGGTCCTGCCTTTGTGGTCGTGGGTAAGATCTGGGATAATTCCCTGGATTTCCAGAAAGAGATTCTCATTATCTTCTCTTACACTCCCCCAGAAAAATGAAGTCTCTCTGTCTGTGCTGAGATTCTGGAACTAGAAGAGGGTTAACATGAGAACCCTTGTGGCCACTACCACTGGGACTGTGAGGTTAGACCTGGAGCTAGCACAGTGCTGCATCTAACACAGGGCCTGCAGTGATCACTGCCTGGCCACTACCTATGTTCACACAAGGCTTGGGCTCTGCAATCAGCAGGTTGGCATATCCAACTGGGCATGTGTTCTTGCTTGCAGGGTAGTAAGCTCCCCCCAGCCCTGGACAGGCTAGAGATGCTGTCCAGAAACCAGAGCCTAAATCAGAAACCTCAAGAATCTACTATGGCTGAGCTTGCATGTAGATTGCATGACAAAGTTCCTCCCGTTCCTTCCTCCTCTTTGGTAAACCAAAAGAGTCTCTGCACATGCCCACCACCATCCCAGGCCACTGGTAAGTGCTGCCTGACTACCATCAATGTTCACTCAAGGTCCAAAGGCTCTTCAGTCAGCTTGTGGTGAACACTGCCAGTCCCTAGCCTCTTCCTTCAGGGCAGTGGGCTCCCCTCTGTTTCAGGAGAGGTCTGGAAATGCTGTCTAGGAGGCAAGGCATGGACTCAGAGACCCCAAGACCCGTCTTAGAGCTCTACTCCAGCGTGGCCAAGCTGGTACCCAAGCTGCAAGACATAATCCTCTTTATCCTTCCCTCTGCCTTCTCTCAAGCAGAAGGGTTCCCTCCTTATAGCCACCATAGCTGGGAATGTGCTGTGTCACACCGGAAGCCAGCATGACTCTGAGTCTCATCTAAGGCCAGTTGCAAGTACTGCCTGGGTACTGCTACTGATTACTCAGGGACCAAAGATTGTTTAGTTAGAAGACAATACATTCTGCTAGGACTGGGCCCTTCCCTTCAAGGCAATAGGTTTTCTTCTGGCCAAGGATGTGTTGATAAATGTTTTCCTGGAGTTAGGGTCTGAAATGGAGGCCCCTGGACCCTGTCTTGTGCCCAAAAGGGCTTTTGTACTTGGTTAAATTGGTATCCAAATTGCAAGACAAAATCCTCTCTACTCTCTCCTCTAAATGGAAGAAATCTCTCCTCCAGCTGGAACCTTCAATGCCTGGAGTTGGGGGTTGACAGAAATACTCCCTAAGCTGCCTGGTTGGTGTCTTACTAGGGTCTCGTGGACCCTCAGTCCAGTGGCTCCCAGCCCAGCTCAGTACCAAGCATTGCCCAGGAACTGCAGTCCTTGTGGTCTAGATTGCTTTCGAAGTTTATCTAGAACCCCATAACCCTTTAGCCCATGGCGGTGTGCCTAGCTGGAACTCAGGTTTTGACTGCTGCAACAGACAGTTTCCCTCTAGGACTGGTCTGAATATTCCCTCCATGGGTGTAGGCTGAGTTCTACCCCATGTTAATTTCCTGTCACTGGGTAAAACCCTGTCACAGGGTAGCACTGATTCAGTGCAAAGTCACCTGATTTTTAGTTCTTATAAAGGTGCAATGCTTTGTGTGGTTAGGTGTTCAATTTGAATCCCTACAGGTTGGGAAATTGCTAGGACTTCTTTTGAGCTACTGCGCTTTGCCTCCTCTCAGGATTGATATATATCTAAACGCTTTTTTTTTTTTTTTACTATAAGCACCATGTTCACTCATTTTCATAAACTAAGTGTTATATCTACTCTTTAAAAATAGAAATATCTATGTCATAGAGAAATATCTATATCCATTAGATATAGAAATATCTAATATAATAGATATTAGAAATATGTATTATGTTCATTCATAAATTATCCACTCTAATTAAGAATAGAAATATCTATTATGTTTATAGTCATTTTGTCTAGTTTTTGTTCAAGTGCCTTTGTTTTTATTTTTCTTTTAATATCATTATTTTAAATTTCAGGCTCGGGGGTACAGAGGCAGCTTTGTTAAATGGATATATTGCATAATGATGAGGCTTGGGCTCCTAGAGTGCCCATTACCTAAGTAATGAATACTGCATTCAGTAAGTATTTTTTCAGATCTCACCACACTCCCACCATCTCTTCTTCTGAAGTCTTCAGTGCCTGGTATTTCCTTCTGTAGTCCATATGTCCTCGTTGTTTAGCTGTTAATCACAGGCGAGAACATACACTATTTAATATTCTATTTTTTAGTTATTTTACTTAGGATAATAGCCGACAGCCTCATGCATTTTGCTGCAGTAGACATGATTTAATTTTTTATGGCTAATATTCCATGATGTATATGTACCATATTTTATTTATCTGATCATTGATTGATGGACACTTAGTTTGATTCCATGACTTTTCTATTATAAATCTTTCTGCTATAAACATACAAGTGCAGGTGTCTTTTGATGTAATGATTTCTTTTTTTTTTTTTTTTTTGAGACGGAGTTTCGCTCTTGTTACCCAGGCTGGAGTGCAATGGCGCGATCTCAGCTCACCGCGACCTCCGCCTCCTGGGTTCAGGCAATTCTCCTGCCTCAGCCTCCTGAGTAGCTGGGATTACAGGCACGTGTCACCGTGCCCAGCTAATTTTTTGTAATTTTAGTAGAGACGGGGTTTCACCATGTTGACCAAGATGGTCTCGATCTCTTGACCTCGTGATCCACCCGCCTCGGCCTCCCAAAATGCTGGGATTACAGGCTTGAGCCACCGCGCTCGGCCATGATTTCTTTTCTTTTGTGTAGACAGCAAGTAGTAGAATTACTGGATTGAAGGGTAGTTCCAATTTATGTTATTTGAGAATCCATACTGTTTTTCATAGAGACTATACTAATTTACATTTCCGTCAACAGTGTGTAAGCATTCCCCTCTCACTGCATGCTCACCGGTATCTTTTGTTTTTTGAATGTTTGATAATGGCCATCTGACTTGTGTAAGATTGTATCTCCTTATGGTTTTAATTTGCATTTATCTGGTCATTAGTAATGTTTAGCACTTTTTAATATTGTTAGCCACTCATCTGTCTTTTGAGAAATATCTGTTCATGTACTTTGCCCATTTTTAATGGGATATTCTTTTGTTGTTGAGTTATTTGAGTTACGTTTTATGTTTTGATTCCTTTGTCAGATGTACAGTTTACCAATATTTTCTCCCATTCTGTATGTCTGTTTTCTCTATTGAATACGTATTTTGCTGTGTAGAATCTCTTTAGTTTAATTAGGTTCCATTTGTATATTTTTGTTATTGTTGCATTTGCTTTTGAGGGGTTAGCCATAAATTATTTGCTACATTAATGAAAAGAAGCTTTTCCTCAGTTTTCTTCTAGGATTTTTTATACTGTTCATGTGTTATATTTAAATCTTTAATCCATTTTAGTTATATTTTTTGTATATTGTGAGAGATATGGTCCAGCTTCATTCTTCTGTATATGGCTATCCAATTTTCCCAGCACCATTTATTGAATAGAGTGTCCCTTCCTTTCCTCATTGTATATTTTTGTAAACTTTGTTGAAGATCAGTGGGTTGTAGGTATGTGGCTTTATTTCTAGATCCTCTATTCTATTCCATTAATACAGGTGTCTATTTTTATATCAATGTCATGCTGTTTTGGTTACTACTGCAGAGTTTATAGTTTGCAGTGAATGCCAAGAATGAGGTACTCAGACAGCTCCAGCTGAGCAGGGATAGCGGGTAGCTCTTCTGAGAGAGTCTGCCCCAGCATCCATCTACCAAGTATTTATTAGAAGCGCTTGTATTAATTATAGACATCCGCTAGATGGTCATTTGAGGTGTGTTGCTGTGTCACCTGTGACCTCATACACATTCAAACTGCATTCTCAGGAGGCTGTTTTCAGCATTCCTTATCACACCACACACTCCACTCCCTGTCTTGTTTTCAGGGTCAAGGAGTTTCATTCCCATGCACAAATAACATACACAGTGCCTCAGTGTTTTTCCATATCCTGACCTCAAATGTCATGTACATATGCTTGAATATGTTTCTAGGTACCCCGTATGCCTCCCCCTTCTTTAATTCTTAGAGCATGCTGGTCATCCAATGCAAAGTCAGCATCTGTATCGTTCTTCCCAGGTAATAGATGCATTGGGTGGCAGCACAGAGCCACCTGCAAATGCCTAGCAAACAGATACAAAAAAGAATAAGTATAGTGGCCATCACCCAAATGTGTATGTTTAACCCAGACAACCAAGTGGTTTTAGTGGTTTAGCCACTAAAAGCCTTCTTGTAGTGCTGAAGGGTACCTGTTTGTAACTGCTGTGACCATTCTTCAAGTTGTTTCTTTAATTCACACACGAGTGGAAATTTGAGAAGCTAAATGGTTGTGATATGCCCCTTGCAGATGTGCTTTGCTAAATAACTGCAAGGTGGAATCTCCTCTCCAGTTCTGGGTTAAATTTACAGGCAACCACAATTCTGCATGCCATTTTAAAATCATAACATAGGTTATATTTAACTGTGTCATGTTTTGATGAGACAAGCATGAGCATACCAACTACTGAAAGAGACTTTAATAGTATAAAAGCTTTGACTCTGCTCTATATTAGGAACACCTTGCCCAAACAGAAGTATATAGGGATGTGTAGTACAAATTAGGACTGTATCAGAAACATTATTCTACAAAGAGAGGGTATAGTTGCCACCAATAGTAATGTATGTATTCACCATGTGAAAGAACCCATTCAAAAAATAAAAATAAAAAGACCTCGTCTCCAAATGTGGGTATAAGGAGAACTTAACGCTTGTTTCCCTTTTAGTTGTAATATTGGTCCTGAAAGCCCATACTCTGATCAGGTGATAGAATATTGGAGAGACTCCAAAATCCAATAGTATGATTTGCAGACATAAGATTACCATGGGGACCTCAATCAAGAAAAATGTCATAAACAGAGGGCTTTGGTGCAGCACAGGCTGTCTGCATGGAAACCACTGGACTGCCTCAAATATGTCACCAATCCCTACTGGGACAGCAATATCGGAAGATCAGGCACTTGTAGCTTCATGAAAGACCTCAGTAAAATTAGCAATAACAGCAGATATAAAGATCAAAGTTGCAAGCTTAGCATCCCTTTTGGGCTCATAGTAAAGATACACTTGAGGAATGAGAGTAACACATTTATTATGTGCTACAGGAAAAAACAAAGAGAGGGATTACTACACAATAAACGAGAGGGATTATTATTCAAGAAAGGCAAGGAGTTATTAAGTTTAATCCATCTCAAATTTTTAATTAAGAAGTAAAAGAGGGGCATCTATTGACCTCCAGCCCAAGAAATATCATTAGATGACAAAGGTAGGTTAGCATACCAACATGCAATAACATTAAAAACAGAGGGATTTAGAACATAACTGCAACAAACATGTTCTTGAGCTGATCCCAGTTGGGAAAGGACAATAATTGCCAACCATCCTGACATCCCCGTCTCTCTTTATCAGACATTTCCCCAGTTACTGCCAGATGAAACCGGTTGTCTGCAGTTGCAGGGGCTTCCACGCTGGCAAGCTGGTGGTTGCTTGTTGGTCCAATCTCTTTAACTATCCTCAGGTAATGTCAGGTGCCTTCCGAATCATTGCCAGTTGATTCTCCAATTGCAGGTCCTGTTCTCAAAAAGAGAGCCCCATATTCCCCTGTTTTTGTTTATTAAGATATACTTTAAGAGTTTGATGAATTTATTCAATCATGGCCTGACTGTTCGTGTTACTGGGGATGCCAGTTGTAAGTCATATGTGCCAAAGTTGCAATGCATATGTAAATTGAGCACTAAGACAGTAACATCCATTATCAATTTTTATAGTTTGCGGAAGGCCTAAAGTTATAACAGATTTAAACAAATGAGCAATTGTACCTTTAGTTTCTTCTCCTGACCAGGGAGTAGCATGCATCAGGCCCATATGAGTGTCCATGGTTACATTGAGATATTTAAAATATCCAAAAGGTGGATACTGAGTAACATCAATTTGCCAGATAGCATTAGGTACCAAACCTCAGGAATTGGCTTTCCAAGCCATAAGGAAAAAGGAGTTGGTAATCTAAACAAGTTTTAATAATCTTGCCAGCTTGAGCAAGTGTTAAATGAAAATTGTTTAAGACTGTGAGCATTCTGATGAAAAAAGCATAATTATCTTGAGCTTGCAAAAAGCAGGAAAGTCTGCAAACTGCATTTGTGGTAATATTCAGGTAACCCAGAATGAGAGCGAATATGTGTGATATAAAGATGGTGACGACAGGCACAGAGGAGCTCTTGTGCTGTAAGAAACAAAGCGAGTAGAGATTCATTAGTAATGCCATTCACAAGCGCAAGATCTAAATGAGCAATACCATACACAGCATCAGGAGAATTACTAACTATATTTATGTCTTAGTGAGGAAAAGTTTGTAAGGCCAATATTATGGCACCTAACTCCACCTATAGCGTAGTTTTAAAATGTTCCTGGATTTAGTGTTGCCAATTTTGCATGGCATTTTGCCACACCATAGATGCTTTTCAGATTTTTTCTGAACCATCTGTAAAGACAGTAGTGGCGTGAAGCAAGGGTTCAGAGACAACAATAGACAGAAATTTACCAGGCACAGTTTGTAAAAAGTTCAGGAGCTAGGAGGCTGGTAAATAGAAGCTGATATTACCAATAAAGCCAGCCATTGCTACTTGCCTATCAAGATCACAAGCTAAGAGAGTATGAAATTGTTCCTTGCTTAAAGGTAGGAGAAGAGTAGCCGGGTTATATCCTGATAATTGGACGCAACACCGGGGCCCCTTTATGAGAAGAGAAGCTATTAAATCTGTGTTTTTTTTTTGTATTTGCTTAGAGGGATTATGTGACCGGAAAATAGCATATGAAACACAGAAATGGCAAAACATAAAGCTTACCTGCTAAACTAAGGTATGGAAGGGATGGATATTTTAAGTGAATTTAACCATACTTTGGCCCTTGAAAGTTATTAGAATAGGATTGCAAGTCACCAGGATAATCACCTGCATTAAGTTAGCTTAAGTGTGTAAAGAAAAAAAAAAAAAACTTTAAAAAATATCTTTAGGTGCCCTCCATTTTCTTGCATTAGCCTTTAGAGGGAGTGTCTTAGAAGTGAGCTTGGGAAAGCAGGGCTGTGGCCGGTTTCTTCCCATCTGCTCCGAGCTCCTTAGCAGCCTCTCTTTTTAACAGCCTACCACCTGTTGCTGCCCTTACCCTGAGAGGAAGGAAGGAAGACTACACGTGGCAGCAAGAGGCCAGAGAATGACCAGGTGGTAAAGGGTGTGTAAATGCGGAGGCAGGAGGTAACAGGATAACAGGCTGGGAGAAGACCACTCCCCTTCCTCCAGCCACCTACGCTTGGAGCCAACCCTGTCAGGTAAGATACTGAAGATATACCGGGCTTTTTATTATTTTCTACCCTCACGCAGAGAGGCTCAGGGGAGGAGCAGACATGCAGCACAGGGTCTGCTTTGAAGTTTCCTAGCCACGGTGTTTTTAAACATTTTATAAAAAAGCATAACAAACATTCCTTACTACTGCGTCTATCTTCTGAAAATGACAGCAGCTTGCAGAGCTTGTCCACCTCAGCCTAGGTAGCATTGAACATATGGCTACAGGAGAGCACCCCTCATTAGCGGGCTTCTCCCCCAGAGCTCTGTACTGTAGGCTTCTCCACACTCCTCCCCTACCTTAGGCTAGTAAAGTTGGGGAGCACATGGACTGTTTCTTGACCCTTTCCCTAGGGGGTCAGGGAAGACGAGGAATTGCGCGTCAACTGAGACATGCTAGGGATGGCAGGGAAGGACAGGAGTGACAAAAGCATTAGCACGGCAAGCAGCTGGCCTCTTCCTGGGCACAGTTACTAAGGCATGCAACTATGGTAAGGAGGATAATTAGGACTGGGCTGGAGCTGCCTGCAGTCACCCAGGGACTCCATCTGTGCCTCTTGGCCCCCCTCCATCACTGCGAACCCAGAAAGGGGCAACTTGGCTAGACTGCTAGTAACTAAATGGGCATTCCATGGCATCTTAGCAACTCTCCTGCCCCAGGCGTCCATGGGCAGCAAGAAAGCCACAGCTTTCTGGGATAAAACCAAGGGGACAGCATGCAACTTTCCTTTATACTACAGGGAAACAGAAAAAAGACAAGGCCAAGAAGGTTGATACTGGAAGTAGGAAGTGAGAACTTGCATATTAGGAAGACAGTCATAATCAGCCACTTTCCTTCCCTCCTGGAGGCACCCCTCCAGCAGGGAAGTTTATTAAGGAGACTTGACCACCCAGTCGTATAGATGTTCGCTGACCAGGGGGCTTATCCAAGGACAGTCCCTTGGGCAGCCTCCAGTCTCCTCAAAGGGCTGGGAGGCACTGTTGACTGGATGGGGCCAACAGATGCAGGTCCCTTTAAGGGTGGAGGAAAACAGGGAAATAGCTTTTCTATAGGAGGAAGAAAAGGCTTCAGTTTGTCCTTACCCTCACTAGAAAAAATATTTCTTATTCCCCATAGAAGGGAATGAAGTGGGGAGAGAAGTCTCTCCCAGTTGTTTTGGTTTCTGTTTTTCCTTCTCCTTTAAATCTCCTGAATTCCGTTCAGGTGGAGAAGGTGGGTGGTCTGACTCATTGCAATCTGGCAGATAAAGAGGATACAATGCAGAGCCCAGGGCCCAGGTGATCAAAATAGTAACATTAGTAAAATGATCTTGCTCATACTTTTCAGGCAGCGACCCACCTGCTCCCATAACTCTAAGTTTTCTTAATCACGAAACCAAAGGCATTCCTGCCAAATTAAGAGCACAGGCTTGTGCAGGGTTCCGGACTCCACAGTGCTCTCTATAGCCGTAAGTAGCTGTTGTACTGTTTTAAAAAATACTTTCTGCTCTTTGGTCATTTCATGACCCATGATAACCCAGCCCCTAATATTTTACGCATGCACCCTGTCCTTCTGATGGGAGTCAGGACTGTCCCTGTGAGCTCTTCACCTTCATGTATAAATTTAAGGTGATCACATCGGGGACACCAGTTGCAGAGCTTATAGCTTGCAGTGAACGCCAAGAATGAAGTACTCTGACAGCTCCAGCTGAGCAGGGCTAGGGGGTAGCTTTTCAGAGAGTTCACTCCAGCATCTGTCCACTAGTATTTATTAGAAGGGCTTGTATTACTAACAGTCATCCACTAAATGGTCATTTGAGGTGTGTTACTGAGGCACCTGTGACCTTGTACACATTCAAACTGCATTCTCAGGAGGATGTTTTCAGCGTTATCACACCACCCACTCCACTCCCTGTCCTATTTTCAGGGTCAAGGAGTTTCATTCCCATGCACATATAACATACACAATACCTCAGTATTTTTCCATACCCAGACTTCAAATGCCACGTACATAAGCTTGAATGTGTTGCCAGGCACACCCTACAACTGCAGTCTCTTGGTATGAATCCCAGTCAGATAGTGTGATGCCTCCAGCTCTGCTTTTTGCTTAGGATTGCTTTGGCCATACAAGTGCTTTCTTGGTTTCATATAAATTTTAGGATTAATTTTTCTAATTCTATAAAAAATAACATTGCTAAATTGATATGAATTGTGTTGATCTGTAGATTGCTTTGGGCAGAATGGTAATTTTGATGAAATTTATCCTTACAATCCATAAACTTTTTTTTTCCACTTTTTGTCATTTATGATTTCTTTCAACAGTGTCTTGCTTTCCTTGTAGAGATCTTTCACCTCCTTGGTTAAATGTATTGCTAGGGGTGTGTGTGTGGCTATTGGAAATGAGACTGTGTTCTTGGTTTGCTTCTTAGCTTGAACATTACTGGTATATAGATATGCTACTGAGTTTTGTACATTGACTTTGTATCCTAAAACTTGATTAAAGTCACTTATTAAGTATAATAGTATTTTGAAGTCTTTAGGAAATTTTATGTATAAGATCATATCATCAGCAAACAGATAATTTGACTACCTGTTTTCCAATTTGAATGCCTTTCATTTCTTGCTCTTGCCTGATTGAACAACAATTTAACGTCTGTTGAACAAGAGTGGTGAGAGTGAGCATCCTTGTTTTGTTCCAGTTTTTAGGAGAAATGCTTTCAGCTTTTCCCCATTGAGTATGATGCTGGCTGTGGGTCTGTTTTAATATGGTTTATATTATTTTGAGGTATATATCTAGTTTGTTAAGGGTTTTTATCATGCCTAGTTTGTTAAGGATTTTTATCATGAAGCCATGTTGAATTTTATTGAAAGTTTTTTCTGCATCTATTGAGGTAATCGTGTTTTTTGTTGTTGTTAATTGTTTATAGGGTGAGTCACATTTATTGTTATTTATTTATTTGTGTCCATTTTACTGTCCTTGCTCCCTGGGTTAAAACTCACTTGCTAGTGATATATTATCTTTTAATGTACTGTTGGATTTGGTTTGTGAAAGCAAAGTAAATCTTGGGGCCCAAAAATCACCAAGCTAAATAGAAGAGTCAAGCTGAGAACTGCTTAAGGCAAACCTGCCTCCCATTCCATTCAAAGTCATCCATCTGCTCACTGACATAAATGCATATCTGATTGCATCCTTTAGAAAGGATAATCAGAAACTAAAAAGAACTAATCAGAAACTGAAAAGAATGCAACCATTCCAGGTCATTCTGTGACCTTATACATCTTACATATATTGATTGATGTCTCGTGTCTCCCTAAAATGTGTAAAACCAAGTGTGCCCAAATCACCTTGGACACATATCATCAGGACCTCCTGAGGTTGTGTGAGGGGTTTGCATCCTCAACCTTGGGAAAATAAACTTTCTAAATTGACTGAGACTTGTCTCAGATATTCTGAGTTCACTGGTTTGTTAGCATTTTGTTGAGGATTTTAGCATCCATGTTCAACAGAGATATGGGCTGTACTTTTCTCTTTTTGTTATGTCCTTGCCTACTTTTGATATCAGGGTGATAACTTGCTTCACAGAATGAGTTAAGGAGAATCCCTTTTGATTTTTCAGTGATAGGTTTCAGTAAGATTGGTAACTGCTCTTTTTTGTATGTCTGATAACTTCAGCTTGTTTCGTATACCACAGAAACAACAAAATGTTCTTGTCAGTTACATTATTCCTGTAATGAGCTCTTATTAGATATTTTGCTTTTGAAATTTATTATTACCAAGTTAAACAACAGTGATTTTGAGTCTTTTATCTAAATATAGTTATTTTGCTCTGATGATTCTCTGAAAGCACTTGAAAGTCAGTGATAGTAAAGTGCTTTGACTTTAAGAAAAAGTATCTCAGAAACAGAGAAAATAACTATGCCACTCAGGTATTCTTAGACATAAACTTCTGATGGCATTTCATAAGTAATTTTGAGACTATACCAGTAGACTAACTCAGAATTTTCAGAACTCTGGTGGAAAAGCAGATGTGTTTGTGAGGTTCCTAAACCAACATCAAGCAAAACAAAAATTAAATACACAAGACTGAATACAGTTGATGAAGGATGATTATGGGTTTTATTTGGAATATAGCTGCTATTTTAATATATTTTCTGGATATACAGAACCACTTATTTTCTCTTAAGCTATCTATAACTTACACAATTTAGTAGACTGGGCTTTTTATAAACAGAAATGAAGCATTTATGTATATATTTTTTTCCTGCTAAACCTCACAGAATTTGGAAAATGTCATTGAACATTCTTATGATCATGACAATAAAGTTATGAGTATAGGTTCAATAAGTGTCTGCTCAACTTATTAAAATGAGATAACTCGAAATTGCTTATGAGAATTTTAAATTCTTACAATTTCCTTCAATGTTATCTGCAGCCCTCTAAACTAATGCTTTCAATTCAGTTGCAAGACTAAAAGCTTCATGTACAGACACTTATTGGGACTGAAAGGTGACTCATAGCTGGTTTTCCACCCCAAGATCTGAAAAAGTATTGTCAGCAAAAGCCCAGTAATTTTACATAGTCCCTGAAGGACTCCTCAACGCCGTAGATGAAGTGTATTCTGGATTTCTCCATGATTGAGCCAATGTTTCGGCCACTATATGAAATGCTTTGGTCATGCATATTTTCACACAAATCATAATTGAAACTATTGATGACATCCCCAAGAACATTGAAATATTTTTTTCAAAAATCTCAATGAGCAATGCTACATAACCAAAATATTTTTATCTATTAATCCCTTGGAATCCACTAGACTACATAGACTCAGGATTAAAATCCTGGCTCTTTAAACACAACTTATAGATTAATAATTACTTTGTTTTTATTCCAAGCTTTTCTCTTTTAAGAGGTACGGTCTTCAGTACTCTAAATCAACTGGTTCAACTCTTAAATCAACATGCCTCAAAAGAGTACAGTTAATCTTGTAAGGACTGCACAAACAAGAGTCTCTCCAAAGACTTTTTCATAGACCCAAATTCACTCTACTCAAGGACCTTTCTGACTGTTTCTGAAGTTTTTAGTGATGAATAATCACCATAAAAGGAATGACAATATTTTTACCTTGAGGTGACAGACCAAAACTACAGCATGCTGCTGAAGTAGTGCTTACAGGAAAATTTATAACTTTAAATGCCTACATTAAAAAAAGAATGAAGAATTCAAATCAAGAACATAACCTTTCATCTTAAGACACTGGGAAATAAGAGCAAACTAGACCCAAAGCAAGTAAAAGGAAACATGATAAAGACTGGGACGGTTATGATGAGCCCTGTCATCATGGAAAATAGCAATGATTAAAAGTTTTCTTCATACTTTTGTGGTGTGGGAAGTGGTTTACAACAAACAAGTAACCTGTCCCATATTATTTAGGTAAGACTTGCTCCTCATCTCAGGATTCCAGTCAGACACAAAAATGACTCATTGATTTAATTGTGACATTGTCACACACACATAGTTTTCCTTTACCTGAAGCTACTTACAGTGCCAGACATGGAACCACAAACTGTGTTATGGTTCATGAATAATTAAACTGTGTCCCTGTGAAACTAGCTAAACACAGAGATAAAGATTTCCTGTTTAGCTGATTGAGACTTCCCACCATAATAATAATACCAAATGTAAATCTCCCAGGAGGCATAAAACAAAACCATCCTGCTGAGATCTTGATGTTTGGATGTGGGGTGCTCACTCTACTGCATTAGCCTGAAAAAAAAGCATCTTCTTTACTTGATTGATTTTGTCTTTGTAACAGAAATCAATGAAATAGTGAAATTCAACAAAGCTACAAGTTGGCTTGTTGAAAAGTTTAACAAAATGTGACAATTTTTTAGCTAGACTGATCAAGCTTTTTTTCTAGCTTTTTTTTAGCTAGAAAAAAAAGGAAAATTTAAATTACTAAAATCAGTAATATAGAAGAATTTACTATAATTTTATAGAAAAAACAGATTAGGTGAAGACTGTACAACTATAAGCAAAAAATAGATAATATAGATGTAATGGAAAAATTCCTACAAACTATAGGAACTAGCTCAAGAAGAAACAGAAAATCTGAATATACCTATAACATGAAACAAATTAGTAGATAAAAAATACCCACAAGGAAATCTCCGCTCCAGATTTTTTAATGGTGAGTTCTAAACATATTTAAGGAATAATTGATGTCAGTTCTTCATGGGCTTATCCACAAAAGATAAGAGTATACTACTACTTATTCTGTAAAGCCAGTATTACAATAATGCTAAAACTAGACAAAAAAACTCTAGCCAATATTTATTTTAAATATAATATTTTAGGTAAAATACTAGCAATCTTTTCTGAGAAATCATATTAAAAAATTTATATACCATAACCAAGTAGGTTTTATCCCAGGAATGGAAGGTTGATTAAACATCTTTAAAACAATAAATAGAATAAACCATGTTATTAAAATAAAGGAAAATAAACAAATGATCATCCAAATAGATGCAGAAATAATCTGACAAAAAGGAAACATCCTAACATGATAAAAATATTTTAAACATTTAGAATAATGGGAGACTGTCTCAACTTTATAAAGAGCATCTGAAGGAAATCCACTGCTTACATGATACTCATTGATGAAAAATGGAATGTTTTTCTCCTAACATTATAGAAAATATAAGGATGTTTGCTGTGTCATCTCTTTTCAACATTGTACTAGAGATTCTAGCAAGAAAAATCATAAAGTAAGATTAAGTAAAAGTCATCAAGATTTGAAGGAAAGAAGTAAAACTATCTGTAATTGCAGAACACATAATCTTTTATATAGAAATTCTGAGAGATTCAGTAAAGATCATTATAACTAGTTAACAGGGTCAGAAAAGGTGCAGGATATAATATCAGTATCTGAAATTTAAAGGTATTTCTCTGTGAATGAATAATGCAATGAATAATCAAAAAATTAATAATACAATGCCATTTTAAATAACATAAAAATGAATAAAATACTTAGTGATACTTGCAACTAAAGTAGAGTGAAACTTATACTCTGTATTCTACAGAGCATTATTTAAAGAAAAAGTATTTAAATAAATAGAAAATATTGTGGTTAACATACAATATTGTTATGATGCAATACTTCATAGATTCAATACAGTCCTCCTTAAAATTGCAACTGATTTCTTTGCAGAAATCGACAGGGTGTTTCTAAAATTCATATGGCAAAAGGATTCAGGTGAACTAAAATAATTTGAAAAAGCAAAATAAATTTGGGGGACTCATATGACCTGATTTCAAAATATGTTACAAACCTTCCATAATGAAAACATAAACATACTGGCAAAAAGATAGGCATATAGATCAATGAAATAGCAATAAGGGTTAAGAAGTAAATTCTCACATTTATGATCAAATGGTTATCAACACCTTTAAAGTGTGAATGATCAAAAAATTTAGTGGAGAAAAAATAGACTTTGCAAACCGTGATGCTAGGCAGTCGAATATTGACATGCAGAGGAAGTGAGTTGGAACAGTTAGAACACTTTATAGCAGTATTGTAGTATCCAACGTATAGAATAAACACAGGTGTTCAGTTGATTAATGGGAAAATTATATGTGCTGAATTCATACAATGAAATATGACAGCAATTAAGATACTAATGGATGAACCTTGAACACATGCTAAGTGAAAAAAGCAGCCAGAGAAGACCATAAAAGTTAAGCTTTCATTTCTATGAAATGTCCAGAATAGTCAAATCCATAGAGACAAAAAGTTGACTAGTGATTTTCCAGGACCGGGAGGAGCAGGTAATGGGAAATTACTGCTAATAGGTATGAAGTGATGGAATTCTTCTAAAATTGTTTGTGACAATATAGGTAGAATTCTGAAATACTAAAATCCTTGCATTTCACACTTTAAAGGTGAATTACATAGAATTTGAATTACATATCAACAAATCTATACCTGGAGAATATAAAAATGAAAGAAATGGAGTTTTTTCTGGTAGAATATATGGTAATGGCAAATAAAACACACTATTTTAAAATTCATTTAATGTCATTAGTTCAGTTTCTGTAATTAGTGAAATAAAAAATAATATATTGAAATGGTACATATATGAAATATATATATAATAGGTACTTAAAATGCTTTATATATAATTTTTATTGCAGTTCTGCATTATACGTTCTTATGCAAACAAATTATTATAAATTTTCTTCTGAACTTTTCAAAATGTACTGGGAACATAAATGCAGTAAACAATGTGGAATGCATCTAAATTTAGGCTTTTTTTTTCAGCTGATTAAATTTTATTGCCCACATAAAACTCCTAATTCCGTGGCAGGTTTAATAGTGACTGTTCTATGACTTGATCTTACCAAATGATTTAACTTACTTTTCAGTAAAAAAATATTCTTTTGTAATGCCCCCTTTCCACTAGTTCTATAATAATTTAATAATATATTTACAGTGACATAGGCAACCAACATTAAAAGGATTAGGGACAAATGCTAGTTAATCGTGTTAGCCAAAGCAGTCAAAACAGCAAGAAGAGAGCATCCATATTAAGTATTAGTGAATTAATTTTAAACCATATTTATATGACTATCTTTAGGATAAAATAGAATATTTTAGTAAATATGATAAATTGATTAAAGGTTGGTTAAGATAATTTTTATACTAGCCTTTTTAAGTTAAATTCATGGAAATTTATATTCTTTATGTAAAATTAAGTAAAGATAATCAGATAGAAGGTTGGATTTAAAACACCTGTTGTTTTAACTTTCATAATAATTATCATTGGAAATTAAAACAGTATTTTCTTAATAAAGGTTAAATCATTTCAATTAATTTCATAATAGTGATAGACTGTAAAATACAATTCAATTCAACTATATCTTGGTAAATTCTGAAAGCCAATAAATGAGATATAATTATTTGTATTCCAGAACGGTTAATAGAAACATAACAAATAACTTATTGTTCTTATTAATAATTGAGGTTGGTTACCAGCTATCATGGCTTCTTGGTTGTATCAAGATAAATTATGTTGACACACTAGCAAGTCTTTTGTATTTAGGGTCAACGGAGCAGGGGGAGGATTGTTACTCATGCTATTTGGCTTGGTAATGGAGCACTATGATTTATCTTTTATACTTAGGCTATACAGATAAAATAGATCGACATATGGTAAGCAGCTATTATAGTCTGAGAGATGCCCAATATAAGAAGCTAAAATTTATGTGCGAAATTCTATATAGAATTCAAAAGAGTCCCTGCCAAGTCACTCAAAATGTTATGTTTAATAAATTATTAAACCTATCTGAAAAAGTATTAATAATGTCAATATGTATTGAGTAATTATATATATTTACAGTCTACAAATTTACAGTGTAACACTTTGTCACTTAACCATTTTAAATTAGGCTATTAACTGAAACAAGGAAAAACTGTTACATAGGTTTATTTAAATTATGAGAAAGTCTTAACAGCACTAGTGGAATTCAAAGGGCTTGTCTTTTTAAAAATCATAAATCTTTGAAATTTATAAATATCTTTGAAAAGGGAATTCCATTTATAGACTTAATCATTAAAATAATTACTACAGTGATTGTAATTAAAATAGTCATTAATGAAGCAAAGTCCAATTATAGTTTGACTCAAGTTCATTTCCTATCAAATGAAGTGTGATTTCCAATGTAGTCCGTACTAATTTTCCTAAATTGTTAAAATATAGTTTAAATGGATATTCCTAAATCCATTAGAAATTCCATTACTAGTTCCCTTATTTTTTAAAGTAAAGTCTGTTGTGAATTAAAGGTTCATGTGAAACTGCTGCAGTTTCGTTCTCCTATTGACACCTAAATACATTTAAAAATGACATCCTTGGAATCAATGCAGATGTTCGCCATACAGACATGTAGACATGTCTCTGTTATGCCTGCCATTCATTTCTCTTATCATGGCATCTATAATAAGTCTTAGAGAATGCAAGCAAAAACTCTGATTGCTAATACAGTCAATTCTCTGGCACTCAGTACCCACAAATTTGGGAAATTTATTTTTATATTTTTCACTCAACTGTGTTCATCAATAGCAGTTTGTTTTACCTGGCAAATGTATCAGAATGCCCTTAATCTTATGGCCTTTATGGAAATGACAAGTCAAATTTCCAAAACGGCAACGTATTCTATTCATAGGGAACTAGACCAGATCATCATTAAGTAGGAGATCTTCTGTTTCATCATATTTATGATGTAATTTTGATTGAACCTGCAAATAGCATCAATTCTGTTCTTAGGATGTACCTAAGATACAAGTCCCATAAGTAGCATAAGGGAAAAAATATCCCATCAGGATACAGAAGTAGACTGTTACAGTGGCTTGTTTCTGCATGTCATTCAGAGCCATTTGTGACCAATGTGTCTTAAATGGTATTTAAAAACTCAAGCTTAAAAATAAGCTTGACCTGAGAGGCAACCAAGTGATGGACTATATGCCTTAGAAATGCAAGTACCCTGTTTCTGCATTTTCCTTGCTTTTAATATTATCATCTCACATACAATGTGATTTATGTTTGATTTCTTCTTCTGTCAATAGAATAGTAATTTTTCTTTACTGGAAATATAGTTTTTACATGGGCAAAGGAAAGGAAAAGACACTACTTAAGATATACATGCAGCCAACAAGCATATGAAGAAAGCTAAACAACACTGATCATTAGAGAAACGCAAATGAAAACCACAATGAGATATTATCTCATACTAGTAAGAATGGCTATTATTAAAAAGCAAAAAGTAATAGATGCTGGTAAGGTTGTGGAGAAAAAGGAACACATACATTGTTAGGAGTGTAAATTTGTTCAACTATTGTGGAAAGCCCTGTGGTGATTCCTCAAATACCTAAACACAGAACTACAAGTACTGCGTATATACCCCAAAGAGTAGAAATCATTCTATTATAAAGACACACGAAGGTATATTACAGTCACAATAGCAAAGACAAGGAATCAATCTAAATACCCATTATTGGTAGACTAGATTAAAAAAAAAAAGTGCATATACAGCATATACACCATGGAATATTATGCAGCCATAAAAACAATGAGATCATGACCTTTGCAGGAATATGGTTAGAGCTGGAGGACATTATTATTAGCATGATAATGTAGGAAAGAAACACCAAACACCAGGTTTTAGCTTATAAATGGGAGCTAAATAATAAGAACCCATGGACTCATAGATGGGAACAAAACATATTGGGGCCTACCTAAGAGTAGATAGAGGATGGGAGGAGAGAGTGCATCAGAAAAAGATAACAAATAGATACTAGGCTTAGTAACTGGGTGGTGAAATAATCTGTACAACACTCTCCTGTTACAACTTTACCTATACAACAAACCTGAACATGTACACCTGAACATTTTCCCTAAAGGGTTTTCTTAACCACTAAATTTCTTTTTTAAGAAATATATTTTGTATGAATAAGGTCTTCCATTCTTACTTTCTCATGTGTCCATTTTTAACATAGCCTGAGGATTCTCTGAAAATCTTACGTTATATTTTTCAACACATAGCTCTTTAAAAAAATTGCAACTTATTAAGAAATACATATATGTATATATATAAAGAAATGTATATATATGTGTATCATGTATATGTTTCTCTCTCTCTCCCTAGAGTGTACATACACATAAGCTAAGAGACCTGCGCATTCCGTAGTCTAATTATACGCTTGACTTATGCAGAAGAGATATATCTTATAGAAAAGCAGCTTGGTTCACTGAACATTTGGCTAAAGGGTCAACATAGAGATAAACAATGTAATTTCATTTTATATGTGATATTTTATGTGAATAAATATTTAAGTTTTCATGTGTTGTATAGCAAAATCATAATATATTGATCCCGAAACAATATATTGAGAAAGGGGTTGAGGTTCTCTTGACCCTTTCTGCTGCTAATGATAGTGATTACAGCACTCACACTAATTCCTTTTAAGTCTTCTCACTAATAATATTTATATTATTGTGTAGAAGTTTTAGGACTAATGGGCAGGAACATTTTAGCCAGAACTCAATAAAATATGCACTCAATTAGATGTGGACACTGCGGTGTAGTATAAGTGAGTCAAACAGGCAAAATGTCGGGTATTTCTTGAGGTAATTGATGTTTTGTTTTCTAAGACCATTTTACTGAAGTATGGTTGACATATAAAAAGGTATACATATTTAACATAGAGATTTATGAATTTGGGGATAAACATGTACACTTGAAATCATCAACATCGAGGGCCATAAACATCCATCACCTCTCAAAGCTTCCTCCTCCCCTCTTTATTGTTATTATTGTTTTTTTATTTGTTTTTGTGGTAAGAACATTTCACAGGAGATATGTCTTCTTAGCATATTGTTCGCCATAAGTACTATGATTTATAGCAGATAGATCTCCAGAATATATTTATCCTGTATAACTAATTTTTTTTTACCTTTTTGTTGTTGCTTTGAGACATTTCTCACTCTGCTGCCCAGGCTGGAGTGCAATGGCACAATCTTGGCTGACTGTAGCCTGAACCTCTCTGGCTCAAGTGATCCTCACACCTCAGCTCCCTAATTGCTGGGACTACAGGTGCCTGCCACTACTACACCCTGCCATTTTTGTTTTTTCCTGTACAGATGGAGTTTTGGCATGTTACTCAGGCTGGTATCAAACTTCCAGGCTCTGCGCACCCCAGCCTCCCAAAGTGCTGGGATTCTAGGCATGAGTTTTTTGCTCTTTAAACATCATATTCCTATTTTTTCTTCCCTGCAGTCTCTGGCAACACCATTCTAATCTGTTTCTGTAAGTTGGACTTTTAGATTCTATGTGTAAGCATGATCATGCAGTACTTGTTTTTCTGGGTCTGGCTTATTTCACTTAATGCCCTTCAGGTCCATTCATATTGTCACAAATGGCAAGATTTCCTTCTTTTTAGAAGGCTGAGTAATATTCCATCGATTCATATTTAGGTTGACGTCATGAAAGTATGGTGTCAGCTGTGGAATTGCCATATATGGCCTTTATTAACTTGAGGTACATACACTCTATATGTAATTTGTTGATAATTTTTTATGAATGGACAATGAACTCTGGCTAATGCTTTTCTGTGTCTTTTAAGAGGATTACTTTTTTTTAATTTCATTCTGTCACTACTGTGTATCACATTAATAGATTTGCATATGGTGAATCATCTTTGCATCCCAGGGATAAATGCCACTTTAGAAAGGTGTATGATCATTTTAATGTACTTTTGAGTTCAGTTTGCTAGTATTTTGTTGAAGATTGTTGTATATGTTCCTCAGACACATTGGCCTGCAATTTTTTTTCTTGAAATGTTTTTGGCTGACTTTGGTACCTCGGTTATAATGGCCTTATAAAATTAGTTTAGAGGTCAGGCAGAGTGGCTCATGCCTGTAGTCTCAGCTTTCTGGGAGGCTGAGGTGGGAGATTTGAGGATAGAAATTCAAGATCAGTCTGATCAACATGGCGAAATGCTGTCTCTACAAACAAACAAACAAACAAAAAAGAGAAAAAGAAAAATAGAAAAGCAATGAGTTTGGAGTATTGTCTTCTTTACAATTTTTTGGAAGATTTTTGTAAAGGATTGGTACTAAATCTCGTTTAATTATTTGGTAGAATTCTCCACAAAATTTATGGGGTCCTCAGCTTTCTTCATTTTGGGAGATTTAAAATTATTGATTAAATATTCTTATTATTAGCCTATTAAGATATTCTATTTCTTTTGTGCAGTGGCATGGTCTCAGCTTTTTGACTTTGTAGTAATAGTCATTCTGACTGTGTAAGACATATCTTATTGTGGTTTTGATTTGCATTTCTCTAATGATTACTGCATTTCAGCCTGAGTGACGGAGCAAGATCTCTGACTCAAAATAAAAATAACTACAATAAAATTTCAGTACATACATAGTACAATAAGATATCAATAAAACCAAAAAGTTAAAAATTGGACACATAATATTACAGAATTTTTAGTAGTGTTACCCTTGCTTTTGTGTTAGTTTGTTACACAATCAGTGTTAAAATGTCACCAGTTTAAAATAATGAATTATAAGGTATTATTTTCAAGCCTCATGGTAATCTCAAATCAAAATACACAATACATACCAAAAAATTAAGAAGCAAGAAATTAAATCATACTACCTGAGAAAATCATATTCACTAAATGAAAGGCAAGAAAGAAGGAAAGAAGAAAAAGATCACAAAACAACCAAAAAAACAAAATAGTAGAAGTAAGTCCTTACTTATCAATAATAACATTGAATGTAAATTGACTAAAATCTCCAATGAAAAGACATAGAGTTGGGGGAGAGGCCAAGGTGGCCAAATAGAAACAGTTCTAGTCAGTTGCTCCCAGTGGGACCAACATCGAAGGCAGGTGATTTCTCTGTTTTCAAATGAGGTACCCAATTCATCTCAATTGGGACTGGTTAGGAAGTGGGTGTGACCCATGAAGAGCAAGCAGAAAGATGATGGGTGGGGCGTGCTTCACCAGGGAAGTGCAGTGAGCCAGGGGAACTCCCTCCCCCAGCTAAGGGAAGCAGTAGGAGACTGTGCTACCTGCTTGGGGGGTACTATGCTTTTCTCATGAATTTTTGCAATCCATGGATCACGAGATTCCTTCGTGAGCCTACACCAGCAAGGCCCTGGGTTTGAAGCATACAGCTGAGCAGCTGTTCAGGAAGGCACTGAGCTGCAGGACTTTGTTCATTCTCCAGAGTTCCCTGGAAGTCCAGTGAGACAGGAGAACTATCTACTCCCTTGGAATGGCAGCTGGATCCAGGGAGCAAATCCAAAAGCTAGGAGATAATAAGAAATAACTAAGATCAGAGCAGACCCAGAGATAGACAAAAAAACCCTTCAAAAAATCAATAAATCCAGGAGCTGTTTTTTTCCAAATAAATTAACAAAATAGACTGCTAGCTAGACTAAAATCAAATAGACATGATATAAAATGATACAGGGGATACCACTGTTGACCCCACAGAAATACAAACTGCCATCAGAGAATACTATAAAGAACCTTATGCAAATAAACTAGAAAATCTAACAGAAAGGGATAAATTCCTGGACACATACACCCTCCCAAGACTAAACCAGGAAGAAGTTGAATCCCTGAATAGACCAATTACAAGTTCTGAAATTGAAGCCATAATCATAGCCTACCAATCACAAAAAGCCCAGGACCAGATGGATTCATAGCCGAATTCTACCAGAGGTACAAAGAGGAGCTGGAACCATTCCTTCTGAAACTATTTCAAACAATTGAAAAGAAGGGACTCCTCCCTAACTCATTTTATGAGGCCAGCATCATTCTGATACCAAAACCTGGCAGAGAACCCAACAAAAAAGAAAACTTCAGGCCAATATCCCTAATGAACATTGATGCAAAAATCCTCAATATGAGTCAATAATGAAGAAATTACTTTTCACTCAAGCAAAATGACCGTTATTGTTTTAACGGAGCCAGTTTTTCTGCCACATACTGTGAGCAATATTTCTCAAATACAATGGATTCTATAAGTATCTTTGAATGCGTAATTTTAGCAATGATGGCCTGACAAAGCAATGTACTCAGGCATTTACAACCGTGGGGAGAAACTTTTAGGTTATCCACTGAGCAAGTGACCTAGACCACTGTAAGTGCTATTGAGAGTGAGAAATGTTAGAATGGGTGGTAGATACCCAGAAAGGAAAGGATTAAGATGTGTTTCAGATTTAGGATTAGCTTCATCAATCAACAGGGATTGTGGCTTGCCCTAATAATTATTCTTTTGTTGTTCTTATTATTTTTTGAGCTGTGACTACCTACTACTTTAGAAAATTGTTAATAGTACAGTGTGAACTTTATGTGGTATATGTGACTGGATCTGGGTGGTTCATGACGGACTGTAGCAGGTTCTGAGTCTGACTAATCCATATTCCCTCTACACTTCCCATTTCCATCTATGCTTGCCCAACTTCCAGCTACCAAATCTTATGTGTCTTTGCCTGAAGGTTTTTTGTTTTATTTTGTTTGTTTTTGTTTTTTTGCACTGTAATTTTCTCTATCTGTAAATAGGCTAAAGATACAGAGAAAATAGCAATTTGGAAACAATTCTCTACAAGGTAATGGATAAATATCCCCACTATCTTATAGCTATGGTTGGGCAAACAAAATCATATAGTCTACCCTGACTCTAATCATTAGCAAGTAGAATTTATCTCCAGGTGTTCACAGTGGTTGCTTGTCTAATAGTCTACTTTTTTCTTCTTTTCTTCACTTTCTTATCTCACTTTCATGTTCTTCTACCACTGTATCCTGATATCCTCTTACATATGAAATACTAGCATCCAAATCATTTTTTCAGAGGACTCTAAGCTGACATGGATGACCTTAGCATAGAGTTAACTTGAATTCATGACGTTTTTTAAAAAAAATTCTTATGGAGACTTGGAAAATCACAGAAGGACAAAGACAGATTCATTAGATGCACTGACATCTGTGGGAAGATAAAACAAATAATAATGTACAAAGGCTCCAGGAAAGAGTAGTCAGGAAAACAGGAGTAAAAAGGTGAGAGTTTTCTATCAGCAAGCTGAAAGAAGGCAATGGTTCAGAAAGGCCGGAAATAGGGAGACAAGCTTTTAGAAATGCAAAATATTTTAATAACTAAAAATTGTCCATTGTTTTTAGTACATCAATTATTTCTGTGTAGGCAGGGATCAGACACTGGTACATTTAAGAGATCAGTGAGAGAATGGTAGGAAAAGGTAATTTATAAAATGAATGACAGGGAAAGGCAATGGGTAAATGGTAACAGTTGGGTTTAAAGAGTTGTACAAGAGATAAACTTTCAAGGTAGGATAGTAAAGATAGGAAAATAATAATTGATAAAAATGTAAAGACACCTGAATGAGAGTAACTGAGTGTAACAAAGTAAGAAATCTGAAAAGGTAAGAATTTACAGCAGAGAATGCCATACTTATAACTAAACGTTAGAAAATAAGAGGCTAGGAAACAGTATTTTTATGAAGGTATATTTTTCAAATGAAAATAATTTTGTGACATGAAATCACAGAAACTTAAACTGTCTTTGAGACATGATAAATAAAGCATTAAACCTGCTTCTAGTAAAGTAACTATAGAAAGAAATACATACTTAATGGGTAGATACTTTTTTTGACCTAAATTTCAGGGAATCACAGCCACTATAACATAGATTTGTGAAGTAAATAGAAACTCTACTTAATTAAAGTTTGAATGAATCATTGCCTACAGCATTCCTTGGGCAATTGTCATTTGCCACAATTACTCTAGACAAGTCAGAGGAGTCTTGTCTAGAGGAGTCAAGCAATTCATGTAGAATGTGTTGCTAAATAATATTTGGTGATCTGTGTATCCTATGTTTATTAGGTAACAACTGCTTTTGTTTCACTCAACTTTTATTTGAATAGCTTTACATTGACAAATTTATTTTTAAATCATTAAGTTGTGAAGTATGACCTATATTCAAAGATGAATGATATATATATTGACTTCAATGGAGTATCATATAAAGACCCTATGTTTAACCTCTGCTCAGGAAAGAGCACATGTTTAGAAACATAGAAGACTTTTACTTTCATCTTCCAGTCACTATGCATTCCCTACTACTCAAAAGTAGCTACCATTCTAACTCTTAAAACTATAATTCACAACTGCCTAATTTTGCAGTTTTAAGTAGAAATGTATAATATAGCTGTGTGTGTGTGTATTTTACTGCACTTCAGGTTCTGGGATAAAGGTGTAGAACCTGCAGAATTGTTGCATAGGGACATACGTGGCAATGTGGTTTGCTGCCTCCAACCCTGCTGTCACCTATATCTGGCATTTCTCCCCATGTTATCCCTCCCCAACCTCCCTACTCCCTGCTGTCCCTTCCCTATTCCCTCCCAATAGACCCCAGTATGATACTCCCCTCCATTTGTCCATGTGTTCTCATTGTTCAACACCTGCCTATGAGTGAGAACATACAGTGTTTGATTTTCTGTGCCTGTGTCAGTTTGCTGAGAATTATGGTTTCCAGATTTATTCATGTCCCTACAAAGGACACGTACTTATTGTTTTTTATGGCTGCATAGTATTTCATGGCGTCTGTGTGCTACATTATTCCTGTCCAGTCTATCATCAGTGGGCATTTGGGTTGGTTCCAGGTCTTTGCTATTGTAAACAGTGCCACAATGAACATACATGTTCATGTGTCTTTATAATATAATGATTTATAATCATTTGGGTATATTCCCAGTAATGGGATTGCTGGTTCAAATGGAATTTCTATTTTTAGATCCTCGAGGAATTGCCACACTGTCTTCCACAATGGTTGAACTAATTTACACTCCCAACCGACAGTGTAAAAGTGTTCTTATTTCTCCACATTCTCTCCAGCATCTGTTGTCTCCAATTTTTTTATATCTGACTTCTTTACCCAATATTAAGTGTGAACATTATTCATAATATTGTATGTAGCTCTAGTATATTATCTTTAAGTGAATTACAATATTCCATAGTGTGAATTTAATGCTATTTATCCATTCTGTTTTTGCTGGCTATTTGAATTTTATCAGTTTTGTCCTGAAAACTTCTTCTGACCCGTGTGGCTTGGGTGTTGTTTTGTTGATGTAAATCTTCATCCTTAGATTTACAAACCATCATGCATGAGTTTTTATTCATGTGAGGCTGTACACATTAAAAACAGCACTGATATGAACTTTCTCATACATTCCCTTGGCCTAGGTAAACCTGCTAGGTAACAGATTATGTGTATATTAAAATTTAATAGGCTGGGTAGTATTCCATGGTGTCTGTGTGAGGGTTTCCACTGCTCACCATCCTATCCATACCTTAATATTGACATTTTTAAGCCATTTTGTTTGTAATACAACGCTATTGGCATTTGGTTTAAATTGGAAATTTCCTAATAGTCAAATTGTAATATATATTCAAATATATTTATGGATTATTTGAATACTCTATAGGAATTGTATATTCAAAAATCTTACCCAATTCTTTTTTTGTAGCAACTGTTTTGTTTTTTTATTTATTTATGGAAGTTCTTTGTGTACTCTACAGACAAGATAAATAGTTTATGTATTGCAAATATTTCCTCCCCTTTTGAGGTTTGAAATATGCTTTGTTAACAATTACACTCCAATGTAAACTTTGTAAGTTTAATTTGTGCAACATTATTTTACCAGTGTGTTTATATTAAAAAATGCTTACATACATGAATTTTATAAAATATTATCTTACATTATTATCTAGCTCTTCTGTTAGGTGTTTTACTTTTAGATCTTCATTTCACCTTGAATTTTTAATACATGGAGTAAGAGTCAATATTTCTTTTCATGAAGAAACACAATTTAGTAGTCGTTTCATGCCCTTTTCAGTTATTCTCAGCCCTTTACAATACAAATTTAAGATTCAGCCTGTCTGTTTTCCCAAAGTCTGGGTTATTGATAAAATTTCATGGAAAAATATATTTACTTAATAAAACTGTTTTTTTAATTATAAAATTAAATTTTCTTTGTTCATTCATTCATTTATTCATCTTGACTCACTGCATTCTCCTACCTCAGTCTCCCGAGTAGCTGGGATTATAGGCATGCACCAGGACACATGGCTAATTTTGTATTTTTAGTAGAGATGGGATTTCACCATGTTGGCCAGGCGGGTCTCAACTCCTGACCTCAAGTTATCCACCTGCCTCAGCCTCCCAAAGTTCTGGGATTTCTTCCGAGCCCAGCCTTAAAATTAAATTTTCAAATCAAGAAAATGGCACATAGCTCCATTATTTCAGTGTTTAATTTCTCACAGAGTACGTAAGATATTGCCAAATAGTTTTCTTATACCATTTTATTATGTATTTTGCTAGTATTTTTTTATTGTTGAAAAGAGTTATGTATTACAGTTATATTCTGATATTAAAAATATGTTTTTAATTGACATTACCAGAAGTGTTGATAGTTATTAATTCCAATCTTTCATATCTATAGAAGTGCATTTTCTATGTATATGATCATATTATCTGCTAATGAATAGTCTTTTTAACATTTTTTAACTTTTTGCTTTTATTTTTTTCCTCTTTTAAATTCTTTGTTAGGAAATATATTAAAACTTGAATAAAAGTGAGTAGATTTCAAATCTTTTGGATATGTACCCAGTAATTTCTGGATCATCTTATGGGAGAACTTGTAATTTTTTTTTTGAGGAACCCCTATACTGTTCTTTGTAGTGGACACACAATTTTTATTTATTTATATTTTTTAAGACATCTCCCAGGCTGTAGTGCAGTGGTAAGATCTCGGCTCACTGCAACCTCCATCTTCCGGATTTAAGCAATTTTCTACCTCAGCCTCCCAAGTAGCTAGGATTACAGGAATGTGCCACCAAGCCAGGCTAATTTTTGTATTTCTTAGTAAAGACATGGTTTCACCATCTTGGTCAGGCTGTTTTAGAACTCTTGACCTCATTATCCAGCAGTCTCAGCTTCCCAAAGTGCTGGGATTGCAGGCATGAACCACCACACACGGTGGATGCACTATTTTTTAATTCCCACCAACAATGTATCAGAAATCCAATTTCTACACATCCTTACTGAATCTTATCTTTTGGGTTTTTCAATAATAGACATTCAAAGAGGTGCCTTCTGCTTTTTTTTTTTTTCCCCTACACAATTAGGTGATGTCTCATTGTGGCTTGGATTTATATTTTCCTAATGATTCCTGATATTGACCACCCTTTCTTTTGCTTTTCTTTCTTTCTTTCTTTTTGAGATGAAATCTCACTCTGTCGCCCAGACTGGAGTGCAGTGGTACAATCTTAGCTCACTGCAATCTTTGCCTCCTGGGTTCTTGCAATTCTCTTGCTTCACCCTCCTGAGTAGCTGAGACTACAGACATGCACCATCATGCCTGGCTAATTTTTGTATTTTTAGTAGAGGTGAGATTTTCCTATGTTGGCCAGGATGGTCCAGATCTCCTGACCTTGTGATCCGTCCACCTCAGCCTCCCAAAGTGCTGGCATTACAGACATGAGCCACTGTGCGTGGCCCACCTTTTCTTAAACTTGTTGACCGTTTGTATGTCTTCTTTGGTCCTTTGCTTATTTTTTTGAACACTACTTTTGCTTTTTGCCATTGGCTTGTGTGAGTTTATGTTTTTAAAAAGTAACCTCTTATCAGATACATGATCTGAAAATATTTTCTCTCATTTCTTGGGCTGTCTTTGAGAGATAACTGCACTCCCATGTTCATTGCCCATTATTCACAGTAGCCAAGATACAGAAACCTCCTAAATGTCCATCAACAGACAAGTGGATAAAGAAAATATATATATTTCTCTCTCTCTATCTCTATCTCTCTCATTCTCTCTCTCTCTCTCTCACACACACACGCGCACACACACACACACACACGAAACGGATGTCATTAAGCATTAAAGAAGAAAATTCTACCATTTGCAATAATATGAATAAACATTAAAAACATTTTGTTAACTGAAGTGTCAGTCACAGACGGACAAACATGGCACGATTTCATTTATATAAATTATAAGAATAGTTAAGCTTATAGAAGCAGAAAATAGAATGGCGATTCCCAGGGAAGACATATAAAGTTTTTCAATGAGTATAAGCTTAGTGTTATACAAGAGGAATAAATTTAAAAGATCTGCTCTACAATTTAGTGCCTATAGTTTAGAAAACAGTGTTTTGCACTTGAATATTAAGAAGATAGAGCTTAGGTTAAATTTTCTTGCCACACACATACACACACAGACACAAAGGGACAGAAGAAAATTTGGGGGATGATGACTAGATTTATTACATTGGTTTTGTTGATATATGTCCAAACTCATTATATTATAAACATTAAATGTGTACATTATCCAAACATCAAATTATATACATTAAATGTGTACATTGTCTTAGCCCATTAAATTGTATGCATTAAACATGTACATTGTTTTGTATATCAATTATACCTCAGTAAAACTGTTTTTTTAAAGCAGTGTATAGGTACTGTCTGCATATGTGTATGCCTATGTCCAAACTCATCAAATTATATACATTAAATGTGTATATTGTTTTGTATGTCAAGTATACCTCAATAAAACTTTTCTTTAATTAGGTGGAATAGAAATCTTTGTTTTATTCTCATCTCAGAGGGTATCATTTTTTCATAGGCATGTTTTTCTTTAAACATGAATTCTAGAATTCATTTCTAAAGCAATATAGGTGTAGACATTTTATCCAAAAGAAATATTTAAATTATATAATATTTAATAGTTATAGATTTCATATTCTATTCTATCACTTGTCATTTTGTTTGAGTTTCATTTTAAGGTACCATTTACTTCATATTTTAAACAAAATGTTGACTTTGTATAATTTATAATGATTTGCCAGTACATGCTTTATAATAGTGTTCTTTTTAATTCTCATATTTATTTGTGTATTTCCTATTTTCCTACTTCAGTCTCAGCTTGGGCTATGAGTTTCATTAGGCTTTTATAGAATTCTTATTTGGTTTTTCAGTTATTTTTATTTTATCTGCTAATAATGTTTTACCTTCTGTTCTTTCCTTTAAATTTAAAAAAATACTTTAATATATATAATTGATAGGATTTGGATATTTGTCCCATTCAAATCTCATGTTGAAATATAATTCCCAGTGTGGGAGATAAGGCCTGGTGGGAGCTGTATTATGGTGCAGATTCCTCATGAGTGGTTTAGCACCATACCCTTGATTATAAGTGAGCTTTTGCTCAATAAGTTCACCCAAGATCTGGTTGTTTAAAAGATTCTGGAAGCTCCTTATTTTCTGTCTTGCTCTTGCACTCACCAGGTGACATGCTGGCTCCCCTTCACTTTCCACAATGTTTGCAAGCTTCCTGAGGTCCTCAGCAGGAGCAGATGCCAGAACTATGCTTTGTGTACAGCACACAGAACTGTGAGTCAATTATGCCTCTTTATAATTTACCAAGACTCAGCTGTTTCTTTTTAGAAAAGCAAGAACAGACTAATGCAATAATTATCTTAGTTTTTTAAAGTGTGTTTTTTTTTCTAATGTAGACATTTGAAGCTATAAACTTCTCTGTAAGCACAGGTGTGGGTAGATTACTAAAATTTAGATATGGCCTTGTATTTCTTTCAATATATTTTCTAATTTCTACTGTGATTTTCTTTACATTTACTGAATTATTTGGAGGCATATTTCTGTCTCCCAACATGTGGTGCAGTCAAGTGACTTTAAAAAATATTTGATTTCTGACTTATTTCACATTGGTCAGCAACATATCCTGAATGATATAAATTGTTCAATATTTCTTGAGACTAGTTTTATGGAATAGTATGTTGTACTTTGTATAAATGGTCCTGGTAACCCTAATAATATATTTTTCTGAAGTTATTAGGGTACTGCAAGTATGTGTGTGTATATAAATTATATATATATATACATATGTTATACATGTATATTATGTAAGTATATAATATATACACATATATAAATATATGTACACAGTTTTGTGTTTATCAGATAGCTTAAGTGTCATATTAAAATCTTCAAAGACTATTATTTTTTAAGTCTGCTTACATTTTCAGTTACTTAGAGGCTGTTAAAATACCCCACATTCTTTGTGAATTCTTATTCTTTTTTTTTTTTTTTTGTAAATTTTATAAAAAATATTTTTTCTTTCTTGAAGTGCAGTTTTACTTAGCACAGAATCTCGTATATCAAATATTTTCTTTCATTACTTGAAGATATCATTTTAATTCTTCTTCTGTGTTACTGCTTTTTTTCCTTGCTTCATTGGGCTTCTAGTATTTTTGTATTCTAATTTTGCATTTGCATTAAAAAATTGTCTTGTATTTTTTTTTTTTAATTCAGAGTTTTGGGGATTTTTAAGTTTTCGTGAATCTGTGCCTTGATGTATTTATTTGAATATTCTCAGCACTTATTTTGTTAAATATTGGATCCCTTTTTTCTTCTGTGTTCTCTTGGTGTGACTTTAAATATACATATAATTATATGCATAAAAATTATCTATTTTAATTCATACAACCCATGGTAATTAATTTTATATGTCAATTAGGCTAGGCTATGGCTGTTTGTTCAAAACTGTAGACGTATATTTTAAATGTGATTCACATTTACAGTCTGTAAACTTTCATTAAACTTGGCTATCCTCAATAGTGTAGGCAGGCCTCATCCAATCAGTTTAAAGCCTCAAGAGCAAAGATAGTTTTCCTGGAAAAGAAAAACAAAATTCTGCCTCAAGATTGCAACATAGAGACCCTGCGTGATTCTCCAGCCTGCTGGCCTGTGAGTCTCAAACTCAAGACTGTAATACAAATTCTTATCTGAATTTACAGACTGGCAGCCTGCCCTACAGAACTCAAGCCAAAAAAGTCTCATAATCTTATAGGCCAATTTCTTAAACTCTTTCTTTCTTTCTTTCTTTCTTTCTTTCTTTCTTTCTTTCTTTCTTTCTTTCTTTCTTTCTTTCTTTCTTTCTTTCTTTCTTTTTCTTTCTTTCTTTCTTTTTCTTTCTTTCTTCTTTCTTTCTTTCTTTTTCTTTCTTCTTTTTTTCTTTCTTTCTTTCTTCCTTCTTTCTTTCTTCTTTCTTTCTTTCTTTCTTTTTTCTTTCTTTCTTTCTTTCTTCTTTCTTTCTTTCTTTTTCTTTCTTTCTTTCTTCTTTTTTCTTTCTTTCTTTTTCTTTCTTTCTTTCTTTTTTCTTTCTTTCTTTTTCTTTCTTTTTCTTTCTTTCTTTCTTTCTTCTTTCTTTCTTTTTCTTTCTTTTTCTTTCTTTCTTTTTTCTTTCTTTCTTTCTTTCTTCTTTCTTTCTTCTTTCTTTCTTTCTTTCTTTCTTCTTTCTTTCTTTTTTCTTTCTTTCTTTTTCTTTCTTTCTTCTTTTTTCTTTCTTTCTTTTTCTTTCTTTCTTCTTTTTTTCTTTCTTTCTTCTTTTTTTCTTTCTTTCTTTCTCTTTCTTTCTTTCTTTCTTCTTTTTTTCTTTCTTTCTTTCTTTCTTCTTTCTTTCTTTCTTTTTCTTTCTTTCTTCTTTTTTCTTTCTTTCTTCTTTTTTTCTTTCTTTCTTCTTTGTTTCTTTCTTTCTTCTTTTTTTCTTTCTTTCTTTCTTCTTTCTTTCTTTCTTTCTTTCTTCTTTTTTTCTTTCTTTCTTTCTCTCTCTCTCTCTCTCTATATATATATATATATATTATAATAAATATAACACACACACACACACACACACGCACACACATATTCTCTGTTCTCCAGAGAAACAGATGAATAGAATACAATTCTATTGGTTCTGTTTCTCTGGAGTACCTTTACTAATACAGCACCTCTGCTTTTATCCCATCCTGTAGTTTCTCTAGGCTTCAGTCTGGATAGGTTTTCTGATTTATCTTATAGTTTACTAATTCTCTCAAGAGTTAAATTGATTGGTTGAATTATTTTATTCAGTTTCAGAATTTGCATTTAATTTTTTCTTAAGCATTGTTCTTCCAAAGCTGACATTTGTATTTATATCTTTAAACATATTAAGCATAGTTATTTTAATATCTATTTATTCTAACTTCACTATCTGGAATCGAAGAGGCTCTGTTTCTATTATCTGTTGCTTTTCTTGTTTTCTCATCATGCTATGATGTCCCCTCTTGTACATGATTGTTAGCCAAATTACATGAAAAAAATGTAGACAAACCCAAGACCTAGAAAGATGTTACCTTCCTCAAGAGAATATTTGATTTGTTTCTGACTAGTAGGTAAGGGATTTATCAATTATGATTATCTTCATCTAATTCTAAGTACTGAAATAACTGCAAATGGTCAGGCTATTTTCAATTCACCCTTACTCCTTTTGTTTGTTCAACCCAGATATTGATAGTTTATCAGGACTGTCAATTTTGCCGAGCACTGAATTCAAATTTTCAGTATTTTCATCATGACCCTTTTTAAAGATCATTCTATTTTCTCATCTTCTCAGCAGCTTTTCCAGGAATTGTCAGATATCCCTAGGGGAAAACTATCTGCAATAATGAGCTCATGTCTCTAATTTTTTTTTAATCCTTGACCTTATCCCTATAAATTCTCACTGTATTTTAATCTTTTCAATGCCTTTCAATAGATTTCTAAGATAAGATATTTATTATATTTCTTTTAGTTACATTCATTTGAAGCACTGATTCATTTTATTTATTTTTTTAATTTTTATTTTTGCTTATTAAGTTTTATGATGGCATAGTATTCCATGGTGTATATGTAGCACATTTCCTTTATCCAGTCTACCATTGATGAGCATTTGGGTTGGTTCCAATCTTTGCTATTGTAAACAGTGCTGCAATAAACCTACAGGTGTATGTGTCTTTTTTTTTTTTTTTAATTGGATTATAGGTTTTGGGGTACATGAGCAGAGCATGCAAGACAGTTGCGTAGGTACACACATGGCAGTGTGCTTTGCTTTTCTTCTCCCCTTCACCCACATTTGGCATTTCTCCCCAGGCTATCCCTCCCCACCTCCCCCTCCCACTGGCCCTCCCCTTTTCCCCCCAATAGACCCCAGTGTTTAGTACTCCCCTTTCTGTGTCCATGTGTTCTCATTTTTCATCACCCACCTATGAGTGAGAATATGCGGTGTTTCATTTTCTGTTCTTGTGTCGGTTTGCTGAGGATGATGTTCTCCAGATTCATCCATGTCCCTACAAATGACACAAACTCATCATTTCTGATTGCTGCATAATATTCCATGGTGTATATGTGCCACATTTTTCCAATCCAGTCTATTATCAATGGGCATTTGGGTTGATTCCAGGTCTTTGCTATTGTAAACAGTGCTGCAATGAACATTCGTGTACATGTGTCCTTATAGTAGAATGATTTATAGTCTTTTGGATATATACCCAGTAATGGGATTGCTGGGTCAAATGGAATTTCTATTTCTAAGGCCTTGAGGAATCACCACACTGTCTTCCACAATGGTTGAACTAATTTACACTCCCACCAACAGTGTAAAAGTGTTCCTTTTTCTCCACATCCTCTCCAGCACTGATTCATTTTAAATATTCTTACTTCCAGAAGGGGATCTCTTTTGAATGTGACATATTACGACATGTAATTTAAAATAATCTGAAACTCCCTACTACATTTAATTTATATTTAGTCATCAGTAACAGTGAGCATATCTAGAAATACTGACATTTGTGCATTTTGTACTAGAAAATATTCTATAATTCATCTAGCCTATCCCTTCTAGAAGAACAATATTGGTATTTGAAGTTAGACTGTAGTAAGACTTCAAACATTCTGGCACATTATTTTAACTTCCTTGACCCTAAGGCTTTTCTCATTTAAAATAAGACTAAGATGATGTATCTCATAATAATTATTATTATGTTGACTTTAAGTCATAATAATATTGACTTAACATTATAATAAATAATGGACTAGAGTGGAATGCCATTGGACAGTAAATGCAGTCAATAGATATGATTTTTGCACCTTTATTTTTTAAATGTAGAAACAAGACCAAGGACTTTAGTTGATTAAATGTACATGATCAAAAAATTTTAACAGAAACCCTAGTGCTGAAAAGCAGGACCTCCTAATTTACTGCCTAGCATTCCTCTAATAACTTGGTGACAGGTAGTAGCAACAACTAACAGCTCATCTGGGTTGTGAAATAGAAGATGGACTCCACAAGAATATTCTACTGCCAGCACTGGGCCCTGTCTTCCAGCATCAGTGTAAAAAGAGAGTAACTTCTTGTGCAGAGAGAAAGATTTAATTTAGATCTAGTGTCCATCATTCAAGCAGACATTTTTTACATCCCCTTGCAGCTCCTGTTATACATTCAAAAAAAATCTCTTTTGCTGCCGTTACAAAATACATCTTATAAGCATTGTACATCCATCAATGCCCAGTGTTTTACCTCTATTAAACATATGCAGCAAATTTTCTATCCATTTTCTTGCAATTCTTTTCTCACAGTAAATTATAATAAAATTTTGATGTTAATTTTATTGATAGTAACCATGATTTTCTGTTTATTCCTGCATTCCTCAGTTCTACACTTAAGAGTTTCAAGTGCTTCACATAAATCCTTGGTTATGTAAACATTATTTGGCATGTTTAAACAGATGACTTGCATTGATTTTATCCCATAGAATGCTGAAATATTTTCTCTCTGGTTTCTTCGCATGATAATGTAAAAGATTGAAACAGTAATAAATAAGAAGAGTCTGTTGCTACTCAGATGCTCCAGACATGTTTCCTCTGAAGGTCATATTAATAATACAAATTTAAGATAACCTGTATGCTTAATGAGTACAATTAGTCTGTCAATTTGCTATACTCTTACATCTGACCTTCTATGGATGAAGTTATAACCTAACACTTTTATTAGCTTTTGCTTTTTTTTAATAATGCACATTTTGGAGTGACAATGAGTCACACACCATGGCCTAATGATGCTATTAAAATTCAACCCACTGCTCATGAAACAGTTTAAGTCTCTTTGCCCTTTGTAAGCCACATTTCTGTAGGTATATCAGTTGGAGGTAGAGAAATATAAAGGTGTCTCCAGGCTTTTCTCAGCAGGTTAGCATGATTCTTGAATATTCACTGGCACCAATTTCTTCTGTGTCACTGGTTCACCTGGAGGTACGTGAATATACAGAGGCAGATGACTTCTGTCTTCATTGACTATTCAGGCTGAATCTTTAGTGTTTTTTGTCAAGGTCTGATCCTGCTTTTGAGCTTCATCCTCTGTAGCCTCTATGGAAAACACATTTGGATTGGATATTTGTTGAAGAAAAAACACATTAAAGTTACAATGTCAAATTCCTTAAAATACCCAAATACTTAGAGATATTGAGTGTGCATGTACCAATCAGTCTTCATGGAAATAGCTAAGAGATGTGTTTGATGTTTGATACCAATACCAATAACATTTCAAATGTTTTCATGTGTCAGAGTCTGAGAAATACGTTGAAAGTCCTCTTTAATTTACCTGTCACTGAAAATTTGTGTAGCTTCTAGGGAGTGTATCTTTTATTATAAACAGTCTTTTAGTCTCAAACCTCGTGCCTCCAGGCTGAAGAACTTTTCAAGGTCAGAGGTCAAATGGAATCCTCTAAAGTCCCACGTAATTTTTTCCAAAGTCCTATTATTTCAAACATGTTACATATTTAAAAAGAAATCAGATTAAATGCATAAAATCTTGTTTCCGAAATCCTACTGCTCCAAACATAGCACATAGCACATATTTTAAAAGAAATCAGATTAAATTCATTAAAATTTCATCTCTACTTTTGAAGTATAGTTTGTTGATTACTTTCTCTTTTGAAAATGCTACTACACTTGCATATAAAATTCTGTGCATATGTTTATAACTTTTTGTGTATGTGAATCTTTTCAGTGAATAAATAACACATTAGTCTTCATTAATTATTTTTTCTCTAATTTCTTGTGACATTACTTTCAGATTATTCAATGAAAAGGGCACTATAAGCATGATAATACTAGAAAGAATACAAATGTAATTCAAAAGATATATATATGTTAGGAAGTGAATTCAGCATCATCAGCATATAGATTTTCTATTCAATTATGTAGTATTAATTTATATTAATATCAAAATAATATAAGGTAGAGGAGGTACTTCTACCCTCAATAGGTATAGAAATTGAACCTTTGATATATTCAAATGTATTTTTATATAATGTATTTCATATACATAATATATGTTATATTTATGAGATTACACATCATAGAAAAGCAAAAAGAGACTGTGACTTAAATAAGAAAATGATTTCTCTCATATAGTTTAGGTATTGTCAGTCCAGATTTCACATTGCAACGCCATATTTTCAGTTCCCAGAATCTTTCTTTTTCTTGCTACTTTTCTTAAAACTCTTCTCTTTATGGTTCAATGTGTCAGTTGAAGTTAAAATGAAAGAAGAAAATTGTGTTTTGTGTGTGTGTGTGTGTGTGTATTCAAATATATTTGTATATATTAAAATGCATTTATATATTATGCATATTATATATATAAAATATATATATATGAGGTTATCCAGCTGCACATTACAGAAAAATAAAAAGGACTTAAGAAAATAATTTCTCTCATAGTTTGCTTTTGAATTATAAACTATATAAGTAAACATTATATACTTTATAGCATTGTTATATAAGTACATTAAGTTCATTATATATACTTAACTTTATAATATATATAATTATATATAATGAGTAACTTTATTATACATATTTATATGACATACTTACTTCATTGTCCAGAATGTAGTAACGTTATTACACAGTAATAATATACTGCTATTTTCCTTACTTACCTTATCCAAAATATATTTTTAGTTTTACCATAGAGAAAAAACATCTATTTTAGCAAAACTTCAGTTGCAAATGTGGCTAGAAAAGGCTGTATTCTCACTTAATCAATGCAATTAGTGCAAATGAGATAGAGAGAGATCAGATTGCCCAGTAAGCAACAAAGATTATCTTCCACACAAATGAATTACAACACATCTCTAAATTTAGAATCTCTTGCTCTTTCTGTTAACCTTCTGTACATATTGTACAAATATGTTTCTGTGAATGTAAACTCTAATCTATTTATATTTACTTTCACCTATAATAGTTGAGGTAAAGGCAATATTATAGTAAGGAAATCTAATAATAGCGTGTGTCTAAAAAGGTATATTTATACATTATATATTATGCATATAATTAATATGTGAATCTAATTACATATGGTGTAAGATAAATGTGCAAAATAGGTAAATAAGTTTAAGGGACTATTTCCTATAATAGATATAGAAAAAATTTTTTATAATGAAACATTCTCATAGTTTAATTTCTTTATTTACAAGCATTCATTAATCTTGGTGTTCTATCCTTATGTCTGGATTGCTTACAAAAGACCCACAGAATATATTAAGGCTAATTCAGGACTTGATTTTGATAGAATCTGCTATACATCAGACTTTAGTTTAATAACCGAAAATAACAATAACATTACAGTCTAACTTAATGGTAATGATAATAGTTTTCAAAGGTTGCATATGTTTCCATATATTGTACTTATATTCAATTTGATGTAAAAAAAAAACGATTTTTTTAAGAAGAAAATTTAAAAGTGTCAGAATTTTTCTTCAGTGGGTATATTTACATTCTAATAACTTTCCAGTGCAACTGATATTCCCATGTGTGCAGAAAAATTTCATTCTTCACAATTTGATATTTCCCCAGGAACTTTTTAAAATATACTATCACCCTCTAATCCACTTACAAAAATAATATACTGCTATTTTCCTTACTTACCTTATCCAAAATATATTTTTAGTTTTACCATAGAGAAAAACATCTATTTTAGCAAAACTTTAACTTTTCTTATAAAAAGTTATTTCGGGCACAATATTTTAATTTTAAGGTTATAAAAAACCTCACCCAACCTAACATGTATTTTCTTTAAGGAAGAATTGTCCTCATACAGGGCAGAAAACTTGTTATTTTAAATTGCTAATTAAGAAAATTTAAAATAGTGCTACAATTTAACACAAATTTAACAATTAGGTTAACATATTTCATATTTGCAATGTTTCTTTTAAGAAAAGATTGCAGACAATTTTGCAAGATCCTAAAGTCAATTTTAATTACTGTGCATGATTTCAAAGGTTAATCTTACTTTATATTTATCCAGTACAATGAGAAGTAGAATAGGCAGTCTGAAAATATTAAGGAACCTAAAAGCAGCTCCAAAAAGTCTGCCTAAATCTATTATAAACAGACTTCTACTTCTGGCTATCATCAACTCACTTATACTCATTTTATTTCCTGCAAGCAACAGCAAGAACCATAAACCAGCATCAAATGTTTACAAATCGGGTTGTCTTTAGAAATTGCAAATTAAAACATTGAGCTATTTCCACACACCTATCGGAATAACTAAGATCCAAAACACTGACAATACCACATGCTGACAATGATATGGAGAACTAGATACTCTGAGTTAGTTACTGGTAGAAGTGCAAAACAGTACAGACATGTTAGAAGACAACTTGGACCTTTCTTACCGTAGTCATCAGGCACTAACCAGACAGTTCAGTAATCATAGTTCTTGGTATTTAAGCAAATGAACTGAAAACTTAACATCTACACAAAACCTGTACACAGATGTCTTTATCAGATTAATTCATAAATGCTAAAACTTGGAAGCAACCAAGATTCTTTTCAGTAAATGAAGGAATCGTCATTCTGTTACACATCCATCCAATGAAATGTTATTCAGTAATAAAAATAAAAGATCTCTTATGGAGAATCTAAAAAAGGTTGATCTCACAGATGCAGAGACTAGAATAATACAAGCCGGAGGTGGGAGAAAGCAGGAGGAAAGAGCAATGGGGAGAGGCTGGTCAAAGGGTACAAAGTTACAGTTAAATGGGAGGAATTAGTTCTCTTGCATAGTAAGATGACTATGGTTAACAATAATGCAGACCCGGTGCTGTGGTTCATGCCTGTAATCCCAGCACTTTGGGAGGCCAAGGCGGGCAGATCACGATGTCGGGAGTTTGAGACCAGCCTGACCAACAGACGCGGTTTCTCTTTACTAAAAATACAAAAATTAGCTGAGCGTGATGGCAGGCACCTGTAATCCCAGCTACTTGTGAGGCTGAGCAGGATAATCACTTGAACCCAGAAGGTGGTGGTTACCATAAACCATAATTGCTCTGCTGTACTCCAGAGAGAGAGCGAGACTCTGTCTCAAAAAGCAAAACAAAACAAACAAACCGAACAATAATGCTTTATATATTTCAAATTAGCTAGAAGAGAGGATTATGAATTGTCTTACCATGAACAAGTGATATGTATGAGGTGATAAATTTCCTAATTACCCTGAATTGGTCATCACATAATGAATACATATATTGAAACTTCAAATTGTACCTCACAAATACGTACAATTATGTGCCATTTAAACTGTAATTTGAGGAAAGGAAGAAATGAGCTATCAAACCAAAAAAAGAAAAAGAAAAACGAAGCAACCCTAAATGCACCTTACTAAATGAAAGAAGCCAAACTGAAAATAGGAAGTGATTCTAACCATATGACCATATGACTCTCTAGATAAGGTAAACTATACAGACAGAAAAAAAGTCAGTAATTGTCTTAGAAGGGACAAATGATGGGATGAATAGTGGGGCAGAGGGAATAGTCAGGGCAGTGAAATTATTTTATAAGATACTATAATGAGCCGGGCGCAGTGTTTCATGCCTGTTATCCTAGCACTTTGGAGGCCGAGGCAGGCAGATCACCTGAGGTCAGGAGTTCAAGATCAGCCTGGCCAACATGGTGAAATCCCATCTCTGCTAAAGGTACAAAAATTAGGTGTGGTGGCATGTGCCTGTAATCCCAGCAACCCGGGAGGCTGAGGCAGAAGAATCACTGGAACCTGGGAGGCGGAGGCTGCAGTAAGCTGAGATTGCCCCACTGCACTCCCACATGGGCGACAAAGTGAGACTGTCTCACAAAACAAAAGAACAAAAAGGATGCTATAATAATAGAGAGATGCCCTTATACATTTGTCAATAACCATGGATTGTACAACACATAGAGTGAAAGTTAATGTCAAATGTGAACTTTAATCATTTATTCGTTTGCTCATTAATTGTAACAAATGTACCATACTAATGAAAGATGTTAGGAGAAATTGGGAAAGAGCGGTTAAGTTCTTTCAGCTCAAATTTTCTGCAAATGAGATAACATGGGGAGAAATGCCAGATATACTATGCACATAAAATAAAATAAAAAAATAATCAAAATAAATAAAATTATTGGTTAAAAAAATAAAAGCACGTCAAAAACACAGTTTTATACTCTGATAGATTAGTAGGTAGAATTGCTGTTATGGAGAGAAAAGGAGAACTTAAAACATAACATGTGGTTTGTAAACCAGTGTCTGGAAAATTCTGTAAACTAATGTGTGTATCAGTCCTCATGTTCTAAAATTCTTTAATTTGCATTTTTCTAAGCACTGAATATTTTATTTTTGCTAAGTTTCCTTAGCTTTGCAATTCACTCAAAAGTCCACAATTAATTAAACAAATGTTTAATTTAAATGGTTTAGCTTACAAAATTAATATTTTCTCAAATAATGGATCAATTTACTCTAACAGGGAAAATAACTTACCATATAGATCTATTAATGTAATATACTCCATTAACACTTACACCGATGCACTCTGAAGTTGTTTGGATCATTGATGAGGGAAACAGACTAACCTGGGTTCTGGTTTCAGTTTCCCGTCAATTAGTTGGGATTCTTGAGTAAATTTGGTTATAGCTGTAGAGGCCAATTAAAATTACTTCACATTCCCTATGTCATAGTTTTGTATATGTGACATACATGAGATAGCACACATTAGACATAAAAACTGATAAAACATTTTCTGTACTATTGTACTGGGATTTTCTAATATTTTACTGATAAAACATTTCTATTTATAAATACAATAATTGCATGATATAATACATTCTAAAATATTTTTCACTTTAACGATAGGCACATTTGGCCTCCTTATACATATATGTTTAATTGACTACGTAGAAAACATATATATATATACACATACACACACATATATACACACACATACATATATACATATATGTGTGTGTGTATATATATGTATATATATGTGTATATATATGTTACATTAAACATATATATGTATGTATGTGTGTATATATATACATATATATGTATGTGTGTATATATACACATATATGTATGTGTGTGTATATATATGTGTGTATATATATATTTTTTTTCTTTTTTAATTGCATTTTAGGTTTTGGGATACATGAGAAGAATTTTGCATAGGTACACACATGGCAGTGTGGTTTGCTGCCTTCCTCCCCATCACCTATATCTGGCATTTCTCCCCATGCTGTCTCTCACCAACTCCCCTGCTGTCCATCCCCTATTTTCCCCCGACAGACCCCAGTGTGTCATGTTCCCCTCCCTGTGTCTATGTGTTCTCATTATTTAACATCCGACTATTGGTGACAACATGTGGTGTTTGATTTTCTGTTCTTGTGTCAGTTTGCTGAGAATGATGGTTTCCAGGTTCATTCATGTCCCTAGAAAGGACAGGAACTCATTGTTTTTGATGGCTGCATAATATTCCATGGTGTATATGTGCCACATTTTCCCTGTTCAGTCTATCATCGATGGGCATTTGGGTTGGTTCCAGGTCTTTGCTATTATAAACAGTGCTGCAATGAATATTAATGTGCATGTGTCCTTATAGTAGAATGATTTATAATCCTTTGGGTGTATACCCAGTAATGGGATTGCTGGGTCAAATGGAATTTCTATTTCTAGGTCTTTGAGGAATCGCCACACTGTCTTCCGAAATGGATGAACTAATTTACACTCCCACCAACGATGTTAAAGTGTTCCTATTTCTCCACATTCTCTCCAGAATCTGTCTCCAGATTTTTTAATGATCACCATTCTAACTGGCATGAAATGGTATCTCAAGGTAGTTTTGATTTGCATTTCTCTAATGACCAGTGATGATAAGCATTTTTTCATATGTTTGTTGGCCTCATGTATGTTTTCTTTTGTAAAGTGTTTGTTCATATCTTTTACCCACTTTTGAATGGGCTTGTTTGTGTTTTTTCTTGTAAATCTGTTTGAGTTCTTTGTAGATTCTAGATATCAGCCCTTTGTCAGATGGGTAAACTGCAAAAATTTTTTCCCATTCTGTTGGTTGCCGATTCACTCTAGTGACTGTTTCTTTTGCTGTGTGGAAGCTGTGGAGTTTGATTAAGTCCCATTTGTCTATTTTGGCTTTTGTTGCCAATGCTTTTGGTGTTTTGGTAATGAAGTCTTTGCCTATACCTATGTCCTGAATGGTTTTGCCTATATTTTCCTATAGGGTTTTTATGGTGTTAGGTCTTATGTTTAAATCTTTAATCCATCTGGAGTTAATTTTAGTGTAAGGTGTTAGGAAGGGGTCTAGTTCCTGCTTTCTGCACATGGCTAGCCAGTTTTCCCAACACCATTTATTAAACAGGGAATCCTTTCCCCATTGCTTCTTTTTGTCAGGTTTGTCAAAGGTTGGATGGTTGTAGATGTGTTACGTTGCCTCTGAGACCTCTGTTCTGTTCCGTTGGTCTATATCTCTGTTTTGTTACCAGTACCATGGTGTTTTGATTACTGTTGCCTTTTAGTATAGTTTGAAGTTCAGTAATGTGATGCCTCCTGCTTTGTTCTTTTTGCTTAGAATTGACTTTGCTATGTGGGCTCTCTTTTGGTTCCATATAAGTTTAAGATGGTTTTTTTTTCCAGTTCTGTGAAGAAGGTCATTGGCAGCTTAATGGGGATAGCATTGAATCTGTAAATTACTTTGGGCAGTATGGCCATTTTTTGATATTGATTATTCCTAACCATGAGCATAGAATGTTTCTCCATCTGTTTGTGTCCTCTCTTATTTCATTGAGCAGTGGTTTGTAGTTCTCCTTGAAGAGGTCCTTTGCGTTCTTTACAGAACCAAAGACAAAAATCACATGATTATCTCAATTGATGCAAAGAAGGCCTTTGACAAAATTCAACAGACCTTTATGCTAAAATCCCTCAATAAACTAGGTATTGATGGAACACATCTCAAAATAATAAAAGCTATTTATGACAAACCAACAGTCAATATCATACTGAATGGGCAAAAACTGGAAGCATTCCCTTTGAAATCTGGCACTAGACAAGGATGCCCTCTCTCACCACTCCTATTCAATATAGTATTGGAAGTTCTAGCCAGAGCAATCGGGCAAGAAAAAGAAATAAAGGGTATTCAAATAGGAAAGGTGGAAGCCAAATTGTCTCTATTTGCAGACGACATGATTGTATATCTAGAAGACCCCATCGTCTCAGCCCAAGATCTCCTGAAACTGATAAGCAACGTCAGCAAAGTCTCAGAATACAAAATCAATGTGAAAAAATCACAGGCATTCCTATACACCAGTAACAGACTTAAAGAGAGCCAAATCAAGAATGAACTGCCATTCACAATTGCTATAAAGGGAATAAAATACCTAGAAACTTATATTTTTGACTGATAATATACAGATTTCAAATGGTTAGCCATTATTGGATTCTAGTTTCACTTTTGTTTAATCAACGGATTCCAAGTCATCAGAAAAAGTAAATATATATATGAAGATCACATTGCTTCTGAAAGTTTTTCTTAAAGTTGTGCTTTGCAAACTATTTAGTTTGAGTTTATGTCTTTGTCCATTGGTAAGCAACTTTCAGCTGTCTTCAGTGCTTACTTGGGACTTCTTGATTCACAGGTCTGGGTTTTATGTGAACATACTCATGAATATTTAACTCATGTTAATAAAACTTCAGTATTTGCATATCCAAAGACAATCCAGTTAAACATCCTCACATATACAAGAGCTTTTTTCAGTTACATGTGACATGCAAAACTAGAGTTGCTAATATGTATGTAAAACTTAAAGCAAGCAAATGATTATCTTACTCTTCTGTAAACTGTAACACATTGCCAGTACTTAGTCTCCCCATGTGCACTTGTGCTCTTCTCAACCAGCTCATTCTCTGTCTATTTCAGTCCATCTTTCTACCCCATGCCCGCTGCCCCCTAGACACACACTTTGTATTACACTTTAAGTTCTGGGGTACATGTGCAGAACACACAGGTTTGTTATATAGGAATACACGTGTCGTGGTGGTTTGCTGCACTCATCAACCCGTCATCTACATTAAGTATTTCTCCTAATGCTATCCCTGCCCTAGTCCGTCACCCCCTGACAGGCCCTGGTGGGTGATATTCCCCTCCCTGTGTCCATGTGTTCTCATTGTTCACTCCCATTTATGAGTGAGAACATGCAGTGTTTGGTTCTCTGTTCCTGTGTTAGTTTGCTGAGAATGGTTGTTTCCAGCTTCATTCATGTCCATGCAAAGACATGAACTCATCCTTTTTTATGGCTGCACAGTATTTCATGGTGTACATGTGCCGAATTTTCTTTATCCAGTCAATCTCGATGAGCATTTGGATTGGTTCTGCATTTTTGCTATTGTGAACAGTGCTGCAGTAAACATAGGTATGCATGTATGCATGGAAGACAGTATGGCAATTCCTCAAAGATCTAGAACCAGAAATACAATTTGACCCAGCTATCCCATTACTGGGTATATACCCAAAGGATTATAAATTATTCCTCTATAAAGATACTTTATCTTTTTCTGTCTTTATACTATATAGATAGGAAATCTCAGAGGATATATTCTATTTCTTGCTTTTTTATGCTCCACATGACACTTTCTTCTTCATGGGGTAAATGATCTCTATTTGATGTGTTTCCATTGATATATAATATTGCATGAATATTTTACCAATTTTGATAAATTGGTAATTCCTGGTATTATTCATACTGATTCAGTTTGGTATTGATGGGTAGTTTATTTTTTTGCAGTTTTATTCTAAAACATCTGTTGAACATGGGTAAGCATTCTGTAATTGTCACCTGTTCTATATTACAGGAGTCTTTCTCTCTCTCTCTCTCTCTCTCTCTTGCGCGTGCACGCGCACACAGAGGTAATTTCATCTTAAAAGTTCTTTGAACACCTTTTTACCTGTAGTAAGAGATTCCCATTTCTCAATTTGTCAACCACCTCATTTGACTTTTCCAAGGATGACCAAAATTTAGTTTAAACACTGTTTGTTATAGTTTTGTATGTCATTGTTTCCATCACGTCTTACACACCCTTGTAAGTGGGGAGAGTTATGGGGATGCCAAACACTGGACAAAGAAGACTGAGATTAGTTCATTAGTTACATTCACAGCCCATGGAGGAAGGCATCACATGCCACTCAGGGCCATATGGGTGTTGTACTTAAGAAGAACAAAAATCCAGGAACTGTAGGAAGCTGACTTTGTGGTATCAAGAAGACGAAGTGCCCCTTGGACCCAGTGGGGGATGTGATTGGCATGTTTGCCTATTTCCAGTGGCTGCTGAGAAACTGAAACTCACTACTCAGTGATAAGCAGTACTTGACTTGGTTCCACTGATAAGGAAGGTTGCTTGGCTAGGAGAACAAGATGGCAGAGTAAGGAGAAAAATTTGTGATTAGGCCATAGTCCTCCTGATGTTCCTAGCAGCCAAGAAAGTATATATTGCTAATTTTAGGCCTTACCACATTCATTTACACTTTTCATATGGTTTTAGGACACTTATTGATTTTCTGTGCATTGCTGCTTTTTGACTTCTTCCACTTATAACCACTATTATTTTATATTTTGCTTTTTGATTGACAGATATATTCTAGAAACTCTTCCCTTACCATTACAAATATGCTTTCCTAGTGTTTGGTGAGTCTTTTCTCTTTCATTTTATGTATTTTGATATACAAACATCTTAGTTTAAATATAGTCAAAGGTATATTTTTAACATCATTAGTAAATTTGGTGCCATATTTACTATATCCTTAAAGTCCTAAGATTAATCTGTATTACATCTTAAAATATATAATTTTGATCTTTTATTCTTTATCCACATGGCGTAAATCTTAGTGAATGCTCTACAGTTAGTGTTCAATTGGGATGTTTCTTTATTCCGTTGCATATAGACAATTTTCCTGAGAATATTTACTATAAAGGCCATGCTTTTCTCAGTCATTTATAATGCCATCTCTACAGTTAAACAAATATGCATATATATCTCCATTTTGAGATCACCTTGCTTTTCTAGTGGTTTTATGTTGTCTTATCCCTGTGCTATTGCAACACCATGTTATTTAATATGTTCATATTATAAATCTCATTTTTTGCCACCTTTATTTTTATTTTTATGGATACATAAAAGTCATATATATGTATAAAGTACATGTGATATTTTGATACAAATATACAATGTGTATGATCAAACCGGGGTAATTGGGATATCCATCACCTCAAGTACTTATCCAATTCTACTTCCCTAGTTATTATAAAATATACAATAAATATGGTTAACTATAGTTGCCCAATTGTGTTACTAAACACGATATCTTATTCCTTCTATCTGTATTTTTGTACCCATTAAAGATCTTCTCTTTATCCCTCCCTTCCCACACTCTGTCAACCATAATTCTCTATATCTCTATGAAGTCATGTGCTTTTTACTTTCCACATATGAGTGAGAACAGGTAATGTTACTCTCTGTGTGCCTGGTTATTTCACTTAATATGATGTCCTCCAGTTACATTTGTGTTGTTGCAAATTACAGGATTTCATTCTTGGTATGGTTGAAAAATATTGGCTTATAATTGCTCATAATAGTCTCTAATAATTCTTTGCATTTCTATCGTAGCAGCTATGAGATCTCCTTTTTCAACTCTGATTGTATTTGCTTTGGCCTTGCACTTTTCTTCTTAGTCTTGCTAAGGGTAAATTTCATGTATCTTTTCAGGAAAACTTTTATCTCCTTTTAATCTCAATAGTGTATATTTCTGCTCCGATAAGTGTTCTTTTCTTCTAATTTGGGGTACAGTTCTTTTCTAGTCATTTTTGATACATCATTAGGTTATTTGAAGCTTTTTTCTTTTTTGATATAGAAATTTATTGCTATAAACTTCCCTTTAATACCAGTTTTGCTATGTTCCATAAAGTTTTCTACATTGTGTTTCCATTTTCATTTGTTCAAATATTTAAAATAAATTTCTTCCTAATTTCTTATTCACCCACAGTCATTCAGGAGCATATTGTTTATTTTCCATGTGCTTTCATAGTTTCCAAGGTTCCTCTTGTTATTATTAGTTTTATTACATTGTGGTCCAAAAACTTACCTGATATGGTTTCAATATTTTTGAAAGTTTTTAGACTTGTTTTGTGGCCTAACATATGGCTTATCCTTAAGAATGTGTGAGAAGAAAAATATGAATTCTGCAGCTTTTGGATAAAATGTCCTATAAATGTCTATTAGGTTCATTTGGTTTATAGTACAGATTAAGTCCGATGTCTCTTTGTTGATTTGCTATCTAGGTAATATGTCAAATGAAAGTGGATTCTGAAGTCCCAAGCTCTATTGTATTGGGGGCTATATCTCTCTTTATCTCTAGTACTTGTTTTATATATTTATATGACTTAGCACTGGGTGCATATATATTTAAAATTTGTATATCCTCTTGCCAAATTCAGCCCTTTATAATTATATAAGGATGTTCTTTGCCTCTTTTTACAGTTATTGTCCTAAAATCTATTTTTTTCTAAAATAATATATCTACTCTTGCTTTTCTTGTTTGCATTTTCATTTTTCTATCCCTTCGTTTTCTGCTTATGTGTATCTCTATAGGTAAAATAATTTTCTCATATGGAGAATATAGTTGGGTCTTTTAAAAAATTCATTCACACATTCCATGTATTTTGACTGAAGTGTATTTTTTATTTATGAGCCATGTTACTTTTGATAGGTAAGAACTTACTGTTGTCATTTTGTTATTTGTTTTCTTGTTGTTTTATTGGTCCTCTCTTCCTTTTTCTATTTTTTCTTCTTTGTGTAAAAGTGAGTTTACCGGTTATATGTTTTAAGTTGTGGCTTTATTTTTTGGTACTTCTTATGGGCTTTTGCTTTGTATTTTCAATTATGCTTACAATAACATCTTATAACTAATTATTTTAAACTAATAAATATAATCGTAAAGAAAAGAAAAAGCAAGCAAGAAGAAAATTTTTAAAAACATCTCCACTAGAACTTAATCTCTCTACTTTTTTACTTTTTCTGGTGCTATTTATCTTTTACAAATTGTTGTAGTTATCCTTTGCATAGGCTTATCTTTTAGTCTTTATACTAAACATTTGAGTGGTTTACCTGCTGGCAATATGATGCCTGGGTATTCTGTATTTGTCCATACACTTACTTTTACCAGTGAGTTTTATTCATTCATATAATTTCTTATTGTTCTTTTTAACATCTTCATCGTTCATACTGAAGAAGTCCTTTCAGCATTTCTTTGTAAGACAGTTTTGGTGGTGATAAATTCTCTGATCTTTTGTATATCTGGTATATACTTATAATAACAGGTAGAATATTATTTCTCATTTATGTTTGAAGTATAATTTTGCTGGACATAATATTTTAGGTTAAAAAGGGTTGTATGTGTGTGTGTGTGTGTGTGGGTGGGTTGGTGGGTGGGTGTGGGTGTGTGTGTGTGTGATCCCACTTGAATATGTCATTTCACTCCCTCCTTGCCAATAAAATTTCTGCTACATCTGCTGCCAGATGTATTACAGCTTCTTTTTATGTTGTTTGCCTCTTTTCTCTTGCTGCTACTGAGAATCTTATCTGTCTTTGACTTTTAAGCATTCGTAATTATATATTGGAGGTAGTCTTATTTGGGTTGAATCATCTTGGTGTTCTCTAACCTTCTTGTACCTGTCTATTCACATACTGCTCTATTTTTGGAAAGTTCTATGTTATTATTTATTTGAATATGTTTTCTACCCCAATGTTTCTCTCTCTTTTTCTCTCTCTCCCCCCTCACTCTCCATTCTTTTAAATGCCAATAACTCTTAGCTCTGTGATATATATACTTATATACGGGATTGCCTTCTGGCCAAGAGTGAGTTTAGGAACACAGTCCAGGAGAAAAATCTTGGAATCATGGGCTTTATGAGTCTTCCTGGTGCTTTATTTTGCTGTGTCTGAGCTGGTACCCAAGTTGCAAAACAAAGTTTTCTGTACTCTTTTCTGCCCTTCCCCTAAGTGGAAAATCATTCCCTGAGTACTCTGCCAGGAGTTGGGGGAGAGCTGGTCCAGACATTCCCATGGCCACTGAAATTGGTGTCACACTGGGTTTCATGTGAAGTACACTGCCTCTGGGACCAGGGCAGCCCCATGGCTTGCCCAAGAATTGCAGGCCTGTGGCCCAACTGCCACTTGAATTAATTCGGGCCCTCATCATTTAAGTCAGCCAATAGTGAAGCTGGCCAGGATTTAGTTTCCTTTCCCTGGAGCAGAGGATTCTCCTCTAGTCCAGCACTGGTCTACATGCCCCTTCCATGAGCACCAGCAGTATTATACCTTTGTAGTGTTCTGCTGTGACAGGGAGGCACTCAATTCCAGTGCAAAGTTCCAGACTCCCTTTGCTCTCCTTCCCCTAAACAAAAAGATTTTGTGTCCATACTATGCTAGCTGGAGAAGAGGTGGGGCAGGCAATGTAAGACTGTCTTTCCTATTCTCTTTAGTGACTCTCTAGTTGTTATTATATTAAAAGTAGGTACTATAATCACCTGAATTTCTTGTTCTTATGAAGATGCTTTCTTGTATAGAGAGTTGTTGGTTCAGTATGATGTTCCTACAGGAAGATTCTTGGGGGTCAGGGGAGCCCTTAGCTCCCCTGAGAGGACGTTTCTCCAAAGTTATTGGTCTCCTGCTCTCTCAAGAATGAGAGAGGGGACCAGGTGTGCTTGCAAAGTAAATACTGGACCCCAAACGGTGTTGCAGAGAAGTCATTTTATTTAGGTAGAGAAAGAGAAAAAGGAAGAGAACTTCCACACGAGAGAGAGAGAGTGAGTGTGTGTGTGTATGGAAGGGGACCAAACATGGAGTCCAAAGTGGTGTGGATGAAGGGGACTTTTAACCTAGGAGGAACCCCCACCCTCTCCAAGCCGTCTGGCCAATGAATGGAGTTCTTTAGAACTTCTGCTGGAGTGATTGACTTTTGATTTTCCCGCACCCATGAAAATTAAAACAGCTACCATTACATCTCCCTAATGGAGAGAGATGCAGGGGTGTGGCGCTGGGGAGTTCTTGCCCTTAAATCTATGCCCCCTTGTGGACCTGGAAAGAGAACACATTCCCTCATTCCCCCCTCTGAACAGGAAAGTTCAACTTCTGATGGAACATGGGCGTCAGTTGCTCTATAGCTACTTCCTGCTGAAATGGGGCGTAGAAGGGGCCCTGCAGTTGATGTTTTCTGCAGAGGGGAGCCTTTCAGGGGTGTAGATTGATCTAGAGGTCCACGATAGAGCTCACGATCTGAGGACATCCAGGGTTCCAGCGGCAGGATTATTTGTGATCTTATGGTTCTATAAGTAATGAATATGACAAGGTGGTTAAAGATGAAAAACCCAGAGGCCAACAAATATAGAATGCTTACAAATGACCCTAGGAGAGAATAGGGCCAGGTTCTTGAAGGTCTTTACGCCTGCCCTTGATTGATTCCTGCATTCTTTAACCATGTTTAAAGCAACACTTAACGGGTTTAGAAAGTAGCAGCATTTTCCTAAAAGAGGCAGAGTCCTTTCCCACCATGAAGAGGATAATCGGAGTTTGAGAGATAGCAAAGTTGAGGGTTATAGTCCTGTTAATGTCAGGATATAAATTAGACTTATGCATGGTTACTTCCCTGGGGATCTTGTTGGAAAAGCAGACGTAGATTTTCTAATGGCTCGCAGGTAGATGAAGGGTTGTCACCTGGAACTTCAGGCTGTGGAGTGCAGGGTCTATGATATTCTTCAGGAGGTGTCCAAGGCTTCAGCCACGTGTGATGAATCCATGAGTCAATTCCCATCACTTTAACTGCCATTGGCGTAGACAGAATAACTGAAAATGGTCATTCCCACAGCCTAGAGAGGGAGGGTCCGAGGGGAGAGATTTAACAAGCACCAAGTCTCCAGACAGGAAGAAAATACAGAGGAGGCCACACAGTGTCCAGGAGAACATTAACTTCCTGGACCTCTATGGTCAGCTTTAGCCGGGGCTCTATGGGGGTGATGGCTTGTGTTGGCACTTGCTCCAGGCACCTTCAGTCCTGCCATTTGGTCATCTGGTCAGACCCCTTAGGCCCTGAAAACCTTCATCCCCTGGGACAGTGTGCTTTCCGGTGATTCCCTTGGCACAGCGGGCAAGGACGAGATGGTGGCCCATTCCTCCAGGGAAAATTTCTATAAAATGTCCGTTCAGACTGCACTGGTAACAAGCTTTGCCAGACTGGCAGATAACCAGAGCCTTTCCCTCATTTGAGCCCCTGGGGTCTGCTTGCCTGAAAGCCATGACTAAGGCAGTAGCCTTTCTCCTCTTCGTTTCATCCTATTCCTCCTGGTCTCTGTTATAAAACACCAAGGTTGCCTGGTTTAGTAATGATTCTAGACTCTTCTGGTCCCAAAGCCAGTTTCTGGAGCTTCTGTCTGATATCTGCTGCTGACTGAGCAATAAACTTGTCTTTTAGTATTAACTAATCCTCACTGATCCTCAGTGGAGTCTGGTGACGAGGGGTGTACTTCCTTAAAGTACACCGCAATTGCTCAAGAGAAACTGTTGTTTTTTTTCCCCCTTCCCTTTGTGGGTTAGGTTTTCTACTCAGCAGAGGGTAATTTGGCCACGCTGTTTGGCAGAGAAAAATAAGCTGCTGCTTCTTTAAAAACTGTGTCAAATTGGTCCCAATTTTTCTAGGATACTTTTAATGGGGACTTGAGTTTGGGAATAGAAACACCCATCTGAAATAGAACACAAGGGATGTCTGCACCCCCGGTTAAAATATTATAGCAGCTTTGACCTAAGGCATCCCCCAGGGAAAATGGGTACTGAATGAAATGTCTTTCAGTCAGTACCCCAAAATGTTGTGTGCCCAAGTTGCATGATCCATCTTTTTTGGGGGGCTTCCCATGTACTGGATTCCAATCATGACCTACCAGTGTCATGGGACCTCTCACAGTCAGTGTCTGCATGACCTCCAGTGACTACCATAGAGGCATGGAATGAAAGGGGCTGTTGGGTTGGGTAGTAACTGTATCAATGAGACCCAATGAGGGCAGTGAGGCTCAGAAGATGGGTTCCAGTGTTCTCCAGCAAAAGTCCAGTTACACAGGCCAATTTATAAAACTGCCCTGGAAGAGTAAAATTCCAGCGAGGGACCATTAGAGCATATAATTCAAAGAAGGCAGGCCAGGCGTAGCTGATGGCCAGCAGCTGCTTCCCCTCTCTCAACAGGGAGATAAAAATCTGCTTGCTGCCATTAGTTTAAAAGCCAGGCCTCTGTACCACCCTGCCATGTTCCAGAGGGGAAGGCCTGCCCTGCCTGTTTGCAGCATTTCATTCCTCTATGGTGCTGGGACCACGTGTGTACCCTGGGCCACTCCCCCAGCTGCTGCTCACATGGGGACCCGTGACCAGTAGGCGAATGTCCAGGGGAAGTTCCCTTGTTCCATCTTCAACTGCAGTTTTTAACAGCCAGGTTCTATGGTTTCAAGCAGGCCCCGCCTCCGCCACTTTGCTTTCTTAAGTGCTGCTGCTCTGCTTAGGGATGGCAGTAGGTGTGTCTAGGGAAATTATAGCATTTAGAGTCTCCATGCCTGGCCGGGAAACACCAAGCCACTGTGGCCCTTCTTTTGGCACACAGTGCTGGCAGCTGCAGCTTGCTGCAATGCACCCAGGCCCACCCACTGGGCTGGGTCAGTCTCCATGGTCCTCCTTCCTGGCCAGCAAGGAGCCGAAAGGCCCAGGGGAAGTGCTTGAGCACTCTGCCCTGCACGTGAGCCCAACACCCAGCCATGCTGGCTTGTGCCCTGTTCTACAGAGTTTCCCTGTTCTGTCTCCCATAGGTTTTTGCCCAGAAAAACAGCGGAGAGGAAGAGGGAAAGATAGAGGGAAATCAGAGAGAGAGCTTGGAGGAAAGAAAAAACAAAAATAAAACTGTGTTTTGAATTCTGGCTGGCCCATGCTCCTTAGGATGGGCTGGGCAGTGCCTCCAAGGTTTGCCTCAGTGTACTTAAAGCAACAGGACAGAATGGGGCCCCTTTCACTTATGGTTAGAAGTCTTCTCCTCCTGGCTGGCTCACCAAAATGTTAGGGTTCAGTGGTTCAGGGGAATGCTTAGCTCCCGTGAGAGGACATTCCTCCAAGATTCTTGGTCTCCTGCTCTCTCAAGAATGAGAGAGGGAACCAGGTGCACTCACAAAGTAAATACCAGACCCCAAACACTGTTGCAGAGAAGTGATTTTATTTAGGTAGAGAAAAAGAAAAAGAGAAAAGAAAGAACTTCCACATGAGAGAGTGTGTGGAAGGGGATCCAAACATGGAGGCCAAGGGGTTGTGGACGAAGGGGGCTTTTAACCTGGGAGGAACTCCCACCTTCTCCAAGACCTCTGGCCAATGAAAGGAGTTCCTTAGAGCTTCCACTGGAGTGACCGACTTTGATTCTTCCCGTGCCCATGAAAATTAAAACAGAGACCACTAAATTTCCTGGATAGAGGGAGATGGGAAGGGTGCATGGTGGTGGGAAGTTCTTGCCCTTAAAACTATGTCCCCTTGTGGACCCAGAAAGGAACACAGTCCCTCAAGATGATTGCTAGAAGGTTCTACTAGGCCATCTGCTTCTGCCTCTTTCTCCCAAATCTGAATATTTTTAAGGCCAATATTTTTATTTTGGCCTTATTTTTGGTTTTGTTTTGTCTGTCTTCTTGGGTGTTCTTGGCCCTCTCCTCTTTAGTATGAGCTTGTCAAGTTTCTTACAGCCTCTTTAGAATTTTGATTACATCTTCTTAAAAAATATATTTTTATTATAAATTGACAATTTATAATTGCATAAATATGCAGGGTAAAAAATAATATAATTTGAATACAATGAGCAATAATTAAATAAGCTAGTTCACATATCCATTACCTCAAATATGTAACATGTTGTAGTGAGAAGAGTTGCAATTTACTCTCCTAGCAAATTTGAAATACACAATACTCTATTTACTACTTTCAGCATTCTGTGAAATAGAACTCAAAAAAAAAACAAAAACAAAAACAGAAAACGAAACACATCTTCCTCTTAATGGAAACTGTGTACCCTTTGACCTCTATCACCCCATTTCCCTGACCTTCTGGCCTGTGTAATCACCATTCTGCTTCCTTAGAAATATGTAAGCTATTTTATTCTCAACACTTTTAGCCTTCTGATGATAGTATGTTTTTGTTTTATCTACAAGTAGAAGCTAAAAGAGTGAGACCAAAAAAAAAAAAAAAAAAAAAGAAGACATGGAGTTATATGATCATTTATGTCATCAGAATATACAGGAATTTCACAGACTAATTTGCTCTAAATGTCTTCTCTATCCTACTGGCATTTATGTTTTGTTTTACTTTTTCCTTCCTGCTCTCCTTCTATCATAAAAAAATAATAAAACTATACTCTCTACTTGCTAATAGAAACTATTTTTAACAGTAAAACTATATCACTTTTTAAAATAATTTTAAGTATAATATTGCCTGAACATTCATTTATAAAAGGCACTTTTTTTCTGAATTGAGTACAATTCAGAAAAATTGTAGTCCACATGAAATGGACATATTATAATCAATCTCAGTGCAGTTATATTATTGTGGCTGAATGGAAAACTTCTAAATTGGAGGTGATAGGTCAAGAATATGTCTGTTTTAAATTCTGATATGTATTATCGAATAGTCCTGTCTGATGGCTGTACAAGTATAAACATCTACCAAAAATTTACAAGAGTGACTAATTTATTATGCCCTTAAAAGCATTGTGTAGTTGAGTTATTTAAATTACTACATAGTTCATATAATAAGGAGGTGACTCTTTTTTGTTATTTTTCTTTATTGTTTTGGTATTTTAATAACTATCTGTTTTTAAGTGCTATATAATTAACTATATTTCAATGCCAAAACAAATTAATATGTGCTAATATTTAGAAAGAGTCACAGTATGAGTGTAAATAAAAAAGGAAGTTGAAAAACAGCATGTATAATAGAATGCCAATTTGTAAAATATTTTAAAGTTTGTGGGTAACTATATTTGGATATTTATAAGTGCACTAACTTGCACACATAAATATCTATCTATCTATCTATCTATCTATCTATCTATCTATCTATCTATCTACACTGAAAACTTTGAGAGATACTGCTGGTGTTAATAACATTGATAATTTTAAAGAATACTTAGAGAGTTTTTAAAATTTATTGTAGTAATATTATATAATAGTCATCAGGTTCCCTAGGCTACTCAAGATGAAGCTAATACAGAATCTATGACTCTTTCCTTCTTATGATGTTACAAGTAGGTACTATAACTGCTAACCTTCTGATGAAGGTGATGTTTTATGTAGGTGGTTGTCCAATTTGGTTCTCTTAAAGGGAGATGACTGCTAAAAGGTTCTACTCAGCCATGTGGCTGGGCCTGTCTTCCAAATCTCAGTATTTTTAAGGCAAATACTCATACCTGTGAAATCAGAGCTTGCTCACTTAACATGCAATATGACTTAGTACCTACTAATGCTTTTTCATTAGAGCTTAATTCTTCACTAGGATAAATCTAGATAATGTAAACAAAATCTGTTTCAGTAGCTGTTGAGCTCTGTTAATCTATAATGTAAAAATGTGTAAAAATAATGTTATTATCTATGTCACCTATTACATTTATTCATTGAGTTGGATGCCTAAATTTTTTTAATTTAAAAGTTCAAAGATTATCTTTTTAGTTAATATATATTAAATTATACTGGATAGTTCAGTTACTTATCTTAGAGATAAATTAAAATTACATTCCACACTTGTAAATTTATATTCCATATGTCAACATTAATATGCTGGGCATGAAGAAATATGAGAGACTTTTCTCACTGCACTATCTCTTGACACTGCACATGTGTATGTGTGTACTTTCATATAGAGCTCAAGAAATGTGTTAAATCCAGTGTTTACATAAGTGGTAGCAATATAAGTATTTATTTAATGACACTGATGGAAACAGAAAATTGAGGACAGATTTTCTGACGTTTTTGGAAAATAATAATGTTTTATGCAAATGTGTTAACTCATTAATAAATTGATTACAGCAGCATTACTCTTTTTATATTTGCATGCATTATTAACTTATTTTAAAGCTAACAAGACAGTCCTATAATTTAATATACTAAATTGCATGTTAATTTAAATTGTTTAAGTTTGTTTAAGTGGCACTTTTATTTCTTTTTTAAGGTGGATTTACAGAAAAGTTGGGTGTATATAAATATCCTCAACTTTTGGATATTAATGTTCAGGTTTATTCTGAACAATTGAACAGAAAAACTGGACTTTTCACTAAGTGGTTAAAAATAACTGGGTTAATAGATATATTTTTAGTTGCCATTTTTTAGTACTTATTTGATTTTTCTCTTAAATAAGCTCAAATTTGCCTTTTTAAAATCTTTGTACCTAATAGTTATTCACTTCTATCAAACTTTTTTGACAAATACCGAATATCTTTTTAGTCATAATAAGATCTGATGAACAGAGATCAGAACAATGACACTTTTAACAAGTGCACTTCCGATTTCTTTTCTCACTTAATGAAAGATATCATTTTAGTGATTTACTGTCACTACAATTTTGCCACATATGAATACAACTATTATATTTTAAAATTATTTTTAAGTTTTTAAGGCATTTATGGCCTTAGCATCAGATCCCAATATTTGGTGATTTAACTAGAAAATGACTTACACAGAAATTATAAAAATATTTTGGGGCCGGGCACGGTGGCTCACGCCTGTAATCCCAGCACTTTGGGAGGCCGAGGCGGGTGGATCATGAGGTCAAGAGATCGAGACCATCCTGGTCAACATGGTGAAACCCCGTCTCTACTAAAAATACAAAAAATTAGCTGGGCATGGTGGCACGTGCCTGTAATCCCAGCTACTCAGGAGGCTGAGGCAGGAGAATTGCCTGAACCCAGGAGGCGAAGGTTGCGGTGAGCCGAGATGGCGCCATTGCACTCCAGCCTGGGTAACAAGAGCGAAACTCTGTCTCAAAAAAAAAAAAAAAATTTTTGGTATCTTTGCTGGAAATTTTATTGACCCTTCCATTCTCATGAATGTAAGATAGATAACATCAAGCAAAGGTTAGTAAGTCTTAGTTGCACTGGTGGTACTTATACATGAGAATCAAAGAAAAAGACTAGACTTCCTTAATTTTGAACACTACAATAATGTGGCTATTTAAATTGAGAATGAGTATTTCCAAGAAATGTCTAAAATTAAAGCATAGAATATTGGGGCTTCAGGCAACTTCCCCTTAATTTATATTGTAGCATGATGCATCTTTCATATTCTGAATTTCTGAGCACTACATATAAATCATTTATTCTGCTGGCAATGGGATGTGCCAAGTGCTTCCTGTTTAAGACACCAGTGCTATACAGTACAAGTTGGCTTAATGCCTACTTGTTTTTCAAGGTCTAGTGCAAACATTATTACTTTCCTGAAGCTTTTCCAAAATCCATCATTTCCAGACAAAATTAGGTATTAGCAAAACCTGAGGTATTAAGCATGATACTCACAACTTTAAATTAATATAGAATAAAATACTGTGGGTATAATTCAAAACTAATAAATTGTATGAAAACATTTCTGTATGTGTAAAGTTGAAGTATTTTATAAGTTGTGTTGATCAATATGTCTTAAGATTTTTAAGAAATTTCTATTGCTTTATATTTAAAATAAAATTATTGCATTTAAAATAAAATCAAATTTATTTAGCATTAGTAGCCATTAGACATCTTTGAGCTCAATAATTAGATTCTCATTCGGTACAGAGTAGAACTGATAAATGATACTATCAAAAAAATAGATATTAGAGAATAGAATTACAGAAATAACTGTTAGAGTACAATTGCACAAAAATATTAAAAAGGAAAAAAGAAAATCATTGCTCCCTTTAGAATATAAAATTTTAGGATGTAATGCCTTTTTTGAGTTAAAAAAAAAAACCCTCAACTTAGTCATACATTTTCCTATGGGAAGAGAAAAGCTCTCATAAAGTCATGGAAAATTTTCTCTGCCAAAATGAAAAGAAAAGAAATATCTTGCCAATTTTTTCTTTTTCTTTTTTCTTGTTGTTTAGGCCTTTTTATAACAGAGGGGAGAGAAAATTGAGGAGAAGTATTTAAATAATTCATTTGGATGGCATTATTTTTAGTTTCCTACTTGATACAAGATTTATTCTGAGATTGATTTGTACTATTATACTAATTATCTTAATTTAAAATTGAATATTCTTAAATAAGTTATGAAACCTACACAACAGTTTTCTTGTCAAAAATTTCTCTTTGTCAAAAATTATTATATAGTGTTCAGGCATTTTGTTACTATTCAACATATTAATTTAAATTAGCTTTTTTATTTGCCTCTGCTTTCCAGAATTTGCTGGTTGTCCTTCCAAAACAAGGTCTTTTTGGCAGCCTCTCTCAGGAAAGGTTTGATTAACTTATGAATGGGCATCATGCCATGTAAACAGATGAGGCAGAGTAAACAGAATATATCTGTCAGTGTAGCCACTGTGCTGGCATAGTCCATTATTTTATTCTAAGTTACTGTATTAATGTACATATTAAGCCATAGTCACCTAGAGCATAAACTCTTTAATGATGAACAGGGACTTTTAGAAGCTGCTAAAAAAATTTTATGCCAGTAGGATAATGTGCTATGTATTAAGGCAGCTTAATAAATTATACAAGCTAAAAAAATTGGCACTCTACTAGTCCATTGGTAGAGTAGTGATGACAAGCCTAAAGGCAGTCTAAATTCCCATGCATGGTTTTATTTCTTCTTTAATCAAGTATTAAGGTCTGCTAATGTTCAGGCGGTGTGATATTCACTTATAAAAATATGTTATCTCATTTACTAGGCACAAAATTCAATTGAGCAAATATTCCTATTTTTAGCAGATGAGGAACACAGGCAGAGAGATTATTCTGCCTCATTCTCTGTTGGTCATTTTAACTATTTTTGTATCTTTGTCGTTGTAAGAATTTATCTTAGCTCTGTGTAAATCTTAAAATCAGCTGTCAGTGGACAGCTTGGATTTCTTTAAGAATCTAAATATATGAATGAGTGTAGATAAACCATCTTTAGGTGCTGCTGAAATTGCAAGATAAAATCCCCACAGCTATTTGTGGTTTCATGGAAAGTTGAGCAAGGTGACTTAAGCAAAAACAAATACCTTCTGTAAAAGCATGTTCACCTGTGAGACTGATGATATGCTGTACTCAGGGTGGTCCAGTAGTGGATGCTTAGGTTCCTATTTCTCATTCAGGGTGCAATCCTTGGACAATTTTCTTTTCATACTCAGATTAGGTAAATCAAGACCAGAGTAAGACAACTCTCCTTTTTCCCTTCCCTGTTACTGAAAGTGAATAAAATTTTTGGAAACAGATTTCAACATCCAAACGTTTACTCTGACAAAATCCTGTAGCTGGTTGTCTACATGCTCATTATTGAATCCTGTACATTAAAAAACAATAACATTAAACCAATGTATGGCTTCCTAAATGCTATGTTTAATGAGCATAAAAATAGGAAAAAAAAGTCAATGAAATAAAAGGAGATGGAATTTAAACCCACCCCTTTCTATGTAATGAATAGTTCGTGAGATGGAAAAATTCAGAGAGGTGAATTCTAGAGTTAAAAAGTGAGACATTTAAAGTATTCCAAAACATTAAAGCATCAATGTACTTTTAGACTAAACACAGGGAAGTCTACAGTGTCCTATCCCCACCAAGTGCTTAATAAGAGGCACAAGTCTGGACAGAACAAAGAGTAGTATTTACATGAGAAATAAAGTCACTTAGCAGTGTGCAGGTGGAACAGAAAATATGGTGGGTGCACCCTGAATGCTAGCCATATGAAGTGGCAGACAAAAATTGGTTTCCAGGTGGTGATACTTGTACTACTTATTGTTTTTCCTCCCTCCCCTCCCCTCCCCTCCCCTCCCGGTCCCTTCCCTCTCTTTCTTCTCTTACTTTCAATAATAATAGCTAACTAATCCACAATTTTCTCCCCCATTCAGTGCCTTCCAGTTACTATAAAGTCTAGATCCCCCAAAAGGTGAGGATTCCTAAATCTTCGTTAAGGAAAAACAAATTAATTTCTTCATTCATCTAAAAAGGGATTCGTTAGCTGTTGATGCTAGAACAGGTATTAGTGACTTAAATCCTAACTTTACTTTACTCTTTTCAGAAACAAGCCAAAAAGGTATTTAACATAAACTGATTTTCATGACATATAAATTATGCGTAAATGATATTTTCAATAAGAATGTATTAGGTGGCAGTAACTTGAGTTCTCTAAAGAAAAAATTCATAGAAGTCCTCATTATCTTGTAATAAAAATAGTTTTTATATAAAATAAAAAATAAAATCTACTTTGGTACTTGACATATCATTGGCCAGTATTTGCTGAAAGTCATTGCAGTGCAGCTGTGAGTCCCACTGTGGAAGGTATCATTTTACCGTGAGTCATATTTTCATCCAGACCTTAAGTTTGTAGCCTAAGTGCTAAACAGATTTTTACTGCATCACAAATATCAGAAAATAGTTTGTTCTCAAATAAGTTGATTGGTAATTAAGAAAATAAATTTGATTATTCCACTCTTGTTTGGGTAGTATATGTTAGATAATTTGGCTAATCAACATTTTGGTACTTCAGCAAATGTACCATCAGTTAATGAACTTGGCTATAAGGAATTTCTACATAACAAATGAACAATTTATTAATTGAGGAATTATTTTCTGGGGAAGAAAGAAGGAGTTTATCTTCTTCCTGGTGATATAAATTGATTACATATTTTTTAATGACAAAGCAATATAGTGCACAGTATCAGAAAATGTATTCAAACTATGTTTTCTTAACCTGCCATATGCCAGAAAACCTAAATATGAGCAAGATGTCATATGTGTAAATTATGTTCTAATATTTTACTGATCTGATTCACAATTTTTCAGTTGTGCTTTCTTTCAAGGCTGCTTTTATTCTTATATCGAATGATGGTAAAAATAGATTCCCTTCTATGTTTCTTACACCAGTTTAGGCTACTTCAGTGACAAGAAAGTAGAATGAAGAAAAATGACATTTTCTTTTCAGAGGACATTTAATTATAGTTAAGCTCTTTTATTTTATAATATGCTAATGGATACTAAGTATGTTTTACACTTAAACTTGAGTTGGACAATTCTGACCTTACGTAAATCTGAAATGAATGATCTGGGAGGCATCTTAGTAGCAATATCTCACCAAGCATCGATGCTTTTATCTATATATGTATATTTATATATTCCTCTGTCATTCTAGCTATACATATTTTTGTGTAAACATATATACAAAATTGATATCTAAATTATGTAAATATACACATATCTGTGTCTGTGTTGACATATCTGTAAGAATACCTATACATATGTGTAGCTATGTTATCTATAGAGCGCTACCATTACTTATGATACAGTTGTAGGGTGTTGGTATTCAACTCATCAACTATCATTGTGTAAATGTTGAATCTGGGCTTACCTTTAGATTTTCACATTGATAACCTGGGGTAATAATGTGTTCCAGTTACCATAATATGCGCAATACATTTGCATCACGTTTCCTGTCACTTAGTCCCAACAATGCGCTAAAGAACTTTCCATCAACTCCCATGTGACTAATTTAGAACTACTTCTACTTGGCCTCAGATCAATCCCACCATGACCATTCTTCAACTGTATGGTAAAATCCACTAATTATGCTTAGTACATCATTGTCTCACTTTTTCATTTCCTTCCTTATTTAGATTCATTTCTCTTCTGTTATTGCCAAAGCACATTTTGAAATACATTAAATTTCCCTGTGTTGTTGTACTTCTAGAATGCTTCTAAAATAATATATATTAGTTTGGACAGATTAATTTGAGTAATCAATGTACTCCAAAATTTAAGTGTAGTACTAGGTAACAGCAAACTATGGTTTGCTGATCTGGCTCATGGCCTGTTTTTGTAAATAAGCTTTTATTGAACACAGTCATATTTATTCATTTGTGTTGTCTCTGTCTGCTTTTTTCATTACAATTGAGCAGTTAAGTACCTGTGACTGAGAGCCACAAAGCTTAAATTATTTACTATCTTGCCTTTTGTTTTTGAATAAAAGAGTACCTACCATTTATCTATCACAATTAAATTTTATTTTCCATTGGCAAAAATGTCTCGAATAGACCTAAGTTTTGCTGGAATTCTCTGTCATGTGGTTATTCAGGGAACTTGTTTGATGTCTGTCTGCCATCTTCAACATGTGACTTCCAAGGTTGTCCTGCCATATTTATCCCAGTCAGATGAAAGACATAAGATCACAGAGGAATGGATGGGAATCTTTCATGCATCTGAACTTACCTAAGATAAATTTCACTCACAGTTTTTGACTGGAAATCAACTACCGGCCTTGTTCAGCTAGAAGGGAGAATGAAATCAGTAGCCCAGTTTTGTACTCCAGAAAAGAATACAGATTTTCCTGAACAACCTGTAGTATTTGCCACCGACTGTCTGTTAGAATGTTAATCTTGAAAGATCTTAACAAAGTGATTCTTCGAGGCCTTTCACTGAACAGTCTATGCTGTAGAAATTCACAAAACAAGGTTAACTTTTGTCACAATAAAGAGAGGCATCAGATTCAGGTTGGATTTTCAACTTGGTCTAAAAATCATGTTATAATTGTCTGGTGAACTCTCATATTTCCAAGTAGTTTGAAACATTCTTTATCCAATCTTATACTTCTCATTCAGCACTACCATCCCCTCTGTCTTAGAGGATAATCTTACCACTGGCTTCAAAGGCAAATATAATTTATCAGATGGTCAGTTTTGCAAACTTTTGTACCAGTGATGTTAATTTACTTGCATCTGGAGACATCCTTTGCTTTTTCCCCCTTCTTATGAAACAGGAGTTATTTCACTGAAGGACAAAACTTTTACTTGTACCAGAGTGCTTATATTTCTTACTTATTATAAAGATTGCATAGCTTATTATCCACATGACAGTAATTCCTCTGATAATAAGCTATGTAACTGATATTTATTTAAAAGATATCTCAAATTATAATCCTTCGGATAGTTTATTTCATCATGAATGAAACATAAATGACATTATCCAGTCATTGCCTTATTTAATGCATCTTTACATGGCATCTAATTTGTGGCATTCTTTAAAACTAAAACCTAACTCACTGTTCTCTGCTTATATGATCTTAGCCGAAACAATATAGAGATGGTCTTCGTATCATCTCCTCTCTCCATTCTCTGCTCCAGATTCATATATCGTATTGTACAAAACTGCATTAATTGCCATTCTGCTTATTCTCCTCATAGTTTTTCCTCTAATGTTACAGAGCTCAAGAAATGTTATGGACACCCATTTGATTGAATGGGAATCAGCAAACTGGGGGCCGATCTTCACATCTTTCTCTACCCAGTATCTCCATAACATATCCTTTAAACTCATATTAACTTCATAATATAGTCTCAAAACACCTCAAATTGTTTTACAAGGCTTTTTCTTTTTTCTAGTTCAAGGTATTGTCATTTTCTAGAAATGACAGAATAACCTTATCTGATAACATTCATCAGTAAGCCACCCTATCCATTTCTGTGAATCCACAATGTAGACAGTGCAACAGTATTAGCCAGCAAGACAATTATTTCCTCACATGCAAATATAATTGTTTCCCCATTCATATTCCACAAAATGTTCCAGACAAAATTGTCCCCAATGCTATTATAGTTGGAAAATGTTTATACACTGAATAATCAGGCTATTTTCTATCCTGAAACTCACCCCTAGTAAGTCTCCTACATTTCAGCCTCATGAATCTGCTTTTCTCCATGGCAACTTTCATCCATTCTGGTTTCTTCCTTCCATTATTACCTACCATATCACTCCGAAGAGTTAAAATCTGCTTAGCTACCAAAATTCAGCTGGACTATTACTTCTTCAAAGAAAGTTAGAATTATCCAAGGTTATTGTTTCTTTTGTTTTGTTTTGGTATTTCCCCCCAATAGTACCATTTACTTTTCTTGTATAGTACTTAATAGATGTGTGAGTTGGTTTACTGTGACCATTATTTATGTGTTCATTCAATTAACGTGTGTCTAAATTAGTAGATTGTGAACTCCCGAAAGGCAGGAACTTGATCTGATTTTGCTCACCCTTTTATTTTTAGTGCTCAGGAGAATTCTTGAAACTAAGTAGCAAATAAAAAAAGTGTTTAATTAAAAAGCATCTCACAAATAATCTGATGAATAAGATCAAAGCAACTAGATGGTTGAGTAAACTCATGACATTACATTGTCCAAGCTTAACAAATGTTAACACTCTAACTCCTCATCAAATATCAAGGTGTTATTCACTTGTGCACTCTTAATAACGTAGTGTTTAAGAAGACAGTGCATTCCATGGTTGAGCTTCTGTCATTTATTGGATCAATCTTTGCTGTGCTGAATTAATCATCTACAATGTCACTGCAACTATATTGGGCCTTGTGTGAGCAGCAGTGTCTGCTTTATTGACCACAGCATATGTTTTTATATGCAAATACAAAATATCATTTTCTGTATGTGTTTATCTTTACTATGATAAAAAACAATTTTTTAAATTTATATCTTTCTCATAATACTGTAGGACAGAATTTTTAAAGGTAAAATGTGGACATTTATCTAATTAAAATTGATACTGAGATAGTTGTCGATTCACATGCACATATAAGGAGTAACAGGGACAGAGCCCATGTGAATTTTTTATGGCTCCTGCAAGGCACTGTTTTACAAAACTATAGTACAATTTCACAAGGAAAATAGTAATTTTAATACAACCTGCTGATTGTACTCAAACATCCTCAGATTCACCTTGATTCAATTGTGTTTGTATGTTTATTTAAAATAACTGTTTATTTCTATACAGTTTTATCAGATATGCAGATTCATGTGACCATGATTACATTCAAGTTACAAAAGGGTTCCTACACAGCTATAATTTCTATTGTTCTGTGATAGAGCACCTATTCCCATCACATCTCAGCCTTCAAAACTTACCCCTAGCAACCACAAATCTGTTCTCCGTTCCTATAATTTTGTCATTCCAAACATGCTATATACATTAAATCAAACAGTGTATATATAACCTTTTTGGAATGGCTTTTTACACTCAAATTACATGGAGTTGATGTTGTAATTATGAAACATTCATTCTTTTTTATAGCTGCATATTTCATTATACACACACACACACACTAGAATTTAACCATCCATTCATTAAAATATAGGCTATTTCCAGTTTGGGGCAATTATGAGTGATGCTGTTATGGGCATTTATATATATACAAGGTATCCTGTGAAGATATGTTTTTAATGTTATGGGGTAAATGGCAAAAAGTCAATTGCTGGGTTATATGGTAATTGCATAGATTTATCATTTTAAAAAATGTATCTCTAAACTTTCATCAGTTGTCATAAAGTGATTTCTGACTAGCAGAATTACTTGAACATACCATTATTAATATCTTTGAGTAGTTAATGTGAAAATTTACTTTAGACTTTCACCCCCAGCCAAGAGAAGTGGTTAGTGAAGGCGTAACCCTTGGGAACCATACTTCTCATGGATCTTTGCAGCCCTCAGAGAGCCCCTTGTGAACCCACACCCTTGGGTTTGACATACAGAGCGGTGTGGAGACTCAGCAGAGCAGCTGCTCAGGCATACACAGAGAGACCCAGGAGCTTTACATACTCCAGCTTTGGGATTCGCTTCAAGGTGGGAGGTATGTGCATATCGCTAGGAAGGGAGATGAATTTAGGGGGCTGAGCAGGATCAATCTGGGGGCCTTACTTTGATGGTACCTTACAAGAGAAGACCCACTGGCTGAGAATTCCAGCCAGCCACTAGCAGCAAGGTAAATCCTGCCTGAGACTGGATTGAGCATCAACCCCCAACCCAGGGGTTAAGGGTTGGCTGACATCTTTGCTGTTTGGTTGACTCAGCCATTCCAGCCTGTGGACTTTGGAGAGTACAAATGATCCAAAGAAGAGTCTTCCCAGCACAGCATGCTGCTTTACCAGAATGTGGTTAGGCTGCTTTAAGTGGGGCCCCAATCCATTACTCCTTACTGGGTGGGATCTCTAAGCCATGACCTCCGATCACCCCTACTCACCCATATTCTACAGACAGCTCTGATACCTCCCTGGGACCCTAGGAGGAAGTTCGGGGGTAGGGGTTGGGGTGAGGCAGGCTACCTACTTGGTTGTTTGGAGAAATTCAGACTTTCTGCTTTTGAGTCCAAGCTAACCAGGGCAGAGGTGCTTCATCAGCATTCCACAGCTGTTGTGCCCAGGCTTGGTCAGACTGTTTCTTTAAACAGGATCAAGGTCCATTGCTCCTTTCTGAGCAGATGCTCCCAGGAGGAGCCCACAACCAACCCGGCCTGTGTACTATGGCTGACAGATTTCTACCTTCTCCCAGGGAGGGAGTACCCAGGGAGCAGGGCAGCCTGCAACCTTTGCTGTTTGGACGTCTCAACCGGTCCAGCCTGCAGGCCTTGGAAAGCCCAAACTGATCTGAGGCTGAAGGGATCCTCCACACAGCACAACTGCTCTATCAAAACACAGCCAGACTGCTCTTTTAAGTGGGTCCCTGATGGCGTTCCTCCAGAATGGGTGAGACTTCCCAACCAGGGTCTCCAGCCACCTCCTATCAGTGCATTTACCTAGTAACAGGTAAGTATTCACCTGGGATGGAGCTTCCAGATAAAGGGGCAGGCTGCAATCCTTTCTGTTACACAGCCTTCACTGGTGATACCTCCAGGTATAGGAAAAAACAAGGTTATTCTGGAATAGACCCCCAGCAACAAGCAATAGCCCTACAGAAGAGTGGTCAGCCTGTTAAAAGTCAAACAAAAACAACAGTGAGATACCACAAAAACCCCATCCATCCAATGGTTACTAACCACAAAGACTGAAGGTAGATAAGCCCACAAAGATGAGAAAGAATCAGTGCAAAAATGCTGAAGACTCAAAAAGCCAGGATGGCACCTTTCTTCCGAATAACTGCAACACCACTCCAGCAAGGCTGCAGAACTTGGCTGAGACCGAGATAGCTGAAATAAAGTAAGCTTCAGAATGTGGATAAAAATGAACTTTGCTGAGCTAAAGGGGCATGTTGTAACCTAGTACAAAGAAGATAAGAACCATGAAAAAACAATTCATGAGCTGACAGCCAAAATAGCCACTACAGAGAGGAACATAACCAACCTGACAGAGCTGTAAAATTGCTTTTATGCCATTTTGGAATATAACCAAGTATGGTGCATTTGTTCATTTTCATACTGGCATAAAGAACTGCCTGAGACTCGGTAATTCTTCAAGGAAAGAGGTTTAATTGACTGACAGTTCAGCATGGTTGAGATGGCCTCAGGAAACTCACAATCATGGCAGAAAGTGAAAAAGAAGCAAGGCACCCATTTCACAAGGTTCCAAGAAGGAGAATTGTCTAGTGAAGTGGAAAGAGCCCCTTTTGAAGCCATCAGATCTCATGAGAACGCACTCACTATCACAAGAACAGCATGGGGGAAACCACCCCATGATTCTGTTATCTCCACTTGATCCCTCCATTGACACATGAGGATTACGGAGATTACAATTCAAGATGAGATGCGGGTAGGGATGCAAAGCCTAACCGTGTCAAAAACCTAGGCAATATTATTAAGGACATAGGCACAGGAAAAAAAATGTCTTGACAAAGACACCAAAAACAATTGCAACAATAGCAAAAACAGACAAATGGGATCTAAGTAAACTAAGGAGCTTCTGCACAGAAAAACAAAAACAAAAATGGATTAAACCAACAACCTACAGAATGGGAGAAAACTTTTGCAGTCTATCTGACAAAGGTCTAATACCTAGCGTCTATAAGAAATTGAAACAAATTTACAGGAAAAATCCCATTAAAAAGTGAGCAAAGACATAGACACTTCTCACAAGTAGACATACATACAGCCAACAAACATATGAGAAAAAGTTCATCACTAATCATTAGAGAAATGCAGTTCAAAACCACACTGAGACACTATCTCACACCAGTCAGAATGGCTACTATTAAATAGTCAAAACATAACATGTGTAAGGCCTGTGTGCAAAGACTGTATTTAAAACCTATATGCACAAAACTTATGTATAAATTCTATGTGTGTATATCGAGCCTATATACCCAAAGCTTAGATGTATACCTGGGTATCCAAGACCTATGTCTCCCTCTACCTAGTGAGTAGGGTGTAAGGAATATTGCTGTACCACAGCCAGGCGTAATAAGCCGAGGTAAACCTCCCACATGACTCAGTGAGTTTGGAGTGCAGGTACACAATTCCATGTATAATGTAAACACAGCTATGTAGCCATAACATGGGAAGGTCATCACTTGGCTCTACACCACTATTGTCTGTAAAAGGTGTAATTGCTCTGCTGACACTGTACAGGTGTGCTTGTGCTTAGAGAGAGAAAATGTTAACGTGCTGACCTTGAAGGTAAGGGAGAACTGGCGGTGCAATTGTGTATGGGAGCAGCAGGAGCTGCAGAGCTAGAGCATGAAGCTAACACAGAAACAGTATAAGAGAATGCTCAATAAAGCCATATTTCACCTGCATCAGTTCACACTGTAATTAAAGAAGCCAGCTTTCCATCTCAGGCAGAGCAGGAAATGCTATCAGTTCCTTTGTCCCAAGGACAAAGTAAGCAGGCAGGTAGGGGCTCCGCTGGACACTGCCTGTGTTGCTTACCTTACTCCTGCAACTTAGTGGGGGTATTAGCACAGTAAGAGGTGTGTTCCACTACTGTGGGCGATCCATGGGCTCTCCTCTGGGGTCCCATCAGCTGCTCATGTTCTACCTTCTGACGGATCATGAGGCAAGCCTGCAATGGGGGATCCTCCTCTTCCTCGGTAACAGACCTGGAGTCTCTGGAATGGGAGGATGGGCTCGAGGTTGTGCTGATAGCTGTTTCTGACTCCTGTTCCAAGCTGTTTGTCTGAGCCTCTAAGCTCCCTGTTTGCACCTGGATGTTCCTAAATGCCAAGTGTTGCTCCAGTCTGTGAATTTGGGCCCCCAGGTGCATGAATTGTCCCCAGAGGTCCCTTATCTGAGTGGCTTCCTGCAGGGACTGAGCATGTACTTCCCAAGCATGTACTTAAAAGTGCAGTTAAAAGCATTCATCCAACCACGGTGGCAAAGTTGCATTGCTTCTCAGTGCTGTGTGCTTCCAGCTGTGTCAGTGCTTTCTCCACACTTGTGGGAGACCTATCTACTGCTGGGGGCCATTCTAGCAGCACTACTGCCACTGGGTACCACAGCCCATGCTGTGGCCACATAACCAATCCAGGAATCCTTGGGGGCTGAAGATCCACTCGCCTTATCCTGCACCAATTGTTAGGTTCAGGGTCAGATGCCAGCCCATGCTGAGGTCCGAAGGAAGTGGGTGGATGAATGGAATATAGCTGAAACAACACTCGGGGGGCTATGGGTAGGTGACTCCTGCCCCTCCCACACACAGCTGTACAACTGGCTCTCCCTTGCCTTCAGGGTCAGCAGCTTAAGTCTTTCTCTGTTAGCAGGACAATTATACCTTTTACAGACAATAGTGGTGTACAGCCAAGTGATGACTTTCCCATGTTATGGCTACATAGCTTTTTACATTATATATGGAACAGTATGCCTATGCTACAAACTTTCTGAGTCATGGAGGATGTTTACCTAGGCCTATCCTGCCTGGCTGCAGTGCAGCCATGTTCCTCACAAAGTGCTAGCAAGGTTACAGAGGAAAAAGAAATGCTTTTATACTATTGGTGGAAGTGGAAATTAGTTGAACCATTGTGGAAGACAGTGTGGTGATTCCTTAAAGATCTAGAGGCAGAAATACCATTTGATCCAGCAATTCCATTACTGGGTATATACCCAAAGGAATATAAATCATTCTTTTATAAAGACACATGCATGCATATGTTCATGGTGGGACTGTACACAATGGCAAAGACATGGAATCAATCTAAATGCTCATCAATGATAGACTGGATAAAGAAAATGTGGTACATATACACCATGGAATACTATGCAGCCATAAAAATGAATGAGATTATATCCTTTTCAGGGACATTGGTGAAGCTGGAGGCCATTATCCTTAGCAAACTAATGCAGGAAGAGAAAACTGTATATCGCATGTTCTTACTCATAAATGGGTGCTAAATTATGAGAACACATGGATACATGGGTGGGCACAACACACACAGAGGGCAGGAGGTGGGAGGATGAAGAGGATCAGGAAGAATAGCTAATGGATACCTGGGTGATGGGATGATCTGTGCAAGAAACCACAATGGCACATGTTTACCTATGTAACAAACCTATATATCCTGCCCATATACCCCTGAACTTAAAAGTTGGAAATATAAAAAAAAAATTCTTTACACACTCTTTACACCCTTACTGTGATAACACAAATGTCAACTAAAAAGGAAAACATTTCTTACTGTCAACAAAGCTTTACTAGTTGTTCAGATGATATGAACAATCTCAGGCACTGGTTAACAAACTTTGTGATTTTGGAGACCAGTTTTTTATGTATTTTCTTCCCACATTAGGACAGGCTCTTATTCTGATATAATATGCAAGCTTCTAAGATATGCATCAGGGTACCAGCTGCACAATGCAGTGATTTTAGCTGTGTAATATTTTATTTTATACTCTGATAACTTCAAATTGCCACAGACATTTTCCGGCTTCCTATACTCCATAAATTTGATGTTAGTTTATAAGCCATTTAGACAGACAAGATATATTCTGTTAAAAATATTTCATAGATAAATCTCAATTAGATTTGCACTAGTATATACCATCAGGAGGTCAGATTAGCATGTTTAAAAGCAAATCTGACCACATCATTATTTTAATTTAATCATGAGCATTTCTAGGGGAAGTGGGGAAGGAACTTGGTTTTATTACAGCTGTTTATCCTTTCTTTTCCATCCATATTCTTAGTTTGGAAGGTCCTAAGGATATTTTTCATGACATATTTGGAATATGTATCTATATTTATCTCTACATATGCCTTATGTACTTTCCAAGTTTATTGAAAAAAATAAAAATTACCTCCTGTCCATAACATTGTTGTCTAATGGTATTTTTTTCTAGCAGATTTTACTGCAGCTTCTGAGAAAAAAATACTGATAACTCTCATCATAAAGGTGTTGTGAATATTTACACCTTGCTGTAAAACTCATTTGCAATCTTGTGCTAAACTTAACTTCAACAACACTCTTATATTGATTTTTTGTCTGTGAGTAGTCATATTTTGCAACACCCATGGTAGGACTCTTACATAATGAGCTTTTAGAACATTTCTGAGGAACCTCATTCTATAGGACATTTTTATATAGTATTCAATATATGCTTGATCAAATCTAAATATATCAGTGAGTGTCATAAAACTGGAAAACATAAATTTTAAGATAAATGGGCATACATTTGAAAAAAATTGCTGTAGTCAATGCCTCTAATACTGAAAAAATAAACAATAAGCAAAATTTTTAAAAGTAAACAGGAGAAAATTGAAATAGGCTTTGTGCCTTTCAATTGTCAGACTCATGCATCAACTGGCATTCCACTTTAAGTCAAATGCACTTCTCTATGTGAGAGTCATATAACAAATGTTGTCATGATGGTGACACATGTATTAGTTTAGAAGAAAAGGAACAGTTTTGGAAGATAGGCTTGCTCAACTTTAAGGACTGTATAAATATTTTTCAATTTCATTGTCTAAGAAAGCTTTCTACATTCTAAAATCATTCATTTAAGTAAATATGTTATTAAGAGAAATATTCACTTTACTTAAATGATATTTAAATGTTAACTTTGACAGCATCAGCAAAGTTAAAGAGAAAGAAAACATTAAAAGACCAAAGAGGGAAAGAGCAGCCAGCTGTGTTAAATTATAATATACACCAAACATTAAAAATGTAACTGTCAAATAAATATGGAGGTATTTTCTGCATTTTTGATATATTATTTATACTTAGTGATATATTATTTATGAATCATAAAGACAAAATTGAAAGTCACATTTCACTTTTGAGTGTATTTTGTATTTATATACTAAAATACACTTTTCTTTGTTTTGATTTGAAAATAAACATAGATCCACACTTCTCATAAATTTACTGTATATTTTTTCATGAGCCAGAAGGTCATTATCCAAGCTGGGAAAAAACAAACCACATTTAAACCCTTGAACTTGATTTTCTGTGAAAATAAGGAACAAATAAGAAGAGAATTATCTTATTCTCAGACACCCTGAAGAGGCAATTTCCCCAGAATTCCTGTTATGGAAGGTAGGAGGGCTATAGAAACTAGACACTTCAAGATATAAGAAAAAAAAAAGGGGGTATATGAGTGGCTTATCTTTAACATCACCACCAAACCTGATTCTGTTGTTTTTATGACAGTCTTTAACAATAGTGTAGCTAATAATGGAATATGCAAATATCCAAATATCCAAATGTAACATAAAAAGATCTAGTTGTGAACTTATAATTTACTAATCTTACAACTTCTCTTTATTCTTCCACCTCCTGAACTCATTGAAAACTTGAGAAAACTTGCTTTTAAATGTCTCATGGACATGTGATACCCAATTGTAACTCCTTCCTTCAAATATGCCTTTTAGGATTTTTGTTTGTTTTGTTTTGTTTGGCTTAAATCAATCTCCCTTTCCCACCTCTTTTTAAAGATAAGAAGCCTTGGATATTTTATGTAGTTATTACTGTATTCATTCAAACTCAGATTTGACAATGAAGTTTTTAGCTGCTGGAAAACACAAGAGTATTTTATTCATCTAGGTGTGCTCACAGTATAGAGCAGTACTTTTTCCACATAAGCACAGAGGTGTTTTAATCCTCCACATGCTGAACACATGGTTGCATAACTGAGCTGCAAATTATCCAGGTAGAAAGATTTCTCCAAGTAGGTTTATAGTGCCAGTTTTTTAGCTGTGCAACTTCAGGTGTTCTCACTTAAGAGGAAGGCTCTTGAAAAATATTGAATGGAGTTTCTAAAGTATTAATATAAAATGTTAAATATTCCCAGTGTGAAATATATATATTTTTTTCCTTGAACACTGCAACTATCTCCAGAAAGATGGGAAAAAATTATCCAAATTGATATGGTTTGGCTGTGTCCCTATCCAAATCTTATCTTAAAATGTAGCTCCCATAATTCCCACATGTTATAGGAGGAACCAGTGGGAAATAATTAAACCATGGATGTGATTTTTCCCATACTGTTCTCATGGTAGAGAATAAGTCTTGTAAGAACTGATGGTTTTATAAGAAGTTTATGCTTTCACTTCTTTCTCATTCCCTCTTGCTGCCACCATGTGAGAAGTGCCTTTTGCCTCCTACCGCCTGCAGTGATTGTGAGGGCTTCACAACCACTAGGAACTGTGAGTCCATTAAACCTTTTTCTTCTCAGTCTTGGGTATGTCTTCATCAGCAGCACGAACATGGACTAATACACTAATTGTTAAAGGTAACTTAGAAAGTAAATCTTTTTGTTTGGTTGATTTGTTTCATTGACTAAAAATGTTATCTTTTCAGACAACCTCATTTAATCTTTATGGCTTAAACATTGTATTATAGATATTTGTACTTCTAATATCATTTGTTCATCTTTTTTGTTTTTTATTTGTGTAAGCATAGAAAATATTCCCTGATTATTTTAGTATTCCCACCTCTAACTCATAAAATATACATTTGTTATTCTTTGCTATTATTTAAATGTGGAAAATTAGTTCTAAATTATTTTAGTTTTTGTGGAGACATAGTAGGTTTATGTATTTATGAGTTACATGAGATTTTTTTGATACAGGTATACAATGTGAAATAAACACATTGTAAATAATGGGATATCTGTCCCCTCAAGTATTTATCCATTGAGTTGTAAACAATTCAATTACATTATTTAAATTATTTTAAAATACACAGTTATTATTTACTATCATCATCCTGTTGTGCAATCAAATAGTAGGTCTTATTCATTCTATTTTTATTTTTTGTACCTATTAACTATCTCCACCTCCTCCCCAGCTCCATACTACCCTTCCTAGCCTCTGGTAACCATCATTGTATTCTCTATGTCCATGAATACAATTCTTTTGAATTTTAGATCCCACATATACGTGACAATATGCTATGTTTACCTTTCTGTGTTGGCTTGTTTCACTTAACATAATGATCTCTCATTCCATCTGTGTTGTTGAAAATGACTGGATCTCATTCCTCTTTGTGGCTCAATAGCACTTCATTGTTTATATGTTCCACATTTTCTGTATCCATTTGTCTGTTGATGGACACTTAGCTTGATTCCAACCTTTCCTATTGTAAGTAGTGCTGCAACAAACATGAAAGTTCAGGTATCCCTTCAATTTACAGATTTATTTTCTTTTGGGTATATACCCAGCAGTGGGATTGCTGGATCATATGGTAGCTCAAATTTTAGTTTTTGAAGAACCTCCAAACTGTTCTCCATAGTGATCATACTAATTTACATTCCCATGAACAGTGTACCATGGTTCTCTTTCTCCACATCCTCATCAGCATTTGTTAATGCCTGTTTTTTTTTTTTTTTTCGTATATTAACCATTTTAATTGGGATCTCATTGTAGTTTTGATTTGGATTTCTCTTATGATCAGTGATGTTAAGTACCTTTCCAAATGTCCATATTCCATTTACATGTCTTCTTTTAAGAAATGTCTATTCAAATCTTTTGCCCATCTTTTGATCAAACGGTTGGATTTTTTTCTTATATAGTTGTTAAGCTCTTTATGTGTTCTGATTATTAATCATATGAGGAGCTTACAGATATTTTCCCCTACTCTGTGGGTTGTCTTTTCACTTTGTTGATTGTATCCTTTGCTGTGCAGAAGATTTTTTTAATTTAATGTGATCCCATTTGACCATTTTTGGTTTGGTTGCCTGTGCTTGTGAGATGTTGCTCAATAAATTTTTGCCCTGTCCAATGTCCTGAAGATTTACTCCAATGTTTTTTGTAGACTTTTATTATTTGAGGCCTTAGATTTAAGTCTTTTGTTGATTCAATTTCTGTGTATGGAAAAAGAGATCTAATTGCATTCTGCATATGAATATACATTTTTCTTAGTACCATTAATTGAAGAGATTATTTTTTCCCCACTGTATTATTTTGGCACCTCTGTCAAAAATGAGTTCACTGTAGATGTGTGGATTTCTTCTGGGGTTTTCTATTCTGTTATTAGGTCTATGTGTCTGCATTTATGCCAGTACCATGCTGTTTTGATTAATATAGCTCTGTAGTATAATTTGAAGTCAGGTTATGTGATTCCTCTAGTTTTGTTCTTTTGTTTAAGATAGCTTTGGCTTGTCTGGGTCTTTTTGATTTCTCATAAATATCAAGAATTTTTTTTCATTTCTGTGAAGACGGTCATTGATATTTTGATAGGGATTGCATTAAATTTATAGACTGCTTTAGGTAGTATGACTATCTTAATGGTATTAATTTTTCTAATTTATAAACATGAAATATTTTTTATTTTTGTTTGTACTCTGATTTTTTTCATCTTTTTAAAACATTATTTTTTAGTTTTATAGAAATCTTTCATGTACTTGGCTATTGCAGAAAGGATTACTTTTTCTTTAAAGCATTGTTCACTTTTAGCATATAGAGATGCTACTGATTTTTGTATGTTGATGTTGGATCTTGCAAGTTTACTGAATTTGTTTATTAGTTCTAATTTTCTGTGAAGTCTTTGGGTTTCTCTATACATAGGATTGTATCATTTGCAAACAAGAATAATTAAAATTTTTCCTTCCAGTAGTATGTTGAATAACAGTGGTAATATTGGCATTGTTGTTGTATTCCAGAGCTTATAGGGAAGGCTTTTACCTTTCCCCATTCAGTATGATACCAGTTGTGACTCTGTCATACGTGGCTTTTATTATGTTGAAATATGTTCCTTCTATATCCAGTTTTGTTAGGGTTTTTATTCTAAAGGGATGTTGAATTTTGTCAAATGATGTTTCAGCATCAATTGAAATAATATGATTTTTATTCTTCATTCTGTTGATATGATGTATCACATTGGTTGATATCTGTATGTTGAATCATCCTTGCATCCCAGGGCTAAATCCAACGTGCTCATGAGGAATGATCTTTCTAAGGTATTGTTGAATTATGTTTGTTAGTATTTTGATGAGGATTTTTGCATCAGTGTTTTTCAGAGGTATTGGCCTGTAGTTTTCTTATTCTATGTATATTTGTCTCATTTTGGTTCCAGGGGACCACTGGCTGTGTAGAATAAGCTTGGAAGTATTCCTTCTTCCTCTATTTTTCAGAATCGTTTGAATAGGATTGGCATTTGTTCTACTTTAAATCTTTGTTAGAATTCAGTAATTAAGCCATTCCATCTTGGGATTTTCTTTGCTGGGAAATTTTTTTTTATTACAGCTTCGATTTTGTTACTTGCTATTGGTCTGTTGACATTTCAGATTTCTTCCTCGTTCAGTCCTGTAAATTAATCTATTTCTTCTAAATTTTCCAATTTATAAGCATGTAGTTGCTCATCGTAGCCACTATTGAACCTTTTAATATCTGCAGTATCATTTGTAATGTCTCCTTTTTTATTTCTGGTTTTATTTATTTGGATCTTCTCTCTTTTTTCTTAACTGGTGAAAGGTTTGTTAATTTTGTTTAATTTCAAAAAATCAATTTCATATTAATCTTTTGATTTTTTTGTTTCTATTTCATTTATTTCTGCTCTGATCTTTATTATTTCTCTTCTGCGAATTTTCATTTGATTTTCTCTTGCTTTCCGAGTTCTTAAAATGCATTGTTAAATTGTTTATTTGATGTTTTTCTTTTTGTTTTTGATGAAGTTACTTATAAATTATCTTAGTATCACTTTTGCTGTATCCCATAGGTTTTGGTATGCTGTGTTCCCATTATTATTTATTTCAGAAAATTTTTCAATATTTTTCTTAATTTCTTCATTGACTCACTGGTCATTCAAGAGCATATTGCTTAATTTCCATGTACTTGTATATTTTCCAACATTCCTCTTGTTATTTCTTGTTTTATTCCATTGTGGTCAGAGGAATTATTTATTATTTTAAAATAATAAAAATAAACTTTTATTATTTTAAAATTTTTAAATGTTTTAAGACTTGATTTGTGACTTTTCATATACTCTATCCTTTAGAGTGATCCATTTGCAGAGGAAAAGAATGTGTATTCTGTAGTCCTTGGATGAATTCTTTTGTAAATATCTATTAGACCTATTTGGTCCATAGTGCAGGTTACATCTAATGTTTCTTTATTTTGTGTTTGCAAGATATGTAAATGCTGGAAGGGGGTGCTGAAGTCTCCACCTATTTTTGTATTAGGGCCTATCTCTCTGTTTAGCTCTAATAAGATTTCATTTATATATCTTGGTGCTCCAGTGTTGTATGTATATATATTTTGAATTGTTATGTCCTCTTGCTGAATTGGAACCTTTATCATTATATAGTGACCTTCTTTGTCTCTTAATAGTTTTTGTCTTAAAATCTACTTTTGTCTTATATGTGTATAGCTACTCCTGCACTTTTTTGGTTTTCATTGGCATAGAATATATTTTTTCCTTTTTATTTTCAGTATATATTTGTCTTTATAGGAGAATTGTGTTTCTCATGGGCAGCAGATCAATGGGTCTTGTTTTCTCATCCATTCAGCCAGTCTACATCTTTTGAAAGAAGAGTTTAGTCCATTTACATTCAATGTTATTGCTGACAAATAAAGAGCTACTCTTATCATTTTTAAAAATTCTTTTTCTAGCTGTGTTGTGATCTTCTTTCTTTCTTTGATTATTTCTCTAGTAAAGATGATTTTCTTCAGTGATATAATTTAGCTTTTTATTTTTTGTGTTTTTATTTTATGTTCTTTGATGTGGGGTTATTATGAGGCTTGCAAATAATATCTTATAACCCATTATTTTTATCTAATAACAACTTAATATTATTTGCATAAACAAACACATAAGCAAAAAGTAACATAATAAAAACTCACTTTAACTTTGTGCCCTGCTTTTTAGCTTTTTGTTATTTCTGTTTATATCTTGTTGTGGTATGTCTTGAAAAGTTGTTGTAGTTATTATTTTGGATTAATTCATCATTTAGTCTTTCTACTTTGGGTAGAAGTATTTTACACATAACCATTACAATGTTATAATATTTAGTATTTTTCTGTGTGTTTATTATTACCAATCAGTTTGGTAGCTTCAGGTGATTATTCACTGCTCATTAATGTCCTTTTGTTCTGATGGAAATACTCCCTTTAGTATTTCTTGTAGGACTGGTATCATATTGATAAAAATAATTTAGCTTTTGTTTGTAATAAAACCCTTATTTCCCTTCATGTTTGAAATATATGTTCACTGGATATACTATTCTATAGTAAAATATTTTTCTTCAGCACTTTAAATATTTCCCAACACTGTCTCCTGGCCTATAAGGTTTCTGCTGAAGAGTCTGCTGCCAGATGTATTAAAGCTCTATTATATGTTATTTCCTTCTTTTCTCTCGCTGCTTATAGGATCTTTTCTTTATATTTGACCTTTGGAAGTTTGATCATCAAATGCCTTGAGGCAGTCTTTTTTGGGTTAAATCTGTTTGGTGTTCTATAGTATTCTTGTAATTGGACATTAATATCTTTCTCCAGGTTTGGGAAGTTATCTGTTATTATATCTACCCCTATCTCCTTCTCTGCCTCCTTTTTAAGGCCAGTAGTTCTTAGATTTGCCTTTTAAAAGATATGTTCTTGACCCTGTAGGTATGCTTAATTTTTAAAAATTCTTTTTTTTATCTCCTCTAATTATGTATTTTCAAATAACCTATTTTCAAACTCATTGATTTTTTTGCTTGGTCAAGTTTGCTGTTATAGGACTCTGATGCATTCTTCAGTATGTAAATTGCATTTTTTCAGCTCCAGAATTTTGGCTTGATTCTTTTACATTGTTTTAATCTCTGGGTTAAATTTATCTGATAGAATTTTGAATTATGTCTTTGTGCTATATTGAATTTCTTTGAGTTTATTCTCTACAGCTATTTTTGAATTCTCTGCCTGAAAGGGCACATATCTCTGTTTCTCCAGGATTGGTTCTTGATGGCATATTTAGTACATTTGGTGAAGTCATGTTTTGATGGATATTGTTAATGCTAATTTATATTCCTCAGTGACTGAGCATTGAAGAGTCAGGTATTTATGGCAGACTTCACTTTCTGGGCTTATTTGTAGCCATTCTTCTTGGGATGCAGCATTGTTCCCTGTAACACTGTGATTCTTGCAAGACTTGTAGAGGTACCACCCTGATGGTCTTGGATAAGATTCAGAAGAATTCTCTGGATTACCAGGCAGAGGATCTCATTCTCTTTTCTTACTTTCTTCCAAATATACAGATTTTTCTCTCTCTGTTCTGAGCCACCTAAAGCTGAGGATAAAATTTCACATACACTCTTATGGCAACCACCATTATGACTGCACTGGGTCAGACACTGAAGCCAGAACAGTGCTAGGCCTTGCCCAGGGTCTTCTTTAACCACTCCCTGGCAATGGCATACGTTCACTCAAAGTCCTGGAACTATAAATTCACAGCTGACAAGGCCAGCCAGGCCTGTGTCCTTCCCTTCAAGACAACAACATCCCCCGGGCCCCAGGTGAGTTCAGAAGTGCAACCTGGTAGTGAGAGAGAGGTCAATAGCCTTAGAAGCTTTCCTAGTATTCTATTGGATTTTGGCTCAGCTGGAACTCAAACTACAAGATGCAGTCTTTCCACTCTTTCATACCCTTTCCAAAGGCAGAGAAGCCTTACCTTGTAGTTACTTCTATTTCTGTCCATAATGAGTACTGCCAGACTACTACTGATGTTCCCTTAAGGCTAAAGGTCTTTTATGTCAGCTTGTGGTGAAGGCTGCCTGGCCTGGGACTCACCCTTCAGAGCAATGGGCTCCTCTCTTGCCCAGGGCAGGTCAATTCAAAAGTCAAGTCTGGAGTTAGGGACCCCCAAGAGCCAGCTGGGTGTTCTATCCCCTGTGGCAGAATTGGTACCTTAGGTGCATGATAAAGTCTCTTTTACATTTCCCTCTGCTTTTCTCAAGCAGAAGTTTTACCCTATACGCACCATAGCTGGTAAAGTGCTGAGTCTTACCTGAAGCCAGCAAGGCTCGGTGGCCCTCAGTGTAATACCTGGGTATTTCTGCAGGTTTTTCAGGGCCCAAGGGTTTTTCACTCAACAGATAATAAATGCTGTCAGAACTAGGTTTATTCTTTCAAGGAAGTGAATTTCCTTCTTGCCCAGGATACATCTAGAAATGTCATGTGCAAGCTAGGACCTGAAGCAGGGGTCTCACGACTCTGACATTTGTCCTATCCTGCTGTGGTGGAGATGATTATTATGATTATTATTATCATTTAACTTTTAAGTTCAAGGGTACATGTGCAGGATGTACAGGTCTGTTACATAGGTAAATGTGTATCATGACAGTTTGTTGTACAGATTACTTTATCACCCAGGTATTAAACCTAGTATCCATTTGTAATTTTTTTCTTGATTCTCTCCTTCCTAAAAACCTCTGCCCTCTAGTAGCCCCCAGTGTGCATTGTTCCCATCTAAGTGTTCATGTAATCTCTGAGGTGAGAACATTTGGTATTTGGTTTTCTGTTCCTGCATTAGTTTGCTATGGTTGATAGCCTCCAGTTCTACCCATGTCCCTGCAAAGGACATACTCATTCTTTTTTTATGGCTACATAGTATTCCAAGGTGTGTATATATCATATTTCCTTTTTCATATCAGACATTGAAGAGAATTCAGGTTGATTCCATGTCTTTGCTATTATGAATAGTGCCACAATAAAAATATATGTGCATGTGTCTTTATAGTAGAATGATTTATATTTCTTTAGGTATATGTCCAGGAATGGGATTGCTGGGTCAAATGATATTTCTGCCTCTAGGTGTTTAAGTAAATGCCACACTGTCTTTCACAATGATTGAACTAATTTATACTCCCACCAATAGTGCAAAATAATTTCTTTTTTTCTCTGTAACCTCTCTAGCATCTGTTATTTTTGGACTATTTAATAATAGCCATTCTGACTAATGTCAGATAGTGTCTCACTGTGATTTTGATTTGCGTTTCTCTAATAATCAGTAATATTGAGCTTTTTTCTTGGTTTTTGGCCACATGTATGTCTTTTTTTGAAAAGTGTCTGTTCACTTTTTAATGGGGTTGTTTTTCTTGTGAATTTGTTTAAGTTCCTTATAGATGCTGGATATTAGACCTTTGTCAGATGTGCATCTTACAAAATTTTCCCCCACTCTGTGGGATGTCTGTTTAGTCTGTTGATACTTTCTTTTGCTATGCAGAAGCTGTTTAGTTTAATTAGATCCCATTTGTCAAATTTTGCTTTTGTTGCATTTGCTTTTGGCATCTTTGTCAAGAAATGTTTGCCCAACTCTATGTGCTGAATAGTATTACTTAGGTTTTCTTCTAAGGTACTTTTTTTTTTTTTTTTTTGAGGCAGAGTTTCACTCTTGTTACCTAGGCTAGAGTGCAATGGCACAATCTCTGCTCACTGCAGCCTCCGCCTCCTGGGTTCAGGCATTTCTCCTGCCTCAGCCTCCTGAGTAGCTGGGATTACAGGCATGCGCCACCATACCCAGCTAATTTTCTGTATTTAGTAGAGATGGGATTTCACCATGTTGACCAGGATAGTCTTGATCTCTTGACCTTGTGATCCACCCACCTCGCCTCCCAAAGTGCTGGGATTACAGGCTTGAGCCACTGCGCCTGGCCTTGGGGTTTTACATTTAAGTCTTTAATCCATGTTGAGTTGAATTTTGCATATGTTGTAATAAAGGGGATCCAGTTTTAATTTTCTGCATATGACTAGCCAAAATTCTAGAACCATTTATTCCATAAGGAATTTTTTACCCATTGCTTTTTTTTTTTTCAGGTTTGTTGAGGATCACATAAACATAGGTGTGCAGTCTTTTTTCTTGGTTCTCTATTCTGTTCCATTGGTCTATGTCTGGTTTTGTACCAGATACTTAATGCTTAATGCTTGCCATTCTAACTGATGTGAGATGGTATCTCAGTGTAGTTTTGATTTGCATTTCTCTATTGACCAGTGATGATGAGCATTTTTTCATATGTTTGTTGGCCTCATAGATGTCTTCTTTTGTAAAGTGTCTGTTCATATCCTTCACCCACTTTTGAATGTGCTTGTTTTTTTGTTTTTTGGTTTTTTTTTTTTTTGTAAATCTGTTTTAGTTCTTTAGAGATTCTTGGATATTAGCCCTTTGTCAGATGGTTAGATTACAAATTTTTTTTCCAATTCTGTTGGTTGCTTATTCACTCTAATAATTGTTTCTTTTGCTGTGCAGAAGCTCTGGAGTTTAGTTAGGTCCCATTTGTGTATTTTGGCTTTTGTTGCCAATGTTTTTGGTGTTTTAGTCATGAAGTCCTTGCCTATGCCTATGTCCTGAATGGTTTTGCCTAGATTTTCTTCTAGGGTTTTTATGGTGTTAGGTCATAGGTTTAAGTCTTTAATCCATCTGGAGTTAATTTTAGTGTAAGGTGTCAGGAAGGGGTCCCGTTTCTGCTTTCTACACATGGCTAGCCAGTTTTCCCAACACCATTTATCAAACAGGGAATCCTTTCCCCATTTCTTGTTTTTGTGAGGTTTCTCAAAGATCAGATGGTTGTAGAGGTGTGGTGTTGCTTCCAAGGCCTCTGTTCTGTTCCACTGGTCTATATCTCTGTTTGATACCAGTATCATGCTGTTTTGATTACTGTTGCCTTGTAGTATAATTTGAAGTCAGGTAATGTGATGCCTCCAGTTTTGTTCTTTTTGCTTAGAATTGACTTGTTTATTTTGGCTCTCTTTTGGTTTCATATGAAGTTTTGGGTGGTTTTTCCAGTTCTTTGAAGAAGGTCATTGGTAGCTTAATGGGGATAGCATTGAGTCTGTAAATTACTTTGGGCAGTATAGCCATTTTCACAATATTATTCTTCCTAACCATGAGCATGGAATATTTTTCCATCTGTTTGTGTCCTCTCTTATTTCATTGAGCAGTGGTTTGTAGTTCTTCTTGAAGAGGTCCTTTATGTTTTTTCTTAGTTGTATTCCTAGGTATTTTATTCTCTTTGTAGCAGTTGTGAATGGTAGGTAGTTCTTGATTTGGCTCTCTTTAAGTCTGTTATTGGTGTATAGGAATGCTTGTGATATCTTCACATTGATTTTGTATCCTGAGACTTTGGTGAAGTTGCTTATCAGTTTCAGGAGATTTTGGGCTGAGACAATGGGGTTTTGTAAATATACAATTATGTCATCTACAAATAGAGACAATTTGATTTCCTGCTTTGATAACTGAATACTCTATTTCTTTTTCTTGCCTGATTGCTCTGGCTAGAACAACCAATACTACATTGAATATTAGTGGTGAGAGAGGGCATCCTTGTCTAGTGCCAGATTTCCAGGGGAATGCTTCTAGGTTTTGCCCATTCAGTATGATATTGGCTGTGGATTTGTCATAAATAGCTTTTATTATTTTGAGATATGTTTCACTGATGCCTAGTTTATCCAGAGTTTTTAGCATAAAAGGCTGTTGAATTTTGTCAAAGGCCTTCTCTGCATCTATTGAGATAACCATGTGGTTTTTGTCTTTGGTTCTGTTTATGTGGTGAATTACGTTTATAGACTTGTGTATGTTGAACCAGCCTTGCATCCCCAGGATGAAGCCTACTTGATCATGATGCATAAGCTTTTTGATGGGCTGTTGCATCTGTTTGCCAGTATTTTATTGAAGACTTTTGCATCTGCGTTCATCATGGATATTTGCCTGAAGTTTTCTTTTTTGTTGAGCCTCTCCCAGGTTTTGGTATCTGGGTGATGTTGGTCTTACAAAATGATTTGGGAAGGATTCCCTCTTTTTGTATTGTTTGGAATAGTTTCAGAAGGATTGGTACCAGCTCCTCTTTATATGTCTGGTATAATTTGGCTGTGAACCCATCTAGACCTGGGCTTTTTTTGGTTGGTAGGCTATTAATTGCTTCCTCAACTTCAGCCCTTGTTATTGGTCTATTCAGGATCTTGACTTCTTCCTGGTTTAGGCTTTGGAGGATGCAAGTGTCCAGGAATTTATCCATTTCTTCCAGGTTTACTGGTTTATATGCATAGAGTTGTTTATAGTAATCTCTGATAGTGGTGTGTATTTCTGTGGAATCAGTGGTGATATCCCCTTTATCATTTTTTATTGCATCTATTTGATTATTCTCTCTTTTCTTTTTTATTAATCTGGCTAGTGGTCTATTTTGTTGATCTTTTCAAAAACCAGCTCCTGGATTTACTGATTGTTTTGAAGGGTTTATTGTATCTCTATCTCCTTCAGTTCTGCTCCTTTCTTAGTTATTTCTTATCTTCTGCTAGGTTTTGATAGTTCTTAAATTGGTGTCCTTGTAGGCGGGATAATCAGTGGAACGAACTTTCTTTTTTTTTTTTGAAGACAGATTCTCTCTGTCACCCAGGCTGGGGTGCAGTGGTACAGTCTCAGCTCAATGCAACCTCTGCCTCCTGGGCTCAGATGATCCTGCTACCTCAGCCTCCTGAGTAGCTGGGACTCTAGGTGTGCCACCATGCTCAGCTAATTTTTTGTATTATTAGTAGACATGGGTTTTCACCATGTTAGCCAGAATGGTCTTGGTCTCCTGATCTCATGATCTGCTCACCTCACCCTCCAAAGTACTGGGATTACAGGCAGGAGCCACCACCCCCAGCCGGAACTCTCTGCCATCTTGCTGTTCCTCCTCTCTCCTTATTATGTATAAGTTTTGAAAGAATTTTGGCTTTATATTTGCTGTATACTAAATTCTGTTAAATAAAACATGTATTAACATTTTAATGTTAACAAGATTAAAATCTATGTGCATGGATTCATTATGCACATGCGTAGCAGCTCTGTTGACCTGAATTGTTTGAATTTGCAAAACAGAGAGCTGGTTATTTCATATGATCTTGGTCCTTTGAAAATTTCAGCTGTACTTGCTATATAGCTTGCCAACAAACCTTGCCATCACCTAGGGCTTTTCCAAAATCTGAGTGGTCATGGATTTGGAGACTCGGTGATAAATAATAGGAGCACTTTGCAAAAATAGCATCAGTTAGCTTATTCTTAATATTTTCATTTGTCTTACAGATTATGTGACAGAGACAATAGCTTGTATTATCAGTGAATGAATACATCACAGCTTTAAGAGTTCCAAGTTTGCTTTATATCATAAGAATATTATAAAAATATTTTTGTACTTCCTGATGAAATCTTTAATTATACTCCTGAATAAAACTGTTGACTTCTTAGTGTACCAGTGGTCATGAAGAGACATGATACTTATAAAAATCTTGTCAAAATGCACTGATTAATCAAAATCCAATTAATATATTCTCACATATCCTTTTTCTATAGGTTCAGCATTTTAGGTATAATAGATATTTATAAATTTTATAATTTATGTTTAAATAATGCAAAATTACTTTATCTAAAAGTGTGGTCTTATCAACAACCAAAATCTTGATGTACACAAGTCTGTTTTTAGGTAACATAATGTCTGGTCAATCCTAAAAATATACATCTTTTACTGTAGCCAGTTCTGCCCATTTAATCCTAAGATGGTTCGTGTCCAAAGAAGGAGCAATTAATTTTATAAAGTTACCTTGGATGTATCATGAGAATTAAGTTTTATGGATTAATTAATTTGAAAATGACAGTTTGAAAAATGTATAATAATATATATTTATAAAGTAAAAAGTGGAAAAGGTTAGGATAGTATTAAACCACTTAGAAGAGACATTTTCAAATAGTAAAGACAATTGATAAATTCCCCTCCTAGTCTGAAATTTTGGCATGTGTCAAAATTTGATTAGTTCTTTCACACTGGCAGCCCTCAAACCTTAAATGAAGCCTCCACCTATTATATAGAAGTTAGACATGGAAGTTTAAGATTCAACTGATTTACTTATAGAGAAATAGGAAATGAGTATTCTGAAATGTATTTCAGGGGCAAAACTTTAATATACCACAGACATTATGATAGGTATAAACTATAAATCATAAATGTTACTAACATCTCAAGATTTCTACACTAGTACTTCTGTCAACCTTATGAAATAACTATGGCATTATATAATATATGGTGTAATAGCAGCATATCATGGGCTCAGAATTAAGACAATGTTTATTTCTGCCTAGAAAATCTCAAAGGAGCAAAACATTACTTAACACGTTATTAAATAAAAACTATGACATAGTACAAATTTAGTTATAATAGCAAATTAAATAACAAAACGTAAAATATTATAATTGAAAATATATGTACTTATCTCTCATCCATAGAATTGTCTTTTCCAAAGCAATGATTCTGTCTCTCTCATCTTATTTACAACTGAAAAGGCATAAAATACAAGGCTTTAAGTAATACAGAGATTCTATGCCTTCAGTGTGCATTTTAGAATTTTCCTATCTGGTTAATATTTACTCTCATAGCACACGTCCTTTGCTCAAATTGTTCACTTTCTTATAGCATAGCTTTTAATATTAAAATTATTATTTTTTAACTGGAAAAATCTTCCTTCTTTTGTTTTTTGTTTTTCTTGATAAACTCCCTCCCTTACATTGTTGTTTGTTTTACTAAAAAGATAATATGGTTCTCTGTAAGCCTTAATGTTTAATTTTTATTCTAATCTCTCAAATTGTCAGAGGTTATATAGTCTGCCTAAGCCATGTTTTAAAGAAAGACACATGCATATGGTTTAATAAATAAATTTATCAATTGTAGCAAATAAAATACAGATGATATATTCTGTAAACTCAAAGTATAGAAGATCATACTAAGAAAATATTATATCCTACGGTGTGTGAACATCACAACTTTTAAATTCTACTACAGTTATCCTTCAAGATTATATCATAAAATTGAGACCAGCCCAACTGTCCCATAGAAATGATGTTTATGGTTTTTCTGAATACACATAAATTGATCCTCCCAGTCTTAACACTTGAGAGAGTTAGAATTATCTTATCTGAGTTCCTTTCTCAGGAATCCAAGCATTATGCCTTTCAGACAGTATAAAGGAACCAAAACTTAACTAGACCACCCTGTCTGGACAATGAGTCTCCAGATCCCTCAGCTGTCATAACTGCCTAAATAACCACTTGGTTCCTGTTGACTAACTCTTCTTTTTTACCCCACACTAATTCCTGTTTTCTCACACATGGTTATATTTCTTCCCTCCTATATAAGCCCTTAGTTTTAGTCAATCAGGGAGATAGATTTGGACTAATTTCCCAACACCTCAGCTGCAGCACTTGCAATACTTAGTGCCTCAGTGATTGGCTTTCAGTGCAAGAAACAACAGGACCTAAATCCTGGTATTTCAGTAAAAAAATCTCAAGTTTATTTTTAGTATGTTTAAAATATTGTTAGAGAAACATGGGAAAGCAGTTTGTCTTTCTAATCCCTACCTTGAATATATTTCAAGGGATTTAAAAAACATCAACTACAGATATTTTTCAAAATTTTATGAGTAACTTTTCTGCAATTAAACATGTTAATTGACTTATGAAATACTATTATTGCCTGTTATTTTGCCTATAAATTTTAAAGTATTTTATATGTTCTAGTTTTCAGAGACAAATTGCAAACATATTAGTAATATTGCCAGTGTTTGAAAATTTTGGTAATAAACATGACTAAACAGAGCCAAAATTTTGTTTTTGTTTATTTTGTTTTTACATTTAGAACTTCTTTGTTGGAATATATAATGTTTAAACTTTTTTTTTTTTTTCTCCATCAGTCTTTGTGATGTGGATGGGACAAGTTTCATATCTGTTTTTTCTTCTCAGTACTCTTCTTTTATGTAAGAATAAATTCATATTATAAACTTTTTTCTGTTAAAACATTTGGTGTACAAATGAATAATTTACTGATCAATGTATTAATACATGTTTGTATGTGCATATTTATACATGGTTTATCCTATGTAGAATTTGCCTCACAGGTACATGTTTTTGTTCTTGTTGTTATTCACATGGTTTACTACAAGTACAACCCTCCAAAAGCTCACCTCGAAGTAAGTATGGCTGACCATATAGGTGTGCTATATCATATACAATGGAGAACTTCATTTTTAAAAACAATTTTCGCGTAGTTTTGTAACTTTGGGAGAATATGAATGAAGTTATACAAATATCATTTTAAATATACCATTATTATTATTATTATTATTATTACTGAATTGTTTCTAAGTTCTAACTTCAAATTCATCAGCTTTGAGAAACCTAAGAAGTAACAAAATACTATTAGCATTATTGCCCTGAAGTGATACTGGATTACTCAAGGCTGTGTAATATCACCAGGGTCTCAGCTTTTAGTAATATATTTTTAAGCAAATTCCTCAAAGCAATGACATTTGGAAGACATACTACAGAATTACAGATTATTGTATAAGGTAGTTGGAATCTTTCCTCATTTTTTATAGATAATTTTCTGTTTATCATAAAGTAAAACCAGGAAGTAAACACATTCAAAGCATCAGAGTAGGTCTCAAACGATTACTAAAGGCACTTAACCAGCTACTGGGTTTATTTGTAATGGCTTGACTACAGATTACCCTGTCCTGTTCATTCAAACAAAACAGTAATTTAAAAAAAAATTTCTACTACTATACTTTAAGTTTTCAGGTACATGTGCAGAATGTGCAGATTTGTTACATAGGTATACATGTGCCATGGTGGTTTGCTGCATATATCATCCCATCATCTACATTGGGTATTTCTCCTATTGCTATCCCTCTTCTATCCCCCAGTCCCCTGCTATCGCTCCTCTAGGCCCCCACCCCCAAACAAGTCTTGGTATGTGAGGTTCACCTACCTGTGTCCATGTGTTCTCATTGTTCAACACCCACTTATGAGTGAGAACACGTGGTGTTCGGTTTTCAGTTTGCTGAGAATGATGGTTTCCAGCTTTATCCATGTCCCTGCAAAAGACAGGAGCTTATCCTTTTTTATGGCTGCATAGTGTATATGCGCCACATTTTTTTAATTCAGTCTATCATTGATGGGCATTTGGGTTGGTTCCAAGTCTTTGCTATTGTAAACAGTGCCATAATTTACATACCTGTGCATGTGTCTTTATAATAGAATGATTTATATTCCTTTGGGTATGAACCCAGTAATGGGATTGCTGGGTCAAATGGTGTTTCTATTTCTAGATCTTGAGGAATCACCACACTGTCTTCCACAATGATTGAGCTAAGTTACACTGCCACCAACAGTGTAAAAGCATTCCTATTTCTCGACATCCTCTTCAGCATCTGTTGTCTCCAGATTTTTTAATAATCCCCATTCTAACTGGCATGAGATGGTGTCTCAATGTGGTTTTGATTTGCACTTCTCTAATAACCAGGGATGATGAGCTTTTATTAAATATGTTTGTTGGCTGCATAAATGTCATCTTCTGAGAAGTATCTTTTCATATCCTTCACCCACTTTTTGATGTTTTTTTTAAATTGTAAATTTGTTAAAGTTCTTTGTAGATTCTGGATATTAACCCGTTTTCAGATGGGTAGATTACAAAAAAAATTTCCCATTCTGGTGATTGCTGTTTCACTCCAATGATTGTTTTTAGTTTTTTCTTTCTTTGTTTTTGTTTTTTTTTCTGTGCAAAAGCTCTTTAGTTTAATTTGATCCCATTTGTCAATATTTTAATGTTAAAATTTAAGCATGCTAAACATTATCATCAGTGTTTCTCCCCAGTCTTTCTCAATAAAGAAAATAAAACATTGAGAAACCTAACATAATCCTATGAACTTGTGAAATATTAAGCACACCCAGTCTACATATTAAAATCTTAAGAGAAAGACCAAATCCTAAAAGTAGCAAGAGAAAAATGACACTTTAAAGGGCAAAATTTAAATTAATAGTTAATTTTTACCAGAAATATGGAGACAGAAAATAATGAAATAATATTTTAAGTTTATGAAAGAAGGAGAATAGCTGTCAATGCAGAATTTTACATTTAATAGTACTATTTCTCAAGAGGTAGGGCAAAATAAAGACAATTGCATATTTAAGAAACTAAGAATTCACTGCCATCACTTCTGGATGACAACAAATACAGTGCCTTCAGGTTGAAGGGAAATAATAATGAAATTTCAACTTAATAAATAAATGGCATCAGATATGTTAAGTGCCTGTATAAACATATTTTTTCCTTTATTTTTGTCCTTTTACTTTCTTTGTACTACATATTAAACTTCAGCTTATGTCATCAATTAAAACCTTATGTAGAGTTTACAATATTACTGCATCTGGAAACTAAAGAATGAGAGGCATATAAACCGAACCCATATGAGGAGTTTTCTATACTTTATAAGGATAGATACAACATTAACTCCAAGTAGCCTATGAAAAGACAAGAACATAATTTAGTACTGAAACTTTGGAAAATATATGACAGCCTCTCATAAAGTTACATTTACACCATACCTCTATTATATAAAGTAGCCATTCAACTCCTGGATGTTTACCCAAGAAAAATGAAAATATTTAAAGATGTGTACCAAATTTCTATAACAGTTTTACCCAGAAAATATAGAAACAGATTTATCAGTAAATAAATGAATAAAGAAAATGTGACATCTAAATATTAATACATCCAACAATATGGATGATCCTCAAGATATTCATGCTGAGTGAAACACACCAGAAATAAAAGAGCAGATACTTTATAGCTCATAGAAAAAGGAAATAAATATGTGCAAACTAATCTAAAATGACAGAAAGTGGGATATCTAGAGATAAGAGCTGCTTGGGGAGAGGAGGGATTGCAAAAAGAGCACTTAACAATGTTTGTGGAAGAAAATGATTTGAATCTTGAATTTCACAGCCCTCAAAAATGGGTATAGAAGAGGGATGGGAATCTTGAGGAACGCCTTAGATTGTTCCTACTCTGTGCGTGTGTGTATTTGATGTGTTATCTCATTGCCAATCACCTTATTTTTGTAACACATATCCTAGAAGACAAAAGGTTTTCTTAACCTACCTAAATCACAGAAACATTTAGCAGCTGGTGATGGTGGGAATACATCTGACCTCACCAAGATGCTATAAAAATGGACTGGAAGAATGTACATTGATTGTTTTAAATTAACTGTAAACAATACAACTGTTTTTTTTTTTTTTTTTTTTTTTTTTTTTTTACTGAAAACATATTAGAAAGCAAACTCACTTTTTTCATTGCAAAACACAATTTATTTTTGCCTAACCCAATCAGGAATTTCCAGAAAGAAATATTTCTTATTGTCTCCCATTATCAAGGTTCCCAGAACTCTGGTATTTTCTCCAGGCTATACAAGCTCCACATGCATGGCCTTTGGCAATCCACTGGTGTAGTCAATGTCACCTTTCAAAATGTTCCAATTTCAGGAGCTTTCAATCTACATCATTTTCAGATAATCAAAATCTTCAGAACCTTTTTCTTTTTCCCCAAAACCTCAAGAAAAACGATATTTCATGTACATCATGATATATTCAGAGCTCTCGAAACATTGGCATACTTTATATACCAAAAATATTCTTCCTAGGTAAGACTTCCTAATGCTACACATATGAAACCATGTAGAAACACATGAAATTGGAAAAGGACTTTGAACTTGCAGAAGGTATTTCAGCTGGTTATTTGTTAGAAACTCCACAGGAGCATTTCGTGTGTTTGTGGTTTTGAGCCTTCTGGGTAGATAAGTGAGGCTTTATGTAATTATTTCCTCACTGAGTTTTAAATTTATTATATTGATATATTCAAATAATATTGTCAGTTATTTATGTTCTAACTGTGTAGTTTGAAAAAAATGGAGCTATGTTTTAAAAATCTGAAAAAGCTAAAATAGCTTCTCTATGATTGCACATTTCATTTTAAAGATATGTTTTTCTGATGTCTTTAGTCTTTGCTGTGGAATTCGGTAAACTAAGATGTTATTCATTATCCATCCAACTATGTTTAGCTTTGTTTATTTTAACATGCTGATGTCTTTAATTAAGGCTGCACCTGTTACCATCATTGAATTTAAGGGTCTCATGTTTCTATTACAATTCTATTTTTAGAACCTTTTCTGGTATATCAGTTCTGTCAAACATTTTCAATTCTATATTGATCTAAACTAGATTTCAACAAACAGCTTTGAATATTTCTTCAAGCACCTCTTTTGTCATTATTATTGTTGCCCTTTTTGCTTTGTTTTAGAACACTTCCAATACAGTATTGGTACATTATTGGGTTTCTTTATGAAATAATGCATACTGTAGAAGCTGAAATAGTCATCAAGCAATATCATTTTTCCTCACAAGATTTTTTTAAAAAATACTATCTTACACAGGCTTTATCTTTTTTGCTTCATTTAAAGGTATTCACCATGACTAGTAAAGAATACTGCGGAGGATAAGCTCACAGTTAATACTGAATTTGAGAAAACTAATGAAAATAATCATAAACACAATTTCAAATTCACACCTCAGTATGCACAAGGACTTGGGGTTCCAGATTTGCATCTAAGATGGCCTTTTTCTGCTTTCGCATCTGAAGCAAATCTTCAGATATTCCGTCTGCGTCTTTTTCTTCTTATTCTTCTTGTTTTTTGTTTTTGTTGAGATGGAGCTCTGTCACCAAGGCTGGAGTTCGGTGGCACGATCTCAGCTACCTACAGCCTCCCTCTCCCGGGTTCAAGCAATTCTCCTGCCTCAGCCTCCCGAGTGTCTGAGACTATAGCCATGTGCCACCATGCCTGGCTAATTTTTTTCTACTTTTAGTGGAGACGGGTTTAATCATGTTAGCCAGGATGGTCTCAATCTCTTGACCTTGTGATCTGCCCACCTTGGCCTCCCAAATTACTGGGATTACAGGTGTGAGCCACCGCACCCAGCCTGCTTCTTTCTTTTGATAACTAACTCTGCATGTTTTTCCCTTTGACATTTTGTTCCTTCCTAGTATAGCTATATATATACTGCTTTTCACAATACTCAATTTTTGAAATTTCTAAAAAAATTACAAATGTGATTTACCATTTAATGACATATTCAATGGACTGAATGTATCTACCTTCCCAAATTTTTGTTTAGAAACCTTAACAATGTAATGACCCTTGGAGGTGGGGCCATTGAGAGGTAATCAGATCATGAGGGTGAAGCCCTTATGAATGGGAGTATGCCTTTATAAAATAGATCCCAGAGAGCTCTCTCATGCTCTTCCTGCCCTATGACAATTTAGAAGTCAGTACTCTGCAATCTGGAAGAGGGCCCTCACCAAACCCAAACATTTTGTGCCCTCATCTGAGACTTCCAGCCTCCAGAACTGAATAAAGAAAGAATAAATTGTCTTTAAACAGGCAAATATTATAAGAGCCTTAAGTAATGCAGCTTATAATTTAACACTAAAGAGAAATTTAAAATAAAAATATAATGTTACAAATTGCTGAAAGCACAAAATCCTCACTTTATAATCTTGTCTCCTTATGGATGGATGCTAACTTTATTCGTGAAATCTAAAGTGCTTCTCAATATATCATGGGCTTCACTCATTTATTTATTCAATAAATATTTATTGAGCAATTTTTCTGAGCTGGGCACTGTACTAAGTATTTGGGCTTCAACAACGTAGAGAAACATCCATCATCAGAGAATAATTCTAATAGTTTAAGGAGGCATATAGTCACCAGTACTTTTTTTTTCCTCCAGAACATTCTTGCAAAAAATAAAATCTATATATATTTGAGTTGGGTAGAATTGGATACATGCAATTGGATCCAAGCTCTATACACAAACATAGCTATCTCATCACATCTTCAAATAATTTATTTATTGATTCATTCATTTATTGCATATGTATCTTGTATATTTTCTGTGGAAAATTCTAAAACTGAAAGAGTACTGACCAAAGTACTCTGTTTCAATCCTCAAGAAATGTACCTTTTTTAAAAGTCTATAAAATTGAAACATGTTAACGAAAAAAACCATTGCACGACCACTAAAAATGTATAGATAATATTTCCGATTTATATATAATACCTATACATTTATCAGCTGCTAGAGATTATAAACATCCCATAATCTCTTAATAAAGATAAAATAGGGACAGAAATATGTCATGGCAACAATGGCAAGGAAATAGAATATCTGCTAACAAAATATCTGCATTTAGCAAACTTAGTATATGCTTTCTAGGGAAGATAAAGACAAGGACTTAAGCTCACTATAGATACTCTGCTGTATTCTTCATTTGAGCCAATATGTTAATTAAATCTGTTTTGGACCGTCTCTGGAGCATATTTCCACCTCTTAGCACATGTTCTCACTCCTTTCTTCTTTTCATATAAGCATCTTTACTAATGTATAGAATCATCTTACTATTGCTATTTTGACACATGATTTTATTAGATGCTCAAAGAAAAATGCACCAAGAAGGTAAGAGAGACTGTTATTAACTGATTCTTTTTTATTAGAAAATTCCAAGTTATGATCATGAACCCCTGGGTCAAATAGGAATTAAGTCATACATAATGTGCCATTACAAATAATTTTTAAGAAATTAATTTGAATATAATAATGAGATTGGATATTCTTTGCATGGAAAAGAGTCCCAGGTTGCAGAACAGAATATAAGCAAAACCATTCAAGTGACACCATTTAAAGTAGAGTTTAGAAATGGCTGGGGGGATTTAAAATATTTTAAGCAACTATAATGTACAATTGATGAAACAATTTTTGGGGCACTATCAAAAATAAATACAATTAAGTATCAGCATTAGGGAATTAATTGATATAACAATGATGCAGGAGGCTACAGTAAATATAACACTATGTAAGAAACTATTATATAGTATAAGAAACTCTTACATAGCATAACAAACTCATGTAGTAACTATATAAGAAAACTTTTATCACTGTCTTGAGCACCATGAATCCCTTCATTTATTCCATAGCTATTGTTATGTATGAAAGACGCTATGTATTATATCTACGAGTGACTGTAACTCTGTTCTGCCATCTTGGAATTATAGTGTATTAGGCAAGATAACTTTTAAGGTCATGAAATAGTCTTGTTTATTTTTTAAATGCATAGGTCAAATGACACTTAAAAAGTCTATAGGGAGAAAAACAGGAAATGGGTTATTTTTATAAAATATACTTGTTATTAAATAAGTAAAAGTGCATCATTCTGTGGGACAACTTTGAGGAGCCCCATAGAAAAGAAATTTGCATACAACTTACGTGTATTCCTTGGAAGGTGCTTAAGCATTTAAAATGCAGAAATGCAATAGTTTAAAAAAAGTATACACAATTTCAAAACTCAGATAATTTTCTCAGTTGAGAGTCAGATAAAAGCAACCTCAGTGAGAGTACAATATAAATTTCACAATCCATAAAATATTAACTATTTTCCAAGTTCAGTCCATCTGAACTTTTTTCAAGCCTATTTTCCACGGGGATATATAAAAAGAAACTCTTGTTATTATTTACCATTTGACATTGTATTTTTATGTGAACTAAATATAAAAAGGAAAATAAGCCAAAGATGCTATTTCTTTTCTTGAAATGCCCAGTGTTTCCCAAATTCTCTTTCCTTTCCTTCACCTCTGCCCTGTATATGCCTAAAGTGAAACACTCATGGTAAGAGAAAGGCACTGAAACATAAGAAACACTATTTCATTTTCCTCACGTTGTTAGATTCATGGTAGTGAAACTCTAGATGTGGTGAAAAATGTCTATTTACCTGGGAGTGTGAGGAGCAATGGCAAGATAACCTAAGGTCATGAAATAGTCTTGTTTATTTTTTAAATGCATAGGTCAAATGACACTAAAGAAGTAAGTACACTGTGGTATCTGAAGTATTTGACTAAAATAATAACTGACCTATAACAAAAGGCAGGCTGGTAAGATTGTAATAGCTTGTGGCTTGGCTTCAGTGGAATACAGAGACGCATAACTAAAGGATTTCCCCTTTGGATTGGAAAGTAAAGTCCAGGAACCAGCATTCGAGTTGGTAATTGGGATCCTTTGTGACTTATGAATGGGGGAATGAATAAGACCTAATAATTTGAACAAACTAAAAGGAGTCCAATTCGTTCTAACGGTGGCTGACTTGAGACACACGATTTTCTTCTTTCTGGAAATGTTAAAGCAAGGGCTGAAGAATAATTTTCCAAAATTGTAAACAACATTTTAGTTCGCCTCCGAAGTGTGGTTAGATGAAAAGAGCTACGGGTCAATGGTGTCATGCTTTAAGAAGGGGTATCTTTCTTTTCTCCCTTCAGGATTATCATTTCTGTTTTTTTCTCTAAATTGTCCTCCTTCTACCGACACACTCAGTAGAAAATGACTACACTCCATGTAGATGTTTGGTTCACCCTTCCCCCCGGTTTTTGACCACCCTGAGTTTCAGCATACTTTACACAGTAGCTGTTTGTCTTTTGAGCAAAAAAAGAGCCCTCCGTCAAGGGAAGCCCATTTCCTCCTTATATATGGAAAGCAAAAGTCTCTTAGAATTCTTGTCACCTCCTCTTCCTTTCTGATACACAAACACCTTTATGCTTTACCTAAAGACTGATGGGTGAGAGTCCCTGAAATTCCCTGCTCCCTTCCCTCAGCTCAGATCAAACCTGAGTTATAACTTACTCGCCAGCATTCTTCTGTGTGATGAGGCTGAATGTATACACTGTGATTTTTACCTAAGATGGAAGTATTTTCTTTGTCCCTTCTGCCCTTTTTTTCTTTACATATCTATAAAAACTTTTTTAAAAACTTTAAGTCAGTTGTCTGTAAATACATCAGCTAATGGTCACTTCAGAAAAACCTTACATAAAACATTATTTATTATCCTCAGCCCATTCCTCAGGATTCCTTGTAACTCCCATTTTTCCATTGGAACATTCACTGACCACTGTTCCTTAGCTTATATATACAGACTGATGGTGCTCTCAAATATTTTAGATGTGGTATGGCAAGTAAATCAATCCTCAGCTCAACTCCTGTCCACCTGCCCCCTCTGCTTCTCGCTTCTCATTTCTGTGTTGGTATATCTGGTCTCCTCAATAATAATATAAACTCTTAAAAATTAGAAACATATCTTTTATGTTTTCTTTGTGTGTCATGATATATTGGTAAAGAGTGAGAAAGAAGTTAATGAATAGTTAGTAAATGAAAAAAATAAGTCCTTATGAAAGGAAATGGAAATAAAAGATGTGCCTATTTCGTCGAGGCAAAATGCAAAATGAGGGTGGCTGATTCTCTAGAATACACATTAATTTTATGGGCATATAAATAATGAGTGAAATCTGTACAGTTATCAAGTGAATCAACTGGGATTCAAACACAAGTCTATGTGACTCAAAGGTTAATGCTCTTAGTCAATGCTTTCAATACAGAAATCCAGCAGTTCTTTTGAGACTGTAATCCTGCTTACTACCAATAAAGCTTATGTAAAAAAGACAAAAATTAGTTTATCCATCCAGTTGTTAAATACTTGTCAAATAATGACTTGATACTGAGCTATTCAATTGGCTTTAAAAAATATGGGAGACTGTTTTGAGATCAGAGTCTAGTGAAAAAAACTGATAATGAACTACTTAAGAAAATGTAATAGGTCCTTAGACTGGAAGTGTGTACCATATGTTATGGGGACACAGAAGGTATATTTTTAATTTTGTCTGGGAGTGATGATGTATTTTAGGAGCATTTGACCCCAAGGCTAAAATTGTTTTTAGTTTTAATTAAAATCAGAAGGATGATGAACATTTCTTAATCTGGTTCCATTACTGACTGTTTACTGATGGTTTCATTTATGACTATTCAGTATGACCGAAGTATTAATAGAAATAGTTAATTTTGTGATTAATATTGTTATTGAATAAATTAGTTATAGAAATTTTGGTATTAGGTTGGTGCAAAAGTAATTGCGGGTTTTGCAATTACTTTCAATAGCAAAAACTGCAATTACTTTTGCACCAGTCTAATATATTGATAGCATTCTCTGGTTATTTCAAATTAGCCACAATTTAAAATTATTTAAAGAACTAACAAAAAATATAATGAGATAGAGAATTTTCTCTCTCTTTTTTTTTTCTTTTCGCTATTTGGAGTAGTCTCCCCTTATCTATGGGGGATATGTTCCAAGACATCTGTTGGATGCCTGCAACCACAGATAGTACCAAACTGCAGGTCCTATGAATTTCCCTACACATACATACCTAGGATAAAGTTTATTGTATACATTAGGCACAATAAGAGATTAACAATAACTAGCAATAAAATAGAACGATTATTACAATATGCCAGCATCACTGCTATTGTGCTTTGGGACCATCACTAAGTCGGATGAGAGGTACTTGATCACAAGTACTGCGCTACATGGCAGTCCATCTGATAACTCAGCCAACTGCTAAGTGACTCACAGGAAGGTAGTGCTCTGCAGCACAGCGGTACTAAACATAGTGATGATGCCTGAGGGTAGTGGGACAGGAGAGGACAGCCCAAGATTTTGTCACATGACTCAGAACCGCCTGTAATTTCAAACTTAAAAGTTGTTTGTTTCTGGAATTTTTCATTTAATATTTTCAGACCACAATTGACCACTGGCAACTGAAATTGCAAAACGCAAGTCCAAAGATACGGAGTGGATTACTGTATTTGACAGTAGTTTGGACATCTATGAATCTATATTCATTTTTGAAGGAAAAAACTTTTAAAATTCAAAAAAAAAACATTCAGCTATTCTAAGAAAAGAATTAGGATGATAGTACATGGACACATTTTAAAAATTTTCTTTATACTTTACTGTTAGTATTTTCCCTAAAATGTTATTTTTTTAAAAAATATATGTGTATGTATATGTGAGTGTGAGTAAAATTTTACTGAGGGATGTTATTTTAGTAAGTTTAAAATATAAAATTTAAAAAATAGAAGTAATAGCATATCATTTTTTTTTTTTGCATTCTCAAAGATATCTGAGAAGTTGCATTTGATAGATTGCAAAGTATAAATCAGGAAACAAAAAAAAGATTGCATTGCTGATGAAAATTTTCCATGTTAAACTTGATGCATTTTCTTGTTCATCAAACAATTTGTGGCTGAAGCTGTGAAAAAAGACAACACTAGCACTTTTATGGAGAATAAATGAAAAGAATTCAGTATCAACACAAAAATGAAATCCACTGAAAATACATATATGTATTAACGTTGAAGCTATTTTAGCATCAGTAGTTTTACTTGATAAGCACAAAAATACAGAGAATACTAAATAAGATGTATAGGAGAATAGTATAATCTTCCATTGGCATTTCACATTTTTCATCCATGTGAAATATACATTAACCTTATATTATGCAATCACCAGCCAGTCATTTGCCAATAACAACAAAGAAGCTTTCATTCTCCCATATATATGTGTGTGTATGTGTGTGTGCACGTGTGTGTATTTGTATATGTATATATAAGTATGTGTATATATATGTGTATGTATACACACACACACACACACAGAATTTATCCTGTTCCAAAATTTATGTGGAAAGTCTTTTTCCAACTATTCAATCATATGCAAAAGCACAAACATAATGAATCCTGAAGTGGGCTTTGACACTTTTTTTAATCTTATATATGTCTTATCATGGGAGGCATGTTTCTAAAGTAATTAAGCAAATATTTGTCTGAATGACTATTAAAAGACAGGAACTACAATAATTACTTTTCTTTACTTTTGCCCCAAATAGAGTACAGGAGTGTTTGTGCTTATTTATTAGAATAGCTGGCACAGTATTGATGTGTACAAGGTCAATTACATTGAAGTGACACTCGGGCAGTATCATACATATAGAGAATGTGTATTAGGGAATCTGTAAATTAAATATGCATTGTATTTCATAAAACAGGTTACCATTTGATTATACATAATAGAATAACTGTAGTGGTCATGTATAAATTTGAAGCCAGATATATCAAAACTTAATATTTTTTAAGCTATAACAAAAAACTTAATGCTTTTTTTTTTTTAGCAGATTTTAGGTAGGTTGTGGTTTTAGCCTTTCTTTACATGTAATTTTGTTTGAAACAGTTTTGGTGTATATGCCAACCGGGTATTTATTTCTAAGTGCTTGTATATTTTGTTGATCCTAAATTTTCAGCTTTGAAATCATTTATTAGTGAAAAAATCAAGATTATTTTCCTGGAAATCACAAAATCTATACTCTAGGATTACATAAAATAGGTACTGATCTCAATCACAAACTCCAGTACCTTCTAATGAACAACTTTGTAATTTGGAATAGTTTATAATTTTTTTTTAAATTTGGAATTCCCAACAAAATAATTTTGCTAAATTTATCTAAAAACTCAAGGTTGATAAATACCAACGGAAGTTAAAGAGATGCAGTGGAGGGAGCAGAAGAAATGCAGCAGAAGAGGAATTTGGAAAGATTCCAAAAGCTAGAAAATACTGACACACCATTGCAGATATAAGGGGGCCACAGAGGGGCCTCTAGGATGTAAGGTTGGCAATCCCTGGCTGACATCCAGCTGGGAAATAAGAACCTCTGCCATACAAACACAAGTCTGTCAATGACCTGAAAGTAGATTTGAAAAGTAGATTCTTTTGAAAGTAGATCCTTGCTCAGAGCCTACTGAAAAGAACTCAACCCTACTGACACAATAATTTCATTCCTGTGACACCTGTAGCAGGGGAACCCTCTTCTACACTGGGCCAGACTTCTCACCTACAGAAACTGTGAGGTGATGAAGAAGTTTTTTATTTGTTTGAACTGCTGAGTTTGTGGTAATTAGATACATGAGATATTATCACTTATCTAGGGCAGTCATCTTGTTTTAATTACAAACTATCCCTTTGAACACCAGTCTTAAAATATATATTGTCAGATTTCAAATATTAAATGTTAAGAAGAATGCATATCTAGTGAACAAATTAAATGTTACTATTTATAGAGCGTAACTAAATATATTTAGGGTTATTCTTGGAAATAGCATTATTCATTCACATAATAAAGCAATTGTAACACTAGTTGCTAATTATATGAGCTAAAAATCTCAAATCACATAGGTTTGTCAGAAAATAATATTTGAATCTAAAAGTTTGGTAAAAATGTGAAGAATCTTTTTAAGGAAATTCTAAATAGCTTATGAATATTACATATTAATACTTGATTAAATGAGGCATAGCCATATGGTAATAGATATCACATATCATGATTTTGTCAGTACTATGCAATAATATATAAAATAATGTAACTCACCATTTTAAATTCACAAGATAAAATAATTTCAGAAAGAGATTCAGTTCAGAGAATCATTTACTCTCTATATTAAAGGTAACATAATAATTTACTTTTTATTTTACTGTGCACTGATTTTATTTTTTCAGCTTTATTGAAGGATACTTGACAACTAAAATAATTACTTATAATCTCATGTGTATGTAAAATCTGAAAACACTTAACTCATAAGAGTAGAGTAGAAAAGTGGTTGCCAGGGTAGGGAAAGAGAAATGGGTCAATCTTGATCAAAGGGTATAAAGGTTCAGTGATACAGGGTGAGTAAGTCGTGGAGATCTAATACAGAACATGGAAACTTTAGTTAATCATAAGATACTTTAGTTAATAAAGTTAATAACTCTAGTTAAAAATAAGATACTTTGTATTTACTACCTAGCATTTTCTAAAAAATATAGCTTTGATCCCTAAAATAAAAATCATTATCAGCTCTCAGTAACATATAGATGTTAAAATATATGTAACAGCATACAGTTTAATTTCAAGTAAAAATTTCATATCCTTTTTGTAAATAATATCCTTTTTGTAAGTTGACTTCTTTTTCCCAAATCAAACATGTTTCTCTTAACAAATCCTTTATTTGGTAACGATCACAGTGTAGTTGTCGAAACAAAATGTTCATATTTTGCCCAACATTTTAAACAGAAATATTGTATTAGTTATTTAATGAAATAAGCATCTGCTTTAGGACATGCTCCCTTCTGTGAACTTTGGCCTAGGGTATTAAATGGAAATGTAATACATTTAGAAAATATAAACAGAAGTCTTCTTAAGAATACTTTTGTAAACAGACATTAAAGAAGTCATAATATAGATGGAAAATAAGCTTATAAAAGAATTCTAAATGTCTTGTCACTAAAGCAAAGCAAATTAAATCATTTATTTAAATGGCTACCGCTTAAGTGATTGGTAATACCAAATGCTGTTGCTACGAATGTTCTTTCATTGCTATACTTTTCAAGACATTCTAAATATGCACTTGTCATAGGATCCAATTATCAAGTCCCCAGGTTTGTTGCCCAACTGACTAGAAACTTTAGTCCACACAAAGTACAAATGCTTTTATAGCAGCTTTATTTATAGTTGCCCCAGATCTAGAAGCAACCAAGATATCCTTCAAAAGGTGAATGACTCAAGAATTGTGGTATATCTACACATGGAAAAATTAGTGATGAAAAAGGAAGGAGATACAGATAAATCCAAAAGACATTATGCTGTGGAAAAAGAGACAAATTGAAAAAGGTAAAACATATGTAATATGCAATTCCATTCACATGATATTTTGGAAAAAGTAAAATTGCAGATAAAGCAGATTGGTTTGCCAAAGGTATAGGGAATGTGGAGTGTTTGACTTAGCGATATAATAGAGAATATTTTAGGGTCATAGAACAAATCTGTGTGTTACTGTAGGTAGTGAATATGCAACAGTACATATTTTTCATAGACCATAGAACTATACAGCAGAAAGAGTGCAATTCAACCAGGAGGTCGAGGGGTACCAGGAGATAGGAAAAAATTTATTAGAAGATTTAAACATATGACCTAATTGATTTAAAATGAAAGATGGCCAGGTGCGGTGGCTCACGCCTGTAATCCCAGCACTTTGGGAGGCTGAGGCAGGTGGATCATGAGGTCAAGAGATCGAGACCATCCTGGCCAACATGGTGAAACCCCATCTCTACTAAAAATACAAAAGATTAGCTGGGCATGGTGGCGTGTTCCTGTAATCCTAGCTATTCAGGAGGCTGAGGCAGGAGAATTGCCTGAACCCAGGAGGCAGAGGTTGCGGTGAGCCAAGATCGTGCTGTTGCACGCCAGCCTGGGTAACTAGAGTGAAACTCCATCTCAAAAAAAAAAAAAAAAAAAAAAAAAAACAAGAAAGAAAAATACTTGTCACATTTAATTTTAGAAGTTCGGTAATAAAAATAATGTGTTTAACAAGAATATTATGCAAGCGAATACTGCTTTAATTTTGCCTAATTTGTTCACTGGTAACTTTAAGCCAAAATTATAATAACCACATAGTATTATAGCTCTGACACAGAAATGGTTTTCTGTGCTTTATAGAGCCATAACACTGATGACTTCATGCATTTGAAGGTTTGAAACAAAAGGTCAAAATGTCCTTTTATTGAGTTTCATTAGTTGTTACTTGCAACATTTTTGAAGTTAGTGTCTCTGCTGACTCTCTTTAGGTCAGTTTTAATGACTGTACAAATGACCATCTACTTTGAACCCTTTTTATACATTATTGACATGTTTATCTCTCTAAATGAATTATGTTCTCATGTATAAAAGAAAAATTAAATAGAATTTCACAATGGTTCCAGATGGCAATTATGCTTTATCAGAGTGTGACACTTTTAGTCAGAAAACTAATAAAGAGTAAAGTATATTACTTCAACAGAGTATCTTTGCTAAAGAACACAGATGAAGTCACTGTTACCCATTCCCTTAATTGGCCCCAGTCTCAATGAGCTTGCTCAGATCTGGGACATAGGACAGTTTAAGCAATTAAAGCATTCACCTTCAATCAGAGATCTAAAAGTAATGTAGATTTATCTATATATTGCTCATGTATTATACAGTCTAAAAGGTAAACATTTCATACAACCTTTGCAACAATTCTTTTCTAGTTAGTGTTTTGAAATTTTCATTTTATTGCATAAGGAAGTATTAAAGTATGTACTAGACAAGAGTAGCAATACTTCCCCAAATTTGTGATACATAAAATCCTATAATAATTTCTGTTATCTTCCTAGATATTGGAATAGTGAAAGAATTACTTGTATGCTCTTCAGTTGGTTTGCTCAATAAAATGTACTTTAAGTACAAAACAGAAGACTTAATGGTCTTAGCCACTTTGTACATCCATTTTAAATACAAACTTATTATTTCAAAGACTATTTAAAATTCCTGATAGTAAAGGAATAAAAAAGACACATATTTTAGAAATCATTGTCCCTTAAGTTTTTTTTTACAAATTTAATTGTATATATCTGAATTTTTGAATGAGTGAACAGATCTTGAAAATTAGGAATGTTCCATAAAGAAACATTACCAATTATTCCTCAGGATTAACATTTTATATAAGAATATATAATATTCAGATGAAATCACCTTATTGCTTTCTGCAGTATAAAATATGCCAATTCTATCAAGATTTTAGTTAGCCATCTAGGCATACAGAATGCTGCATCTAACTAAATCAGTTTGTCTGGAAGTACTAGATTGGATGCATCGTGTCAGATAAACATATTTCTGATGACTGATGTGTTTGAGTACATTAAGAAATAGGGAAATCTTATTTCCTCTCACTAAAGTGACATATCTTAATTGTAGAAAATATGAAAGGGTATTGGTTTTTCTACTTCCTAAAAAGAGATTGACATTTTTCATATATATTCCAATTTAGCCACTAACTCTCAGGTAAACTGCTACTGAAGGAAAATAACATTTTAGTTTATAAACTTTACATAAACTAGGAGTGAAGGATATTTATAAATATAGAACATATACAGTAAAACAATGAAATGTTAAAATATTTGAGTTTCTAAAATAGATGAAATTTTTAATAAGCCATGGAAAATAATGTTGAAAATTTATTTCAAAATCTTATGATTTTCTTTGAATAAAACTTAGTTTTGCTTTTTAAATCACAAAGATATAAACAAAATCTCCATAAGCATATAGTCAGAAAACTAGAAAATATATTGAGGATAAATATAGAATTATCTGAGGATACTTTAATATTTTCAGCCAACTCCATGTTATAAACAAAGGAAAATCAGGGCAATAAAATTTGCTTATGGATTTCTTGGAAAATATTGTTCCTCTTTCTATGTGGGTAAGTAGTTGGAAAGGCAGATGGATGGATGGATGGATGGATGGATGGATGGATGAAGGGATACATGGATAGATAGATGGATTTATAATAGATAAATTTAGACAGATGCCACAGTGTTGTTTCTCAGATATGAGAATTGAAAGATATAATTTCTACACATTAACTTGATTGATTCATTTTTTTCAACTTTTAGGTTTTGGGGAACATGTGCAGGTTTGTTACATAGGTAAATTTTGTGTTGCTCGTGTTCGGTGTTCAGATGGTAGTGAGTGTACTATCCAATAGGCAGTTTTATGATCCTCATCCTCATCCCACATTCCCTACACAAATAGGCCCTGATATCTACTATTTCTGTTTTTGTGTCCATGTGCACTCCATATTTAGCTTGCACTTATAAACAAAAAAATGCAATATTTGTTTTTCTCTTCCTGAGTGAACTTGCCTCAGATAATGACCTCCAGCTTCATCCAGGTTCTTGCAAATTACATGGTTTTATTCCTTTATGGCTATGTAGTATTCCATGGTGTATATGTCCCATAATTTCCCTATCTATCCCTCCATTCATGGGCACCTAGGTTGATTTCATGTTTTTGCTATTGCAAGTAATACTACAGCCAACATAAGGGTTAATGTGACTTTTTGGTAAATGATTTGTATTCTTTTAGGTATATACCTAGTATTGGGATTGCTGAGTAAAATGATATATCTGTCTTTAGGTCTCTGAGGAATTGCCACACAGTTTTCCATAGTGGTGGAACTAATTATATAAGCAGCAGTATATAAGTGTTCCTTTTTCCTTACAACATTGCCAATATCTGTTATTTTTTTTGACTGTTTAATAATAGCCATTCTGACTGGTATGGGATAGTATCTCATGGTATAATTTCAATTTATCTGATGATTATTGATGTTGAGCTTTTTCTCATATGCTTGTTGGCCATGTATATATTTTTTAAAGTGTTTATTCATGTCCTTTTCCCATTGTTTAGTAGGGTTATTTTTTATTTTTTTGCTTGTAGATTTGTTTAACCTCCTTATAAACTATGGATTTTAGACCTCTGTTAGATGCAGTAGTTTGCAAATATTTTCAATTCTGAGGGTTATATGTTTACTCTTTTGATGGTTTCCTTTGCTGGAAAGAAGCTATTTAGTTTATATTCCACTTGTCTATTTGTCTTTTTGTTGCAATTGCTTTTGGAAACTTCATCATAAAATTTTTGCTAAGACCTATGTCCAGAATGGTATTTTCTATGTTTTTGTCTAGAGTTTTTATTTTTATTTTTAGATCTTTATTTGTCTTTAATCAATTTTGGATTGGCTTTTAAATAGAGTGAAAATAAGAGGTCTGCTTTCAATCTTCTGCGTATGGATGGCCAGTCATCACAGCACCATTTATTGACTAGGATGTCCTTTCACCATTGCTTGTTATTGTTGACTTTGATGAAAATCAGATAGCTGTAGATGTGTGGTCCTGTTTCTGGGCTCTCTATTCTGTTCCATTGGTCTGTGTGTCTGTTTTTGTAACAGGACCATGCTGTTTTGGTTAGTGTTGCCTTGTTGTATAGTTGTTAGTATAGTTTTGTGGTATAGTATAGCTTTGAAGAGAAGCTATTCCTGGTTGCATCTATTCAGCCATCTTGGCTCTTCCTCTATATTAGGTTTTAATCAAGATGGAGTCAATAGCAGTCCAAACATATTATGGCACAACCTCTAAGGAAAGCATCTATATCTGTCATGTTTTTTTTCAAATAAATAATTTGACTTTCTCATTAGAAATAAATGGTTAAACATGCCAAATAGGAGAAGAGACTTCCTCTTCTTTCTCTGCTTTCATGTAATAAGAACACATGGAATCCCTCCTTGTGAGTATAATAAAGCACAGTAATATATTTGGGCATACATTATGGCACATTACAGACTTTGTAAATTTGTACATCTTTACATACTATATCTTCTGTGGTTTAAGCCAGCATATATGACCTTAAGAATATACTTAGAGGATAAAGTAGTTAATCAAGAGCTATATATTTTGAGTTAATCTGAACAGGTCTAAGGAAAACTGGAAAAAAAACTGAACATTGTATGGTATTATAAAACGTAGTAAGACTTAATCTTCCTCCTTGCCCTTTTACTACTCAAGTTCCCATGGAAAGAGACTATTTGGTGATATTAACAGTTAATTATGTCATCAGACAGAGTGTATCTTGACCTGAAAGTAGAAGCACTTCATGTACCACCGCTCATCACCGGCAGCATAAATGGAATTCATATTAACTATTTAAACAAATTCTGCTGAAAACATTATGAGCAGTGTGCATTTAAAAAGTTTCAAATGAATGTTGCTAATTTGTGTTAATATTGTAATATTAAATATAAATAATATTTAATATTATATTTTCCAAAGCACATAGTACTACAGAATATAGTAATTATATTTAGTTTTTCCTACATGCCAGAAAGTATTTCCACTTGTTTTACAAATGTTAACTCTTTAATCACCTCTAAAACATTTTAGTTAGGTTAGTTATCATCCTTGTTCATAATTTTAGAAAATGTAAATAGATTAATAAAATTGAAAATTCACATGAAAATTAAGTGACAGATTGAGAGTTGAACCCTGGTTCCAGAATCTATGTGCTTAACTAGTGCACCAAACACGGCCTCCAGATTTAAAACGTAGAAACAACCATTAACAGTCATTTATAATCATGTACTATAATAACATCACATATAATGTAAATTATAATGTAATGTATTCTATCCACTTAAGAAAACAATTCAGGCTTAAAATAAGAAAGATGCCTGTGTTAAGAGGATAGTAAGCTATTTCAAACCTAAAAGATTGTTAGAAAAATTAAGCTTAGTGGTAAAATTGGACATCTGTAATTTTCTGTTTGTTTGGGGAAAAGTGTTACAAAATAGAGCTAAATTAGTGAGAAAAAGTATTACATAGTGAGTAGAGGTTAATTAGTGAGGAAAAGTGCTTAAACTATATCAAAGATCATTATTACTGAAATGATTAGAAGCTTGATAAACTCAAGGAAAACATTAATAAAGCAAGTATATTTTTATTTAGACTAATGTTATTTTAGATATCATTTGAGTTTAGATTTGTTTACAAACAAGTTCTCAGGCATTAGGTGAGAATATCTGGACTCCTGGTATTTTAAAAATCACTCAGGAACAAAGCATCAGTATTTTAAATTTTGTTTAGTAATAAATATTACATAAATTTTGAAATATCAAAATGAAAAAGGCATTTTATAACAGCAAAATTTATATACAAGACATATTTGAATGTTCATTAAAGGTAAATTTGAAATGCATTATTAGTAACATTAAAAGTTGCTGCTAGCTCCTATGAAACACTCAGGCAGTTCTAAGCAGCAGTGCAGTGACAGCTGCTAGGCTGGCATGTCATACTTCCATAGATTTTGCTCGTAAAGTGACAATGAGCCCAAATGGATTTCGACAGGTAATTTCTCATAGCATTCCAGACGTCTTGAGCTTCATGCTAGCATCAGTTCCCAATGCTGCCTAGCATTATGGGGGTAAAGGGAAACATGCCCAGGTGAATACAACAAATAAAACCCAAAGGTAAATTTATTAGTATTATGATTCTCTTAAAATACGAAATTTAATAATTAGCATTAGCAGGCTATAAAACTTAATGAATACTAATGAACTACATTAATAGATATGTGATAGTCTTTTTGCTTGATTAGTCTTGCTTTATTTGGAGTAATTTATTTTAGTCATTTTCATATTCATTGACATCATTTTTTCTAATTTTATAATGATATCATTTCAAACAACAAATCTATTACTTTTCTTGGTCATTTAGTGTAATAGTTTGCTCCAAAATGTAAAAATGTACTTAATATGAAACTCATTGCAGTGTGAGAGAATTGCTGTTAAAAAACATTGGTATACAAAAAAAGTACGATATAGCATTTTTCTGAGAAATATCATATCACCTGCCATGATTTAGCTTCTGTAGTATTTTGGGCATGTGTTCATTACTGTGCTCCATGTCGAAATTATATTCTTATTTTTCTCTTTGACTTCTAACACGTTGCTCTTTTCTATCTATAAAATCATTACCCCGCTTAGCATTCATTAGATGTAATTATCTTATGTGTAAATTAACATCACACCTGTTCTTTCCTTATTAGCTCTCCGCAACTAAAATATTTCAGTTCCTCACCAAAGAATACCATTTTGTGAACAAAACATAATGACATCAATGTATTATGCAAATCAAACAATAAGGTCATGTACTAGGAAAAAAAATCCTATTTTGCATTTTTACTCCAAGGGATATTTGGACTTCATAATTTGTAAACTATATGTGCCCATATTATTTTGAAAATGGAAATTCAACAACTATGTGGGGTATGTGAGAGTCCGAGAATAGACCCTCTTGAAAGAATTAGCAATATTCCAAATTTACAGCAAAAATGTTACACCAGAGAAAACTATAAACAAAAAATTAAATTTGGTGATTATTTGTGACTTAATTGGTCAACAAGATAAAAGTATTTGTTAAACAAGTGATTAAGTCTGGAAAAATCAAATAACTAGAAGTAAAATTTTCTATCCCTGGATTGGGACCGTATTATATACCAGCACTGTGCTAGGTCCTTAAAAGTGACTACATTTTTAAAAAATAACACTAGCTATATTTTATTGGGTATTTAAGTATGTTTTGGACATTGTTGTAGGTGCTTTAGTACATGTTAACTCATTTGATTCCACAAAAATCTTATGGAGTACGTACAATTATCATTCCCATTTTACAAATAAAGAACTGAGACTCAGAGATTAAGTGAATTTCCCAAGATCCCACAGGTACCACGTGCTGGCTCAGCCTCACTCCGGAGCCTGTGACCTTAACCACTAATTCTCAGTGTAGGCTAATTGTGTGTCATTGATACAAGGCACTTCAAGCAGTTCTAGAATGGCCCATCACAATCAGTAAAAGGTTACAGTTATTTGATTGTCTAACTTGATTTTAGGGAGTACACCTGAACTAAGAGCCTGATTAGCCTGCAAGTGTTTCAAGAAATGCATCACCAACACTGTTTTACTCAACCAGGATTTGATAGGAATTAGAATAGAGAAAATTCCTGATTAACACCTGTATTCTGCAATAATGATAAGTTTCATATTTAGTGGACAAGATTTGGACATGATTGGTTTTCATTTAAAAAAATTCTCATTTCAGTAGGTTTGTGGGGACAGGTGGTGTTTGAATACATGAATTTCTTCACTGGTGATTCCTGAGATTTTGCTGCACCCATCACCTAAGCAGTGTACACTGTACCCAATGTGTATTCTTTTATCTTTTGCCAGCCTCGACCCCTTCCTCAGAGTCCCAAAAGTCCAATGCATCGTTCTCATGCATTTGTGCCCTCAAAGCTTAACTCTCACATATGAGTGAGAACATACAATGTTTGGTTTTCCATTCCTGAGTTACCTCACTTAAAATAATAGTCTCCAATTCCATCCACATTGCTGCAAATGCCATTAATTTGTTCCTTTTTATGGTTGAGAGGTATTCCATGGGGTGTGTGTGTGTGTATACATATATATATATACACACACACACATATACATACATACATATGTCACATTCTCTTTAATCATTGATTGATGGGCATTTGGGCTGGTTCCATATTTTTGCAGTTGCAAACTGTGCTGCTCTAAATGTGCATGTGCAAATATCTTTTTCATATAATGATTTCATTTTCTTCTGGGTAGATACCCAGTAGTGGAATTGCTGGATTAAACAGTAATTCTACTTTTAAGGATCTCCACTAGGAGTTGTGCTAGTTTATATTCCCACCAATAGTGTAAAAGTGTGCTCTTTTCACTGCATCCATGCCAACGTCTATTATCTTTATTTTTATTGTACTTTCGGTTCTGGGGTACATGTGCAGATCATGCAGGATTGTTGCATAGGTACACACATGGCAATGTAGTTTGCTGCCTCCATCCCCCTGTCACCTACATCTGGCATTTCTCCCCATGTTATCCCTCTGCAACCTCCCACCATCACTGTCCCTCCCTTGGTGCCCCAAACAAACCCCAGTGTGTGATGCTGCCTCCCTGTGTCCCTGTGTTCTCATTGCTCAGCACCCACCTATGAGTGAGAACATGAGGCATTTAGTTTTCTGTTCTTGTGTCTGCTGACAATTATGGTTTCCAGATTTATACATGTCCCTGCAAAGGAGAGAAACTCATTTTTTATGGCTGCATAGTATTCCATGGTGTATATGTGCCACATTTTCCTTGTCCAGTCTATTGTCAATGGTCATTTGGGTTGGTTCTAGGTCTTTGCTATTGTTAACAGTGCAGCTATGAACATACGTGTTCATGTGTTTTTATAATAGAATGATTTATAATCCTTTGGGTATATACCCAGGAATGGGATTGCTGGGTCAAATGGAATTTCTATTTCTAGATCTGAGGAAGTGCCACACTGTCTTCCACAATGGTTGAACTAATTTACACTCCCACCAACAGTGTAAAAGTGTTCCTATTTCTCCACATCCTCTCCAGCATCGTTTATTATTTTATGATTACAGCCATTGTTGGAGGAGTGAGGGGGTATCACATTGTGGTTTTGATTTGCATTTCCCTGATCATTAGGAAGGTCGAGCATTTTTACATATGCTTGTTGGTCATTTGTATATATTCTTTTCACAATTGTTTATTCATGTACTTAGCCCACTTTTGATGGGATTGTTTTTTTCTCACTGATTTGAGTTCTATGTAGATTCTTGATATTAGCCCTTTGTTGGATGTGTAGATTGTGAACATTTTCTTCCACTCTGTAGGTTCTCTCTTTACTCTGATTATTTTCTTTCATTATACTTTAAGTTTTGGGGTACATGTGCAAAATGTGCAAGTTTGTTACATAGGTATACATGTGCCTTGGTGGTTTGCTGCATCCATCCCCCTGTCATCTACATTAGGTATTTTTCCTAATGTTAGCCTTCCCCAATCCCCACCCCACCCCTCGCTATCCATCCCCTAGCTTCTCCCAAGCCCCTGATAGGCCCCAGTGTGTGATGTTGCCATCTCTGTGTCCATGTGTTCTCATTTCAACATCCACTTATGAGTGAGAACATGTGGTGCTTGGTTTTCTGTTCTTGTGTCAGTTTGCTGAGAATGATGGTTTCTAGCTCTATCCATGTCCCTGCAAAGGACACAAACTCTTTTTTATGCCTGCATAGTATTCCATGCTGAATATATGCCACATTTTCTTTATCCACTCTATCATTGATGGGCATTTGGGCTGGTTCCCAGTCTTTGCTACTGTAAACAGTGCCACAATAAACGTACCTGTGCATATGTCTTTATAATTGAATGTTTTATAATCCTTGGGGTACATTTGCCCTTTTCTAAATCTCTCAGTGCTTTCTTCTCTTTAAAAGATTAAAGAAAAGCACAGCTGTTAAAGCACAGCTTAATCTCATTAGAACTTCATTCAGTAAAGTCCTGAGCACTTGAAAAGGCACCATGTTTAAAATGGATATATAAGTAATAGGGAAATGCAGCAAGATTTTAGAAGTGACTTAATGTCAGTAAGTTTCTTGAAAACGAAATTTGAATGGAAGATAGGAAGTCCTCATGACTAATGAGGTTGACTCTTTAAAAGACAGTGAGCATAACATTTATATGAAAGGATTTTTCTTGGCTATTCTCTTCATTTTACCTCTGCCATCAAAAGGAAAATATTAGTTTTGTCAAGATAGGAAATATTCTGTTAAGTTTTTCCTGAGGAAAATGATTAAGACTTATATACCAGGGCTCTCTGCCATCACATTTTCCTTGGATTATCATTTTTTCTTTTTTTTTTTTTTTACAAAAAGAAAAAGCATTACTTATAAAAGTGCTTACTATGTGCCAAAGCCGTACTAGGTATCTTAGATGGAATAATCCTTACCACGTCCCTGTAACTGTCCTTATTACTTATATTAAAAAAAATTTAATAATAAATACCTTTAAAGTTCATGTTTCAAGATTAAAACTAAATACATGGACTCGGAAACCAAGAATCTGTGTTGTTAGCACTTACCCTTATATTACTTAAGAAATTGATGGTGGTGATTTAAGGAATGTTGACACCTGTCAAAGTAGAAAGAAAAAAGTGTTTAGATTTTCTTGTGGTTGTTTGCAGCTCGTATTTCATTTTGATTTTATCCTTCAAAATACAAATACAGTAACATAACACACTACATGAAAATGTTTTTAAAACCTTTATTAAAAAAGCAATAACATTATCATTTTTTAAATCAAGGATTAGTTTGTGTTATCTCTTAAGTTAAATCATAACTTTCCACCCAAATTGCTTTTTGGCAATTAAAGTATGCAGTAAAATAGTATTATGGTAATATTTCCCATTATGTTATCCATATATTAGTATTCTACAGTTTGAAAGCAGGGATAAATTTACAACCTACTTCAATTAACAACGTAATAGAATGGAAGAAGAGACCTCCACAATAATTTAATTATCTGCTATACAATTTATGACAAAATACAGTATTCATTATTAAATTTCATGTTAACTGATAGTTATTTTACAACAGTCTTCCTATTGGAGAAAGCATAGAATCTGCCTGTCTCATTAAAACAAAACAACAAAGAATTCTTAGTAGTCAAACTAAAACATGCTATAGAATAAAATGGTTTACATATTAAAGTAGCTAAGAGTCAGTTTTCTCAAGGTAAATTTTAGCAGTTCAATTTCAAAACAAATAATAATTACATAACTAACAGAAACCCACTGCACAGTTTTAGAAGTACATACAATTAACTTTCCCCCCAAAATAGTACCATTGATTATTCCCCAGAGATTCTATACTTTAAGCTGGATATATGACTACATGCAGCCTCTAGATTGTCTCACTTGGGAAGGGCTTGTGTATGTTTTACCTGCAGGAAGATGTGTAAAACAAACATAATGAACAGAACAGTTAACTGTGATATACATTATTACTGCTCTGCTTTGATTTTTAATATTCACAGCCAAAAAATATTTGATAAAATTTTTTCAAGACCTTACAGAAGGCCACACTTTTTCCATCTTCTTTTGTAGGTAGACAAGGTCATGGACTACCTATTATATAAAGAATGTAAGTAGAAGTGGTATATGCATCTTTTAGGTATAAAAAATTTGGAATGAGGCCTATCTTACCCTTTCCTTACTTATTGAGGCAACCAGGAGAGTTGTGTAGTTTAATTAAAAAGCTGTAAGGTGGTAGACTCTTTGCCCACTGGGGTATCAATATAGAATAAATCTCCTACAGTGCCTTCTTATATATATGAAATAAATGAAAATGAAATACAATTAATTATGTTGCCTATATTACAGTTGTCTATACTGATGAATTAAATAGCTTTCTTTCAAAGTTTGATATTTTGGAAATTCAAGTCAGTGTGATTTTGATACAATGTGTGTCACATGTAAAGGAATATATGAAATAAATTGATATCTTAAAGGTACAAACATAATACTTATTTACAAACAAAGTCAAATTAGTATTAGAAATTACCAAATCTGTTACAACTCACTGTTTGCTGTTGCATCTATATTACGTATGGCAAGATTAGACTGCCATAAAAAATATTTTAGTGGTTGAAAAAAGATAATTTTTTAAATCTCTAGTAACAGTTCAAGGTAAGCCTTGTAAATCAGAGAAATAGTGGTCTTTGTAGATTCTGATTCTTCTATAATGTCCTTCTCCTACCCACAGCTATGATTCTTATTTCCATGGTTGAAATTTGTATTTGTTGTAATTCAAGATTACAGAGTAGAATGAAGAAAAACGTCAAATTTTCCATACTATCTTTAATATAGATTTTAAATTTCACATATCACTTTCATTGACATTCTCTTGAATTCCAGCTGGTCTCACATTCACTCGTCAGTTATCTTCTCTTAAGTTTGACACAACATCCACTTGCGTACCTTGAAATTACACCTCCATCTAAATTTTATTGATTCATTTTTTATTCCTTAAAACAATTTTTCCTGATTTATCTACATATATGCTTAAACAATAAGTTAGTTTTGCTTGGTTTTGAGATTTATAGTAATTTCCGTGTTTATATGGTTTTTTTTTTGTGAGTGTGTCTCTTCTCATTCATTCTCTCTCTCTCTCTCTCTCTCTCTCTCTCTCTCTCTCTCTCTCGTTAATGTTACAAAGTATCAGGGTGGAGGAGAATCTTTTTTTTCTTTAACAGGCATTCAGGAATGAGATGTGTTCATTTTATGTCTGATGCTGCTTTGATGTTTAATGTGTATGTGTCTAACATAATATCAAACTTCAGTCTCAATTTCCTGAATCTGTATATTTAGAATATTGAACAATATTTCACAACTAATAATGTTTTTATTTATTTATTTATTATACTTATGTTCTGGGGTACATGTGCAGATAGTTATACACGTGCCATGGTACTGGTTTGCTGCTTCCATAGCTCCATCATCTACATTAGATATTACTCCTAATGTTATCCCTCCCCAATCCCCCAACCCCTACTATTCCTCCCCTAGCCCTCCACCCGCAGACCCCAGTGTGTAATGTTCCCCTCCTTGTGTCCCTGTGTTCTAATTGTTCAACAGCCACTTATGAGTGAGAACATGCTGTGTTTGGTTTTCTGTTCTTGTGTCAGTTGGCTGTGAATGATTGTTTCTAGCTCTATCCATGTCCCTGCAAAGGAAATGAACTCATCTTTTTTTATGGCTGCATAGTATTGCATGGTGTATATGTGCCACATTTTCTTTATCCAATCTATCATCGATGGGCATATGGGTTGGTTCCAAGTCTTTGCTATTGTGAACAGTGGCAGAATAAACATATGTGTGAATGTGTCTTTATAACAGAATGATTTATAATCCTTTGGGTATAAACCCAGAAATGGGATTGCTGGGTCAAATGGAATTTCTGTTTTTAGGTTCTTGAGGAATCACCACACTGTCTTCCATAATGGTTGAATTAATTTACACTCCCACCAACACTGTAAAAGTGTTCCTGTTTCTCCACATCCTCTGCTGTATACTGTTGTCTCCTAATTTTTTAATGATCGCCATTCTAACTGGCACAAGGTGGTATCCCAACGTGGTTTCAATTTGCATTTCTCTAATGACCAGTGATGATGAGCATTTTTTCATATGTCTGTTGGCTGCATAAATGTCTTATTTTGAAAAGTGCCTGTTCTTATCCTTTGCCCACTTTTTGATGGGGTTGTTTTTTCTTGTAAATTTGTTGAAGTTCTCCAGAGATTCTGGATATTAGCCCTTGGTCAGAGAGATAGGTTGCAAAAATTTATTCCCATTCTGTTGGTTGCCAGTTCACTCTATTGATAGTTTCTTTGCAGAAGCTCTTAAGTTTAATTAGATCCAACTTGTCTATTTTGGCTTTTGTTGCCATTGCTTTTGGTGTTTTAGTCAAGAAGTTCCTGCTCATGCCTATGTTCTAAATGGTTTTGCCTAGGTTTTCTTCTAGAGTTTTTATGGTGTTAGGCCTCATGTTAAAATCTTTAATCCATCTAGAGTTAATTTTTGTATAAAGCGTAAGAAAAAGATAGAGTTTCAGCTTTCTGCATATGGCTATCCAGTTTTCCCAACACCATTTATTAAACAGGGAATCCTTTCCCTGTTGCTTATTTTTGTTGGGTTTGTCAAAGATCAGATGGTTGGAGTTGTGTGGCATTCTTTCTTAGGTGTCTGTTCTGTTTCCTTGGTCTATATCTCTGTTTTGATCTATATACTGTTCCAGTATCTTCTACTTTGATTACAGTAGCCTTGTAATATAGTTTGAAGTCAGGTAGCCTGATGCCTCCAGCGTTTTGTTTTTGCTTAGGATTGTCTTGGCTATGCAGTCTCCTTTTTGGTTCCATATGAAGTTTAAGGTGGTTTTTTCCAATTCTGTGAAAAAAGTCAATGGTAGCTTGATGGGGATAGCATTGAATCTATACATTACTTTGGGAAGTATGACCATGGAATGTTTTTCCATCTGTTTGTGTCCTCTCTTATTTCATTGAGAAATGGTTTGTAGTTCTCCTTGAGGAGGTCCTTCACATCCCTTGTTAGTTGTATTCCTAGGTATTTTATTCTCCTTGTATCAATTGTGAATGGGAATTCACTCATGATTTGTCTATTACTGGTGTGTAGGAATGCTTGTGATTTCTGCACATTGATTTTGTATCCCGAGACTTTGCTGAAGTTGCTTATCAGCTAAAGGAGATTTTGGGCTGAGACAATGAAATTTTCTAAATATACAATCATGTCATCTGCAAACAGGAACAATTTGACATCTCTGCTTCCTATTCAAATACCCTTTATTTTTTTTTCTCTTGCCTGATGGCCCTAGCCAGAAATTCTAATACTATGTTGAATGAATAGCAGTGGTGAGAGAGGGCATCCTTGTCTTGTGCCAGTTTTGCAATGGAATGCTTCCAGTTTTTGCCCATTCAGTATGATATTGGCTATGGATTAAGTCATAAATAGCTCTTATTATTTTGAGATAACGTTCCATCAATACCTTGTTTATTGATAGTTTTTAGCATAAAGTGCTGTTGCAGAGAAGGCCTTTGACAAAATTCATCTATTGAGATAATCATGTGGTTTTTATCTTTGGTTTTGTTTATGTGATGGATTACAGTTATAGATTTGTGGATGTTGAACTAGCCTTGCATCCCTGGGATGAAGACAACGTAATTGTGACAGATAAGGTTTTTGAGATACTGGTGCATTCAGTTTGCCTTTATTTTATTGAATATTTTTGCATCAATGTTTATTATGGATACTGGACTGAAATTTTCTTTTTTAGTTGTGTCTCTGCCAGGTTTGGTATCAGGATGATATTGGTCTCATAATATAGGTTAGGGAGGATTCCCTCTTTTTGTATTGTTTGGAATAGTTTCAGAAGGAGTGGTACCAGCCCCTCTTTGAAACTCTGGTAGAATTTGGCCATGAACTTGTTTAGTCCTGGACATTTTTTGGTTTGTAGGCTATTAATTGCTGCCTCAACTGCAGACCTTGTTATTGGTCTATTCAGGAATTCAACTTCTTCCTGCTTTAGTTTTGGGAGGGTGTAAGTGTCCAGGAATTTATTCATTTCTTCTAGAGTTACTGGTTTATTTGCACAAAGGGGTCTGTAGTCATCCCTGATGGTAGTTTGTATTTCTGTTGGATTGGTGGTGATATCCCCGTTATCATTTTTTATTGCATATATTTGAATCTTCTCTATTAGTCTGACTAGCAATCTATTTTGTTGATCTTTTCAAAAAAACAGCTCCTGGATTTGATTTTTTGAAGGTTTTTTTTTTGTGTCTCTATCTCCATCAGTCCTGCTTTATCTACGTTATTTCTTGCTTTCTGCTAGCTTTCAAATTTGTTTAATTTTGTTCCTCTAGTTTTTTTTAATTGTAACATTATTGTGTTGATTTTATATTTTTTCTCGCTTTTCGTGTGGGCGTGTAGTGCTATAAGTTTCTCTCTAGACACTGCTTTAAATGTGTCCCAGAGATTATGGGGCATTTGGTCTTCGTTCTCATTGGTTTCTAAAAACATCTTTATTTCTGCCTTCATTTTATTTATCCAGTAGTCATTCAGGAGCAGGTTGTTTAGTTTCCATGTAGTTGTATGAGGTGAGTTTCTTTCTTTCTTTTTTTTTTTTTAGACAGAGTTTCGTACTTGTTTACCCAGGCTGGAGTGCAATGGTGTGATCTCAGCTCACCGCAACCTCTGCCTCCTCGGTTCAGGCAATTTTTCTGCCTCAGCCTCCTGAGTAGCTGGGATTACAGGCATGCACCACCATGCCCAGCTAATTTTTTGTATTTTTAGTAGAGACGGGGTTTCACCATGTTGACCAGGATGGTCTCGATCTCTTGACCCCAATGATCCACCTGCCTCGGCCTCCCAAAATGCTGGGATTACAGGCTTGAGCCACTGTGCCCAGCCCTGGTGAGTTTCTTAATCCTGAGTTCTAATTTGATTGCACTGTGGGCTGAGAGACTATTATAATTTCCATTCTTCTGCATTTGCTGAGGAGTGTTTTACTTCCAATTATGTGGTCAATCTTAGAAAAAGTGTGATGTGGTGCTGCAAGGAATGTATATTATTTGGTTATTGGGGTGGAGAGTTCTGTAGATGTCTATCAGATCCGCTTGGTCCCAATCTGAGTTCAAGTCCTAGATATCCTTGCGAATTTTCTGTCTCGTTGATCAGTTTTTAAAATAAACATTACATTACTACAAATTTATATACTTTATTTGCAAGTTTAATTTTATTTAGACTATTGTATACAATTCTGTTTAGTGATTTTAATGTACTTTGTCTTCTCCCACTAATATAATTGGTATTATTTTCAGATATTATTACTATAAAGAATACTGCATATATTGAACCAGCCTTGCAGCACAGGGATGAAGCCAACTTGATCATGATGAATAAGCTTTTTGATGTGCTGTTGGATTCAGATTGCCGGTATTTTATTGAGGATTTTTGCATCAGCGTTCATCAGGGATATTGGCCTGAAATTTTCTTTTTCAGTTGTGTCTTTGCCAGGTTTTGGTATCAGGATAATGTTGGTCTAATAAAAGGAGTTAGGAAGAATTCCCTCTTTTTGTATTGTTTGGAATAGTTTTGGAAATGGTACCAGCTCCTCTTTGTACCTCTGGTAGAATTTGGATGTGAACCAGTCTGGTCCTGGAGTATTTTTTAGTTGGTAGGCTATTAATTGCTGCCTCAATTTCGGACCTTGCTTTTGGTCTATTCAGGGATTCAACTTCTTACTGGTTTGGTCTTGGGAGGGTGTAAGTTTCCAGGAACTTATCCATTTCTTCTAGATTTACTAGTTTATCTGCATAGAAGTGTCTGTAGTAATTTCTGATGGTCGTTTATTGCATCTATTTGATTCTTCTCTATTTTCTTCTTTATTAGTCTGGCTATCTATTGTGTTGATCTTTAAAAAAAAACAGCTTCTGGATTCATTGATTTATTGAAAGTTTTTTTGTATCTCTATCTCCATCAGTTCTGCTCTTATTTATTTTCCTCTGCTAACTTTTGAATTTGTTTTATCTTGCTCCTCTAGTTATTTTAATCGTGACATTAGGGTGTCATTTTTAGATCTCTCCTCATTTCTTCTGTGGTTATCCATCACATAAACAGAATTAAAGACAAAACTACATGGTTATCTCAATAGATGCAGAGAAGGCCTTTGATGAAATTTAAATCCTTTTATGCTGAAAACTCTCAATAAACTAGGTATCAGTGGAACATATCTCAAAATAATAAGAGCAATTTATGACAGGTCCACAGCCAATATCATACTGAATGGGCAAAAACTGGAAGCATTCCCTTTGAAAAGTGTCACAAGACAAGGATGCTCTCTCTCTCTCACCACTCCTATTCAATGTAGTATTAGAATAATGACCAAGGCAATCAGGCAAGAAAAATAAATAAAGGGTATTAAATTAGGAAAAGAGGAAGTCAAATTGTATATTTAGAAGACCCCATAGTCTCAGCCCCAAGTCTCCTTAAGCTGATAAGCAACTTCAGCAAAGTCTTGGGATAAATAATCAATGTGCAAAAATCACAAGCATTCCTATACACCATAACAGACAGAGAGTCAAATCATGAGTGAACTCCCATTGACAATTGCTACAAAGAGAATAAAATACCTAGGAATATAACTAACAAAGGATGTGAAGGACCGCCTCAAGGAGAACTACAAACCACTTCTCAATGAAATAAGAGAGGACACAAACAGGTGGAAAAACCATTCATGCTCATGGTTAGGAAGAATCAATATCATGAAAATGGCCATACTGCCCAAAGTAACTTATAGATTCAGTGTTATCCCCATCAAGCTACCATTGACTTTCTTCACAGAATTAGAAAAAAAAGGACACCTTAAACTTCATATGGAACCAAAAAAGAGCCCATATAGCCAAGATAATCCTAAGAAAAAAAAAGCTGGAGGCATCATGCTACCTGACTTCAAACTATACTACAATGCTACAATGAACAGAATGGCATTGTACTGGCACTAAAACATAGTTATAGACCAATGAAACAAAACAGAGTCCTCAGAAGGAATGCCACACATCTACAACAATCTGATCTTTGACAATCCTGACAAAAACAACCAATGGGGAAACAATTCTTTATTTAATAAATGGTTGGGAAAACTCGCTAGCCATATACAGACAGCTGAAACTGGATCCCTTCCTTACACCTTATACAAAAATTAACCCAGGATGGACTACAGATTTAAACATAAAATCTCATACCATAAAAACCCTAAAAGAAAACCTATGCAATACCATTTAGTACATAGGCATGGGCAAGGACTTCTTGACTAAGCAAAAAAAGAAATGGCAACAGAAACCATTTGACAAATGGGATCTAATTAAACTAAAGAACTTCTGCACAGCAAAAGAAACTATCATTAGAGTGAACCAGCCATGAACACAATGGGAAAATATTTTTGCAATCTACTCATCTGACAAAGGGCTAATATCCCTAATCTTTGGAGACTTTAAACAAATTTTCCAGGAAAAAACAACCCCATCAAAAAGTGGACAAAGGATATGAACAGACATTTCTCAAAAAAGACATTTATGCAGTCAAGAAACAGAAGAGAAAAGCTCATCACTGTTCATTAGAGATGCAAATCAAAACCACATTGAGATACCATCTCACACCAGTTAGAATGGTGATCATTAAAAAAATCAGCAGACAACAGATACGAGAGAGGATGTGGAGAAATAGGAACACTTTTACATTGTTGGTGGAAGTGTAAATTAATTCAACCATTGTGGAAGACAGTGTGGCGATACCTCAAGGATCTAGAACCAGAAATACTATCTGACCCAGCAATCCCATTACTGGGTATATACCCAAAGTAATTATAAGTCATTCTATAAAGACACATGCACACATATGTTTATTGTGCCACCGTTCACAATAGCAAAGGCTTGGAACCAACCCAAATGCCCATCAATGATAGACTGGACAGGGAAAATGCAGCACATATACACCATGGAATACTATATGCAGCCATAAAAAAGGAGAAGCTCATGTCTTTGTAGGGACATGGATAAAGCTGGAAACCATCATTCTCAGCAAACTGACACAAGAACAGAAAACCGAACACCACATGTTCTCATAAGTGGGTGTTGAACAATGAGAACACATGGACACAGGGAAGGGAACATCACACACAGGGGCATGTTGGGGGGAGGTGGGGGACTATGGGAGGGATGGCGTTTAGAGGAGGGATAGCATTAGGAAAATACCTAATATAGATGATGAAGTGATGGATGCAGCAAACCCTCATGGCACTTTTATGCCTATGTAAGATATCTGCATGTTCTGCACACATATCTCATAATTTAAAGTATAATTAAAAAACACTGCTATGTATATTTTTATGGTTATCTTCATATTCAAATGCAAGTGTATTAGTCATTCTCACACTGCTATAAAGAAGTACCTGAGACTGGATAACTTATAAAAAGGTTCAATTGACTTATGATTCTGCAGACTCTTTAGGAATTATCATGACTTCTGCATTTGGGGAGGTCTCAGGAAGCAATCAAGGAAGGCCAAAGGCAAAGGGAGAGCGAGGCACTTTACATGGCAGGAGCAGGAGGAAGAGACAGAGGGCAAGGAAGTGACACATACTTTTAAATGACCAGATCTTATGAAAACTCACTATCATAAGATTATCACCAAGTGGGATCATGTTAAACCATGAGCAAACAACCTCAGATCCAAACAGCTTCCCACTAGGCCCCACCTCCAACACTGGGTATGACCACTGAACATGATACTCATACAGGGACACAGATCCAAACCACACTGTTCTGGCTCAGCCCTTTCAAAATGTCATGTCATTGTCATATTTCAAAATACAATCATGCCTTCCCAACAGCTGCACAGAGTCGTAACTCATTTCAGCATTAACTCAAAAATCCAAAATCCCAAGTCTCTTCTTATACAAGGCAAGTCCCTTCTGCCTAGGAGCCTGTTAAAAAAAAAGTTAGTTACTTCCAAGAAACAATGGGGATATAGGCATTGGATAAATACTCCAATTGAAAAAAGGAGAGATCAGCCAAAAGAAAAGGGTTAAAGGCCCATGCAAGTCCAAAACACAGCAGGAAAGTCACTAAAATGTAAAGCTCCAAAAGAAACTCCTTCGACTCCATGTCTCATATCCAGGGCACAATGATGCCAGAAGTCAGCTTGCAAGCCCTTGGGTGGCCACACCCCTGTGGCTTTGCAGGGTTCAGGCCCCACAGCTGTTCTCAAGAGCTGGTGTTGAATGCCTGTGGCTTTTCCAGATGTGTAATGCAAGCTGCTTGTAGATCTACCATTCCAGGGTCTTAAGAATGGTGACCCACTTCTCATTGATCCACTGAGCAGTTCTCCAGTGCGTATTCTGTGTATGGACTCCAACATCACATTTTCCCTTCATACTGTCCTATTAGGGGTTCTCCATCTGGGCTCCAGTCATGCAGCAAACATCTGACTGTACATCCAGGCTGTTTCATACAGCCTCTGAAATCTAGCTAGAGAATCCTAAGCCTCAGCTCTTGTACTATATGTACCCAAAGGCTTACCACCATGTAAAAGCCACCAAGGTTTATAGCTTGCACCCTCTGAAGCAGTGGCCTCAGTTATACCTGGGCCCCTTTGAACCACAGTGGAGCAGCCAGGGTGCAGGGATACATGTATGTCCTGAGGCTGAACAGGGCAGCAGAGCCCTGGGCCTGGCCCAAGAAACCATTCTTTCCTCCTAGGCCTCCAGTTCTGTGATGGGAGGGGCCACCATGAAGATCTCTGAAATGCCTTCAAAACCTTTCTCATTGTTTTGGCTATCAGAACTTGCCTTCCTTTCAGTAATGTAAGTTTCCGCAACCTGTTTGATTTGCTGCTGTGATAATAGATTTTTATTTTCTACCACAAGACCAAGCTGCAAATTTTCTACATTTTATGCTCAGCTTTTCTTCTAAATGTAAGTTCCAATTTCAGGTCATTTCTTTGCTCATGCCTATGAGCATAGGTTGTTAGAGGAGCCAGGTTAATTATTGAACACCGCCACTTATAAATTTTTTGCACCAGATACCTTAAACTATCACTCTCAAGTTTAAAGTTCCACAGATCCCTGGAGCACGGGCACAATGCAGCCAGGCTCTTTGCAAAAGCATGACAAAAGTGATTTGTGTTTCAGTTCCCAATAAGTTCCTCATTTTCATCAGAGACCTCCTCAGCCTTGACTTTCTTGTACATATCACCATCTGAATTTTGTTCACAACAATTTGACAAATATCTAAAAGTTCCCAGTTTTTCCTCATCTTGCTGTCTTCTACTGAGCCCTTCAAACTCTTGTAACCTCTTCCCATTTCCCAATTCCAAACCTGATTCTGCATTTTCTGGTAACTTTTTATCAATACCCCGCACCTTGGTACCAATTTTCTGTTTTAGTCCATTCTCACATTGCTATAAAAAATACCTGAGACTCTGATAAAGAAGTTTAATTGGCTTATGATTCTACAGGTTCTACAGGAAGCATGGCAGCTTCTGCTTCTGGGGAGGCCTCAGGAAGGTTCTAGTCATGGCAGCAGGCAAAGAGGGAGTGAGGCAGTTCACATACCCACAACAGAAGGAAGTGGGGGGATGTGTCACACACTTTCAAATGACCAGATTTCATGATAGCTCACTATCACAAGAACAATATGAAGGGAGATGGTGTTAAATCACAGGAAACCACCACAATGATCCAATCACCTCTCATATATCCCCACCTCCAACACTGGGAGTTACAATTTGACATGAGATTTGGGCAAAGACAAGATCCAAACCCTATCAGCAAAATATTGAAAATATATACATTTGAAAAGAGAATGACAAAATTATTTTCCAAATTATTTGTTTTGACCATTTTTTCACATTGATAAGAATTTTACATAAATTCTAAACACTAATTGCCTCTCAGTTATATATGAAGCTCTCAGTTATATATGAAGCAAATATATTATCTCACAGCAATTTTGTCCTTTTACTATTATAGTATCTTCACATGAGTGTATATTTTGCTTTGTCTTTTTATTAATGACTAAAAGATATTCTAAATCCAAAATCAGTTTTTCAATTCTGAGTGTTTCATAGCCTATTAGATGATTAATATTTATCAGAATATGTATATTCTCCTTGTTTGAGATCTATCTATAACCAGTTAATCAACATTGTAAGTTTTGTTGATCAAATCTAGTATATGCTTACTAATATTATTGCATATGTTCCTCAATAATTGAGAGTTACATAAAAGCTGTCATATTATGGTGGTTATTATGGAATTAAACCACTTGATGAATTAAACTTTCTATCATAATTCATTGTTCTTTTAAGCACTTATTCAAAAAAAGTTTTTGGTTCTTTTTTTTGAGATGGAGTTTCGCTCTTTTTACCCAGTTGCTGGAGTGCAATGGCGCAATCTTGGCTCACCGCAACCTCCATCTCCTGGGTTCAAGCAATTCTCCTGCCTCAGCCTCCTGAGTAGCTGGGACTACAGGCATGCGCCACCATGCCCAGCTAATTTTTGTATTTTTAGTAGAGACAGGGTTTCACCATGTTGACTAGGATGGTCTCGATTTCTTGACCTTTTGATCCACCTGTCTCGGCCTCCCAAAGTGCTGGGATTATAGGTGTGAGCCACTGCACCCGGCTCAAAAAGTTTTATATAGTTTTTGTATCTCTTCCCATTTCAGCTCTTTTCTGGTTAATATTTACTTCACAAATGTTTATTGTTTAAAAATATGTACTTATTAACATATGGGACATTCTTATTAAACTTAAGTTTGGCATTTCACTGCTCAACGAAATAAGAGGGGACAGAAACAGATGGAGAAATATTCCATGTTCATGGTTAGGAAGAATCAATACTGTGAAAATGGCCATACTGACTAAAGTAATTTACAGATTCAACACTATCCCCATCAAGCTACCAATGACCTTCTTCATAGAACTGAAAAAAACCACCTTAAACTTCATATGGAACAAAAAGACAGCCTGCATAGCAAAGTGAATTATAAGCAAAAAGAACAAAGCAGGAGGCATCACACTACCAGACTTCAAACTATGCTACAAGGCTATAGTGATCAAAACAGCATGGTACTGGTAACAAAACAGAGATATAGACCAATGGAACAGAACAGAGGCCTCAGAGGCAACACAACACATCTACAACCATCCGATCTTTGACAAACCTGACAAAAACAAGCAATGGGGAAAGGATTCCCTGTTTAATAAATGGTGTTGGGAAAACTGGCTAGCCATGTGCAGAAAGCAGAAACTGGACCCCTTCCTGACACCTTACACTAAAGTTAACTCCAGATGGATTAAAGACTTAAACATATGACCTAACACCATAAAAACCCTACAGGAAAATCTAGGCAAAACTATTCAGGACATAGGTGTAGGCAAGGACTTTATGACCAAAACACCAAAAGCATTGGCAACAAAAACCAAAATAGACAATTAGGGCCGAATCAAACTCGACAGCTTCTGCATGGCAAAAAAACAGTCATTAGAGTGAATCAGCAACCAACAGAATGGGAAAAAATTTTTGCAGTTTACCCATCTGATAAAGGGCCGATATCCTGAATTTACAAAGAACTAAAACAGATTTACAAGAAAAAAGCCCATTCAAAAGTGGGGAAAGGATATGAACAAACACTTGACAAAAGAAGACATATGTGAGGCCAACAAACATATGAAAAATTGCTCATCATCACTGGTTATTAGAGAAATGCAAATCAAAACTACATCGAGATACCATCTCACGCCAGTTAGAATGGTGATCATTTAAAAATCTGGAGACAACAGATGCTGGAGAGGATGTGGAGAAATAGGAACACTTTTACACTGTTGATGGGAGTGTAGATTAGTTCATCCATTGTGAAAGACAGTGTGGCAATTCCTCAAGGACCTAGAGATAGAAATTCCATTTGACCCAGCAATCCCATTACTGGGTATATATCCAAAGGATTATAAATCATTCTACTATAAGGACACATGCACATGAGTGTTCATTGTAGCACAGTTTACAATAGCAAAGACCTGGAATCAACCCAAATGCCCACTGATGATAGACTGGACAGGGAAAATGTGGCACATATACACCATGGAATATTATGCAGCCATCAAAAATGATGAGTTCGTGTCCTTTGTAGGGACAGGGATGAACCTGGAGACCATCATTCTCAGCAAACTGACACAAGAACAGAAAATCAAACACCGCATGTTCTCACTCATAGGCAGGTGATGAACAATGAGAACACATGGATACAGGGAGGGGAGCACTACACACTGGGTCTGTTGGGAGGAAATAGGGGAGGGACAGTGGGGGGCAGGGAGTTGGGGAGAGAGAGCATGGGGAGAAATGCCAGATAGGTGATGGGAAGGAAGACAGCAAATCACACCGCCATGTGTGTACCTATACAACAATCTTGCATGTTCTTTATATGTACCCCCAAAGCTAAAATGCAATAAAAAAAATAAAAAAAATGAATACATCATGAAAGACTGAAAATGGTACTTTGGGGAAACAGCCCATTTGGCTTTGCTGCAGCTAAAGTTACCATAGAAAGGAGGCAATGCAAGGAGAGGGGTGAAGGTAATACACCAAAGATGAAAGTTCTCACCAAACCATGAAGTTTGCTTTAATTTACACAGAATTCGTGACTGAATTGATTAGATTTCCATCACTATGATACGAGTGACTTAAATAATAAACTTTATATGAAGTAAAATCTACATTTGTGTTTGCAAAGTCAGAAAGTGGTTGAAACTTCATGTACTTGAATAGGGAGACTATGCAAAAATATTAAAAGCAAATATATATTTCTTTGGAATTTTTACCTGGTATATTGTCTATTTAAAAAAATTATAATTAGTTGTTATGATTGTTCCATTTTACAGATAGTGAAATTATGGCCCATAAATGTCTAGTAAAGTACCCAATAGCATACAGTAGATGATAGTAAATGAACATCGAATGCAAAGCCAGGCTCCAAGAGCAAGTGCATGTAACTACAACATTATACGAAGGACAACATAATAGAATAGAAAATTATCATCATTTAAGGCAAACAAAATCAAAGGTACAATTCAACAAGACATAGAACCAATACATATGTTTCTTAAATGCTTATTTGCCTCTGAGTCAAATCTTCCAAAAGAAGTTAGCTCTTTTAAAAAATGAAGACAACAAAAAGTGAGACATTTCAACTGATCTGCATCTATTTGTGATTATACTAGATTGTGTCTCTTGTGAGCATTCTATTGTTAGAAGATTTCTTGTATAATTGTAAGATGAAAACCAGATTGTGGATATTACCCTCTCTGATGGGACTCCTTGCTGTTGCAAGTGGAAGATTTTTCTGAGTTAATTGAAAGCACAGCTTGATGTCCCATGCAGTTTAAATACAGAAATTCAGAGCAGAGAAAAATAATAAATAAACTCTGCTAAAGTAATATTTGAATTGAAATAAATTGGTAGAATAAAGAGAATTCTGAATTATAGTTAAAGTCTTCAAATATCTCTAAACATATAATGTGTATAATACATTACTGATAACTTGAAGATTTATCCTTAAGTAAATGTCCATGATCTTGAAGCAAACGTGCAAATTAGCACTGGCATACAATGACTGAAGTGACTGGGAATAAAAAGATTTTGTCAGAATCTATAGGTAAATACTAAGCATTCATATAAGTTCTTTTTAAGTACAGTAAGTCACTATGCAAATAAATTATTTTTCTGTGGAGATACTTTTCACCATTTTTCAGGTGATAAAACTAACATTGCCAAAACGATAAAGCATGCCAAAGAGCTCAAACCTAATTGGGGGCAGAGTCAGAACAACATTAATTATTACTCATCTTGTTTTTATTTTTTGAATTGACAGATAAAATTGTATATATTTATTGTGTACAATATGTCATGAAGTAAACATTGCTGAATGATTAAATACAGCTAATATGCATTACCTTTTACAGATATTTTTGTGGTGAGAGAACTTTATATCCCCTCTTAGCATTTACAAAGAATATATTGTCAATCGTAAGCATCATCTCCTTTATCTAAGAAATAAACTGACACAAGAACAAAAAACCAAACACCGCATGTTCTCACTTGTAAGTGGGCGTTAAACAGTAAGAATACATGGACACAGGGAGGTGAACATCACACACCGGAGCCTGTCAGCAGGTGCAGGTGGCTAGGGGAGGGATAACATTAGGAGAAACACCTAATGTAGACCAGGGAATGGATGCAGCAAACCATCATGGCACATTTATACCTATGTAACAAACCTGCACGATCTGCACATGTACCTGAGAACTTTAATTTAAAAAAAAATAATTTTTGAGTCAAGTACTCTTTTAGGTGCTAAGAAGAAAGGCAAAAACTGAAGCCTGAAAACTGATATTTGGTTAATAAATACATAAACAATGAGAGCACAAATATGTAACATAATCATTTATATTAACAAATTAATACAGATGGAGGAGAAATAGAGCAGGAGCTTGATATTTCTCATGAAGTTATCAAGGAAGAAATGGTGTGAAGTCTCATAAAAGATCTCTTTATGGAAGTCAAACTTGAATGACATGGAGAAGTAGACAACAAAGATCATTCCAGTGTTTGTATCATATACTTTTCCTTACATATGTATTTACATTATATATATTTATATTCCCTATATCTAGATATTATATATGTCTATATGTACATGATTCCCCTTTAGTATCCACACGGACTGAGTGGATTCATTCAAATATAATATGTAGAGAACAAAATCTATGGATGCTCATGTCCCTTATACAAAATCCTAGAGAGGATGTGAAGAAAATGGAATACTGGTACACTGTTGGTGGGAATGTAAATTAGTACAGCCCTTATGGAGAACAGTATGGAGGTTCCTCAAAAAAACTGAAAATAGAACTATTACACAACCCGGCAATCCTGCTGCCTGTTACATATCCTAAAGAAAGAAAATCAGCATATAGAAGAGATAGCTATACTTTTACGTTTATTGCAGCACTATCCACAATAGCCAAGATACAGAGTTAACCTCAGTGTCCCTCAGTGAATGAATGGGTAAGGGAAAAGTGGTATATATACAAAATGAAATACTAATCTGCCTAAAAAGAATGAAATCCTATCATTTGCAGTAATATGGATGGAATTAGAGGATATAAGGTTAAATGAAATAAGCCAGACACAGTAAGACAAATACTACATGTTCTCATTTATATGCAAGAGCTAAAATATTTGAGTGGTGGTTACCAGAAGCTAGGAAGGGTAATGAGCATTGATAAATGGATAAAAAAATACAGTTAGATAGAAAAATAAATTCTAGCATTCAATACAACAATAAGTTAGCTATATTACAATAATTTATTGTATATTTTAAAATAGCTAGAAGATTTGGAATGTTCCCACTACAAAGAAATGACAAATATTTGAGATGATGGATATTCTATCTACCCTACTTTCATTATTAAACACTGTATGCTTGTATCAAAAATTGCATGGACTCCATAAATACATACAACTATTATTTATCAATATAGATTAAAGAAATAAAATTGCATAGTATTGTTATATTAGCACATTTTAAGAATTCAGTGTATCATCAATAATAATGCTCTCCTTTAAGAAATAAGTTTTGAACCAGGTACTCTTCTAGGTGCTATGAACAGAGGCACAAATTGTAGCCATAAAACTCATATTTGGTAAATGACATGTAGGCCAACTTCTCATATACTTTAACCATCTCTAGATTACTTTTAATGCCTTATACAAAGTAGATGCTATGTAAATAGTTGTTATACTGTATTTTTTTTTATTTGTGCTATTTTTGTTGTTGTGTTTGTTTTTTGTTTTACCTAAATGTTTTTAATCCATGGTTGGTTAACTCTGGAGCTATGAATTCTGTGGATATGGAAGCCTCCCTCTATATATGAGCCTTCCATAGATGTAAATATACATACATATATGTGTGTGTGTATATATATATATGGTGAGCCTTCCATATCCACTATATATATATATGTATGTGTGTGTGTGTGCTGTGCATATATGTATTCATATATATAAATGAATAATTTTAGATGAGGAAGTTGAAAATATAAATATATATTAGCATATGTGTATGTTTGTGATAAAAATATTCCCATATATACTTGTTTGCCCTGTATACATGTATGTGTGTGATATGTATGCATATTATATATGTATTCCATTCCAATTCCAAAATGTCAATCTGAAATTCCTGGTATCATTTTCAGAGGTACCACCAACTTGTAATTCTCCAATTCCTGACTATCCAAGCAAAATATTGCTTCTCAGTCATAAGCACAATGGTTACATTTTGCCAACTCTGTTCAGACAATGAAGACTAACAAATGCATTAAGTTTGCTGGTGTCTTTTAGGGATGCTTCTGATGCTGTCTCAGCCCATTCCCAGTTAGAATCAAAATACCGTGCAGAACCCAGACTTTCTAAAATGTTCCAACAGATATTCCAAGAACTCCCCTATGAGAAGGGAGATGTGGTTTGAGGCAGAAAAGTGAGCAGCTAGGAAGTGATACCATGGGAGAATGAGAAACATACTTATAAAATCTCGTTGAGCCTGGGGTACTGCTTTGGCTTAGCCTAGAGTACGTATACGCTTTTCAATTAAAAGCTGCATTTTATTAATCCAAGCTTGTAATGTGATAGATTAGTTACAGTTTATAATAGGCACCTCAGGGTATGTTGGCATCTTATAACCAAAAGACAGGTGTTAAGTTTTTAAGGCCTAATAAGAGACTATGAAGAGTATCTCACACATCATAAGATGATCCAAAATCCCCAGGAATCTTCTCTGTGAGTTTTTTATTGAGGCTTTTCAGAGGTTTAATATGACATACCTACTTAAAACTGTTAAAGTACAATTAGATCTGCTGGGTTATAGGACCAGTCAGAAAGAAAAGCCCGTGTTCAGCTCTGGAATTTGTGCAGAGCCTTTTCTTGCTCAGAGTTCTACTCAGAACCTACAGTCTTATAATTACCTGAATGCAGTCTATGCTGCTTTAAAATGTAAAGGGCCCAACCAAGGGATTTTATGGTTTTGTTTTCTGTTTTGTAATAGGCTGTGTAAGTAGCAACAACTTATCTCCCAATTTGTGAAGAGTATCATAACAGCTTTTTAGACTATTACACGCTGAGAAATTTCACTGGAGTGGAAGGATCCTAAATTTCCATGGCATTTATGTCTCGCCCTTCAGCATGCATGTGTCACATCTTATTTGCTAACTCATTTTCTACTCCCTCCTCCTCAGGTCTAGCCAACATGCTGCTATCAATGTAAGAGGTAATCTGTATTACAGTTTGTGTTATGTCAATTAAACTAAGATCTTTGTAACTAACGCAGAGGGAATGAGAGTTGATATAGATCTGCAGCAGTTCCTGACAATGTATTGTTTTGTTTTCTAAGTAAAAGAAACTGTTTCTGGGAGATTTTCTTAATGATGTGAAAAGAGCAATGAACAGATGAATGGTTTTACATGAAGTCATAGAGACCTTGCATGTAAAAATACCACACCTGAAACTGCAGCCACAATTGAAATCATTCCCAAGTAAAATTTTACAACCCGTGGCCATTCTTAGAAGCTAATAAACCTCTGCACAGACCAAACATGTAATTTAATTGATAATGTGATAGATACGATCACCCTCCTTCTTCAAAGTATATGTGTGTGTGTGCTAATGATATTTATTTATTGAATTCTCCCAGCTATGTGGTGCTTTTTTTAAAAAAAGTTTATGCTGGTTAAGAAAAAAATAAAAAGACTAATGGGGCTTCTGATTAGTACTTTTTAAAATAATAGCCCCGAGTCCATAGTTTAAATAGCCAATATGAATAATCTGCTTATATCCAATAAGTTAACTCCAATTCAGGAACAAGAGAATTAATGACAGATAGATTCTGTAGACCCAGTGACCTGCCCATGCATGAGACCTATGCTCAGGTTTAATCTGTTACCTGATGTTTGCAGAAGTCCACTTTGATGAGTGGACCACAGTCACAGAGTAGGTGTCTCAGAAAATATCAACTCAAAACTTGTGTCTACTGGAACATGGTATTTCTATTTTGCCCTGATAAAGTTATCTTAGTAAGTGGCCATAGCTCCTAATACGACATAGAAAATTATTTACAATATATCTTTCATTAATTTCTAATGATCATATCACAAGGGAACACTAACTTATTGTCACTTGGGGGAAACTAGTCTAGATGTTGGACTTTGAAGCCTAAAATATTCCATTTTCTCAATTGCATCAGATTTTTGCCTTCAGATCTAGAAATTATGTATTAACTTAATAAAGTATCACTTTATATATTTTCTAAATATTTTATTGACAAATGTGTTTATTCTGTCACCACCAAAATTTCTGTGGTTTGAGACATTCTGTTACTCTTTTATTCATCCCTCCTTCTAAATGTGGTAATGGCATCCGCTTTATTGAGGGAAGCTGAATATAACAATAAAGCCTCTGTTACTTTCAAATGAACATTGAAATTAGAGAGATCTTCTTAATCGGGGCATTTCCTAACATCATCCCAAACTAAAGGTCGCAGCAATCACAGAACTTTATAAAGAAGCTGGCCGTTATTTCTCCATGAGTGCATTTCTCTATTCTGTAGTAAAGCAATTTTCTTCTGAGTCCTACTGAGTGTATATATCCAGGTTTTTCTTTTCCTTTTTTTTTTTTTTTTTAATCATGCCACTGCACTCCAGCCTGGGTGACAGAGTGAGACTGAGACCTCATCTCAAAAAAAAAAAAAAAAAAAAAAAAGAGAGAGAGAAAACTGAATGATGTACACCTGGCCTCTATTGCCTCAAGAGTCAGGGCAGCAGCCATCCTGAATTTCTTCCTTGTTCTTCAAGGATTTGGATTTGAGTACCGTGGGATTACAGCGCCAATACAAGTTCCTTGGCTAATGAGGAGCTTTGGCAATTGAGCCTCTAGGGAGACAGAGGCTGCAATGTGCCTGTGACCCCCTCATTCAACAGTCATTCCTCAGAAAAGAAATAGCTCACTTGAGTCACTTCCCTCAAATGATCTCTCCTGCCCAAAAGCCTTCTCTATGGTACATCCAGAGGTGTCAAGCATCACTCTTCCGTGATGTCAGCCAGGTACACCAAGGTCCCTTAGTAAATGTCTGGAAATGTGAGGAGCCCAGGAGCTGCAGGACGCAGTGAGCTATGATTGCACCACAGCCTGGACAATACAACAAGATTCTGTCTCATATCATGCCTATAATCCCAGCACTTTGGGAGGCCAAGGTGGGTGGATCACCTGAGTTCAGGAGTTTGAGACCAGCTTGGCCTGGGGTTCTGTAGAGAAACACCGTCTCTACAAAAATACAAAAATTAGCTGGGTGTGGCGTTGCACACCTGTAATCCCAGCTACTCGGGAGGCTGAAGCAGGAGAATTGCTTGAACCTGGAAGGTGGAGGGTGCAGTGACCCGAGACTGCACCACAGCACTCCCGCCTCCTGCGTGACAGAGCAAGACTCCATCTCAAAAAACAAAGTTTGGAAATGAGGGCAGGTGTTTTGCTACAATTTCATTCAGGGGAAGTGGTGAAGACAATGAAAAGATCAGATGATTAGACTCAGGTCACCATGGGTCTCCTGCATAACTGCGTATCATTTTTACATGTTTCCTCTTACTTTTGCACAATATTCAATTTATTCTCATCTAGTAATCTGAGGAACAGTCTCTGCCATGGCTAGGAGCATTTTTCTCTCTCTTTTTTGGGGGGCGAGAAAGAGAAAGAAAGAGGGGAAAAGAGGGAAAAAAGAGGGAAAAAGAGAAAAAGAGGGAAAAAGAAATATTACTTCATTCCTAAAATGGGTATCAATAATGGCCGATATTTTGTTTGTTTAAAGTGGATGATGTATATTTTGTGTGTTTAAAATGGAGAGATCTATTGAGTTTATTTGTTCTGGATCTGAGTTCAAGTCCTGGATATCGTTATCAATTTTCTGTCTCGTTGAATCTAAATCTCATTATGGGTCTTATGTTATCTGGGTGTTAAGAGCTCTTATTATTACCATTAATCCTTTTACCCTTGTATCCTTGTAGCTTTGAAATCTATTTTATTAATTGTAAGAATTGCAACTCCTGCTTTTTATTTATTTGTTTTTGCTCTCCATTTGGTTGGTAAGTTTTTTTCCAACCCTTTATTGTGAGTCTTTGTATATCTTTAGATATACCGTTAGATTTTGTTTGTATCTTTTGATTGGGGGATTTAGTCGATTTAAATTTAGGGTTGCTGCCATTTGATATTAACTGGCTATTTTATCCTTTCATTGATGTAAATTCTTCTTTATGTTAATGCTCTTTACTTTTTGGTGTATTTTTAGAAAGGCTCATACTGGTTGTTCCTTTCCATGTATAATACTTCTTTTAGAAGTTCTTGAAAAGCAGGCCTGGTGGTAATAAAATCTCTAAGTACTTGCTTGTTCCTGAAAGATTTTATTTTTCCTTCAAATTTAAAGCTTAAATTGGCAGGATATGAAATTCTGGGCTGAAAGTTCCGTTGATTAAGTATATTGAATATTGGCCCCCATTCTCTTCTAGCTTGTAGGGTTTCCGCTGAGAGATCTGCTATAAGTCTAATAGGCTTACCTTTACGGGTAACCTGATCTTTCCCTCTGGCTGCCCTTAATATTTTCTCCTTCATTTCGATCCTGGTGAATCTAATGATTATGTGGCTTGGGGTTGGTCTTCTTGAGGAATATCTTTGTGGTGTTCCCTGCATTGCCTGGGGTTGAATAGTGTCCTGCTTTGCTAGATTGGGAAAATTTTCCTGGATAATGTCCTGAAAAGTATTTTCCAGCTTGAATTCATTCTCTCTGTCACATTCAGGTACACCTATCAAACGTATATTAGGTCTTTTCACATAGTCCCATATTTCTTGGAGACTTTGCTCATTCCTTTTTATCCTTTTTTCTCTATTCTTGTCTTGTTTTATTTCATTAAGTTGGTCTTTGACCTCTGATATCCTTTCTTCTGCTTGATCCATTCGGCTATTTAAGCTTGTACATATTTCACTAAGTTCTCGTGTTGTATTTTTCAACTTCATAAGTTCATTTGTATTCCTCTCTATATTGCCTATTCTTTTCATCATTTCATAGAACCTTTTTTCAAAGTTCTTAGTTTCTTTACATTGGGTTAGAACAAGTTCCTTTAACTCCCAGAAGTTTCTTATCATCCACCTTTTAAAGCCAACTTCAGATAATGGAACACAGTCCTTTTCCATCAGGGCTTGTTCCGTTACTGATGAGTCCTTTTCCATCAGGACTTGTTCCGTTGCTGATGGGTTCTGATTTTGGGTATACTCGGCCTTCTTAGGCTGTTTTTTTTCCCTTCATTGTAGATGAACCGCCTTTCTAATTAGGTTTCTGAGTCCTCGTCCGACTTATTGATTCCCAGTGCTGGGATCCGAGCAACCCACTGTGGCAGCCTAAATAGCAGCGATAAGACTGATGGTGCTCTTCTGCCTGGGAATCTCTGGTCTAGCTTCCCTCTTGAGTCCGCTGCAAGCGGCTCCGACTTCCAAGAGCTCCAAACTCAGGTCAGTAGGGGAAGCAGTCCCGTTTGCTCTGCATGAAGAGCTGCTGTGCCGAGACGCCGACAAAACCGCTGCAGCGGCCACAAGAGTCACGCTGGCAACCCGTGGGTCTCCTCCACTGGGAATCAGCCGATCCGTGAGTGACGAAAATTTGTCTAAAAGTGTGGCGTCGTCTCGTTCTCTGAGCTTTCACTCGGAGCTACAATCCCGAGCTGTTAGTGATTGGCCATCTTGGATCATCCCTCTATATCCAGGTTTTTCATAAAGAATGAGTTACAACTTTTTATCATCCCAAGCATTTGAGTTTTCTCTCTCTGTTAGAGAAGTTTTGATACTTAACTGAATAGAATAACATTCACTATTCAGTACAGATTTCAGTCTATTCACCATATAAATTTTTTCAGCCACTCTCTACTGTTTGAACATATAACATTTAGAATCTGATAAGTTACCTAGAAAGATAATTTACTTGAAATTTTATATTTTTCTTCTTATTCCAACATCTTTATAATTCAGTTCTATGCATTTTTCCATAAGCCTTCATAAGCAAAGTACAGATTTTCAACTATTAGTGAGAATAAACTATCTCTTCTTGTGTCACATTTCACACTTAACCCTTATAGCATATATATGAATATAACTAGAATCATATAATATATGATTCTAGTTACAGTAGTAATAAGGAGAAGAACTGTATCTTCAGAAGAATGAACATTCTCTTTTGAAGAATTTCCTAACAGGTTACAATGTTATTATGTGAAGATAAAAAGTAAGTTGTTGCCTGTATGCATCTGTTTTGCATAAAGGAATACCCAAGACTGGGTAATGTATTAACAGGAGAGGTTTATTTGGCTCACAGTTCTATAGGCTCTACCCAAAACACAGTGCCAGCATCTGTTTCTGGGAAGGCCTGAGGAAGCGTGGAATCATGGTGGAAGGCAAAGGGGAGCCATGGCGAGACTGGGAGCAACAGAGAGAAGGGAAAAGTTTCAGACCCTTTTACACATCCAGATCTCTTGTGAACTCATTACCACTGGGAGAGGACCAAGCCATTCATGAGAGATCCACACCCATGATCCAAACACCTCCTATGAGGCCCGCTTCCAACTGTAGTAGTCATATTTCAATCTGAGATTTGAGGAAGTAAAATATTCAATCCTTATCATTTTCATTCAAACTGGAGGCCCAGGTTATCTTGGGAAATCATAAGTCTCAATTAAATTTGAACATCCAAGTCATGAATCCACTTCCCCAAAGAGGTTCTGGTTGTTACTAATAGATGCTTGACCAGTTTTTGGATTACACTGTAATTCTTAAACATGCTCAATCACATGAACATCAGTTATTTTAGTCACATTTACTTTGTAACTTCAAGAAGTCTACCAAAAATAACTCTGGTTCTATTAGTGTAATTTGAGCCGAAACTTTTCTTTCTGAACCTGCAATTTTCTTTCTATAAACTCTGCAGTTCAATCATAACATAAGCATCCTAGCCCACTCACTACTAGCTGTCATCACTAATGGTCATGTACAGCAACCACTTGTTTAGACAAAGCATGCTCTTCCTCAGGCACTTCATTCCATGTAAGCAGTGATGGTTTAATTCATCAACATTACCAGCACATGTCATATTCCCTGTGGACCTTTTTCTCTTGTAAAGAAATTCAGTATGATGCAAAGGCCATTTACTAAAACATAGCAGTCTCAGATCTCCATCTTTGAGGGTCTATTTTCAGACCTTATTGTATCCATCACTGCTTCATGAATGGTCCTGTCAGAACACTGAAAACAAAGTGTGTGCTGAAGTGGGCTTATAATGTTGAGTGTATTGTGTACTTGTCTTCCTAATCTGTATTTTGACATCACATTTGTAGTTTGAATCAGACACGATGAGAGTATTTACATCTTAAAAATAGCAAGTTCTGCAAATCAACGTTTCTCCTTTACTCTGTCGATACCAGCCAGTTGCTAAACATTCACCATCACCTCACAACACTTATATATTTTAAGTAGACAATGTTTAATAGAGTTGATTAAATATATATTGGATAGCTAAAAGCAAAAATCTATACCTGTAAATATTCAGAAACCAATAATTGCAAGAATAATTTTCAAACTGAGGTGTCAGGAACTTAAGGAAAGAGGTGTCATTTTGAGAACCTAATGGTGCAAAGGAATAGTGCAATGAGATGTGTGTTCAGAGGGAACACTGCACTGCTATTGCTTGTATAAACAAAGAGATTGTTTAAACCACAGAAAAAGCAGCCTGGTCCCCACAGGCTGCTGTGAGGAGAGCACCCTGCTATGGTAGCAGGAAAGATGGAGTTCATTTCCCAGTGGATATGTGAGAGCAGTGTGGCTGGTGCTCTCCTTGATAGGTATGGTTTCTTTGCTTTTGGTACCTGAGTAAGGACAGAGATGCTGGTGCTGGGAATACCACCAGGCTCCACATACATATTCAAAGTCCAGGAGGTTTGTCCCATGATGGAAAACTTTCCAAGTCTACTTGCTTCACCATCTTCTCTGACAGCTCCGACCTGATAATAGTCTGTTTAACTTCAGAGACAGTGAAAGATGTTGGAATGAAACCCTCCGGAAATCACCCCCACATAGAAACATCACTGGACAACTATCCACATGCAAAAATACCTTCACAAAAGCTAATAAAACCAAGTAAGATATCCTAGTACCTTCCTGCAGCGCAATAATAAGAAATAGCGTGTTAAAGAGAGTAGGAAGAGGAGTTTTACATTACCTGCATTACCCTCACCCTAGGTAGCACAGTACGAACACAGAAAAAAAAAAATCATTTGGGGGAAAGAGAAAAATGTGAGCATAGCACTTTGCATGTTCCCCAATACTGGGCCCTCCAAAGTAAAAACCACCACTAGCAAAACTTCCAAAGAGTTACATTCCATGTTGGTAGCCAAAGACTGAGCCTCTAGACTCACTTCAGTGCCAGGAAGGACCACACAGCTGCAGGGTTCAGGCATGCATGGCAAATTTAATATATGGCTTGCACCACTGTGGGTTCAACTTCTGTGGCTCCAGGCTTCAGCTAACACTCAGCAACATATAGGCCTCACCAATATCTGTCTTAAGGAACACTCTAGCACTGTGCCTGCCATGGCAAGCCCTAGGCTGCCTTCAGTTCTGTCCTAACTGCAGCTGCCCCAAGCTTCTGTCATGCCCTAGCACTATGCCTGGCACAGGACCTTCCCACAGATTAGTCTGTGAAATATAGAGTCAGTACGTACCTTTCCAAATGGGCAAACATAGACACATGGCCTCAAGGATGAAGAGCAATCAGGAAAACATGTTATCAACAAATGGACAAAAATGAAGTAATAATAATTGACCCTGAAGAAATAAGGATGCATAATCTGCTTGAGAAATAATTTTAAATAACTTTGCTAAACTTCCTTTAGAAACTTCAAGAAAAAATTCAAGAAAATAAAAAAAAACAGTAAGTGGCTAAAATTAGAAATTTAATAGACAAATTGAAATTTTGGAAATATCAGAGTCCTGGAGCTAGAAAAAACGGAATGAAATGAAAAATAAGATATTATCAACAGATTCGATCAAGGAGAAAAAAATCTGTGAACGTGAATATAAGTTATTTGAAAATAGTCAGAGAAGTGAAAAAAAGAAAAAAGGTCCCGTGGAATTTATGCTTTAAGGAGGTTCTGTTTTGATGTATTTTGAGGATTTGTTTCAAGATTCAGAGCTGCTTTTAGTGGTTCTTGTAGTGATGGCTTGGTAGTGGCATATTCACTCAGTATTTGACTGAAAAAGACTGTATTTTACCTTCCTTTATGAAGCTTAGTTTCACTAGATACAAAATTCTTGGCTGATAATTGTTTTGTTAAGTAGGCTGAAAATGGGGCCCCAATCCCTTTTAGTTTGTAGGGTTTCTGCTAAGAAATCTGCTGTTAATTTGATAGGTTTTCTTTATAGGTTGCCACTTGGTTTTGCCTCATAGCTCTTAACATTCTTCCCTTTGTCTTGACTTTAGATAACCTTATGACTATGTGCCTAGTTGATAATATATATGTAATGAATTTCCTAGGTAATCTTTGAGCTTCTAGTATTTGGATGTGTACATTTCTAGCAAGGCCAGAGCCCCAAATACATTTTCCAGACCTTTAGATTTCTCTTTCAGGAATGCCAACTAATTTTAGGTTTGGTCATTTAACATAATTCCAAACTTCTCACAGTCTTTGTTCATCTTTTTAAATTGTTTTGTCTTTGTTGGATTGGGTTATTATGAAAACCTCGTCTTTGAGCTCTGAAGATTTTTCTTCTGCTTGTTTGATTCTATTGCTGAGACTTCCCAGTGCATTTTGCATGTCTATAAACTCCCCCCAAAAAGGCAATGAAAAGCAATCAAGAAAGCTTACAAAATTTGTGAGACAGGTAAAAAGATCAAATGATTGAGTTATACAAGTTAGAGAAAGAAAAAAAGATAAAAAGTAGAAAATTTATTTTTAAAAAGAAAAATAGTAACAGAAAACTTTCCAAACCTGCAAAAAAATGCTAATATCCAAGTACGTGAACGTCAAAATCTAAAATTAGTCCTTCCAAATGAGTCCACTCCATGATATATTAGAATCAAACATATTTGACATGGTTTGGAGTGTCCTCACTGAAATGTTTTCTTTTTTTATATATTTTTAAAAAGATAAAATTTACAAGACTCCTTCTCAGTACCTAAATGTGGCTTCAGCAAACTCAGAAGAATGAAAGTCATCTTGGTAAAATCATCACAGAAGGTGAAATATCAGCTTGAATTATGCCTCCCAGAATTCCCACATGTTGTGGGAGGGACACAGGGAAAGGTAATTCAATCATTGGGGTCAGTCTTTTCCATGCTGTTCCTGTGATAGTTAATGAGTCTTGCCAGATGTGATGGATTTATCAGGGGTTTCCACTTTTGCTTCTTCCTCATCTTCTCTTGTTGCCATCATGTAAGAAGTGCCTTTCACACCCCTGCCATGATTCTGAGGCCTCCCCAGCCGCGTGGAACTGTAAATCCATTTAAACCTCTTTTTCTTTCCAATCCCAGGTATGTCTTTCATCAGATCCACTGACAGCTTGCCTTGTGTGCCTGGAAAAGCCACAGACACCCAACACCAAACCATGAAAGCAGCTTGGAGGGAGGCTGTACCCTGCAAAGCCACAGGGACCAAGCTGTCCAAGACCATGGGAATCCACCTCTTACGTCAGTTTGACCTGGATATGAGACCTGGATTCAAAGGAGGTCATTTTGAAGCTTTAAAATTTGACTTCCTCACTGGATTTGGAACTTGCATGGGCCCTGTAACCTCTTTGTTTTGGCCAATTTCTGCTACCTGAAATAACTGTATTTACCCAATAAAAGTACCCTGTTGTGTCTAGGAAGCAACTACCTTGCTTCTGATTCTACAGGCTTATAGGCAAAAGGGACTTGCCTTGTCTCAAATGAGTTTTTGGGCTATGGACTTTTGAGTTAATGATGAAATGATTTAAGACTTTAAGAGACTGTCGGGAAGACATGATATTGAGATGTGATGACATGAGATTCGGAGGGGTCAGGGCAGAATGATATGATCTGTGTCCCTACTGAAATTTCAACTTAAATCGTATCTCCCAGAATTCCCATGTTGTGGGAGGGACACAGGGCAAGGTAATAGAGCCACGGGGAATAGTCTTTCCCATGTTGTTTTTGTGATAGTGAGTAAGTCTCACAAGATTTGTTGGGTTTATCAGGGGTTTCTGCTTTTGCTTCTTTCTCTTTTTCTCTTGCTGCCACCATGTTAGAAGTGCCTTTCACCTCCTGCCATGATTCTGAGGCCTCCCCAGTCACGAGGAACTGTAAGTCCAATGAAATCTCTTTGTCGTCCCAGTCTTGAGTATGTCTTTATCAGCAGCATGAAAATGGACTAACACAATATTATAATAAAAAAAGATAAAGAGGGGAGCTTGTAAGCAGCAAGAGTAAAGAAGCAAATAACATATAAGGAATTTCTAATAGAGCTAGCTGTAGATTTCTCAGCAGATACCTTACAGGGAAAGAGAGATTAGGATGATATGTTTAAAGTGCTGAAGGACAAGAAACTGCCAATGAAGAATACTATACCTAGCAAAAGTATCCTTCAGAAATAGTGAGAAAAAGCCTTTCCCAGATACACAAAAGCTGAAGAGTTCATTACCACCAGACCTATCTTACCTGTCTTACCAGAAATACTCAAGAGAATTTTTCAAACTAAAATAAATATAAATATGATTATTAATTCAAAAACATCTGAAAGTATAAAGGTATAAAACTTACTGATAAAAGTAGGCACTCAAACTTAGAATACTTTAATACCATCCATAATGGTTATGGATGAAAACCTATGTCTTTAGTATGCAGGCCAAAAGACAAAACTATAAAAAATAATGGCTATAGTAATTTGTTAAAATATGTAAATTGTAATGTCAAACATTTGAAATGTGTGTTGGGGGAATTAAGTAAAATTATAGAGAAAGAGTGTGTGTGGGTTTGTGTGTGGGTGTGTGGATGCGTGCACTCAAAGATAAGTTGTTATCAGATTAGAAAAACCTGTTATAAATGTTTTTGTAAGTCTCATGGTAACCATCAAGCAAATACACTAAACATAAAAAGCAAAAAATGAAATCACGTCACTAGAGATAACCACTTAGCCACTAAGGAGGACATCTAGAAAGGAAGGAAAAAAAAGGAATTTATAAAATGACTAGAAAACAACCAAATTATAGTAATAGTAATAATTAATCATTAGCTTACATGCAAACCAATAGATTATCTAATCAAAATATAAAGAATGGCTACATGAATTGAAGGAAAACAAAAAGCCCAAACCAACTATCTGCTTACTACAAGAGACCAACTTCATCTGTGAGTACATACATACACTCAAGGTATTAAAAAAAACATATCCTATGAAAGTAATAAAGCAAAAGAAAACATCGATAGCTGAAAAAAGATAGTAGCAATACCTATACTTATCTGAGGTAAAATAGACTTTATTTCAAAGTACAAAAAAGAGAGACAAGGCCGTAATATAATAATAAAAGAGGTCACCTCACCATGAGGGTTCAATAATTTGAAATATATATGCACTCAATATTGGAGGCCCTAAATATATGAAGCAAATATTAATAGATCTAAAGGGAGAGATAGACTGCAATATAATAATAGAATCTTTAACACCCTTTTTGTAGCAATAGACTATCCTGACAAGAAATCAATAGGCAAACATCAGCATTAATCTACACTCTAAATTAAAGGGACATAATAGATATATATACAGAACATTCCATTCAATAGTTGCAAAATATACATCCTTCTTAACTACATATGAAATATCCAGGATATATCATATATTAGACCACAAAACAAGTCTCAACAACTTTAAGAAAACTGAAGTCACATCAAGTAACTTTCCTAACCACAGTTATAGAACTAGAAATTAGTAATAGGTGAAACTTCAAAAATGCACAAATACATGGAAAGAAAACAGCATGCTCCCAAATAACCAATGGCTCAATGACAAAATAAAAAGAAAAATTAAAGGCCAGGCGCGGTGGGTCAAGCCTGTAATCCCAGCACTTTGGGAGGCCGAGGCGGGTGGATCACGAGGTCAACAGATCGAGACCATCCTGGTCAACATGGTGAAACCCCGTCTCTACTAAAAATACAAAAAATTAGCTGGGCATGGTGGCGTGTGCCTGTAATCCCAGCTACTCGGGAGGCTGAGGCAGGAGAATTGCCTGAACCCAGGAGGCAGAGGTTGCAGTGAGCCGAGATTGCGCCATTGCACTCCAGCCTGGGTAACAAGAGCGAAACTCCGTCTCAAAAAAAAAAAAAAGAAAGAAAAATTAAAATATTTCCTGGGAAAAAAAAAATGAAAACACAATATACCAAAACCTATCAATAGAGCAAAAGCAGCTCTATGAGAGAAGCTTACAGCATAAAAACCTACATCAAACAAGGAGATTGCAAACAACCTCACATTGCAAAAGATATGGCCAACGATATGTTCACTCTCTCTTGTTTATTCTGGCATTATTCACTATAGCCAAGAAATGAAATCAACCTAAGTTTCCATTAATGGATGAAAGAATAAATAAAATCTTATGTATATGTATGTAATATAATACCATTCAGCAACAAAAGAGAAGGAAATTCTGTGGTCTGCAACAACAGAAGAACATGTAGCACATTATGTTAAGTAACTAAGCCAGGAAGCGAAAGACAAATACTACATAATCTCACTCATGTGGAATCTGTAGGTATTGATCTCACAAAAGTAAACGATAGGCTGATGATTAGAGGTAGATAGGATGGTTGGAGAGTATGGGGTTGGAAAAAGGTGGGTCAGAAATTTCAGCTACGTAGGAAAAAAAATAAGATTAAGGGTTCTATTGTACAACATGGCAACTATATAGTTAATAGTATATTCTTGAAAAATGCTAGGAGAATGGTTAAGTGTTCTCACTATAAAAATATAACAGTGTGAGTTAATGTTAATTAACTATATTTAGTCATTTTATTGTGTGTGTGTGTGTGTGTGTGTGTGTGTGTGTGTGTGTAGAGTTGACTTTTGAACAGCATGTGTTTAAACTGTGTGGGTCCAATTATATTCAGATTTTCTTCCAATTCTCTCATCCCTGAGAAAGCAAGACCAATGCCTCTGGTTCTCCTCAGCCTATTCAATATAAAGATAAGGAGAATAAAGGCCTTTATAATAATCTACTTGTTCTTAATACACAATAAATAAAATTTCTCTTCCTTTTGATTTTCTTAGTAACATTTTCTTTTCTCTAGATTATGTCATTGTAAGAGTACGTTAACAAATGTACAAAATATGTGTTAATCAACTATTTGTTATGAGTAAGGCCTCCAGTTAACACCTGACTATTAAGTTTTGGGGGAGTCCAAATTTATACATGAGTCTTTGTTTGTGTAGGGTTTACTGCTTCTAATCCCCATGTTGTTCAATAGTCTGTTGTGCTCAAGACGTTTTGTACCTGGTAAATACATACATATTTATCTATCAATTAAATGTTTAATTTTTTTTAAAGTAAAATCACTTAACATTAATGTGAAAAATAAATAAGAAATAAGAGAATTAATGGAAATCGAAGTAATTATAAGTTTGTTGCAATAACTTAGGAGGGAAATTTCGAGGGCTGTAACAGTGCCATTATGCTGAACAGACAGGGTAGTCTGAAAAGCTTCCTGGGACATCAAAGTTTATTTGTCTTCATCCTATTTAGGTAACAGTTTTAATAAGTGTTAGATTTAACTTTGAAATTGTTGTATTTCAAATGCAAAAAAAGTGTATGTTCTTAATATTCAGTAGCCAACTTTGTACAGAGTATTTTTAAGTGTGCTTTAGAAGTTCAATTTAGAACAGAAAACTATAGCATTTCAAGTCGAAATGCCACTATTTCATTTCTACATAGTTAAGTTGAAAATAAAATATTAATTCAATTATTTAGTAATAAACATCTAGGTTTAGTATTTTTATAGTTTCATAGTAGTTAATGACTATATTTAGATCCAATGCAAACTTTTTTTTTCATTTAGTTTTCATTTTTAAAAATAAATATAACAGGCCGTAACACGTGAAGTCTTGATTACTCAGAGATCAGTATTCTGGAATTTTTATATAGTCTAATCAGTATCAAATATATAATTAAAGAGGTTTATACAATCTCAGAGAATAAACGTACACTATGTGCAGTAACTTTTATTGATAAGTTAATATACAAGACACTCTTCAGCTTATATGCTGCTACGGCTTCAGAAAGCCAGAGAGTTAACAATCTAACAGAAATAAAGGAATGATGATGGCAAAGGCTGGTCTCATTATAGATAGTCAACTAGTCAAATGAATATGGTCTTAAAAATTAGTAGTTTGGATACTATTTCAGGTAATTATTGGCCTCCTGAGTTCCAGACTAATAAGTAGAAGATAAAATCAAGTCATCCTAGGCAGCAGTTCAATTTTGAAAAGTAGAAGAACATGCCAAGGCAGAAATCCAATGCTATAAATGGATTCAGTCTTGGGAGGGGCAGATTATGAAATACTACAACTGGGCATGATATAAGTTTTTGTTCATCCATCTGATTAATCAAATCATGGTTCTCATTAAAAGCAAAGGATATGCCAAGGGCTGGCTTCTGGTTTCCTGATCTATTATGAGTAACCTTAGCCATCTGTACTTCTCCATGTAAGGCTAAAAGAGTCTGTTGATATATACACAGTTCCTGGTACAACTGATTGATAAGACAAACTAAACTGGACCAACAGATGGTACTTCGCAAAGATACTGCTGCAGAGATACTGCCACAGAGATAAAAGACAAAAATAAAACAAAATAGGGTTACCTAACAATACCCAAAAAGTCTAGAAATACTGAAGACACAAAAGTGACAGGACCAGATTTAACCAATGATTAGATATTCAGTTATTTAGAGAAAAGGAAGACTTAATTCATTATACATGTATACATGGCAAAAGCAGTGAATATAGTAGTAAGTTGAAGAAACTCAGAAAATAAGATGTATTAAAAAATGTTAAGACATTAAAACTGAAATCATTCAATTAGAAAGGCAAATCATCATCACAGTTTTACCATGGAGTAGAAGTAACATTAAAATCAAAAAGGGAAAAATGTGACATTTACACTCTTTAATAAACAGCTACTCTAAGTTTGAAAACAGACATTGAGGTGTATGCTTTCAAAAATATACCCTCTGAGCTTATTAATATACCAATAAAAGTGGGTCTCTTTATGGTTATTTCAACCTGTTGCTAAATAAACATCCAAAAGCAATGACAAAGCAATTTATTTCTTAACAACAGTCTTTCAAAAAGTGCTAGAGGTGCTGCAATTCATAACACCTTGGAGAAATTTCTGTACGTACTTGCCACCCAATTATCTCTCCAAAGCCTGAAGCATGAATACTGCACATATCCCCAGATCCCTTGCTCAAATCGTCCCTGGACACTTACCTAAATTCAGCCCAAATTTAACTGGCACTTCCAATTCTACTTTCTGTGTATAGTCTTTCCTTCTACCAGATATAATGCTCTAAGTTTCTAAATGTAAAATAGACAAATGAGTTTGAGCTCCATTCAATTATCTCATCTCCTTCAGTCTTCACACTGATATAAACCTTTCAGTCCAGTAACAACATGGTATGGTTTCACTTTTTGTCTTCACTCAAATCCCACCTTGAATTGTCATAATTCCCACATGTCAAGGGCAGGACCACATGGAGATAATGAAGCCACGGGAAGTGTTTTCCCCATACTGTTCTCATGATAGTGAGTTCTTGTGATATGCAATGGCTTCATAAGGGGCTTCCCCTTTGCTGGGCACTCATTCTGCCTCCTGTTACACTGTGAACAATTGCATAACACCATTATTATAAGCTGCTTGAGGCCTTCCCAGCCATGTGAAACTGTAAGTCAATTAACCCTCTTTTCTCTATAAATTATCCAGTCTTTCTTCATAGCAACATGAGAATGAACTAATACGCTAAATCGGTACTGAGGCAGTGGGGCACTTTCATAAGGATACCTGAAAATTTGGAAGTGACTTTGGAACTCAGTAACAAACAGAGGTTTAAATAGCTTGGAGGGCTCAGAAGGAGACAGGAAAATGTGGGAAAGTTTGGAACTTCCAAGAGACCTGGAGGGCTCAGAAGACAGGAAGATGTAAGAAAGTTCAAAACTTTCTAGAGACCTGTTGAACGGCTTTGACCGAAATGCTGATAGTGATATGGACGATGGTGTCTGGGCTGAGGTGGTCTCAGACAGAGATAAGGAACTTGTTGGGAACTGAAGCAAAGGTGACTCTTGCTATGCTTTAGCAAAGAGACTGGCAGCATTTTGCCTCTGTCTTAGAGATCTGTGGAACGTTGAACTTGAGAGAGATTATTTAGGGTATCTGGCAGGAGGCATTTCTAAGTGACAAAGTGTTCAAGAGGAAACAGAGCATAAAAGTTTGGAAATTTTTCAGCCTGGTAATACAATTAAAAAATTTTAAAAATTTTTAAAAATACACATTTTGGGGAGAGAAATTTAAGTCCACTGTAGAAATTTGCATCAGTAATGGGGAGCCAAATGTCAATCATCAAGACAATGGGAAAAATATCTCCAAGGCATGTCAGAGACTTTCATGGAAGCTCCCCCTATCACATGTCCAAAGGCCTGGGAGCAAAACTTGGATTCCTGGGCCCAGTCCCAGGCCCCCCCTGCTCTGTGCAGCCTTGGGACATGGTACCCTGTATCCTAAAGGCTTCAGCTCCATCCTTGGCTAGAATGGGCCATGATACAGCTCGAGCCATTACTACAGAGGGTACAAGCTCCAAGATTTGGCAGCTTCCATGTGATATGGTGCCTGTGGGTGCACAGAAGTCACAAATTGAGGTTTGGGAGTCTCTGCCTAGATTACAGAAAACGTATAATACCTGGATATCCAGGGAGATATTTGCTGCAGGGGCAGAGCCCTCAAGGTGAACCCCTGCTAGAGCAGTGCAGATGAGAAATGTGGGGTTGGAGCCACCACACAGTTTCCCCACTGGAGCACTACATAGTGGAGCTCTGAGAAGAGGTCCACTGTCCTCCAAACCTCAGAGTGGAACATCCACTGACAGCTTGCACTGTGCACCTGGAAAAGCTGCAGGCACTAGGAAGTGCCCTAGTGGGTACTCTGTGGGGACTCCGACCCCACCTTTTCCTTTTGACCTGCCCTAGAAGAGGTTCTCCATGTGAGCTCAGCCCTCTGCAGCAGACTTTGCCTGGACATCCAGACATCCTCTGAAATATAGGCAGAGGTTTCCAACCCTCATTTTTTGTCTTGTACACACACACAGAACCAATACCACATATAAGCCACCAAGGATTGGGGCCTGCACCCTCTGAAGCAATGGTCTGAAATATTGGCTCCTCTTAGCTGTGGCTGGGATCCAGGGTACCAAGTTCTGAGGCTGCACACAACAGGGGGTCCCTGAATGTGACCCAAGCAAACACTTTTGCCTCCTAGGCCTCCAGATCTGTGATGGGAGGGGCTGCCATCAAGGTTTCTGAACATGTCCTGGAGATATTTTCCCCATTTTCTGGGTCATTAACATTTGGCTTCTCATTACTTATACACATTTATGCAGCTGGCATACATTTCTCCTCAGAAAATGGGTTTCTCCTATCACATCGTCAGGCTGCAAATTGTCTAAACTTTTGTGCTTAACTTCCGTTTTAAACATAAATTCCAGTTCCAAACCATATCTCTGTGAATATGTAGAACTGAATGCTTTTAACAGCATCCAAGTCATGTCCTGAATGCTTTGGTGCTTAGAAATTTCTACCACCAGATACCCTAAACCATCTCTCTCAAATTCAAAGTTTGATGTATCTCTAGGACAGGGGCAAAAGGCCACCAGTTCTTTGCCAGAGCATAGCAAGAGATGCCTTTGTCCCAATTCCAAACAAGTGTCTCATCTCTTTCTGAGGCCACATCAGCCTGAACTTCATTGTCCATATCACTATCAGTATTTGGTGAAAGACATTCAACCATTTCTGGAAAGTTCCAAACTTTCTCACATCTTATCATCATCTCCTGAGCCCTTTAAACTGCTCCAACTTCTGCCTGTTACCCAGTTCCAAAGTTGCTTCCACATTTTTAGGTATCTTTATACCAATGCCCCAGTACCTGGTGCCAATTTACTGCATTAGTCAGTTCTTATGCTTCTATGAAGAAATGCCTGAGACTGAGTAATTTATAAAGGAAAGAGAATTTATTGAGTCATAGTGACACAGGGCTGGGGACACCTCAGGAGACTTACAATTATGATACAAGGGAAGACAAACACATTTTTCTTCACCTTGTGGAAGCAAGAATAATAAAAACTAAGTGAAGGGGGAACCCCTTATAAAACCATTGTGAAAACATACTATCATGAGAACACCATAATTCAGTTACCTCCCACTGGGTCCCACCTGTGACATGTGGGAATCATAAAAAATACAATTCAATGTGAGATTTGGGTGGGGACACAACCAAAGCATGTCAAGTCCCAAAAGGTCAAAGGTAGGGAGGCCAACAATACAGTCTTCAGTCTGTGTCCAAAGACCTGAGAGCTCCTGGTAAACCACTAGTATGAGTCTAAGAGTCCAAAAGCTGAAAACTTTGAGTCTGAAGTTCAAGAGCAGGAAGCATCAGGCAAGGGAGAATAATGAAAGCTTGAAGACTCAACAAGTCCACTCTTTCCAATTCCTTCTTCTGGCTTTATTCTAGCTACACTGGCTGCCTATTAGATGGTACACACCTAGTTTGAGGGTAAGTCTGCCTCTCCCAGTCCACTGACTCATACGTTTATCTCTTTTGGCAACACCCTCACAGAAAAAGCCAGCAACAATACTTTGAATCCTTCAATCCAATCAAGTTGACACACCACAGTAACCCTCAAAAGTTCATCCCCTGTAAACTTGAACTCATACATGTCTCCTGAAGTCACACATGATCTTCAAATAAAGATAATAATAGGTTAATTATTAAGCTTAATGTAACTTGGCTATGATTTGTACAACTGGAAGCACACTTTTCTTAACCCAAATACTATTACATAAAATTAACAACACTCAAATTGATATAAAGTGAATAAATCTTGTGTCATATGATAAAGAAAAAAGGAAATGAAATGAAGATATTTTCTTAGTACAGCTGTATACATGCACATACATACAAGTGTATACATGACAATTACAGTACTTGTTTCTGCACCTGGATGCATGGTCATAGCTGATATTGGTGGCTAACTTCTTCTGCTACCCATTCTGTATTTCCTTTGCCTTCAGCAAGTACCTCTTCTGATCTTATTTTTTCACCTAGTGGAGTGACCTAAACCTTCATTCCTGAAGGGTTTGGGCCCTCTGTAGTCCTCCCTGGATTGGGTCATTGCAGTTTCTTATTGACCTTAATCACAGGGCATGGTAATACTTAGAGATGCTCTAAGGGATCTTCTGCATTTCACACATACTTTTCCTTATATCCATGGTGGTAAGGATGTCATCTTGATAGTCTGGGTCAATTTCCACAGCCAACACTGTTCACTCCCTTCTTTGCCTGTTGACTTACTCTCCAGTTTAACGGAAACTTTGTTGTGTCTCCTGGTGGCAGCATTCCTCCTTCTAGAACAAAGATCTCTAGGCCAGCAGAAAATAATGTAATGGAAACAGGAAGAAAAAATGTTGTTAGGGCACTAGTGGTGATCGTGAGTGATGCCACTTCCACTTCCACTCCTTGATTCCTAAACCCCTAAAAACTGGCTATGGGAGAAACAGTACCATATACTGAATGCTGATTCAGAGCATACACAGCCTTCTGGAGAACTTTGCCTCAGCCCTACAAAGTATTGTCACCTAGTTTGTACAATACTAGTTGGCACTGTAATTGTGACTTCAAAAGGCCATTCCACTGTTCTATCAATCCAGCTGCTCCAGGATGATGGGAGAATTGGTAAGACCAGTGAATTCTGTTAGAATGAGCCCAGTTTTGCACGTCTTTAACCTTAAAGTGAGTGCCTTGGTCAAAGGCAATGCTATGTGGAATACCATGATGATGGATAAGGCATTTCATGAGTCCATGGATGATAGTCTTGGCAGAAGCATAGCATCAAGGATAGGTAAACCCATATCAAGAGGAAGTGCCTATTTTAGTTAGGACAAACTGCTGCCCTTTTCATAATTGAGGAGGTCCAACATAATCAACCTGCCACCAAGGACTGGCTGATCACCCCCAAAGATGATGCCATATCAAGGGCTGTTTGCCTTTGCTGCTGCCAAATTGTACACTCAGCAGTGGCCTTAGCCAGGTCAGCCTTTATCCAATTTGTTTGCTCCTTCTTTCTCACTGAATCCAATCGGCATAATGTCCTCAATGTAATAGATCAGTGTGCTATCTTGTGTAAGTGAAAAGAAATCAAGGTCTCCATAAACAACACTGTGACACAAAGTCAGAGAGATGATACATCGCTGAGGTAGAACATCAGAAGTGTATTGCTGGCCTTTCCAGTTGAAAGCAAGTTGCTTCTGGTGGGTCTCTGGAACAGGAATGGAGAAAAAGGCATTTGCCAAATTAATGGCTGCATAATAGGTGTTAGGAGACATGTTAATGTGTTTAAGCAGTGAAACCACATCTGGTACAGGAGCTGCAATCGGGGTTAGCACTTGGTTAAGCTTGTGATAATCTAGTGTCATTCTGTCTTCCCCACAGGCCAAACGTTAAACAGGGATGTGGTGGAATCACCACCCATGCATTTTTCAAGTCCTTAATGATGGCACTAATCTCTGCATTCTCTCCAGAGGTATATTCTTTTTGATTCACTACTTTTCTTGGTAGAGGAAGTTTTAATGGCTTCCATTTGGCCTTTTCTACCATAATAGCCCTCACTTTATGAGTCAGGGAGCCAATATGGGGATTATGCCAGCTGCTAAGTATGTCTATGCCAATTATGCATTCCAGCACTGGCAAAATAACAGGATGAGTCTGGGACCACCGAGTCCACTGTTAGTCAGGCCTGACCCAAAAATCCATTAATTACCTGACCTCCACATGCCTCCTCCTAAACTGGAGGGCCACAATAATATTTTAGGTTTGCTGGAATCAATATCAGCGCCAAACCACTGTCTAACTGTCTCCAAAAGATCTGATCATTCTCCTTTCTCCCATGCACAGTTACCCTGATAAAAGGCCAGACAACTGCTAGGGGAAGGATGGGAGAAAGATTAACAGTATAAATTTTATTATAGTGGGGTCCTTTCTCAATGAGACACAGCGTGCCCATCATTTAAGAGGTTCTAGGTGTGTAAACTGTTTCAACTCTGCAAATTTATTGAGGGGCCATGATTCTCTATTTTTATAATTCAAATAATATTTTGTCTGCTTGACCTGAAAGTTTTCTGCTTATACAAGTTAAGTCAGAATGCAGTTGGCTTCCTATCAATTTCACTTTTAGCAACACCGTGATTAACTAGCCAATGCAAGAATTCTACATGAGTCAGTCTGTTCTGACTGCTTCGTCTCTACTGTCCATTGCGGTAGCTATGCCCACCTTGCCTTTGATGACTGAGTGCTGCCACTTGGCCCCTGACACGTTGGAATCCAATTATTCTCATTGCACTTAAGTTTTCCACTTGAGTGTGGTTCCCACTGTAAGATCATGCATACAGAGAAGAGCAATCAGAGCTCTTATTAGTGCAGAGTTACTGGTGAAGAGTTCTTATGGACCCTCCCCATTGGGGTGAGTATATCTTAAGTGACTAATCTCTAGCATTCCCATCTAAGCGTTTGAATCCCTTTCTCTACATTAAACCAAGAGAAACTGGGCATTTCCATTTCACTCACAATGGACCATCCTTTGATCAATATTTCCACTAACCAAGCAAATAAACTATTTGAACTTTTCTAACTCCCAAGCTGCAACACTAAATGCATAATCCTTGCTTAGTGGGCCCATAACAATAAGTTCATCCTGTTCCAACTGTATATTCCATCCACCATTATTCCACACCCTTAATATCCATTCCTATGCCTGCCTTCCAGATTTCTGCTTATATAAATTAGAAAATTCAAGCAGGTCTTTTGGAGTCTAGCATACCTCCCCATAGGTCACATTCTGAGCCTCACCTCTAGGGGCCTGCCAGGACTTTAGTTATAGGTAGAGAAGCAAATGAGTGTTGATAGTGGGTCCCGAGGAGAATGAGTACAGTCTTTCCTGGCAACTGCCTCAGATAGTCCATGGTTAATCTCCTCAGGCCAAGGTGGAAAGGCTAATGGCAGACTGGGTCCTGGAGGAAATGTTGCCACCGCTGGGGATGGGAGGGTTGTTTTCTCTGGCAGAAAAGGCTCTTCAGAATTTAAGACTTCAGTGCTCGCAGCCTCATCAGGATTCTTCCACATGTTCCCATTCCAAGTGGCAGGGTCCCATTATTTTCCAATCAATGACCTCACTTTAACAGTAGACACCTGGCAAGGCTGTGTGTGCACCTTTGCACAAGAGCTTATGTCTGATTTTCCACAATTTTAGCCCTTTGTGTGTAGGAGACAAGACTCTCACTCGGGAATCTTAGAAGATCTGAAGCTGAGTATGTGCTTCTGAAACCTGGAGTTAGAATTCCTAAATTCATCATTTTCCTTCATCGCTTTGAATAGTGAACATAGGAACAACCAACCAAGTTCATTATATTTCTTGGTTCTCCACATATGGTCAAAGGTATTATGTATAGAGTCACTAAACTGCTTGCCTCTCATGAATCAGGAGTACCAAACACATTTATTTTTTATAACCCTCCAAGCAGCTCACACGAGGAGTATCAGTGTTCTCCATACTATCAGAAGTAGAGTCCTTGACATTCTGGGGTCTGATCAGATTAAGCAGCCAATTCCAGCAACCCAAAAACTAAAGAAATCTATCCTTAATTTTTTTTTCTAGGTTTGCTTCTGATGCAAACATCTGTATTAGTCAGAGTGCTCTAGAGGGACAAAACTAATAGATGTGTATATGATGGAGAGTTTATTAAGGAGTACTGACTCACTGGATTACAAGATGAAGTCCCACAATAGGCCATCTGCAAGCTGAGGAGCAAGGAAGCCAGTCTAAGTCCCATAACCTCAAAAGTAGGGAAGCCAACAGTGCAGTCTTCAGTCTGTGGCCAAAGACACAAGAGCCTCTGGCAAACCACTGGTGTTAAATCCAAGAGTCCAAAAGCTTAAGAACTCGGAGTCTCATGTTTGAGGGAAGGAAGCACACAACACAGGAGAAAGATGAAGGCTGGAAGACTCAGCAAGTCTGCTCTTTTTATCTTCTTTTGCCTGCTTTAATCTAGCTGTGCTGACAGCTAATTAGATGGTGCCCTCCTAGATTGAGGGTGAGTCCGCCTCACCCAGTCCACTGACTCCAATGTTAATCTCCTTTGGCCACACTCACAGACACACTCAAAAACAATACTTTGTGTCCTTCAATCCAATCAGGTTGACACACAATATTAACTATTACAGGTGACTTCCACCATGATTGTAAGTTTCCTGAGGCTTCCCAAGCTACATGGAACTGTGAGTCAATTAAACCTCTTTTCTTTGTAAATTATCCACTCTTTAGTATTTCTTCATAGCAGCATGAGAACAAACTAATACACCACACATCCATTTATGTTATTATTCTCTTTACAAACAGGTATCTTGAAAATAAATTACTCAATTTACTCTCTATTGAATACTTTGTAATCACACTGACACCCACACTACCTTTATATAAACATATGTAAATTTGAAGTAGAAACTACATTCTCAAAGAAATATGTCGGCATGTGTTTATTATACTAGACTCATCCTCAAATATATTATTTTACATATGTGTGCTATTTTTGAAATAAATGATATTAATCTGATCTTTATAACTACTCAACCTTATTTCAAAGCTATCTTTTAAAGCATGTGAGCTTGTATGTATGTGTGAGGATGAATGTACACATGCAATTTTCATTCAAATATTTAAAGATCAAACAAATGAAAGTTACAACAAAATCTCAATTGATATATTCACTACAAATTTTTTAGCAGTTCCAAGAGATAGCATTCTGACCCTAGCAAGCTGTGAGGATTGTATTTCAGATAAACAGCCTTAGTCCTATTGTAGTCAATCATCATATTATAGCTGTTGAGTAAAGAATTTTAGATTTCTTTAGTTTTCTTCAAAGAGAGGTCATAAATACTGAATCAATCAGTAATGAAGGCATTTTTTGCATTTCACTTTCATTTCAATATAAAAAAATTTAATATTTCAAATCTTTCTGTGCACTCAATGGTCATATTGAGTCTTACTATACTATTAAAGAGTGATGAGAAAAGTACATTCTGAATTCTAAGACATTATTTTAGCTAGCAAGCAGTGATCTTAAGTTAATGAAATCATTACAAAATTTGTGTGTGACTTTATTTAATATAACATAGCAGAATAGACTGTTGACAATAAAATATAAATGATCAGGGTGCTTTTCAAATGATAAGAATGAGAATTGTCCCTGATATTTACCTTTGGATATATTAATACATATTTATAAGCAATGCCTTTCTTTTAATTGGTCTCCTTTTTTAAACTAATGTACAGCTACATACAGAAAATTTATGAATCTGAATTGTGTGGGCCATTGTGTTTCACCAATATATTCACCCATGTAATCAATACCTCAATCAGATTTTAGATTGAGGTATCATCAGCCTTAATTCTCCTCTCATGCCCCTTTCAAGTCTCTTTTCCCCTTACACAGGGGCAACCACTTTTCTGATTTCAATAAATCAGTTTGCCAATTCCAGAACGTCATATAAATAGAATGACACAGGATATGTTCTTTTGTTCCATTTGTCTATTAATGTGGGTTTTCTTTTTTCCAGAATATAAAGATATCTTAGAATATTTACATTAGATATCATATATAATTTATATATCTCTCTCTATATATATATAATTTATTTTTTTATTTTTTTTGAGACGGAGTTTCACTCTTGTTACCCAGGCTGGAGTGCAATGGCGCGATCTTGGCTTACCACAACCTCCACCTCCTGAGTTCAGGAATTCTCCTGCCTCAGCCTCCTGAGTAGCTGGGATTACAGGCACATGCCACTATGCCCAGCTAATTTTTTTTGTATTTTTAGTAGAGTGGGGGTTTCACCATGTTGACCAGGATGTCTCGATCTCGACCTCGTGATCCACCTGCCTCGGCCTCCCAAAGTGCTGGGATTACAGGTTTGAGCCACTGCGCCCGGCCTAGATATCATATTTTTAATATACTTATGAATTTTCATCGTACTGTTTTAACTTTATCTCGTCAAATTTGATATGTTTTGTTTCAGTAGTGTGTAGGTAATAAAGAAAATATTATTTTATTTCCATTGGCCACTGGATTTAGAAGTATATTGGCTAAGTTTCAATTAATTTCAGGTTACCTAGATATGCTTTTAATTAACAATTTTTGGTGTAATTATATTTTAATAACACAGCATATTTAGTAACATTTCAACTTTTTATATTTATAGTGGCTTATTGTGTTGTGGACTAGCATACATTCTATACTGAAGAATACCGACTGTTTAAACCACATTTGACATTTTTATTAATAGAAAACTCTCAAAGTTTATAATATCTTAATTTACAATGTATCAAATACATGTTATTTTTACTATTTTACCTTATACATTTATTACCAATAGAAATAAATATCTTTAATATTGTGAAAAAAGTTTTTAAAGGCAATGAAGTAACTGGAGTGCTCCCATTGGTCATTGCAAGTGACTTGCATGGTTTCAACCTGTGCAGTCATTTTTACAGTGAGGATGTATTATAGTTTACCAATTATTCACTAGAATTTTTGTGGCCAAATTTGGGTTTAAATTTCACATAGCTAGCAAGTCTGCCTTCTTATTGTAAAGCCACACAGTATACCATGACTCCCAAATAACCCCTTTTTAGACATATACTCTGATTCACAAAACATGTAAGATAGTGCAGAAGTTGTCTCACAAATTTTCATCCACAAAAAAGTACTCCAAATGACTGCTCGTTAATGTACAGTTTTCTATTAGGGTAGCATGATATCCCTAAAATATTTAACTTAAGTGTTTTAAAAGTATTTTTAATTATGATTAGTATGTTGTAGTAGCAGCAGAATACATATCAAGAAAAGAATTTTTTATGTGGAACAACTTAGAACCTATATGAGTGCCTTGTTTAATAGACACCAGTGTATTGTTTCAAATTGTATATTTACAGAAAGGTTTATTATTTTGTAAATAAACTTATGATCTTTATTTTCAGATAGGATTCCACTGTATCACCCAGGTTGGAGTGCAGTGGCATGATCTCAGTGCACTGCAACCTCTGTCCTCCCTATACCTCACCCCTGAGAGACTATGTTAGGGAAAAAAAACTTCTCTTTCCAGGTCCACGAGGGGTGTGGTTTCAAAGGCAGAAGTTTCCCAGCACCACGCCTCCATACACACCTCCATCTGGAATGTATAGTTCTTTGTCTAGCTTTCCCATGCCTGAGCTAGGTGGAAAATTCAGATGGGCTTCTTAATTCAAGCAGCCCACCAAAAGCTCTGGGAGGAGGGGGCTCTGTTGCAGACCAAGCAACAACAGAGTCAAAGATCAATCACTCCAGAGATAGTTTGAAAGAACTCCTCACACTGGACAAGAACACGAATGGGGAGGGAATAAGTCAAGGGTTAAAACCCCAATGCTCCTTACCTATACAGATTCCTTCCTTGGATTCTCCTCCCACAGCAGCGCAGGAGCTCGCTCTCTCTCTAAAATAAATTGCTCTCTGCTCAACTCTTCGGTTCCATATTTATTCGAATGGTAAACTCACCCAGTACCCTCTGATAGTACCCAGAGTCTATCAGTGAGTACTGGGTTCTTGGGGTAAGAGAGGCCAGGGACATCAGCATCGGAAAGGGGAGAGAGCTGAGCATACAGCCCCACCCCAGTTATATCTTTGGCAACCCAGCCAGGAGGAATGTTGGACTTCAGAGCAGTAAGTGGTATTCGAACCCTTTGGCTTGCTAATCTGTCCTTTTGCTTTTTTTTTAAATTGCATTTTAGGTTTTGGGGTACATGTGCAGAACATGCAAAGTAGTTGCATAGGTACACACATGTCAGTGTGATTTGCTGTCTTCCTCCCCTTCACCCACATCTGGCATTTCTTCCCATGCTATCCCTCCCCAACTCCCCCCACCTGCTGTCCCTCCCCTATTCCCCCCAATAGACCCTAGTGTGTAGTGCTCCCCTCCCTGTGTCCATGTGTTTTCATTGGTCATCACCAGCCTATGAGTGAGAATATGTGGTATTTCATTTTCTGTTCTTGTATCAGTTTGCTGAGAATGATGTTCTCCAGATTCATCCATGTCCCTACAAAGGACACGAACTCATCATTTTTGATTGCTGCATAATATTCCATGGTGTATATGTGCCACATTTTCCCAGTCCAGTCTATCATCGATGAGCATTTGGGTTGGTTCCAGGTCTTTGGTATTGTAAACAGTGTCTTTTGCTTCTTTAAAATTTGTTAAGGCGGTAAAGACCCAGTACAGTGGTAGAGGCAAGGCCAGGCAGATGCTGCTTACAGAAAGCAGGCAGCTGGGCTTACGTGGGGCTGTGTGAGGCAGTGGTGGCTAGGCTAGGCGGCAGGAATGGCTGCCACCTGGGCAAGCCATGCCCAGCCTTTCATACCCACAGCAGTGGCAGCAGCTGCACTGGGGCCACTGGAGCAGCTGGGCTGGGTGGCAAGAAGGGCTGCTGCCTATGGGAGCCATGCCCAGCCTTTCAGCCCCCAAACTCCTGGGTCAAGATTTCTGTAAGGAAACTTCTCGGCTCTTTCCTCTAAGATATTTCCTACACATGAGGCTCTTGGGGTGGCAGTCCAGGGACCCTTGCCCCTGGTGCCCTCAGGCTTATGCCTATGAGGACCACCTAGGGTATACATGCACAGGGCCAGTTTTTTTAGTCTGTTGTGCTAGGTTATGCCCTAATGGAGCCAGAGTCTATCAATCAGTGGGTACTGGAGGCTATAGGACATTGTATTTTTTGTCACCCGCAGTTTCCCAATCCAACTGAATGGTGCCAGAATTTAATAATGTACAATTTTTCTTGCCTAGGATTGACTCTCTGGATGGCAGAACTTCTCCACTAAAATACCATAGTCAGACCTGATCTGAGGCTCAAATGGTTAATTATAGGCCCCACAAACCTACAGCATATTCCTATGATGAAAGGTGGGGTGGGGGAAGAGGCCTGGGCCCTGAAGCATTGTTCCAGCCTGGGCTATGCAGCCATCCATTACCTTCCTTAAGATTGTAGTGCTTAAAGTTCCCCCTCAATGAGTTTATCCTCCTAGGGCAGTTTTATGGTCAGGTCAGTGTTAATTGAACTCTTGCTAGGGAATATTGGCACCCAAGCCTCATTGGCTTTGTTCTTCAAGGGTGCGCTGGTACAGAGCCACTAATCTCATGGGTCCCTATGTCCTTATGGTCGCCGATAAGGACATTTAGACAGTGAGGGTATGCCCATGACGCCAGTAAGCATGGTTAAACCCAGCACATGTGGAACCCGAAAGATGATCGCACATCTAGGGCACAAGGAAACTCCAAGGTGCTATAACTGGGGGACACTCCTGGGCTAGCAGTTGCAAGTAATAACTAAGGATATGGGCATCACTGTGTTTGATTTCAGATAGGTGCTACTCTTCCCAAGGCAAAGCCACCCTTAAAGTGTACCCTGGATAACTGGGACCAATTTGACCCATAATCTTTAAGGAAGAAGCTGGCCCTCAGGCCAGAACAGAATCATGGAGCTTGTTTTACAACTGGCTGTCCTGGCTCTGCCTTCTTTTAGGCCTGTTTATAACCATTCTATTATTACTGGCCTTTGGGCCTCGGATCTTTAACCTTCTTGTCAAATTTGTTTCATCTAGAATTAAAGCCACGAGGCCACAAATGATCCTGCAAATGGAACCCTGGTTGTCTTTAGCTTATAAGCTCTATTGTGGATCTCTGGATCAACCTACACCCCTGGAAGACTCCCCGTAGAGTAAACCTCAACTGCAGGGCCCCTTCTACACCACAATACAGCAGGAAGTAGTTAAAAAGCAATTGACCCCCGTGTCCCGACAGCAGTTGGACTTTCCTGTTCAGACAGGGGACTGAAGGACTATGGTAAGGAAAAAACCTCTTCCCAGGTCCACAAGGGGCATGGTTTCAAAGGCAGGAGCTTCCCAGCACCATGCCTCCATCCACACCCCCACCTGGAAATGTAAAGTACTTTGTCTAACTTTCTCACACTTGGGCCAGGTGGAAAATCCAGTGAGCTTCTTTGTTCAAAAAGTCTGCTGAAAGCAAAAAGCTCAACTCTTTGGGTCTACAATATTTATTCAAATGGTAAACTCACTGTCCCTCTGGGACCCTTGCCCCATTCTTGGGTAAGAGAGGCCAAGGACCCCAGAATCGGAACAGGAAGAGAGCTGAGTATGCAGCCCCACACCAGGTCAAGTGATTCTGCCACCTCAGCTTTCATTGTTTTTAGATAATGCTAAGAACTGTATGACATGATAATAGACATTCTACACCAAAACTTTTAACCCATTAAATACAGAAAAAAAAACAAATAAATAGTTTAAAGGTACGTAGCATTAAGTGCATATATAAATCTACGTCTATTACATCTGAAAATTGAACTACTATTATTCAAACTCTTCACTTTTATCAAATATAGGTCAATGAGTATATAAGTTTGATAAAGTGATGTTCACATAATGCATTCTACATGATTGTACAACTTGTTAATGTACCAAAATAAAGATATTTGGTGTAAAGTAAAAAATAAATCTAAATACTATATGCTGCCAGTTTCTGTAGTTTGACTATTCTTTTCAAAGTCGTTCCAGTAGGCATACCTATTCATTCCAAAGTATAAGTTAAGATGCATAATAATTTATATACACTTCACTTGCTGCAATAGAAAGATAGTCTATCATGTCATACTATAAAAGAGGTTATTTAGCATATATATAAAAAATCACAGATTTTTTACTATAGTAGATAATTATTACTTTTGACAAGCCATCAAATTTACTCAAAATACCGAATAACTTCCATAGGATATGAACCAGGTGCAATCCAGCAGTTGAAATTTGCAGAATTCCTAATCTAATTACATTCAAATATAAATTGTAAATTAATGCTTATTCAAAGAACAACATGAAAGAAAATTCTAATAATGACTCAGTGATAAATATATTAACTCTCCCTCATTTGTGTGGGCTTTGTGGCCGGATAGAGTATTTTCTGGAAATACATTGTGATCCTACAGCCAGATTCAAACCACCTATCTCCTTCATTGATTGAAAAGAAAGACTCTGTTTACCTATAAAATGAAACAAATCTCTGAAACTGGCCCTTACTGGCCTGCATGACTTTACGTGCTTATCCATATGAACAACAGCATGTAATGCACTAATTGGTTGGTTTAAAACTTACGGTCCATAGAATCTGAAGCATATGGTTGATTGTGAGATAAGTATAAAGTGAAGAATTATGCCCAATTTCCCAGGACAATGATAGTATTCACCTGGTGTCTTAGCATAATCATAGTAACCCTTTCATTCTCTAAAGTGATTCAATTTAAAAAATAAATTACATGGCCACCCTAGTAAGGGACGTTTTGACAAAACCAAGGTAATGGCATTGTGCTAGAGGAATTGCAAATAACTTCTGGGCTTAAAAATCAATATCCATTACACTAGGCAGGAAAAGTATTCTTAGCAAATCACGGAAAATTATTTACCTCTGTGTGTATCTCATGAATAAAATAACAGAAGAGGAGGATAGAAGCAAAGTGAGTGGAAAGAAATGGGGAGTCCACTTGAATAAGAAGAGAATGACAGTTAAGGATAATACTGAGATTATTCCTTGTTTGATATTTATTATCCAGTATTTTATTATAAATATTTAAGTTTATTCTCAGTTAAAAATAACATTATTTTGAGGGGCTACAACAATATTTTTAGCCTTTTTTTTTTAACCCAGCAGCAGAGTAATATGGAAAATTGTCAATTGAAGAATAAAAAGTATTTGATCTGATCAAATCTCAAAGAAAATCTAACAGAATTTATTAAATGAATTTATCATTATTTCTAATTCTATATTGTTTTATCAATTTCCTTATTTTTATGAAGATTTTCTCTATATTATATTTGCTATACTATATATATTATATTTAGCCATAATTTTTTTGTAAGTGCCAAAAACAGAGTTAGCTCCACTCATATCATCACATCAGTATACACTTCAGGACACTGTGCAAGATACTTTGTATTAAATTATTCTTAAAATCAAAAACAGACTGGTATTTCATTGATTCAAACACATGTCAAAATAATCAATTTACAAATAAATATCAAAATAATTAAGTTTAATATAAAATAGGCTATAGAAATTATATAAATATCTTCTGTTGAGATTTAAAGATAGCTGACAAGAATAATGGTATAATAATTCTTCAAGAAAAGCTTACATCCATTCAGGAGTATATGCTGGAAACCTACACATAACACTTTTTTGTCCTACTAAAAGCACTACAAATATCTATGCCATAGAAATTATTTTAGTTTTTGGAAAATGACTTATCAGCTCTGCAATCATGAAGAAGTTCCCTGAATGACAAGTCTTAAGAGGATGGTAATAATTTGGAAAGGGAGTCTTCAATTTTACCTGCCAGGGTCACTTAGGCACTGTCATTTTCAGTAACTGCATTTCTTCCATAAAGCCAGTTTCAAATGCTACCCTAATTCTATTGCTTCTTGGTGTTTCCTGTGGTATTCATTTGTTACTTCAATTCAAAAAATCTTTCATTCATTTTGGGACCACTGATCCAGTGATCCTACTCTTAACTGTTTCACATTCTGCTTATTTGTCTTTGCATCAGCTATCTATTGCCACATAACAAATTACTCCTCAAATTAGGGGATTAAAACATCCCACATTTATTACCTACGCTTTTAATTACAGCACAAAACCAGGCATGATCTATGTGGGTTCCCTGCTTAAGGTCTCTCACAAGCCTGCAGTCAAGATGGCAGTCAAGGCTGTGATATATATAATCCAAAGATTTGACTGAAAAAGGATTTACCTTCAAACTCACACAAAGAAGTATTGACAGATTTAAGTTTCATGCATACTGCTGGAATGAGGCCTTCAATTTCTCACTACATGTTTGCTAGAGGATTCCGTCAGCTCTTTGTGACATAGAGCACTCCAACAAGGCAGTTTGCTTCAAGAAAACATGCTATCCAAGAAGACTGTATATAGAGAATGCCAGCAAATTGAAGTCACAAGTTTTATTACCTCATTACAGAAGGGTCTTCTCATCACAATATTCTACTCATTAGAATAAGACACTATGTTCATTTCACAGTCTAGGACAGGAGATTATACAAGTGTATGAATGCTACTAGGCAAGGATCCTTGAGAGCTATCATTAAATCCTCATGGCACTCCAAACACAACTTAATTTACCAACGAATCATTATTATTATGCCATTGCATACTCTTCTATCTGAATCTAATCATCTACCTACTCTTTTCCTGTACCCATAATGACTAAATATGAATGAAGAAATATGACCTAAACTAACTTTAAATCCAAAACCACAAATCCCAAAAGTGACTCTAATGCTTTTAAAATGTATACCATATTTTATGATTCACTCCTTCACCTCAAATCCACAATATCACCTCTTCCATATTCAATCTCGGTTTATCATTGACTTGGCTTCCCATTCAATTGATAATCAGGTGAATGTTCTTATAAGGATCCACCATTACATGTATTAACTATGTATGTTAATACATATATTAACTAATTAACACTAATACATATATTAACTTTATGAGTTTGTATAGTTAACTTTATTTGCAATATATATACAGAGAAGTTCTACGTGTTCTTAAGGTGAAGCCTGCTAACATATTAAATACTCTCTTACTTACTCAAGAAATCTCTTATGAATTATCTACTCCTGCCCTCTTGAACAATCATTCTCATTAATAAATTGGTCAGATTAGCTTACAAACTTGATATAATTTCTCCATCTTACAAGATTATCTTTGCTTGATTCATGGTTTCCTACTAACCGCTCCTCCCACTCCTGGCAACATTTTCTTTCCTTCTTTTTACAGAAAACTTTTTTTTTTTTTTTTTTTTTTTTTTTGGAGACAGAGTCTTGCTTTCTCACCCAGGCTGGAGTGCAGTGGCAGGATCATGGCTCACTGCAACCTCCACCTTCCAGGTTCAAGTGATTCTCCTGCCTCAGCCTCCTGAGTAGCTGAGATTACAGGCATGCACAACCATGCTGGGCTAATTGTTGTATTTTTAGGAGAGACAGGATTTCACTATCTTTGCCAGGCTGGTCTTGAACTCCTGACCTCATGATCCACCCGCCTCAGCCTCCCAAAGTGCTGAAATTAAAGGTGTGAACCACCATGTCCAGCCAGAAAACATTCTTCAAAAACTTCCTAGTCTCCCACTCTTTTTTCTCCCCTCTCTCTCTCTTTTAAAATGTGTCTTTATTGTTTATTCACAATCATAAACCACTGTACCTTGTATGGGTTGTAATGGTTTGAGTATTTCTCATTTTCCCCAGCTGTATTTTATGTTTCCTGAGGACAAAACCCACAAATACATGCTTCTCCATTGTAGCCAGTTATTGTGTCTTGCTCAGCTACTTCTCTAACCTCACATCTTCTATTCATGCTTGCCTACCTTCATTCTCAGCAGGCATCATTTCCTACTTCACAGAAGAAAAAAAAAACCAGAGGATTAGGCAAGAACTCCCTAAACTTTCTTCTTCTAGTCTTCACTATGAAGTTCAATTAAAAAAGAAAAAAAGACAAAATTAAACGTGCTTGGGAAATACTCACAAGCACAGTATTTCAGACTAAGTGTTATTAAACGAAACAAACTCTTTAACCATCACCAGAATAACTACTTTAACCTCTGCCTGTTACCCAGTTTCAAAGTCGCTTTCATATTTAATAACAAATGACATGAAGAAATAGAAAATAACAAAAGATAAAGTCATAGAAGCCATACTATAAACATCCAGATAATAACATATAGATTCTGAGAGTGCAAATATTTTTAAAAAAACAATCCACTGTACTGGCACAAAGAACATTTTTGATCCCAAAAAGAACTGATTTAGGAGTCCTAGAAATTAGAAAAATGTTCAATCAAAATCAATATATTAAGAACACACACACACACACACACACACACACACACAGATATCCCAGAAAATTATTAAATTCCAAATTTCAAGATTAAAGAATTATTTTTTAGATGGGGTTTCACTGTGTCACCCAGGCTGGAGTGAAATGGCACAACCATGGCTCACTGTAACCTCCAGTTCCCTGATGCAGGTGATCCTCCCACCTTAGCCTCTAAGATAGCTGGGATTACAGGCATGCTATGCCATTCATGACTAATTTGTTTGTTTTTTTGTTTGTTTGTTTTGTATTTTGGTAGATACAGAGTTTTGCCATGTTGTCCAGGCTGGTCTAAGGCTCCTGAGCTCAAGTGATCCTACCGCCTCAGCCTCCAAAATTGCTCTGATAACAGGTGTGAGCAACCGTGCCTGGCCAGGATTAAAGAATTCTAGCTTCCAGAGGACAAAAAAAGGTTACTTTGAAAGAAATAAAATATCAGTCTCATATTTCTTTTTCATAACAATATAGATTTTATAATGCAATGAAAAATGACTTCAAAGATTTGAAAAGGGAGAGAATTATGTTTCAATGATTAAATTACATTATAATGACATCCTCAGAATTATAAAGTTTTGGAAAATGAAACAAACTAGCACTTTTTCCTTCTAAAGTTTTCTATGTTGTCAGATGATTCAATCAAGAACAAAGCCCAAGAAATGGGAAGTCATAGTGGAAATGGACTGAGAGTGAATAGTAAAGCAAGCTGAGGATCAGAAATAAGGCAATGGAAGAAAATAAAACTAAGTTGAACGAGAAGCATTCTACTTTTACAAAACTCCACATAGAATTTATCTGCTTGTTGAAGCTTATATTATTAATAGAAACTAAAGCTAATATTTATATCCAGATCTTTTAGCTTTTCAAAGGAAAAAGGAAATGAAATACAGTTTGGACCAATTACTAAATTGGCCCAGTGCACAAAACCATTTTTCCCTCTTAGGCCTCTTGGGCTTCTGATGGGAGGGGCTGTGGTAAAGGTCTCTGACATGCTCTGGAGACGTTTTCCTTATTATCTTGGAGATTAACATTCAGCTCCTCGTTACTTATGCAAATTTCTGCAGTGGGCTCAAATTTCTTACCCCAAAATGGGTTTTTCTTTTCTATCACATCATCAGACTGCAAATTTTCCAAACCTTAATTCTCTGCTTCCTCTTCAATGCCTTGCTCCTTAGAAATTTCTTCTTCCATATACCCTAAATCATCTCTCTCAGGTTCCAAGTTCCACAGATTTCCAAGGCAGGGTCAAAATGCTGCCAGTCTCTTTGCTAAAATATAGCAAGAGTCAACTTTACTCCAGTTGCCAACAAGTTCCTTATAGCTATCTGAGACCACCTTTCCAGGACCTCATTGTCGGTGTCACTATAAGCATTTTCATCAGAACCATTCAGCAAGTTTCTAGGAAGTTCCAAACTTTCCCACATCTTTATATTTGCTTCTGAGCCATCCAAACTATTTTAACCTCTGCCTGTTACACAGTTTCAAAGTTGCTTTCATATTTGCAAGTATCTTTACAGCAAACTCCCAGTCCTGGTACCAACTTACTCTATTAGTCAATTCTCATGCTGCTATGAAGAAATACTCAAAACTGGGTAATTTATTTAAAAAAAAAAAAAAAAAAAAAGAGGTTTACTGACTCACAGTTCCACATGGCTTGGGAGGCCTCAGGAAACTTACCACCATGGCAGAAGGCAAATAAGAAGCAGGCAGCTTCTTCACAGGTTGCAGGATGGTGTGAGTGCAAGCAGTGGAAAAGGTGGACACTTATAAAACCATTAGATCTTGTGAGACTCACTCATTTATATGAGAGCAGCCTGGGGAATACTTCCCCAGTGCTCTAATTACCTCCATTTCATTGTGTCCTTGACAAGTGAGGACACATGGGAATTATGGGGATTACAATTTGGGGTGAGATTTGGGTGGGAATTCAGAGCCAAATCACACCAGAATCTTTTGGTAGAAAATAAAATTCTGCCAGATCTCCCAATTTAAACTTATTATTTATTATCTTTTCCAGCTATTGTGTCTACGAGTTCAAGACAACTGGTATTGTAAATGAAATTCTTTGAACAAAGATGTAGTTTCAAGTGGATTTTGTATTCTAATTAGTCTTTGGAAAAATTACCCAGTGTGTGTTTGAAGGTATGAAAATTAAGAGACATTGAAAAAGATAAAATGCACAGGAAATGATTAAAGGATAGGGAAAAAATGGTATAAAATTATAAACTTGCCCAAAACACTGAAAGTTTAATTACATAAATTATTTTTAAAATTAAAATAAAAAGACTAGATAAATGGTAATTTTTAATGGTAGAATTGTCAGAATTATAAAGAAGAGCTTAGAAAAATAACATTACAGAAACTTATACATGTGTTCATTACGGAAAAATTAATATTTGAAAATTATATGTAGTTAAAAATTTTTATAGGTATTGATAAAAAAAAAATTCCTACCAGCTGTTAGCTGGTAGCTAGCTTGTTGCTACCAGACAGGCCTGCTGTTATTGTGCTGTACATAACAATTTCATAGAACTCTAATATCTGATAAAGTTACTGTGACTGTGATAGAATGATACCAAAATATCACATTTCTCTAATCACAAGAGCAAAGATAAAAACAAGAAATCTACCAGACCATAAAAATGAATAAATATCCCACCTGCCATTGACACTAGTCTGCCAAGGACAGCATTAGTCACTCCACTATTCTCAGCTGCAATTTAGATTGTGGATTCACTTCCATTTTATAAAAGCGCACACTTCAAAGCAAACCCTGACTTTGTTGAACCTTCCCTAAATAAACTAAAACAAGTCTGAATCTTATACTCCCAGGGCTCCTGTTTTATTGTCTTCCTTGCTTCATGAAGTTTAATAAATTTATTTTACTACAAATATGCTCTTTAGTGGTTTGACTGGTGAACATCAAGAGTATATAATTATTTAATTTGGGACAAAATTATTTGATTTCAGGTAATATCACATTTAGAATATTTTATAACATTAATATATAAAAATAGAAAATATTGGATATGCAAGTAAATATAAAGATTTAAGCAAACAAATATACACTGTTGTGCAGTCGAACGAATAATTTGAAAAGCTTGTTGTAATTGAGTTCTGATGAATTCTATAGTTAATAATTATAAACGTAACTTATGGAGTATAAAGCGTTCTTACATTTCTATGTAAAAGTGCATATATAAAATATATATGCACAACATATGTAATGTTACATATAACATAAAACTATGTTGTTCTTTCAAACACACATACACACTTTTGTGTTGATATATAAAAGTATTTCCACAACGTGAGTACATTTTTTTTTTACTTTAATGTCTAAATCACTAACATTGCAAAATCCCCAAATGCAGAGATTATTTTTTCTTGTAAGTCAATATTATGGTTTTGATATACTTAAATTGAATTCTTAAATTCAATATTCTGTGCATCAGTAAATTAGTGGAGATAAAAACATTATTTTCATAAAGATTCTAGTTTATAATGATCCAGTTAGATGTTTATTTTCATAGTGCCTTATTTTAAGTAATTTTAAGATCTATTTTTTCCCAAATGTATTGTATAAATGTGTGGTAATTAATGTAGTTTAATGATAGATGCTATAGAGATTACAAACTCAGAGACTCTATAATATTTTACATTTTTTGATTTCATATTTCAGAGTGATGATAGTTTTAACAGTAGTAAAAATATGTAATTATCAGTTATTTGAATTACTGCATAAACATTATCATCAGATCACCATTTGCTATGATGAAAGTATTTTAGAAAAATAAGGAGTCCTATTAAAAGTATTGTTTTTGCAGCTAACTAATACTTTTCAGCTAAGTTCATTACAATTTCTCCCTAACGTGTTGCTCTCACACATTTGATCTCTGTCTTCCATTTCTCAGAAATAATATGATATGATGGAAAGGACATGTGGAATCTGAAAACGTTGGTTTTCATTCTGATTTCAAATTATTAGATGTAATTATTTGGGAGCATTCTCATTTACTGTGTGTTTTCCCATTTTTAAAATGGTACTAGTAAATAATCACTAGCTTTTCTTTTGAGAATCAAACGAGACAGCCATCAAGAGGACATTTTGCATTAGAGTGTTCTCTTGCATTCATATTTTTCTCTGTACATTTATTGACAGGCTTTTTTTCTATTTCATAATCATAAGAAAAATTCTTTCATTACTATTATTACTCTATAATAATAATATTTTATAAAAATAGGAGGGAGCATACAGGGTTGTGATGCTCACAGGCTAGGCTCACCACAACCCCCTTTCATTAAACATACAGTATGTTAAATGGCTATAAGTGCTTGAGAGAAAAAAGAATGCCAGTGGTGCCTAACAAATATTACAATGTGTAAGTAAGTTACTGAGTAAGTTTAGTTAGAGGAGTCTTCAGTGAGAAGATATTTAAACAAAGAGTAAAATGAAATTATAGGGCAAGCTTGTATTTTTCAAATAAAAGGCATTCTGGGCTAAGTATATGAAACTTTTAAAGGCTTTGATGAAGGAATAAAGCCGCCTTCCTTGTAGGAAAAGTTAAAAGGCCATGGCACCTAGGTCTGAATAAGTGATATATGAGTGATTGCAAGAATGTGAAGGGAAATCCTAATGTGATAGGAGTCCACATCCCACTGGACTCTGCTTTTTCACTCTGAGAGATGTACAGCCATTGGAAAGTTTTAATCAGTGGAACTATATGGTTCATATGACTTCGAATTGTTAACAGTTCAGAACATAGGAAAGGGAAGAACTAGAGGCTATGAAATTAAAGAAAAATTGATGATAATGGTTGGTACTAAGTTAGTGGTTGAGGTAAAAAGAGATGCCTGGTGTCTGCATATGTTACAGAAGGGGAGCCAATAGATTTGCTGACAGACTGGGTATGAGTTGCAAGGAAATAAAAGGAATAAAGATGCTGTCAAGATTTTTAGTGTGAGGCAGAAGGTTAAGAATTGAGTTTTGATTGTGTTACACTTGAGCTTTTTAAACTTGAGCAAAACCTGTATAGCAAGTTGAATTTGTAAATCTGTAGTTCAATGGAGAATTCTAGTATAGAGATACTATTTTGAACATTATGAGTGTATCTATATGGTATTTACACCATAGAATGAATGAAATCACAAAGGAAGGGTGTGCAAATAGAAAACAGAAAGTGCATAAAAGCGAAACATGAACTTCTAAGCTTGGACAACAGTGATATAAGATGTAAATGAATAGAATGAAATGGAGGCATTTGTGAATCAGAGAAAATGCTTAGTGTAGTATCTAAAAAATCAAATATTCAAAATTACTCATTCTTGTAAGCCACATGAATGCCAATTTTTACCTGAATTTCATTAATTAGAAAAAATACAATAATGAGAAAGAGGGGTAACAAATTAACTGCTAAATTTTAGTGGTAAGTAATGACAAAATAAAAACATGCATGATACACTATAGACTATCAGTCATTTACCATCAAGAACCATGTGGCTGAGTGGGAGCTGTGGCCCAGTGCCACTGCCCTGCATCAGAAGTGAGTATTGAACTACTTATCTTTGCCCCTGGAAAAAAAATCAAAATTTGAAGTACCATTTCTACTAACTGTATCATTTTCATAATATCATAAAGTAAAAACAATCATAAATGGAGCTATCATAATTTGGAGACCAACTGTAATGAACATGAAAATTTATTTTAATAGAAAGGATAGTAATGACATTAAGGTAGCACAACGAACACGGCAGGTTTGTGTGAGATTGGACTGTTGGAATGATAGGAATAAATATATATCCACAAATGTAATAGCCGAGGAAGTGGTAGAGAAGAAGGTAACTGGAAAAGTAAAAATTAAAGCTGAGAGGCTAGATTATAAACAGAATCATCTATGTGGACACTGAAATCACCCAGAATTATCATAATAGTACAGATATTAAAGAGAATACAGTCAGTCAATAGTTAAAATTATTATGACTATCTGGAGTGACTTGGGTCCTCATAGCACTATAATAAAGGGTGATGAAATACTGCCGATCTGAAAGAGCCAGTGAAGTGCAGGTGGGGGCCTAAGACTTCAGCGCAGTGGAAATAAGAATTACTCATCACCATTCATATTCTGCTGTTTAAACTGTTACTTCAATTCTGCCTTTCTAGTCTGTGTAAAGTTACGTTCACAAAGGAAGTACGTTGGGATTCATTCAGGGTGGCTGGCAAAATATTATGGAAATACTAGGGAAAGTTATAACAGTCTCAAATTTTTGGAAGGCCGAAGGGTTTTGATGAGACAGGCTTAAGGCAGCCAGTTCTTACATGAGAGTTTTAAGTCATAAGGTAAAGTTGAGAAATAATAAAAGCCTCCCCAGTTAAGTCTGTTTATCCCACATTCCTTTGTCTCTTCTCCTACAGTTTACTCATATAAAGATTGTGCTAGATTGCCCTCTCAAGGAGAAGGTAAAAAGAATTACCCATTAATAGTGTTAATTCTAGGCCCCAGAACCAAAAACTTCTTGCTATTCATAAAACCACTCTTTTGACCATGTTAATAGTGTTGACTTAGAACCTCTGTTATTAAATCTATAATGAATAAATGTGAGGAAGAACAACAAGTGGTAGGCCGTTAGCTGCACTCGCCATCTGAAAGCAGTGGACAACCATCTTTAACCTACTGAAATCATTGTACTAAGTGTCAGGTGTATTCATTCATCCATCACTGAGTCAAGGTTGGCAGGACAGACCTCTGCAGGTAGTGATCAGCATTTCAAGTCTCTAGTGACCCCGAGGTGATACTTGCCACAGCTGGCATCAGGGTCACCACCTGAGACTGTGATCATGTCATTTTCTCTGTCTGGGCACCAGCTGTGGTGAGGATTACCTCAGGGTCACCACCTGAATGCTGATCACAACTTGCAGAGGTCTGTCCTGCAGACCTTGACTCAGCTACAGACGAACGAAATACACTTTCACACCCTAGAGTACAGTGAATTCGAGTGGGCTAGGGAGGTCATCAGCTGCAGCTAATCAACCTCCATAGCCCACTCAAATTCACTGTGCTCTAGTGTGTGAGAATGCATTTCATTCATCCATCACTGAGTCAAGGTCTGCAGGACAGACCTCTGTAAGTAGTGATCAAAGTCTCAGAAATAGAGAAAGAAAAATGCTTATGAAGAGGTTGAGAGCTCCACTGAGATTTAGACTATAACATACCTCTACCAATCTATTATTATTGAAAGATGTTAATTTTAATTCAAGTCAACATGTTATTACTATCATATAATTATATATAACAGCAAGAACACAGAATAAAATGCTGCCCCTGAAATTGAGAAGCTCACGTCTTAGTGCAAGAAAAAGATAAGCCAAGACATAATTATAATTCAATGTCTGACACAGATTGTAGAAATGTAAAGTAAAAATGGTAGGCATTATTTAAGCTGCATAAAGTTAGCAAAAGCTGAATAATGTATCAAAATGTAAGTGGAAATTTGCCTATCAAAGACTATTAAAATATATAAATTGAATGAATTATTTATTAAATAGAGGGAAAGCATGTGAAATCGAATAGGTTTGTGAAGGCAGATTTCTTAATAATTGTTACCTAAAATGCTCACATCTGAAGAGAAGCTCATGCAATGAAAATATAACACAAAAATTAGCCTGAGTTCAGATACAGAAAAAGATTTTTTGTGATTCTAAAATACCTCTATGGTTAAATTTGTTATCAAAGTCGTTTTTGCTGGTAATAGACATTGAGAATATTTTGTGATTATATACGGTTGTGAACCAATCCACATTCTTACTTTTTGGGATTACTGATGATTATAAAGTCCTTTAACTTTCTTTTCCAAGCATATTTGATTATAGAATTGGTATGAATTGTGTGGAGGTTGTAACTTAACAAATTATGGGCCAAACAGGCCAAACTAAAGTGAATTTTTTTGCTTCATATATTCTGAAAGAAAAAAACACAGCCACAAAATTAAAGAGTTGCAGAAATCAGAATGTCTGTCCCTAGAACTAACTGGGATTAGCACTATGAAAGTCCCTCTTCATCTCTCCTCTCTCTGTTTTCCAATGGGTATGTGGAATAGATGGTTAGATCTTCTCTTTACATTGGCCTTTGGCTTGTAGCTATCCCCAATAACACTTTATCACTTTTACCTAGCAGGTACATGTTTCAAGTTCCAAATCATGAAATCTTAAGGAGAGATATAAATGGTTAATCTGAATTTTGTGTTCAACAATGTGTGCATATTAATGGTGGTGGGGGGTGGGGAAGGTATATCAGACCAAGACAGAGAAGAATTGTGAAGCCATTAACACACATGACTTCAACGAGAGAACTGAGTTTCATTAGTACCTATTAATATGCTTTGAAATTCATTTCACAGAGCACATGCTTATATAACGGATGCATGAATGCATGGAGTTTATGTATATAATTTCAAATTGGGCAATTATGACATTGTAACGTGTCACAGAAAGACCACTCTGGATATGATTTAGGTGATGGAAATAGTGTAGACAAATTAGAATTTGGGTAAACAAAGTTATTAATATCAAAGACCTAAATGAGAAATACCAAGTAGAAGTTAATTAAAATATTTTAGTTCCTTTGATCCCTTCTATTTGTTACTTGCAATGTAGAGAAAAAGCATTTGATTGTTAATGAAAATGGTTAAATAATTTTGAGTGTGAAAATATACATACAACATTAAAAAGTACATAAGTACCTTCATGTTACACATCAACTTTTAAAATTTGGTCAACACAAATATTTTGTACACTATAGTAAGAATAATATCATTAGGTTAAAGAAATCTGGTCAAAGAAAAAATACTGTTTTGCTAATAAATGAAGACTTCATATATTTATATTTCCATATATTATGAAATTGCCTTAGCTATTTTTTATTAGACCAATAGTTTGTAAAATTATCTGTATGCTAAGAAATACTACAAAAATATTAGCTGAAATACAACAAAAATCCCAATGACCCTGTGAAATTACAATGTGAAATCTCAGTATAATTCATTGTAAGAAAATTATATTTTTTAAAACTATTTTTTTTAGGTTCAAGGGTACATGTGCATGTTTGTTAATATAGATATAGGTAAATTGTCATGGGGGTTTAGTGTACAGAATATTTTATCATCTACCAATATGCCATTTTTTTTAATTCTCTCTCCTCTCACTTTTCACCCTTCAGGAGGCTTCAGTGTCTGTTGTTCTCTTCTTTGTGTCTATATGTACTCAATGTTTAGTTTCTACTTATAAATAAGAAAAGTGGTATTTGGTTTCTGTTACTATGTTAGTTTGCTTAGGATAATGGCCTCCAGCTCTATCCCTGTTGCTGCAAAGGACATGACATCAACCCTTTATATGGCTGTGTGGTATTTCATGTTGTATATGTACTACAATTTCTTCATCTAGTCTACCATTGATGGGCATTTAGATTGACTGCATGTCTTTGCCATTGTGAACAGCACTGCAGTGAATATAAGGGTACGTGTGTCTTTATAGAATGATTTATATTCCCTTGAGTATATACACAGTAAGATTGCTGGGTTGAAATTGCTCCACTCTTTCCACAATACTTGAAGTAATTTACATTATTCCCAGCAGTCTACAAGTGTTCTCTTTTCTCCACAACATAACCAGGCATCTATTTTTTTAATTTTTCATGGAAGTCATTGTGACTGGTGTGAGATGGTATCTCAACTGGTTTTGATGTACATTTTTCTAATGATTAGTGATGTTGGGCCTTTTTTATATGCTAATTGGACTTGTGTATGTCTTCTTCTGAAAAGTATCTCATGTTTTTTGCCACTTTTTAATGGGACTGTTTTTTCTTTTAAATTTGTTTAAGTTCCTTATAGACGATAGATACTAAATGTTGTCAAATGGATAGTTCACAAATATTTTCTTTCATTTACTACATTGTCTGTTCACTCTGCCAATAGTCCCTTTTGCTGTGCTGAAGCTTTTTAGTTTAATTAGGTACTATTTTGTTGCAATTGCTTCTGGCATTTTTTCATGAAATCTTCGTCAGGGCAGCCTATGTCCAGAATGGTATTTTCTAGGTTATCTTCCAGGATTTTTAGAGTTTTAGGTATTATACTTAAGTCTTTAATCCAACTTGTGTTTATTTTTATGTGTTATATAAAGAAAGAGTTCCATTTCAATCTTCTGTGCATGGCCAGCCAGTTATCCCAGCACCATTTATTGCTTGCTGTGGTCGACTGTCAAGGATCATCAAAATACCATCATACTTCAAAGGACATTATATTTCACAGAACTTGCAGAAACAATCCTAAAATTCATATGTAACCAAAGGAGAGCCCAATAGCCAAAACGATACTAAGCAAATTAATAACCAAACAGCAACAACAACAAATGCAAAAAACACATCTAGCAGCATCACATTACCTGACTTTATACTGCAATGGTATTGTAGCCAATGTAGCAGGAAACTTGTATGAAAATGCGCATCTACACCAATGAAACAGAATAGACAACCCAGAAATAAAGCCAGATACTTATAGTCAACTGATTCTTGACAAAGCATACAAAAACATAAATTAGGAAAAGGATAATCTATTCAACAAATAGTGCTGGGAAAACTGGCAAAGCACGTGTAGAGGAATAAAACTGGATCCCCACATCTCTCCCTTTATGTAAAAATAAACACGAGGTTGATCAGTGACTTAAATTTAATGCTTGAAACAGTAAACATTCTAGAAGACAGTATCAGAAAAACTCTTCCAGACATTAGCTTTGGCAAAGAATTCACTATGAAGACCCCAAAAACATAAATAAAAATATATGAGTGGGACCTAATTAAACCAAAATGCTTCTGCACAGCAAAAGAAATAATTAGCAGAGTAAAAAGATAATCCACAGAGTGAGAGAAAATATTCACAAACTATGCATCTGACAAAGGACTGAAAGAATCAACAAGGAACTCTAACAAATCTGCAAGAATAAATAATCCCACCAAAGTGGACAAAGGACATAAATATTTTAAATATGTAAAAGAAAATAAATGTTTTAAATATGTAAAATACCTTAAAATACTTAAACATGAAACAAACTGCCTTTTTTTACACTGTATGTACCAAATGTAATGCTATTCCATCACCATTTAAAATCTGTGACACCATATAAATTGCATTTAATTGATCTGTCTCATTTAGTCACTTTAGCAACTTTATTTCCATATTCTTGTCTCATGTGGAAAATATTTTCAGGTTGAAAGAAATCTTCATGTAGATATTCAGAAGATGTCAACTATAATGGCAAAAAAAAAGGTTGAAAATGACAGGACATGGCTTGTCATTGGAAGTGGTTCCAAAAGCCTGGAGTTAATAATATATAGGACAGACATTCAATCAGCCAGCTGTCTCGGATCAGCTAGGAAATGGTTTTGATGGACAAATCTGTGAAGTAGTTGCCAGATGTTTGACACTTAAATATTAAATTGGGTCACCAATAACTTTCTTGACTCACAAGGGTTCCAAAATGGATAATATCACAGACTTTTAATACTGAAATCAGAGAAGCTTAAAGCTGGAGAAACTTGAGTACTGACAGCGATTTTGTAACCCAACTCATCAAATCTCTTCGTAAAGTACCTGTCTAATACTTCCATTCTGATAAAACCATCTAGTCCTGCAGATCTCACTACCTTGCCAAGCACATTCATGTCACTACAATTAGGGATAGTTTTAAATAATATCAATGATTTGTGAGAGATAATCTAAATAATTTTGGCAAACTAAAACTAGAAAAATACTTTGCTTCCATACTGGCTAATGAAACAGATTTTTAACCCTTTTCTCGCCTAGAAAAGAAAAGTTCAGCTCCCTGCCAGTGCTCATTTAATTTTACATAAACACGCTCTTTGAGGCTGAAGCAAATCTGACTGATTTTCAAGGTGAAAATATAAAAAGTTTTCTTAGCATTATTTCTAAATAGAACTAACATCAAAATCATCTGAATCATCTATTCTGGAAAAATCAGATTCATGAAACTGTGGCCAGCAACTGATAACATTGTTAACCAAATGAATAATGCTATACATTCTGGGATTTGACATTTTCAGCAATTAAAAATTACTATATGTTGTAAATGGAAATACCACTACTAATAACAGAATGCTATAAATTGACGTCTTTTGTTTCCAAACTCAATATACTAGAGCAATGTGAAAATAATAAAAGTGGGATACTTTGTGGCAAAATTATCTCCGGGTAAATGCTGCAGCCAGCAAGTGCCACTGGCAAGTATTCTCAGGGCAAACAGGAAAAGGGTTAAAAATAGAAAAACAATGATAAAGTATATCAACAAGAAAAATAGAAGAAAGTATACCCAAAAGAAATGAATTTTATAACATGATCAATTAAAAAAAACTAAAAGATTACCAAGAAGAGCACCAAGAGGTAATGATTCAAGGCTCACATTATCAACCTTTGTGAAAAAGTAGCCAGCCACTAAGATTGCCCCAATTATCCTAGCTCCTGGTATGCATTCATTATACATGAGCCACTGGAGTGTGGAGTGGACAAAACTCCACTTTTTAAAAATATGTGGCAGAAGTTTTGAGGTAACTCGATACTAGGTAATAAAAAGAGTTTGGCTTCCATCTTGGGATCTCTTCCTCCCTCTCCTCCCCATCACTCACATTAGGGTAAGTTGCTATGCCATGAGCATCCTCACAGAGCGCCCCACATGGCATAGTGAGAAACTTTGGCCATCAGTCTAACACAGCATATGAGAACTGAAGCAAATGACCACATGAACGAGCATAAAAGCGAATCCTTTAGCCACATTTGTCTTTAGGTGACTACCACCCCAGCTGATAGCTTGACTTCAACATTATGAGAATATACTGAGAGATAACCACAGAGGTAAGTTGCTCCTAGATTCGCTACTCATAGAGCTGTGAAATAATGATTTGTTTCTTCTAAGTCTGGGGTTATCTTACTACACAGAAATAGGCAGTTAATTTACCTGCAGGGTCCAGGTGCAGTGGCTCTTGCCTGTAATCCCAGCACTTTGGGAGGCTGAGTCAGGTGGATCAGGAGGTTAAGAGATTGAGACTATTCTGGCTAATATGGTGAAACTCCATCTCTACTAAAATTACAAAGAATTAGCTGGGTGTGGTGGTGCACACCTGTAGTCTCAGCTACTCCGGAGGCTAAGGCAGGAGAATTGCTTGAACCTGGGAGCCAGAGGTTACAGTGAGCCGAGATTGTGCCAGGGCACTCCAGTCAGGGTGACAGAGCAACGCTCCTTCTCAAAAAAAAAAAAAAATTACCTGCAGATCTCAGAAGTCATGCTGGAAAATAGTTGAGTAGTTCCTAGGAGGACAAATCTATCCAGAGGTGCAATGGACAAATAAGGAAAGGATCCATGTGCCTGATGCTCCATGGCAGGGAAAGAGGCTCCTGGAGCACGTTGGAATTAGAAGATATATTATACGCTTAAAATGAGATGAGAAAAAGTAATCTTACAAAACATTAACCAGCAAGTATTTTTTAAAATACTTTTAAATATGCCATTGCAGCTATTTACCTCTCCTGTCACATACTCCAGTCTGACTCAGTAGAGAAACAAGAGTGAATTGAAAAAGAAATGCTCATTCACTAAATCATGACGAAGGTGGACATTAATTTTTCAGTTGCCATAAGAATCAAAATGTTATTTATTCACACCTCCGAGATTTGTTAGTTTGAGCATCATGAAAAGAATGGGCATGCCATTTACCCATATGCATTCCCTACTCCCTATCACCACCAAAGCAAAAGGATTATCAGAAAAGAAAGCAACATAATTTGAGATTGTTAAACACTAAACAAACAACTTCACATGGAAGCATACAGAGAGTTACTGAAAAACTCCAAACTCCCCCAACCAAAAAAAAAAAAAAAAAAAATCCCACCAGCAGTAAAAAGTTTTTAAGAAAATTTCTACCATATATTCAATTTCCAGTTAGTTTCAATGTATCATAAGTTGTTGGAGAACATTAACAAAGAAGAAAACACTGTGTACTTATTTTTCTTAAGCAAATATAACATCAATAACTAATTCTGATAAGCAGAGTAACATTAAAACTACAGAATATCACTTACTAATATCTATGCAAAAATACTTAATATTAGTAAACTAAATCCAACACCACATTAAGAAAATACACTATGATCAACTGTAATTTATTTTAAGGATGTATGATCATTTGAATTTGGAGAAATGTATTAAACTCAGAACACAATAGCTTCTAGGATAAAAATCATATGATAAAAAGTATCATTTTCAGCATAAACTCTGAAAAAGTTTTGAAAATGTTAAATATACATTTATGATAAAATAAGAAAAAAATGAGGTTCATGTACATAACATAGAGATTAAAAATAACGGGTTTCTTTCCACCCTCTATGTCCCAAAGTGACTCCTCATCCCACACTTGGAACTAGAAAGTATTTATTTTGAAGTGTTTTAGGATCTGCACTGCCATTGTGTCTACACCAGAAGATAAGACAGTGAGAAAATCCTATGAAATGCATGCGGTTATTTACTGTTTCAGTAGCTGTTTTCTGCCCTAATCTACCACTCCAATTCAGTATTAATACTTTTCAGATAGCAGCTCCACTCATTCTTTTAGGATCTTTAGCTACATTTATGTGTAGAGACATGGTAAAATATGATTACTTTATAGTAATGGGAACTTGAAATCTATTTTTAATCTCAGCAAATTGATATCGGTTGCAGTATACAGAAATATTTTAATCATTTTCTCATGTGTATTCATCATTTAATTCCTATTGATTGTGAAATTGTAAGAAAAATAGGAGACATGATCTAGTTTAAGCCCTCATAATTTCACTTTTCTACATGTTCCTAAAGAATAACTAAAAGTAAACCCATTGTGATGGCTCATGCTTATAATCTCAGCTATGTGGGAGGCTTCAGGAGGGGTAGCTGAGGCCAGGAGTTCAAGACCAGTGTGGGCAACATAAAAAAAAAAGGTTTAGGGATGAAGAAAATGGCAGACATAAGTTTTATAGTTCCAAATTCCCTCCCTAAAAAACATAAGAGCAACTATTCTAGAAAAAAAATAGAAATCTAAAAGACAGTATCTATAGCAAAACTAGATGAAAATACATTTTTGGTATCCTCACAATCAGCAATATTGGGCAAATTGCAGCTGGCAAAAAACACATATGATTTCACTAAGTTGTAGAAGGAAAAGCAAGAAAGACAATAAACTTTTGTTGTTTTCAAAACACTGAAAAAAAAATTAGAAAACCAAAACCAAAAAACCCAAATTAGAAAATCAAAAATATGATCACAAGTTCTGTCTTTGGTCTTAACAGTGGCAGTCAAATTTGGGTTTTTCCAGACTTTGTTAACGGGATAAAGAAATTAATGATTGTTTGGAGCAAACAATGCAAATAAAAGCTCTTAAGTCTTAAAGTTAATTGGAAATGTAAAGACCATATTTCCTAGTTCTGATTTTTACAATAAACAATAATTAAATTCAATAGAAACATGCAACCCTAGTATCCAGATTTGGCTCTCTCATTGCCATTTCCTCCTCAATGCAACCAACACTATTAAGAGATATATTGGGTTTATACATATATAAACAGATATATACAGATATACATATATACAGATATATACATGTTTACAAGATCAACCTGATATACCAGCTAATTTTATAATGAGAAAACCCTATCACCACTTATATTTTGTGAAGAGGACACAAGCAACAACTTGAAGTGATTCCTAATGATCAATGATGAGAAAAACTAAGCATCACTTAGAACAGAGCCAACAAATATTGAAGCAAATCAAATACATTAAAATCAATAAATCTATAATTATATTATAAAACACTTTGATCAATTTTGGAAGATTTTAGGCTATCAATTCATTCTGAAATCGAATCACTACAGACAAATATTAAGTACTTAACCTTTCATTTTTCACAAGATAATCAAATAGTATATAATGAGGGATTTTTAAATATAGGAACTCCAACTATTAAATCAGAAAATAACAGGATTTTAATATCACCAATTTCAAACTGCTAATATATCAATTAATCTCATAATTAAATTACCAAAATAAAAGAGACAATGGATGTGATTTTCCTCATCATGATTACACAATTTCACCTGTGAAGTATTCTTGCAAAAATATTTAAATTGAATAGTGCATTGCAGTATTACCAACAATTTATTTTTTAAAAGCATAAAATATGTTAGGAAACAGAAGTGCAATCAGCAAAATCCAGACTGTGAGAAATTCTTTATAGAACAAGACTCAGTATCCTCAACAAATAAATATAAAGACAAAAAGGAGAGATAAAAATTAAATTGCTAGATTATGTAAGGGAATGTAGACTTATTAACAGATTATAATAAATAAGCTTTATTTGATATTATAATTCAAACTATTAAAACTTATGAAACACAAATAGATTAGGAAATATCGTATCTGCTATTAGCTTCAAAATCTTCACGTATAGCTGTGGTAAAGAAAAAATTGGGGGTATAAATGAAACAAAACCAGACATCACTTAAAGGCTGTTGAAACCTGGTGATGAGTGCCTAGACATAGTTGCACTAGATTCTCTATGCTAGTACATGATTTTAATTTTCCATTGACACTTTAAAAAATTTGAAATGTCAAGTTATTGATATAACTGATCAGAACTAAGTATAAAAGCAAATGTGAACTCGGACATGTCTACAGCTGAAAATTTATTTCAACATTTTTATCTACTATGATATTAACTCTTATCAACTTATTTTCATAATTAAAAGAGTGCTATGTAAACTAACATTTATAGTTCTTACTGATTAGGTGTTAAGAACATTTTGGCAGTGATAGAGAGTCTTTTTGAAGACAAAGAGGAATTATAATCACTTATTTATATACTAAGAGACTCTTACAAGAAACATAATAAAGCTCATACACCTCAACAAATTCAGTGGGCTAATGTATATTTATTATGCATAAATTAAAACATTTTTCTTTTTAACATAGCATTATTTGATGATATATTAATTTCATAGCTCAAGTTAAAAATTATTTAAACATGCTCTCATAATCACTCAATTCTGAGTAAAGGCAATTACAAACAAGTAAAAATAACTATACCTATTTTTAAAAGGTACTTCTTAAAATATTGCTATCTCTTTTGGGTTATTTTTCTCATTTTAAAAAGCAGTGATCCACAAAAACATCCATACATAAATTCTCATTTCATCAATCACAGAAAAGTTCAGTTAATTTGTCATTTGTACCAAACTTTCAATAACCAGCTTTGTTGCCAAAAGCTGCGAGTTTATAGAGTAGAGCTCTGGCAGCAGAAAGCACATTTTGCAGCATAATGCAACAGTTTAAAAACTTCTCATTTGATTGTATTCATATATAAATTAATTTACTTTCTTGCATGTTTAATGAAATATTTCAATGGCCAATCTGTTTAATGTTAAAAGTTAATTGGAAAGATCAAACTTCTAATTTCCTGACTACATGAAACACAGTTCCACTGAGGGCCATTTGGTGAATACTCCCAAGTGCCTTACATAATTTGCCTTATTATATGCATCTATTTACATAAATTTTGCATCTGTCTCTGTGCTAATTTAAAAAAAAAAGAATGGCTTACTCACTGCGGAGTACGAAGGCACTTCATTTTTCCATGCATTTGAGGACATAAGGTACTGTTAGTTATCAGCCCTTCAACAACATGAAGATCCTGAAAACTTTTCCTTATCATTTGGTGATTTGCCAAATTTAGTTCTGTTTTGCTTATTTTCACCTAACTGTGGTATCAAACATTTGTCTAAATTAACACAAATTGGCTGGGCGTGGGGCTCACACATATAATCCTTGAAATTTGGGAGGCCAAACCAGGAGGATCACTTGAGCCTAGGAGTTCCAGACCAGCCTATACAACATTATGAGACTTCAAAACTAAAAAAAAAAAAAAGAAATGGAGCTGAGTGTAGTGACCTGTGCCTGCATAAATGCTGAGGGTGAGGTGGGAGAATTCTTGAGTCTGGGAGGTTGAGGCAGCAATGAGCCAAAATGCAGCCACTGCACTCTAGTCTAAATGAGACACAGGGTCTTACTCTGTTGTCTTATTTTTAATAAGAATACATTAACCTCAGTTGATCTGAATATATCATTGCTGCTTATTTATTCCATCCTACAGTACATCATTTCTGTTGATTGTTAATGCTTATTTTTGGCCTTTTGTCCCCACATTCCTTGGTTAAAGGTATCCTAATGTCATAGTGTCATTTCTTTACCCTTTCCAAATTATGCATTTTAAAGCACTCTCACAGTACTCTATGTACAATAGTAAGCTTTTCTATAATATCAAGATTGTACTCTTTTTTAATTGACATGAGTAACCCAAGATCATATGAAATGTACTTTCATAATTATTTCAATCATGGAAATTAACGTATTTCTGTGTTTTCTGCCAACGTGCTACATGGTCCTTTGGACGTTACAGGCTAGATTGTGGCAAATAGAAATACTTTGTGACTATTATTGTGTCTTCAAATTGTACTGCAAATTCCTCTTGCTACATAGATGCAATAGTCATGTGTTTTTATCTTGTAAGAATCAGCATTTTATTCACTCTGCATTCTGGTCCAGCTGCCTCTCAATAATACTGCCCAAGTTAGTCTTGTCATTCTCTCCCTGTTAAAAAATCATTTATGTTTTATGTTCATGAAATCTGTAAATTTGCCTATTTTAAAATAAATCTAGTGCTTATGTGCATAACAAATATGTACATATCCTATGTATGTTCTAAACTAAATTGAATTTAAAACATTTCATTTCAAATAAGGAAGCACTACTTTCTAAGTATTTATTTGTCTCTGTGAACTATTACTTTGGGTTTCTCAAATTAATCATAATAATTTAAAAATTCAGGATAGAATCAAATTATTAGAAGAGATAACAGAATTTACAATACAAGTAATTATATATTCATGTAATTTATATTATAGATTTATAATTACAGAAAGACAACCTTTACATTTTCAGAAACATAATATTAGATTTTTAAACTTTCTTCTACACAGTTTCAGTAGGTTGCTTGTGCGTAGTATCAGTGATGTATATATTGCTTTAATATTGATGATGTAAGGTGACTATTATAGCATTTTTTTAATTTTTCAAATTTTTTAAGTTGACTAACAAATTTTTGGCAAATAAAATACAAATTATTTTTTCTGTCTTCTGGGATTGTATTGAAAACCAAACAATATAAAACCAAGACAGACTCTCTCATTCCTGGATGGGTTTAGCTCAACAAATAATACCTGTAGGCCCACAAATTACTCTGTTTTACATAAAAGGAAAAAAGTTCAAAAGTAAATATTATAATAGTTCAGAGGAAAAAGGCTAAGGGTTCAGGAACTTGAAAATGCTTAAGGAAATATTTAAGATTCACTATGATGATGTAACATGTAGTTTTTCTGTCAGCAAAGGTATCTTGAACAGATTCCATGAGTCAGCCACTAAAGTATATGCTGAGAAAATAAAATGACTAATACGCAATTTCTAATTTCGTGTGCATCAAAGCCCAATGGAGATAACTAATACACACACATAATGCCAATAAATTTTATAATTGTAACAGTTTTATGCAAGATGTGTTATTAGAAAATTGACTCTTTTTACAAGACTTGTTTTTAAAAAATACTTGGAAATTTTAAAAAAAGAAAATTTCCACAGTGTTAATACAATAAGATTTTAATGAAGAAAAACTGTAAGAGGATAAAAAATTATTAAAATCAGCAATAATTATATCCATAAGGCTGCATTAACATAATATTCTAAATATATATTCCTGTATGAAATTTTCATTTTAATGGTTGTATTTATATATTTTTTGCATTAGAACGTCAAAATTACATGTCATCGGAAAAATAGGTGCAGGCTTTAGATGTATGTGAGAAGCAGGAGGACATGTATGCTACAGTTGGTATAGCATGCTACAAAAAATATAAGAATGCAAGATATTAACATTAGGGAATTGATTTTATTCAGTTTTTAGCTACATAGAAAGGACATAATTAAGCATTGTTTCATAGCATCCAGTTTAATTTTTTTGATTTTTTTTAACATGGAGTTTGGTGCCATCTCAGCTTACTGCAACCTCCGCCTCCTGTATTCAAGCAATTCTCCTGCCTCAGCCTCCAGAGTAGCTAGGATTATGGTGATCCACCTGTCTCAGTCTCCCAAAGTGCTAGGATTACAGGCGTGAGCCACTGAGCCTGGCCCAATTTAAATTTTTGAAGTGATGTTATTCAAGTCAATAAATAGAGCACCGAATTATTGGAAATACTTTCTGAAAAATTACATTTATGGTGCCTGTTGAATATCCAAATTATGCCTTCCCAGAGACAGTTGAGTGTAAACCATTAGAGCTTAGAAGAGATGTATGGTCCAGAAGTATAATTTGAACGTGTTGTATGTTTATCATTTGAAATCATGTTTATACATAATATGTTTTGAGTAAACTTGTTCCTAGGAAAACTATGTAGGGACTAAAAGCAGAGACTCAATTAAGGAAGGTTAATGAAAGAGACTAGGTAAGAGCATTCCGAGAGTAATGTGAAAAAATATCCAGAAATGCTGGTAGAAAAGAAGATAGAATATGACAGAGATGTGTCTAAAGGACCAAAACATGTAAAAGTTTTAAATGGAGAAAGTGCTTTTATGATCATGGTAAATTAAGCAAGACATTTATTTATTGGCATTCTAATGACCCATTCAATTTTATGCAAATGCTAAATCCGGTATCACTGCTAGAAAGTCAGTTAAGTGCATTTCAGAATAAAACAGCTTTAGGGATATAAGCATGCATTTACTTGCAAGTTTTCCCCTTAAGAATGCTGCAACAACCAGGTGAAATGCTGTAACAACCCCAAACATACATCCAGATTTGATGCACAAAGAACAAACTAGAAGGACTCTCAAGTAGTATCTTTCACAATGGTGACTCATGGGAGGTAAGTGATGAGGCTTTTGACTAATCACCTCAGCACTCCCAAGCAAAAGCCAAGCTATTGGACAAGGGCTTCTTGATGAAATATGGCTTCTTTCAAAATACAATGCTGTCAAAGGACAGAGGCAGAATAGGATAACTGGGATAGTAACTAGTGCAAACTGAAATCATTTCACAGAAAACATGGCCTCTGGCAAAGCATTCTCACCAAACAGAGAACACATTATATGAATATGAAACATATTTAAATTACTTCCTAGGACTCTGTGTCTGCCAACTTGCTCTGACTTATGCATAATTGAACTGCCTTTCAAAATTTATATAAACCAAACTCTTCCTCCTTAGTGTTTTAGAAGATGATGCTTATGAAAATCAACTGGATAGTTCTCATGTTTTAGAAAAATCTATACTTTTCCAGTAAATGCTAGGTTTGGATTGATCTCTCTTCTTTCAACAGTGAATAAAAGGTGTGGAAACAATCCTTCCTAAAAAGTGTATAACGTGTAGGAAGAGAAGCATACAACTTTTTGAAAAGTGTATAATGGAACAGCTATATATATATTTTAGATACAGCCTACTTTGAATCATTATTCACATTTAAAAATGCATGAAATTTGGTAATCAAAAATCTTGAAAGATTAAATAACTCATTACCAGAGCAAAATACAGATGGAGTTTAAGAGAATGAAATAATTTATTTGTGGGCCTTAAAGGTGAAACAGTAAAAATAAAATCTGCATTAGATACATACAGTAAAAGCAGCATTAACACTGAAGAAATGTAATTATTTTTGAAGTCCTTTTAAATAAATCTCTCCAGGATAGAGAAGCAAAAATAGAAATTAGAACAATTGATACAGTTGATAGGACATACAGGTCTCAAATGTGGATAATTAATGTTCAGGATAAATTTACAAGGACTTTATTTTAAAATGTGTTAAAAGCATAAAACTTTACTAAAATTAGAAACAATATAACATTGCAGATATAAACGCAACCATTTATTCAAAATTGAGGGGAAGAAAACAACTTTGAGGGATAGCATTTTCAGTGTTAAGGATAAAAAAGTATGTTGCTCAGGCAAAAATTAATTTCAAAATTTTAAAAAGCAAATTTTAGACCTGTATTATTAAAAATAAATGTAAAACAGCAATATTTTCAGAAGAGTAAAAATAAAGTGTGTGGAAAATATTTTTCAAAGAAATAAATAAGCAAAGTGCTCAGTCTGGCATATTGGAAGCAAAAATAAATGTTAAATGAAAAAGAGAGAAGTAAAATGAAAAATGACACCAAAAGGAAAAAGGAAGTGGAGATTAAGAAGAATTCAAAATTCACTGTAAAAAATAAAATTTGGTGGTTTGCACTAGAACTGATGAAATAATTATTGTGAATATCCTCAAATAACTAGTATGGCTGAATGTCAAATTTATCAGTAAATAGTTAAGGAAAAAACAGCATACTTACATTAATATATTTAATACTAATAAGCAATTGTACTCTTATTAGTAAGAAGCAGGAAGATCGAAAGAGCCTTAGGTAGAAAAACCAAAAACTGGCTTATTCTCCTATGTTTGTGTTACACAGGAAAGAACCAAAAGTTATTTGACATTTCCTAATTAATGAATAATAATTTTTACTAAAAAAAAAAAAATTAGGCAGCAAATCTGTTCATCTTCCCAGGTAAGAGGAAAACAAACACACTGCAGCTGAAGGTGGAAGGGAGTTAACGAATAAAGATACCCTTTGCATAAAACTATCCTATGTTTAACCCATTAGGACCTCCTACAACTGGGTAAGGCTTAAGATGAATGAGAAATTGCTACCTTGGACAGTCAGCAGGCAAACAAGCAGCACGTGTCAAGACATAGTAGTCTACTGCTCAGTGAGAGGCAGGAGGATGGAGAGATACCCTGTTTTAGGGGCAGACATAAAGGAAAAGTCTAAACCTGCTGAAGGCAGAGAAGAAATAGTAAGAAAAACCCTCCAGTATACCAACCTTAACTAAGGTAATGCCAGAATATGAAGCCTGCATTGAAGGTAACCATAGTAACATCAAAGTCCCAACCTAGCTCAACTGTTGACAGAATTCATCTAGCCCCCAACACTTGCATCCAAGCAAAGATAGATACTATGAAAAGGGTTTTTTTTCTATAACTCAGCTTCTAATATTCTAGGTACGATATTCAGAAATGAATTAGAAAAGTCAAACTCGAACACTCCAGAATAAAACAACTTTTTGTCAAGAGGTGAGATGATTAAAAGAACAATATTTAGAGACTATCTGAATGGGACTCTATAGGGAAGAGACAATTAAATGGCTATGTTCCATATCCTAAAGGCTCTAGTGGAAAAAGCGACCAGCATATATGAATCAACTGGTAAATTTAACGGAGAAATTATGTAAAAGATTAGAAATAATATAGTGCTATAAGAAAACAGAGTAACAGATGAAGAATGCCTTTAAGGAGCTCATCAGGAAACTAAAACCAGAAAGAGCATCATTGAACTTTAAGATCAGCCAATAAAAATGACGCAAAGTCAAATAAACAATCACAAAAAGATATAGGTAAAAATATATATATATAAAGCATCAGAGAAAAGTGGACCAATAGCAAATTTAAAATCCCAGAAGGAAAAGAAACGAACAACAGGGAAGACAAAAACTTCTGAAAACATAATGGATGAAATGCTTTTATAAACACTAAAAAATACCCAATACCATATATTTAAGAAGCTCCGAGTACCTTAATACCAAAAATCCAAACAAACAAATAAATAAGAAAAACACACACAATACATCTAGCCATTGTATTCAAACTGAAGAAAAGCAAAGTTAAAAAAGCAATCTTGAAATCAAACTGAGATGGGGGAAAAAGAATTGTTACATACAGAGAACAAAAGATAAGAAAAAGAGAATTCTCATCAGAATTTATGATATTCCACCAGACAATGGAGTAACATCTCTAATATCAAAAAGGAAAAAAGTTTAACCAGCAAAAGTTAATTTCAAAAATAAAGAAGGAATACAAATATTAAAGCAAAGAAAGACAATGAATTCACTACCTGCAGACCTACATTTCAGTTATGCAAGATAAATAAGCTCCAAATATCTAATATACAGCATGGTGATTAGTGGCATCAGTACTGTATTATATGTTTTAAATTTGATAAACGGTAGATCCTATGTGTTTTCACCAAAATTAAAAAAGTAATTATATGAGGTGATGGAAACATTAATTAGCTGGATTGTGGTGATTTTTAGTTCTATATACATACATATATAAAACTAAAATTGTATATACATATATAATTTTAGTTATATATAATTATCAAATTTTAAATCTTAAATATACACAATAAAAAATAAAGCATGTGCATTCTGGTGAAGGAAAAAGAAATATTAAATAAATTATTAAAGCAAAGATAGCACAGTAAGGTTGAGAAGACTACATCATCACCAAGAAATAAGATCCATAAAAATGGTCAAAGGTAAATTATAAAAGATTATATCTATTTTAATTGTGTTAAGAAATAAATGACTAAATCAAAAAATATTATTGGATTTTTGCTATGTTCAATTAATAGCATATTCAAAAGTAAAATATATAAAATCAATAGCACAATACACAGGATGGAGTACTTAAGTGTATACTGTTTTTAACGCTAAAAATGAAGTTGTATTATTATTATTTCAAGGTAAACTGTGATTAATTAAAGTTGTGTATTTCAACCTTAGGGCAATCACTAAACATCAATGAAAGAGGTATAAGTCTCAAGCTAATCTTGGAAATAATATAGAGTCACGTAAAATATCCAAACCTGGCATAAATACAGAAGGGGATAAAAATCAAGCGGGGTGAACAAGTAATAACAATTTAGCAAGATAGGATATGTTAATCCAAACATAGAGCTAATCATATGGAATACAACTAAAGTAAACATGCACATACCACCACCACCACCCAAGACTTTCAGATTGGAGAAACAGCACACCACAACCATATGCTGCCATTAGTTGAGGCCTTCTGCTGTGACTCGATTCCAGTTCAGGTTTCTCAACTTAATCCCACCTTTCTCTCACCATAAACCTCTTTCATATAAATCTCTATCTCAGAACATATTTCTCAGAAAATAAAATTCAAGACACTTTTAATTAGTGGGAATATAAATAGGCTGAAAACATCATGAACTGTTAGAACAGGGACCTATAAATCATGTCCTACTGAACAGTAGTTCTAAACAATGTTAATACATGTTACCACCATATAAATAAAAAATAACAATAAAAAACTACATGGGAAATGTCTTAAAAATTAAGGCTTCAACAAAGTTAAAGTTAATTTTTTACAGAAAATAAGAAAACCATTCCAGTGATAAGACTAGTAAAATAATATAAGGAGTGAAAGCTGAGTGGTTACATGAAGCCAGGCTGATTAGACTTGAACTCTGCATCCACCACTTAATAGAAGTATGAAACCCTGGGAAAGCTATTTGATACCCTACTCATGACTCAATCTCCTAATTTAAAAATCAGGATAACAATAGACCTTATTTCCTATTGTGGTTATAAAAATTAAATAAGAATATAAGTGAAATACTTTAAAGATAGTAAGCACTATATGAGAATTGCTATTCTTTCCTGTATGCTTCTGATTATGACTTTTCCTCATGGATCACTCCATTAGTATAATTTTGCAGAGCATATTATGAGAAAGGATATTAGAATTAAAGACCTACTTTTTTTAATGTATGCTAAATTGAGAAAACAACAAAATAAATTGTATGCCTTTTCTCTCCTACACAATAGTAAGTGAATTGCACTAATTTTCCCCTGAGACAAGACCTATATTGACTCGGTACATTAAACAAAAATAAGAATTTATATTTCTCTTGGCTTTGATGTCTGATTACTTAGATGGAAACTAAGATGTCTGTATGAGACCCACAATGAAACGGCATTCAGCTTGGTAATATAGCTTTTCATTACACACTGCGCTATGAGGTATTACATTAGTGTAACCTTGCTAGATCAGGAAAAAAAAAATTACTACCACCATTGTAACCTATTTAACTTGTCTTTTTAATAGATGAGATGCATTTAAACACACAAGTACACTCCCACACATTCTAAGACAATATTGTTAATGAGACCTTTCAGAATAAAACACTTTAAATAGTGATTTGGTTATCCAGACAGTAAAATATAAAATTATCAGCTATTATCACTCACCTCAGCAAACACACTCATATACAATCACAAATAATCACAATGGCACATATATACATACATGCATATACCTCATTCACACCCACACTCTCAAACACACCTTCACACACATTTCCTCTCATATACGTACACACATTCACAAACACATTCACTCACTCATTCTCATAGTACATTCATACTGTAATTATGTTACATGTATTCATAATATTCCTAAATGTGGAAAACTGTATCTGGGAGTTTAGAAGCATTGTGTGTATAGGTGGTCCTATTGCTCTGAAAAGTAAACATTGAGTCTCTACATTACAGTGAAGACCAAGGGAAATACAGATAGTACATGTTTGATAACCAATATTTCCGCAGGTTTTTAGATCAATTAAACCTCGCCACCACTTGGTAGGAGTTTCTTCAGGGTAATCTCATGTTCTTAAAGCTGGTGGGACAACCTCCACCACTAGACAGTCTTCAATTCTGGCATAGATTTTATTTTACTTTCATTTTGTTTTTCTTGTTGTCCTGCTGTACCTGAGTACTTACACTTATGGTAATTGACTGCAGCCATGGAATTGTCAAGTTTTGTAGACATTATTAAGATGGCATCGAAAAAATGTAAATGAACTGAAAACATTAGGATTTTAAGGAACTAGCTCCTTGATGACCAAGTTGTAGACCTTTCCGCTTTTCACCAGCGGACTTCTCATGATTGCCCTTTCACTACTCAGACTAAAGTCAAGTTACATTTCCAACATGCTTCTGAAGTGCCAGAGCTTCCACTGCCACACTGTCCTCTATGTCTCTATCAAAGCTAAAACTTTAATTTTTCAGGGCTTTGATTTCTTTTCTGAGACTGATTTGTTTGATACTGGCCAATATGAATTCTTTATGATTACCAAAAATGTCATTAAAAAGTCATCCTTTGAAATTGGAAGAATTTGTTTCTCTTTTTCTAACTTTAAAATACAAAACAGAATATCTACAGACTTGAATTTAATATGAACAAAAATATTACATTAAATATTTGGTACAGTTTGTAACATATCAAAATTTACTTCTGAAAAGAGAATTTATTATACATACATATTTTCTATTATTTTTTTAATTCCACTATTTATAACCTGAGCATAATTATTAGATATCCTTACTTAAAAGCTCTCTATTGTAAAACTCTAGCTATAATTAAAAGCAACTTTTAGATTTTTTTCTTTTTCTTTTTTTTTTTGGTAATACAGTGTCTCGCTCTGTTGCCCAGGCTGGAGTGTGGCACAATTGTGGCTCACTGGATCTTCAGGGCTCAAGTGATCCACCTACCTCAGCCTCACAAGTAGCTGGGACTACAGGCGTATGCCACTGCACTTTGCTAATTTTTGTAGTGTGTGTGTGTAAACAGTGTTTCTCCATGTTGCCCAGCGGGGTCTACAATGGCTGGGCTCAAGCAATCTGCTAACCTCAGCCTCCCAAAGTACTGAAGACTATAGGTGTGAGCCACTGCTCCCAGGCAGCTTTTAGACCTTAATCAATGTGATGTTTTTTAAATAAAGGACATATTACATGGCCTCACTTCTAAATATGCTGTTTAATAAGTCTAGATGTGGCCATAATGACTTATGTTTTTAGAAGTGCCTAAGAAAAAATTATACATCAATGGGAAAAAAAACGTGAACAGAAAAATTCAAATGTTTTCCCTACATTCTGAGTATGTTAGTGATATATCAACATATTTGACCTTAATGTTGCTTCTCTATTATATTTTTGCAAGCAGAATGTGTCATCTCCACTTAAACAGAGCTATCTTAACACGGGCGACTCAGAGAACTATACACTCAAATATTATATTCTAATTTATTAAAGCTAATATATAATATCTGCTTATTACGAATAATGTCTATTAATAGGAAGTTGGGAGAGAGAGAATTTTTTTCTCTAAAGATCGTCATTAGAATGGAAAAGAAATTTTAAAAATACATTTCTAAAGTATTTTAAAATATGTCTTCTACAAATATAAATATAGATATCAAATATTTTATTCAAATGAATAAAGAATGCAGTAGGGTTTTTACGAATTGGCTGTTTTTAGGCATTGGTAGGATAAATCTGCTAGCCTTGTTACAAAGCTGAGTAATATCCAACAGCATCATAAAGCAGTCATTTGGGGAATTAGGTTTTCCTCCAGACAATAATTACTTTCATCTGTACAAAATCTACATCTCACCTAAAGTCTACACGTTAATATGTAACCTCATTAACTCTTGAAACTTTTACCCATAGTACATAGTAATTAGAATTACAATAAATATTCCTCTGTGTAGTCTTTTTACCCTTATGGGACATGGGAAAAACAATGTACCTATTTTTTCTTTATTGTCAAATTTAATATAAAATTTTCTCTGAAACTCTTTTATAGCATAGTATTTTTAAGCACAAATTTTGAAAGTGATAATGCTTTCTTCTGGAATCTGGGCTTAGAAAGGGATCACTGAAACAAACATCCTCAACTGACCAAAGAAGAAATTGACTTTGGAATTAAGTAATGAATGTTCTCAGAGAGTATGTATGCTAGAATTTCACCTCATACAGAGATTGCTTAAATCTGTTTATCACCATAGCACCTCAGCATCCCTAGATATTTTTTGAAAAATGAAGAACACAGTAATTTGAACAAATAGGACAAAAGAGTATAGCCAACCAAGCCGTAAGATCATCTTCCCTCTATTCTTGCCATTATCCTCCTGTATTTTGGCATGCCACATAGACACACAGGTGATAAATGCAGCCAGATGTGATGGTCATTGTCCCTTCACATAAAATCCAGATCTACTTCTAGAACTTGGGTTATCCCCAAAATTCCATTAGTCTAGAAGCCTTTTTTGAGTCCCCATTTATTCATGGTATTTTTTTTTTTGGTAGAAATTAATAAACTTATTTTAGCTGAGAAGTTAATTGACACTTTAAATTTATTTCTCATCCCGAATTGGAAATATAATTTCACACTCGCTTTATATGAATAGCAAAATGGTGTAAAGATTATTTACATTTAAGGAATGAATACACATAAATTGGAGAGGAATTTCTTAGAAAAAATATTTTCCTGGTAGATACTCCTGAAATTACACCATAGAGGTTCTGGTTTTCCAAAATATTATGATATTAGCCATAAACAGTCAACATTTTAAATCTATATGTATTTTAGTGATGCAGATAATTATAAACATTATTTCCATAATCCCCATTTGCTGTAATAGTCATTATTGATGTTTTTTTTACATTCCAGATTCTAAATTTATAAATTCTTAATATTATTTGTCATTTATCTTTTGCTCTCCATGCTAAATGTAAACTACATTATAATCTAGAAAAGTGTCACAAGTGTTTTAAAAATTTACTGTTGTTTCTTACATCATCACCTTAGGGGACAAAATACCCCTTTTCAATGAAACCAACATTCTATTTTAAAACATTTAAATTATCTCTTTATAACAGTAATTTCATATATTTTCCACTAACACATATATATTATTACAAATTATTATCTTTATCTTTCCCATTTAACCATTTGTTCTTTGAAATGTACACATCTACTTCATGCCCTGTGTCAAAAAATCAATGATTTCTAGTTACAGTACTGAAGATAATAAAAGTATTTTACAAAATGTCTATAGGACCCATCTTTGGTAAAAAAGCACACTTTAGCTGCAGCCTGTCTTTCTTCTCATGAAAATGCAAAAATTGAATCTTAATTTTTTCAAACTAGAATTATACAACTTATAAAAATGTTTTCATAGTGATTAATTTCAATTACATAATTGTTCAACCCTTCCTCATTGAGATGTCTCAAGTTTTGTATGTTTTGTGCTATTTTATTGGGTGAATATATATTACTATTATGTTCCAAATTTATTGAATTAAAAATGCATTTATTAAACAATGAAGTACATGGAATTTGAACACGTTTGAAGTATGATTTTCAGTTCTGTTTCTGGTATTTACAAAGTAAATGATATAGTTTAACATATAGTGCCTGCCTATAAGTCTTCAAAGTGGTATAATGTATACAGGTAAGTTTGAATAAGGCTATATATAATACCCAGTAAAGATTCATGACTCCAACTTTTTCTTAAACATATCAGTATCATTGTTCATTTTTCATAGCTCTGAAAATTAAAATTACTAAAGTATTGCAAAGTCAGTAAAGATGGCTGAAATTTCATAAGAACAGTGAGTTTTGTAAAAATTTCTTCTATTGCAGTCTAGTTCCCCTGCCCCCTTTCAAGCTCTCTGGCAGCCTTGAAAAATAACAACTTGCTTTCATGTACTAGATAGAGGAGGTTAGAACTGTAACAACCCAATGGGTTCTTGCTGCCTGCTGCACAGATAAAATCAATTCACAGCCGCCATGGCAATGCAGTAAAGAAAGAGCTTACGTGATGTGAGGCCAGCCACGCCATGTAGAAGATAAAGTTTTTGCTCACATCAATCTCTCTGAGCCTTTAGGGCTATCATTTTACAAAGGTAGTTCAAAGGAAGGGGTAAGGGTGGCTCAGCAATGGGTGCTTGCTGCTGATTGGTATGGTATGCAATCATAGGGCAGGATAAACGGTCCTTCTGCAAGCTCAGTCACTTCTGGTTGAGGCTACAGGAGTGATTGGTGGGTCTACGTGGAGCCATTATCAGTTGGTCCAGGTGATGCAATTGATAATTAGAAATTGTTTAAAAAAACTTTAAAAGATATCTCAAAAGGCCAATCTTAGGTTCTACAATATTGATTTTACCTGCAGGAGTCATTGAGAAAGTTGTGTATCTTGTTACCTCTGGAATAATGACTGACAATTACTTGTGTCTACACCTTAGAATTCAGGCTCCTCTAGCCTTTTAGCCTGGTGGTCTCTCAACTTTACAAAGGCAATTGAATTTTGGGGAAGGGCCATTATCATTTAAACTATAAACTAAAAGTCTCCCACAGTTAGCTTGGCCTATATCCAGCAACAATTAAAAGCAGCTTGGAAGATAAATGTAAGATGAGGGTTGGCTAGATCAGATCTCTTCCCACTGCCCTAATTTTCTCAGTGATACAATTTTTGTAAAGGTGTTTTCAGGTTGAATGCTCTTTCAAATCTTTTTTCTATGAAAATATATTATTTAACTCGACAGGTGGTTTCCTGGAAGAGACCACTCAAAATGCTTTCCTTTTTGTGATCTCAATCAAAAACTGCTCAGTGCTAAAACATCTCCACAAGGAAGCATTTGTCACATGTCTTAACATCACAGGTTTTTCTGGTGACTGGTAACAGTTGGGGAAACAATAGACTAAATAAAAACTTAAAAGGAGAAGCCAGGGAATGAGAAGTCCTTAAGGGCTTGGAAAATGTTTAACATATTCCTGGGAAGCAAGATGGCCATACACATGTTTAGGGGGTATAAATGCTCACCAAAGACCTTTAGGGGTTTCATGCAACCAGGAAGTAAGAACTCAGAAGAGTTTTAAAGTACTTGGCCAACTGTTGAAGACATGTTCTAGACTCAGACAGGACCCCTTAGAACAGAATAGGAGACTTACTTCTCCAAATGTCTGAGGAAATTTATGTCCAATGATTAAGTGACCGTGAAACTAAACAAATGAAGACTTTAGTTGTTATGCATTTCAAAGATATAGACCTTACAGGATTAACTGAGAAATGTCACTTAAAAAACTACTACAACAGGTAGTAACAACGGACCCTTAAAGGTGGGGGATCTAATTTCCAGAGATTCCATATTGTATTGATTTAAATATTGTTTTTACCAAAAAATAATAAAAATGTGAAGAAACAAGAAACTATGATCCATACACAGGGGAAAAAGTAATATAAACTACAAATACGTATGAGGAAGCCCAAAAATGAATTTACTAGACAATGACTAGAAACCAGCAATTTTATATGTGTTCAAGGAGCTAAATAATACAAGTTCTAAAAAAAAAATTAAAGGAAAGTATTAGGCTAGTATCTCACAAAATGGAGAATATTAATAAAGGAAGAAAATTATTAAAATAATCCAAGTAGAAATTCTGGAGCTGAAAACTTCAGTAACTGAAATAAAAAATTCACTAGAAAGTAAACAGTAGATATGAACAGGTGGAGAAAGAATCAGTGAACTTGAAGATAGGCCAATTGATATTATACAGTATTAAAAGTTTAAAAAAAGGAAAATATAATTAGGAAGAATGAACAAACAAGTCAGTTTCAGATTTCAAAAGCTACTGTAAAGTTACAGTAATCAAGAGAGTGTGGTACTATCATGGTTCTACCCTAATATTGTTCGCAGAAAGCATTTCCAATCCAGACCTCAGGAGTGGGTTCTTGGATCTTCCACAAGAAATAATTCAGGGCAATGCCATAAACTAAAGTGCAAACAGGTTTATTAATGAAAGAATGGTTACTCTGTAGGCATAGCACCCCTGAGAGCTGCTGCTTGCCCATTTTTATGGCTATTACTTGATTATATTGTAAATGAGGCATGGATTATTCATGAGTTTCTGGGAAGGGGTGGACAATTCCTGGAACTGAGCATTTCTACCCTTTATAGATCATGTAGGAATATTTCCTGAGGTTGCCATCACATCTGTAAACTCTCATAGTGCTGAAGGAAGTGTCTTTTGCTATGCTTATGCATTATAATTATATAATGAACAGTAAGGATGACCAGAGGTCACTCTTATTACCATCATGGCTTTGGCAGGTTTTAGCCAGCTTTATTGAAAACTGTTTTATCAGCAAGGTCTTTATGATCTGTATCCTGTGCCAATCTCCTATCTTATCTGTGACTTAGAATGCCTAACTCTCTGGAAATGCTGCCCAGTAGGTCTCAGTCTTATTTTACCCAGCCCCTACTCAAGATGGAATTGCTTTGATTCAAACACCTCTGACAATATGATGACAAAATTTTATCTAAAAGAAATATTTTCATACATAGAAATCAAGGCATTAGTGATAGAATTAATTATAACAACAATCATTTTTAAATTACAACTAAACAGACCCATTTAATAAAAATATTCATCGTCTACCTTAGTATTTATGAAATCAGAGCTCACTTTAGAGTGCCAGTGTCAACAAAGGAGATTAGATGAAAGGCAGAGATTCAAAAGGTAAGACAATAAATCATAAAATTATATTCTTGGGTAACCTTTACTAGGTTGTAATATACAAATAACATTACTTACAAAAAGATCTGGCTTATAAATTTTGATATATAATATTAATTGTGAAGCCAACTTATTAACATATTTGTATCTTTTTAATTATTACACAAAGTATATTTAAAAAAAATCTCAAAATGTCTAAACTGTATTAAAGCGCAATAAACTGCTCCATTTAAGTTTGTATAACCTCACCGCTATTTGTGCTTAAGAAACTAAAATAATTTTATTTTTATCTTTCATAAAACATCAGGGTTATTGTCTTCTAAATTAATTTTACTAAATTCACAGATATTAGATAGTAATAAGCTGAATATAAGGTTTCTAGGAAGTCATTAGTATAAAAGTAGCTGCTACTAAGGCAATTAATTTTATAAGAGGCACAGAACGCACTAGGTGATGTGAAAAAATATATACGATCACATGCAGATCAGAAAACAATTTGTAAATTCAGGAAATCCTTATTGTATGCTTATATTTTGGCATAGCAAACTTTTCAGCATTTTGAAAGGTAATTGCATTTGTCATATTACAATGCAGTGAAGCATGCATGTAAACATCTGTTCTAAAAATTGAAGGGCTTGGTTATTAAGACATTTTAATAAATTTTCACAAAGGTACTAGAACTGAATCATATAGTAAATTTTTTTAAGGAGTTAGCTTTGCAAGTCCTCATGCATGTTTTAATATAGGATTCCCAGAGGAATCTAGGAATTCTATATTAAAAATCCTAAGGATATTTTATCTATTAGTGTATTATCCTAACCTTAATGAATACTTCTAAATATCACTATGGCATTATTAATTTTTGTGTTATTAAATTCTATCCAATTTTGGTTATTTCTGCAGACTTTTTTGATATTGTGATTTTATTTATACTAAAATTTAGAAGAATTAGAGTTCAAATGATCAATATCAAAAAATAAATCTGGAATATAAATTTTCTATGTCATGACAATCTCTAAAAGAGTAATTAAATGCACTTTAGGTTTTGTCTTATTTTGTATTCAGAAGCAAAAAAGAATTCATTTAAGTAGAAGAAATATGTATCTTTATAGCCTCAGAGTTCCTGCAGCATAGTAGCCTTTAAATTGTCATAGACTTCGCTGTCTGTGATAAATGGTGGATTTCTGATCTGGTATTCAGTAGAAGTACTGCATGTTTCATAAATCTTTAACATATCTTCTGTATTTTAACTTATAGTGGAAAACTGTAATCATAAGGACAAAACAATAATCTTGGTATTTGGAAGATCTTCTAAGAGCTACTAAAAATAATATGATGTGAAGCTAATTATAGGCATATTAACTCAGTGTGTGAGGCTATCTGATGAGATTGAGGAAACTGCATCAATTTTTTGCTTCTGGCTTAGTAATGGAATGAGAAGCAGAAACACTCCTTTCACAATGAAAACAAAACAAAAATCTCAGTTAAATTAATGTAACACAGTATGATTTCCCCATCTCCTTGTCCATATTTTAAAAAAATGATTTCAATATTGAAGAGCTTTATGATAATTTCAGCAACTTTATGAATATATAAATGACATATTAACAGGATTCTTGCCTTTTGTAAAAGATTAGTCTCCATAGAACCCCTAGGAAACCACCTATAAATGTTAGAAATAACAAATATAATGCAGTTTTTTGACATAAAATCAGTGTTATGATGAAACTGTTAAAGAATACTTGAATCAGGTCGGTTATAGTGCATTCATGGCCAAGTTCTAGAACCGTATTATCTATACAAAACTAGTCCTGAAAATGGCACAAAAATTATATTAAGAAAACTCATTTACAATGATATAAAATTCTTAAGTGGTTGTACTCCAAATTTCTGAGGACATGTACTTTTCCAAGAGGCATGTTAAGACCTGAAGAAGGTGCAAGCCAACATGCCAAGGCTATGTGTGCATGTGTCAAGGCTATCAAGGCCTTCACAAAGCCAAAGAAAGTCAAGCCCAATATCCCAAAGCGATCAGCTTGAAGCCCAATCAACTTATTTGTATTGTCTGGCTGAAGCTCAGGAAGTGTGCTCTCATCACAAAGGGTTTCAGCTCTTGTGGCCAAAGGCTCATACCAAGGCCCAAGCTATGGCTTCTGCTGTTGCTTCACTTCCCAACTCCAGCTCAAAACCTCATGACAAGTTTTCTGCCTACCAATGTGAGGACAGAAGAACTGATGAAACCCCTGGGCTGTCTTCTGCATGGACCTTGTGTTCTCTGTCCTATTTGTATGAATAAATCTGAAGTAGGAAGAAAAAAAGCTTATGATCCAAGATGGCTGATAGCTAACAGTTCGGGATTGTAACTCCCAGTGAAAGCACAGAGAACAGGAGGACGCCACACTTTCAGACGAATTTTTGTTGCTCACGGACCAGAAGATTCCCAATGGAGGGGCCCCACGGGTTGCTGGCATGACTCTTGTGACCGGCACAGTGGTTTTGCCAGCGCCTCGGCACGGCAGCTCTTTGTGCAGAGTAAATGGGAGGAGATCCACAGGCAGAAGAGCACCATCAGTCTTGTCGCTGCTGTTTTGGCCGGCGCAGTGGGTTGTTCAGATTCTAGCGCTGGGAATCAATAAACTGGACGTCCACTCAGAAACCCAACGAGAAAGGCGCTAATTGTAAAGACAACAGATGGATAAATTTATAACAAAGGGAAGAAACCAGCCTAAAAAGGCTAAGGATACCCAAAATCAGAACCCCTCTCCCTCTACAGGGGATTACAGTTCCTCATCAGCAATGGAACAAGCCCTGATGGAAAAGGACTGTGTGCCATTATCAGAAGTAGGCTTCAGAAGGTGGATGATAAGAAACTTCTGGGAGTTAAAAGAGCTTGTTCTAACCCAATGTAACGAAACTAAGAACTTTGAAAAAAGGTTTAACGAAATGCTAACAAGAATAGACAATATAGAGAGGAATATATATGAACTAACAGAGTTGAAAAAACACAGAAACTTGGCAAAATATGCACACGTTTGAATAGTGAATTGATCAAGCAGAAGAAAGGATATCAGAGGTCGAAGACCTACTTAATGAAATAAAATGAGAAGACAAGAATAGAGAAAGGAGGATAAAAAGGAATGAGCAAAGTCTCCAAGAAATATGGGGCTATGTGAAAAGACATAATTTATGTTTGATTGGTGTACCTGAATACGACAAAGAGAATGAATCCAAGCAAATACTCTTCAGGATATTATTCAGGAAAACTTTCCAAATCTAGCAAAGCAGCACAATATTCAACCCCAGGTAATACAGAGAACACCACAAAGATATTCCTCAAGAAGAGCAACCCCAAGGCACATAATTGTTAGATTCACCAGGGTTGAAACAAAGGAGAAAATACTAAGGGCAGCCAGAGAGAAAGGTCAGGTTACCCACAAAGGGAAGCCTATTAGACTTACAGCAGATCTCTCAGCAGAAACCCTACAAGCCAGAAGAGAGTGGGGGCCTATATTCAACATCCTTAAAGAACAGAACTTTCAGCCAAGAATTTCATATCCTGCCAAACTAAGCTTCACAATTGAAGGAAAAATAAAATCTTTTATGAACAAGCAAGTACTCAGAGAATTTATTACCACCAGGCCGGCTTTACAAGAGCTTCTGAAAGAAGCATTATACATAGAAAGGAACAACCAGTATTAGTCTTTCTAAAATTATACCAAAAAGTAAAGAGCATCAACATAAAGAAGAATTTACATCAACAAATGGATAAAATAGCCAGTTAACATCAAATGGCAGTAAGCCTAAATTTAAGTTGACTAAATCCCCCAATCAAAAGATACAGCCAAAACCTAACGGTATGCTACCTCCAGACCCATTTCACATCCAAAGATACACAAAGACTTAAAACAAAGGGATGGAGAAAGATTTACCAACCAAATGGATAGCAAAAATAAATAAATAATTTAAAAGCAGGAGTTGCAATTCTCACATCTGATAAAATAGATTTCAAAGCAACAAAGATATAGTGGTAAAAGGATCAATGCAGCAATAAGAGCTAACAATCCTAACACCCAGATACATAAGACTCAAAGAGATTTAGACTCAATGAGACAGAAAATTAGTAAGGATATCTAGGACTTGAACTCAGATCCAGAACAGGTAAACACAACAAATATTTATAGAGCTCTCCATTTTAAATATGCAAAATATACATTCTCCACCTTAAATACACAAAATATTGATTGGCCATTATTAATACCCATTTTTAGAATAAAGCTACATTCCCGTTTTCTCTCCCTCTTTTTCTTCCTCTTTCTTCATCTCCTTCACTCCTTTTTTTCTTTCTTTCAAAAAAAAAAAAGCTTACTTTTTTGAGTCCTTAAAATTATATGGTATGTTTTTATGAGGAACATAGATGGGAAAATCCTGAAAAAAATACTGGCAACCCACATCCAACAGCACATCAAAAAGCTCATCCATCATGATCAAGTCAGCTTCACTGGGATGCAAGGCTGATTCAACATCTGCAAATCTGTAAATGTAATCCATCACATAAACAGAACCAAATATAAAAACCACATGATTATCTCAAAAGATGAAGAGAAGGCCTTTGATAAAATTCACACCCTTCATGCTAAGAACTCTCAATAAACTAGCTATTGATGGAACATATCTAAAAATAATAGCTATTTATGAAAAACCCACAGTAAATATCATTCTGAATGGGCAAGCTGGAAGCATTCACTTTGAATGGCACAAGACAAGGGTGCCCTCTCTCATGACTCCTATTCAACGTAGAATTGGAAGTTCTGGCCAGGGCAATCAGGCAGGAAAAAGAAATAAAGGATATTCAATTAGAAAAAGAAGAAATCAAATTGTCTCGATTTACAGACATGATTATCTATTTAGAAGACCCCCATCATCTCAGTCCAAAATCTCCTTAAGATAAGCAACTTCAGCAAAGTCTCAGTAAACAAAATCAATGTGCAAACATCACAAGCATTCCTATACACCAATAGCAGACAAACAGACCCAAATCATTAGTGAACTCTCATTCACAATTGCTACAAAGAAAATAAAATGCCTAGGAATACAACTAACAATGGATGTAAAGGACCTCTTCAAGAACTGTAAACCACTGCTCAAGGAAATAAGAGAGGACACGAACAGATGGAAAAACATTCCATGCTTATGGTTAGGGAGAATCATTGTCATGAAAATGGCCATACTGCCCAAAGTCATTTATAGATTCAATGCTATCTTCATCAAGCTCCATTGCCTTTCTTCACAGAATTGGAAAAAAAACACCCTACACTTAAAATGAAACCAAAAGAGAGCCCACATAGCCATGACAATCCTAAGCAGAAGAAAAAAAAAAAGAAAAATCAAAGCTGGAGGCATCCATCATGCTACCTGATCTTAAACTATACTACAAGGATAAAGTGATCAAAACAGCATGGTACTGGTACCAAACAGAGATATATACCAATGAAATAGAACAGAGGCCTCGGAAATAATGTGACACATCTACAACCATCTGATCTTTGACAAATCTGACAGAAATAAACAATGGGGAAAGGATTGCCTATTTAATAAATGGTTTTAGGAAAACTGGCTAGCCATATGCAGAAAGCTGAAACTGAATCCCTTCCTTACACCTAATACAAACATTAACCCCAGATGGATTAAAGATGTAAATATAAGACATAATACCATAAAAAACCCTAGAGAAAACCTAGGCAATACCCTTCAGGACACAGGCATGGACAAGGACTTTTTGACTAAAACATCGAAAGAAATAGCAACAAGAGCCATTTTGACCTATAAAATCTAATTAAACTAAAAAACTTCTGCACAGCAAAAGAAACTATCATTAGAGTAAACCAGCCACGAACAGAATGGGAAAAAATTTTTTGCAATCTACCCATCTGGCAAATGGCTAATGCCCAGAATCAACAAAAACCTTAAACAAATTTACAAGAAAAAACAAACCACCCCATCAAAAAGTGGGCAAAGATATGAACAGACGCTTCTTAAAAGAAGACATTTTTGCAGCCAGCAAACATGAAAAAAATGCCATCACTGGTCATTAGAGAAATGCAAATCAAAACCACATTAAGATACCATCTCATGCCAGTTCAAATGACAATCATTAAAAAATCAGGAGACAACAGATGCTGGAGAGGATGTGGAGAAATAGGAGCACTTTGATGTTGTTGGTGTCGGTCTAAATTAGTTCAACCATTATGGATGAAAGTGGCGATTCCTCAAAGATCCAGAAATAAATACCATTTGACCCAGCAGTCCCATTACTGAGTATACACCCAAAGGATTATATATCATTCCATAATAAAGACACATGCACAGGTATGTTTATTGCAGCACTGTTCACAACAGCAAAGACTTGGAACCAACCCAAATGCCCAACAATGATAGACTGGACAAATATAATGTGGCACATATACACCATGAAATACTATGCAGCCATAAAAAAGGATGAGTCCATGTCCTTTGCAGGGCCATGGATGAAGCTGGAAACCATCACGCACCACAAACTGACACAAGAACAGAAAACCAAACACCACGTTATCATTCATATGTGGGTGCTGAACAATGAGAACACATGGACATGGGGAGCGGAACATCACACACTAGCTCCTGTTGAGGGGGTAGGGGACTAGCGGAGGGATAGCAGGGGATGGGGGGATAGGGGAGGGATCACATTAGGAGAAATACCTAATGTAGATGACAGGGTGATGAATGCAGCAAGCCACCATGTCATGTGTATTTCTATGTAACAAATCTGCACATTCTGCACATGTACCCCAGAATTTAAAGTATAAAAAATAAACATTTAAAAAAAAGATATTGTATGTTTCAACAATAAAGGCACAAAAATTACTAGATTATTTGATGAACTTTTGCAAAAATATGTATTTTCTCTATTGTCAAGTCCAATTCTCCTACCATCAAACACCGAACAATAAATATTAGACTTTCAGAGCTCTCAGGGGCCAATGCAAACAGATGCTCATAGTAGAAGCAAGCAAAATAAATTGTCTGAGAGAAAGCCTCATATCAACTTACCATTCTGCCTCTGAGAGAAGCACCAGAAGAAAAACATTTTGCCTTTGTGCATGCTTATGTTCTTACCTTATTTATATAATGAGCAGAAGAGCTCCTAGCAAGATAATTCTCTGGTTCATCAATCATATATTCAAAGAGTGTATACCATCTGCACTGGAAAGTAGATGAAAGGAAGGAGATGATGCTTTTGAATTCTTATTCATTAGCCTTTAATACTCCCCCAATGATCATACCACTTTAGTAATACTGCAATATTAATAATGTCATAAAAACTGAAAATATATTTTCACATTAACTTCAAATCTTCAACACCAGGGATAAGCAAACTTTTTCCAAAAAAGAGCCAGATAGTACACATTTTAGGCTACATAGGCCAAAAGGCAAAATCAGTATATGATGTAAAAATTTATATAACAGATAAACCTCTTGCACATACTTTTATATTAGATTTCATTTCTATTTTATGTAAGTATAATGATGGAATATAAATCATCATAGTATAGGTTTATGTACTATGGATTAAAAAAATGAAACCTTTTTTGGGGGATGGAGGTTAATATTTGTTCAAAGTTAGTATTCCCTATCAGTAACAGTGATTGAAGAATCTCATAAGTTAATGCTGATAAGGAATGAGATTTTATGTATTTTATCTTTGAAAATATTTTCACACAAATAAGTGCTATCTGCTACTCATATTACATGAGCTCATATACACAAATACATTACACACACACACACACACACACACACACACACATATATATTTTTTCTTTTTCTTTTTTTTGAGACGAAGTCTTCCTCTGTCACCAAGCTGGAGTGCAGAGGCATTATCTCGGCTCACTGCAACCTCTGCTTCCAGGTTCAAGTGATTCTCCAGCCTCAGCCTCCTGAGTAGCTAGGACTACAGACATACACCACTACACCCAGCTAATTTCTGTATATTAGGTAGAGACGGGGTTTCACCATGTTGGCCAGGATGGTCTCAATCTCTTGACCTTACGATCTGCCCGCCTCAGCCTCCCAAAGTGCTGGAATTACACGTGTGAGACACCATGCCTGCCATCATGAGCTCATATTTTATTGAGAATATTTATTGCTTGGAATGCATTTATGGAAGTCTATTATTTATTTGACATTTGTCTCTAATCAGTCAATGCATTACAAAGCAGTTACTTCCAGTTGTAGTTTAGGTAGACCTCCTCAACTGCACAGTTCAGTGGATTCTGAAATATAGAAATTTCCTCTGAAAATGTAATAAAATATAACTACTAAAATTTGCATTGAAATGGAGATGTAATTTTTTATTTTATCATTTGACCACACGGGGAAGGTTTTTAAAAGCTTGATGTCACTTGAGAAACAAATAATGTTAGCTGTCATCACAATGACATTACTGCAATATCAGTTTCACATAAATACTATTTTGCCCCTTAATTTTACACTGAATTTAAACATTACCTATTCTGCATAAAAATAATCTCCAAAGACATTAAATATATTCTAATAGTAATTAAGGATGGTTCTTCCATTCAGAAAACAATGTGAGTCTTAGCTCTGAGCTAAAAAATAAAATAAAATCTCAGCAAAACTTTACCACAGGTAAACCATCAGATTTTGATGTGATAGAAAAAGTCAAGTTACTTCACATGTATTTCTAAGTCACATGCCTGGCAATGGTTAACTCCAGAAGAATAAATGAAATTTATCAACAAACTTCTGTTTAAATTGTATATGATAGAATAAAAGATTTTTCTGCCACATACCTGCTGATACATAATACAATGAATTAATGGATGCCATAAGCACCCTTTGTTATCAAAAGCTTTGTAAATTTTTCCAACTAACTCTTTATCTGCTTCATGAATCTTCATGAATATTTTTACTACCATTAGTTCTAACATATATTAGCAGATTCCACTTCAGGTTGTACTGAATTAAGCCTTTTCTCAACCACTTGGAAAACATTGTCTCTTGCCCTTATTTCAAACAAGCTATTTATAGAGTTTAATTCTTCAGTCACTTTCAAGTTGGCAGTGACTCATTTGATAAACAACCAAAGAAACAGTAACATCTGAAAACCTATCAAAAGCCAACGAAAACTAATAAAAATATTTGCCTTTTTAATTGATTATGGATATAGCACTCAGTTTTCTCTCTCTAAAGAGCTTACACTCTTAAATATTTAAAGCTACATTTGTTCAGCCACTGCAATCACATATAATTCACTTGATTCACTACCAATGAAGAGCTTTCCTCATTTGTCTTACAAGTCGCTCACAATATGTATTTGCTTATAGCTTGGTTATTAGACTTTTTTGTATGTGAAGAAATTCTTCCATGATGAGATATTTACGCTTTCAATTTTCAATTTCTTTGATTATTGTCTTCTTGAAAGATGGGAATGTTGTGATAAACATTGTGTATGTGCATACTATATTCTGACAATGTAAATTACATTTTATTTTTTTTACTATTATAGTGCCACTGTAAAATAAACATAATTGTTTTCTAATTCAGTAACAAAAAATTTTGTCATACCATGACTTAAAAACATAACACCCAAAGCCCACGCATATTTTCTTGTTGAGTATGCACTAGTATAAACAAACATAAAAAATCACAGTACAATGATAAACATGACACCCCAAATGCTGTCCAGGTATAATTGTGTCACTGGAAGTTTTTGTGTGCCTACCAGTGTTGAAAGCAATAAATGGAGACTCTGTTGCATTTATTGAACTCTGTTGCTATACCAAGAAAATAGCCATAGACAACGCATCAAAGAAGGAACATGTCTGTGTCCCAATTAAATTTTACTTATGAAAAATACAATTTGAGTTCCATATACTTTTCATATGACATAAAATATTTTTAAAATTTTTAATCAGTTTAAAATATTAAAAAATCATGAACTGAAAAATGGAACCAAAAGAGGCACTGGGACACAGTTATGTGGCAGAGAATAATTTGCCAAGCTCACTTATATAGTTATATTATTTTGCTTCTGTTAAAGATATAATAAAGAAAGAAGTGAAGAACAAGAGAGAGGAGGATTCCCAACAGATAAGAGATACAATATGTAATGCATTTTAGAATTGCATATTCATTTTAGCTTTAGGAATTGACCTCAAGAAATAAAGATACTATCATGGACATTTCAGAATACTTTTTTTAGCAATATTTAATTGTACAAATTTTTATTAATTTTTCCATGTAATTTTAAATTTGTTAATCTCCAAATTATCTATATAAGATAAAGTGTACATACATTACTTTTCTGTTTGTGCAATTTAGAAAACTGAAGCTCACATCTTAACACTTCAGTAATTATAGGACTGGTAAGTAGGTGACAACATCGCATAGTTATGCTGATATTTATGGGTTTTATTATTGATTCTAGTGAAATTTATTATTGATTCTAGTGAAATATATTATAGTTCAACTAGTTAACTATAATTACGTAAGGGAGAAGACATTCTATTCTGTAAGAATTCCTGTGATATCAGTAATCATAGAAAAGACATTATGAATAGTCCTGCTATTCTGCTCCATCACAGTGGCATTGTACATTTACAGGAAGATAATATGTAGGTCCTATTTTTTTAATGGAAATGAAACTACCCTTTATTTTCTCTGGCACGCTGTTTATTCTTTAACCCAAATAAAAACAAACTCTCACTTTACTTCTTTTATATATATATATATATATATATAAAATTATATATATATAATCACTCCTTTCCCCTAATATATACCATCTCTGACTGAAGAAAACTTGGATACCTGGCCCCATGAATTAAATTCTAACCTGATTTCTTATATCTTCTTGGCATATCTGTCTAATACAATTATCTTCTCAGCAAAAAAATTGGAAGGGTAGTTTGTGGGGTTGTGGCTAAAAGGTAAAAGAGAGGAAAAAGTATGGGTGCCCAACAGAGATTTCAAAAACACATCTTTAACCTGACCTTGGATACATATTTAGGAATTGATTACATTTAAATATAAATTTACAACCAAATATATCATCAAATGATCTATCCCATCAAAATACAAAGTTGCAAATAGTATGGTCATGGAAAACTGGAACACTACACCTCAAAGCTTTCTGCAAATGAGGGAAATTATACATTGTAAATACAAACAAGCAAAGTGTTAATTTTTCCATTCATATATAAATGGATGACTGACTTTCTCATTGAATTTGGAGATGGTGGAAGTGATTTTTTTTCAACATTCTAAAACATAAGAGGTGACTCTTGAACAATCAGCCAAACAGGCAACTAGTTAAGATTGAAAGACTAGATATGTGAGAAATCTATTGCTTTATGTAGGTTTTGATTTTCCTTAGATTTTGACCCAACTTGCATTAACGGCTATCATGGAAAACCAAAAAGAAGAGGGTGTTGGTGATTTGCATGTGAGGTTTTACACCTACTTATGTAGATAACTGTTTCCACAAAATAACTAAATGTCCCTTTAACAACAGGCTGATCTACTTGTCAGTCCAATATTTTTATATGTATTCTCAACCTCAATACTAATCTCATACATTTAAATAAAAAATTTTTTCTCTCAATGCTATTTCCAAAATTTTGAATAGTTTTTAAGAATATTCAGACCCAAATATAGTAATAATACTTCCCTCAGATTCAAGCTTATTTTTTAAGTTCAAGTTAATTCCTGTACTTTTATGAGGCTCAATTAGACTTCAATAAATTGGACCAAGAGAAACTGTGTGTGCGTGTGTATGTGGATGTGTGTGTGTGTGTGTGTGTGTGTGGTGTGTGTTTAGTAGGGACAGTGGAAATCAAAGTCACTTTACATCTTAGAAATAAACATATACTGCATGAAAACACAGAAATAAGCATCATGAAATCTTCACAATGAAGGCTATTCTTATAAACCAAAATAAAAGAAAGAAAAAGAAAAGGGAATCTGGTTCTTCACTCTCTGTTAATTTGTACTTAGTCTACATTCTCTTATCACAAAGCCAAACTGTCTACCTGTAACAACACTTAGTGTACATTTTATTTGTCGAAAAAAAAGAATTGCTAGATTATATGTTCTTATTTTAGAATTGGAAAAGTAAAATACATGTCCTTGAGAGTTTATTAAAATTTAATGCAAAGCCAAAACTTAATGCACATATAATAGACAATATGAGTCAACCAGTGTGCTAGGAAATATTAAGCAATTCATTTCTTCTTTACATTTTGTGACAAATCTCTTACTATCCTAATTACTGTTCATTAGGAAACTAGTTCAGACACTATTTCATCAGTATCACAGAGCTTTAGAATGACAAATTTGGAATTCAGCTTTGCTTGGTCACTCCTCAAAATTGTTAATATGATAAAAATAAATAAATAAATAAATAAACTGATGAATACATAAAACATTCTTCAAAGACAGTCCTACTTATGACCAGTTTCTCCTAGGTGGGAAAAATAAATTTTGTAGAGCTCACTGAAGTTTACTTGGGACACATTTTCATAGTTTGTGTCTGGGTGATCCAATCCAATTTTGAATCTCACATCCATCATTTTAAACCAGATGACCTTAAACATGCTATTCAATTTATTTTTATTAACATAAGCAGAAGCTCAGTGAAGTTACATGCAATTAATTAGATTGAAAGTTAACAGATTTGATTTCCAATGTGTTCTTGACTGTTTTTCATCTGCAAAAATGGATTGAGTATAATGCATTATGTTTGAAACACCTACTACTATCTTTTTTTTCTCAGGATTGGAACATCTAAAAGCGGAAAAAAACATTTTGTAATTGTTTTGTAAAGCCATCTTCTTGGGCTTAGAGTTAGAACATAAACATTAGTGAGAGGTGTTATAAAAAATGAAATTGAAAATGTAGTTAGGGCCACCCACATTATATAAGAATGCTTTGTAGCCAGGAGTGGTGGAGGGTGCCTGTAATCCCACCTACTCAGGAGGCTGAGACAGGATAATTGCTTGAACCCAGGAGGCGGAGGTCGCAGTGAGCCAAGACTACACCACTGCCCTCCAGTCTGGGTAACAGAGCCAGACTCCATCAAAAAAAAAAAAAAAAAAAAAAGGAATGCTTTGGTCAAAGTAATACATGCAACAAATAAAGATGTATAATTATTTTATATTAAAAAGTCACTGTGAGTGATGGATATGTTAATTCACTTGATTGTGGTAATTATTTCACAGTGCATATCAAATAACAAACATTTACAAATTTTGTCATGTGTAACTCAATAAAGCTGGAAAAATATTTGGCCTTAAAGTTTTAGAAGAAAACATCAAAATTCTGTCCAGATATTGCTTGTAATGTGCTGATCCACAAAGAATCTAACAAGAAATTAAAATGTTTAGTATATGCTTAATTCTTGAGTCATTCACTCCACAATGGACTTTTTGGTCAGTCCAACAAATAAATTTTATTTAAATTTAACTTTCAACTGTGTCCATGTTATTTACATTAAAGATCCTTAATTATAAGTTATTAGAAGGCAATGGTTTGAGGGTTGCATATTTTTAATGCCTATTAATGCATTAATTGGTATATTAATGCATCTTGACTAAGGTCATTCTAATTTTTTTGTGAATTAAATACATTTAAGTAGCCCACTGATCAACCAGTCCCAAAGTGGATGCAATAAGCGCATTATATGCAGTGTACTATACTTAAGAATAGTTATGTATGATCATGTTCCTCTCATGCCAAAAAATAAATTGCCTTTGATTTTACTTAGGTTAAGTACAAACTCTTTTGCTGTCATATATATAGCAGTGTTACTATAATGATCAGAAAATGCTTTTTTTTTTCTCTCTAGCCGTTTTGCAAAAGCATCTTTCTAGACCACTAATTTTATATATTTGTATTTCCTTCTTTTAGAATTCGGCTGAGACACTGCCTTCCTGAACAATGCCTCCTCTAAGTGGGCACGTACACGTACACCCCATCCAGATCAGATCCATGCCTATGTGATCACGTCACCCTTAGTTTCCCAGTATAACCAAGCACTAGAATTCTGGTTTGTTGTCTATTATTGTAATAAACCATTAATTTATGAGGGGACTATCTATTTTATACTTAGTATATACTATACCATGCCACGTAACACTCAGTAAATAAGTGTTAGGCCCATCTAATACAATTTTAAGAACCTAAACATTCTGAGAAGATAGTAGTGACTCTATAGATGTTTGAATTTTCACATATATTTCCACAAAACAGCGCAATAGGATAATAAGCCCGCAGAAATAAAGTGGAAATTCCTTTTGTGATCTCCAATTAAATTGTACAAAGTAGCTTTGAATGGTTAGGCAGTACTGGAATCATCTGGGCTCTACAAACTCATGGAACTAGGACAAAAACCTCAGGTTGAGAAGAAACTTCTGGGTGTGTCTTCAAATAGAGTAGAAATGGGAAAGGGGAAGCAAAAGAAAGAGAAGTTTTAGCTAAAGGAAGAGATGACAAGAGCAAGCAGATACCAGAAGTTATAAAGAAATGTAGGCATCATCCTAGTCTATCCCCTTCTTTCTGGAGTAAAGGTTTGCAAGGGGGGAATAGTTACTTTTCTTAAACATGAGCAGAGAAAAAAAGATAACATTGAATCATGTTTAAGGTCACTGAAAGAAAACTAAAATAAGAAAAAATCTTTCTACTGACAGTAAAGACACTCTCAAAGACGTTTCACAAAGTTGAAGAAAATGAAAAACTAATCTTTCCGAACAAGCCAAAGGAAATCTATATAATGAGAAAGGGTATAAGAGAATAGCATCAGATTTATAAAAACTCAAAAATTAGGAGATTAGAAAAAGTGAATATTGGAAAGGACAGATGACAATGAAAAGTGTCTTTTTAGCCACGGTTGTCTTATTTTTATTATTTCCTTCTAGTTTTTGTTGTTCTATATAAGCATGTTTTTTTCATTTATATGTATTTGTTTCTTTTCAACATCTGACTCTAGTTTAGAATTACCCAGTTTTAAGATGACTAAAGGTGCACTTCTAAAAGTAACAATCTCTTTTCTAGCCTGTTCTCTTGCTTAAATATACATTTGCCTATGAATTACAGTCCCAGCATATTTCCGTAAGTGTACTTCCCTGCAACAACATACAAACATATCTCATTTTATTGTAATTCAGTTTATTATGCTTCAAAGATATCACATTTTCTACAAATTGAAAGTTTATGGCAACCCTGCCCTGCATCCACAAGTCTATAAGCACCATTCTTCAATAGCATTTTGTGTCTCTGTGTCACAGTTTGGTAATTCTCACAATATTTAAAGCTTTATTATTATCATATCTGATATGGCAATCTGTGATTAGTGATTTTGGTTTTGTTTTTTTTTTGAGACAGTGTCTCACTCTGTCACCCAGTTTGTAGTGCAGTGGCATGATCTTGGCTCATTACAACCCCTGTATCTCAAGTTCAAATGATTCTCCTACCTTAGCCTCCCAAGTAGCTATGATTACAGGTGTCCATCACTACACCCAGCTAAGTTTTGTATTTTTAGCAGGGAAGGGGTTTCACCATATTGGCTAGGCTTGTCTCATACTACTGACCTCAAGTGATCCACCCACCTCGGCCTCCCAAATGGCTGGGAATGCAGGGTGAGCCAGGTCACCCATCCAATAATTGATCTTTGATGTCACTATTGGTAATAATTTTGGGGCACTACTCTGCACCCATATAAAACAACAAACTTCATCAATAGATGCTATGTGTGTTGCGACTTCTCCACCAACCAGCCATTCCCTCATTTATTTCCCAATCCTCAGGCCTCTTTACTCCCCAAGACACAACAATATTGAAATCAGGCCAATTAATAACCCCTCTATACTTGCCTCTAAGTGTTCAAGTGAAAGGAAGAGTTGTCTGTCACTGGAATTCAAATAGGAAAAACAATTCTGTTTACTGTAGAAGACATGTTGAAAGCTGAAAGAGGGTGAAAGCTAGGATTCTTATACTCAACAGTTAGCTAAGTTATGAAAGCAAAGAAAAAGCATTGGAAGGTAATTGCATGTGCTACTCCAATGAACACACAAACAGTAGGGGAGTGAAACAGACTTATTGACAATATGGAGAAGGTTTTAGTAGTCTGTTTAGAAGATCAAACCAGTCACAACATTCGCTTAAACCAAAGCCTAAGCCAGAGCAAGACCGTAACTCTTCAATTCTGTGGGGAATGAAAGAGTGAGGAAGCTGAAGAAGAAAAGTCTAAAGCTGGAAGAGGTTAATTCATGAAGTTTAAGGGAAGAAGCCATCTCCTTAACAAAAGTGCACGGTGAAGCAGCAAGTGCTGGTGCAGAAGCCGTAGCAAGTCATCCAGAAGATCTAGCAAAGATTATTGATGAAGGCGGTTACACTCAACCACAGAATTTTTTTAAGTGTAGACAAAATAGATTTCTATTCTATTGCTAGAGAGGATAAATGATGGGCTTCAAAGCATCAAAGTATAGGCTGTGTCTTGTTAGGGGCTAATACAGCTCATGATTTTATGTTGAAGTCAATACTCATTTACTACTCCAAAATTCCTAGGAGCTGTAAGAATTATGCTAAATTTACTTCTTCCTGTGTTCTATAAATGGAACATCAAAGCCTAGATGACATTACATTTATCACATTTTCAGTCCACGACTGAGACCTATTGCATAAGAAGAAAACATTATTTAAAAAATATTACTGCTCATTGACAAAGCACTTGGGCATCCAAGAGATCAGATGGAGATGTACAGGAGATTAATGTCATTTTCATTTCTGCTAACACAACATCCATTTTACAGCCCAGAGATCAAAGGGTTATTTTGACTTTCAAGTATTATTTAAGAAACATATTTTGCAAGGCTATAGCTGCCATATATGGCGATTCTTCTGATGGATCTGGACAGTCCATTGAAAACCCCTTCTGAAAAATATTTAGCATTTTAAATGTCATTAAGAACAACTGTGATTCATGAGAGGAGGTCAATATATCAACATCGACAGGAGTTTAGAAGTTGATTCTGAACTTCTTTGAGTGGTTCAAGACCTCAGTGGAGGTAGTAACTGCAGATGTGAGAGACACAGCAAGACAGCTGGAAGCAGAGTCTGAACATGTTGCTGGAGTGCTGCAAGCTGATGACAAGACTTGAATGAATGAGGAGTCACTTCTTATGGATGAGCAAAAAATGGGCATCTTGAGATGAAATCTACTCCTAACAAAGATGCTGAGAACATTGTTGAAATGAGGTTTAGAATATGAGATGAACTTACTCAATAAAGCATCAGCAGGCTTTGAGAAGGAAGTCCGTTTTGAAGGAAGTTCTACTGTGGATCAAACAGTATCAAACAGCCTTGCATGTTACAGATAAATCTTTCACAAAGGAAAGACTAACTTGGTGCATCAGACTTCATTGTTGTCTTATTTTAAGAAACTGTCACAGCCACCCTAACCTTCAGCACTACCTCGATCAGTCGGCAGTTATCTTTGAAGCAAGCCTCTCTATCAGCAAAAAGTGTGCAACTCACTGAAGGCTCGGATGATTGTTACCACATTTCACCAGTAGAGTACTTTTTAACTGAGGTATGCACATTGTGTTTTTAGACATAATACTATTGCCCAGTTCATGGACAACAGTAGGGTATAAAACATGACTCTTACATGCACTAAGAAATCAGAACAAAAATAAAAGTGTAACTGCCTTCACTGTGATATTCATTTTATTCTTGCGACTTGGACTGAATCAGCAATGTTGCTGAGGTTTGCCTGTAGTTTTCATGGTCCAAGCTTACAAACCTCTAAGATCACTGCTTTTATTTGGATTGCCTTTACCTTGCTTTTTCTAGCCAACTCCCACTTATAAAAAAATCACATATCTTCGGAGGCTAAGGATAGCAGATAATGACATCAAGAGATTAAGATCATCCTTGCCAACACAGTGAAACCCTGTCTCTACTAAAAATACAAAAATTAGCTGGGTGTGATGGTGCATGCTACTCAGAGGGTGAGGCAGGAGAATTGCTTGAACCCGGGAGGCAGAGGTTGCAGTGAGCAGAGATCATGCCACTGTATTCCAGTCTGGCGACAGAGTGAGATTCTGTCTCAAAAAAAAAAAAAAAAAAAAAAAAAAAGAATATCACATATCGCTGGCTAAAATAATAATAATGCCTGCCTGTATATTGAGTCTAATTCCAGGTTAATAAGCTATCTATCATTTTTTCAGTACTGACTATATGCAAAGGCTTTATCTAGCAGGTCTCATGGGAGAAAGTTACCCTTCTCACATTATACTTGATGTATAGCCAATGCATGGCAGTCTTGCAGTTTCAGAGGGAAGCTACATTCAGGGACTCAGGGCCTCCTGGCCAATCAATGCAGTTCACATAATTGCTTTCCTTGCCCTGGCACCTTTATTTCACTCTTTGATCGGCTCTCGAATCCCTCTAACTCATTTCTTATCCTCTTGCATAGTCCCCTTTTAAGCTCTTCTTCCCTTGGACTTTAGAATTATTTCTGCAATTCCCATATCTGCTCCAGTAATACGGTGAAAAAACTCCATTTTTCTGACTCTGCATAAGCCAGTGTCTCATACTGCCCTGACCATCAAAGCACAGGCCAACAGGACAAATGTAACACGACACATCCTAAGTCTAAATATTTAAAAGTTACAAATTAAGCCCTTGTCCCAGCTTGTTTGCCCATCAAGGGCCACACATCATGCTTCGCAGTAATTTCAATGGGGTTGGGAATATAAAGATATTGTTGACTCTCCTGGGTCAGCCTTACTACCAAGTGTTTCTGTGGATCCTCTGGACCGAGCACTGAAAACAGTGAATGCAGATCCCAGCTCAGTAACTGGACCTGCCTAAAACTTGAATGAGAACTGACAGCTCAAGCTACCCAGGCATTAGATCAGGCAAGTGCTTTCCCCTCATATTACCTTTTTTCCAATTCAGAATTTCCAGGCAATTCTACTTGCTTTCAAAACTACTTCATGTAGTCAGAAAAAGAAAGAAACTACAGTGAGATGAGGAAAGTGATCTGCCTGAGGGAATGGAGAGCCAACTAGAGACAAAACCCAGATTAGACTGTAAGCCCTCATCTCACTCGGCACCTTATCTTCTAGCCTGGGTGGCTACCTTGGCTCAAGTTTTCCTCAGCTATAACTCTGTTTTGCTCAATTGTTAACTTTCAAAAAAATTTCTTAGGAAACTAAAAATATGTGTTTTAAGTTTGGGTGTTTATGTGATATTCAGGGCCTGCTGCCCAGGTCTAAGGGTAGCATGGGCCTCCAGCACCCTCCCTTCTAGTAACTTCATTGGTAGCATCCTGTGGGGTTCATGTCTGACGGTCACTGTTCACCAACAGAATGTGGACAGAATAGTGCCCATATGGAGTATATAAAGGTCAACCTGATTTTCTGTAATAGATGCCCAAAGGTATAATGAATATTATACAAATAAAAAAGTCTAAAAATTCACATTCTATCACTTAGTTGGATTGTAAGATGGTGAATTTAGCAATCACCTTATTTATCTTTGCAGCTCGTTATATGGCATACATCAAAATCTTCTTGATTCATAATTAGAGTGGTAATCATTTCTAGTATTAATTCCAAACACAGTATGATGGTGAACTTTGTCAACTTGGCTAAGCCATGAAGTGATCACATGCTTAGTCAAACATTATTCTGGACATTTCTGTGAGGATGTTTTTAGATGAAATTAACACTCAGTTGATAGAATAAAGCAGATTGCCATCCCTAATGCAGGTAGCATCATCCACTCAACTGAAGGCCTAAAGATAACAAAATGGCTGACCCTCCCCCAAGTAGGAGAGCATTCTCCTCCCCAATTGCCTTTGAACTAAGACATGGGCTTTTCTCCTGCCTTCAGACTCAAACAGAAACACAAGCACTTTCTGGATCTAAAGCCTCTCAGCCTTTGAATGGGAACCACAACATCAGTTCTACAAGTTTTAAGCTCTTTGGGGTTAGAATGAAACTATACCATAGGCTCTCCTGGGTCTTCAGTTTGCCAACTCAACCTGCAGACCTTATGACTTGTCAGCCTCCAAAATCCAGTGAGCTAACATTTTATATCAAATGGACGTATACACATCCTATTGTTTCTGTTTTGCTGGGGAACCTTTACTAATGCATTGCAACATAACTTACATTTCTGAAAAGTTTCTCAAATTACAATGGTTAGCATTCATCTGTGAGTCCTCATATATCTATCTATGCACAAACTCACACCTAATTTTATTGTTTTTAGTTGCTGGCATATTCAAATAATTAACAATTCATTTAAAGATGCCTGTGCCTATCATCTCAGCACTTTGGGAGGCCATGGTGGGTGGATCACCTGAGGTCAGAAGTTTAAGACTAGCCTGGCTAACATGGTAAAACCTTGGCTTTACTAAAAATACAAAAGTTAACTGGGCATGATGGCGGTTGCCTGTAATTCCAGCTCCTCAGAAGGCTTAGGCAGATGAATAGCTTGAACCCAGGTGGTGGAGGTTGCAGTGAGCTGAGATCCTGCCATTGCCTTCCAGCATGGGTGACAGAGCAGGACTCTGTCTCAAAAAAAAAAAAAAAGAAAGAAAGAAAGAAAAGAAAAATGTTTGTTTTTTTCCACAAATTACCCTCTTAAAATATATAAAGTAGAACATGCCAAAGAAGACAAAATCTAACATATATAGGCAGAAGTTTGGGTATGAGGCAATTATGAAGACAATTTTCATTGCCAGGAGCCAGTTGATCAAAAGCCCTATAATTAGATAAAGTACAAGGCACTAAAAGAGAAAGACTATTAAGTATAAATTACATGCTAGAACACTGATATGAAAATAATAATTATTAGCATCATTATTATGAGTTACAAATAGTTTATGTACTTAATACAACACTGAATTACACATGATCTTTCATCATAAGGCTCACACCCTAAAGTTAGACACAGCTTTCTGCCAGCAACTCAGAATTAAAAAAAGGGATTTGCAAATGGAATAAAACCAACTCACAGCAATATAAAAATCAGCTATAAAATATTTACTGGCTCCATTCTCAGAAATTTCTGTTCTTCCTTCCTGATTAGAAAATTTTTCTGGCTGGATGCAATGGTTCACACCTGTAATCCCAGCACTCTGGAAGACCAAGGCAGAGGAAAGCTTGAGTCCAAGAGTTTGCGAACAGCCCGGGCAACAGAGTGAGACCTCATTTCTACTAAACAGATAAAATTTTTAAAATTAGCTTGATGTGACGGTGCATGCATGAATACTTGGGAGACTGAGGTGTGAAGACTGCTTGAGCCTAGGAGACTGAGGCTGCAGTGAGCCATGATCATGTCACTGAACTTTAGCCTGGGTAACAGAGGGAGACCCTGTCTCAAAACAAAACAAACAAACAAACAAAAAATAAGGAAAGAAAAGGGAACAGAGAGGAGCAGATAAAATGGAAGGGAGAGAAGGGGAAAAAATGGAAAGGACAAAAGAAAAATGAAAATAAAATTTTCCTAAATATTGAAATGAGAGGCAAAATGTTATCAGAGATAACCAGAGAACTTTTGTGCATAGTGTATCCCACAAATGCTAATAATAGAGATTATCCTGTTCAAAGTTAGCAGAACTTTTTGTTCTTTTGCCCAGTTACTCAGCCTTGATTTAATATATGGAGATTTGATGGAGAATTTTCTTACTTTCAGATTCGGCAAGGACATCTAAGAGCTCACTCTTAACTACTGCAATTGTTACCAATATCATTTAATTCACAAATTCTTCTCACACAGTTTCCCCCAGTTTCTATCTTATCATATCCCTAAAATTTAGTTTCCTTACTGTCACCCAGGTTATAGTAACTAGTATAATGTGTGTCTACCCTAATTCAAAATGCTATTGACAACCTCCCAATCCTATTTACATATACAACGTTAATCCTTCTTGATGCCCCAATTAAGATATTCAAGAATGTCTCCTGATGACATCTCTTCCTCTAAACTCTGATCCTATTAAATAATAATAGCAACACTTTAAAAAACTAAACTGTGGGCCAGGCATGGTGGCTCACATGTATAATTTCAGCACTTTGGGAGGCCTAGGTGGGCAGATTACCTGACGTCAGGAGTTCGAGATCTGATCAATATGCAAAACTCCATCTGTGCTTAAACACACACACACACACACACACAATAGCCAGGCATAGTGGCGTGTATCTGTAGTCCCAGCTACTAAGGAAGCTAAAGCAGGAGAATTGCTTGAACCCAGGACACAGAGGTTGCAGTGAGCAGAGATCACATCCCTGCACTCCAGCCTGGGTTACAGAGCAAGACTCCATTTCAAAAATTACTTAAATAAGAAACTGAACTGTGGTGGGAGAGGTAATGGAGATAAAATTGAAGTTAGACCTTTGTGTGAGTTTATGAGAAATAAAGACTCTAAGATAAAGTACAATGCAAACTTGAAAGGGCCTGAGATATTTTTAGAAAGAGGGAAATGAAATGGGTACTAGAAAATTTATGAACTATGTTGGTTGGAATTTGGTATAGAATTGTGGATAAATGGAGCTAAAATTTTAGACCTCCATGTGAGATAATGAGGGTTAGGCTGTTACCACTATTTTCAATGGCTAGTCTACTATTGCTCCATTTAGCTATTCCACAAAAGTTGCTTATATTTACAAAAACAGTTTCTGTCTAAAGACACCATATTTCTTTAGTGCTATCATATTACCTATTTATTCAGGATACAGAGTTAACGAGACCATCCTGATTGGGCACCTAGCTGCTCCTTTTCTTCAAGTGAGTGGAGAATACAACAATAGATAAAAGCTGAAGAACACGAACAACAATGAATAGCTCTAAAACCAACTTCATAAATGTACAAACAAATGTTAGTACAGCCATACAGTGAAATACCATTTATTATGTCAAGGAAATGAGGTATCGAAACATGCAAACACATGGATAAACCTACTAAAGATTAAATGTATATTTCGCTCTTTTGCAAATTGTGACACATTAGAATTTACGTAGAGAAGTAAAATGTAGTAAAATAAAAACCAATTATTATACCCTTATCTGCTAAAATACAGGTGAATTCTCAAGAATATTTTAATCATGATATTACTGTTTAAATAATCCATAGAAATTAGTAATGATATTGAGAATGAATGGTAAATAGAAATGTATTTAATCTATAAATTAAAATTTAATTACATAATATATGCCAGGAAATATAATAGGCATTACAACATTGTACTACTTACATCTCCTCTAATGTTTTATTATTCAATAGTATAAGATAAAAAAATTATCTATTTACCTATATATTTATATTATGTGACATGGAATAATAATTAGTCATTCGTTCAATGATATGAGAACCAAAGTGTAAAATTTGGGACATTTAGGTAACTGATGTGCTTTTTAATAGTGAACCGAGAACAAAACAGATAATATTTATATGATCAGTCTATTACAAATAGATTGTGAATAAATAATACAGGTATAAAAATACAGATATTAATAGCAGGCACAAAGACAGACATATTTTTTAACTGACAGATAAAAAGACATATTTTAGAGCTCTGTTTTCCAATACAGTATTCACTAGCCATATTTGAAGTGTGAACACTTGGAACATGGATAGTCCAAAATGAACATGTTGTAAGTGTAAAATACAAAAGGGATATGAAAGATTAAGTTGAAAACTGCAAACTATGTCATTAGTAAGTTTAGATCTATTTGTTGAAATTATAACATTTTAATATATTTGGTTAAAGAAACCATATTACTATAATTGATTTTATCTATTTATACGTTTTAAAGTATGGCTACTAGAACAATTTTTAATTATGTGTATGCCTTATATCATATTTCTATTGGAATGGCATTTTATTTTAGAGCATCAGAGGTATTTGTAAAATAGAGTACTTTCCCACTTTGATCAGAGAATTTGCTGCAAACTTACACCATTCTAAGGAGTCAGAATCTAACCTGGCAGATAAAAGACTCAGAGAAGTCTTCTAGTAAGGACACCCATTTGCATCCACTACCAATTTTGTCACAATGTCTCTGTTGTTAAATAACAAACTGCCAAAAACTTAGTGGCCTAAAATAATAATAAACAGTTATTTACTTAGTATTCTTCAGTCTAGCTTGGTTCAGGTAACTGGTTTCTCTGGTTAGGTAAGGTCTCTCCTATGAGAGACTCAACTGGATTGTTTAAGATCCTTAGAGGTACAACTAAAGACAAAAAAATCCGAACACTCCTGCCTCAAATGTCTGGCACCTCAGTGTTAGATGTATACAAGAGAGACTCTCTTCTTGTGTTCTTTCCAGTAGGGTGCCTTATTTTCCTAGGTGCCTCACTGTGTCAAGAGAGTGAAGGAAACCTTTCTGTATGTTTCCTGAGGGTTCCAAAAGAGCAAGGGGATATTGCCAAACCATTGAAGATCTAACCACATCTGAGTTATGTTTTACTTCTGCCACATCTTACTGGTTTCAAACAAAATCACATTGCCATATAAGGGCAGGAGAATTGGTTCCATATATTTGGGAAGTGCTTTTGACAGAATTCTCTGGAAATCATTTACCACATCATTAAATGTGTATGCTTATTTTCAAACTATTGGACTACAGAACATGTCTTACATTTATTTCAAAGATTATTTTCTAAAATTGATACAATCACATTTATCATGTTTTTATTAAAAAATATTGCACAGGTCAGATGTGGTGGCTCATGCCTATAACCCCAGGATTTTGGAAGGCTGAGGCAGGAGAATTACTTGAGGCCATCACAGGAGTTTGAGACCAGCCTGGGCAACATAGCAAGACACCAACTCTAGGAAATTAAAACAACACACACACAAAAATAACAGGCATAGTGGTGTGTGCCTGTAGTCCCAGCAACTTGAGAGGCTGAGGCAGGAGAGTCACTTGAGTCCATAGATTTGAGGCTGCATTGAGCCACTGAGCCATGATCATGCCACTGCACTTTAGCCTGGGTGACAAAGCAAAACTCTGTCTCAAAAAACAATTTACAAAATAAATAATAATTAAAGGAAAAAAATGTACAATGTTTGCCAAAGTTGTTTATTGAATTTAAGTAATGCATCTTATATTTAAACAAATGACTATATGATTCACATTCTAAAAACTTCAAAATAGAGAACAGTATTATACCTAAAAATAAATGTCCTTATTTAATTTCAAAAGATTAAAAGGCTCAACTTAAGAGATACAATAGCTTGTTAATTTTTTGTGAAAACAAGCTATTTACATGTTTATGGTAATATGTATTAATCTACATTATTTTTCATGTATGTTACAAAGTCTCAGAATTGACAGTTGCCTTTTGTAATAGAAGTTACCGACTTCAGAAAAGATCATGCAGCATTTAAAAAGATCCATCATATTTCATATACATAATATCTATTTTGAATGAAATGTTTTTACTCCTACCATTACAAAAGAAACTTCCCTACTTATTTTATACTGCTGAAATTTCTGATTAAGTAAATAAATCCCTAAAATAATTCACTATTTTGAAAATTCTCTCTTTTTTCTAAAGGTTTTGGAGGTTAATTTTTTGTTGTGAAAACCAGTACCTTTGAAAATATTAAAATGGGCCATTCCATACGTAAAGGGAAAGACAGTTGCTAAGCCTCTGACATCATGAAAGAAGACTACATGACGATATGTATTCAATAGGAAAAACATCAGTTCTAAAGGTGAGGAGCACAGAAGACAAAAATGGCAGCCAGTGGCCAAGAAGATAAAACCAGGGAAATGCAGTGTATTGAAAGCCAAAGGAGGTATTTCGAGTAGGAGTAAATGAACACTCTCTCAAATATCACCAGATGATCAAGTTTGATGAGAATGGAGAACTGAAAACCATGTTTATGAATTCCATGAGCACTGGTAGAAATAAAAAGGCAGAAGCTGGACAGAAATGGGTTAAAGAGAGGAGTGCAGTTGTGATCTGTAGTTGGTTTTTGAAAATGTTTTGTAGAATGGATGAATATATTTAAGAGAAAAATCTAGAGACAAATTGGAGTCTTTTTTTAATGTTCAAAGCAAGAGTATTAAATGCTTATTCAGATCACATCATGGATAAGAGAACATAAGGATAAAACATGAGATACTAGGAAAATATAACCTATAAAAATAAGAAATTACTTCAATAAGAAAGGCCAAAGAGAGAAACCAACTACAGATAACTGTACAGATATTTTGCCTGAAGGACTCTGAGAATAGTGGTAAAAGTAGATAAATGGGAAAAAAAAGAAACTCAGTTTTAGACCTACTGAATTAAAGTAATAACAAGCAGAAGATGGGTATCAGAAAACTGAGAATATATATTTTGCATTTAAAATAATACAAACTATGTGCCAGAAAGCTAAGGCCCACAGGCCCAATTTGGGCTGGTGCCTATTTTTATAAAGTTTTATTGAGACCTAGCCCACACTCATTCATTTATATATTGTTTGCAGCTGATTTCACACCATAGTAGCAGACATGAACAGTAGTTGTATAACCCCCAAAAGCTTAACATATTAACTATTTGAATCTTTGTGATTTAAAAAAACCCTTGCATTAAAAAAAATTCTGTTTTGAATGTAGCAACTACTAACATAGTTGAATGACTACTAACATAGTTAATATTTTAACTAAAATTCTATTAATCACTAAAAATGGCAATATGATGAAAATAATTTGTGTTTTAGAAAGTGGTCAAATAGCTCAGTTCAAATCTAGTTACCCTGAAGACTTTCAAATCTAGTAAAATATTCCACAACTGTTTGAAACTTATTATCAATATTTCAAATAGAAAGCTACATTTGATAGGAAAGAGAGAAAGCCAGCTGAATAATTAACTCTGAATAATGTTCTGAAACATTCAGACATTGAACATTTTAAGTCTTTAATGGACTTTTAAAACCTGAGAATTTTAGAACTAGCACATATTTTATTGCATTTAAAAGACCCTCAAAATCAGAATTTTGAATACGTATAAATTATACTTTAAATTTTAACTAGCAAGAAGTAAAGTTAGTTGCTTCAGTTACAATATCCAAAAGTTATAATTAGGTAAAGCTTTCAAACAGCAATGATAATTTTGTCTAAAGCATTGCTGACATTTAAGACTACATAAAATACTTACACTGATAAATACTTTTACACATGAAGTACAAAATAAATCTCGACATTTCCTGAAATCTCTTGATCACTACCATGAAGTTGGTATCCCTTAAATATTTAGGTCACATATTTTTGGTTTTTTAATTTTAATGACTCGAGTTAATTATATTACTATACTATAAGTAAATATGCAGATATACCACGTGACTGTTTTGCATCATCAGTAGGTTAAGGGCTATTTACCTAAGCAATTATCCAAATATATAGACAATCATTTCTCTGTTAGATTATTTTTTTACACATGTATATTTCTTGTATTTTGTGAACAAAGAATATCTGTTTTATTTAGGCTTGTGCCTTAATTAGAACGATGTTCCTCTAACTGGAAAGTAAAAGTACAATTTAAACAGAAAATAAGAATGAAACCAAGACAAAAGATTAATTTTGAAGCAGGAATTTATCACAGTTAAACCTAGTGAGATAAGACACATGTAATTAGAATCCTCACAATAGAGGCAGAGTGAATAAAAACACTACAGGCCTTTGCAAAATTAACACTTTATTGTATCAGCATTTTACAAAATCCTTGTCTGTAAAATATTTAACAGAAATGGTAACGTCTGTCAACTTTGAAGAGTTAACTTTCCATGACAAGTGTGTGGATAATATACACAAAGTGAGTATTTTAAATCTACATTTGTAGAGGGAGAATGATGGTATCTTTAAATTTTATAAAAGTCTTTCAAAGAGAAACATGATAATCTTCATTCTAGGTATAAATTGCATTGGTCCACAATCCTTAAAATTGACATATTCAGACACACCCTATTAGCTAGAGAAATCTCTGATGTTTCACAGAAATTTATTTCTGAGTCATGAAAACTTCCTCAATATATTGCAAAATCCATGATAGAATTTGTGCCTTTGAAGGATTCTTTTATACTACCACTTATGGACCCTCTACCCAAAGGTTAGTCCTTTGTCTAACACTGTTGGACAATAAATTACATATTTTCTGTATAGTCTTATCTGTATGTTTAATTTGAACAAGCATTTGGTTACTACTATAATATTTTTTATTTACAAGAAAATGTCAAGAACGATATTTTAATTTATCAAGGAAACCACAGCATTACTTTGGAATATGTTCTCTCATAATGACATAACAATAAAATAAATAACTTGACATTTAATTATGCCAGATATTTTAAACATTAATTTTCATGGTTTTTGACTAGTGCACTGTCAAAACTATATAGTGCCATATAGTTTAGACCTTTTTTTCAACTTTATACTTTATTACCTTTAAATGTCTTGCTGAAATGAATCATATTTAGCACTCGATTTGAAAGTTTCTTGACATTTTAATTTATAATGTATATTCCCCCTACATACTTCAGATGCACACCAGTATGACAAACATGCGATTACTAAGGGAAACATTTCTCTCATGTCTCAGCAAAACTACTGTTTCTGAATAGGCTTGTTTCATTGGATGTTCAATATTTTTATTTTTTCACCCCAATCTTGGAAAATATTCTTGATGAAAAACACTTCTATCTCTATACTATATTTCTTAATACAATCACCCACAATTTTCTTTTATTTTATATTTGAGTTCCTTCAAGGTTAACATTTTATTAACTCTTATTCTCCTAATCTTATCTAATACAATTATAGTGATGAATTATCTTCACTCTAGGTATAAATTGCATTGGTCCACAATCGATTGTGGGAAAAATGGCATTTTCTATCTGCTAATTGAAGCGGCTGCATGATAAAAGACAAAAGTGTTTTCCTTTTAACATATACCTATACAAAAGCACCGAGTATGCTGAATAAATAGTACTTGCATAACGTTCTTTCTGAAAAAGGAGTATCATAAAACCTCTAGACTTTATAGATATTGTAATCTACTAATTTTTTTTTTTTTTTTTTTTTGAGACGCAGTTTCACTCTTGTTACCCAGGCTGGAGTGCAATGGCGCGATCTCGGCTCACCGCAACCTCCGCCTCCTGGGTTCAGGCAATTCTCCTGCCTCAGCCTCCTGAGTAGCTGGGATTACAGGCACGCGCCACCATGCCCAGCTAATTTTTTGTATTTTTAGTAGAGACGGGGTTTCACCATGTTGACCAGGATGGTCTCGATTTGTTGACCTCGTGATCCACCCGCCTCGGCCTCCCAAAGTGCTGGGATTACATCTACTGATTTTTTTTTTTTTAAGTTCCATAGTCCCTCATTGGCGGCCCTGCTGTCTGGAACTGAAGAGGTACCTCTGCCCATGGGAACCAAGAGGGAGCCGGATACTGACCCACTTTGAGGGTCATTCTTCTCTCTCTTGAAGGATATGTGTTCATAGAGGGGTGGCTCAATCAACCCATTTCCTGACTATAGAAACAAAGATCTCCAGAGTACAGTTTTTTTTTTTTTGGTTTTTTTTTTTTTTTGCATCTAGATAGTCTAAGAATTTATCAAGTTCTGGTTCCCTTATGCTTAAAATCAAAAACAAAAGCATTTTTTCTTTTTATCTCATTTTACTATGAGCAGCAAAGAGAAACCAGCTATCAAGTTACAAATTCTACTTTTCATAAAATAGTCAAGTTCTCACCACTTTACAACAAGATTATCTTTCTACCAGTTTCCAATACACGTTCCTCATTCCTGTCTGAGACCTCAGCAGATACCTTGTTAACACTCATATTCTAGCAACAGCCTTTTCAAACCAATCTGGGCTTTTTCTATTATGTACCAAAAAGCTCTTCCAGCCTCAAGTTTTACCCAATCCCAAAATCACCTTCACACTTTTAGGCAATTGTTACAGAAACACCACACTTCGTGGTACCAAAATCTGTATTGACTTGCTAGGATTGAGATGACAAAGTACCACAAACTAGGGAGCTTAAACAACCAGAATGTGCTTTCTCACCGTTCTGGAGGCTAGAATTCCAAAATCAAGGTGTGAGAAAGGCCATGCCCCCTCTACAACACCAGAGAGTGATCAGTTTTAGTTATTTCTTCTAGCTTCTGGTGGTTCCTTGGTTTATGGCTGCGTAACTCTAATCTTCATTTGGGATTCCTGCTGTGTATGTGCCTGTTCCAAATATCCTCTTTCTAGAAGGGTAACAGTTATTTTGGTACAGGCACCAACTCTACACTAGTTTTTACTAATTAGAGTAGGCCCTTGAACCATGCAGGAATGAACTGCACAGGTCCACTTACATGTGTATTTTCTTCTGCCTCTGCCACCTTTGAGAGAATGAGACCAAACCCTCCTGTCCCTCCTCCCTCTCATCCTACTCAATGTGAAGTCAGTGAGGATGAAGACCTTTACGGTGATCCATGTACACTTATTGAACAGTAAATATGTTTTCTCTTCCTTATGATTTTCTAAATAACATAGAATTTTCTCTTGGTTCCACTATTTTAATACAGTAAATAGTACATATACAAAATATGTGTTAGGTATGTTATTGATAAGTCTTCTGGTCAACTGTAGGTTATTAGTTAAGCTTTGAGGGAGTCAAAATTATACAGATTTTCAACTGTGTGGAGGGCCAGTACCCCTAATGCCCATATTATTTAAAGAGCAACTTTATATCCACAATAATCCTATTTCCAAATAAGATCACATTCTCAGGTACTGAACATAAGAGCCTCAATATATAAATTGGGGGGAGGGTGGCACAATTCAGCTGATAACACACTATGTTTTAGATAAGTAACAATTATCTGATAAAAGGTATATCATTCTACATATACTCACAAAATAGTTTTAATTCCTATTTTCTCTATTTCCATGATATTTTCCCCTGGGGACTCTTGTTTTGACATAAATATTGTATAATGAGAGCTAGAAAGAAGCAATATGCTTTTAAGGCTATGCTTATATTAATTCTCTTTGACTAAAATAACAAATAAGAAATTAAAGTAGTTTGTATGCTTAAAGATTCTGATTAAGCATTATTGATTTCTTGGAAACCACAGTTTAGCTTCACAAAGTGTGCCAAGCCTAAGAGGTTCATTTTAAATCAAATTACAACTTATTTCAGGTTATTGGCAGTGTGTCCTCAGATTTACTTTCAATGTGAAATTATATGCATAAAAACATGCAACCATATTAGACAATAAAGAAAAATGACAAAATACAGTGCTCTATAATAGAGCTTTCATTACATTAACAGAGTAAACATATAGCTATTTATCATGTGAAGGCACTGATGTTTAAATTTACTGACTGATAAAGATATATATTGTGAGGGAAATCTCTTGTTATTCTCCCTTATCAATTTTGTTATATATCCTCAAGTAAATATAATTTGCCTACTAAGATTGAAGAGATGAATTGCTTTTCTTTAATGCTATTTAATCCACTGAAATAACATAATCAGATAATCTTTTATCCATATGAGAGGATTTACACTGGTTTGAACTCAATGCTTACATGGATGCACGACAGAAAAATAATCTTTTTTTAACACTTTCCATTTTCCACATTATTTTTATAGAAAATATAACAAATTGAGCCCAAGATAAGTGACCTCAAACTAACAACCTAAGATATATATATATATACACATACACACACACACACACACACACTTTTTAATCTTGGGAATTTAAGATATAAATATTGAAGAAATATTTCTAAAATTTTAGAGTTGTAAAATTTAAGATAAAATAAACAAAAGGGAATATGCCTTGTAAATCACTGGAGAAATACATAAGAGTCAAAATAATAACTCAAAATTTAAAAGTTAAAGATAGCTGTTCTGGGGTAGAACGTAGATTATGCTTGTAGTTTGTTTCTAATACCTATATTTTTTTCTGAAGACCACTGTTATTTGGTAACCTAAAAGGAACCATAAATAATTTTAAATTATTTGAGAAGCAAAATCAGTGAGTGACAATAAAGTAAGAAGAATCTAAGAATATTGACATGAAAAGGTTTGTATTTTAGAGAAACCCTACAATAATCTATCCTGAGATTCAAATATTGCTTCCTTAGTGGTGAAAGTAACAAGGATGTATCAGAATGAAAAGAAAAATTTTAATACTCTATTATATTCCAAAGCATATGTAAAAAATAGGAAAACTTTGCCATATCAGTTCTAATGAATTTATTTAGCTCTTTTGTCAATTCCAAATGCATATATAAAATACCCCCATGATGTTATAATTTGGCCATTTATTTTAGACTCTTAACAAATAATTCCTAAAATCTATGCCAAGAAATAAACATCAAGGAATAGCTGTGTGAATTTTCAAAAACAAGGCAAAGAAAAAAGATTTGAACCTGCTAGATATTGTGACATTCAACGTCATTGCTATAAAAACAGCCTAGCCTTGGCTTAGATATAAACAAACTCCTTAACAAAATAGAAAGCTAAAGAAAAAAATACAGCAATGGAAAATTGCAAAAATTATTGAGATATAATATGTAAACTAGCTTTCAGAAAGCTGTCTCCAATCATGGCCAAAAATAAGGCAAAATCCTGCTTTTCACCACATACACAAGTGAGCCATCCATTGATTAAAGATCTAAATATAAAAGAATATACTATAAACTTAATAGGCAAAAATGTAAAAATATATTTGCATTAGAACAAACTTCTTTTCCAAAGTATAACAGATGAGCAATTTTTGTTAGATTTGGTTACGTCAAAATTAGAAAATATATTTGCTACTTCTTAAAACACCAGAAATTTACTTCTATAATATAAAAAGAAATCTACAAAGCGAGAAAAAACATATAAAAAGAAAATTTTGCAGAAGAAAATTCCATTAGCTATGTGTATATAAATATATGCTTAAAATTACTGGTAATCCATGAATAAGAATATAACAGTTATATTACTATTCTAAACCCTATGTATTGAAAATATACAGTTACATTTAACATGATGAATTAGAAGGGATTTCATGAGAAAGAAACTCCTGTTCACTTTAGGTGAGGCTTTAGGTTATTTCCACTATTCCATAAATTTTTCAAGCTCATTTAGTAAACAAAGTTGTTTAATTAAACATTTATACTACCCTTTTATACATCGCAGATAATTTTTTTAGTAAACTGTGTACAAAGTTCCATACAAATATGTTTACTTGGAAACTTTCATAGTCTCTCTTAATATATATATAGGGGATAGCTAAATAAAATGCTATGAATTCATGATAAAGAATACAATGTAGTATTTGTAAACTATGGGCTAAGTGGATATGACAAAAGCTAATAGGTCATAAAAACAGTGCTGAAAAAATTAGGAATTAGGATGAAATGTAAATCAAATATATTTTAAGTAAATTATGTATGGCCATATAGAGCCACAAAAACCTATATCAAGACATGCTAATGTAGTTGAATTTAGGAGAGATTTGTGTGGGAATAAGGGATAAGGAAAGCAGCAGAAAATAAGAACAAACCTTGGATATACTACTGCTGATTACACTATGAAATGAGCAGTTTGATTAATTCTCTTTTCTGCACCTGAAAAACCACCAATAAATTTTATTCATTCATTCATTCATTCAGAAAGACCACACCATCAGTGGGGTTTTCCAGTTAACTTTTAAAATTAAAAAAAAAATAAAATTAAGCAGGACTTAAGTAAGAAGGGACATATGCAAAAGGATTATTACAAGAGGAATTAGGGGCTTTCATTTGGGAGAAAGCTGTAACCCTAAAATCTACATGTGCAATCTCCATATCCGCAGGTTCCACATCTGCAGATTCAACCAACCGTGGATCAAAAATAAATAAATAAAACAATACAACAATAAAAGAAAATATTTAAAGTTAATGGGAGGACGAACATAAGTTGTATGCAAATACTATGCCATTTCACATAGGAGACTTGAACATCCGTGGATTTTAGTATTTGCAGGGGGTCCCGAAAACCAATTCCCAACAGATACCAAGGGACAACTGTTTCACAAATGTCAGACACAAAGGGGATTGTTTTTGTTCTTTTTGTTTTCCTTTTTTAAAGAGAGGAGTAAATAAGGCTAGAAGATCTCAATGTAGGGAGTAGATCAGTTTGTCCCAAGAAATCAGGCAATGTCAATGGAGGCCAGCCTATTCTCAAAAGCGGTAGCAGTCTGGCTCAGGCTGTCTGCCATGGTGCAAGGTCCTGGAGGAAGGAGAGAATCTTAACCAACGTTTAGTTGACAAACATTTTGTTCCCACTAATCAGAGAGGACAAGCAGTTTAGCTAATCATTTATGAAGGAAATAATGGGAATTTGGAGGATCTATGTCTGGCCTTGTCATAAAGAAACAAGTGAGGCATCTGTGAGTCTTATCTAAGTCATTCGGCAAGTGTGTGGTTCTCTGCAGTCAGTAGCCATTTGGGGGGACACAAAGGATTGGAAGGTTTTTTAACCTTCACAGTTTTACAGTACAGAGCTCATGTAAAATTTAACATTGTCACTAAAGATATTCACCTCCATAGTCTCCCAAAAATTGTCTTGCCTTGCTGCAATTTCTCTCTCTCCTCCCAATTATAGACCCATTACATCATCCGTTCCATTATTTATACTTTTCTAGAAAAGACAGGGAAAGAAATAGCCTTAGGCTGCTTGTAATGTTTACCTTTAAAAAGTCCTTGAATTGAAAAATTGCACAATGTGTCTACATTTTAGAAATCAGAGGAATGTATTTACAGATATACTCAATTTAATATTTGTCTTGCCTCACAAACATACCACTCATCACAAGTTTCTAACTCACCAACCCGCTTACTCAAGTATTCCTACTAAAGTTAGAAATCATATCCTGTCAAAATTTATTATATGTATAATATTTTCATTGTGCTATAGTCTCTTGTGGCTTCACCTCCGTATTGGTCAAGCTGTAATCCACAGATCTCCCTTAGACTTAAATTACTAAAAAGACGGCTCAATCCTTTCACTCAGGCAAAAGCCCAAGTCTGCATAAAACTTCCATCCACGATTTCCATATCGACATCCAAATAGCTGAAGAATAGTAGAGACATTCACATAAATTTGCTTTAAATGTGTGATAAATCCCACTCAGCCACTCGACATTGATAGATTCATTTTTCTATTTTTACAAGGGTTATTTAAAATTTTCTTTGTGCTCCTTAAAACTTCTGTATCTTCTTACAAACACATTTTAATAATTTATAGGCTCATACTTCACAGAGAAAATAGATTTAATCAGAACACATTTATCTTCCCCTCAATTAAGCTGTAAATAAATCTATTATCAGGTCTATTTTCAGTATTATCTCTGTTTTACAATGAAGACCATAAACGTCAAATCAAAGTCTCTCCACTTCCTGTGCAAACTTGATGACCTCACTCATATTCCTTCCCACAATTCCAGAAGCATACAACTGTGGCCTAATGTTTTCTTTCTGTAAAAGTTTCTTGTTCCCACATATCTTTCAGAAATTTTACACCCTACTTGATCCTCTTGCCATTAAAATCAGCCCAAATCTGTATATAAAATGTCTCCATTTCCTTAACCTCAGTTATTTTTAACTTAAGGGAATTTGATTTTACTTCCCACCATTCCAGTGAAATTATTTTTGCTAAAGCCCCTAAAACACTATGTTTTGAAATGCAATTTGCCGACTTCTATCTGCATCTTTCTTGATTTATCAATATAGTTTAGCACAACTGAAACAATTCGCTTTCTTAAAACACTTGTGATAAAATCCACTCCTGAATTCCTTCCTATCTCACTGGCTGTTTCATTTCAATCTACTTTGCTGAGTCCTTCTCTCTTCAATAAAAGATGTTAAGTTTTATCAGAACGTGGTCTTGTCTCTCTTTGCTTCACCCTTTCTCCCTAAATTCCAGGGAATTCAATAGAATAGAATAATAAAAAACTCATGAACTTATCTTACCAACTATCTTTCAATTAAACATAAGGAATCTGGTGTTCTGTTTCTTAATTTTCTCTTGTAGTTAATTTGGTACGTTTTATTCTGTAAACCTTTAGATCTTCTCTGTGAAGTGCCATCATATTCTGCCTAGCTTTATATCTTTTTTTACTTATTCTCTTCAAAATTCACTTGGGAATTGTCAAGTGAAGATTTATGATCTTCAGCACAATTTCCCCCTTTATTAAGTATTTTATTATTTTTTCTTTACTTTACTCTCTCTGCCTCCTTCTAAGTTTCAGAGAAAGGACAGAAGAGCTACCCAAAAGTATCCTTTATCTCATTCACATCTGTTCAATTCAATACATCTTTTTGTCTGCCTCTCTTGCCATGGATTTAGGGGAATGCTGGAGATCATTCATTTGCTATTGAGGTGTAAGCATTAAGCTAATCATTCCATCTATTATTCTTTTAAAGAATACATTTTTAAATTTCAAGTATCCCTAGTAATCCTGTTATATATTATAAAGTAATCCTGTTCACTTTATAATCTATCTTTGGTTCATGGTTTCCTATCCATCCCTATGAATTTTCTAGCAATATCTGATATAGTATACTTTTTAAATTTTTTATGTGCATTACTTTAATTCCACTTCCTAAAGTAGCAATTATTCTTTCTGTTGAGTTTAATGTCCTTTTCTCTCCTGAAACGTTGTTTGGTAATTCTCAGTTTCCTGCTTGTTTTGAATTTTTTATTCCCTCCTAATCCCTTGGTAAATGGTCGCTCTGAATATAGCAGATTTATGAGTGAGTTACATGGTTAAACATGTGGCTGTAATGGAATGAGGTAACTTGTTTGCTTTTGCACCCCTCCCTGTCTTTCCTGGTGTCCACTTCTTTTTCTTGCTTCCATAATACCAAATAAAAATGCTAACACTGGTTCTCACTGGTTTTCAATATGCATCTTGAGGGTAAATCTATCCACAAACTAACCTGCCTCAAATGCAAATTTCCCATTGTACCTTTCATAGTCCATTACCACTAAGCTTTACATCACTCTGGGACTTATTTATTTGGAGTTTGGAGAACTGGAATTCGACCCTATTTGAAAATAATGCTCATCAGCACATGTACTGTGTTTGTTTTTCCTAATCTTTCTCCTTCAATCTAGAAACATCTGCTTCCTGATTTAAAGTATTTTTTTTTTTTTTTACCTACTCCTGGTTTGTACTTTCTTATATTGTAGAGCTGTATTGGACACTTGTGGGGTATACCAGGGGTTAAGAGGGGAGAAAGTTTGCTCAAAAACAGATAAGTATCAGTATGTCTTTTTGATGCACACAATTGTCAATGACGGGGGCCAAAGGAGGATGAAGATATACATGCCCAGCCCATCATCTTGACCAAAATTAGGACATCTATTTTTCCTGGTACCATTCAGAAACATTATATGATTACATCATATGAGCAGATTCATACAAAGTACGGCATAGCCTAAGAAACTAAAAAACAGGTATGTGCTAGGATAGGATGACTTGTTCATTGCACACCAAGGAATATTATTCTAGTGACCAAGGCAGGCGTAACATTTCCCTCAGCCTAATGAAACTATAGACAAGATTTTTTCATCACCCAGAGATCTCTCCTCTACATTTTCTTAGCTTATTTAGCTTAGAAAATTTGTAGTTGTAGATTTCTTCTCTGCCCCATTATGAGATGTAAATTATTTCTCATAAGTTTTACAGCCCCGGACTGTCTTTCTCAAGGACCTGGGAGCCATCTTTTTGAAATGTCATCAAGGAATATAGCACTCCTCCTCTTCAGTCTCTGTGGGAGGGTAGAGCCCAACTCTGGTAAACACCAACTTTAAGTTGTAAACCTACCTCCTGTCATGAAGATACAAGAAAATTTACTTTACCTTTTAGTAAGGCCAATTCACACAGATGACTTAAGATTCCCCACTCTCCAAGTTCTTCAAAATCTTTCCCAACCTTTGTTAAAGTGGAGTTGATTTTACAGTACTTCTTCCTAATCTCTTTAAAAATTTATCCAATGCAGCTTTTGCTTTGGCATCAAGTTAAATCATTAATTCATCAATATTTGGAGAGAAAAATGCTTAAAGCTATTAAAGTAAAGAAGTATCACTATCAGAAAACTCTTTCTCCCTTGACTACGTTGGGCTCTCCTTCAAGTACACTACTACATTTTTTAATGAGGTAGAGCAAACAACTGGACACAATGTACATACAAACCATCTGGAAACTCATTCTCTTTCTGCCAACTATCTCTTTTATATTTTTCTACACAACGAGTCTCCATCCATTCTGAAATCTGTGTAAGCAAATACACACAAAAAATTGATAATGCCAGCTCTTTGCTTTTGGTAATATAGGGTATGCTCAATGTTTTCAGAAGTAATTTGGTTTTTTGGGGACTGGTGTAACTCCATATTAACTTTTCTTATCACAATGTGTTTGCATGAATAAGAGGTATGTTTTGAATAAAAATGAATTTTTTCATATTACATTTATTTCTGAAGGACTGTATTTTGCTTTTCATGAATCTTGTAATAATAGTTGACCCAAAAATTGGATGGAAAATATAAGTTATAAATTAAATTTTCATGTCTACACTTTATTTCTATGATTAACAACTAATAATCAAGGCTGGGCATGGTGGCTCACAGCTGTAACTCTAGCACTTTGGGAGGCCAAGGCAGGTGGATCACTCGAAGTTGAGACCAACCTGGTCAACAGGGTGAAACCCTAGCTCTACAACAAAAATACAAAAATTAGCAGTGAGTGCCTGTAGTCCCAGCTACTCTGGAGGCTGAGGCAGGAGAATCACTTGAACCCAGGAGGTGGATGTTGCAGTGAGCTGAAATCCAGCCACTCCACACCAGTCTGGGTGACAGAGCAAGATTCAGTCTAAAAACAAAACAGAAAAACAAACACAGATAATGCTTTATTGTTATTAAAATAATAATAATTAAAATAATAATCAAGTGTTATCTATGTTTCAGGTGATTTTAGTTGATCTCATAATATGTATACATGTAAAGATATGGCTCCTAATTTATTTTCTACAATGAAAGTTGGTAATGAATGCATATAACTGTAGCATAACATGCATAGTAAGAAGCTAAAATGTTTGTGACTATAAGTAGTATTTCATAGGATTTAAGAGGAATATTTAAGAGAACTTTAGGATAATATTCCATAGAACTCTGATACAAAGTATGAATGAGGTGTTCACTTAAAAAGCTTTATACTTTTAGCATTACTTAAGATAAATCTTGGTATGGGGGTAGTATCTGACTTATACACATGATACACTAATGATTATAGAAGAAATGTGAGCAATATAGGGCACTACAGGAAAGCCATGGAAAAGGCATTAATTGACCCTTCTTAACATTAATTTAAGCGTACTATTCTCTGAGTATCACTTACTTCAACTGTAAAATGATAATAACATTCATTTCTCAGAATTACCTGAAGAAAAACTGTATTGTGAAGTTTTGTAATTAGCAAATTAATTAGCATGGAAGCTACACAAGCAGGAGCTTCATACATATTAGTTCATTCTCTACCAATTCCAACAGATGATATATGAAAAGAATGACAAATCAGGGTAATAATGGTCAGTAGTCAGTATATCTAGAAGATATTATACTGTTAAGTGGATGGCTACTTTTGTAGCATGTTAGGCTACTTTTGAAAGCTTATAAGACCAAGAAAAAATATTTGAATGTTTTTACACAGAAAATGGTTAGCAATAATTTTTCTTCATATTTGTTGCCTTACTTCAGATTTATATTACAAAAAGAGTATTAATGTACCAGTAATAAATATATAGATGTTATGTATATATTTATTTATATAACATTATGAAGCAAATAGCAAATATTTTTAGTGTAATTTATATCAGGAATTTAACTGGAATGATTTCAAAACTGATTTTAGTACTATGAGCTAAATCTAGCTAAATTTATATGTTACTAGTAATATTTTAAGCATGGTACAAACTCAAAAAATAAAGTCGTTTTTCTTTCGATGATATCAAAAGTTTTTCCTCTGCAAAATTGATCATCTATGGTACTACCTGATTTCTTTGGCATTTGTTAACACTCTTAAATTATTTGAAATCATCACTTTATGACAATTCTGAAGATGAGGATACTTTACTTAAAATACATTTTATATGTATTTAATCTGACTAGTATGGCAACATTAGTAAGTGTAACTTATTAACAGATACAAGTTTACCAGATTATGTAGATGCTATATTAACCCCATCTGGAATAATAAACATGTTGTGAATAATTTTCTCTTTGTTGAGCAGTGTGATAAATTCCTTACAATCATGTATAGCTCACTCATTATCACAAAAATCCTGAGATTATAATCCTACCTTTGTTTCTATTTTGTAGAGAGGTAATTAAGCTTTGTAATACTGAGTACCTTGTCTGAGATTACTCAAATAATAAGTGGAATGAGCCAGAATTCTCCAGAGATTACTATATCCACAGTGTTGTTGTAGAGAATTTAGGTCCTAGGGTCTTAAGGAGAGGCCAATAATATAAGAAGTATGCTTACAGAGCACATGGAATTAAGCTCGGCTAGATAATTTTCAATGATTGCTTGAAATGGGTTCTGGACGATGACGGAAGAAAGCGTTAATCAAAAACAGACTTAGTGGCTGGCTAAAATAACTGATTTTTAAACAACTAACTCTGACTTTTTTGTTTTTGTTTGCATTTTTCCAGCATATACTAAAATTATTCATAGAATTATAGAGTAATGATAATGTAGAGGACATCTACAATTTCTCCAACATCAACAGTTAAATGCTGGTGGAACAGAAATGACCTCGATAGACTAATGGTTACTTCTTGACCATATATATATATTCCTTTAAGGATGCAAACAACTTTTTCCACCTCATATAAACTTGCACTGTTTTCAACAATTAAGATTATGGTGAGATCCAATTGCCTTTTCCACATGAAAGAATTTTTGCTATCACAGAGTTAATACATATCCTGAAACCATCCATTTTCTAGGATAATAATTTTGTTATAGTTGAATTTCTGGAAAACATCACAGTTATCCTTGCTTATCCCTGACTACAATACAGTTTATCATACTTCTTAAGTTCTGTACACAGAATTCAAATACATGCATAGTGAATAATCATATATACATTAACAGATTTTGATGTATGTCTAGTTTCCTTTTATCAGAAAAATCATAATGTTATTCATTCTTATTGAATTTTAACCTACAATCATCTAAGACAGAAAATGTGAATTTGCCTTAAAAACATTAATTCAATTTGCATGTAAAGTATTAGCTAAAGTACATACCTTATTTGTAATTATACTTTCTGCTTTTATTAAAAGCATAACAATTAAAAATCAAAAAAGTTTTAAGTAACTTGGTCATTTAACAATTGAAGACATTTCAATGTCCCTGGAGTTTGTTCAATGAATTAAAGATTTTAAATCAACCTTTATTTTGATCATTTTAATGAAAAGTCTCTGGAGGCTTCCACTTAGGGCAGGACCCACCTATGCAACTCTACCTTCATGCTAAATTAATATTTTAAGTTTTCTATATGATGTCAGGAACAATATAAAATGAAGCTAGTCAATGAGGTTAATTAGCTGGGACAAGTGCCCAGAAAGTTTCATGTTATGTTATTTCTACTTAGAGATAATAGGGCACAAAGTAAGTCTTCAAGAGCAGTATAAATGACAGTGACAACATGGGAGATGGCAGGCAGTGGTAGGAACATGGCTCAAGAAATCATGCTCCCAATAAAAAAGAATTTCTATTAAAATGAAAGGAAACTTATCACTGTACTGGCAAAATGGAGGAAGGAGGAAAGTAAGCAGGCTGACAAGAAAGAAAAAGAGGAAGAAAGAAGCAAGGAAGGAGGGAAGGGAGAAAGGAAAAAAGAGGGAGGGAGGTAGAGAGAGAAAGTTTCATATAAATTCAGGAAGTGCATTGCTTGTGTGTTACTCTCTTCTCTACACAGAAGTCAATCCGCGGCTACAGTCTCTGTGTGATGCAATCCAAAATGACTTTATAATGTGAAGGAAGAGGATGTCCATTATAAAACCTGACTTTAAATTCAATGCTATGTTAAAATACTAATAAATTGTGAAAGTGAAACCTGATTTTCCAGTGTCCCAGCTCCAGTGGAGAGATAATTTGCCTTGCAAAATGGAGCTCACATTTCACCTTCCTACATAATCATCTCCACTGTAGTCAGACTGAACACTAAATTACCTGAATGAGTAACCCTGAATTATCTGAGTGGGCCGTACTTTCACCTCCAATACCCCACACAAACTATTTCTCTTCCTGGAACTCCAGTTACTTTATACTACTCCAGAATACCATTGTTTATTTGAATAGTGTTAGCTTAAAATTACATTTCCTAATAAAACCTTTAAGGAATGTAGCAGGTACCTCCTCTTTGCTCCCACATCATTTTGTAATTTGCTCTATCTTAGCTCTTATCATACTGAATAATAATTGACTAAGAGGTTTGAGGATGGGGATTTGGAGGGTACGGAGCTAGAATCCCGACGGTATGGAGCAGTATTTCCTTAAGCCTGACACAATCTACTAAATAAATGAATATGTACGGAAAAAATGTGCTATTGCTTTTCCATCGACTTAATTACACGTTCTAAAGAACTCTAAAAGGAAACTAAGGATATTGTTATTTCATATTGATTCTGAACTAACACTAACACATTCTCCTCTTAACAAAGACTGCTGCCACACCAATTATCACCAAAATGCAAGATTTTCTTCAATTGATGACTTAGAAATACATACACACAAGCATGCACGCGCGCGCATGCACACACACACACACACACACACACACACACATATACCCCTTACAATTTACATTCTTCCTGTCCAGACCATGTCGTGTCTCTTTCTCAATGTGATTAAACTGACATTTACTGGTTTGTTTTTTCTACTATTAGGCACTGTTCTTAGTATTTAGAACATACAGGCATTTAAGACTTACTCAATCGATACCTAATTTATGGAGAGTTCTTAGAGTAAGAGGCAGGTGAATTTTGTCAAAGGCCTTCTCTGCATCTATTGAGATAATCCTGTGGTTTTTCTGTTTCTGTTTATGTGATGAATTACGTTTACAGATTTGCATACGCTGAACCACTCTTGCATCCCAGGGATGAAGCTAACTTGATTGTGATGGGTAACCTTTTTGATGTGCTGTTGGATTTGGTTTGACAGCATTTTATGGAAGCTTTTTGCATCAATGTTCATCATGGATATTGGCCTGAAATATGCTTTTTTAGTTGTGTCTCTGCCAGGTTTTGGTAGCATTCTAGGTATCGATGGAATGTATCTTAAAATAATAAAAGCTATTTATGACAAATCCACAGCCCGTATCATACAGAATGGGCAAAAACTGGAAGCAATTCCTTTGAAAACAGGCACAAGACAAGAATACCCTCTCTCACCACTCCTATTTAACATAGTATTGGAAGTTCTCACCAGAGCAATCAGGCAAGAAAAAGAAAGTGTATTCAAATTGTCTCTATTTGCAGATAACATGATTGTCTCAGCCCAAACTCTCCTTAAAAAGATAAGCAACTTCAGCAGTCTCAGGATACAAAATCAATGTGTAAAAAATCACAAGCATATCAAACAGGGAGCCAAATCATGAGTGAACTCCCATTCACAATTTCTACAAGGAGAATAAAATACCTAGGAATACAACAAAGGATGTAAAGGACCACTTCAAGGAGAATTGTGAGCCACTGCTCAAGGAAATAGGAGAGGACACAAGCAGATAGAAAAACATTCCATACTCATGGTTAGGAAGAATCAATATCATGAAAATGGCCATACTGCCCAAAGTTATTTATAGATTCAATGCTAACTCCATCAAGCCACCATTAATCTTCTTCATAGAATTGGAATAAAAACCACCTTAAACTTCATATGGCACCAAAAAAGAGCCCACACAGTGAAGACAATCCTAGGCAAAAGAAAGAAAGTGGAGGCATCATGCTACCTGACTTCAAACTATACTACAAGGCTACAGTAATCAAAATCCAAAACAGAGATATAGATGACTGGAAAAGAACAGAGGTCTCAAGTAATGCCACACATTTACAACCATCTGATCTTTGACAAACCTCACAATCAAAAAGCAATGGGGAAAAGATTCCACGTTCAATAAATGCTGTTGGAAAAACTTGCTAACCATATGCAGAAAGCTGAAACTGGACCCCTTCCTTACACCCTATACAAAAATTAACTCCAGATGGAGTAAAGATTTAAACATGAGACCTAAAAGAAAACCTAGGCTATATTATTCAGGACATAGGCATAGGCAAGGACTTCATGGCTAAAACACCAAAAGCAATGGCAACAAAAGCTGAAATAGACCAATGGGATCGAATTAAACTAAAATACTTCTGCACAGCAAAAGAAATTCTCATTAGAGTGAACTGGCAATCAACAGAATGGGAAAAAATTTTTGCAATCTACCCATTTGACAAAGGGCTAATATCCAGAATCTATGAAGAACTTGAACAAATTTGTAAGAGAAAAACAACCCCAGCAAAAAGTGGGAAAAAGATATAAACAAATGCTTTTCAAAAGAAGACATTTATGCAGCCAACAAACATATGAAAAAATGCTCATCATCACTGGTCATTAGAGAAATGCAAATCAAAACCACATTGAGATACCATCTCTTACCAGTTAGAATGGTGATCATTAAAAAATCTGGAGACAACTGATGCAGGAGAGGATGTGGAGGAATAAGAACACTTACACTGTTGGTGGGAGTGTAAATTAGTTCAGGTATTGTAAAAGAGTGGGAATTCCGCAAGGATCTAGAAATAGAAATACCATTGACCCAGCAATCCCATTACTGGGTATATACCCAAAAAATTATAAATTATTCCATTATATAGATACATGCACATGTATGTTTATTGAGGCACTGGCCTCAATAGCAAAGACCTAGAACCAACCCAAATGCCCATCAACGATAGATTGGATATACACCATGGAATATTATGCAGCCATAAAAAGGATGATTTCATGTCCTTTTGAGGGACATGGATGAAGCTGGAAACCATCATTCTCAGCAAACTGACACAAAAACAGAAAACCAAACACTGCAATGTTCTCACTCATAAGTGGGTATTAAACAATGAGAACACATGGACACAGGGAGAGGAACATTACACACCGGGTCCTGTTGGGGGATGGGGGAACTAGGGAAGGGATAGCAGGGGGTGGGGGTATTGGGGGGGATAACATTGGGAGAAATATCTAATGTAGGTGATGGGGGGATGGATGCAGCAAACTACCATGGCATGTGCACACTCTGCATGTGTGCCCCAGAAGTTAAAGCATAATTTAAAACGTTTAAAAAAAAAAGACTTATTCCAAGCCATTCTCAGTGGCTCTCTGCCTTTTGGAGAAAAGAGAAATAAAACAAACAAAAATCAAAATGTAAACCAATTAATAAAACACTATGTAAAAGTGTGATAAATTTTACTTCAGATGCTACAGAAATGACAAACACTTATAACTAAATTCAACGGGGTCTTTTAAAAATTACACCTTGTGAAATGAGTAAAAGTCAACGAGACGAAAGGGAGTTAGTAAGAGGAAAAAGGAGACCCAGATAGGACAATGGGTGAACTTAAGATGATCATGGAACTGTCAGTAGTTTTAAATGGTTAGGCTTAAGGATTCCTGTTAAGAAAATCTAAGATTACAAAAATCTGTTGTGATAAATCATGGAGATAATTGTATTCTGAAAACTATTGTAACCTACTGAACTTCCAATATTGAGAAATTTCAACATATGTTTCTATGAGGTTAACCACGTCACAAAATCTTTAATAACTTCACTTCCTTATTACTTGTTTCCTCTAGTCATTGATAAAAATACAGAATGCTTAAGACCCAAGGACAGAGCCCAATGACACGTCACTAGTGATTTGTATTAAATAACAATTTTTAATTAAGAGTTCTTGCCAGATGTGAATTCATCTAACCACATTATTTTCTGCCCAATGTTTCTTCATCTTTCTGGGAAGACATCATAAGAGATTCTGACAAATGCTTTGTTGAAATAGTCATACCATTGATTGCTGTACCTACACTACAAATAACTTCATCACTTGGAAGAGGTAGCACCTAACATCTTATAATGGAAATATTTTGTTTAAAACGATATTTTTTTCCTTTTGTCTTTTAGAATCCACATTCTTCTTTTGGGCAACTGCTTCTTTTCAACTCCAAACAGCAATTGTTTTATTTTATCCTTATAGGCACAATGAGGGTTTCAAAGAATAATCATGCAACCCAATGCCCCAACCCAAATTCTTCACAAAAAATTATTCAAACTGATCTGCTAAAAAGTTATTTTTGTTTTTCTTAAGTTGTACAAATGTAAAGACACAATCCTGGTAATTGCCTAAGATTTAGCAACTCACCTGTTGAGAAGTTGGTCTATAAGGGAGATAGTATAGATTCAAAGACAAGTTTGGATAGGTGTGTGTCTCTGCAAGTAGTCATAAGCAGCTAGCCATGACACACTCATGCTTTATGAGTTATTAAATGTTTTTAGAATACAGACTAGTTTATATTTGTATATTGGAATTAGATTATTGCAAGTATAAGCAAAATAATTCTTACTAATGTATAGCACATTGATTGTGATTATATTACAAGTAGTCACATATGCCAAAATCATCAAAATATTTATAATAAATATGTGAAATTTTTTGTATCTCAATTATACCTCAGTAAAGAAAACAAATGTGTTTGTGTATGTGCAGGTGTGTGGGAGAGTATATTAGTCCATTTTCACGCTCCTGATAAAGACATACCCAAGACTGGGTAATTTACAAAAGAAAGAGTTTTAATTGGACTTACAGTTCCACATGGCTGGGGAGGCTTTCATAGTGGAAGGCAAGGAGGAGCAAGTCATATCTTATATGGATGGCAGCAGACATTAAAGGAGCTTGTGCAGAGGAACTCCCGTTGTTTTTTAAATCACCAGATCTCATGAGACTCATTCAGTCTCAGAAGAACACCATGAAAAAGACCCACGCCCACGATTCAGTCATCTCCCACCAGGTCGATCCCACAACAGGTGGGAATTATGGGAGCTACAAAATGAGATTTGGGTGGGGACACAGAGCCAAGCCTTATCAGTGTGTGTGTGTAGCTATCTGGCACTTCATAACTGATAGGACTAAGACAGCCCAAACAGTCAGAGGTGCTTTACTCGGAAAGCTGTGCATAAACATGAAGGGGAAATTGTTCCTTATTAAAATTTGCGGTACCTTCTAGCTAATGTTGGCTTGTGAAGAAAAGAAGGCACAGCATAGAAAAAAATGATACAGAAAGACACAGGAATAACAAATTCCACATAGAAACTGACATGGAAAGTGAATTGTGTTCTTGATACCTTATATTAGATGCAATTATTTGTGCGATTGTTCTGTATTTAATAATTTCTGCCTTTAATTATATTGTGATATTTCTCTGACTTGCAACTAAGTCACTTTGACTAAAATATCTATATTCTGATCATGAATCTCCAGTCTTTTAAATAATAAAATGTTAAGAGATGACAACAAAAGAGTGAATCAACTGTTACAGATTCACATTGTTCTTATGAATGCATCATTGGCTACAGATAGCATTATTTTTAGTTTTAATGGAGAGAGGACAAATATCAAATCTAGCTAGCAAATTTTTTAGTTGAGAACATACAAAAATTTAAAATGAGTTCCTAATCTAAATTTTCCATAGCCTGTTGAAACTACTTCTATTCTCCATGATGCTTTTCCTTAAGGCAGAAATACTTAAAAGTGCTCAGACTCATAGATCATATTATACGTAAAATATTTATTCATTGAAGGATACCTATTTAGAGATATACTAAAAAATGTCATTACTTACTTACTTACTTTATTTATTTATTTACTGAGACGGAGTTTTGCTCTTCTTACCCAGGCTGGAATGCAATGGCGCGATCTCGGCTCACCACAACCTCCACCTCCTGGGTTCAGGCAATTCTCCTGCCTCAGCCTCCTGAGTAGCTGGGATTAAAGGCATGCACCACCATGCCCAGCTAATTTTTTATATTTTTAGTAGAGACGGGGTTTCACCATGTTGACCTGGATGGTCTCGATCTCTTGACCTCGTGATCCACCGGCCTCATCCTCCCAAAGTGCTGGGATTACAGCATTACTTATTTATTAGTATATGATAGATTCTAACTGTATGATAGGAAACTATTTTCCTGGTTTTCATAGATATTGTATCTTGGTAGATGTAATAAAAAATACAGATATACACAGCTATAAACAGCAGCCAAAAATAGCTATAAATTAAATAGATATAAATACAAATAAACAGATATAAAGAGAAAAGGAAATAGGGATTAAAATAGATCCATAAGAAAATCAATACTACATAGTGAAAGAAAGTCCAACGTGGAGGCCTATCAGACATGATTATTGGATAAGTTCTCTCTCGGTTAAAATAAAACATTAAATTCGAGACTTTAACCAAATAAAAAGGAGATGGCCCTGCACCTAAAGCTAAAGAGTCGTGAAAGAGGGAACGGAAAGTGAAAAGGCCTGGAGACAGAAAAGACAAGGATTCTGGAAACAACGAAAAGAAGCCAAGAGCAGAGAATTTCTAGATAAGGTTGCAGGGGCAGACTGGAGACAGATCACCAAAGAACATGTAGGACATGGTAAGCAGGCTTGGCTGTATTTTAAATAAAATGGAATGCCACAGGATACCCATTATGTGAATTATATTTTTAGGGGTTACTTATAGATATTATATTATAAATATTTTATGACAAGAGCAAGAGGAGAGGCAGGAAGATCCTGCAAGTGACCATTTAAGAACCTTCAGTGTAAAATATTGTATCTGGGAATCAAATTATAATAGATCTGCATGTGAATTTTCAAGACGGATATTCAAGATTCATCTTTGGAGGAAGTAGCTTGCTGGTAGCTTAGATAAAGATGTTAAGAGGAAACAAGCTCTCCAGGATGACCACCAATTTCCTGGGGAAATTAGTTAGACCATGGGGTGAATTAAAACAGGGACACTTCAGGAAGAAATACTGAAGGTCGGGAGAAGATGGAAAAAGTGATGATCTTGAGTTGTTAGTGACTGACCCAGGAAAAAAAAGCATAGTAGCAATTTAATGAATCAGTATGAAAATTGAAGGAAATATCAATGCTGAAATTTTTGCATTGAAAAAGAGAAATCTGATTATAGAAACTGTGAAATAGACATACAATATAGAGACATCTAGGAAAGATGCAAAGAATCAAAAGGTGAATACCACCACTGATCAATTCTGAAATAATTATTTAAGAATGTATTCAAGAAAGTAAATTAAGAGAAATAGGGAAGAAAATAAATGGTCTAGTAGATAGTAGAAAATAAATTGCTGATACATAAAACAAATATTAGATCAAAATTCTCAATTTAATACAATTTTAGAGGTGACAGCACATGAGCATGAGTAAAATATGGAACTTGCTAAGTTTTGGTCCTGTTTTAGAAAGTATACAACTACTGTTTAACTTTTTGAGTTGAAATTAAAATACTCATTCATGTTTGGCTAACATTTATCTTACAAATGTTATATACTCATACATATGAATGTACACCACTTATAGGTTACCTGTCAATTTTCGCATACCCTTACCATTTGCAATTACATTCTTATTTTATTAATTATTGATCAATTAAATTATTGATTTGTGCAACAAACCTTTGTGTTTTATGGACATACCACTGAATTTACTATTCAATGTATTTTATACAAAGTAGCGGAAAGACTTCATATTTAAGCCAGTTTTGTTAATTTATAGTTTTTTGACAATCTTCCAACCTTTAAAATGTTTATATTGTCAGGGTAAAAATTCTATGAATTTTGTTAACTTAATATCCTCTTGTTCTAATTTTTGTAAGAGCTGTAGGAAAGTCTCATAAGGTGTGATTTTATTTTCATATTCTCAGAAGCCCTTTAATGCCTTTTCTCAGGCACAAACGCCACTGAAAATTTGCTGATTTTATCCATCAAACTATTTTCTTTTATATATATCATACTTTAAGTTCTGGGGTACATGCGCATATCATGCAGGATTGTTACACAGGTACACACATGCCATGGTGGTTTGCTGCCTCCATCACCCTGTCACCTACATTAGGTATTTCTCCCAATGTTATCCCTCCCCAGTCTCACCACCACCAACTTTCCCTCCCATAGCCCCCCACCCCAACAGACCCCAGTGTGTGATGTTCCTCTCCCTGTTTCCATGTGTTCTCACTGTTCAACACCCACCTATAAGTGAGAACATGCAGTGTTTGGTTTTCTGTTCTTGTGTCAGTTTGCTGAGAATGATCGTTTCCAGCTTCATCCATGTCCCTACAAAAGACATGAACTCATCTGTTCTTATAGCTACATAATATTCCATGGTGTATATGTGCCACATTTTCTTTGTCCAGTCTATCATTGATGGGCATTCGGGTTGGTTCCAGGTCTTTGCTATTGAGACCAGTGTGGCAATAAACAAACATGGGCATTCATCTTTATGATGGAATGATTTGTAATCCTTTGGGTATATACCCAGTAATGGGATTGCTGGGTCAATGGTATTTCTATTTCTAGATCCTTGGGGAAATGCTTGTTTTCCAAAATAGTTGAACTAATTTACACTCCCATCAACAGTGTAAAAGTGTTCCTATTTCTCTACATCCTCTCCTGCATCAGTTGTCTCCAGATTTTTTTATGATCACCATTCTAACTGGTTAGAGATTGTACTTCAATCTGGTTTTGATTTGCATTTCTCTAAAGATCAGTGATGATGAGCATTTTTTCATATGTTTGTTGACTACATAAATGTCTTTTTTTGAAAAATGGCTGTTCATATCCTTCAACTTCTTGATAGGGTTTTTTTCTTATAAATGTGTTTAAGTTCTTTGTAGATTCTGGATATTAGCCCTTTGTCAGATGGGTAGATTGCAAAATTTTTTCCCATTGTGCTGGTTGCGAGTTCATGCTAATGATTATTCTTTTGCTATACAGAAGCTCTTAATTTTAATTCAATCCCATTTGTCTATTTCAACTTTTGTTGCCATTGCTTTTGGTGTTTTAGTCATGAAGTCCTTGCCTATGCCTATGTCCTGAATGGTATTTCCTAGATTTTCTTCTAGGATTTTAATGGTGTCAGGTCTTATGTTTAAATCTTTAATCAATCTAGAGTTAATTTTTTGTATAAGGTGTAGGAATGGGTTCAGTTTCAGCTTTCTGCACATAGCTAGACAGTTTTTCCAACACCATTTATTAAATAGGCTATCTTTCCCATTGTTTGTTTTTGTGATGTTTGTCAAAGATCATATGGTTGTAGATGTGTGGTGTTACTTCTGAGGCCTCTGTTCTGATCCATTACTCTGGTACTCTGTTTTGGTACCAGTACCATGTTGTTTTGATTACTGTGGCCTAATAGTACAGTTTGAAGTCAGGTAGCACGATGTCTCCATCTTTGTTCACAGGCTAAATGCTCCAATCAAAAAGAGACCGGCAAATTAGATAAAACGTCAAGACCCATTGGTGTGCTATATTCAGGAGATCCATATCATATGCAAAGACACACATAGACCCAAAATTAAGGGATAGGGGAAAATTTACCAAGCAAATAGAGAGCAAAAGAAAGCAGGGGTTGAAATCCTAGTCTCTGATAAAATGGACTTGAAACCAGCAAAGATCAAAAGAAACAAAGAAGGGCATTACATAATGGTAAAAGAATCAATGCAACAGAAGAGCTAACTATCCTAAATGTCTATTGCACCCAATACAGGAGCACCCAGATACATAAAGCAAGTTCTTAACAACCTACAAGAGACATAGACTCCCACACAATAATAGGGGTGAGACTTTAACATTCCACTATCGATATTAGACAGATCAATGAGACAGAAATTAAGAAAGATATCCAGGACTTAATAGACATCTACAGAACTCTCCACCTCAAATCCACAGACAATATATTCTTCTCAATACCACATCACACTTACTCTAAGATTGACCATATAATTGGAAGTAAATCACTCCTAAGCAAATGCAAAAGAATGGAAATCATGACAACCAGTCTCTTAGACCACAGTACAATTAAATTAGAACTCAGGATTAAGAAACTCACTCAAACCCACACATCTACATGGAAACTGAAAAACCTGCTCCCAAATGACTACTGGATAAAAAATGAAATGAAGGCAGAAATAAAGATGTTTTTTGAAATCAATGAGAACGAAGATTCAATGTACCAGAAACTCTGGGACACTTGTAAAGCAATGTCTAGAGGGATATTTATAGCACTGAATGCCCACATGAGAAGTGAGGAAAGATTTTAAAAAAAATCAACACCCTATCATTGCAATTAAGAAAAAATAGAGGAGCAAGATCAAACAAATTCAAAAGCTAGCAGAAGACAAGAAATAACTAAGATCAGACTAGAACTGAAGGAGATAGAGACACAAAAAACCTTTTAAAAAATCCATAAATCCAGCTGGTTTTTGAAAAGATCAACAAAATAGACAGACTGCTAGCCAGAATAATAAGAGACAAATCAAATAGATACAATAAAAAATGATAAAGGGGATATCACCACTGATCCCACAGGAATACAAACTCCAATAAGAGATTACTACAAACACACTCTATGCACATAAACCAGTAAACCTGGAAGAAAGGAACAAATTCCTGGACACTTACACCCTCCCAGAACTAAACCCCCAGGAAGAAGCTGAATCCCTGAATAGATCAATAACAAGGTCTGAAGTTGAGGCAGCAATTAATAGGCTACAAACCAAAAAGAATCCAGGACCAGATGGGTTCACAGCTGAATTCTACCAGATGTACAAAGTGGTGCTGGTACCAATTCTTCTGAAACTATTCCAAACAAAATAAAAAGAGGGAATCCTCCCTAACTCATCTTATGAGACCAGCATCATCCTGATACCAAACCTGGCAGACCCACACCTGAAAAAGAAAACTTTAGGCCAATATTTATTATGAACATTGATGCAAGAATCTTCAATGGAATACTGGGAAACTAAATTTAACAGCACATTGAAAATTTATCCATCACAATCAAGTAGGTTTTATCCCAGGGATGCAAGGCTGGTTCAACATATGCAAATCTATAAATGTAATCCAACACATAAACAGAAACCAAGACAAAAACCACAATTATCTCAATAGATGCAGAAAAGGCCTTTGACAAGATTCAACAGCCCTATATTCTAAAACCTCTCAATAAACTAGGTATCGATGGAATGTATCTCAAAATAATAAAATATATTTATGACAAACACACAGCCAATATCATATTGAATTGGCAAAAACTGGAAACGTTCCCTTTGAAAACTGGCAGAGGACAAGGATGCCCTCTCTCACCCTCCAATTCAACATAGTATTGGAATTTCTGGCCAGAGCAATCAGGCAAGAAAAGAAATAAAGGGTATTCAACTAGAAAAAGATGAAGTCAAATGTCTATATTTGCAGATGACATGATTGTATATTTAGAAGACCCTATCATCTCAGCCCAAAATCTCAAGGTAAGCAACTTCAGCAAAGTCTTGGGATACAAAATCAATGTGCAAAAATCACATTCTTTCCTATACACCAATAATGGACAAACAGAGAGCCAAATCATAAGCGAACTCCCATTCACAATTGCCACAAAGAAAATAAAATACCTAGGAATAAAACTAACAAAGGATGTAAAGGACCTTTTCAAGGAGAGCTACAATCCACTGCTCAAGGAAATAAGAGAGAACACAAACGGATGGAAAAACATTCCATATTCATGGTTAGGAAGAATCAGTATTGTGAAAATGGCCATACTGCCCAAAGTAATTTACAGATTCAACGCTATCCCCATCAAGCTACCATTGAACTTCTTCACAGAACTGGAAAAAAACCACCTTAAACTTGATATGGAACCAAAAAAGAGCCCACATAGTCGAGACAATCATAAGCAGAAAGGTGTGATTTTATATTAGTGAAACCTTCATAAAATCATTTCAAATTATCTAAATCAAGACAAATATATTTACATGGATATAGAGACACTGATAGATATAAATACATTATACACATTTGATTCATCATTTTAGCCTGAACATGACACAAAACTTCAACAGGCGTTTTTTCTAATAAATATACATAACACTCCATGCATATATAAAATAGGGAAAATTACCAAAATCATTCTATAAGGCTAGCATATTCTCAGCACCAAATGTAGAAGATTTTTTAAGTGCAGAGACTAATGTGATTTATTCTAGCAATCAAATAGATAATATGACTACATTTTATAAAGATATATGTCACAGTTTTTAATAGCTGAATGATGTTGGGCAAATTCTTTGGACTCTTAAAGTTCAATATTTATTTAGCAATAAATTATATAAAAATTATTGTATTAAAAATTTCTTTAAATCTGTATAATCCCTTACTACCTTTTTAGAGCACCTTTATCTGCCCTGGAAGGCACATCTTTATATTCTATGGCTTTACATAACAACCTTACACCATTGGCTTAATAAGCACGAACATACTTGACAGGGAATAGTCCATACAGGTGGTGAACAGTGAAAATATAAAATTTAAGAATGAATTATTTAAGTTATCTGGACCTGAGTGATCATGTATATCCAGAGCCGGGGGCCAATTCCTGATTTGCCACTTTCTTATTTAGTCTTACAAGTGTTCATGCTATATTTCCTATCTTTATGTTACATGAGTATATTCAAAAGTTTTCAATATGTATATTATTATTTTGGGCCTTAACCTTCTGAAGGTTATATTTTTCCTTGTAATAGAACTATGAATAATCAAGTAATAACACTAACTATATAGGATCCTTGCTATTATAGTATGTGACTGAACAGTCCATAAATATTATTCAAGCACCTATGCTTATAATTACATGTTTATAGTCTTAGTAACTATTTGTTATAGTAAAGCAATTATGGGGCCGGGCGCGGTGGCTCAAGCCTGTAATCCCAGCACTTTGGGAGGCCGAGGCGGGTGGATCACGAGGTCAACAGATCGAGACCATCTTGGTCAACATGGTGAAACCCCGTCTCTACTAAAAATACAAAAAATTAGCTGGGCATGGTGGCGCGTGCCTGTAATCCCAGCTACTCAGGAGGCTGAGGCAAGAGAATTACTTGAACCCAGGAGGCAGAGGTGGCGGTGAGCCAAGATCGCGCCATTGCACTCCAGCCTGGGTAACAAGAGTGAACTCCGTCTCAAAAAAAAAAAAAAAAAAAAAAAAAAAAGAAATTATGGTAGTGGTGCAATACCAGGTGGTAGCAGCAGAGGCAGAGAGAAGTAACTGGACTCTGGATATATTTTGAAGACAATACCATGATTATTTCCTGGCACAATGAATATCAACTGCCAAAGAGGTGAAGAGCCAAGGAAAAGCAGCTGGGAGGATATTAATGCTATCAAATTAGATGAGAAAGCAGTGAGGGTAAAGTTGGTTTTGGGTTGGAAGAACAAACAAGTTGAGTTTCACACATTATAATTTAGATATTTAGAACGATTCAAATAGAAATGCTCAGCAAATATTTGGATACATAAAGTTAAGAATTCAGAAAAATGGTCTGGCGGGAGATATCAATTTTAGCTACTGGTTTTAAAAAATGATACTTAACATGCTTGAGACTGGATGACATCACCAGAGGAGAAAGTGCAGTTACAGAAGATTAGAGGCCCTGAAGCACTTCAACATTAACAGCTTTGGGGATGCACAAGGAATAACAAAGAAATCTGAGTTAAGAAGCCTGCTAAAGAAGAAGAAAAACAAGAGGTGATGGTGTTCTGAAAGTTTGAAGAAGTAATTAAAAATGTTAAATGCTGATGAGATGAGAATTTGGCATTAGAGATTTCATCAGTAAATTCACAAGGAGGTCACTCATTTTGTGTGTGGATATTGTGTGTGTGTGTGTGTGTGCGCGTGCACACGTGTATATGATGTGAGAGTGTATGTTGGGGGAGTTGTGTTTTTGTAGCAGGAGATAATGAGGATTCAGGGGATAAATTATTTATTATTATATAAATACTTCATTTCACATTAGAGAGAATAAAGTAATTTCTATTAACAAAATATAAAGAAACACATTTATTTTTATTAACAAAGATCCAGAAAAATAGAAGTCAATCCACTCTCTAAAAGCTCAGAAAATATTCCAGTTTGTATATATTGAAGTTTATAGAATTTCCTAGAAAAGCTTAACTGACTCAAGAATTGTTATCTTACCATAAACACCTGAAAAAACTGAACAAAATACATGTTTTCAGATATTGGACAATGGATCTTGAAGGACTGGGATACTTGAAATTAAAAAAAAATGAAGTCCTACAAGTGTCCTAGATTGCTGCAGAAATCTGTTTCTAAGCCTCAGCAAAGATGGTTATAAAACTAGTCTAGTGATCTTGCTGAGATGAGGAGACAGATATTAAGGTTTAGAAAGGAAAAGCTAAGATGGCTATTATTTGTATAGCAGAATACTGGAGATGAAGAGGTTCATAAACAAATAACGAGCATGAAAAACTGCCCAGGAAAACCCCACCTCCAGACTTTGGTAGAGTACCAATCCGTGTATGCATGGGTAAAACTTCAAGGCCAAAGAAAACATTACTGGCAAGCAATTGAACAATTTTACTAGACAGAAAGCAGAGCCCTCTTTCTCCATTGGATACTGAGTAGAATCTACAGAGCAACTGTGTCTAGTAGTACAACTATAAAAGCATAGAGGTAGGGGCTGCTCCATATTTGTCATTACAAAAACTCAGAAGCAAATGAATCCCAAGTAATTTAACAATGTAACATATTTTTCATTATTATTCATATATAATGTTATGTTACTATATGATAAATTAAAAATAAGTATTCAAAATGTTTTATGGGATTAACAGATTATTTACTGCAGAAGAAAACATCAGTGAACCTGAAGACATACTAACAGCAACTATCCAAAAGGAAACAGAGTGAGAGATAGAGACACTAATAATAGGTAGATGTCTCCTGCTTTGTTTTTTTTTTGCTTATATTGCCTTAGATATTTGAGCTCTTTTTTGGTTCCATATGATTTTCAAATAGCTTTCTCTAGTTCACTGAAGAATATCATTGGTAATTTGATAGGAATAGTATTGAATCTGCATGGTTTTAGGTAGTATGGCCATTTTAGCAATACCAGGTCTTCTAAACCATAAGCATGGAATGTTTTTCCATTTGTTTGTGTCATCTCTGGTTTCTTTGAGCAGTACTTTGTAATTCTCATTGTAGAGATTGTTACCCTCCCTGGTTTATCATCTGCAAAGAGGGATAGTTTGACTTTTTTCTCTTCCTATTTGGACACCTTTATTTCTTTTTCTTGCCTGATTGCTGTGGCCAGGACTTCCAATGTTATGTTGAACAGGAGTGGTGAGAGCGGGCATCTTTGTCTTGTGCCACTTTTCAAGGGGACCATTTTGTATGACGTTAGCTTATGGGTTTGTCATAGATGGCTCTAACTATTTAGAGGTATGATCCTTCAATGCCCAGTTTGTGGAAAGGTTTTAACATAAATGGATGCTGAATTGTATTCAAAGCGTTTTCTGCATCTATGAAGATAATCATGTGTTTTTTTGTCTTTAGCTCTACTTATGTGATGAATTAAAGTTATTAATTTGCATATGTTGAACCAACCTTGCATCCCATGGATAAAGCCTACTTGATCATGGTGGATTAACTTTTCGATGTGCTGTTGAATTCAGCTTAGCAGTATTTTGGTTGAGGATTTTTTGTATCAGTGTGCTACTTAACTTTATACTACGGGGCTACAGTATAAAAACAGCATGGTATTGGTACAAAAACAGACATATAGACCAATGAAACAGAATAAAAATCCCAGAAATAAGTACTTATACCTGTGGGCATCTTATCTTGGACAAAACTGGGGAAAAAAAGCAATGGGGAAAAGACTCCTTACTCAATAAATGGTGCTGGGATAACTGGGTAGGCATATGCAGAACATTGGAACTAGATCCCTTATGTTTACCACATAAAAAATTAACTCAACATGGATTAAAGACCTAAATTTAAAACCCAAAATAGGCCAGGCGCGGTGGCTCACGCCTGTAATCCCAGCACTTTGGGAGGCCGAGGCTGGTGGATAACAAGGTCAAGAGATCGAGACCATCCTGGTCAACATGGTGACACCCCGTCTCTACTAAAAATACAAAAAATTAGCTGGGCATGGTGGCGTGTGCCTGTAATCCCAGCTACTCAGGAGGCTGAGGCAGGAGAATTGCCTGAACCCAGGAGGCGGAGGTTGCGGTGAGCCGAGATCGCACCATTGCACTCAAGCATGGGTAACCAGAGCAAAACTTCGTCTCAGGAAAAAAAAAAAACAAAAACCAAAACTATTAAAACCTGAAAGACAACCAAAGCAATAGCATTCTGGACACAGAATTGGGCAAAGATTTCATGACAAAGATGTCAAAAGCAATTGCAACAAAGGCAAAAATTGACAAATGAGATCTAATTAAACTGAAGCATTACTGCACAGCAAAAGAAACCATCATCAGAGTGAATACAAAACCTATAGCACTGGAGGGCATTATCTTTATCAAACTAACTCAGGAAAAGAAAAGCAAATGCTGAATGTTTTCACTTATAAGTGGGAGCTAAATGTGCTAAATGATGAGAACAAATGGACACAAGGAGGGTAACAACAGTTGCTGGGGCCTAGCGAAAGGTGGGAGAAAGGGGAGGAGTAGAAAATAACTACTGCGTACTAGGCTTAGTACCTGGAATGCAAAACCATCTGCACAACACACCCGCATGACAGGAGTTTACCTATATCAAAATGCACAGGTAGTTTGAACATAAAATAAATGATTAGGAGAGCATCAGTATATTAGTCCATTTTCATACTGCCATGAAGAAATACACAAGACTGTATAACTTAATGGACTCAGTTTCACATTGCTGGGGAGGTCTCACAATCATGGCAGAAGGCAAAGGAAGACCAAAGGGACGTCTTATTTGGTGTCAGGAAATAAAGGGTGTGCAGGGTAACTGCTTTTTGTAAAACCACCAGATATCATAAGACTTATTCACTATCATGAGAACAGCATGGGAAAAACCTGCCCTCATGACTCAATCACCTCCCAATGAGTCCCTTCCACAACATGTGGGGATAATGGGAATGACAATTCAAGATGAAATTTGGGTGGGGACACAGCCAAACCATATTATCATGGTGGAGGGGGAAGCAGACACATCCTTCTCCACATGGTGGCAGCAAGAAGATGTGTAGAGAGAAGTGGGAGGAAAGCCCCTTATAAAACCATCAGATCTTGTGAAAACTCACTCACCATGACCATAACAGCATGGAGGTAACCACCCCCATGATTCAATTACCTCCCCACATGTCTTTCCCATAACATTTCATGGGGATTATGAAAGCTACAATTCAAGATGAGTTTGGAGCGGGGACACAGGCCAACCTTATCAATGAGTATCTAAGGAATAAAAATTGGTAGTCTAATAGATATGTATTTGGAATACTGAAAAAAATCTAGGATAAGGCAGAAAATAATATTTGAAGAGATACTGAGAGTATTATCTAAATGTGATCAAAACTATGAATCACAGATCTAAGAAGTTTAATCAACTATAAGCAAAGTAAACATACAGAAAATAATATGAAGGCACATCATAAGAAAACTGCTGAAAACAAGTCATTAAAAAAATTTAAAGGAGGAAAAAAGACTATATACAGAGACAGAAACTATGGTATATTATGACATAGCCAACTTTGTGTCAGAAATTATTCAAGATTGAGAAAACCAAAATACCACCATAGAAGAACTAAAGAAAAACCTGGTCAACTTAGAATCCTATTCACAATGGAAATATATCTTAAAATGTAGGCAAAATGAAACCTTCTCAGCATAAATATATTCCCAACAGACATGAATATAAGAAAAGTTAAAGGAAGTTCTTCAGGGTGAAGTAAAATATTTTAAGGAAATTAGGATCTATACAAAAAAATGAAGACTTACAGAAAGTTTTGTGGGTGAACTATAATATCTTTTTTACTCATTTTAATCACTTTAAAATCAATTGAAAGAAAGAAAATTACAACTGATGTTTTATGAGGCTTATAAACATAACAAACAAGTACAGAAGTAAAATGCAGGGCAATAGTACATATAAGGGGATAACTGGAAGTACAGTACACTGATTTAAGATTCTTACACTTTAACAACTGCTTTACTGTTGTTTAACATTAGATAATATTTAATACTAAATACTATTTAAAATTGTATCTAATATTTAATATTACTTGATGTTATGTTATGCATCTTAGATAAGAGTTTCTCAAGCTTGACACTAGTGACACTTTGGCTTAGATAATTCTTTGCTTTGGAGGTCTCTCCTGTGTATTATAGGATATTGAGCAGAATCTCTGATCTCTACCCATTAAACATCAGCAGCACACACACTTACTGTCCAACATAAAATCAAAAAACCTCCCGAGGCACTGACAAATGTACCTTGGGGGCAATATCGTCCGTGGTTGAAAATCACTGCTTTAGAATAATGAAAATGTAAAGAAAAGAGGCATAGATAATGAAGAAAAATAGTAAAAGTAAAGTGAAACACTACCATATAATATTATTCCAAAAGAAAACCTGAAAAATATTTTTTTAAAAAATAGATGAGACAAATGGAAAACAGAGACATTGGGCTCAAACCTAATCATATTAAAAAGTATATTAAAAAGTGTCTTTCTTTGACAGCCCTCCTCTAGGTCTCCTCTGTTACAAAGCTTGACAGAGATTATGTCCTGCACCCAAGATCCGGGGATCAAGCATCTTTGCAAGCCTAGTTCCTGCTTTCCACCCTGTGAATTAGATTTATCTGTAACAATATCACTGAACCTCTGCCAATTCAGAATTCTTTTGTGCTGGCTCACAATAATTCTCTCTCCAGTTTCTCCTTTAGAAAACTAGAAATTTATGTAATCATCAGTGCATATAGCTCAGACACCCTCAAGAGTATGTGACACTCTCAAGGACCTAAAAGGGCTGGGTACCAACAAGGTTTCAGCCTTTGATTGGAATTTGGAAGAATAGTTGCAAAGACATTTGAAATCTTCGAGCTCAGAGTGTGAACTTGTTTGAGTTCAATCTTCTCACACTTCTATATAAAATACCGGGTTTGAAACATACTACTGACTGATATAAAATGGCAAGGTATGTTTATACGATATTTCTGTAACTTAAAGTTAGCTATATTCGGGTATATTTTTAATGTTAATGAATAGGTAAAATTCTCATAATTTTGAACTCCCTTTAAAATACTCAATATAGGATTCTGAAAGGCCAGGAGTTTAAGACAAACCTGAGAAACATAGGGAGAGCCAGTTTCTACATAAAATAAAAATGAAAATTAGCTTGGCATAGTGGCATGTGCTTACAGTCCTAGCTACTCTAGAGGCTGAGGCAGGAGGATCACTTGTGCGCAGTGGTCTGAGACTGAAGTCACGTATGATGTATGATTTCATGAGGTCAAAATTCATATTTTTTCATTTAACTATTTAAGAGAATTTAAAAAAGGATTATAACTCTTCATCTGATAAAATAAGCAAATCTCTAAATTGGGCATTAATAGATGGTGTTTCTTAAAATTACAATTTATCGGCCAGGTATGATGGCTCATGCCTGTAATCTCTGCAGTTTGAGAGGCTGAGGTGGATGAATGGCTTCAGCTCAGGAGTTTGAGACCAGCCTTGGCAACATGGGGAGACTCTGACTGTAGAAAAAATACAAAAATTAGCTAGGTGAGCTTGTACACACCTGTACTCCCAGCTGCTCAGGAGACTTGAGCCCAGGAGGTGGGGGCTGCAGTGAGCCACTGCCTGGTAGCAGAGTAACATCTTGCCCCCCAAAAATAATAAATAAAATTATAATTCATATAACTGGCTAAATTGTATATATTTATATTTAAGCGATTGAAATAAGTGCTTGCAAAGTGATTTAAAAACATTACACTCAATGAAAGCATTTCTATTACTGTAGAAAATAAATATGGGACAAAAACAAGGAATAAGGTGATACCCTTAACACTGTAATACAAAGAAAAATTAAATGAGCTGGTAATATGGTTTGAAGGATAAGTTATTCAAAAACCAATATAAGAGAAATGAAAGATATATTGGAATTTAAGGACATAATTTCCCTACTCATTTTGGTACTACAGAGTTTACGATCAGGTATATACCTGAAAAAAAAATGAGCCAAAGAATGGTTCATAAACCACATAATGTAGCCTTGAATAAGATAGGCAATTGATATTCATCTTATTCTTTCATATTAAGAAATTTCTTTAGTTTTCATTGCCTTTTCAGCCTATTCTTCCTGAGTGATATACTGTCAAAGAATAAAATGTAGAACCTGAAAATCATTTAAAAATCCTTTGAGAAGCTATAGTTCACCATTCTAAAAGAATTATATATAGACAATGTAAGAAAAAAAAACCCTACCAATTGAGCCTGAGAATTATGAATATTTAGGAGCCAAAAGACAGAGTCCCAAATAGGTCACAATACTAGAAAATTTTCTTTGCCAGATTTGTTCATCACAAACACGCTTCCAGTGCAACACTGCCGTGTTTACTTTTGGCAATAATCTTTTCCTGTATTTCAAGTTGTACCTTATGTTCTGTTTTTGGTATTTTTGTACTCCCGGTGTGCAAAGGCAAGCCAAACACAACCCATCTTCACAAACAAGCATATTAAGAGGAACAAAGAAACATACTTTTGAAATTTAAACTGAATTTAAGGTGATTTTACAAAGAGGAATAATAAACAAAGATAGCTACAAAGTCATTTCCAAGTCTTAGGAAAGCTATCCAAGCACAACACTTGTTAAATTTTCAGGATTTATTGAACTTTCAATGATTCGACTGCACATTGTATTTCATCAAATAAAGGAGTCTCTGATGTGAATTTCTCTTAACTCTTAAGGAGCCATCCCAATAATAAAAATTTCAATCAATGTGAGTATTGAGTAGGCTTTTGATTTTTTAATTAAAGACCATACTTTATTTGAATTTTGTTATTTTTCCCCTAATTTCCTTTGTTTTTTCCTGTTTCAAAGTCACATCCAAAATACCACATTGCATTGTCATCATATATTTTTAAGAAATTCAAGGCTGTAACAGTTTCTCGGGTTTTCCTTGTTTTTGATGACATTGATATTTTTGAGGAGTACTGGTCAGAAGTTTTATAAAATGTACCTAAACTGAAATTTTTCAGACATTTTTTCCATGGAAAGATGGTGGTTATGGGTTTCTGGCGGGATGACCACAGAAGTGAAAAGCCATTATCACATCACATCACATCCAGGATTTGTCTATTAACATGACTTCAATGTTAACTTTAATTATCTGGCTGAGAGATTTCCCAGGTTTCTGTGCTATGAAATAATCACTCCTTTTTTACTGCAATCTTTGGAAACAAGTCACTATGCAAGTCCTTGAGTGGGGAGAGTATCTCCATAAATTATATGAAACCCTATAAAGAAAATTTATCCCTTCTATTCCATTTATATGTCCGGTCATTTATTTATATCAGTATGAATTCATGGATATGCATTTTATATTTTAGTTAAAATATCATACTACATTGTGTTTATTGCTCAAACTTCCCCAGCGTTAGCCAGCGAGAGCTCTTTCGGTTGTTCACTATTTCCCTTTGACACACCTCCGTTATTGCATTTAAATTTACTATGTTTTCACTTTGTGGTACTAAAAGATATTCAAGACTCATCTTTTATGCTCCACATTTCTGCCCTAGAATCAGCCATTTCTGCAAGTAGCTCTGGTATTGGATAGCAGTATTAGAAAGCAAGTGTTCAATGTGCTTGTTGTTCGGGGGGCATTGTTGATTCCGCAAACAGAACTATGGAATATATGTAAGTATACCAACATTACCTACAACAATTTTTATACTTATTTCTCTATCCATCTGTATTTATACTACATTATACATGAGTTCCTACTGACGGCTACAACTCTAATCCAGTAACATATGATTTATTCTAACCTTATTCCTTTTGGTGTCTGTAGCTTCGCCCTTTTACAAATAAACCTGGTTTCCACTTTCTGCTATCCTTCTAATTAACTGTTTAATACCAGCATACATGCAGAGTGGTTTCAGAATTATCAAACCATAGGGAGTAAACTTTTAAGTTAAAGATCCTAGATGGTAGAATGTTGAGTTCATATGAAGACACAGTTCTAGTTTCATTCAACTTGGCAATGTTTTTGTTTGTATGTCTTTTCAAGAATGCCAATCTCAAGGTTCGTAGCGTTAATTTTATCTATAATTGTGTATTTGATGAGCAATGTCTCATATACAACAGGTATTTTGAAGTATATCCTACTATTAATGAAAAACTTAGTACGTATAGTACTACTATTACTTATTTTGTGTCCTATTAGTATGTGGAGCTAGTAGATACTATAATGGAAAATTATAGAAATTCAGCTTTCTTAATCAACATTGGTAGCATATTTTCCTACCATTATCTTCCAAGTTCTTAAATCTCCTTAAACAAAAACACACAAAATTTGTATTTAACATTAAATTGGTGCAAACGTGATTGCCATTTTGCTGTTACTTTTAATGGCAAAAACTGTATAATAATCTCATGGGTAATACTATTATAAATATTTATATTTTTAAAAAAGAACATTGCTACAATTAGCTCAACTGGATTCTATTGTAAAATACAACTGTGATAGTTAATTTTATGTGTCAAATTGACTGGGGCAAATGAATGACAACTTGGGTGTGTCTGTGAGGTTATTTCTACAAACAATGAGTATTTGAACCAATAAACTAAGTAAAGACCTTCACGTTCACTAATGTGATCAGACTTCAACCCTCCAGTACAGGGAGGAACAACCTAGAACAAAATGATGGAGGACGTTAGTTTTCCTGAGGTATTTCTCCAGAGATTGCTAATACAATAATCAACTCACACTCTGAGAAATAGTCTTGATTATTGATAAGTCATGAGGTTTACTTTTACAATCAGTAAGTTTATGAATGGCCAGCACATTCTTATCAAGTGATCTATTCTATCTACTTGTGTCCTCAGGCTAGAACTTCTGTTAAACAACTGGGAGTTTTCTGGGACTCAGGGATAAATCTGTGTGTGTCCATTTACAGCTTTATTCCACAAATTTTACAAGAGTAAATATTAAATTTGAAAGTCTCCATAAAGTAGCTATTTGAATAAATCATGATGTAACTTCTAAAACTCTAGCTTTCAGTCCAAACTACTACAGTAATTTTCTAAAACTAATTTAAAAATAGAGAGTTATTTAAGACTTATTCTATGCTAGTATAGTGCACATTTCTTTAGAATAGAAATGTTTCAAATTTGACACACACTCTTTATCTCAGGGAATATTTAATTATATGTTTTTTTAAAGTCAGGAAAAATCTCCATTAATTTTATTTAAATGGAAACATTCATTCTCAGAGTCTAGGAAACAATAATTATATTTATTAATTATTCATAGTAATATACTAATGATTATTACAATAATTTGCGATTGTTTTAGTGCACTTCATCATGTGCTTTATAAGCTATGCATCTTGTTTAAATGTTTTAAAATAGTATGAAGGAAAAGAAAGTTCACAAAAGCTTATATCAACTGCTGCTTTGTTTTCATTATTATTACAGGAATAAATGAAATGTTTAACAACTTTTAAACTAGACATTTAGCTGCCAATTTTTTCATAATTCTTATACTTGAGTAGGGCTATTTGACTATGTCTGGGCAGTGGGTCATGTAGTGAAGCACTATGCATTACCTCTGCTCTAGAGCATTAAACTGTAAATGTTAAAATCTCAAATATCTCTTCCTCCACCACATTTATCAAAGATATACTTCGGAGTGTCAGGTTCGAAGTTGATGGTGGAAAAAAAAATTGATGGTGCCAGAAACACAATATTAATTTCTGTAATTTCCCAGTTACAGATATTATTATCAAAGGCGGTTCATTGCTCTAACTCAAGCCTCAAAATGTGAGATTAGCCTTTAGATGTTGAATAAGCTGAAATAGGACATTAACACGATATCATTATATGTTACGTAGTTTCCAAATATTTAGTAAAATTATCTATCACCTGTGGCACTTGAGAGGTAGATTATATACCTCATAAATGTGAGTGTGTAATTATTTTGAAAACATTAATAGTGTAGGTTGACTGCTGGTGGTTGTTTTTTGCAAGGTATTACAAGAAACAGATGACCTCAGGAAAAAAAGTTACCTATGCAAACAGAAATGTAATGAAATAGAGGAAGTCTAGAAATTTGGAGGCATTGGAAGAGGCAGATTATTCTCAATTCCAAAGAGTAAATTATAAAACTACGAATGTTTTAGATTAAAAGGCCCCTAAAAATTTGTCCTTGAGGATAAAGACCAAATTAAGGGTATGGCCTTCACCTTATCGTGGAAACATCAGAAAGGACTAAACGGCCTCTACCTAATGATCATCCAAAGGTGTGGTGCTTAGTCAGGCCTTTCAATTAGACCATCAGGATCAGGAAGGAAAGATTTGAATCTTGAGACTCTCCTACCTAAACCGGATGGGATTAAACACTTTCAATTTAATTACAAGCTGAGTCTGGGGAAACTTCAGCATACCTAGGCCGAGGTGTAAGAATATAATGAAGTTGTAACTATGTTCTTGGACAATATTAAGATAAGTTTGACTTTCCACTTTGTTTATATTTTCACTAATTGTGCAAAACCAATGGTAGTTAAAGATTGTGGTGTTTCAGCATGAACCAAGGGACTGTCAGGATGCTGCCGTAGTATTCATTGAATTCTCCCTGGTTAGGCACAGCCAGAAAAGCAAACAGAAAATTGTACTTAAGAATTTCCTTGATAAGACACTGTCATCATTGATTTAATTAAATCTTAAATCTTGTACTTACAAATGTTTTACATCCTGTGTAATAAATCAGGAAACATACATATGTGTCAGTATAGGTTGGGAAAAATATAACTGAAAACAAAAACTTTCAATTCAGAAAAACTCCCCACAAAGTAACTATTTGTGAAAACAGTTTTATTACTGAGTAAGTATTAAACCAAAATGAGACGTACATCATAGGCAACCTGCTAAGAGATTACAAAAATAGAAATCACACTCTTTTACACAGTCAAGCAGTATAACCTATTACATCTGTATTACATCAAGATAATAGTGCTCAAGTTGTTACTGGTGGAAGGTACCCAAATTACCAGGAGAGAATCCCCATGGTTTTGCAGCACCCTCAATTTCTGACTATTCAGAAGAAAGAATTTGACTGACGGCATAGAGGAGAAAAGGAGACCAAGGCAAGTTTCAGAGCCAGAGTGCAATTTCTTTTAAAAAGAATTTACAACAGGAAATAAAGGAAAGAAAAGCACACTTAGAAGATACCTGGGTGGGCATGTAAAGGTCAAGCGACATGTTTAACTTTGAACCTAGGCCTTTTAGACGAGACTGGCTGCTTTCCCATGATACTTCCCTTTGGGTGGCCTGCCCAGAAACACAGTCCTCTCCTTACCCTTGGGAGGTGAGCAAACACAGTTTTTAGGAAATTATACATATGCCCACCTGAGGCTTTCTTCCCTCTACCAGTGGCTTGCCCCTGGAAGGTCATACCATTTTGTCTCTTCATGCACATGTCCAAGAAGTTGCTTCTCTTAAGCATCTGTGTTAACACTTTAGTGCAACAGGTATAAACCGTCAGAAAACGGCCTCTCCCTGGTGCTAGCTGCCAATTCATCATGTTTAGAGAGGCAATGTGATTATTGCTGAACCATCTCCTGACATTCCTAGTGGGCTGGGGAGAGCCCTCTCCTGCCCTGCTCATGCCTGTCTAACTACCTGTGACAAAGTAAGAGGACTTGACAGCACCATTTATTACTCAATATTCATCCTAAATTCATCTAGTAATTGGCGTAACCATTTCTGTTAGTTAATTGGTTTTAGGCAATGTAAAAATAAACTTTTATTTTTTGACAAGAAGTTTTGCAGTTGAGTAAGGTACCTACCAGTTAAGCTTCTATGTTCTCACAGACACACTCACAGATACAGAGAGATGAAAGTGCTATCTGCCTTGGATATTTACATTCTCAAGGGATGATTTTCAGGTGCTTGAGGCTCCTCTTGAGTTGTAAAGCTGCCTTAAGACTTGTTATCTTTTAAAGAGATTTAAATTCATTTCAAAAAGATTGAGAAGGAATTACAAAGTTTCTAAAGTAAATCCTCTAAGAAAAGTGAGGGAGGGAGAAGTCTTTCCTCTATTGATCAAAAGAATTGTCTCTATTTTTAATTTGCATTTGATGTTATCCATACTGAAGAACAATAACTGGTTGATAGAACAGGACTTGTACAATGTTTTGGGCCACGAGTGAAGCTAGAAATTTTTTTAATGGAGTAACATTTTTACCACAATGTTCAACTAACAGATAACCAATGGTTATGCACATTTAAGCATTTGGCTAGTATTCTCTCCAAGATAAATTAAGTGAACCAGTCACTTTGGGAAAACCAACTGATACTATTAGTTGCCAATGATACAATTCAAGCTTTCAATCAATGTTAAAATTAAAAAAAAAACTTTTATCTGCTTTCATGTGCTTGACATTCTATTTAAATATTTTCCTGATGACATCAGTAGTAATGACAAATGTAATTTTTAAATATTGCTTAATAAAACATGTCAATATTGAAAAGAATTGCTAAACTCAGTGAAGCCATACTTTCCAAATGACCAATATATGGTTATAAAATCACATGTGGGTAAACAATCCATTCACAGTGCAAGATATATCAATGAATTTTAAAATTATAGAATCCAGTTTTTTTAAATATAGTTGTAAATTCTATATTGCACAAAACTGAGAAACTATCACTTGTTCAGTTTTCATGCAGCATAAACAAACAATATCCACAATTATTTGAATATACAACCATCAAAATTCTCCAGGTTTTTCCAGCTTTCAATGTGAGACCGAATTTTCCTTATATACTTCAACTAAGATAATATGTTGCGAGAGACTAAAGGCAAAGCAAAACTGAAAATCTGGCCAGGCGCAGTGGCTCATGCCTGTAATCCTAGCACTTTGGGAGGCCGAGGCGGGCAGATCACAAGGTCAAGAGATTGAGACCATCCTGGCCAACATGGTGAAACCCCGTCTCTACGAAAAATACAAAAGAAATCAGCTGGGCAGGGTGGCACCCGCCTATAGTCCCAGCTACTCGGGAGGCTGAGGCAGGAGAATTGCTTGAACCCAGGAAGTGGAGGTTGCAGTGAGCCGATGTCGCACCACTGCACTGCAGCCTGGTGCCTGGTGACGGAGTGAGACTGTCTCAAAAAATAAAATGACTAAAAATCCAGCTGTGTCTCCTTAATCTAGGCATTAAAGAGATTTGCACCCACAATAAAACACTTCTCACTATGCTGTTTTGAAAAAGTTATGTTTTATGAAAAGATGCTACTCTATTAATATACAACAGATTTGATATTTCCAAATTAAACATTTATAATATTTATGTTTAAATTTGTATACAATATAGATATAACCCAGATGAACAGCGAGTCCTTGATTTTTTGAAAGATTTTTAAAAAGAAAAATGGTTCTTAAGGTCAAAAACTATGAGAACCACTGATTTAGAGAAACAAGAGGTGTAGTGGTTAGAAAACAAGTATATAACTCTGTAGACCATGTATTTCATAACCATAAGGGAGTGGCTACTGGTACATAGGGCTGACTGCTATAAAATACAACATGTGCTGTCAAAAAGAAACAACAAAAATGGCTTAGATGATGTGGTGATACTTAAAGTCTTAAGATGACTCGAGCTTTCAATTGTATCTGGAAAGAAAAGAGCTGAGAAAGCTATCCAGTCCCCAGTGAAGGCAAATCTTATGCAAACTTCTAGTGTTAGTCAAAGAGATAGTGAGAAAGGGGTGATCAATTAAGAAAGGGATGATCTCCAAGAGAGAATATTCTGAGCCTAGAGAGAAAAATAAACCAACATTTATTTCATATCTGTTAAATGTACTTTTTAATTAATCCTCAAAACAATTACTGCAAAAACAAAATCAGCCCCTTCGTGCAGAAAGTATTCTAATAGGGCACAGGAAGTTGAAGTGACTTGCCTAAAATTACAAGGCTAGGAAGTTATGGAGACAGCATTTAAGCTGGTGTTATGTCATCATGACATAGGAGTTGGACAGGACTAGTTTCCCAACACACAGGTCACAAAACTGTGCTGAAAAAGCATGATTCTGTGGAGAAGCTGACCAAAATCTGCTAAAACCAAGATAGCAACAGAAGAAATCTCTTACCCTCACTGCTCATTATAGGCTAATTATATTATCATGGTAAAAGAAACACCCATTCGTACCATGACAAATGCCATGGCAATTCCCAGAAGTTACCCTCTATGGTCTAAATAAGGACAGAACCCTCAATTCCAGGAACTCTCCACCCTTTTCCCAGAAAACTCCTGAATAATGCACCCCTTATTTAGCATGTAGTTAAGAAGCAGTCATAAACACAGTCAACAGCCCAACAGGGCTACTCTGCCTCTGAGGTAGCCACACTCACTCCTGTACTTTCTTAGTATTTTACATCACTTTACTCTGATGACTTCCTCTTGAATTGCTTCCTGTGTGAAGACAAGAACCCACTTGGCCTCCCTGGCTGAGCCCCCAACTTTGCTGTAAGTTTGCCTGTAACAATCAGATAATATAGACTTTTCTGATTAAAATATGACTCTCTGGCTGGGTGCGGTGGCTCAAGCCTATGATCCCAGCACTTTGGGAGGCCGAGATGGGTGGATCACAAGGTCGAGAGATCGAGACCATCCTGGTCAACATTGTGAAACCCCATCTCTATTAAAAATACAAAAAGTTAGCTGGGCATGGTGGCGCGTGCCTGTAATCCCAGCTACTCAGGAGGCTGAGGCAGGAGAATTGCCTGAACCCAGGAGGCAGAGGTTGCGGTGAGCCGAGATCGTGCCACTGTATTCCAGCCTGGGTAACAAGAGTGAAACTCCGTCTCAAAAAAATATATATATATATGACTCTGTGTTCATTCATTTATTCATTCATCATTCAGTACATTTTGAATGACTAATCCTGTAAATGACACTGTCTTTGAAACTGTAATTACTTGTTTAAAATCTCACTTCCATTTTCTCTTCAAGGTACTTACAGCCTCACAGGCAGATAAGATATGCACCTGAATTTTGGTAATACAGAGAAGATGAAAAGTAATTGAGGGTGTAGGGGGTATGATGGTTAATACTGCCAACTTGATTGGTTTGAAGGATGTGAAGTTCTGTTCCTGGGTGTGTCTGTGATGATGCTGCCAAGGGAGATTAACATTTGCGTCAGTGTAAGAGGCAGACCCAACATCAGTCTGGGTGGGCACCATCTAATCAGCTGCCAGAAGAGCTAGAATAAATCAGGTAGAAGAACTTGGAAAAAGCAGACTTGCTGAGTCCTCTGGCCTTTATTTTTCTCTCATGCTAGATGCTTCTTGCCCTCGAACAACAAACTCCAAGTTCTTGAGTTTTTGGACTCTCAGACTTACACTGGTCATTTGCTAGGAACTCTCAGGTGTTTAGCAACACACTGAAGGTTGCACTTTCAGCTTCCCTACTTTTGAGGTTTTGGGACTTATAGTGGCTTCCTTGCTCCTCAGCTTGCAGACCGCCTATTGCAAGACTTCACTTTGTGATTGTGTGAATCCACATTCCTTAATAAACTCACCTACATATATATATATTTATCCTGTTAGTTCTATCCCTCTATAGAACCCTAATACAAGGGTCACAGGCTCTTGGACGCCTAAAAGTTCACTTAAAAATTACTCACATTTTTAATTAATAAGAGAAAATGAATACAGATTTACTTAAGGTGTATATATGGGAGCCTCCAGATTAAACACCCCAGTTTTCAACAAGTAACAGAAGCTTATATACATCTTAAGGTTACAGAATAAATGAGGACTTGGATCCTTACACAACAGATTTAGCAGCAAGACAGGTTATGAGAGAGAGAAAGAAAGAGTTGACCAAGGAAAGCGGCCTTGCTATGTAGATGAAGTCTCTGTCAGAGGGAATAGATGGTGAAGGTTTCTTTTCAGATCTTTTAAAGTCTCAGACTCTCAATGTCTCCTAGATCTAGGAAAGGCATAGAAAAGGAAGACACAGAAGCATTAATGGAGATTCTCTACTGATGCTAATTTCCCCCACCTCAGGCTGCTAAGCCTAATGCAGCCATTTCAAAGTATGCCAAAAGATACCTTTTGGAGTAAAATATTTTTAGATCATTCAAGGGGATTAGTAGAAGCAGAAGTCTAAATCTTTAATCAAGGATTATCGGAAGAGAAATAGTGAAAAGGTCACCTTAGTAAAAGGTTTTGTTTTATTGTTAATATTCATCATTTCAGTTTTTCTCCAATTTCCTCTATGTTATTTTCACATAAAAAAATTGTGTTTGCTGGATTTATCTACATATACATGTGTTGAAAGAGTACTCCAAGGAGAAGCAACACATTTTAACTAAGGTTATTAAAACAATGTGTGGATATAGCCATGTGTTCAAGTAACATTTGTTCTAGATATTATTCTGGCTTGAAAAGTAAAAGAAATTCAAGGCAAATGTAGTGTTAAGAGCAAAACCTGCGACAAATTAAATTTAACAGAGTTTAATTGAGCAAAGAAGGACTCCTGAATCAGGCAGCCTCCTGAGCTCGAGTAAGCTCAGAGAGACTCCAGTGTAGCCACATGGTAGAAGATGATTTATGAACAGAAAAAGAAAAGTGACATACAGAAAACGGAAGTGAAGTATGAAAACAGCCAGATTGGTCATAGCTCAGCATTTGCCTTATTTGAACACAGTTTGAATGGTTGGTCACCTTTAATTGTTCAAAACATAGTGACAGGCACAAAAGTAGGTTACTCTGTCTACATATCCAGTTAGGTTTCAGTTTACTACACAGGGAGAAAACTTTAGGCTGAACTTAAAATATGTAAGAGGCAGCTTTAGGCTAAGCTTAATGGTAAGATTATAGGAAGTTTATTGTATAAAGCTAAAGAGACATTATGTTATTTGCAATTTGCAAACAGAAATGTAAATTTCTGTGATTAGATTAATAGTCTATCAAATATCCACAAATATTTGACATCTTATCTAGTAATGATAAAATAAAGCAGAATAAGGGAACTAAGCCACTGTGAGGCTTCTAACTTTGGAAGTGACATTTGAACAGAGACCTGAAACAATCAATAACAGGGAAAAGCTTTCCAGGCACAGGAAACCATAGTGCAATGTCCCTAAAAGGAAACTCATCATGCTAAAGTGACACTTTCTAAGGTGGGCCATTCCCTCAGGATATCTTCCATCATAAAGCCACCCTGCTGTAGCTGAACTCAGGCCTGGGCTACTCATTGCCTAGTCAGAAAACTCCCGAGATTAGCTTTGGTGGAAGGAAAGTTAGCTCTATTTAAAAAGCCAGCAACCCAGGGAAGTCAGTGAATTACAGCTCAGAGACCATCATTCCAAGCAGTGTATCTGAATCAGGGGATTTTAAGGGCAATTAGGAAAAAATATGATCAGATCATTCCTGTGCAACATGCATAGTCTCAGGCAGGCAGTTAGTGATTGCTTTCTTGGTCTGTATTTTGTGGCTCTATGCAGACATGCTTAGCCTATTCTTGTGAGGCTGGCCAGCCCATTCCAGGGTGGTTGTTCTGCACATTTTCTTTTCTCTCTGCTGAAGGTCCTGTACTCCCAAGGTTGTTTTAAATAATCTTCATACTTAAGCAAAGCAATAATGATATTCAAACAAGCAAACTTTTCTGTAACATGGAGTCAGTACCGTTATACTGCTGCTTTTGGTCTTTACCAAATTATTCCTTAGGTTTGTACAAGTGTCTCTAAAACACCACTGTTTATTGAGAACCTACTCCATCAGGAGTTTTCATCTCTGCTATTACATCAAGACACATGACAGTACAGATCATATGGTAAATCACCATTTACTAAAAAGAAAACTGTTCCAAACAAATTTGATGATACTCTCAAGGAAAATCATCCCGTGAGATTTGGATTTAGTGCTAATCGACCACCCAAAGCCTGGGCTCTCTCCTCTCTTTTACAAAGTCTCCAATGAAGTTGAAGTACATTTTATTTTTTTTTTTCAAATATCCAGGTCTCACAAAGAATTCTAGGAACTAGATTGAGACCAGTTTCATAGAAATTGGGAAAGTAAATATCGAAGATTGTGGTGCTTATAGGGAAGTAATTTCATAGAATACAACTCATTCATCTCCCTTGAATCATGAGCAATGTGAGGAAGACTCAGTCATAGAGGACTGCATCATAAAGAATAACACAGTGGTTGTCAGTCATCTCTTTACATTCTTGGGATATGGGCATCCAAAATTTGAAGGGCTTGCAGCATGCATAGCTTAGCATATGCAAAGGTAATTTTAGCAGGAGAATATTAACTCACAGTTAGTGGCAGAAAGAAGTAATTCTAGACACTGTTACTTTTATTTTCCATATAAATCTGAAAATTACTGGCTATTCACACTTAGTGTAAACGTCTGTAGTTCACAAATATAGTTGCCCAAATGTGAAAGGATCCTGTCTACCAGGAAAGAGTTCGACAGTTCCAGTTGATTAAGACTGTCCATCTCATTCAACTATTTTATGTTCATATATACAAATGAACACATCCCCAGAGCACAGCAAGACCTGAAACTTTATTTTGATGGTAGGTTTGTGTTTTAGCTGCAAGCAAAGCAGAAATTAAAACTGCGAAAAAATCCATTTATCTTCAAGATCCAAACCTGGGCATTCACTGATTTGTATTTTCTAGTTTCACAGAGGTTAGGGCAGATTAGAATGTGGAGTTTCCTCAGATTTTCATTGTCATTTATTCAATTTAGTTGGTGGGTGCATATTTTCCTAGTGCTTTAAAAGGATGGAATACAGTAAGACTCCTCATGGCACAGATCATGCAGTCCTCCAAAACTTTTAGTATGTATTTTTGTTTAATTTTATTTTTAAAAATTGTTTTAAAATTTAATATGAAATTAATTTACATTTCTCAGTCATAGTAAGTAAATTTCTAAGACCTGGTAGAAGGGAGCCATAAACCTGGAAAATGCTGACATGTATCTGTCATGTAGAATCCATGTAGGACAGAATAAATGAACCATATAATATGAATAAAAGCCAAGTACAATGATATTATGGTGTGATATATTTTCAGTATTATCATTTAAGTATTGATAGTAAAGCAACCCCAGCAAGAATATGGTTTTTTGTTACTGCTGCTTATTTGCATGTTTTAAGCTACATAATGCTATGCGGTATTGGTGAACATTTAGGTAAAGAGTAATATGCTAATATGACAGTTGACTACTGCTTTGGGCATATTTGAAGTGATTAATAGACCCAACATCCCCATTATTCCAATGCTCATAAGATTTCAAGAAGGTAAACATAGTTCTGACTATTCCAAATTCAATCTTTGTATCAATGTTAAGAAATTATTTCTTATTAATCATACCCATCACACTTTTTGAGACCTCCTGGACATAAGCAACCCTCTCACTTCAGCCTCCACCCCACTGTTTTAAGTTTCTGTAGAGACGGATGTTGCCCAGATTTGTCTTAAAACTCCTGTTCTCAAGCAATCTTCCCACCTCAGCCTTTCAAAGTGCTAGAATTACAGGTCTGAGCCACCATGCCCAGACTGTTTCTACCATCATTTTATATAGAAGCTTCATTTAGTTGGTGTAATACATTTGTAGTGATTTTTATTAGAAGTAATTCAGTATTTTAACTGTTAATGACATAACAGTTCATGCTTCACACATTCTTCTAAGCCCAGTTCTTTCTTTGCTGAGAGGAATATGTCTTTATGTGGGCTGGGGAAAGGTGAATATTATTCATTGCATTACTTGAATGTCTATTAACTTGCCTCAACTAATCACAAATGAATGTAGCCAAAATTTCTGCTTCTGAATATTATTAATAATAGCAAGTTACCTGGGGTAATTAAAAAATTATTTAGTATATGACATTTGAGAAAAAATAAATCTGAGTAATACATTCTGCAGTGTTAAGCACTTAAATGCGCAAAAGTACATTTTAAAATTGGAAAGATAAATGGTAGCATAGAGTTTTTATGTGTGCTAGTGTAAGAGTCTACCAAGGAGGAAACCTCTGGGAATTGTTAGATTTCATTATTCTCTAAAAAATGGATAAAATTGCACATCAATCAACATTAGTATTATTAGTGGAAAAGTTAAATATTTTTCATATATAGGTGGTTCATTTAAATCAACTTAAAAAACAGATTGAAAAATCACTATGTTCAGTGATCTCCCAGTTCACCAAACATATATTAAATATAAAAATTCAATTGCTTTTCTATTTAATTGGCAAGTATTAAGATATGTTAAAATTCACATAGGATTTTTAACTATTAACATGTTAAATTTTCGGAACTCATCCAAAAACTTGGAAAGTGGTGAGGAGTTGCGGTAATTGCTTTTTCTTCATACTAAATTTCATTTTCTGAGTGCATGACACATCACACATGTCTTGTCTGCTTCTTAGAATTTACAGTTAAGCAATTTTGTATTTTTCACTTACCTTCTGCCTACAGATTTTTGTTCTAATGCTCCCCCTGAAAATAGTACTTAAAATGTTGTCTTTTAATTATTATTTTAGCTAAATTACCAGAAACTGTATGAGTCTTTTGTGAATCTAGTACGCCTATATATAACAAGCAATGTTGTTTGATGAGTTTGGGCAAATGGCATCTCAGTTTTCCAGACAGAAATGGACTGATGTCTCCACTGAGGCATGGAATTTTGAAAGATTCACAGTTATTTTATTGAAGTTTAGCTGTACATAGACAATTAAGGAAGAATGTGTGCAGATGTGCTGTTTCCTAAGATTTTTTCTTTCTCATAGCTTTTCAAATCAGTCAGAAAATTGTCTCCCTGTTTCTGGCTGTAAGTGCTGTATGTTACTCAGTAACAAAATTGCTCAGTGAAGGTTTAAGTTCTTGCTTTTTTTTTTTTCAAAGCTCAGAATCAAAGTTCATTATAACATGCTTTCAGTTCCATGGTATAAAAAATTTGTGTTACAAACAGAAAGCATAGCCTATTAGGGAATAGGCTAGCAGGCCATGAAATGAAGTTTGACTGGGGCAAAGTCTCCTGAGAAAGAACTAACAATATCCTGGCATTACTTTTTAATGCCTTCCCTTCACTGCTTCAGGTACCCCCAATGAGAATGGGTTTTGCAGAGAGTCACTGTGTTTCCAAAATTAGTAAAAATATTTGAGAGACTTGGTAAGGAAAAAGAGAGGAGCATTACTATAAAATTTACTGAGTCATTTATTTGAAACTTCTTAAAATATGAAAAATTAGAGGGATTTTTCTTCCTGTCTGTCTTTGACTGATAGAATCTGGTTAAAATTGAACACCAATAATTGAATATTACTTGAACACGAGTTCTTTACCCACAGAGGTAGGTAGATGTGGTAGATTAATTGCAAAACTTGCAAACGTGGTGGAAACCCAGCCAGATCACGGTCTGTTCATGCCCAACAGAGAGTAAATACAGACACATGACTGAGTTTAGCCGAGAACAGAGAACATCTTGAGTCTTATGAGCAGCAATAAATACTTACTGTTTTAAGCCACTTACTTTAGGATCATTTTATTCATCATTATATAAGCATTTTATGATATAGTTCATTATTTGAGAAATTTAACATAAGAACCCAATTAAATCTCAAACCTTTTGATTTGTAACTTGTGTTGACAAAATCCTCAGACTCGAGGATTCAGAGATGAAATTCAGGCTACAGAATTATATTTCTGAAATTAAAAAGAGTGTCACATTTATTTACATCTTAATAATTTTGCTTGCAAAACATAGAAGGCCTTTATAAAACATTCTACTGTAATGACATTCCCTGTGCACTGCACAGTGAGGGAATTTGGTTCTTTTCTACATAAATCACATCCTCCTAATGTAACTTTGAAGAGGATCAATAACTCCATTGCATGTTTAGCTATGAGAAAGAAGAATGTTCTTGAAGAACAGAAAATAAGTCTTTCCCTGTTGAGCATTAACATGTAGATGTCACTGCTATAGACTCATGCACTGTATAATTTGAGTTATATTTTACCACTTTCTTATAAGTTTTCAATAATTGGTTTCCTTGTGTTTCCTATATTCAGGTCAAATAGATGAAGACGAAAGTCAATAAAATTTGAGTTTCTTCATTACATCAAAATTTTTGTTGCTGTCAATTTGCCTTTATATTAATATTGTGTAGACGTAGACACATGCATGCAGGTATTCCAATGGACATATAATGTAGTCCAGAAGAAGAAAATCAGTCAAGATTTTATTTAGAAATAGCCTGTTATTTATGTCTTTCCAGCTACTGGCATAGTGGGGCAGGAAGGCAGTAGCCTTTTAATGACACCAAGATACACACTCACCATCTGAAACATCTCAAAACTTTACTATTGATTAATCACTCAAAACCCGTAGATGAAGAACCCCTCTTCATTTTCTTGATGCTGCCATTTGTTGAACAAATTATTAAATATAAAAAATATCCTAGTACAGTAGCATTTAGAAGGTTAGCTCTTGCCTAGTGCAGCCATTGCTTTAATAGGAATGAGTTAACATTCTTAAATTATTGCCATGAATATAGACTTAAGGATCTCAGACCCAGACAGATAAATAGAGGAGGGAAGAAAGTGAGTCACTTCACCTAGAGGAATTGACAGGATATGGGGAAGCCAGTCACAAACTGCTTTAAGGCAATCCTGGCTAGTAACATGGATCAAAGGATTTATCATATACTACTAGTTTAAATGTTGGCTAAATTTCTAGAATCTTTAGCTATAAGACAGCCCACACCCAGAAACACCCTTGAATCTAAGGTTCTCAAGACCATTTAAAATGTGCATGTTATTCTTTTTATCTTTCAGTGGGAGGAACCATGGTAACTCATACTAGTATTATCAAGGAATACCTGATCAGTTATGATCTCCCACTTTCTTCTTATGCTCCCACTCTTACTAGGGTTGCAACTCCTTAACCTCTCTACATTTCCTCACAGGTTCAATCACTTTTGCCAGTATTGTAACCACTGGTTATTTGTTATGATCCCATAGAAATTTTGTTCTTCTTGTAGAGAATAGGCAATGCCAGGAGTCCAGCAAAGCAGGATCGGAAAGAGTGAAAAACAAAACCAATTACAAATTTAAAAAGTGTTTTTTTCCTACAACAAAATGGTCTAAGCAGCAGTAGTCATTCTGTTACCTAAATGCCAGGGGTTTGGGCTAGGTCCCATTCTTGGTGCACAGAAAGCCAACCACTGAGACAATGAGTACCGCCAGGGAAGAAGGTTTTAATCAGTTGGTGCTGCAGCTGAGGAGGTGCAGGTGAGGAAATCAGATTCAAATCTCTTTCTCTGACCTACTAAAACTAGGGGCTTACAGCCCAAAGAAGAAATGAGTGAGAAAACAGGAATTAGGGAGGGGTAAGGAAAAAGGGTTGGTTAACAGGAAGCAGGTAGTTGCCTTTGTCATCATGACGGGTGAGGGGTTTGAAGTCTCATTGTCCAGATGCCATGATCAGTAAGTTTCGCTACCTTGATACTATGTGGGAAACCTGATAGTTGGTTTCCTGAAAAAGGAACTCAGATAAGACAGATGTAACTTTCTAAAGTTTTAAGACTGGGAAGGTCAATTTCACTGTTTATTCAAAAGAAACCATAACCATCAGTTACTCGGGCTGATTCAACTCCAGCTGCTGTTTATGAGAACAAAAGAGAGAACACATTTCAAGCTTCTGTAGTGCCATTTGATATCTAATATTTATCCAAGGTATCTTGAGCCCAATACCAAATGAATTTGAAATGATATTTAGTTTTACTAACTAAAGTAAGCTAAACATTCTTTGCATATAAAAATACTTGAATATTGTTACAATTATCAGAAAAATATATGCAATGTATTTAAATTTCTCTCTATATTATGTAATAGTTATATCTATATGTGACTATACTTTAGATTCATCCTTCTAGTAGCATATCAGTGTGTTTTAGCAACACATAAAAAATAGCCTAGGAAAACCATTGGCATGCAAGACTTGTTCCTTATCTTGCTTTTATTTAATAAATGAGTTAAGCCCTCCTTATTACATAAATTGTTGAGTTTTTAAAATACCTAAGATGATTTAAACTTAACAAGTTTAAGAAAAAAAAAAATGGCTCTAGACCAAAGATAGTTCACAATGATCTTCCCCACCCTTTCAATGTGGTGAGCTGTCTCTCATTATCTGCTGGGGATTGGTCTAGGACTCACCACATACACCAAAATTGGCAGGTGATAATGTTCCTAATATAAGATGTCATACTATTTGCATATAACCCACACACATGACCACTATAATTTTAGTCATCTCTAAGTTACTTGTAAAAATCAATGCAACTGATACATAGTTACTATACTGTTTATGTGTATTATTATTTCTTATTATTGCAGTTGGAAAATTCTGTATTTGCAGAACTGTGGATGCTCTATAACTAGAAAATAGGAAACAACTTACAAGGATTATCTGACTTGTATGGCTTGTCATTTGCCTTATATGGGCGTAATTTGGCAGCTTTCAGCCTGAGATTTCTGAGGGTTTGACTGCTATGATTGGGTGAGACTTAGTTGCAAGATTAAAAATGTTTCCTCCTATATTAGATTATTGCTATATAACGAGTCTCAGTTATAGTTCACTATGTAGCCAGACCACTTGAGGCCAAATTTGATCACCCAAGTATGGGGGGAGATTTATGCCAAACTTAATTTAGGATTAATATAGAAATTGTACAGCATTACTGTATTTTCTCTTCAATATCCAACACTTCTCCTACTTATATGTAATCCTATGTTGTATCAGTTTAGGTCAGAGCCTTTTCTTCAGTGCTTCCAACCTGTTCCATAGTTACTAGGAAATATATAGGACCTGGTGTTAGCCAATCAGATGTCAGCACCAAGGATATAAAAGTGAAGCAAATAACTGCCTGTGGTGTAGGCATCACAACAAGTTGTGGTGGAAAGGGCTCAGCAGCAGTGGATGGACTGGAGACCTCACCTGACAGTGCTGCTATTTTGTATCTCTTCCTGCCTTGTTTCCATAAGCTTCTGCTTTCCAAGCTTGGTTTTTGAGCCTGCCCATATAATCTGTCAAGGAGTCATTTCATCACACACACACACACACACACACACACACACACACACAAAATCTTTTTCTGTCAAAAAGCATTTTAGGCAGTTTGTTTTTTGGAATAAAGAATTCTGAATAATAAGGCAGTTGGACCTCTTCATGAAAGGATCCTAAAAACTAAACATTAGCCAAGGAGGTAATCTTTGTTTATGCAGGAATTTGCTACTTTTCTCATAGCTCAGGTATACTCATCTTTTTCCTTTAATCATGATCTTGGTCTATTATAATCTACAGTTAATGTATGCCATCTATTTTTAAGCTTTAAGTTCTTACTCTTTTCTTAAATGTAAATATCACTTGAATTGCTATAGCCATACTACTCAGATAAGATAAAGCTTTCCTCCCACCCCAGAGGTAAGATTTGTAGTTGTATTAACACTGTCAATTAACTACACCTAGAAAGCTTTCACAGGGGTGAAGCCAAATAAAATATAGGAACAGTCTCTTATCTTAAAGTGTTTTATTTGGGAAGAACTGTAATTTGGCGCACATATGCACACTGTGTGGTCTTCACTATGTCCAAAGAACAAAGGTTAGAAGACTTATAAGAAAGAGACATGTTCCATCTTGCTTCTTAAGAAAGCTCCCTGGCACTAGTAAGGTTCAGCAAAGCTGCCATGTTTTGATTGGTAAATGATGGTGGTGGGTAAAATATGTCTTAGAGTTGCCAAGCAGGTCATTTTAGTAGCCATTGGATAAAACTTGTTTTAAGTTATAATGCACAGTTTTAGCAGTCAGGCTTGCAGAGGATTGTATTTTTGAAGCAATATTATGTGCCCTGAGTGCTTTTCCCTCTGAACTCTCAACTGTGTTTTAGTTGGGTATGAGAAGAATGACCAAAATTTGTATAATCAAATTTCACAGTGGACATGGCCTTTTCATTTTTCATCGATTTTGGTTAGAAATGTAACTTTCTTTCTATAATCTTGTCTCTAATAAACCACATTTACTCCCTACCCGTCATTGTTAAACATCATTTCTGTTCTAATTTACTAGTATCTATAGGTTATAGTGGACAACCCTAAAAAGAAAGTTTTAACTTTAACAGGAAAACGCAAAGAAAACAACAAATGTGAGTGTGTGCAAATGTTCTAGCCTGTTTTAAGTGTATGTTACAACTTCTATATTATAAATTCTCAGGAAGTTATAAGTGCAAACCATAAATCCAGTAAGGTGTTCATGTAATAGGAGCCCAGAGATCTGGTTCAAATCATTCAAATTGTAGCTGAAGACTGAAATTGTCAGTTCATTTTTCTCTATTTCTTCTACCTATGATTTTAGTAATTGGAATGGAGGTATCTAAGAGCTCTTGCAACACTCTATGTTCATCATTACATGAGTGTGGAATATAGAGAATTTGAGACAATTATGGATCATCTCGTTAGCTAATAGTATGTGGTTCATATTAAATCTGATGAATTTTCACAGGATAAAAAAGTAGTCAATTTAAGTCTTAGATTTAAAGAACAGAATTTAGGAGGTAAAATTAAAAACCTATTTTAAGAATTGTCTCCCACATAAATAAATATTTATGGACTAAAATAGTGATTTCATTAAAAATACAGCATGAGAAAATGATTTAGAAAACCATTTTCCAAGCCCGATTTACCCACAGTCAAGGGAATTCTAGACACACTAAAAATGCCACTTACACACATAGTTAGCATAGAGAATGTCTGAAAGTGCTGCTGTGCTCCTGAAGTGTTCCAATTTACAGAAGATTTCTTAACAATTCAGGTGAGTGGTATTAATCTGCTAGATGCTGTGGAAAAAAGATGTACCCATCCAAGTAAAAATAAAAGAATCTGAAATTTTAAGTGAATTCTAATTTACATGAAAAATGTTTTCCTTAAATATTAAGGAAAATTTTGGCTTCAATAACAAATATTTACTTTATATATTAAAATATAATACCTAATTATATAGTGTCATATAAGCTTGCCTACAAAGGTAATGTAGTAATTTGCCCTTTTGATTAAATTCCGTACCTTTTGAAATGTATAATATAATCTTAAATGTGTTAATATTCTCCATATAATGGTTCTGAGTATCTTGAAATTTTTAATTCCTTTAACTTGATTCATTGACATCAAAGGATCTTTCCTTCTTAGAATAGTAATGCATTCATTTTACAATTTTTACAAGTGTTAGTAATTATAATAAACAGAAGGATTACAATAACAAAGTATTTTTAATTATAACATTTTATGTGTATGTTTATTTAAATCAAGCAAAGATTCAGTACAGAATTTAACAAAATTCTTCTAAATTACACCCTCCTTAGAAACTCAAAGGAAAAAGCAAATGAGACACAAACAAAACATAAATTACAGCATGCCCAGGAATATATAGCAGTTTTCAGTTTACTGATATTTTAGTCCAAATTGTTACCTTTGTGATGAAGCAATCCCATTGGAAAACAGTTTACTTTTCTATTCTAACATTTGAATTTATAAACTAATGCCTGAGTACTTATTATATGCCCAGGACAATTATAATTATGGATATTGCAACTCATTTGATGTATCTTGTTACTCTAACTTGATAAAATTCTATTCGAGACATTATTTTTCTATGAATAAAGCAATTTTAAATGCTAAAGAAAATTTTATAGTCTTTTCATGTCTGTCTCCAATCACTTGACCTCATGGCCATATAATTTTATCAGTATTCTCAAAGTGTTAAAATCACACTTTTGCTAGTTTTATTTTTTCCCTACTTTTCTTTCTCTCATAGAGTGGAAGGAATAAATGCTCTCATGGGATTAACATTTGAAAGAAAGTGATCATAGAAATGAGAAATATGTAATACCTCATATTAAAGGCATTTCAGAGACAAGACAATCACTCCAATGAATTTACAAAATGAAATTCACCTGTGCTCTAACTTATCGAAAGCAATGTATTAAGACAGTGAAGAAGTAAACTGCCTGAATTCAAGCATCATGATATAAATGCTACTAAAAGAAAATTACCTGATTCAAAAGATTTCTCTAGACAGTGGTTACCATACAATGATTCCCAAAAACTATGTAGAGACAAATCATACTAATCTATAAATATTATTGTATAGTACATCTAAACAGTTAATAGCAAAGAAACCTGAACTTTAAATATATAACTACATATTTTATAGCATGTACCAGTCAGTTTAAGTAGAATGCCAAGTTAACCAGTGAGGGGGGTTAAGTAGCAACAACATGACCCTAGGCACTGCAGAGCTACCTGAACGTGTTCATACAAGGTCCACCATCTCTCTGGGAAGCTGCCGACAGTACAAAGGTGCCATGGAACTCACAGTAGTGGAGCGGCATAAGTGGAATATGTAACAAGAACAAGGCTTCTATATTTTAAATATTTAAATGACTTTTGGTACATGGGATAATCTCCATAAACAAGTGGTTCAATTAAAAAACAACTTGTGTAGTCTTAAACTCAGCAGTAGCTTACACCCATACAGGAAGGAGGAGATTAGTAATCATTACTGATTTTTAAAAAGCAACATATGTCAAAAATAGAAAATGATGAAGTACAGAGGAAATAAATTATGCTTTATTAATCTTTGCATTACAAAGTACCAAATAACCATAAAATGTTTGATGATTTGAATTATTTTAAATTACAAAATTCATAATTTACCTATTTTTTGCAGACACAAATATCCATGCACTTTTAAAATTTAACTGTAGCTACTTAAGAATAATCTATTCTTTCTACCACATGACTTAAGTAAAAATGCAATATATGTAATATGTATTACTATATAATATATATAATATGTAAGTACTACTATATTATATAACATGTAAGTATTACTATATAATATATATAGTAATATCACTTTTTCCTATGATACACATCAAGGACAAAAATAATAACCCCCAACAATGAAATGTTAAACAACCTAAATTATTGGCATAATGGTAAGTGTAACATGTACACTAAGATTCTCCAAACAGATTTTCAAAATAGTATTTTCAATTCAAACCAATAAACTCAATGATTAAGAAAGACTGTTAGATATATCTTCATGTCATAAAAAACAGCATAGTAAGAGCTCAAAACGTTACTTGATTTGGTACTTTTCCTGACCAATAATCAACATTTATGTCATTTGAGAGATTTTTATTCCAATTATCTAGAGGTAATCATTGTCATGGAATACTATAATCCTCAGTCACACATTCATCAAGACAGCTTCCAGATTGGAGATTTAAAATCTACAACAAACGAAAAAGGGTAGATTGGCATATTTTGGCATGTCAGGAAGTCTCACTAGCCAGCAGACATTATGATTAAAAGGAAAGAGTGAGATACTTTCATGAAAAACTTTAATAAGTTCTAAAGCCATTCTATGAGTCTAACCTAGTTGGCATTATTTTAATAAAAATTTTGTTTTAATGTAAGAAATAGATTTATGCAGAATGGTTGAAAATATGTAACAGTGTATACATATTCACAAATATTTATCTTTTAAAAAACAGGATAAATACTAGAAATAACTTAGCTGCAGGCATATTATAATATCTTCCATTGTTTTTCTGATGTAACAATGTGCTGCAAAGAAAAAATATCAAAACGTTTAGAATAGAAAATTATGTAAAATACATTATTCTGAAATATGACAAAATTATAATTATCTGTAAACAAAATTATGTGCAGAACATAGTTTTGTATGTATGAAATCTAAATAAATCAGTGAAAAATAAGTGAGAACAATAGAATGTATCTGAATGTTTGTAAAATTTACAAGTAGCAACATGTTATGATGTAAAAATATCATGAAAAATGATGGTTATAATATCAGTACAAATTAAATAGTAAAACTTGAAAATATTCAGAAAGTATGGAAGTATATTGAAGTAGAAAAATAAGTAAAAGCAACTATTATGGAATACTGTAATTCTCTCTTAATTGTTTGCTACCTATTACTTCTACAATATTTCAATATTTTGAACATGTTGCTTCCTAATTTAATCTAAAAATATAAAACTATGTGCATATAAGATGTTCTGTTATTTTAAAAAATATGAATAACCATTCATAGAGGGTATTATATAGTCATATAATTATTTTTAAAAAGAGTTAATAAACACAATCTAAAACATGAATATAAGAATTTTAAATAAGCACATTCTAAGTGCCAGTTTCAGGACTATGTAGGAAGGTGACACAGTTGATCCTTGAGCAGCATGGGTTTGAACTGCATAGGTCCTACTATATACAGGTTTTTTTCAACAAAATGTGGATTGCAAATACAGCATCTGAGCGATGTGAAACCATTTACAGAGAGGGCTGACTTTTCATATATGAGGATTCTGTAGGGCCAACTTCGACTTGGAGTATGTGTAGACTTGGGTACACATGGGGGACCTGGACCAATCCCCTGAGTATACCACGGGACAGCTGTAATTTAAGATGTATCTAAATATAAATATACAACAAATATTTGCAAGTTGTGATAAAACATTGGAAATCATTTAAATACTTACAAAAGTACCAATATGCATACTGTATGTCAATACTAAGGCATTTCAACATTTTTTAAGCTATTAGTGTTCAGCATCTAATATTAAGTAAAGGACAGGTAGGTAAACATGAGCACATACATATGATACGAACATTATGCATCATCAAATCCCTTCTCCTTCCCATTCAACCAATTCCCATGGAAACAACCACAAGCATACCAATTAATAAACACAGTATTTAAGAAGAAACACTATTACTCAGGGATTATTTCTGGTTTTGAAACATTCATTTAAGACTTAATAACTGAATGTTTCAAACCCAGAAATAATCCCTGAATAGCATTAAGTGACTGTCTATTTATAAAATAGCATTAAGGTATTGCAATATTTATAAAATTTTGGAATTTAGCATAAATGACATACGCTTTAGGTTAAGTAAAGGTTACAATCAAGTCTCACACCTGCAGCCTTTAAAACAAGATGAAGTAGATTTAGTGCTTTCGAATACTACTGCTATATAGATCACACATAGGCAGTTATTTCTAAAATACTGAGGACAGGGTACAAGACAGTAGTACCCTCAAATTTTTTAATAGAGGGCACATTAAGGAATTTTACTTAAAACATATCATTAAAATGTGAATTAACTGGAACTGTTCAAATCCACTAGTAAAATATCCACTTGTCATTTGGGTCCACACTAATGTACCAGAACATCTCCAGATTGGTGGTTCTCAATCCTATCTATATCTTAGAATCTTCTATAGATGACATTCTAAAACTGACTCCAGGCAAGACTTTTAGTCTACCTAGGTAATTCTAATGCACAACCAGGCTAGAATCACTATGCTACATGATATTTAAACCACCTTCCTACCTCCCAAGTGAGATTCCTTCCCTTGAAGGATTAATATCAATTTTGGCTTTTGGAAAGGGCATCAGAACAATACATTTTATTTGGGATCCTGTGGTTGTAATATGATATATTTCAAATTGTTTTTTTAAAGCATTAACGCATATGGACACATGGCTGCAAGAAATGGAAACAAATTACTTGAAGCTAAAAATGAAAAAGGCAGTTACAAAGGGCTTAGAAAGAGACAGCTGACAGCTACTGTAGAGATCAGCTACTGTGGGATTTCTCCCATCCCATCCCTCCCTTCTTGTCATGGACTATCCCATTCTTCTTTCTCCATAAACAGACTGGTTTCTGTATTTTCTTCATTGTTCCTCCCTGATAATTTAGTTTATCCATACATCAAATGTGATTGGTTATCCTGATGTGTTTGCTAAGTCAGTCTTATTAGTCTCACTAGCCTTGAGTGGAATAATTCCAAAATAATTACTAACTTTGTTAAAGTTGTTAAAGCCTTTAGCTCTAATGACCAATTTTTTAAAAAAAGACACACAATATATGATTAAGAAAAAATCCCTGCCAAAATGGTTTGAGAACCCTGCATGTTCAAATGTTCTGATTATATCAAATGTTCAGTGATATGAAGAATCAATCTTGACTCATATCCAGCTTAAGTATTTTTGGTTGATGTTGAGGACAATTAACTTTTTCTCATTTCTCCTAAAATAAAAATGTCCAGTATCTTGTAAGATCTTACCTAAGAGTTCTGCGGTCCCACTACAAATATAAGATTAGTGGTTTCGGGCAGGCGCAGTGGCTCAAGCCTGTAATCCCAGCACTTTGGGAGGCTGAGGCGGGTGAATCACGAGGTCAAGAGATCGAGACCATCTTGTCAACATGGTGAAACCCCGTCTCTACTAAAAATACAAAAAATTAGCTGGGCATGGTGGCGCGTGCCTGTAATCCCAGCTACTCAGGAGGCTGAGGCAGGAGAATTGCCTGAACCCAGGAGGCGGAGGTTGCGGTGAGCCGAGATCGCGCCATTGCACTCCAGCCTGGGTAACAAGGGCAAAACTCCGTCTCAAAAAAAAAAAAAAAAAAAAAAAAAAAAAAAAATTAGTGGTTTCCTAATACTATAATATTCACTAGTGGCATAAAACAGAAATTCTTTCTTTAATCTGCTCAATCTGGTTGCTTAGACGAGTTTCTGCTTCTGTCCAACATCATCTGGTCTGAAACATTCCAAGTCAAGTGCTGCAGAAAGGCATTCATTTTTTAATAGGGAGAAAATATATTTAAAAAACAAGGAATAACAAATATACCCACAGCACCTAATTACCAGCTATTTAATGCTTGTAGCCAGCTTAAATTTCTACACAAATATGTGATTATTTTAAACATACAGAGAAGTTCAGCTTAATGTTTCAATGATTTTTCTTTTGGCCATAACAGGAACTATCTACTATTGTATAACCAGAGCTGGAAAGGCATCAAAATTCATGTTCTATTCTTTACCTTTAAAATACTGACCAAGAAACTGTACTTGCCTAGAGTCAAAACCAGGACTAGATTCCAGACTTAATCCTAGACCACTATTTTCTAACACAACATAACTTATGTCAAAGCTCTGTATTATATATCATTTCTGGCTTTATCTAGGAGAGAAAAGAGGGAAATACGTTTACGTTCCAAAATAATTTTGTATCATTATTTCTAGTAAAATGTCAGCTGGGTAACTTCAGAAAAAGGCTACTGAAATTTCAGTAAATGAAACTGCTAATGTTCAGTATTAACTTCTATAGTTACATAAAAACTAATCATGTCCTTTGCTTGGTTTGAATATCGTTTGTGCCCTCAAACTCCTGTTGAAATTAATTGCTATTCTGGTACCGTTGGGATGTAGGGCCTAATGGAAGATATTTGGGTTAGAGTGTCAGATCCCTTGTGAATATATTAGTCTCAAGAGAATGAGTTTTCACTCTTTCGGGATTTAATTAGTTAACGTAAGAATAAGACGTTATGAAACAAGGTGAGGTTCCTCCTTAGGTGTGTTTTCTCTTTGTACACACTCGCCTGCTTTTCTGCCATGTTTCGACGCAGCACTATAGTACTCAAGACAATCCAAGCAGATGCTGGTGCCGTGTTCTTGGGCTTTCAAGCCGCCAGAATTATAAGCCAAATAAACCTCTTTTCTTTATGAATTACTCATTCTCAGGTATTCTGTTACAGCAAAATAAAGAAAATTGGTAATAAGGAGTGGGATTATTGCTCTAAAGATACCTAAAACCCTTAAAGCAGCTTTGCAACAGTGAGCAGAGATTGCAAGGAGTACGCTAGAAAAAAGCCTACATTGTAGTCAGTCAATGAAGCATTAGAGGCAGTTCTGGTAGGTGTCACACAATGAATTAGAACTTCATAGAAATTAAGTGGTTTTATATAAAATGCCAAAAGAAATATAAATGGTAAAGGCATTATGAGGTTACAGATGAAAATGAGGAGAATCTTATCGAGTAATGAAGTAAAACACACCCCTTTATACAGTTGTAAAGAACGTGGCTGCACTGTGACCATACCCTAGCACTTTTGAAAAATGATATCTAAGGGTGCTAAACTAGGATTTCTGGCAGAATAAATTCTAAGGAAGAAAGTGCTCAAGAAGTTCTATAGTTACTGCTAACCACCTACATTGAGCTATGAGAGCAAACAAATGATCTAAATGCAGAGTTTATAATTCAAAGAGACACAGTAAAAATGTGACCATGTTAACAAAAGATGTGTTCAGGAGAGTGTGCCAAAAGTGTGGGCCCAGTGACCACTTGCTAAGGAGATTAGCACATATCAAAGGGATTCAGGTGTTGTGCAATCAGGACATTGGAAAGGCATAGAGGCCTGGGAGAGCAAAATAAATTTCAGGGGACAGAACCAAGGCACTCCTTCATGGGCTTGCTGTCAAAGGCCACCCCAGGACATTGTTTCCCATATCCCAGTCATTCTGACTGCCCCAGCCATGCCTAAAAGCAGTCTCAGGAGTGGCTCAGACTGCTGCTTCATAAAATATTAGCTATAATCCTGGGTTAGCACCCAGCCATGCATGGCTCATGTGGGTCCAGGTATGGCCTATGTTGCAAATCCAGAGAGCACAAGCAGTAAGCAGGTGCATTGAATGTGTTGGCTATGGGGTCTTGGGAGCTTCCACACAGATATTAACATAAAGGACGTACAGAACAACTGGAAAGCCCAAGCAGAAATCTGCTATAGGGATGGATCTGTCACAGAGAATCCCTCCAGGGCAATATCTAGTGGAGTCTTGGGAACAGAGCTGCCCTTGAGACTCAAGAATCATAAATCCACCAGCAGCATGAAATATCTGCCTGGGAAAGCCACACGTTCTGAAGGACAGCCTGTGAGGATAGGCATATGGGCTGTACCCAGCCAATCCTTGGGGCAGGGCTACCTGAGGACTTGAGAACCTAATCCTTGCACTGGTGTATACAGAAAACACACTGAATGTTTGAGGTTTTAAGATTTAATGTCTGCTTTCCTGGATTTCAAACATGGGGCTTGTCACTCTTTTGTTTTGGCCTATTTCTTCTGGAACAAGAATGTTTACCCAATGTCTGTCTCACTGTATCTTGAAAGTAAATCACTTTTTAATTTCACTGACTCTCAGATATGACTTGTACTTTTAAGTTGGTGCTGAAACAAATTAAGACTTCCAGTATTCTTTGGATAGATGGATTGTATTTTGCATTGTAAGAAGGATATGAGTTTCAGGGGAAGAATGCAATGCCTTGAATATGATTTGTCACCTCCACAAATCATGTGGAAATGTGACTGCCATTATGTCAATGTTGGATGATGAAGCCTAACGGGATGTGTTGGAGTCATAGGGGCAGATCCCCTATGAATAAGTTAATCCAGTCTCATGAAAGCGAGTTCTCGTACAGCTGAATTAGTTAATGAGAGACTGGGTTTCTTAAAGCAAAATTCCTTCTTTTGCTTTTCCCTTTGCACAGGCTTACTTGGCTGCCCACTTTTCGGCAATATCTTGATATAGGCACATAGCCTTCAAGAGAAACCAAGCAGATGCTGACACCATGCTCTTGGACTTTCCAGACACCATAATTTTGAGCCAAATAAACCTCTTTACTTTATAAGTTACCTAGTCCCAGGCATTCTGTTATAGAAACACAATTTTGGTACTAGGAGTGGTTCTAGATAAATAAAATATTAAGAATAAACCTTAATTTGTTTTAGCATTTCTGGAATTGACTCTGATATGATTAGACCTAAAACTGCTGAAGAATGATTTCTGATAGTACAGAGAAAGAGTCCACAGCATTAACTGTTTATAGAGATATGCAAAATGAATACATTTGATACTAACTCAGCACTAAGAAGCAGGAAATTTGGTAGCTGTATATGATACTTTCAAACACTTATGGAAAATCAGGGAATATAATTACATTGGTTGGTTGCTACTAATATTGCTGGACAAATTGATGAAAGAAAAAGATGAGCTCAGAGATTTAAGTTCTTGGCTCTAGATGTACATAAATAGCCTAAAAGCTTCTAAATATGTCCTGAAGAAGAATCTTCTCTCCAGTAGTCATAGGGTTGAAATTGCTTCAAATCAAATGTAAGCCTTCATTCTGCAATTAGTTGGCTGAGTTACAATGAAAGGCAAACTTTCATCCACACAGGATATCTACTGTTACACAAGAACTTTGGGAAAGTCTCAGATCCTGTTGGGTTGAGGATGTGTGGGAGGACAATTAAGGTGCTGCAGTTATTGGGGTCCTGCATTTTTATTAGTTTTTTTGCCAGAGGAAGTAGCCTCCCTACCCCTAACACCATCCAAGTGGTATCTGCCTTTCTACTTCTTTCTGAAGGAATTAACCCTGCATTTCCTGAGGAAATGTAACGGCCTCCCAAGTCAGTCACCAAGCACGACAATGCTTCTTTTCTTCAGGACCCACTTCCACCAAACATTTTTTCTTCTAGACCCATAACTGTACCCAAGCCCCAGCAGACATGCAAAGGTGCAGTGTACAATGTATTTCATAAGAAGGTATGCTACACTCCAAAATAATTACTTAAGTTTTCTAATTTATACATTCAGATTTCCATAGAGCTTGTGTGGGAATGGATATTAAGAGTGTGATTAATGGTAGAAGAATCATAAAATTGCATTAGGCTGAATTTATTACAGACCCACTAAGCAGAGATTCTGCACTGAATGTTGTAGCTCAGGGAGTTCAAAAAGGTGCTAATACTTTAGTTGTTTGGCCAAAATGTGGATCAAAAGATGGTCCACACAGCTAAGATGAAGATGACTGATCTCTCTTGTTCAAGGAAAGGGATTCAAAGGCTTACGGAGATTGGAATGTTATAGTGGCTCTGCACATAAAACCTACCCACCCATACTGGGAGAGTTCAAAAGATATGCTTTTCACCAATACTTTGAGGAACATATTAATGAGGGGACTACCAACATCCTTGAAGCTCTCTGTGACTGCGCTTTTCTATATGCTAGACTTTACCGTGGGAACTGCAGTCACTCAATTGGAAAGCTTAAATCTAATGGGAATAATTTTATTCCTGGTTAGCAGGGGCCAAGTGTCAGTACTCAACCACCTAAAGCAAAATGGACATAGTTAGCATTATAAACTGTGGAGGCAAAGGAAGTGTTCAAACTGTCTGACTCATTCAGACCTATGATGTTAGCTAATTAAACATAATGTTGCTAGAAGTGAAACAGATGAAACAGGAAGCCTACTACATTCTTACTTGATCCATATAAGCAGAAAACTCCCAGGTTAAGTGAAAAAAACGGTCTAACTCAAAGGATAACAGAGATCATGACCCTTCAGTCAATTTCCAGACTTGAGCCAGCTTACAGACGACTAAATGAAAGGGAGGTCCTTAAGGAAGGACCCGAGTACTATACTGAAAATTTATACTGTTAATCTTTGTCCAAATCGACACCCAAAGGGTCCTTCACCATTTTACCAGGGTCACTGTGCATCGAAAAAAAGGAAACGATCAGACATTCTGAGGCCTTGTTGACACTGGCTCTGAGCACACACTGATTCCAGAGGAAAGAAAACATGACCGTGGGCTCCAGTCAGAGCATAGGCTTTTGGAGTTAAGCTGATCAATGGAGTTTCAGTTCCAATAGGGCTTACGGTAGGAACCGTGGGTCTCCAAACCTATCCTGTTATTGTAGCTGAGCGAGGGCGAAATCACCCGAGACAAAGACTGGGCCAAATTACAGGGTCTTTATTGCCGGTGGCCACGGAGGACTCACGTCTCTAACCTGTGGCCCCAAAAGGAGGGTGTCAAGACCTTTTATTCCCATAAACCACGTCCTGAGCAGGGGTGAGGGCGAGGGGCTTCAGACATTCCAAGGGCCAGGGGACTTTGGACAATCCGTAAACCACCTCCTGGGTGGAGATGAGGGTGAGGGGCTCCGGACATTCCTAGGGCCAGGGGACTTCGGACATTCTACTTGTTACTTAAGGGGTTTACAGAAGTCAGGATAAGCATTAGTTTACACATTGTCTGGGTAGGGTTGAAATTACAGACCTCAGTTACTTATTACAAGTCACAGGGGCCAAGATGGTGAGGGTTTGGACTGCTTGTCTGTCACATCAGGGTTACAGAGAGCAGCTTGTAACAGACACTCAAGGTATAGTAGAGGAATACAGTGTATAGGGCCATCACCATGTCACACTGTGGTCATCTCACTAGTTCCAGAATGTATAATTGGAATAGACAAACTGATCAGCTGTCAGAATTCACTCACTGGTCCCCTAACATGTGGAGATCAGGGATATTATGATGAAAAAAGCCAAATGGAAGAGGTTAGAGCAGCCTCTACTTAATAGTAAACTGAAAATACTGCATCCCTGAAGGGACTACAGAGATTAGTACCATCATCAAGGAATAGAACAACATGGGAAGATGATTCCCACCAAATCCCCATTAACTATTATAAGCTCAACCAACGGACAACTTCAATGGCAGCTGCTCTACCAGATGTGGTTTCATTGCTTGGGCAAATTAATGTATCTTCTGGTTTTTGATATGCAGTTTTTGATCTGGCAAATGCCTTTGTCACCATCCCTGTCTGTTGTACTGGAAAGAGCATAGAAAGTCAACACCAAGACAAACGTATGCCAGATTGCAGGGTCTTTATTGTCGGTGGCCACAGGGGACTCGCGTCTCTCCAACCTGTGGCCCCAAAAGGAGGGTGTAAAGATCTTTTAGGCCCGTAAACAACCTCAGGGGTAAGGGTGAGGGGCGGGGGTGTGGGTGAGGGGCTTCAGACATTCCGAGGGCCAGTGGATTCCATAAATCACCTCCTGGGCAGAGATGAGGGTGAGGGGCTCCGGACATTCTGAGGGCCAGGGGACTTTGGATATTCTGTTACTTAAGGGGTTTACAGAAGTCAAGATAAGCATTAGTATACACGTTTTCTGGGTAGGGTGGAAATTACAGACCTCAGTTACTCATTACAAGTCGCAGGGGCCAAGATGGCGAGGGTTTGGACTGCCTGCCTGTCACATTAGGGTTACAGAGAGCAGTTTCAACAGAAAGCCGAGGTATCATTGAGGTATGCAGTTTTACGGGGCTTTTACCGTGTCACAGTCCATAAGGCTTACTAGAAGCAGTTTGCTTTCAGCCAGCAAGGGCAGAAATATACTTTTGCTGTCCTATCTTAAAGTATATAAACTTTCCAGCCCTATATCATAATTTGATTTGCAGGAAACTTAATTGCCTTTCCCTTCTACAAGAGGTAATGACTGGTCCATTACAATAATGACATTAGGCTGATTAGACTTAGTGAGCAAAATGTAGCAACTGCTCTGGACTTATTAGTAAAAGATTTACGTGTCAGAGGGTACAGAATTAAGTCCAGCTCACAAAATTTGGAGGTCTTTTACCTCAGTAATATTTCTAAGAATCTTATGGCCTGAGGCATGTCTGGATATCTCATCTCAGATGAAATGTTAGTTGTTGGACCCAGACCCTCCTACAATGAAGAAAAAGACACAATGCCTATTGTTTGGATTTTGGAGGCAAAACATTCCTTATTTGTGTGTGCTACTCCAGCCCATTTAGCAAGTGATCCAAAAGCTGCTAATTTTGACTGAGATCCAAAACAAGAGGAGGCTCAGCAATAGGTCCAAGTTGCTGTGCAAGGTGATCTGTCACTGGGGCATATGATCTAGCAGATACAATGGTACGTGCACTGGCAGACAGATATAAAGAGCATGCCTGTCACTGACAACTCATGTACCATAGTGTCTGCTAGATCATATGGCATTACAGGAGCACAGTGGAGGATTTTGGTGCAAGTCCCTGCCATCATCTATACTTAACTACTTTCCATTTGAGAGGCAGCTCTTGGCCTGCTATTAGATTTTAGTAAAACTGACAACTTGACTATGGGCCACCAAGATACCATGTGACCTGAGCTGTCCATCATACATTGGGAGCTATATGACCCAGCAGGCCATAAAGTTGACATGCACAGCAGCACCCTCAGCAGGTCCTGAAGGCACACATTACATGAAAAGGTGGCCAAAATGTCTATGCTTCCTACCCCTAATACACTGCCTTCTTTCTCCTGCCCTGCACACATGGTGTCATGGGAGCATTTGAGAAAGAGAGAAGACTAGGGCCCAGTTTACCTATGGGTAAACCCAGCACTGCAGCCCTATTCTCAGACATCCCTCAAGGACAGTGGCCAAGGGAACTCTCAGTGGCAAAACTTTGGCCAGTACACCCTATTTCTCACTTGGCTTAGAAGAAGAAATGGACATGTGCAATTAAATAGCGATTCCTGAGTATTTACTGATTCCAGTGGTTTGGCTAGATGGTCAAGGACTTGAAAATAATTAGAAAATTAGTGATAGAAATTTGGGAAGAGTAATGTGGATAGGCCAGTCTGAGTGAGCAGAAGATACCTATGTTACATGAGAAAGCTCACCAAAGGGTGACCTCGGTAGAGAATAATTTTAATAATCAAGTAGATAGGATGACCTGGCTATCACTGAATGCCTAATCTGCCAGCAGCAGAGACCAACACTGAACCCACACTGTGTCATTATTCCTTAGGGTGATCAGCCAGCTACCTGGTGGCAGGTTGATTACACTGGACCAATTTCATCATGGAAGGAGTAAGCATTTTGTCCTAACTGGAATACTTACTCTGGAAATAAATGTATTTCCCTTCCCTGAAAACAATGTTTCAGTTAAAACTATTATCTGTGCACTTATATGCCTTATTCACCATCACAGCAGCCCACACAGCATTGCTTCTCACCAAATCACTCACTTTACAGCAAGAAAAGTACAGCAGTGGGCCCTTGCACGTGGAATTCACTGGTCTCGCCATGATCACCAGCACCCTGAAGCAGGTGGCCTGACAGAATGATAGAAAGGCCTTTTGAAATCAGAGTAACAGCACCAGATAGGTGACATTACTTTGTAGGACTGAAGCAAGATTCTCCAGATGGCTATACATTCTCTGAATCAGTTCAATATGTGGTGTTGTTTCTCCCATAGCCAGGATTCAACGGTCTAAGAATCAAAGGATGAAAATGGGAATGGTAGCATTCACCGTTAACTCTAGTGACCCATTAACAAAATTTTTGCCTCCTGTCCCTGTGACGTTTTGTTCTGCTAGCCTAGAGATCTTAGTTCCAGAGGGAGCGAAGCTCCCACTAGGAGAAACAACAATTATTCCACTGAACTGGAAGATTGCCACTGGCCACTTCAGGCCCTATGCCTCTGAATCAATAGGCTAAGAAGAAAGCAACATTGTTGGTTGCAGTGATTGCTTCAGACAACCAAGGGGAAATCGACCACTGCTCTACAGTGGAGATCAGGAAGAATAACTCTGGAACACAGAAGATCCCTTATAGCATTTCTTAATATAATCATCCCCTGTGACTCAGTTCAATGGGAAAGAACAATACTCCAATCCAGGCAGAACTAATAGCCCAGACCTTTCCAGAATGGAGATTTGGGATACTTTACCAGGCAAAGAACCATGATCAGATGAGATGCTTGCTGAAGGAAAAGGGGAAAATAAAATGGGTAGCAGAAGGTGGTTATAAATACCAGCTAAAATTACATTACAGAAATGAGGACTGTAATTGTAATAAGTATTTCCAGTTACAGAAATGAGGACTATAAATGTAATAAGTATTTCCTCTGTTTTAAGATGTTTATGTATCTATGTGCACATATTAAATAAATATCTATTTCTTTTTTCTATTATTGTAAAGGAACGTAAGACTTATTGACTATCAGTACTTAAATATTAAGACATAAAGTTGACAATACTTAAGTTACAGGACATCAATAGAAAAGTAAACTTCACTCAATAACTTTACCTCCTTCTGGGAAGAGATTTGGCACGTTTTGAGTTGTACACAGGATAGTTGTATTATGTTAGGTGGAGTTATGACCTTGCCATTGGCCTTATTCAGAATTAACTATGCTTTAAGAAGATGCATATAGGGGTCATATTGACAAGAGGTGGACTTATGGATGATCTTAGGTACCAGTTTGACTGGATTAAGGAATGCTGGTGAAGCACTGTTTCTGGATAGACTTTCCCTGCATGTGGGCATGCACCATGCAATTGGCTGGTGCTTTCCCTGCATGTGGGCATGCACCATGCAATTGGCTGGTGCTTTCCCTGCATGTGGGCATGCAGCATACAATTGGCTGGTGCTTTCCCTGCATGTGGGCATGCACCATACAATTGGCTGGTGCTTTCCCTGCATGTGGGCATGCACCATACAATTGGCTGGTGATCAGGCTGGGACAGACACGCAAAAGAAGGGGAATTCTCTTTTTGCCCCCACCACACCGTTTCTTCCAAAGCCCTTTCTCCTCCTGCTCTTGGACATAGACTCTAAATTCTTTGGTTTTGAACTCTGGGATTTGCACCAGCAGCTCCCCACAGGCTGTTGGCTTCAGATTAAGGGCTGTACTGTTGGCCTCTCTGGGTCTGAGGCTTCCAGACTGAGCCATGCTACCGCTTCTCCGGTTCGCTAGTCTGTGGATGGCCTACCATGATACTTTCTCTACCCCTGTAACAATGTGAATTTCCCCTAATAAATCCCCTTTCAGGTATCTTATTGATTCTGTTTTTTTCTGGAAAACCCTATACACTGCCATAAAGACAAGTACCGCTGTCATAACTCAACTGTATTGTTAAGTAGTTCATGTTGCCTCTCAGCATCAGCTGCATCAAGTACAAAATAAGATGCTTTTTAAGGTAATTGCCATCACTAATAAGGATTTTGAATTATAAAATTTAGATAATTTTAAATCTTTTTCAAATGTCAATTTAGGTAGAATTGTTACTTAGATTCTAATAGAATAGTAAGCTTCCTATTATATATGCAGAGGTCAATAATTATTATGTTGTTATTAATTTTTTCAAGTCTTCCTCTTCTGTAGACTGCAGTAGTGCAATACACTCCTAATTAGCTCTCCCCTGTGGAAAGTCCATACTGCTGCCAGGATGGCTTTTTACAAATAGAATCTCACCAGGGTTAAAATCCTTCCATGGCCTCCCCAACATTTTTAGAATAAAATCCAAACCCTTAATATATCATAGAAAGTGTTGTGCACACTGGTTTCCACCTGCCTCTCAAGCTTCCCCTTGACTGCTTTCAACATTTCTGTATTCTCATATCACCTTATATAAACTCTCTAACATTTTTACAGTGTAACTACCTTGAAACAGATAAATATAAAAGATGATGATCAAAATTTGGTTAATAGAAATAAAAACTTCTAGAAGAGAAAAAATAGCAGTAGATAAAAATTCACTGTACTTATCAAAACTACTGGCAGACTCTGATTTTAGCTACATTTACTGTTTAGAAAATAACATAGCCAGTCAGCATCACATTTAATCACACACACACACACACACACACACACACACACACACAGACAAAATCCTGCCAATATCCCCAAGACAATCTCCTATATATAAACCTGGAAGGTGGGGTCAGGCGCGGTGGCTCAAGCCTGTAATCCCAGCACTTTGGGAGGCCGAGGCGGGAGGATCACAAGGTCAAGAGATCGAGACCATCCTGGTCAACATGGTGAAACCCCATCTCTACTAAAAATACAAAAAATTAGCTGGGCATGGTGGTGCCTGTAATTCCAGCTACTCAGGAGACTGAGGCAGGAAAATTGCCTGAACCCAGGAGGCGGAGGTTACAGTGAGCCAAGATCGTGCCATTGCACTCCAGCCTGGGTAACAAGAGCGAAACTCAGTATCAATAAATAAATAAATAAAAATAAACAAACCTGGAAGGTGAAGATGTCTCTTTTCTGTCTAACTGACTGTCTTGGTATGCTATCACAAATCTTTAAAGGCTGCAACTATCTTCAAATACAGGTTTTTGGTCTTTTCCAGAAACAATAGCAATTCATTAAAAAGCATAATCCCTGTTACATGACAAATGATATTCTATGTGTTAGGATATAATAGTGAACAATAAGTCCCTGTTCTTATGGACTTTCACTTTATGGAAGGATGTAGACGATAAAAGTCAATAAAGATGTGTTAGATCAGTATAAAGGTAAGGAAGAGAAAGACATTTTAGATAGAAGTCAGAAAAGACCCCTTTGATAAGGTGATATCTAAACAGAAATCTTACTAAAAAGAAGCCAGTTGTGCAGATATGTAGGCAGCAAACAGGAGGTGGAAAGGCCCTTCAGAGGTGGTAGGATGTGGTGACACACAGGAAGGAGGCAGCAGGGCCTGAGTAGTTTGAGTAAGGGAGAAACGGCAGGAAGTTAAATCCGAGAGGAAATGGATGCGTGGTTTAGGGTGAGGACAGGGCCGGAACAGGTACTACCTTGTCGCAGTTATCCGGTATGCATAAGCCACTCTATTTTTGCCTCATATAAATTATTTAGTCTGCATAGCAACCGTATGAGGTAGATATCATCTCTATTTGAGATGGAAAACAGACTTATAGAGGTAAAACACAATTTCCAAACATTGTATTGTAAGAGGCAGCACTAGGATTCCACCTCATGCTCTACGTGACTCAAGGCATTTAGCAGGCACTAACACATATATGTTTTGCATATGCTTTATATATGTGTTTTGTTTTAGCAATAAATCAGTTTTTAGCTACCTGTTTACAAAGTATTTAAACCATAAAGCCTGTATAAACAGTGTAAATTAACAATTTGTTTTCTCCTCAGTAGGAAATTATAATCTACTACAAAGTTATGGTGGTAGGCATATGAATGAAGCAAGAATTTAGCTAAACAAAAAAGAAATAAGCTTTCAAAATGTTGTTACTTTCATATAATTCCTCATTGTAGTAAACTAATATTTGGCAAAACTACAAAGAAAAGAAAAACCCATACAAAAGAAATGGTACATAACTTTTAGTAAGTGAATAGAATTGAGACTACTTAGTCATTACCTTTGTGGTTGTCTTAAAAAAAAATGCAGCATATGCCTTTATCTGTATGTCAAAATTTGGTTATCTGCTTCCAGTTACACTTACAGTGTAATAAAACTATTAGGCTCTAATTTTTGTTGAGTATATTACTTCCTTTATTTTTAGAACACATTGCTAGAGAAATCAAAGTTATCATTGCCCATAAATTAACCTAAAAATAAAAACAATGCATGCCATTATAATAGGGAATTGAGGGGAATTATGATAAAGAAATTGCTGCTTGAAATTGCCTTCCTACATTTTAGATAAAACAGAATGCATAAGATGAAATCATAGGTAAGTTCCCAAGGATATTAAATCTCCACTTAATGCCCTAGTTATAAATTTTAAGTATGTTATTTGGAATTGATCTTATGTGTTGCAATAAATGTAAGCAATGCAGTGAACCACTATAGCGCACTCACTTGTAGCAGTTTTGTGGCAAAGCTACTAGCAATTTTAACATCTTTACCATGAAAATTACTAACATACACACAAAGTCATTACTACTTGTATGTTTCCAATATAAAAACATATGGATAATTTATCACTTGCCCGTTACTATGATTTTAGTTTAAAATAATCAAAAGGAATGCTTTTTTGGTGTTCTTGGATTTTGTGTTTCTAATTATTACAATATTTTTAATTGGAAGATACTTCATAAACATGTATAACATACAAAAAAGTAACTCTTGCCAGTCTTCTAAAAAGCAAGTATGCAGTTTTGAGGTAGGAGGCAGGACTCAACTCCAAAAGTGGGGCTCAGATTGAGGACCAGCTAAAACAGGTCCAGGGCTAAAGCAGCTTTCATTCAGACACACTCACCAGTGTGCCGTGTCAGTTTACTGCTGCCACGGCAGGGGTACCAGGATTTACCACCTTGTTACATGACAATAATCCAATGACTCAAAGGTGACTACTCCTTCCCTAAAAATTTCTGCATAAACCACCACTTAATATGCATGCAATTAAAAGTAAATGTAAGTATGACTGAAAAACGGCCCTGAGCTGCTGCACTCTGCCTACAGGGTAACACTGCTTTGCAGAACAGTCACGTAGCTGTCAACACCCCCAGAGCTGTCATACTGCCGCTTTAGGAAAGCTGTTTTCTTCTACCTCTGGCTTGCCTTTGAATTCTCCCTAGGTAAAGCCAAGAATACTCATGGACTAAGCTTCAATTTGGGGCTAACCTGCCCTGCACCAACTTGACTCCTGATGCAAGGTGTAGAAGACAGTGACTGGTCATCAGGGACTGGCAGCCTGTAAGGAGAGCAGTGTGTAGGATGGCCATCTGGGAAGCGGCAGTAGGAGACTGGTAAAGTGTCAGCCTGTGATCAACAAGGGCAGGGTCAGCAGGGCAGCAGTTGGCAAGGCAAGCAGTGGAAAGGCAGAGAATCAGGGGCCGAGCACCTAAGGTCTAACACTATCCAAAGGCTCTCTCCAGAGCCATCATTTACCCTGGCAGACACTGGAGCCAATCAAACAGGCAAGCAACCATAGTGCCATCTGCCTCCTGTGACACCCACTTCTCTGACAGTCAGCCCAGTGGGTTACAGACCTCTGCAGGTCTCTCCCACCACAGCAGCTGGGCCCATTGTGGGGCTGGCCATATTGTCATCTGCCTCGTGTGACATCCGCCTCTGACTAGCAGCCCAGTGGGTTACCATTTATGTAGGCCCCCCCCACTAAGAAAGTTGAGCCCCACTGGGCTGCTGGTCAAAGTGCCATTTGCCACCTGGGGTGGCCATAGTGCCATCTGACTTATGTGACAGCTGCCTCTCTGACCAGAAGACTGGTTACTGTCCAGTGCAGGCCATTCCTACTATGGCAGAGGTGCTGAGGCCATCCACATTGAGGTACCCTGGAGAGATCTTCACCTGGGTCCCACATGGAAGATCAGTCAATGCCATTTATGTCTGCTGAATGGGTAAGTGTCCCTTCTGCCTCCATTCTATAGTATCAGGAGAACTAGAGAATAAAATAAAAGCCTTTGGCCAGGTGATTATTTAGGCATCTTTGAGTGCCCCAAAGCATGTCCTTGGCACCCCTTCTCCTGGTCCTTTCTCTTCTGACTTCATGGTATTATCCCTGTATTAGTCCCTTCTTACAATGCTCTAAAGAACTACTTGAGACTGGGTAATTTATGAAGAGGCTTAATTGACTACAGTCCTGCAGGTGCAACCAAACGCATGACTTGGAGACCTCAGAAAACTTACCCTTATAATGGGAGGAAAAGGGGAAGTAAGCATGTCTCACCATGATGGAGCAGGAGAGTGTGAAGGGGAAAGTGCCACACACTTTCAAACAACCAGGTCTTGTGAGAACTCACTATCAGAAGAACAGCAAGAGGGACATCCATCCTCATGATTCAATCACCTCCCACCAGACTCCTCCTCCAATACGTGGGAATTAAAAGTTGAGATGACTTTCGGGTGGGGACACAGAGCTAATCCCTATCAGTTCCATCAGCCATTTTATTTTCAGTCCCCAAATGTGTCCAGTCTTATGTTTTTGCTTAACTTTCTGTTAATTGTGTGTAGGCGATTCAGGCAGGACACTCAGTTATGTGAGGTCACTCTTTGTGTCAACTCTGGAATGCCAGAGTAACATTGTTCTGTGACCCCAACTTGCTGTTAGGTTCACTCTCATTGGTCCCTGTGTGTCCCAGGGTTTTTGTGTTTGGTGAGCAAATCCTCATTGGCTGAAACTTGGGCACTCTATGTTTTCAGCTTTTGTATTTCGATCATCCCATTTCACCAGATGCTCTGTGGTACTAGGTACTGACATTCACTCTAGGATTGTGGATTGTAGCCCCTCCCCCAGGAGACCATTGATCTTGTCTTTTTCTGCCTTAAAGTTAGAAATATTATTTTTCTAACAGCCAGTTGCTAACCTCTTCCTGTCTGTCTTACAACTGCCTTGTTCAAGACACTCTTGGTTAAAGAAACGGGGAGTTCCCAGGCCCCTGACTTGATAGTCAGCCACCTACAGTGGCAGAAAGTGGTCAGTTGGATATTTTCTTTTCAGTGTCTCCACTACTGGGTAAGTTCTCTGGCAAGTCATGGCCTCTTAGGTCGCCCCTTGAGCAATGCTATTCACCTTTTCCATCTTCCCTTCCACAGTCACCATTTGCTTAGCCCCCATCTCTGCATAACCCTAACTCTCTGTGGAGTTTAGGCTTAACAGCCAACTGCCCTTTTGAGGTTCATAATCTGCTTTTGTAACACCCTGCTATTTATAGGAATTGGGAAAATAAGTAGGCATTTGCTAAACTTAGGCTAACTAAAACCCTCTATGGAGAACTTTACTAACATGGGTACAGTAGTGAGTACCTCATAGGACTCACCACTGAGGTCGTTTTTAGGCTACTGAAGCAAATTCAAATTCAGCTAAAAGAAAAACCTCCTTTACTATTGTCATAATGTCTGGGTTCAATACCTATTGGCAAACCAACAAATTTTGCCAAAGCATAGTTCTACATGTTATAAGGACATTTTACAATTAGACTTATTTTGTTTAAAAGAAGAGAAATGGGAAAGGTTCCTCATGTGCACAGTTTTATGGTCCTTTACTGGCTCACAATACTTGCAGGCACCAGAAAGCCATGCCCAATGGATCCACTCCTAGAAGTTCCACCTAGAATGCCTATGCCCTCCCCAGGGTCTCCTCAGTCCCCAAGTTCTAAGGGTCTTCTGATAGTTCTTTAATAAATGATTCCACCCCAAGGTCATCAGGCATACCTCTCCCTTATCCAACTATCTCTGGCCTATACTCCTCGCTGCCTAAGAAAACAAGCCAAACCAGGACCATCAGGAGTGGAGCCCCATATTATGAGCCCCACTCATGATGGGAGGAAAAACCTGTTTCCATTGTGGGAGATAGCTAATGGAAGGGAGGGAACACTTAGAGTCTATGACCCATTTTCCATGTCTAATTTGGCTTAAAAAAAAATTTGGAGTTTTCAGAGAATCCAGAACATTTTTCAGGAATTAAGTTGATCATGTTCTTTGATATAACTTGTCATGAGTTACAAATACTATCTGTCTGCTGTGCTGTGAAGAAAAAGAAAAATTGTTTGGTTTAGCCAGTCAAATGTGATGAGGTTATACAAATAACTCAGCGCAAAGATGAAAATCCCACTCTCTTTCATGGCCATTTGGTTGAGATATTAAGGAAGTACATTAACACGAATGAGAATCCACAGAAGGGCAAGCTCACCTGGGTATATATTACTCAGTCTGCCCCTGACATTAGGAGGAAGCTCCATAGAGCAACCATGAGGCTTCATACCCCTATGAGCCAACTTTTAAATGAAGTCTTTAAAGTTCCCAACATTAGGGACAAAACAAAAGAGGAAAAAAAAAAAGACCAGAAGAAATAGCCAAAAAGCATAATTGGTAGCAGCTGTTTTATGCACCTTCCCCACTGAAGGTTACCCATCTTGTCATGAAATTTGTGTCTGGGATGCCTAGACAACAGCCACCAACTCACTGACCCCTGGATTAATGTTAGTGTGCCTACTATGAGCAAGACAGCCATTGACAATGAGAATGTCCTAACTGTCCCTGGTTGGAGAGAGGAAAAATAGCTCCCTATCAACACTAGAGCTAAATTTCTTCCACTAGCCCCAACAAGCTGCCTTGTTCAAGCACACTTACTCAGAGTCTTAGACCCTTAACCCAGCAGTTTTCTACAGTGGCAGGTAAACAGATGCCAAAATATTTTTCTTCAATGTCTCCACTGCTGGATGATGTCTGTGGCTTGGGAACTCCAGGGTCTCCCCTCGAGCAATGTACTTTTCCCCCTCCTTTGTTTATCTGATGCTATGGGATCCTCTTCCCTGCCTCTTCATGTTTTCTATGCTTATTGTGTCAAACAAAATTTGACCAGGTAGATAGGTCTCAATTATGTAAATAATTGAATCCATTTGTCTTATATAGGTCATTTTATTTAATGTGTTTGTTTAGGTGTACATACAGGTACTCTGATACATGTTGTATCCAGCATTCTATCAAATTGGCTAATAGAAGAGTGCTCATTAATTAAGACTAATCAAAGCTTATTAGTTTGAAGAGAATACTATTTCTTCTGATATTTAACCTTAAGGTTTTTACCTAGGTAAATCACCTATTTTCATAGGCTACAACAAATGGTTAAAATGGCTTTAAATGGTGACTATGCATAATATCTTGGTGCTTGGAGGTGGTCTAAACTCTTAAAAGTGAAAAAGTCAAATACACATGAATAAAATAGATACATAAACAGTGAACTTACAGTGTGGTTTAAAATCTTAAAATGGTAGAACATTTCTTATCTATAGAATGCCAGTGTCTGATGTCCACTTCAGAACTACTTCCTTCTTAGGCTTACATAAAGTGTGCTAAAGAACTGTTTTCTTTAATGGAAATATTTTTGTCTGATTTAGAAGTTATTAAAAGGGAAGTTGAAATATGAGAGAGCCAGTAAGTAGAGAAAAGAGACAAAGATTGTGATGGATAGAAAGTGTATTGTGTTTTGCAAGGAAGGATATAAAGAAATGATACTTTAATATAAGGAGGGATCTTGTGTAGTAAATTATTGTCCTAGAATAAAATTACTGATTATTTAAGAAAGAGGTAGTATAGGACAAGTAAGGAAGTTCAAGCATGTTGTAGATGGTCTCTGCACATTATGATATTGTTCATAAAGGGCTATTTATGAAAGAATTTTATGTATAATTAAATTTATGATTAAATTGTGATAGACACTCTAAAAATTGGTCTATATATCAGAACCAAATTTTCTTAAGGTATCAATTTGCTAAATTACCAGAAATTTTGCTTTTCAATCACATAATCTATTTTACATGCTTCTTAGATTCATGGAACTTTCTCCTTTAGCATTTTTGTCAGCTCCTGTGAGCTTTCCCTTCTAATTATAACTGATGCTGTGGCCTGATGCTAAAGTGTTGTGTCTTAGTCTATAGGAGCAGTGTTTTCTCCCAATATAGCTTAATTCTATATTCATTGTTTTTCTTTCTTTTTGAGACGGAGTTTCGCTCTTGTTACCCAGGCTGGGTGCATAGGCGCAATCTCAGCTCACCACAACCTCTACCTCCTGGGTTCAGGCAATTCTCCTGCCTCAGCCTCCTGAGTAGCTGGGAATACAGGCACGCACCACCGTGCCCAGCTAATTTTTTGTATTTTTAATAGGGACGGGGTTTCACCATGTTGACCGGGATGGTCTCGATCTGTTGACCTCGTGATCCACCCGTCTCGGCTTCCCAAAGTGCTGGGATTACAGGCTTGAGCCACTGCGCCCGGCCATTCATTGTTTTTCTTAATGTGTGACATTATTTTGGCTTTTGGGTTTTGACTTTTATATTGCTTAGGATTCTGGGGGCTAATGGGTAACTTCCCAACTCCATCCCCTTTGGTTTTTGTTTTATATTCCCCATTTTTGTAAGAGTTTTCCAGAGGCAGTGTTGATAGCCAAACTTTCATTTTGTCCTGTGCCTATGCTACAGTAGTATGCCTCCTCCCCGAGGTCCATTGAGTCCCTCAGTAATAACTGCACCCCTTGGCTGGGGGACTTGGAGTCAGGAAAATTGTTGCCAGTTTGATGTTCTGGGCTGGACAGGAGTATAAGTGAGTGGATATTCATTGGCCCTTGAACCCATTTTGAGTAGTGTGGGAGTCAAAACTTAGAAGCCAGGAAATGATATTCTAAAACTGACTCGCCTATGGATTCTGTGTTTAGCTGCTGTAGTATTGGCTTGTAGCACTAACTATACAAAACTTTTTCCTACCCTTCATAATGTAGGCAAGGTTCTGAAGGCTTTCCAATATAAAAATAAAATAGTACATTCCCCACAAAGGTAAAAAAAAAAAAAAAGCTCCTCTGTTCAATTAGGAGACCTAGTCTTGCTTAAAACTTGGAAAGAAGGATCCCCTAAAGATCAATTACAACCAAAATGGAAGAGTCCTTTTCAGGTTTTTATGAGTACCCCCACTACTATTAAATTTCAGAGAATAACTAGTTGGGTATATTTGTCCATGATTAAACCTGTTTCTCAGGAGTCACAGGCACAAAAGGATGACACCACAACCTACAGCCATGAGCCTTTGGAAGACCTCAGCTACCTACTTTTAAAACATCAACACTCAGCCAGAAGTGATAACGTGATAGTGTGGGTGAGATTAGGAACTTTAATTATTCTCTTCTTCCTGAGTGTAATATTTCTTTTTTGTAGTTTTAGCTAACCTCCAGGGAAACACCTTTGTCCTTGATGGGTGCAGAGGCCTCACTAAGGCCCAATGAAAACTATGTTGTCACTGTTTATCCTGTTTGCTCTCCCAATTAGCATGATCTACCATGACCCAGTGTGGGTGGGAACATAACACTGTAGTAAACATTTCAACAATTATTGCATCAGGGAATCATCTTCATGATTGTTGGATTTATCATCAACATTCCTAGGATACAGAATTTTATCTTCTGGTTTATCTGGAAAATATTATGACTATCCCCCCAGACCTTCTAACTAACCATAGAGATCCCAAAATACCCAAACCTCTACTTTTTAAATGGAATTCTTTCCCGCTTAATGGATTCTACCTGAACATCCCACCAACATCACCACTATTACCTGGACGTGGACAGTTGAGTATCTACATCTCCAGTGCACTAATAATTCTACATTTTTAACCCACAGTTGCATTAGTGACACAAAAGTGTAAGCTTCCCTTCAGTACTCTGATCTAACTTCAGTTGCCAAATTCTCTAGGGTGCAGCAAGGTAAACGAGATTCCACTTGTCAACAAGGAGACCACATATGGTGCCTCCATGCAGAGCAGAACATATGAGAAGAAAACAAGTGCCTAGTCTGGGAAGTTGAGAGTACTACACCTTCTAGAAAACAAAGATTGTCTGGCCACCCCCATTAGAATGGGAGAGAAACATCTCTAATAGACCCAACTTGGCAGCAAGGAAGACATCATAACCCACAGAGCTTTTGTTTGTGCCCCAACTCAGCTCATTTTTGTTTGTGGCAATAAATGGGAGGAAGTCATAGCCCATAACTGCGCCCAACTCCCTGGGGAGTCACCTGTTCTCTTAGTAGTAGCTTTCCCTTCTATCTCAAACACTTAAACAGAAGTGAATGTATGTTGGCCACCTTGCTCCTCCAGAGGTCCCTGCCTATTACCCCTTAAGATACAAAAATACCAGAAGTAGGCAAGCAATAGGATTCATTGTGACAGGAACCAGGACAGTGATAGGACTAGCAGTACCCTGAGGCAGCTTTGCCTACCATGAGTTAACCCTAAGAAACTTGACTCACACGCTGGAATCCTGAGTCACTTTAGTCAGAATCTTTAGACTCTGGCAAATGTAATTGTCAATAACAGACTACAATGGATTATTCACCACCTGAACATGGGGGAGTCTGTGTAGTTATTAACAAAATCTGCTGCACATATATTAACAACTCTGGACAAGGGGAGATAAGCATTCAAAAGATCTATGACCAAGCTACCTGCTCATAACCATGGCACTGATACCAAATATATCCAGTCAACTATCAAAAGTGTTTTCCCAAGTCTCACACCTGGCTTTCACCTCTCCTAGGACCTTTTGACAGCTAGCTTGTTGTCACTAACTTTTGGTTCTTGCTTGTTTATCTTTTTAGTAAAATTTCTGTGTTCTAGATGAAACAGTTTCAGGTAAAAACATTGCTGACACAAAGCTTCTGACCTGAAGAATAAAAACCATCCTGTTTCTGGGCCCCTTAGATCAGATATTCAGAGATTTTTACTCCTCCAGTGCTAGGCAGAGCCTATGCCCACGGACCTCTGTCCTACTGCAGCCTCTTAGGATTAAGGGGTGTCTAATCTCTGAGGGCGAATGAGGTAAGAAACAGGACTAGACACCAGAGACAGGACTTGGATACCATGCCAGACTGGATGAGCTGGCAGAAGTAGGAGTGTCAATCAGATCCTCCCACCATTGTGCTATGTCAATTTATCACTACCAGGGCAACACCTGGGAGTTACCACCTCTTTCCATGACAATGAGCCAATTACTCTTCCCCTAGAAATTTCTGCATAAACTACCCTTTAATTTACATGTAATTAAAAGTGGCTATAAACATGACCACAAAACTCTGAGCTGCTATTAATCTCTGCCTGTGGGTATCCCTGCTCTGTGGGAACGGTCACAGACCTCTATCACCCTGAAGCTGTAACACTGCCTCTTCAATAAGGCTGTTTTCTTCTACCTCTGGCTTGCCCTTGAATTCTTTCCTGGGCAAATCCAATAAATGTTGTGGGCTAAGCTCCACTGTGGAGCTTTCTTGCCCTCCCCTGTCCAGGTCATCCCACTTAAGTCAGGGGGTAGAGCCCTAGCCAGGGACCACACCCTCCTCTCCCCAGCACTTCCCTTCCTCCCTTCTGTATCATTTAAAGGGACCATGATCTTCCCTTCCCAGCACTCCCATATCAATACCAGAGGTTATAAGTGAGATTTAAATGCATTTAATGCCTGCTCAAGTCTTCGTTTTCTTATTTTCTTAACAATAGCTAATGTTTGAATATGTACAACGTGATAGGCTTAGTCTATTAGCATTTAATGTAATGAACTTTTCTGTGAAATAGTTATTAGCAGTTTTATTTGGAGAAATTTAAGATTCAGTTAGGTAAATAAACTTGTCCTTATGTATTAGTCTTCCTTGGGCTGCAATAACAAAATATCATATACTGAGTGGCTTAAATAACAGAATTTTATTTTTTCCAAGCTCTAGAGGCTGGACAGTCCAAGACTAAGATTTTAGCTGATTTGTTTTCTGGTGACGGTTCTCTTCCTGGCTCGTAGATTTGCCTTCTCACTATGTTCTTACAGAGCCCCTTTCTTTGGCTCACCCACTGAGAGTGGAAGGATATCTGTTATCTCTCTTATAAGAACTCTGTCCTTATCAGATCAGGGCTCCACATTTATGATCACATTTAACTTAATTACTCCTTTAATGGTCACATCTCCAAATATAGCTGCACCAGGAGTTTGGTCTTTCATATGTAAATTGCACAGAGACACAAACATTCAATCCAGAACACTTCAGTTGCCTACCTGGAAAATACATACAAGCTTTTTATAATACTTAAACATTAGAAGTCAGTCACCATATAGTTTTTATGTTAACCTCTCATTGTAGACTTGGATCAAATAGCTTTAACAGAGTTGAAGATAACAGAAGAAATAAAATGAATCTAAGATGTATGAACCCTCAACCAAACTATTTAAAAATATTTAGTGGTTACTATTCTAAAATAAGGTAGGATACCAAAAACTGATATTAAAATACCTGCTATAGTACACAAGTACAAGAAATAAGACAGTAAAAAAATACACAAGATTCAATCTCATAGAAACAGGTTAGTGATATTATTTATATAGCTCATCTTTAATGTTAATACCTAAGCTACAAGTAGGTTATCATAAAATTCCTTAGATATGGCTGAGGCACTTATTAATTTGAGATCACTAAGACAACTGAAAGGGTTAAAAATGGAAAAATAAAATCTTAATGACATGGAAAGAGCTAATTTTCACAGGGGAATTTAGAGGTACAGAATAAATTTCCCCATATTAAACTGCTACATATATATGAAAATTAGGACTTTTTCAGACTGAATAACACTACAAGTAACTTAAGAACATAATACAGAATAGTGCATACCTGCAAGCAACACAGTGTTTCCAAAGTCCTCTAGGCATGAGAAAATTCAGCAATTTCAAGTCCTCTATGTTCTCACTATAATTACGAACAATTAACTCCTCGTATATTTCTCCTGTACCACCACCCACAAGTGCAAATTAGACCATGTTCATACAGATACCTTAGTAAATAATAAGCCTTAGATGTGACAAATACACTGGCTGCCAAAACCTAGTCCGGTAACTTGTTTTTGTTTTTGTTTTAATACTGACTTCACCAAGTAAACAGAGATTCCCCACATGTTGGCTGACAGCTATTTACCTATTATCATCTACGACCAAATAAGGGTTGAAATGGAAAAAACTTAACCATTCCATAGACCGTTTTATTTGTTTTGGGTTTTTAATAAACATAAAAACTGACACTTCCGCTCTTAAAGCTTAAAACTTACATTTGTTTTATCCGAGCTCCTTCCTTATAAAATGACCCTCAGGACTCCTAATATTAGAGGAGTGAAACTCACCAGCTCACCACATGCAGACAATGAGATGGCAGATACATCACTCCTCATGATTGCTTCCTTACCCCTTTCGACTTCCTGTCTTCCCACACATATTGCATTTCTTCCCTGTTATATAAACCCCTAATTTTAGTTGATCAGGAGATGAATTTGAGACTGATAGCCCATCTCCTCAACTGCAGCACCTGATTAAAGCCTTCTTTCTCGGCAATACCCACTGTGTCAGTGAATGGCTTCCTATGCAGCTAACAGCAGGACCTAGACCAAGCCCCTGGTGTTTCAATAACAAATTGAATACTGGTACAAGAAACCATGGCTCAATAAGGTTATGTGTAATTTCTTAGCAGGATTCAAGAGAACAAAGAATTCATTTTACACTTTAGATAAATCTAGCAATCAGAATGCAAACTTGAACCTGTCTTCAAATTACACTTGGATATTGTCAGGAATACTCACTCTTTAAAATCCCTAACTTACTACATCCTCATGCTGACTGATTTTCATCTGGTAAAGCATTTTTTGAATATCATGACCAAGGGATCAGAGTCTCAAGTCTAGTTATGATAATCCTGAAGACTTCACCATTGTAGAATTGTTTCTTCAACAAATACAGGTGTTCAACATTATGTTTAAGATTAGTTTTGGGTATAAGTTAGTGATTTTAGGATTGTATAGAATAAAATTATAGTTCCTTCCAGTTAGATACGAACAATCAATAAAAGACGGCAGACAAGTAAGAAATAGAGCATACAGACAAATTTGTTCACATCAGATACAAAGCTTTATCAAAGTGGCTCAACAAAAAGCTTAGACATTGTTTCAGCAATATCTATAGCTCACTACACATGCTCTTAAGCACTACGTAATTCTAGGAGAGTTAACATTCACTTTTTAAGCAGGCTTTTTTGTTTTTGCTTGAAAACAATGGCTATGGCTCAAAAGCAAAGACCTATACCTGCTGCATTAGCACAAGTTTCCGTGTCTGAACTCTATTTTAGTCAAGAGGAGGTTTCTTAACCTTGGCACTATTAACATCATCTTTGTTGTAGGGGCTGTTCTGTGATTGTAGGATGTTTAATAGCATCTCTGGACCCTACTCACAGGATACTGCTAGTATTCTTGCCTTTCGATCCACTTTCCACCAGCTGTCCACTTATAATAACCAACATTGTCTCTAGATTGTGTCAAATGTCCTAGAGTGGGTGAACAGTCCTTTAAAAAGCATATTTAGTAGGTGGCAATAATCTATAACATGCATTGAATAATTCTGAATCAAGTTTAAATAATCTATAAAGCAACTACACATTTGAACACAATCAAAAAATTTTGCAAATTTAACAGGAGTTAAGCTTCCATAATTAAACAGTATTAAACACTAACATTTGTGATACTATTAAAATTATCTTTGCCTCTAAGGATGCACACTAAATAATCAACTTATAATAATTCCCTAAAAATCATGTCATAAAACAGATACATCAAGTAAATTACATTTACTCAAAAGTTACAAGGGGATAATCATTATCAACCATGATTTATACAGTAAGCATCAATTATGGCCCTGCTGTGAAAACTACAGGTAAAAAAAAAAATTCTATAATCACTTCCAAATCCTTCAAAGTAGATCAATATACACATTACAAATTGGTCCCCAGTGTAAGGTAAACAAACACAGAGTTACTAAAACACAATAGGTTGAAATGAATTATTTGGTCATTTTCTTTTCATTCTGAGTCTTTAGGCTGAAATATAAAATTCAAATGGTTCATGTCATTCCACAAAACTTTCTGAAAGTTTAAGGAACTAAGAAGCAGTAGGCTAGGGATTTTAGAAACAATAATCTAATGCACCTTTCAAATGTTACTCTAGTTTCTAAAAGTTCAAATTAGTTGTCTTATAGATTATTTAAACTTGATACAGAGATTATTCAATGCATGTTATAGATTATTTCCATCTACTAAATATACTTTTTATAAAGGACTGTTCACCCACTATAGGACAGTTGACACAATCTAGAAACAATGTTGGTTATTATAAGTGGACAGCTGGTGGAAAGTGGATCGAAAGGCAAGAATACTAGCAGTATCCTGTGAGTAGGGGCTAGAGATGCTATTAAACATCCTACAATCACAGAACAGCCCCTACAACAAAGATGATGTTAATAGTGCGAGGATTACGAAACCTTCTGTTGATTGAAATAGAGTTCAGACACGGAAACTTGTGCTAATGCAGCAGGTACAGTGCTTGGTGCCACAGATGCAAAGAGTAGGACAAGAGCCTTGATTTTGGAAACCCAGAAGCCTGGGTTTCATTCTTGGTTCCATCATTTAATAATAATGAAATGTTGGACCAATTAACTTTTCTGTTACCAAACAGCAAATTCCACTTTTCATATTTACATGGAGAATCATGAGATAATGTATGTAAAGTGGCTAGAGCAGTGTCAAGGAATAAAGAGATGTATAACTAAATGTGAAAGAGGAAACCATCACAGTATAGAGGAGACTAAGTACATATCATGACTCAGTATAATATAGTATCCTGGGTGTTATCCTGTAACAGATAAAGAACATTAGGTAAAGACTAAGAAATTTTGAATAAAGTATGAGATCTGGTTAACAATGCATGAATATTGATTTGTGTACTAATTATGATAAATATACTGTACTAATGTAAAATATTAATAAGGGAAACTGGATATGGGGTATATGGAAACTCTGTATTAACCATGATTTTTTTGTACATCTAAATCTTTCCTATTTAAAATATATATGAAAAGGAAGATAATTATTTTTTTCCCAGAACTTAGTGATACTGTGTCCACTGTCAAGTTTTCTCTTTACTTACTCCTGCGATATGGATAATGGTGTCTGGCTCCAACAGCATTCAAATAAAGACTAGATGAGAAGACAAGATGTGATACATACCATAGAGTTTAACTCTATGAAAATCAAATATATAAGTCCTAATTCATTTAGAATATAAAAGAACTTAGTTTTTTTATATTCGAGGTTTCAAAAAAGTACAGAATTGTAAAGATAAAGGAAATGGATGACACTTATTAGACAGTAATCAAAACCTCATAAAAATACATTTAAAAAGTGTTTTGGTGTTATAACAGCCCTGTGACTGAGTGGAAAATACTTTCTAAGCTATGATCTCAAGATAACATGTTTACTGGATAGATATTGGCTTTTCTAGTATAAAATTTTCTTTCTATATGGAGATTTATAGAGATTTCATGCTAAAAACTGAGATTGCCCCTGAAAACAAGGCTGCAAGCAGATAAAACATGCAAAGGGAATCTCTACTAACAAGAACCATTTTTAAATGTTAAGATAAATATTTAAATACTAACAGGCACATATTTTAAATATGTAAAGCGAAATAACAAAAGTAGCTACTGGCTCCTGCTTTAAATCACACAGATAAATGAAACAGCATATGAAAAGTACCTTGAGCTACCTGGAAAAGTGATATCAGGTAAGTAGAAGAATTAGGTTATAAAATGAGGAGATAGCAGCACAACACACCACTTTCTTGGTGCATTTGTGTACACTTTAAAAAAAGAAAACAGTATTTGAGTTAGTGGCTGAAGGTTGGCATAGAGATCTTATTTTCATTTCTTGCATAAATCAGGTGGCCAGTCTTTACATCCTCTTTAAGGGGTATAGAAGAGCTACAAATTGGTAGAGAACCCCAAGTGCAAAGCTGCTTGCCAGAGCACACAGAAGTGGAAGGGTAAATTTTATGAGTTGAATTATGTCTGCAAAAAATACACTGGTATTCTAACCTCAGATACCTGTGAATGTGACCTTAAAATAGGGTGTTGGCAGATGAAATCAAGTTGAGGCAATTATGGATACTAATCCAACACGACTGGTAATACAGACCTTTGACCAAACATTAGGTTTCTCTGAGTGTCCTACCTGACTAGATTCAAACTCGGGTTTCCATCTCTGTCCTTACAGAATCCAATTTATGCAAGAATCTTGAGAAATCATTTACAAATATCCCTTACCCTGGTTATCTGATCACACTTGCTATCTTATCACCCTGGCTGGTCTTCCGTAATATCAAGTTGATTTAGCCAGAAACCTTTTATCCTCAACACTACCTTTTAATGATTTTCTATCTACTGACCTTCATCCTGCCCCTTGGTTATAAATCCTCACTTCTGGTTGGAGTGGAAGTTGAGTCCAATCTTTCTCCCCAAACTATCAGACCTCATCATAGTGGTCCCTATAGCTATTGCTATATACCCCACATTCCATGAAGTTAGCCTTACTGTCTTTAAGAAGTGTCATGAATGGTTTAACACCAGCATCATTATAAGACAAAGACATATGCACAGAAGAGAGTCACGTGACAATGAAGCCAGGGATTGGGTGATGCACTGACAAGTAAATAGCCTCAAGGGTTACCAAGGACAACAACAAGCAGAAGCTAAGAGGCAAGGATTCCTTAGAGCCTTTAGAGGAGAGACCTGCGGACACCTTGATTTTGGACTTCTTGTTGCCAACACTGGGAGATAATATGTTTCTGTTGTTTTAAGCAACTTAGTTTACAGCAATTTCTTATGGAAGCCCTAGGTAAGACATATATTAAGGAACCAAGACTCAGAGGCTCCCACCACTGTGCTCACCAGAACTGTGACAAGGTAACTAAATAGTGGAGGAGTAATGTAAAAATACCGGTAGGTAGGGAATCCCACTGCAGCAAGAAAGCACAATGCACTCTTCCCCGACCACTGCTCCTGGGGTTGCAAGGACAGTGATCTTTTCCTTGGGATCAGATCAACTAATATGACTCTTCCCTCGGAGAGTCATCTGCTTGATTTCCGAATACATCTTTAGAGCACTAAGGACTTTTTATAAAAGTGCCCCAAGCCAATGAGTATTCCTGCTGTTTTAGAAGACAGGTGCCATGTTTTATCACCTAAAATCTGGCCATTTTCTTTACTCAGAAAGTGAACCTGAGAATTATCAAGACTGTCTCCAAATATCACTTGAAAGGTTCTTAAATTATAAATGCCGAAGAATTTCCCTTCACTCCGCCATGTAAAACAAACCCAAACCCTGCCCTTTGCAATCGTGTGCTTATCTAAGCGTTTCAAATGGGAGCAGAGTAAGGTCAATATTCAGATATTTCTTAGGAAAGCGTTTCTCTATCAACATTTATCATTATCATTTCGAAGATTAAAGGAGCGTTAATTAGTAACTCAGACATAAGACTGGAGCCTATGAGATGCATCCATTTGACCTAAACCAGGCCACCTGTAGGAAGAGGTCATTTTCACTGTTTGAGATTTTACAAATGAAAGGCTTTTGCAGGTGAGGAACCAATTCCTAGATCACTGCAAAATGTACTCCAGAAATGTGAAAAATTGCAACTTTACTAAAAGAGAAACTTAGGCAACCAGATATCATAGTCATCTAAGTCACCCTATTTACTGACTCACAGACATGCTAGAATTAGAATTTTAGAACTGATCATACGATTCCGTTCACCTGTTTGGACGTCTACAGAAACAGATTCTAAGCAATGATAGCATTAAGCTGGTGGGAGAAACTCCCAACTTCTCTTCCAATGTCATTTAACAACAACAAAGTCAAAAACTTGTTTTACTTAACTACTAATTATCCACAGACAGCGTGACATCTCTTTTATGCTACATTTCTGCCATTAGAACTTATGCAACATAAACCTCTCATCTCAGGAAGTTCGCAGGAGACAAGTGTGGACAGCTGAACCTCACCCCACTGGAGAACAAACGGAACAAGCGAGGCGCCCCAACCGGAACCCCGGGCGGACTGTGAAACCAAGGTTGGTGGGTAAGACAGGGCAAACAGTCACAAATTCCACCCGTCACCAAACCCCACATGTCACCTCACTTGTCACCAGTAATGACTTATAGTACCTAGGTGCACTGGAGACGCACTGGGAGCCCAGGGGGCCTAAGAATCAGAGTCTGCCTAACTCAGGAGAAACTGACCTGTGGGGGCGAACCAACCCCGCGGTTGCCAGCAGCAGTCCGTGGGAGGGAGCGGAGCTGGATTCACCCTCACCCCGGAGGGTCCCCGCGGCAGGCCGCGCTGAGTGGTGTGGAAGCGGCTGTTTGCTGAGGCAGTGGCTGCCCCAGGCCAGGCACCACCACCACTGGCACCCACCAGTCCCGAGGACTATGATCCGTGTTTCCTGACTTCCCCAGCCCCAGAAGGGGTCGTCTTCACCTACCTGGGGCGCCTCCTTGTCGAGAAGTTCCTCCAAGCTGCTTTCTCTCCAGATTGCCACCCTGGGGAGTCAGCACAGCTGTTTCCACGGCTCAATGACCGTGGAATGTCCCATGGAGGAGCTAACTCTTCCCAGGCCCTGCCTCACCCGAGGATGCTGGGTTATGACCTATGCCCAGGCCTCATGCCTCCTTGATTCACGTGAACACGTGGCCAGTAGAGTTAGAGGCAGGTGCAAGCCCATTCACTCCGGGGCACCTGAGACCCTTAACAATGCCAGCGGGCGGCCAGGTGGAAAGTAATTCACTGTCTCGTGCCTCGGGATGCTGTGCTGGTCCATGCCCTGCCCAATTACAGAGGGGAAAGGGCCAGCGCAGACCACCTGAATTCAAAGCATTCACCCGAGATTAATTCCCTGACTTAAATAGTGGTTAAACTATGTAACCCACTCTGTGCCTACCTTTCCTCACCTGTCATGTGGAGGTGATATTAGTACCCACTTGATGGAGTTGTGAAGAGTACACAAATTAATCTGCATTTAGTAATCGGATCAGAAACATAAATGCTTAAATGATGTCATAGTAATAAATGCACTAAGTTTTTCACATATAAAGAACAAATCAGTATCAGGCCCAGAAAAGCAATATCTGGAGGTCACAGTCAGCAGGGCCTGATAGGCTGGAAGAGCCAGTTGCTGTAGAAAGGAAAGAATTGGAGTGAAGTCAAGAAAGAGGATACAGCTGATAATAGGAAGTATCTTAATTGCAAGAGAAGTTGAAGCCAAGGAATCCATGGAGAGGTCCATTGTGGGAACAGGTGACCCAGAAGCTGTAGTTACTTCTAAAATGATAAGGGGTCTGAGACCAAATAATTCAGTTGCCAGGCACTTGGAACTTCTTCAACTTTTAGAATTTCATGTTTATTTTAACTATAAACTTTTGCCTAAGAAGGATGTTTGTGTGATTTGGTAATAAATTAGCACAAGGTTGGAAAGGAAGCTCATTATTTTGCTTATTGGAAAATTTGCATGTGGTTGTTTTAGAGACTACCTAGTGAGAAGCTGTGAGCTTAGGGGCAGTGACTAAATCGTGGTTGGAAGCTGGAGGGAAGGGGACAGCAATAACTTATTCTAAGACTGAAAAATTTGTCAATGAGTGGACTTCTATACTCATTCCTTTAGAGGTAGGAAGCGAAAATCCAGCCTCACTTCATTTCTTTATATACATATATATATATATATGTTTTTTTAATTGTACTTTAGATTCTGGGGTACATGAGCAGATCATGTAGAATTGTTTCATAGGTACATATGTGGCAATGTGGTTTGCTGCCTCCATCCCCCGTCACCTATATCTGACATTTCTCCCAATATTATCCTTCCCCAACCTCCCTACCCCTCACTGTCCCTCCCTTAGTCCCCCACAACAGACCCCACTGTGTGATGCTCTCCTCCCCGTGTCCACATGTTCTCATTGTTCAACACCCACCTGTTAGTGAGAACATGTGGTGTTTGCCTTTCTGTTCTTGTGGCAGTTTGCTGAGAATGATGGTTTCCAGATTCATTCATGTTCCTACTAAGGACATGAAGTCATCACTTTTTATAGCTGCATAGTATTCCATGGTGTATATGTGCGACATTTTTCCTTGTCTAGTGTATTATCAATGGGCATTTGGGTTGGTTCCAGGTCTGAAGCCTCACTTATTTTCAATAAATCTCCTTTGTAATTGTTCATCTGACTATTGCTTTCAGAGTTAAGATACAACAGAGGGCCAGTTTTATTCACCAGATAGATGGGTGTTAAAGAAAACTAAATATGGCCTGAGAAGGACTCCTTACGCCTATATTTGTGTACTTGTGGATGAAGTGCAACCTAACTTAATAGGCAGACAATAATGAAAACTTGTACTTTGTACAAGTGTATGTTAAAAAATGTTCAAACCTTATACTGAGTACAAATGTATCTTAGAACCTTTAAGCAACAATTTCCATTAATTATTAGCTGAGATTTTTCTGTTTCTTTGTTTTCTGTAGTTCACTGCTTTTCAAAACCCAAAGGTATTACTCCAACTATCAAGATATTGCAGGAACATAGTTATTATCATTATTTAGGGATATTTCAAATTAGATTTTTTTTGTTCTTATAATTTTCCAACAAATTTAAAGAAATCATTCTTTTGAGAATTCAGTATGTACTACTATAATTTCATGACACAGTAATTATGGGATCCTAAACATGAATTTGATAAATATCTAATCCAAAGTATTTACTGATTATCTATTATGTACCAGGTACCACACATGGATCCAGATTCTATGGTCTGTATTTTTAAAAATACAAAATTAAAATTTGGGTTTAGATTTCCATCTCCTTAAAGATAGGGCATAAACATTTTGCCCTGTTCTTCCTACTAAGTAAGAATAAAACACTGGATATTATATGTATAACAAACGTTGGAAGACTCTTCAAGGTAGACAGATGGAGGTAGGTTGGCTTAGGACCTTGGAATCCAGGCATAACATGATGATGGGTTTTTTGTCTCTCTAACCAAAGAGCCAGGAAAAGGGCAGCCTAGCAAGACAGCAATTGTAGAAAGACATAAAGTTTTGAAATGATATTTGCTTTACTCCATCCAGTTACCACAAAAAATAACTATGCCTACCAAACTCTCTATCCTACAGCTAAGGCAGAGTGAGATGTCTAGACTTCCACTTCTCCAGGCTTCAATAAAGTGCCATCTCTCTCCAACTGGTTTTGTGCAGAGAAAGCTGAATAGGGAGCCAGCACATTATTCCCATTGAGGAATAATAATTTACCCCATAACCCTTTCAGTGTTAACGGGGAACAGACAAAATGCATGTATTTCTATCACCAACCAACACTAATAGGGTGTCCCACCTCTCCCTGCTGTAGTGGCATCAGAGAAGACCTAGTGGAGAGTCATGACTTCATCACAACCCAGCAATGACAAACTCACCCACACCTTCATAATGTCAGTGGAAGTCATGTGGGAGTAATAATGAGGTATTCCTACCTCTCTCAGCCAAGTAAATATCAGTAGAGGGTTAGTCAGTAGCTGAAACTCCTACCAACATTTAGCACTAACAAAGAATGCCACCTCTCAGTGTCAATGGAAGCTGAATAGGGAAAATGGAATTCAGTCCTCACCTGCCAATAAGGAGGTAGCACTCCCGCCTTCTCATGCTGAAGCAGTGTCAGAAAAAAAGCAACTAAATCAGAAGATTTAAATAGGATCCAAAAGTCTTCTAACATAACATAAAAATATCTAGGTTTTGATTTAAAAAAATGAAGAACCAGGAAACGTCAAACTAAATGAAGAAAATGACAATACCTGCCAACTCTAATATGACAGATTTGTTAGCTTTGTCTAAAAAGGCTTTAGACAATCATACAAATGTTTCAGTGAAAAATTTCAACACTGGAAACAGATGAAAATATAGAAAGCCTTGACAAAGAAATAGAAAGTCAGCAAAGAAAGATTAGATACACAGAAAAAAATGAAAATACTACAAATGAAAAATATAACAGAAATTTTTTAAGAAACACTAAATGTGAATGAGCCCATTAGCAAAATTGAGGAGACAAAGACAATAATCAATGGATCAAAAGATATTTTAAAACTTACCTAATCTGAATAATGGGAAGAAGAAAATAGAATGCAAACAAGAATGGACAGAGATTCAGAAACTTGTAGGTTGATGACAAAATATCTAGAATTTGGTTGCTGGAGTTGTGGAAGGAATAGAGAAAGAAAATGGAGCTGAAAAAGAAACCACAAAAATAATGTCTGGAATTTTTTCATAGAAGACAAAAATCTGCAGATTTAAGAAACTGAATGAACTTCAACAAAGAGAAACCTGAAGAAGTTCACAACCAGAAACATCAGAGTTAAACTTTTCAAAACTGCAGACAAAGAAATTGTCATAAAAACACTGGGAAAGAACAACTTACACAGACATAAAGAGGCACATTTCTAATAGCAGCAGATTTCTCACAAGAAACCATAGAGCATAGAAGAGAATGCACGTTTTCAAATGCTGAAAGAAAGTAACTGTCAACACCAAATGCTCTATTCAGTGAATATAATTTTTCAGGAATTAAAGAGAAATCAATGCTTCTGAGAGAAAAAAAAAAAACTATGAACATTTGTTTCAAAAAGTTCTACCCTCAAGGAATGGCTAAAGAAAATTCTCTGTAAACACAAAAAAGTAATAAAAGAAGGAATCTTGGAATATCACAAAAGAAGGAAGAAGAGGATGAGCAAAAATGTGTGTGATGTAATAACAAACATTCCTTTTTATGTTGAGACTTACAGATTTTGTTGATAGGTGGAAAATTTAAAAATTGTCTATAATAGTTTTAAAAGTTATGTGGAAATACTTAAGACAATAATTATGTTATAAATTGGGGAGAAGGAAGAAATGTAAAGAGAAGAAAGTTTCTATACTTCATTCGAGCTTGTGAAAACGATTTCAACAATAGATCATGGTAGAATATGCATATGTAATGCAGTGCCCAGAAAATCTACAAAAAATATGCTCTTCTATGAGATATACTTTAGCAGATTATAAATAATCAAAAGAATTATACAACGTTTCCATAAATCCACAGAAGTGCAGGAAAACGATAACAGAAACTGAATAATGAAAAAAAGAAATTGGCAACCGTAAGCCCTAACATGTTAATGATTACATTAAATGCAGATGGCCTAACTACACCAATTAAAAAATAGATATTTGTAAAAGCTAGAAAACACAATACAACTATATACTGTCTACATGAAACTGGGTCACTCATATATTCCTTGTTGGAATATAACATGATACAGGCATTCCAAAAAACAACTTGGCATTTTGTAAATATATAACTGTTATACAATTCAGTAATTGCACTTCTGTGCATTTATTTCAGAAAGAAATGAAAATTTGGATTCACACAAAAACCTGTTATTGAATGTTTACAATAAATTTATTTGCAATAGTCTAAAACTGGAAACAACCCACAGATATCCTTTAATGGGCAAATGGTTAAACCAACTGTGGTACGCAGCACCAGAGAGTACTGCACAGCAACACAAAGGAATAAATTACTGTAATACACAATTATACCTGAGTGAATCTCTAGAGTGTTCTGCTGAGTGGGCAAATGAGAAGCCAGTTCCCCAAAGTTACATACTGTAAGATGATAGATAAATTTTATATATCTAACATGTTTGAAATGGCCAAATTATAGAAATAGAGAACAAATTAGTGATTTCTAAGGATTATGGAGAAGGTGAAGGCAGGAGGGAAGTGAATATGTCTATCGAAGGGTAACATGAGGGATCTTTGTGATGATGGAAATGTTCAGTATTTTGAATATATCATTGTCTGTCCTGGCTGTGATGTTATACTCTAAATTTTCAGGATGGTAGCATGAGGGAAATTGGGTAAAAGGTACATGAAACTGTCTGTGTCATTTCTTACAATTGCATGTGTATTAGTCCATTCTCATGCTGCTAATGAAGACATACCAGAGACTGGTAATTTATAAAGGAAAGATGTTTAATTGACTCACAGTTAAGCATGGCTGTGGAGCCTCAGAAAACTTGCAATCATGACAGAAGGGGAAGCAAACACATCATTGTCACATGGAGGCAGCAAGGAGAAAACCCCTTATAAAACCATCAGATGTCATGAAAACTCACTCACTATCATGAGAACAGCATGAGGATAACAGCTCTTTGATTAAGTTACCTCCCACCGGGTCCCTCCAATGACATGTAGGGATTATGGGAACTTCAATTAAAGATGATATTAGGGTGAGGACACAGCCAAACCATGTCATTTCACCTCCGGCCCCTCCCATGTCATATAATCACATTTCATAGCACATTTATGCCATCCCAACAGTCCCCCAAAGTCTTAACTTAATCCAGAATTAACTTGAAAGCCTAAGTCCAAAGTCTTTTCTGAGACAAGGCAAGTCCCTTCCACCTATGATGAAGGAAGTAACTAGCTTGCAAAATAAAAAGCAAGTTAGTTACTTCTTTGTTATAATAGGGGTATATTGGGTAAGTACACGTATTCCAAATGGGAGAAATTGACCAAAGCAAAAGGACTACAGGCCCCATGCAAGTCCAAAATCCAATAGGGCAGTCATTAAACCTTAAAGTTCAAAAACAATCTCCTTTGACTCCATGTCTTACAAACAGGTAACAGTGATGCAAGGGGTGGGCTCCCACAGCCTTGGAGAGCTCTGTTCCCGTAGCTTCGCAGAATACAGGCCTCCTCCTGGCTGCTTACACTGGCTGGCATTGAGTATCTGAAGCTTTTCCAGGTGCAAGGTGAAAGCTGTCAGTGGATCTACCATTCTGGGGTCTGGAGGTTGGTGACCCTCTTCTCACAGTTCCACTAAGCAGTGCCCCAGTGGGGACTCTGTGTAGGGGCTCCAACCACACATTTTTCTTCCATACTGCCCTAGCAGAAGTTCTCCATGAGGGCCCCATCCCTGTAGCAAACTGCTGCCCAGATATACAGGCATTTTCATACATACATCCTCTGAAATCTAGGTGGTGGTTCCCAAATCTCAATTTTTTAGTTCTGTGCACCCAGAGGCTCAGCTGCACCACTCGGAAGGCTTGGGGTTAGCACCCTCTGAAGCAATGGCCCAAGCTGTACCTTGGCTCCTTTTAGCCATGGCTGCAGCACCTGGCATACAGGGCACCAAGTCTCTAGGCTGCACATAGCACCGGGGCTAATAAAGACTTACTTGAGACTGGCTAATTTATTTAAAAAAGAGTTTTAATTAACTCACAGTTCATCATTGCTGGAGAGGCCCCAGGAAACTTACAATCATGGCAGAAGGGGAAGCAAACACGTCCTTCTTAATATGGTGTCAGCAAGATGTGCTGAGCAACAGTGGAAAAGCCCCTTATAAAACCACCACATCTTATGAGAAATCACTCACTATCGGAGAACAGCATGAGGATAACCACACCCACGATTAAATTACCTCCCACCAGGTCCCTCCTGTGACAAGTCGGTATTATGGTAACTATAATTTAAGATGTGATTTGGGTGGGCATGTAGCCAAAATATATCAGCATGTGCATTTATAGTTATCTCAAAATGAAAGGTGTAATTTAAAAAAAGAAGTGCAGAGTGATTGAAGGAAAGTAATTTTAGGATCCTGAAGCTTCATGTCATTGCTTCAGGGACAAACTGCCTCTGCAAGTTGCAGTTCTAGTCCTAGTCACTGTGGATACAGAGGTAAGCAAGTCTTACTTGGTCCTTGCTCTTATAGATATGACATTCTAATTGGGGATTTGAATAGAAAAAAAAAATGGTGGCCAAATAACTTCAGTTAGTTTTTAATTGATATGAAAAAATTAAGTGAATGGATGAAGTGATAAGAATACCAGGGGTGAGGGAGGAAGATGAATTTAGGCTCCTCTGATGCAATGATCCTTTAGTGGAAACCTGATTGAAGTGAAGGGGACAGCTATAGAAAGAGTATCCCAGAGGAAAGAGCAGGTGCAAAGATCGTAAGGCAGAAATGAGTTTGAAAGCTTGATATTTTTGGAAGACAAAATAAATCTAGTGGGCTGGAGCTCCATGAGGTAGGACAGCCCTTGAGGTGGCCAGCAACCAGATAAAGCAGAAATTTTTAGGTCATAAAAAAGAGTTTAAATTGTACGTTGAATGTAAAGAAAAGCCATTCCAGAGACTTAAGTGGGAAATGGCATGATCTAGTTTATTTATTTATGTATGTTTGTATTATTTTTTTTAAATCATCCTGGCTACTGTTTGAAGAATAAGCAGAGAGGTCCAAGAATAGAATCAGAGAGAACAGTTAGGAGGCTTTGAAGCAAATAAGAACTCCTAGAAGAGTCAGATGTCAGATTAGGTAGACATAAATATCTTAAAAAGTTCTTCCTGATTCAATAAGCATGGAGACTGAACTGAAAATAGAAGCTGTGCAGAAAAAGATCTGTTCATAAATCCAGGAAGCCAAAGGCAAAATCTGACAGGCTGTGATACTATAATTTTAGAAGAACGATGCCAGGCATAGATGATCTCTAATAGCCTGTAACTTAACTGACCATGAGCTCCCTTCTTTGGTGCATTTTATAAGGTATTTAAGCTTAAAGAAACAATTGGAGGTTAGTTAAAGATGATCACCAATTAAATGGCCACTTTGTTCAGGTGTATTCTAAAAGTTATTTACTGCTCTTTGAATTAAATGTCTAATTAGTTTCTTACTTGAGTGTTAAAACAGGGCTAATGGCAGTTGATGCCTATCTAGTAAGAAGTTGAGGTTTCCAACATTTTTTCCTACAATGAAAACTAAGATTACCCTCCTATTTATTAAGACAGATTCTTTATATATCTTTTACTTCCTGCCAACCCATTAAAATTCCCTTAAAGCATTTTTACCTACCTAACTTGACTGTGGTTAAAATCATACCACAAGCTTTTGAAATATATTTCTTTCTAGTCTCAAATTGTAAGATTAATATTTGCACGAGAACAATAAGCAGAAGATTGGTGCTTAATAATGCAGGTTTGGAAAGCGTGCTTCCTGTGTTAGAATATTGACTCTACCAACTGGCTGGTAACCTGAAGCAAGTCATTTATTTTTCATAAAACCTCAGTTTTCTCATGTGTAAATGGAGATAAAAATAATAGCTCATCCTAATGTTGTTTTGAGAATTCAAGCCTGCCTGGAAATCTCAGTCTTCTTTACACCCAGGAAGGACCGGAAGCAGCTGTATGGAATCTCTGGAGGTCTGCTCTACTGTAAGTGAGGAGGAGGCAGCTTTAAAGAGATGCCATGGATTTAACACTCACACTAAAGGATATAGGATTGATTTCCTCCATGATTCTTTCTTAAATGAGAATGGTTGTTACATTTGGTATACCTGATGCAATGTACATCCTACTGGATGATGACTTGTCAGATTTTGAGGAGATACAGATATTCTGGAGTGGGTAAGAAAAAGAATTGAATATTAGAGTCATCAATGCTCTGCTGATTATATGTCCAACCCACATGACTGCTATTAATCCTATCCCCATGTAAGTGCTACCCAGAAGTCCCAGGACCCTCCAAACAGGACTTAAGAGAAGACAGATAAAATAGAAAGTTCAAAGGCAAAAGAGAAGGAGAACCATCTTTATGGAGTTGAAATGGCTTTCATTCTTCAGGCTTAATAAGAGCAGTGGACACATTGGCCACTAACAGACCTGATAGCACTGGGCCTCATGATTTGCGGAAAATTAGCTACTAATACATGGAAACTATGAGATAAACCTACAATTGCTGGGGTATTTGTAAGTGGGAGATGTAGTAAGTGCTACTCTGGCTTCCTAGGTTCTCTTAGTCTGAATAGAGTAGCTGGCATCCCATGCTTTTCATGGTATTAGCCTACTATTGTCTTGAGTTGTCTAGGAAGGAATATGTAGCCTTTAATGTAGCTCTAAGTTTTTAACCCTTATAGAGAAGATTGAATACAGAGAAAACAGTCCTGACTCATTTGCCTACAGCCCCCAGATGTGGAGCTGAGTGTTAGAAAATGACAGCATCCTTGCTCGTGCATTTCCCTGGGGATCGAGGATGGGAAGCGGTTATTAAAGCAAAATTCATTGGGTTTTCTTCCTCCTTGAGTTGTCTGAACACTGGATAGAATGTCAGGGGCCCCCGATATTTCTGAAGGTATTCTGCATACCTCAGATTGTTTGGGGAATGACAACAATAACATAAGAATTTTTGGATAATAAAAATTCATCCAAATCCTAAGGTTCTTTCCCATCTATTTCTAATATCTGTATTAGTTTTCTAGGACTGCTGTGACAAAATATTACAGCCTGGATGACTTAAACAACAGAAATTTATTTTATCACAGTTTTGGAGCCTGGGAATTCAAGATCAAGCTGCTGTCAGGTTTGGTTTCTCCTGACACCTCTCTGCCAAGCTTACATATGGCCCCCTTCTCACTGTGTCCTCATACAATCTTTTCTATTTGCACTCTGCTGGAGTCTCTTTTCTTTTTTTTTTTTAAAAAAAGGACATTAGTCATCTTGGATTAGGGTCCTACTCTTAGGACTAATTTAATTGTAATGGATTTATGTCCAAACAGTCATATTTGGCGGTACTTGGGGTTAGAAATGCTAGTGAATACACGATTCAGTCCACAACAATACCTAAAGCATAGGTCAGTTGAAGTGGTGATTCTATCTTTGCACTGTCCAAGGAACACAATGCTATCAATCATCTGTATAATAATGAGTGAAAAGTGAAAACCTAATATCCCTAGGATATAGCCTTTTTCTTCTTTTTTTCAATGGTAGCAGAATAGAAGCCTAAATCTCTAGTGACCTTTACTGTTAACTAATAGTGATGGTAGCCTAGAGTTCAGCAGACTTGGAACACATAAGGAGAGTGTTCTTGAGAAGCCTGCCATGGGCTGGAAATTTAGAAAAGTCTAGGAATATCTTAACCCTTTCATGGCTCCCATTTCTCCATCTGAAAACTGGTTACTATCTCTCGCTTTATTCCAGAGGTGTTAAAGCGTGAGTCTGGCCAAGTCATATAAAGATACATAGAAAGTGTATTTTAATTATATATATATATTTGACATAAAATAGCTTAACTATTTTATATAGATATGGGGTCTCAACATGTTGCCCAGGCTGATCTCGAATTGCTGGGCTCAGGCAATCCACCTGCCTCGGCCTCCCAAAGTGCTGGAATTACAGACGTGAACCACTGCACCTGCAAAAATAGCTAAACTAAATGACAACAAGAGTAATTTTTACATTTTGTGACTTCCCATGAGTGTTCTAAGAAAGAGACTTATTTCCCAAGTTATAATAATAATAGTATTTATCACATTTATTTTGGGTAAGGGCTTTTAAATATTTTTTTGTACATGTAGTAGCTTGTCTTTCCTACAGCATAATCTTATTTTATGAAGAGAAAATTATGTAGAAGAGATATTTTAAAACTTGCCCAATGTGAAGAGCTAACAAGCAATACGGTTGTAATTAAAATTTAAGCACACTGGCTAAAAGTCATCATGCACTATTTGTGCCTCTTTCCTACTTACCTAGGATGACATATTTAAATTATTTAAGTTATTCCTTTTTAGTCCAAATGTTTATCATATGAAATAGTTAACAAAAGAAGAAATGAAAAGTTCTTGCTCTAAATACCTGCAAAGGTTTAATATGGAGTAGTCATGATACGGAAATTCTTATAATGCAAATATATGTTTATGAGATAAGCTTAACATTTATCATTGTGAATACTTGGGATGAAACATGCTTAGAAAAAAATGGGGAAAAATTTCAACATATGCAAATCAACAAATGTGATTCACCACATAAATAGAATTAAAAATAAAAACCATATGATCATCTTAATTGATGTAGAAAAAGCCTTAACTAAAATCCAACATCATTTCATGATAGAAATCCTCAACAAACTAGGCATCCATGGATCATGCCTCAAAATAATAAGCACCATCTATGGCCAATCTGATACTGAATGGTCAAAAGCCAACATGGTACTGAATGCACAAAAACTGTAAACATTTCCCTTGAGAACTAGAACAAGACAAAGATGCCCACTCTCACCACTTCTATTCAACATGCTACTGGAAGTGCTAGAGCAATCAGGTAAGAGAAAGAAAGAGAAGGCATCCAAATAGACAAATAAGAAGTGAACCCATCTCTGTCGACAATATGATTATATACCTAGAAAACCATAATGGTTCTGCCAAAAGACTCCTGAAACTGATAAATGATTTCAATACAGTTTCACGATACAAAATCAATGTACAAAAATCAGTAGCATTTCCATACACTGATAATGTTCAAGCTGACAGCCAAATCTAGAATGCAATCCCATTTACAATTCTACAAAAATAAAATACCTAGGAATACATCTAACCAAGGAGATAAAATATCTCTACGAGGAGAACTACAAAACATGGCTAAAAGAAATCATAGATGACATAAATAAATGGAAAATCATTCCATGCTGATGGGTTGGAAAAATCAATATCCTTAAAATATCCACAACACCCAAAGCAACCTACAGATTTACTACTATTCCTATCAAACTATCAGTGACATTCTTCACATAATCAGAAAAAACTATTTTAAAATTAATATGGAATCAAAAAAAACCCAAACAAACCTAAGCAAAAGAACAAAGTTGGAAGCATCATGTGACCTGACTCCAAACTATTCTATAAGGCTACAGTAAACAAAACAGTGTGGTACTGATACATAAACAGGGCATAGACCAAAGGAACAAAATACGGAACCCAGAAATAAAACTGCACATCTACTGTCACCTGATCATCAACATAGTTGACAACAACAAGCAATGGGGAATAGAGTCCCTATTCAATAAATGGTGCTAAAATAACCTGGCTAGCCATATGCAGAAGAATAATCTGGACCTCTACCTTTTATCATATATAAAATTTAATTCGAGATGGATTAAAGATTTAAATGTAAGACCTCAAACTAAGAATCTTAGAAGAAAACTTAGGAACACCATCCTGGACATTGGCCTTGGGAAAGAATTTATGACTAAGTTCTCAATAGCAATTGCAATAAAAACAAAAATTGACAAGTCAGATCTAAGTAAACTACACAGCTTCTGTGCAGCAAAAGAAACTATCAACAGAGTGAACAGACAATGTATAGAATGGGAGAAAATATTTGCAAGCTATGCATCTTACAAATGTCTAACATCCAGAACTTACAAATGTCTAACAAACATCTGGAACTTAAACAAATTCATAAGTAAGAAACAAATAACCACATTAAAAAAATGGGCAAAACACATGAACAGAAACTTCTCCAAAGAAGACATACAAGTGGCTAATGAACATATTTTAAAATGTTCAACATCACTAATCAGAGAAATGCAAATCAAAACCATGGGATACCATCTCATGCCAGTCAGAATGCCTATTACTAAAAGGTGAAAAAACAACAGATGTTGGAGGGTCTGCAGAGAAAAGAGGAACACTTATACATTGTTGGTGGGAATGTTCAGCCTTTGTGGAAAACAGTTTGGAGACTTCTCAGAGAATTTAAAACAGCAATACCATTCAACCCAGACATCCCATTACTGAGTATACATCCAAAAGGAAACAAACTTTTCTACCAAAAAGTCACAGTGCTTGCATGTTTATTACAGCGCTATTCACAATACCAAAGACATGTAATCAATTTAGCTGATCATCAGTGGGGAATGGATAAATAGAACATGGTGCATATACACCATGGATTACCACACAGCTATAAAAAAAGAATAAAATTGTATCCTTTGTAGTAACATGGATGCAGCAGAAGGCCATTATCCTAAGTAATTAATGCAGGAACAGGGAACCAAATACTCTGCACATTCTCACTGATAGGTTTTCGAGAAGAAAACTTAGCAAATTTAGACACCATTTTAGACATTGAGTATTTGTAGACATAAAAATGGCAAAAACAGAGAGTAGCACTACTAGAGTGGGCAATGAGGAAGGAATGCAGGGGTTGAAAACTACTGGGTACTGATTTGATTTGGCTCTGTGGCCCCACTCAAATCTCATCTTAAATTGTACTCCCATAATTCCCATATGTTGTGGGAGGAACCCAGTGGGAGATAATTGGAATCATGGGGGCTGTCCCCCCACATATTGTTCTCATGGTAGTAAATAAGTCTCATAAGATCTGATGGTTTTATCAGGGGTTTCCAATTTTGCATCCTGCTCATTTTCTCTTGTCACTGCCATGTAAGAAGTGCCATTTGCCTCCCACCGTTATTCTGAGGCCTCCTAGCCATGTGGAAGCACAAGTCAAATTAAACTTATTTTTCTTTTCAGTCTTGGGTATGTCTTTATCAACAGCATGTAAATAGACTAATACAGGTACCATGGTACCTGTATAGAAATACCGCATACTTCAACATCACAAAACACACTCAGGTAACAATCTGCACTGTGCCCCAAATCTAAAATAAAAGTTAAAAAAATAAAAAATAAAGAGTATTAGAGTATAGTTGTATTCAACACCAACAATTATGATTACACAACTGAACAGATTGTAGCTAAGGAGAATGTTGAACAAGGACAGAGAATAATAAAAGTTTATCCCTCAAATTGAGTCTGAGCATCAGTTCAGAAAACAGCTCCAAAAGGAAAAATGTATTCTGGAAAGAAGCTATTTCTAGGATTTCAGATATCTGTATTGGTAAAGAAGGACTTAAAAGTTCTCTCTTATTAGAGCTTTCGCTTACTCACATACATTCATCCCTATACTCATGAATAAATATCTTCTGTTTGACAATGATAGTTTCACAAATAGCAAATTACGACAACATAAAACTATGCTCCTGAGTATAGTGATAGTTTACAATTGTATCTCTTGTCTAGAACTGGATATAAAGTGCACTGTATTGAGTACTCTAAATTTAGTACTCTAAACTTTTTTTTGATGAATTAAAAATTGAGAGTTTCGACATACTGCTAGAAAACAGAAGATGGTCTATTAAACAAGACTTCATAGAATGCTTTTGCTGAAACATCTAGAGAAAGAACTTTTCATATTGTTTCTTAAGAAAGTCTTGACATTTTAGTCCATTATAGCTCATCAAAAATACTGCACAACTTGTGTAGGTTTCTAGATGCACACAAGAATGCAGTGGATCTGGAATCTAGGAGACAGTTTTAATTTCAATTCAATCTTTTATATCATATCTTTAAACAAAATTGGATGATAAGTCTGGCTTCCAGTTTGGTATATACAGAACTGGAAGATGTAGAGAATAGATATTAGTGATATCTATGACAAAATTTATGACAAAAAAAATCAAACTACATTGAAATTCATGACTTTTAACAAACTCATTGGAAAACTGAGGTCACAGAACAAATAACCGGCCCCAAATCTAAGATACAGTGTCTCTAGGGAGAAATGACATACAAATGCATTGCCTACCTAAGGTCAATGGCACTGGACACCAGTAAGAAGAATTCAGCTAGGACTGTGAAAAATTGAGGTAGGCCTAGTGTGCGTTGGTAGAATCATGTGGAAATCTCTGGGTGCTACATAAATCGAAAGAGTCTTTACTCTTTTGCAGGATCTTTCTCTGTTAAGCACAAGAAGCATTCAAAATACAGATTGGAAAGAGCCACACAAACTTGTAAGGCAGTCATCCTGCAGGAAGGCACAAAACCTCACTTTTCCTCCTATTACTCTTTTGTTTTGTGGTTATTGCTTTAATCTAAACCACCCTTTTCTCCAGCATAGTTTGCAATGTCAATCTATATGGCTTCCCCACCTACCAAAGTTCCAGCAAAACTGATGTCACAATTTATTTTTTTGTATCTGATGATTGGAATAATAATAGTAGGAAGACTAATTTCTATTAAGTGAATGATCAGAGATCATGTACAATAAGTCTTCCATTTCTAATAAAACAATAAAAAGAAACGAAGAGATGTGGAAGTCAATATGGTGAATACATGTGTACACATACATATACATGTACATACACGCCCTCATCTGCAGAGTAAAATCTATTGAGTTGCTCTCTTATATCTACTTGGGTTAAATTTATGATCATAAGTGACTGTATTATATTGGGAAGGAGTGAATGCCTTTAAGGTATCAAAATTCTGTAAAAGTCATCAAACACTGGTATCTGTTCTTGCTAACATGCATGCCATTCCTATAGTAATTCCGTTTTTTAAAAATTAAAAAATTGAAAACATTAAGGAGATCATAATATTAAATGATAGTTTTTTAAAATTTTGTTTACAGAAAACTCATATAAAAGAAAAACTAGATCACACATGCCAGAGTAAAAAAAATAAGTGAAATTATAAGATATGAACCCAAGGAGAACCCTGAGATCCAGGAGCAGATTCAAGAGCTCCAGCGTTGTCTTAGAACTGAAAATATTCAGAGGTCTTCTAAGTGCATGTCTTTCAGTGCTGTTTCCTCTTGTTTTGATTTTTATTGTGATCACCTATCCACTGATCCAAGACAAAAACAGCTTAGTCCCCTGGCTTGTCATGTACAGACAGAACTGGCATGACACTGGAGCTGGTTTCTTTTAAGTGTTTTCAGAAATCGTAAGTCAAATTATTTTGTGTTGCCTTATAACACACTGTGGATCTGCACACATTCTGTACAGTCTGTTGCAGACTGTTACAATTCCCTCATGTGTATAATTGAGTGACCAACTCACGATTGCTGAGACCTTTCTTGCTCTAACATCAATCCTCCAATCTTCTTAGAATTCAGCTGTGTCATTCTTCATGGAACTACTGAGTGTAAATGATATGTTTAGCAGAGCCAGGGTCAGTATGGACCATGGGCTACAAACAAAGTAATAAAATTACTTCTCGGAATTAAGGTTTATATAATACTTTCTTTATACACATGGGTTTTTATTCATTTTTCATTTTCCGTAATTGTCCTCTTCATTTTTCCTGGGCCTTTCCGCTGTGTTATAAAGCTGTCACCCTCTTCCCTGGGTAAATTGTATATTATAACCTATAGTATATAAATGGTATAGATGTATTATACTATAATCTATTTAGTAAGTTACTTATTTATTGGCCTTCCTTTTTACTTATTTTCCTCTACTTTTGCCCTCTTTTATTAAATGTCTTTATAAGATATGTCTATATGTATTGATATACACACTCAAGATCTGAGATTTTATCCTTCTTGCAGGCTCACAAGTTGGCCTGTGTCACTTTCATGGGTTCTGGCAGGAGACATGAGGGACTGTGTAATTCACAGTACAGCAGGAAGCAGGACATCATGCTCATGTCTATTTCTCTTCAAGTTCTACATGAACTATAGTGAGTAGCCCAGGTGAATGCTTTGCATGAAGCAAAAGAACCTCAATTTGTAAAAGTTCAAATATTTTACCAAGGAAACCTACCTCATCTTTGACCCAAGAGATCTATTATTTTTATTATAATGCATTTCATTTCTCTTTCTTCTATTACTATGTTACTGGAGACTAAACAAACCTGCCCCCTACTCTGTAAGGAGACTCTATTTCTGTCTTCCAAGGCTTGTTGGAAGCATTCTCTGGGGAAAAAAAAATGCTGACAGTACTCATGTTTACATGAGAGACTCCTAAGGTTCTTGGTCATTCACTGTTTGATTTGAGTATTATCTCATTGCATTTTATATATATATATATGGAGTTTTGCTCTTGTTGCCCAGGCTGGAGTGCAATGGCACAATCTCAGTTCACTGCAACCTCTGCCTCCCGGGTTCAAGTGATTCTGCTGCTTCAGCCTCCCAAGTAGTTGGGATTACAGGCATGCACCACCATGCCTGACTAATTTTGTATTTTCAGTAGAGATGGGCTTTCTCCATGTTAGTCAGGCTGGTCTCAAACTCCCAACCTCAGGTGATCTGCCCGCCTCAGCCTCCCAAAGTGCTGGGATTACAAGCCTGAGCCACTGTGCCCAACCTCTCATGTGTTTTTCTTAAATGCAATATAAGGGTCCTTGTATATCTTTTTGATTGCCTTTCTCTAACAGGTCACGATTGCTTGACTAGATAAAGATTACAGGATGACAGTCCTCATCTTACAGTGTTTATTGCAGATAATATCTAATGTATCAGTTAATGGGAGAAGTTTGGTGTCAAAATGTATTTTCCTTGTGAATTTATTTTTGTATTGCATGAAATTTTATGGTTTTTATTTCTCATATACTTCTCTTGTGTTATTAATTATTGTATTAAGGACACTTACTGTGTGTATTTTAATTCTGGAGATGTCCTCTAATAATTTTAACTTTTTCCTCATGATTTTCATTTTATTTCTCTGGAATTTGAAATATTTAATGTGATATGTATTATATATGTATATGTAACACATATATAGAAAGAGATATCTATCAATAAAGTATAACCCTGGAGAAAACCTTGCTGCTCTCCAAAATTCCTATATTCTCACAGTGGTGAAGCAGGTCAAAGCAGAAAAGGTTCCACCCATAACCCCAACATTTTTCCTTTTTTAAAACTGAGTGTTAGGGTGAAGGATGGTTATACATATTTCTTGACTTCAGCCTGGGAAGGCAAAGGTCAAACACCTTCTTGTATGCTCTGTTCTCCAGCACCATTTCTAGCACCTTCATGAAAATATTTTCCACCAGTTTTATCCAGGCTTTCCCTCACCCAGCCTCTCGCAGATCACAGCATTTATTGTACGGTAAAGGGGAGGATCTTAGAGTTGAGATTAGAGGAGAATGGAACCGAATTCAGACCATCATATTCTAGAATCCCTATACACATCTCAAAAGCTTTTAAGTATTTTCTTTCAATTTGATCTCACCTAATACAGAGAGGCTGGGACTAGAAAATCTAGTGTTTTCTCTAGATAGTAATGATAATAAAAAGAACCCAAGCTCCTAAAATCTTATTTTTCACTAGGTTACTTCTGACCTAGAGAGATAATTTAGTTTCACTAGTTTCATATAATCCTCTATTCCTATAAAAATGCCATAATTTATTTTTGGAGGTTTGTTTAAAATGTATTTTATTTGCTTTTCTTCCCATATTAGAAGAACTTCTTTAAACATCATATTAATTAACATATCTGTTGCATCATGTATACGAAAGAAATGAGGAATTAGACTGACATAAATAATGTAATTTGTCAAAAATATAAATAATTTATTTTATTTATCTAAATGCTTAATTAAGAGAATCAGTTTTGCAAGCTTTACTGCTAAGAATAGAATATAATTTATTTTCTGCTTATCCTATCTCCAAGCAACTTTTATCCAGAGAGGATTAAATGTGGTGGACGATCTTCTTCCATAAACAGAGAATTCTTTACAGTGGAAGAAAAAGTCACAGTCCTTTTTAAGACAGCCTCCCTTGCTCTGTTATCAAGCACAATATACATCTCATTTTGTAGTAGCCGACTTTTAAGCCCTAGTAACTGATGTATCAAAATTTAAGCCTGAAATGTTACAGTGCTGCCTTTATATGAATTAGATCCATTTTAGGACCAAATATCTAACACTGGAGAGAGAGAGAGAGAAAGATCCTATGTAATAGATTTGTCATTTTTATACTCTAGTTCAAATCTATGATGACTTTCTCTATCACTATCAATTATCTTTCAAAAGCTGTCAAACATGTTCTCTTGTACTTCCTATGCAGCCAGAAAATAGAAATAAGAAATGAGATTTCTAAAGGCAGATAAGTTATCAAAGCAGAGATGTCTTTGAATTAGATCATTCTTCCAGAACATAATGAATTCAAAATTCCCAGTAGAGTTTTGTCAGGTACATTTAGCAATACTTACTTGGGAAATATCAAACCTTGGGTACCAGTGAGCTTCTTCTTATAGTCCACAATTTATATCATAACCTTAACAGTAACTGAGAGAGGGCAGCTCAGGCTGTATCTGATAACGCAGTGAGGAAGGATGTATATTTCTCCATGAGGTGAGCAGTTCTAGTGGCTATTCTTTCAAATTTGTCAAAAGTCATCATTTTCTAGGACATAGTTCAAGGCAAGGACTAAATGAGGCTTTTGGAATCACAGAGGTAGCAGCTATGTTTCAGAGGCTTTTCTATAAAGTTTGTACATGTCCAAATCATCAGCTCATTGGAAAAAGATTCTATGTAGAGTGATGTAACAAAATACTGGGAAAGGATACAGAGGACTCTTCAAACTTTAATAAATAGAAAACACATTTACCAGTGCAGAGAGAATCAAACTATGAGAACTATGAGGATGATTTTATCTATTTTGCATTTCGTATATTGTTCCCAGAGTGATTTAAGATCTCTTACTAGGGTGTATAAAAGGGAAAGATAGGACTGCTATTTCAGAAAAAAAGTGGGAACAAAGTGGAATCAAGAAAGAGAAAAATATGTCATAATAACTCACAAGCCTACTGCAGATAAACCGTAATAACCCACAAGCCTACTGTAGATCTAAAAATAGATCTGAGTGATAAATAAAAAATATTATAAGTTATGAAATTTACAATGTCCATGAGATGAAAATGAAACAATTGCTAAATAGAAAAAACACTATACTTCACCCTGAAATCAGACAGCAATTGCTCCTGGGGGTCCTTATGAAAGGATGTTGAGATGCAAATGAATCCAGCAAACCCAGAATTCAACAACCTATTCTTAAGAGATGAGAATTTCTTTGTTTCAGAACCTTACATCTCTTGAGATAAAACACTATTATGAAATTTATTATTTAAAAACTTCTTACTTTTGTCTTCAAAAATATATTTAACTTTCTAAAAAAGTAGATCCATAGTTGAAATAGAATCAATATTGCTAAACACACTTTAAAGATTAATATTATATTACATTTGAAAAGCAAGGGTCACATATTACAGCAAGAGCAGATGCTACAAATTTTTTTACAATCATTCTTTTTTTTTCTGTTAGGAATTCACCTTTAAAATCAGCCTTCTCTATGGCTAAAGACATCTCTTGGTACCATGGATGTAGCTTCTGTTTTGTTAATATCTCCCCAGTTCTTGTCCATTCCACAGAGCCAGCCCCAGTGCCACCATTCGGGTTCCCATCATCTCTTGTGGGTCATTCCTCTAATTGCCCCTTAATTTCTAGTTTTGCCATAAGCTTTGTTACTCCTTAATCATGCCTTTTTTCCACTTCCAGGTTGATTATTCTAAATTGCAAATATGTTTATGCAAATGCTCTATTCAATATATTTTAAGTGTTCCCATAGTGAATCACTTGCCACTTTAAAATATGTTCCTTTCTTTCCTTTACAGATGTATTTGGAACATTACCTTCAAACACTCAGATACTTTCCTCTTTTTCAGTCCTCCTGAACGACATGTACTTCCCTAATTTTGTCATTCTTTTTTTTTTTTTTGCACATTTTCTTTTTGCACATCCTATTGTCACTGTTTCAAATGTCTTTCTTTACATTAGTTTTAGTATAAATGTCACCTTTTCTAAAATCCTTTCCTTGGCGTATTGGCTTAAGTTGATGTGGTGCTGCCTTATTCCCTTAATGTTTACTTTAGCCCTTATCTCTGTTAAAGCATCTTTTCTTCTCTGCTTCCCGTGAGCTTTCCAGGGATGGCAAGTATGTCTTTCGATTGTTCTAACTCAACTTCTTATAGCTTCTTTTTTTTTTTAAATGTGACCCAAAGATCCATCAACTTCTTACAGAAGATATAAAGTTAGTAAGTTTTGCTAGTGACAAAAACTACTGTCCTGTACGTAATTCCTCAACTGGAACAGCCTGTATTATAAGGCTTAGCATAGATATACACATTTAATTCACAAAATAACTGTGTGAGATAAGTAGAAATGTTATTTTTAGTTGATAGAGTTTAAAAAGTCTAAAAAATGAGAGGTTAATCCACCTGCGAATCTAATACAGACGCCCCAAAGACAATGCTAAACAACGGCAGGGATTAAAAATTGAAAATGTCTACATGAAAAAATATCATTCTTAAGCTCAAAAACCAAGATCTGAAAGAGGAATATGTTTTGACTAGTTTAGCAGAAAAGGATTAGATGCGTTAATTAACAAAGAACCCATTCAAATCCATGCAAAAAGGATGAAATCAAATTAAAAGAGGAACAAGAAAAGGCAAGGCAGATACTAATGATATCATAAGTAAAATCCCATCAATACACTGTAGCTATTATTTAATACAGGCACTTTGCATGATAGCACTGCACTGTGAAAATAACCATGTAAGCTGAAGCTGGGCAAAGCAATCATAACCGATGGGGAAAATTACAATTCTTTCATGGCCTTTAATTTTTTGACAATATGTTCATAAATCTCTTTATTGCATGAATTAAAAAAGTAAAATTAGCATTTACTTAGTAAATTGTAATTTAAAAAATTAAAAATATTGAGAAGCAAAGCATTTCATTTCTTCATAAAATATTGCCAGTACCTAGGACATTGCTTCCTTCTACCTCACATTGTTTAATTTTTAACAGAGTGTGCTTCCATGCCTTGGCAAATTGTCATTCTCCATTCTAACATTTAATCAGCTCCTAGCATTTTATGCTTTGTGCTTTCAATGTTGTAAAATACCCCGGAGAGTTCCTATAATATGAGGTATTTTCCCAATGTTACTTCCTTCAGGACATCTTTATTCTTTTTGTTACAACCATTTTATTCATGTATATTAATAACTATCTCCTTTAACTGCATTTACTTTATGATTTGAATTTCATTTTAATGGTTATTTCTTTTCACTTGTTTGCTGCACCTTCATCTTGCTTGTTCAATTCCCTCTTTCACTCATCTATTTTTATAAAATGTCACAGGGGTTTATCTCTGGGAGACAAGGAGGAGATCCAACTAAATGCATTGCTGTCTGTGTGGGAACTGAATAACAGGTGCACAGTAATCATTTAGGGACACAATTTGAAAGAAGTAATGGGAATGGCCACTGATCATCATGTACATCTATTATTTATATAGATTTTTGTGTACTGAGGAGCTAGCAGAGAAGATTTTATTTTGAGCTAGTACCACGGTTAATATATGTGTTAACTGAAATTATAATTGTGTTCTGGTTGATGCATTTAAACCATGGTCAATGAAATTACTGCACATCGGAACCATGCAAAATAAAAATTCTTACACTTACTGTATACCACATCTTCTGCTTCCTACTCACTAAATCTTCTCACAATGACAGTAAGCAGGTACTATTACTATTCCAACACCACAGATGAAGAAATTCAGCACAGAGATATGAAATAATTTGTCCAATGTTACATATTTATCTGTTAACAGGATTCAAATCCAGGATCTTTGGGTGGCTGCATTCTCAATCACAATCCCCTATTACCTTTGATATTCTAAATAAGTGAACACGTTAATACACTGGGTATGAGGTGTTCTGTCCTTTGTGATTTTACATTAGAGTTATATTATTAAATCCTCTGTGAAGAGATGAATTAGTTTTAAAACCTCATTACCTGATAATGTTCGATACAAATGAATAAATCATGAATGCCCATTTTTCAAAAAGAGACAAAATGTACCAAACAAAATACTCTACAATGAGAAGATTAGTAATGCAACTTAGATTTAAATTAATGTCATTTACTCCAATTTGATGTGAAATAACTGTATGCAAACCAAGTTTTGTTTTCATTTTGTTTTTCAGTTTGTTTAATTTATGAGATTCTGGGGAGCCGTGATGAGAGAAAAGAAATCAAGGATATCCCTTTAAGTTCTGATGAAACTGTGAAAACTCTTCTAAAAAAATGCACATACACTCAATATTTTGCATGTAATTTAAGTAAAAGCATTGACTCTGAAACCTGAAGATTTCTTATGAGATTTAGAGCCTAGGTCCCAGTTTCTTAACAGATCAAAGGATCATTTGTTTCTCCTCCTACAACATTTAGTGAATGTAGGCTGACTGAGTCTCCAACATGGTATGATGTAATCATCTCAACACTAGGCTGCAGTATTTACCATGGAGGAGAGAACAGCATGAGTTAGTATGGACCACCTCTAAAATTTCCTAAAAAAGAGACGGTATAAGCACTATCACTTACACAGCACTTTGAGAAACAGAATTTTAAACATTTGTACCTTTTGTTTTACCTACTCCTTTCATTTTACATTGTGTCTTGTATTTGATTATTTCTACTCCACTAATGAGTCCATATTGATTGCCGTCCATGTAGTTATGAAATCGACTAATGTTTATTGGGTACAAAATATGCTAGTCATATTTCCTAGGTGCTGAGAATACACCAATGAACAATTCATACAAAGGCTCTGTTCTCAAGAACCTCACAAGCTGATAGGAGCATAAAATAAATACTAATTTTAGTTTATTAGCATATTCAAAAAATTGATTACAGGGTGATATGTTACAGAGTGACTGTTTTGAAGAAGAGCTTACTTAACATCTATAGTGTGATGGGTCTCCTGCCAGGTTACTTATTTGGCTGTCCAAACACTGAAGGTTAGGCAGTAAGCCAAGGCCATGATACCCAGTCAAGGAGCAGTTATCCCTGAGAACCCAAAGGAACCTAACCAAGAAAGACAGTGCAGTAGCAAAAAAGGCAGAAAATTAGCTTAAAAGCAGCTTAGGGATGAGAGGAAGCCTAGACCTCTAGAGCTGTCCTGTTGCCATCCAAGAGTACTTCGTGAGTCTTAATAAACTCATCTCCTCATCAAGCTGAACTTGGCCAAGTCATTCTTTGATCTCTAGACTCCTTTCCAGTTGGGGAAGGATATTTTAAAAGTATGATTGCAAGTTTTTCTCATTGCAATATCTTTTGAGGAAAAAATAATTTAAAGACATAATATTTAAGATGAGATCTTTTCGGATAAGGGAAGAAATATTCCAGGCTGAGAGAACAGCAAATTTTCTCTGTAAAAAGTCTCCTAAGTTAAAGAGACCCTAAGATGAAGGGATCCTATTTGTGCATTAGGGAAAACCTGCACGTGTTGGAATTAATTAAAAGTGATAATAAAAGAAATTCTTAAAACTACATCAAACACCTTCAGGATTCTGGAACAGGAATAGAAAAGGACTGAATAACTGAGCTAGTAAGTGGTTTATGAAATGGAATTGGAGTGTTATAAAGGATATTTGAAGCAATTGAAAGTAAGTGATTCATCTAAAATATCTCTATAATATATTTTATATATAACCACTCTGACCCCTTCTGAAGGATTGTAAAAAAGGTATATGGAAAACAGTAGTAATACCACAAGGCTAATTTTACAGTTCAGACCAGAAATGATGGGGGTTTATCTTAAAGTGAAGGCAATGATAAGAGAAGGGTGTAGAAAGCTTTGAGACTGATTTTTGGAGAGCTCTATCTAATTTGCAATAGGAGAGAAAAAAAAAGCTTAGGTTCAGTTATTGACCAGTTATATTGATTTAAAATGTTTGTAGAGCCCAATCAATGATAATAACAAATGCTCAAAATGTTATAATGAATGTTTTTTCAGCTAAGCTCTGTATATGTGAAAATATCAAGAAATTTGAATATGTATATTAGGTGCCTACACATTGCTGAAATACTTTCTAAAGTTTTAGAGAACGATTTCACAGTATGAATTCTTTTCATTTAATCAACTTTACTCTTAAGTTTTAGATATTATAGTGGTCTATTTAGAAATAATTTTTTCTGTGATTTTAGAACACATTTCTTACTTTTGAAGCAACATAGTTTTCTAATGTTTTCTAAATATCAAGTAACTCATACATTATTCTCTCACAGCTTCTTTAACTGATTTGGTTTATGTATTAGATCTCATTTGTTGGCAGTTATTTCTTCTTATCTAAAAGTCTTTCATATTTTAGTTGTGCATATTTGAATATTGTGATTTTAGATGGATTTTAAATATTTCAAAATCATAAATATGCCATTGTAAATTTCACCAAAATATGTCAATGCTAAGATGCAAACTTATCTTCATCATATATAAACTAAATCCATGGCTCAGGCAAGAAATATCTGCCTAATAATTCAGTTCAGCAAATCTCAGTGGAGAATGTACCCTGACAGGCATTGTACCCGTTTCTGTGAAAGGCTCCCCGTGCCTGAGAGTCATTACCAGTCTTTAAAAATTGAATTTGCATCATTAACATAGTAATGATCCTCATTTTATTTCTTAATAGTATGTTGATAGTCGACAGGTAGATCGACCTCGCAATTTTATTCTTTCAAATGTCATTTGTCATGCTCCCACCGGTGGCTATGAGTTTCAGTGATTTTCTTGACTCATACCGGTTGCTAAGTAACATGGAGAAGTACAGCTGCAGTTTCACTTTCTTCAAACTGCTGCTCCTAAATATGAATAAAACCACAGACATTCTATTTTTGTGTTCAGATCTCACTGCTTTCAAAGCTTCTGTGTCAGATACTCTGAAGCATAATGGTGAAGGCAGTAAAAATTACAGGCCAAATAATACTTGTAAAAAATATTTCCTTCCTTTTTTTGTCTTCAGATACAATAAGATTATTTCTCTTCTACCTCTAAGAATCAATGAGAGTCCTAGAATGGATAAAATAAACTAAGAACAAAGAGGACTTATTACTTGACCTTGGGCAAATTATTAATTTCTCAATAATAATACCTGTGTTTCTTCATCTGTAGCAGATGAAGTGGCTAAAGTTGATGATCGTTCCTCTTCCATTTGAGTGATTCTATGAAGTAGTTGTGCAAAATATCACCAAACCACCAAATGAAAATATTTCTAAGTACATTTCAAAAATTGTCTTTTTTTTTTTTTTTTTGAGACAGAGTTTCGTTCTTGTCACCCAGGCTGGAGTGCAATGGCCCACAATCTTGGTTCATCACAACCTCTGCCTCCCGGGTTCAAGCAATTGTCCTGCATCAGCCTCCCTAGTAGCTGGTATCACAGGAGTTCACCACCACTCCTGGATAATTTTTGTATTTTCAGTAGAATTGGGTTTTCACTATGTTGGCCAGGCTGGTCTTGAACTCCTGTCCTCAGGTAATCCGTCCACCTCAGCCTCCCAAAGTGCTGGCATTGCAGGCATGAGCCAACACGCCTGGCCAAAAATTGTCTTATATTTGTATTTCATCTCTACTTAGCTTACAGAGAATATAGACTAAAGATATTCAAATGAAAATTCTACTTCTAGTCACTTTATAGTTCATTGCACTGTCTATGGACAAGTGAAAATATTCACATAAAGATAATGTGAAGTAATGACCCTATGGCAATGTTCTAAGTCATTTCTCTCTACAACATCTACATTAAGTCCATTCCTCAGTTGAGCTCACTTCTTTGTGAATAAGCAAGATTGTATATTAACTTGCCTTCTGTCTCCCTGAATTTCAAGTTCCTGATTCCTTTAGTAAGGGCTCTCTTGGTGCGCAGAGTTCAAGTAGAGTATGTTGAGTTTTTCAAATAGAATGTGTATCCTTGTCCATTATGACTATGAATGCAAGTCTGTCTTTCTTCTTGGGTTGTGACTTCCTGCAGAGAGAGTGTTTTATGTATTCAGTTTTCACATTTATAGGACTTAGCAAAGTTTCTGGTGTTTTGCAGTTCTTAAATATGTCCCTTTAACCCACGAAAATAAAAATGCCTTAGAAAATTTTGTATATCCTTTGGCTAGTGGGGATATAGTTAGCAAATTACTTTGTTTTGGGACAAAATTTCATGAAATATGTATCTCTAAGTTCTGTATCCTCAAAAGCAATAGAAGAATTAACTTTTTATTTGTTTCCATAGGACATATCTTTATTTAATTATAAGGGAAAGTGTAGACAGAAAACAAGCAATCAATTATCTGAGGCTCATTGACCTTCTGTTTTACCATTGTACTCGCACATGTGTGGTACTGGGAGTAAATAGAAAGGGAGTTACCCTTTACTTCAGAAGAATTTTTATTTTAACAACAATATTTATAAAATATATTTTAGTATAAAATTAATTTATTACAAAATGCTTTAATTTATCATTAAAGAGAATGTTTAACAGCACCATCTTTCCAAGTAGCACTGTTGGAAAGTCATATGTATTATATAAATATATATATAATGTGTGTCTGTAAAATAAGCTCTGTAGAACTAAAGAAAGAAACTAGCATTATATAAGATTTAAAGAATTTAGATTTTTAAAAAATAATATGGAGAGTTTACTAGCAAAATACTCATTCCTATTTGTACCTTAAACTCATCAAATACAATGTTTCTGACGTGTTCTGCATCCTGCGCTGCACAAGGGTTCAAAGACCTAAGAGGGAACGGTGGGAGATGAAGAAAAACACAAAGACAGGGAGGCCGAGGCGGGTGCATCACGAGGTCAAGATATCGAGACCATCCTGGTCGACATGGTGAAACCCCGTCTCTACTAAAAATACAAAAAATTAGCTGGGCACGGTGGCACATGCCTGTAATCCCAGCTACTCAGGAGGCTGAGGCAGGAGAATTGCCTGAACCCAGGGGGCGGAGGTTGCGGTGAGCCGAGATCGCGCCATTGCACTCCAGCCTGGGTAACAAGAGCGAAACTCCATCTCAAAAAAAAGAAAAAAAAAAAAAAAAAAAGAAAGAAAAACACAACGACAGACATAGAGAAAAGGGGGGCTACGTGGTCCGGGAAAGTGAAAGTATCAGTTTCTCCGTCCTCGTCCTGCCTCAAAGTACTTTATTTTATGTTCACAAAACATACAGCAGAGGGAGGGTGCAGTTACCCAGACCAGCCTGGGGTTATAATTCTCATACTTCAGCTAACGTTCCTCAGGTAACAACTAGCTTGCAGCAACGCTGGTAAAAGCTGGTTATCGTCCACTAGGTCGGACTGCTCTTCTCCAAGACAAACGCATTCCGCTCTTACGATTTCACTCCTCTTGGAACGCAGCCAACGTTCACAGCAGCCTTGCTGATCCCCCAGAGGGGCTGGGCTACTCTGCTCTCTACAAATGTCAGGTAGAGAAGTAAAATAGACATAATGTAGATATTTATCACAGAAGATGAATAAAGACAAACTCTTCTTTCTCAGTACTCCAAATAGGCTCAGTTCCCCCAAAATTTTAACCAAATTTAAAGGACTTAAAGAGATTATATCCAACTTTCTTGCTTTCTTTTTCAAATATGTTGTAATTTTGAATAGTAAGGTGTAGGTTTTTAACTTTTTTTTTTTTTAGATAATGGTTCTCTCTACTCAGTAAGATTTTATTTGAATGAAGATTCCCCCAAAATGTGTTTTCTTGCAATATTGATTATTTTATCTCATAAGTGGTTGGTTATTTTGAAATGTATTAATACTTTATCTAAAGTATTTTTTTTTCTTTTTAGAATTTAAGAATCGCTCTATTTTTTAAGTATAAGCATAGTATCATGGAAGAATGTGCATAAAATACATTACAAAATACAGTGTATACTTATAATTTTATGGTCTAACGGTAAGGAAACTTTTATATCATGAAGCCCAATTTGGACGAACTGAAAGAAAGAAACAAGAAAAAGGAAGGGGTGGAAAAAGGCAAGGAAGGAAGAAAGGAAGAAAGGATAGAAGATAAAGAGAGGAGACAAAGAAAGATGAGAAAAAGAGAAATATGAAAGATTTCTTTTTTTTTTTTTTTTCTATTTTTAGTATTAAAATGTATATGAAGTAAACTAAGTGTAGTATCTCAGGCAAAGCACTTACCCTACATAGCGCTTAAGCTAAGACTCTTAACTCAGGAGAAAGGCACAGTGATTAATACGCTGGCAAGGTTACCTCTCAAATACTATATCAGTATGCTTTTTACACATACCCCAGCTTCTTTTTCAGTGGAACCAGCAACGCGGTTTTGTACATGATTCTAGCCTGATTTGGACTTGTCTCTGAGTCTTAGTCAGCTGGTATGCAGGCTGAGGATGACGACTTAGGATGGCTTTGACTGAAACCACGTAATTCTGCTTCACATGGTTCCTCTTCTTTAAGAAAATGAGTATGAACAGGTTTCAGTGGTAAATCCAAAGCAACAAGTGGAAATGAGAAAAAAACTTTTTCATCTTTCTGATTGCATTGCAAGTTTGCTAATATTCTGTTTCCCAAAGGAAGTCACACAGAGAAATCTGAGTGGACATGAACTACAGGTTAAGAAAAAGAGTATGGCTACAGAAACACCGTAAGCTGTTCCAGCAATGAAGCCTCTTACACTTTTCAGAATGTGGAGGTAGGGCCGTTCCACTGAAAAAGGAATATAATAGGGATCAAGGGGATCAACATACTCATATTTATTGGAATACAACCAAACATCTGTTTTTCTTTTCTTTGATTTATTTTCTTTGATGAACAATGCCCTAAATTTGACATAAGACACCTGGAAGTGTTGTGAGTTGAATTTTCATTTTATTCCAGCCACCCATAAAATTAAAAACTGATTTTATTCTGAAAAGTTGTCTTGTAGCTATAAGATACATTCACTCAGGGTAGAGCTAGATCTAGAAGCTGTTTTCTTTTTTTCTCAACCCTTATCTTGACCTGGGAAATAAAAGTTGAGAAAATGAAAGCCAATTGAGAACCACAAAGGCTCCTGGCACAAAGGACTCTATTCAACCTTCTGTCCTAAGGGACTTGATCAAACTTTACTGTGGCTTCTAGCAGCCTAAGGCCCTGTCCTTGAGAGGACCCAACCCTGCTCCACCCCTTAAGTTTCTGCTTTAGAAGTTCAAGGCTTCCAAAAGAAATCAGTTTGTTCCAGTCCAAAAAAGATAACAGGCCTCTGACTTCCCTATCCGGAAGTATTTGCTTTAAAAAAAAAAAACAAAACTTTCCATTTTAAATCTTTCTCTGCCCCTTAGAGATATTTACGTATTTTATAGAATCAAGGAATGTCTTCTTCAAAACCGTGGAAGCTATTTGTTTGAAATGTAATCTTAAGGAAGAATAAGACCTCTATCTCTTAGTTTCTGTGAGAGGGCAGAGGTTGAACTTCAACAAGCACTGGGTAGCAAACATGGCCTAATTGCATCCCTTCAAGTCCATCAGTACCTTTTGTTTTAATACGGCCTATTGTTTAAATGGTCTTACATTTTATTTTTTTATTTTTTTTGACAGAGCTGAGTTTGGGTTCCCTGAGACCCCTCCCCCACTGCAGTAGTCATGAATAGAATCTGTCTATGGCTTTTAACTAGCGTTCAGATTTGTTTCACTTTGCCAGAGCCTAAAGGCAATGATCTAATTAAGGATGGGGACTTTCTGCTCAAAGGTTTAGTTAAGACTCTAAAATTTTGATTTCTTTTTATATCTGCTGCCAATTTCTAATAGTCTCTGGATCCTTTGTCATTTGTTTGATTTACATTTTATATATATGAACTTATTATACATATACTTATTTATATTTTGTTTCCAGTAGTTTAAATATCTGTAATCTTTGCAAATTTAGTTTCATTGTTTCTATTCTTTCTTATTCTCTTCTATGAATACTTGTTTTTTTGTACATTTGCCTGCTGTGTATCTGTGTTTCTGATTCCTGTTTGTTGGAAAGCTATTTATGAAAATACTTAATGACTGAATTGAGGATGCTTTTCTCCAGAACTATTTACATTTTTTGGTTGATGGCATGCCTAGGTCTTGGCAAAGATTCTTTGCTCTACCAAAATTTCGTCAGGCTTCTAAACCTTCTCATAGGCTCACCTGTATATTTCCTTGTAAACTCCAGTTTTAGATAAAATAAAAAATCTTTCACCTTTCATACCCGATCAAAATTTCTCATGTCTCACAATTGGTATCTGATCACCTAGCTTGCTTTGAGCAGGAAATATTTAGGTGAGTCCAGCCGGAATTTTCCCCAGAATTGATGTTTTCTTTTAGTAATTTTCTATTTATCAACCCTCCTAGTCCTTGGCTATAAATAAATCCCCACTTGTCCCTGCTGTATTCAGAATACAGACCAGTTCTATATTGGAGTATTTGTTTTTTTATTGCAATAGTCCTGAATAAAATTTGTCTTTGCCACTTTGACATCAACTTGCCTCTGTTTTGACAGTCAATGTTAAATTAAAATATTTAACATTCAGTTTTTAAAGTGCAAATGCCAAATACTCAAACCTGAAATCCATGTGTCAGCCAATCACTGGTCATGAATACTTATGGATTAATATTTTTCAACTTCCAGCCAGAACCAAGATTGAGACAAGTTTTCTGCTGAATACTACTGCTAAATATGTATTTTTTTTACTTCACTTTTCCATGTAAGTTTTCCTAAGTTCCAATTCTGTGCGCTATGATTTATAATTAGGTCTACTGTGTGTGGGTGCAATACGTTTCTTGCATTATACATCCACGAACCAAAGCATAGATAACCTGAGGACCCAGTATCTTCTGAACTCAGCACTGTCAAAACAAATGATGTGAGGCCATTTAAAACTAATAATGCATAGATAACCTGAGAGTATCCAATATCTTCAATTCTCATTTCTTGATATTCATGATCACAGTTTTTATTGACTTAAGAAACAAATTCCATCATTTTATTTAAAACACTATTCACCATTTTAGTATTTCATTTTCTCTAGCACTATTAGGGCTTTGCAGCAAGAATCCTTCAATACTTTCAGCCTATAGAAAAGCCAGAAATTAAACTTTTTTTGGTTCACTTTTATATAGTATTTGTGCTGATTAATGTATTGGCCCCTTCTATTAGAAAATTGAAATTATTGCATTCTTTAAATTCTTTAAAAATATCTTCTATTAATTCCTTGTTAGTTAATCCTTTCTTTTTACCCTGTTTTCTGTTATTTATTTATTTATTTATTTATTTATTTTGAGACGGAGTTTCGCTCTTGTTACCCAGGCTGGAGTGCAATGGCGCGATCTTGGCTCACCGCAACCTCCACCTCCTGGGTTCAGGTAATTCTCCTACCTCAGCCTCCTGAGTAGCTGGGATTACAGGCACGCGCCACCATGCCCAGCTAATTTTTTTTTTTTTTTTGTATTTTTAGTAGAAACGGGGTTTCACCATGTTGCCCAGGATGGTCTTGATCTCTTGACCTCGTGATCCACCCACCTCGGCCTCCCAAAGTGCTGATTCTGTAATTTATTTAAACTTTCTCTTCTAATTTTTATTTATATGTATTTCTTCTACTATGTTTTAGTAATTTTATTGCTTTTGAATGTTTTTAGGAGTCCATCTTATTCTTTGCACAATTCTTTTTATAATATTATTTTTACTGAAACATAGCCCGCAATTTTATTTTACCTTTGAAGATATTAATTAGGGCTTCTAAATTTTTTCAAAGAATAATCTGAATTCCTATTAAGTTTCTTTTCATCTGTTTATTGTAGATTCTGTATGTCATGTTAAACATCTGCCTGTAACTTCTGGTTATTCTTGCTTGCTTGTTTCTAAGGGTAAGGTATTAGAGAGCTACTGGGAAGTTTTTTCTATTATTCCTGCTGAACACACTTATTAGAGTTGTTTGCAGTCGTGTGTGCATGTTTTTGTAAAATATTTGTTGAAATGTAAGTTACCTGACATTTTAATTTGTGGTTTTTCTGTGGGAAATACAGTAATTTGCATCTAGAAGTTTCAAAGTTGTCTACTAAGATTCATCAACTGATTGTAATGATTTTCTGGAACATTCATGATTACCAGATTCTTTAGGTTGTTTGTCCTTATCAGAATCCTGAGTAATGTGTTATAATCTTATTTCTGGAAAGCATAAGATATGTCCCAGCATCCTGGGAATAATATGTGTGAAGACTTATCAATCAAAGACATCTAGTTTATGCTGTAATAAAAATGATCCCAATGTCTACATGATTTATACAAATTTTTATTTTGCTCTTATGTTACTTATTTTTGAAGGATCAGTACATCGGCTTTCCATATCATCTTTACTCTAGAGCCCAAGCAAGGGATCTAACATTCTATGGCAAAACTTTCAATTGTCTTGCTCAGAAGTTAAACATCTCATTTTCCTTCACATTTTATAGATCCAATCAAGTAACACAACCGTCCCGTTTTTTATGGTCAGGGAAGAGTAATCCTTCCCTAGAGAGAGGCGGAAAATTTATGCCATTAATGAAATAATCTACTATGAAAGAGGGCTGTTGGTCTTACTTTCTGTTTGTAGATTTTTGTTACTTGTTCTCTTACCTGCACCCTTTCCTGTTTTCTATGAGTGTGGAGTCATTCTTAGTTACCTTCTGGAAAGAACTAACCATTCTTCTCCCTGGTGTGTTAGGACAGTTTCTCAGCTGCTCAGGCTAGGGATCATGACTCATGTCCATATGTTCTGTGATGTTCTTAGGATCAATTTCAATACTACTTGGGGTACCAGAAATGGTTATTTTCTGAGTTTTGATATACAAACAATGACAATGAGAAACTACAATATATACCAGTTGATGGATTAAATCAGAATTTTGTTAAAAATAGGTTATTTAATATTATATTTATTAAAAGTTGAAGGTAGCATAGTGACAATGATAAAACATGGGTCATAAGTATAGAAAACATATCTAGACAATTGACTAAAGAAGAAAGAAGGAGACAGCACAATCTATTAACATACCTGTGCATCGTATTAACTTCCACCACTTTCATTGAAAGGGTTTTAGGTCATAAAAATAAAATAAATATTATAATTCACGATGATATAAGGACAATTTATATCAGTACAATCTAAATGGAAGTCATGACTGTGTTGGAAGTACTAAACTGTTTAGTTTAGATTGAGGTAAAGGTGAAGAACTGAGCTTTCAATTTATATGTGAGGAGGAAGAAGCAAAGATGACAGGAAAATATCCCTGACGATGCATAGTACAGCTGAGGTACAAGGGCAGGGAGGGCTCTAACTCACTGAAGAAGCTGAGTACTAGATGCATGGGCAACTTCAGGAACATTCCCTAAACATCAGCCTTATCCAGCAAAGTTTTATAATTCAATAAAATGAAAGACTGAACCTAACCATTGCCACTCACTCATCCCGACACTGAAAAAATGCACTTAACTTTGCTAAGTTTAAAATTTATTTATCAGAAAACAAGGATGGTTGTATCAATGTATTAGGACATAAGTAATGAGTAAATATTTTAATTACTATATCTTTTTCATATTTTTTGTATTGTTCCTTGACACATAATTAGAATTTAATAAAGTTTATATGATAAATTATCAGTATATAAATAAATTGTATTTTAAATATAGTATTGACTTGAGAAGAACGTAACAAAAATGTTCAATCATTCAATATAAAACATAAAAGTATGTTTATGGAAAATATAGACGAAAGGAGAAAAGTGATAGCAAAATCTATTTTGTATCTGTACATCTTAGTCTTCCTTTCTTACTACTTTCACTGAAAAGTTTTGAATAAAAAGACGCAGGTTTCCCTTTGCTAAAATTTCTGAGATAAAGGCAGAGCTGGAGAAATAACATAACGGTTCTAGCATCAGTCCTCGGCTTTCTGGGCACCATAACAAAATACCATAATCTAGGTAGCTTAAGCAACATATATTTATTTTCTTACAGCTCTGGAGGCTAGAAGTCTAAGATCAGGGTGTCAGCATGGTCAGTATCTGGTGGGGTCTTTCTTCCTGGCTTGCAGGTGGCAGCCATCTTGTCCCTGTGTCCTGAATGGAGGAGAGAGAAAGAAAGAGGTACTCCTCTGGAATCTTTTCTTTTAAGGACACTAATCCCATCACATCAGGGCTCTACTCTTGTGACCTAACTGCTTCCCAGTGGCTCCTTCTTCAAGTACAATCATGTTGAGTGTCAGGGCTTGAAGATGTAACACAAGCATTCATCCTGTAACAGGATCCAAAATGTCTGTCATCCTACTGGTGATAATGTCAATTTCTATGACTGGTCAAAGAAATTCTCCAGATGGAAATAGTTTAATTTAAATTTTATGAGCTCATATAGAGTTTTTTTTTTTAATCTAGACTCTGACATAATATATACTTTTTTCAGAAATTATTAATAGTGTTTTTATGACTTATTTCTTGAAGTATTTTATAAAGAAGAAATAGAAATCTATAATTTTTCTTTCAATAATGCAAAATTAAAATTTCAAGTTCCATTTTATGATTAAAAATGTAGGTCATTGTCTAGAAAAGTTTGAATTTTTTTCAATAATATATTTATTATATCCCTGAAATTTGAAGATCAACATGAAAATAGAAATGAAGAGAATGTGTATTTATATTATGTTAGTGTTTACTGAAGTAACTGATATCTAACAGGCAATAAAAACATTTTAGCAATGAAACTTTCATAATTCTTTAGATTAGAAAAATTACATTTGTATGTCATATAAAATTATCCATGTGAAAATTATGATAATTAGAACCTGATATATCTCATGGTCAATTCAAAATTAGCATGGGAATGTCCAACTATAGAGTCTCTCCCCAAACCTGCTATTCATGCTGCATCCCAAACTCAATAAATGGGTCGAAATTGTGTCCATTTTTTTCAAGTCAAAACTCACAAGGTCTTTATGAAGTTTTAATTTTCTTTCATGTCCTCTATTTAATTCCTTGGCAAGTGTATTTAGCCCAAATCACAAAATAATTTCCTAACACTACCAATTCTCAATACAATTACTATTCCCATCTTCATCAATTTCTTGCCAGGATGTTGCAGTAGAGTTTATATCTGTTTCTCTGCTTGCATTTTTGCCCATTTTTAGTATAATCTTCATAAGATAGGTAGTGTCATACTTTCAAGACAGTAATGTAAATGCTAGGTTCAAAATCCTCTTATTTCTCATTACCATTATCATAAAGTTTTAAGACTAGAAAATCATATAAAATATATATAATTGGCCAGGCACAGTGACTTATGCCTGTAATCTCATTATTTTGGGAGGCCGAGGCAGGTGGATCACAATGTTAGGAGTTTGATGCCAATATGGTGAAACCCCATCTCTACTGAAAATACAAGTCAGCTGGGTGTGGTGGTGGGCATCTGTAATCCCAACTACTTAGGAGGCTAAGGCAGGAGAATAGTTTGAACCCGGGAGGAAGAGGTTGCAGTGAGTCAAGACTGCACCATTGCACTCCAGCCTGGGTGACAGAGTGAGACTCCATCTCAAAAGAAAAAAAATGTATATAATCTCATCTGTCATTCATTCTCCAATTTAATCTCCTCTTTACTGACTGTGTGGCAATGACATGCCAAATACACCCTGTCTTATGTCCTTTGCACATCCTCTTTAATCCTCAAATCATGTATTCATACAACTTGCTTACTTCCATAATTTGCATCTCTGTCTTAAATTCCATCTTCTCAATAAAGACTTCCCTGGCTCTGTTACTTAAGTTAGCATTTCCTTATACTGAATCTTATTTCTCTGCTATTTTGTGTATATCATTTATTGCTGCATAAGATTGTGATATATGTAATTGTTTATAAATATATTGTTTTTCTGTGTAACATGAATGTTAGCTCGATGAAGAGAGAGACTTTGTTGTTGCCACTTCTATCTTTGTTCTCTAGGACGGCACCTGTTGGATAGTAAACCCTTAATAGATTTATTAAAAAGTTTTCTATCGGGAGGCCGAGGCGGGTGGATCACGAGGTCAAGAGATTGAGACCATCCTGGTCAACATGGTGAAACGCTGTCTCTACTAAAAATGCAAAAAAAATTAGCTGGGCACGATGGCGTGTGCCTGTAATCCCAGCTACTCAGGAGGCTGAGGCAGGAGAATTGCCTGAACCCAGGAGGTGGAAGTTGCGGTGAGCCGAGGTTGCGCCATTGCACTCCAGCTGGGTAACAAGAGCGAAACTCCATCTCAAAAAAAAAAAAAAAAAAAAAGTTTTCTATCAAATAACTTTAACTTTTATTACATTATCCAGATATGTAATAGAAGGCTCAAATTTATTAGTGTGTGCTTTATATTTTACTGGACATTGATTAACATGACAGACTTTAATCACTCGATTACTCTTCCTATAAAAGAAACATTAAATCTGAGTCGTCTCTAGCACACAAATGAAAACTCTAGTAGACTCACAAGATGTCAAAATTTCTATATATGATATAGTTTGTAAAGAGCAAATACAAATTTAAAATAAGAGGCTTAATTCTCCCTGCTGAAAGTAAGGGGAAAATGCTCCCTTCTCTTCTTTTTCTTGGAGATTTTACCTTGAAAAATTTGAGATTGTATTTTGAAAAAGTATTTTCTCCTCTGAACTATATAAAGTCATTCACTGCGTGATGACAACTCAGCCAACAGGCTGCAAATATGACACTGATCCCATAACAAAAGTTACTATTACCTACAGACATTATAGCTGTTGTAAAGTTGTAGCACAATGCATTCCTCACGTTTGTGGTGATGATAGTGTAAGTAAACCTTCTGAGCTTCTGATTGTATAAAAATTTGGTACATTCAATTATCTACAGTACATCATGCTTGATAATAATAATAAACTGTTACTGGTTTATGTATTTACTACACTTTTCTCATTATTTTAAATTGCACTCCTTAGACTTATAAAAAAGTGACTGTAATACAGCCTCAAGCAGGTCTTTCAGGAGATATTCCAGAAGAAGACATTGTTACCATAAGAGATGGCAGGTCCATGTGTGTTATTGCCCCTGAAAACCTTCCGGTGGGACAAGATGTGGAGGTGGAAGACAGTGATACTGATAATCCTGACCCTGTGTAGGCCTAAGCTGATGTGTTTGTCCTTGCCTTAGTTTTTAACCATGACAAAAAAGCTTAGAAAGTTAAAAAAAATTTAAGAAATAAAAAATAGGAAAAAGTTTGCAGAATAAACATTTTTGTACAGTTATACAATATGTTTGTGTTTTAAGCTAACATGTTATTACAAGAGTCAAAAGTCAAATGTTCAAAAGTTTATAAAGTAAAGACATTACAGCAAGCTAAGGTTAATTTATTATTGAAGAGAGAAAAATACTTTCAGTGTATCTAGTGTTGCCGAAATATGTGGTAGTTATAAAGCCTGTAGTAGTGTAGAGTAAAATATTTATAATAAATTTAGTGTAGCCTTAAGTGTGCAGGTTTATAAAGTCTACAGGAGTGTACAATACTATTCCGGGCATTCCTATTCACTAACCACTTATTCACATTCCATTCATGGTATGTAATCCTACAGATGTGTACCATTTTAATCTTTTGTACCATGTTTTCATTGTATCTTGTCTATGTTTAGATATATTAGAAAGACAAATAATTACTATTTGTTACAATTGAGTACAGTAACATGGTTGTAAAGTTTTGTAGCCTAGAAGCAATAGACTATACCATAACCCTAGGTATGCAATAGATGATACCATCTAGGTTTATTAAGTACACTCTGTGATGTTTGCACAATGACTTGATTCTCACCAGTGTGCTTGGTCTTAGCAAATCATTTAGATTATAAAAATTTCTAGGCTGGGCTCGGTGGCTCATGCTTATAATCCCAGTGCTTGGGGAGGCTGAGGAAAGCAGACCACCTGAGGTCAGAAGTTTGAGACCAGCCTGGCCATCATGGCAAAACACCATCTCTTCTCAAAATCCAAAAATTAGCTAGGTGTGGTATTTGGTGCCTGTAATCCCAGCTACTGGGAGAATCTCTTCAACCAGGGTGGCAGAGATTGCAGTGAGCCACGAGCACACAACTGCACTCTAGCCTGGGTGAGAGCAAGACTCCATCTCAAAAAAACTAAAAAAAACTATATATATACATATATATATTATATATATATAACATATAATGTTTATATGTAATAAATATAATATATATGTAATATGTATACTAAAACATTTATTATGAAAAGAATTTTAAAATATAATTTTTATCACTGTTTTTCTACTCAAATTTTTTAAGAATTCTCATCTTTTTTAAATTAAAAGTTTATTTTATTGTTTAATTATTTAGAAAAAATCTCATAGGTGTTATATTCTCTGACTCTCACATATTAAAGGACATTCTGTGCTTTATTCCTTGAAGAAAATTGGATCACGTTTTGAATGTTCTCTTTGCAGTATAGAATTTTTGTACTATTCACAAAGTCACAAGTACTCTATATTCTGCTCCGTCTATATTTTTACTTGTTCACCTAAAATTGAAATATACTGCTTTTACACATTTTGATAAGTCTGTTTTAATTTCTATCAATTTAACAAATGTTTTATTTAAAAATATTCTCTTTAACATAACTATTACATTGACATTGTATAAATTTACCATCAGAAGTTTATTTATATGTGCAGAAAATCTGAAAAAGTAATTGAAGTTTTATTTTTCCAAATGTTTTACATATGTGTAAAGGTTTTTGTTAATGTCCTAAATTGCTAGGACTTATCTCTTCATAAATAATTAAAATCATCTCAGAAACACTTGTGATTTAATGTGCTTGATCTTACCATCAGTGCCTTCTTACTAAGACAATGGAAACTCACATCTTAAAGAAATGTTTAGCAGTATATCTGAACTGAAGTAACAATTTTACCTCATTCTAGCAAAAAATTATTCCCTTATCAATATAATGATATTAACCTTAGTCTACTAAACAGACATGATGTGAATTCTAATTAATTATTATCAAATTCTTATTGAGAGGCACATTCGATGTGATAAAATATGATACATCATTATAGAACTTTAATTTATAAAATAAACCACATCATAGTAAAATATATTATGAAATAAGTGTATTTCTAGAAAATATTTTGAAAGCTACTCTTCATATTGAAATTAGAACATGCAGAAAATACATAACTATTTGGAGTTTTTTCAATAATTATCAGATTATAGAAGTGTATTTTTCAGTATGTTCAGCTCAATAAGAATGGGCAGCCAGGTGCGGTGGCTCATGCGTGCAATCCCAGCACTTTGGGAAGCCAAGACAGGCCGATCATAAGGTCAGGAGTTTGAGACCAGCCTGGCCAACATGATGAAACCCCATTTCTACCAAAAAAAAACTAAAAAAATTAGCCAGCAGGCATGGCGACACATACCTGTAATCCCAGTTACTTGGGAGGCTGGGGCAGGAGAATTGCTTGAACCTGGGAGGTGGAGGTTGCAGTGAGCCGAGATTGTGCCATTGCACTCCAGCCTGGGAAACAAGAACAAAATTCCGTCTCCAAAAATAAAATAATAATATAGAATGGGCAATAGTTATATCAGCAGGAAATGAAGTCAGGAAGACATTCAGCTTAAAACTAATCCTAAAGTTCGTATAGAACCACAAAAGACCCACAATAGCTGAAGCCATCCAACAGTAACAAAGCTGGAGACATCATACTGCCTGACTTCAAATTGTACTACAACACACAGTAACCAAAATAGCATGGTACTGGCATAATGTTAGACACATAGAACAACAGAACCCTATAGAGACCCCAGAAACAAATTTACTCATTTACTGTCAACTCATTGTCAACAAAGTCTCCAAGAACATACATCGAGGAAAGGAAAATATCTTCAGTAAAGACTCCTGGGAAAATTGAATAATTCTATTTTGAAATAGGAAAATACATAAATAGACATTTCGCAAGAGAAGATATACACATGACAAGTAGGCATATAAAAAGGTGCTCAGCATTATTGATCATCAGAAAAATGAAAATCAAAATTACAGTGAGATATCAACTCATCCCAGTTAAAAATGGCTTTTATTCCAAAAACACACAATAACAAATATTGGTGAGAATGTGGAGAAAAGGGAGCTGTTGTTCACTGTTGCTGGGAATGTAAATTGCCACAGCCACTATGGAGAACAGTTCAGATGTTCCTCAAAATCTAAAAATAGAGCTATCATATGATTCAGCAATCCCACTGATGTGTATGTATCCCCTGTGCAAAAACATGCACTCTCATATTTGTTATAGCACGGTTTATAATATTTAATATTTGGAAGCAAACTAAGTATCCATCAACATATGAATGGATAAAGAAAATTTGGTACATACACACAATGGAGTGCTATTCAGCCATAAAAGAAATGAGATCCTGACATTTGCAACAACATGGCTGGAACTGGAGATCATCAAGTTAAGTGAAACAATCCAGGTACAGAAAGATAAACATTACATGTCATGTTCTCACTTATCTGCAGGATCTAAGAATCAAAATAATTGAATTCATGGACATAGAGAGTAGGAGGATTGCAATCAGTGGCTGGGAAGGGCAGTGGTGGGGGTGTATATTAAATAAATATATGTTTGAAACATTCTGTCATCTAAAAATTTATTTCTATCAATTTTTTTAATCATAGAAAAGGTTGGCAAATATATGGTTTGAGTAAACATCTGAATAATTTATTGTGGAACAAATTTTCATATGACAAGAAAAACCTCTTCATTTATAAATATGTGCTTCTTATCCTCTCAAGAAATATGTACTGATGTCCCCAGAAAACGGGAAGTTTTTATTCAATTTCAGGAGATTTACAGAATCTGTATAAACCATTTGTGAACCATTTTCCATGCGATAGGTATTCAGAACCTATGTTATTGACAGAGATTGAGACCCATATGTGAACAACTAATTTAAGTCAAGGCGTGTCCCATTATCCTCTTCAGTAGCAATGCCAGGCCAAATGTAAGACCCTATGCCTTAACACCAGTTTCTTTTAAATTTACTAAATTGGCATCCATCTTTTATAGAAACTATCTAGAGAAAATAATAACTGGTGCATTAACCTATATAATCCATAATATGCTTTCACATACAAACTTTCATATACAAAATTTTGAGTTACAAATTATTTTTTTAGCAGACAAGGAAATGATGGCTTGAAATGTAATGGAACTCTTAAGAAACCTAGCAAATAAACTAGTAAATTCCATCTTAAATTCTGACAACTATTCTAGTGGATCCCAAATGCCAATCTGCTGATCTATACTTGATCATACAAAGTACCCACCACAGTAATAAAGGACAGAAGGCAGAATTAAACAGAGGTTTCATAAAGCTAGAGGTACATGTTCTCAGAAATGTCCTCTATGTTAAGAGGTTGCCTTTTTTACTGTTATGAAGTTATACATAATTTCCATTATTAATGATATTTATAGCAAGGCATATGTCTTTCTATAAATATCATTAATAATGGAAATTATGTATAACTTCATAATAAGAAGTTATAAGAAATAAGATTTATGTCTCTGTGCATGTGCACGTATGTGCATAAAATTCACTTAACATCAGTGGCAAAATAACATGACAATAAGAAAGTACATTAATGGCAAAGTAAAATGTCGCCAACCCTACACCTGAGTCTTGGTTTGTTTTCTGGCATAGAGAGCTCCAAATCCTAAGTAATGTCTTCTATGCTACAGATGCCTAAAATTCATTCACTTAACATCAGCCTAATTGGATTATTGCCAAATCTCCTTTTCTCTCTCTTCCTTACAAAAACTCATGCAAATTTTTGACTTAGACTAAACTGAAGATGTATAATTGCATAAATATTATTTACCCAATACATCATTAAATCCAAATCAAAACCTGAAGCAAATTTGAATTGATGATTCAATTAATATTTATTATCAATAATTATTGATCTTAAATTTTAAGTAATAAAAAGACACTTTAAAATAAATCTTGCTAAACAATGTCATCTCAGATATTAATTATTAATTTCACTTCCTATTGCTCACTTTAGGAATTTTTGGCTCAATGTATCTTACTATTTTCAGATGTTACTTTATTCTTCCACTTTGCTCACAGCCAGGAATTCTTATATCCGTATCTATTGTCAGTAAAATAAAATCATATTTTTTTATGTTTAATCATCTGTTCAGAAAATATTTGCAACTGAGAAAATAGAGACTATAAATTCTTTTCAAAATATATTCAATAATTTTGGGCTGTTTTCTAATACTTGACTTTTAAGGAACATTTTCAAAAGTACTCTGTATATTAGAAGTCTGCTTAGATTAAATCAATAAATATTGAGTATTAGTCACATAAGCCAACTCGTAAGTTTTCTTTCTGGTACAGTTGCATTGACTTGTTTTCTTGTTTGTGTTTCCTCAGCTACTTCCATCTTAATGCAAGAGCAATCAAGCTCACTTTTGTAGTAATCACTTACTCATGCAATAAAGTCCAGGAAAAGCAGTGCTTTTATTTTAAAGATGTCTTCAATCTAGATAAATGTTGTAGTCAAAATGAACTAACATGCGTTTTTTTAAAAGTGCAATTCTGCTTTACTTTGAATTAAGGAACTCTTTATATATTTTTCTTATTCTTTTTTTTTGTAGGAGAACTTAAACATGCACTTTTAATTTCAACATTATGAAACTTATCCTTGATGCAAGAATTGGGAAGTAAAATGCAAGTTAAAATAGATGTAATTTGAATGGAAGAGCTTAGAAACTTCTTTACCAAACAAAGCCAAACAGGAGAAGGCAAGTTGACAGATAAGATGGTTGTTTTCACTGAAGTATTTTATTGACACCTCCAAACCAAATTTGAATATATGATTTCTATCTCTGCATTTTCTAGGGCATGAAGTGTACATGAATGGATTGGAAATGATTATGCCAAGAGAACCTTCTATGTCCTCTGTGTAAAGTATCTTTGGGAAGACTTAAAACACTGACTTGTTACACTGTTATTTTAACCAGAGTTAATTACACTTGGAAAGGGTAGTTCAAAAGGAGCAGCAGACTCTTAAGAGGACAGCAAGGTAGGCTTGCTCAACGGCTCTCAGAATGTTGAAATGTGATACATATAAAAAATGCAGGCCCAGCATGATGGGTCACGCCTGTAATCCCAGCACTTTGGGAGGCCAAGATGGGCATATCACCAAGTCGAGAGGTCAAGACCGCCCTGGCCAACACGGTGAAACCCTGTCTCTACTAAAAATACAAAAAAATTAGCCGGGCATGGTGGCATGCACCTGTGGTTCCAGCTACTCGGGAGGCTGAGGTGGAAGAATTGCTTGAACCCAGGAGGCAGAGGTTGCAGTGAGCCGAGATTGCATCACTGCACTCCAGCCTGATGACAGAGCAAGACTCTGACTCAAAAAAAGAAAAATGTAATGCACATAGAATGTGAGCAATAAGTCATGAGTCACACTTTTGACACCTCCTGACATGCAAAACCACAAGAAGTTAAAACCAGTTCCCTACATATTTTAGATAAAGACAGCAGGTAATAATCATGCCAACTTGATATTTTCAGTTTGAACTCATAACTCAGACAGTCCGTAGTGCTCTTTGACATTTCTGCTATTTATTTCAGTGTATGCAGTCTCCCATTATCCTATAAATCTATTTTTCAAAATATTGAAGCAGAATCTGAGGTCTCTAGATCATATGTAGTCCTACCTCATCTGGATATTGTTGTTCTGAAGAGAAGGAACATATAAACTGTGGAGCTTCTGTGCAGCAAAAGGAACAATCATTAGAGTGAACCAGCAACCAACATAATTGGAAAAATTTTTTGCAATCTACCCATCTGACAAAGGGCTAATATCCAGAATCTACAAAGAACTAAAACAGATTTACAAGAAAAAAACAAACAAATCTATTCAAAAGTGGGTAAAGGACATGAACAGACACTTTTCAAAAAAAGACGTATGAGGCCAACAAACTTGAAAAAATGCTCATCATCACTGGTCACTAGAGAAATGCAAATCAAAACCACATTGAGATACCATCTCACACCAGTTAGAATGGTGATCATTAAAAAATCTGGAGACAACAGATGATGGAGAGGATGTGGAGAAATAGGAACACTTTTACACTGTTAGTGGAAGTGTAAATTAGTTCAACCATTGTGGAAGACAGTGTGGCGATTCCTCAAGGACCTAGAAATAGAAATTCCATTCAATCCAGCAAGCATTACTGTGTATATAGCCAAAGAATTATAAATTGTTATATTATAAAGACACATGCACATGTATGTTAATTGTGGCACTGTTTACAATAGCAAAGACCTAGAACCAACCCAAATGCCCATGGATGTTAGACTGAAAGAGGAAAATGTGGCACATATACATCATGGAATACTATGCAGCCATTAAAAACGATGAGTTTGTGTCCTTTGTAGGGACATGGCTGAAACTGGAAACCATCATTCTCAGCAAACTGACACAAGAACAAAAAACCAAACACTGTATATTCTCACTCATAGATGGATGTTGAACAATGAGAACACATGGACACAGGGAAGGGAGCATCACACACTGGGGTCTGTTGTGGGGGACTAGGGGAGGGACAGCAGAGGGTAGGGAGGTTGGGGAGGGATAACATGGGGAAAAATGCCAGATATAGGTGACAAGGGTATGGAGGCATCAAACCACATTGCCATGTACTTACCTATGCAACAATTCTGCATGATTGGCACATGCACCCCAGAACCTAAAGTACAATAAAAAATGTATATATGTATATATATATATGTATATATATATACACACATACTATGTATATATATATACACAGTAATGAAAACATACACACACATACACACACACACACACAACTAGCTCCCATAGCTTTGAGTTCATCTTCTTGTGTAACTTGCTAAAAGTCGCAATGAGTCACTTATTACTGCATGTAATGTTTTAAACATTTTCTGCCATTTTATTTAGTTTTACAGTCTCACTAAGCATGTAGTTTATTTTTAAATATACATCAAATGATGCTTTAATCAAATGGTTATTATTATTATTTCTCAATGCCAGCTGTGTCTTGTACCATATGAAACTTATCCAACTACTTTCTCACTGCCTTGTTAGTTTGTGTTACTATCAACACCTTGTGTCTAAATTATGCCTCTTTCAAGAACTGTGTTTAGTAAACACACAAAAATGTATAACCTTAAAATATGTCTGGAGGAAGACAGTTCATGGCTGCTTCTGGTGGATTCATACTCATTAAATAAATGACAATTGTCTGCTATTCTCAGTATATCAGAAATTCAAGATTGCTAATTGGAATTCAGCCTACTCTTTCTCATTCTAAAGAAGTCAACAGAAGAATGGGTGACTTTTATCTCTTGATTTATTTCTCACAGAGAATGAATCGTGTCTGTTCTCACTGGCCAAAGCTGTTGCAAGAGTGGCTATGCCAATTAGTTTTTAGCTGGAAATATTGGCAAACTCCAGTAATGCAAGAATCATTCAATAATTAGGAAGGGGAGATTACATATTGGAAATACAACATGTTCCCATCAGAAATGCATGTGTACTCACAAATTGTGCTTCATCTTCTGCTATTATGAATGCAAGTTTAAGCTTCTATCTGATGCTAAGACTTTCTCTTTTACACTATTTCCAATACTCACAGTAACATTTGTTCTACTCAAAGATATAGCTCCTGTGATTGTGTCTTCTTTTTGATAATCAAGATCTGCTTCTCTGCTAGGTTATATAAATCAGCTTAAAAATATGCAACCATTATGTACAACTCCTGCATCAAAACAGTTGTTTTATTGTTGTTTATTATGTAAATACCCTCTATCAGCTCATGTTTCATTTCTTTTTTATATTGAGATTTCTAATGCGGTGGCTATTTATATTTAAATTAATTGAACATAATTAAATACTCAGTTGCACCTTTTAAATGCACAATAGCCACTAGTGACTATCATACTGGATAGTGCAGATAATATAATATTTGCATATTTGTAGAAAAATCCGTTATACAGTCATATATAATGAAAATATACAAGTTTTTTAACATCTAAAGATAATTAAATAGTACGTATCAAGGAGTAGGAGACACAACAAATGTTCTATGCAAAGGAAAAATTATAGCCTTAAATGCATAAATTAGAAAGGAAGAAAGTTGAACTCTAATGAGTTTAGAAAATCAGCAAAAGAATAAATCCAATGATTGTAGAGTAAATATTAAGAAAATAAATTTGTTAAATGAAAACTAGGTCAACAAAGATCACCAAAGCCAAAATTTCATTTTCTAAAATTAGTAATAACACTTATCAACCTTTTCAGGCTTATCCAGGAACAACGAATGTTACCCAGAAAATAAATATTAAGAATAAAAATGAGTTTAATGGCATACCTAGTGATTAAAAAGAAAAAAGAAAAAAAAAAACCCGAAGGCACACTATTAACTACTTTGAGTACATTTAAAGCATAAGAAGAAATACACAAATATCTAGAAAAATATAACTTGCCAGTATTTAATCAAGAATAAATAAAAAATCCTGAATAATCATTTAAGTATTAAGTAATTGGTGTAGTAGCAAGTAAAAAAAGAAGTAGTGCTAGACGGTTTTATAGATTAACTATATAAAATTCTCAGTGAGCAGATTATTCCAAAACTACAGAAAAGTAGATAACAGACTGTAATCCCAGCACTTTGAGAGGCTGACACAGGTAGGTCACAAGGTCAAGAGATCCAGGCCATCTGGGCCAACATGGTGCAACTTCGTCTTTACTACAAATACAAAAATTAGCTGGGCATGGTGGCACACGCCTATAGTCCCAAGTACTGAGGAGGCTAAGGCAGGAGAATAGCTTGAACCCAGAAGGCGGAGGTTGCGGTGAGCCAAGATTGCGCCACTGCACTCCAGCATGGCAACAGAGAGACTTCATCTCAAAACAAAACAAAACAAAACAAAAAGAAAAGTAGATGACAGAAATGAAGAGTATTCTGCAAATCAAAATCATTATGTTAATTCGTTAAACTTAATGCTATACCTGACAAGAACACAAAAAGTATACCGAACATAAACGAAGATGAAAACATTTTAAAATACATTACAGTTAGTGTTAAATTGTGTAGCACATAAAAGTGTACAATATGACCAAATCTTATTTTCCCTAAAAATGCCAGGTTGATTAAACAATAGGAATGTAATTTACCACAATAACAGATTAAAGGGAAAATTATATAAACATTTCTATTGATGCAACATATATGCTTTTAAATACAAACTTAAAACACAACATTCTTAAAACATAAACATTCAGTAACTACTTATAAAAACTATTCTCAGTGTACTAAAAATGGAAGGTTACTAATTTAACAAAGGCTATCTACAAAAACAACCCTACTTCATTATTAAAGGATAAATATTTGAATCACTCTCTTTGAAGTCAGAAATAAAATATGAATATCTATATTGCCATCTCTGTTCAATATTGGAATGGTAGTTAGAAACGATGCATTAAGACTAAAAATTCAAAATGTTAATAAATAACAAAGATTTTTTAAAAAGATAGCAGCAAAAGCATTCATTATCTAGCAAGACTCTTTTACTGTTCACTTACGTCTTTTCTCCCACATATATCTGTATCGTCAGTTTTCTGATTCACTCTATATAGCAGGCATCTACAGTTTTCAGGCTTCCATGAAAACAATCTTCCTTGTAGGTGCAGCCAGTGGAAGCACCCTGCAGAAATTTGGAGTCCAAGAAAACTAAGTAGCCTGAACATTTCTGTCTCTTGTTCTCTCTGTGCTACTATGTCCAGCAGAGACTCTGCTTCTTTGTGATGCTAAATTTGAAAAGATAGTTTATTTCTCTGTGATAATAATTTCTATAGGAAGGCTCCTTATATCCCACTTTCACAGGGCTCTAGCTGCTTCTGGAATGACTTGGTTTCAGTGCACAAATAAAACTACCTTCGTTCATGATCTTATCAGCCAAACAAACTGTCAGAGGGTTTTGAAAGTGGCAGAGGTTTTTGGACGTTGCTAAAGTTTGGTTGCTTCACCTTTCCCTGGTTGTTCTTCGGCTTTGCCATCACTTTTGACTCTGATCTCTGGTATTAGTGTCACTCTCAGTGAAATAATTACAGTGATTTCTCTTTTCCTGACCTGACCTGAGTGATACAGCTATGATCCAGTAAAAAGAAAGGGGTTTCTAGGACAATGATTAACAACTATGCATCAGGCTGAAGGATCATTAAGGAAAGACAATCAATTGATAAAATCCTAAAGCTGAAGACTCAATAATGTGAGAAAAGATGGTTTTGAAGTATCTCTTGTGCTTCTAACTCGGTCTACAGTAACTATAGTATGAAATCTCCACTGCTTAGTGATATTAATTTCAGATCATCTAACAACAGCCAAATCTTACTTTCATGACAAGACCTAGTGCAAATTTTTCTAGAATTGATGATTGTTCTACACAAAGGGTCCAAAGGTTGCCACTACCTTGGAAGGCAAACTGGTAAAGGAGATATGCTTCCAGAAGAGATTCAGGGCCTTTCCTGTATAAGAGAAAATATGATTTCAGAGGATGGAGCAGACAGATTAAAATGTGGAGTTGAGGACACACCAAATAACATAAACACAACATCTATGGGAGGAAATAGGAGAGTAGCAACTTCCTGTGTGGCACAGGTGTGCTGCAAAATGGAGTGGGCTTACTATGGTCTTCAAGGTTCTAGTAAAAGCAGACTGTGTCTTGGTAGATATCAGAACTGTAATTGATTATGGTGTCCTAGATAGGGGTGGTCTCATATTTGTTTTCAACTGAAAATTGGTAACCACTAAGAAATGTCTTTCACATCCCCTTGAAACAGAGATGTTGAGTAAATCTTTGAGACATCTAGGGCTTTAATGAAATGGCAGCTAGTTGATATATTGTAGGGTTGGTTTAGTATTTAAACATCTTTTTTTTTACCATTTTATTTTTACTGGCACTGTAGCAGAAGTGGGGTTGGTTGTGCAAAGAGACTTACAAGCCAGCCTCCTGCCTTTTAATCACTCACATTCTAATGGAAAGAACCTACAGATATTTAAGCAAGCTTGAAAAATCATGGAAGACTCTGTAGAAAGCAGTGTGCGAGTTATCGAAATGCCAATTAGTATGTAGTCAATTTAAGACAGAATGTCCATTTCAGGAAGAGGATTTAACATAAGCATTGCAAAAATGACTCAGATGAGAATAGCACCAGAAGACATATAAATAGTTTTGCATGTCAGGGGCATGGGGATAAGCAGGAGATATGAGAGGAGATGGATGGGACGAATCATTAATGACATTTTATATCTTGCTAAAGTTATTGAATTTTATTCTAGGGATTTTAGATGGAGAAGTGACCCTACCAGGAGTATGTTTGAAAAAGATTCTTGTATCAGCAGCATGAAGGATAGATCCGACAGGGATCTGAAGCAGGATGAACATTTAATAGATAAGAGAGATGCATAGAGCAGCAAAGACAGTGCACATTAGTGAGCCTTCAAAAATGTTTATTGAGTTGAAATGAATTGAAGAAGTTTGTCGAAACTTTCCTTTCTCAAGTCTTATTTTTAGAAAATGTCAATAGTAGCTATTCATTGGGTTGCTTCAAAGTTACTCAGCTGAACCCCAGTGAGGGTGTGAGATAGCTGAAGTCTGGGTGAATGACCCATGTCATCACAGATGCTTCAAAAATGTCATCAAACACTCGTCTGCAGATGGTTCCATTGTTCCTTGTGGTCTTTACAGGTCCTGAGTCTTATGATTCAGTCTGATGCACAAAATAGTATTCTGCTTTTTGCAATGAAATTCAGTATGCACCTTAATTATTCCCTTTGCACTTTGACAAAGGGCATGTCCGTGATTGCACTGACTTTGCTTGTTTTGCACACTCCTTAATTACTAACATTGTTTACAGATTTTGTTTATTTTTTTCTGTCATTTTCAGAAAGTTTTGTCAATAAAATAAATAATTTAGCAGTTTCCTCAATAATTTTCAAAGCTATAATATACCAAAGAAGAAGCTGCTTTCTGTTGATTGAAAGCTGACTACAACATTTTTATATTTAAAACATTTTCACATTTTAATAAAGGTGTCATCATAACACTGTCATATAAATGAAAAGAAATATACTTTTTCCCATGTTGCAAATGAGTGGTTTAAAGATTGACTTTGGAGAAGTGGGTAAAAGGGCTTAGTTCAAAGGAAAAAAAAAATCTCACCACTAAATATTACTATTTCAATATTTGTAGTATGTCTACCAGCGGCAACATTTTGTTAGTTTGGCTTTGGCAATAAAAAATGTTATTATACACGTAGACATATTTTTATCTTTTATATTCAAATATGTTTCCAAGTCTCATAGTCTAAAAAGCTGAAAAACAATGACAAATCCAGTAATGCTGACCACCTTGGCAAACAGATTGTAGTCTCTTATATAGCATTTTCTATTAAAATAAATCAGGGAACCTCCAATAAATGATTAAATGTAGATATAGTGCAAAAAATGTACAACATTGGTCTGAAATGACTTATTATGTTTAAAAAAGTAAGGAATCTTTCAAAAACTACCAGGAACATATCAAAAGGACTCATGGTACAATTGGAAAAGGGATTCTATTGTCAGCATGAGGCAATTTTAGTAGCAAAACAGGTGGAAGTTACTGAAAAATTGATTGACAATTATTAGTGATAAAAATGATAATCTTTTTACTTAATAAAAATTTCTTAATCACATTTGGTGAATACTAGGTAACCAATGCCTTCTGTAAATTGAGAAAGGAAGAGGACTCCAGCATTCACCCTGATATTCTTATATAACTGCAACTAAATAACTGATGAATATTTTTTAAATTAAGAATTCTAGCTGATAAAGAAAAAAAGGATAATAAAATTGTAGTATCATCATATTGCAACCATGAATTAAATTGTAGACACAAAACACTATTGTCAATGGCTGCCTAAATTATTTTGAGGCAATTATCTAATCTTATTTTTCTCCCAAATTTAGACAAATTGCTTTAATTTTGTTTGAGATTTCTAGGTTTTTGGATATGTGTGGCTTAACACATATCAAGTAGGCAGCCTCCATAGCTCGTCTGTTCCCACAGTAACTATGTTGCCGAAATCTTGAACTTCTAAACTTCTCTATCACAATGCAGAGCACAAATACCCACACAAAATGTATGTTTAGCCCCAGTCTATGTCCTATATATGGAACAGCCTCTGAGCCATTGTTGCTACCTAGAGCCTTCTGACACATTTGAGTGTGCATTTTCTCAGGCGGTTGACATATCATACCTCAGCTCCCATGTCATTTAACATCTTCCTTTCCCAGGATAGCAAACTCTCTTCCTACTCCTTGGTCCTCTTATCATTAAAGAAATAAATTGAATTATTTTATAGGATTTATTGTGAAATATTTGTATTTCCTATAACATAAATACTGTGTATACTTTCCCTTCCTTTCCTTTTTTTATGTGCTAATATTGACAGTGGGTTCAAGCATTTGACTAATTGGCAGCATAGTTACTGTGGGAATAGACGAGCTATGGAGGCTGCCTACTTGATATGTCTTAAGTCACACATATCCAAAAACCTAGAAATCTCAAACAAAATTAAAGCAATTTGTCTAAATTTGGGAGAAAAATAAGATTAGATAATTGCCTCATAACTCCATATTTCAAGAGCAAATTTTGGAATCAGTTCCACACACACATATATACATATAGCAGAGATATATGTCTATAGATCTATCTATATTCAAGTTTGGAGATCTATATATCTAAGTTCTAACATTACATAGCAGTACGGCCTTGGATTCTTTACTAGATTTCACTGAGGGTATCTCTCAATTGTTTAATGAGAACAAATTTTATATATTACAGTAGAGTTGTAATGGTTAAATATTATATAAAAATGACTTAGAATGTATGTCATATTTTAGGTACTCACTCAATATTTTCAATAGAGAATAGAAAGCTGCTTATCTGCTTGTGCTGGGGAAACATAAGAGGAAGGAAAATAGGAAAAACACACTGAGAAATGATAGGATAGACTTGAAAGGAATAACTTCAGTGTTACAGGAATGAAATTGGAGGCCCTTGGTTTATGGTTATCACTCCTCAGTTTAAGGTAATAAAGGAACAATGTTGGAAATCAGAAATCCACATTGGATAACATAGATTTGGGTTCTGGACAAAATAAAAAGTCAGGACACAGTTTCTTGGATATAATTATGATTTCCCACAGGCAGAATATACTCAGATACACGAACATGATTAATCCTGGAGCTGGAAAGATTCTATGGGCCAAGATGACCAGAGCTGATGAGAGAAAACCGAAGACCTGGAGCCGAGCCACAGACAGATGTTGCAGATCCTCCAACGCTGCCTCCAGCCCCTCTTGCTGCTTACTAAATTTGTTAACATTCATTGTGGAAAGGCTGCTGGTTTCTCCTTTTGTCTTGAAAGAATCATATCTTTTGTTGGCTGCCAAATTGAAGATTTGTTTACATTAATGTTCCACCTGAACTTTATCATAATTGATTTAAACAACATTATCTGGAATCGTAGAAAAGCACAATATTAGAAACAGAGACATCCACAGACATTAGGTAATCAACAACACACATTGTACCAAGGAAGAAGTGGTTTCAGAATCATGATTTTACTTACTCGTAGCTGGTTAACGGCTTAGCAGAAGACCTTTTACTCAATTCCAAGCTCTTAAAATGTCTCTTATATTACATAATTACTATTAATGCCTGGGAGGAGTATCCGTGAAAAACATTTGTGGTTTTATGTGATATTATTTTATTCAGAAAATGAAACAAAAACTAAAGCATTTGGTTGATTTGGCTAAAGGAAGATTATCTGTCCCACTCTATAACTGGGAGAAACTTTAAATTTATATTATGTTAACAAGCAAAAATAGATTTCAAAAAATTACAAACAGAATGTCATTGTCTCTAGTTTGTTCTAATGAGTATGTTTCATTTTTACAGTAATTTCATTAAGAAAAACTCTCCAAATAAAGCACAGGTAGGGTTTCTTTTATTTAGTATTTCACTGAATATAGGAATTCAGACAAATGATTATCAGATTTTGTCAAAATTCTTGTTAATAGAACACAATATAAACTTTATTTTCTTTTGAAAGAAAATATATTTTGCATATATTCCACGGGTGCTGCATAGATTATATGTCTATGCCCTTAGCAGCAAAATAAATCAGAAACTACGTTTCTTGTTTATATCTTAGAGAAGGATTCATATTGTAATGAATTCCACAGTAAAGAACGTGTGTTTAAAGATATTGGCAATCCATGATACATGGCTGCTTCCAATGCCTGCCCAAGGAATAGACTAGGAAATGTTTAAAATGTTGGTAGAGACTTTCACTTGGAAGATTCTGGTGACGTGTTGCATTTTGTAGTGGAGGGGGTGGTTTACTGGTGTCAGTGGCAGTTTCTGGAATCCAGTGCTCTGTTAAGTGCTGTGAGACATTGTGTCTCTAACTATAGCATCATAAGTGGGGTCACTTCCAAGAGAATTCTTCCATGCCTTTGGTGGGACTCCGCGAGAAATAGATTCTGAGATACAGATATACCTGCTAGAGTTTACCTGGGAGTACTTCAAGAGACCCATTTGTAAGAGCTTGAAGGACACAGGATTGGACACAAAGAGAAGTTGTGCTTTCCGAAAGTTGCATCAGAACATTCAGCTCATCACATGGGACACTCAGGAGCTGGGATAGCTATTCATTGCTTTTCCAAATTGAGAAAAGGGGCCCAGACTTTGCATCCATTGTAACAAGTCATCAGATGTGGGTTGGTTCTAAAGACAGAGCAGAATCTTAGATGAGCACCTTCTTTCAGTTGAGGGCAATTTCTTGAGATAGACTCAGCTTTGACCCTTTAACATCCAAGACCTCTAGCATCTTAGTCTTGAGGGTAAAATCCAAACAAGGAACCAAAGCAAGAACTCTATTGTGTGGTTTGAATGTCCTTTCTGCCCATTATCCTCCAAGCCCAGTGTTCAGGCTCTGGAGATAATGAGACTTAAAAGACTGAATCACATGTCTTTTAATTTGCTAATCAAAACAGGTTACATTCCTGTTTTAATTAGCAAATAATATCTGGCTGATATCATCTCAAATTTTCTTAATTTATAACAAATTTTTTCATGAGTATTTTAATCATGATAACTGAAAATTAGAATGTATCATCAGGCATTGCATGCAGAAGCCTTTCAAGATTTTCTAAGGGTTGTTTCTATGAAAATAGGGAATAGCAAAAATCAGTCTTCATGTGTGTGTTTCTCTTAATCTATCTTCGTATTAGAGATTATAAATGAAAACTAGGTACTACAGAGACAATAAATGGTTTCTTCTAAGCATTTATTCTAAGCATTATTTTAAAATGCAGCTGCTACAACAAGCTCCAATTTGACCAGCACTAAAATGAAGTGAGAGAGCCAGAGTGAGGATGCAATAGTCATTTCTTCACACAAAGGAGGACAAAGATGATGAGATATTCAAATGACATCAGCTGAGATAAAATTGAGATATTTGGTTTTGTCTTGTTATTTCTCCTAAAAGACAAGTATAATTTAGGTAAAACTCAGCCAGGGCTACTCTTGTTGGTTAAACTTGCCAAAATGATATAATATTATATATATATATAATATTGAGAGGAATTTCAGTAGTAATCATTGAGGAAGCATTGGCAGGAAGCTCGGATGCTCTGAAAGCCTATGGAGTATAGACAGCACTACTGATTTTCAAGTGATGTGGGCTGCTGATATATATATATATATATATATATATATATGAGAGAGAGAGAGAGAGAAATAAAGTGAACCAGGTGAATTTTTTAAACTAGAAGCTACTTCATTTTTCTCATTATTTTCTTCAGTCTTGTGGCCTCTCATTCTCTAATTCTGATGTGTGACTATCAAGATGGCAGGAATAGTCTCTTGGCAAGAGTGACACAGTGTGGAAGCCAGGAAAAAGAAAAAAACGGAGAAAATAGTTTCAGAAAAAACGAACATGTAGAAGACTGTTCTGGAGAACCTTGAGAGGAATTTCAGTAGTAATCATTGAGGAAGCATTGGCAGGAAGCTCGGATGCTCTGAAAGCCTATGGAGTATAGACAGCACTACTGATTTTCGAGTGATGTGGGCTGCTGATAGAACTATTAGGCTCATGAAGAAAATCTATGCAGCCCCTGCTGTTGATCCATCTGCAGAAAGTTTTATATGCCAGTTTTCTTAATTAGGGTGGGCAGGGAGAGATACCCTGTTGAGATTAAGTCCACAGTACAATAAAGGAAGAAACTCTTTTTCTTATTGAGCGGCTACCGAGAAATGTGTTAATTATCAATATATAAGAATACTTTGTATATGTGGTAAGTGCAATTCTTAACAAATGCAAAGATTTGAAGTGATCTTGGGAATTTTTATTGAATAAGAAACAGTGCATCCTACTGAGAATGCTTATTGAACTAACTGTTCTAAGTATATTTATTTGATCTCTAACCCTGATTTATTGAGAATTCCACTGTGCTACTATGTGTTGGACATTTTCCTTTTCAGCCAAAAAAGGTCATTTATATTGCTTTTAACTAGACAAAAATAGGTTCTTTAATTTCATTAAAAATTTATACTTATGATAGAAATTGAAGAATGTTTTGAAATATAGGAGAATCTTGTACGGCTGGAAAGTTATGGCTGTTTTTCTCATCATAAGGGTCACAACTGACACTCCTACAAGAGAAAAGCATAACACATTTGTTTAATCAAAGTTTAATGTGACACAGGTCCTTCAGAAAATGAAGACCCAAAGATCCAGAGAAAACTGTCTGTTTTTATGATTAGGTTTGATGAAGAATGGAAAATTGTGTAGAAATGTGATTGGACAATGGGTATGACTAATGGTGATAAACTAAGTGGGGAAGCCCCAACAAAGCCTGTCTGTTCAGATTTTTCTAGGCCTCTTTGTGTGCCATTCCTTACTCTTAGGTAAGAGTAAGGCGTAGGACCCTCTCAAATGAGGGATCTTTAAGAAAGAAGGAAAGGAGTGAACCTTCTAAGTTTTATGGCTTGCTTTCCAGGAGAGTGGTTCTAGTTTCTATGATCAATCTTAATGAAGAGTTCTGATTTCTTTTTTTTTTTTTTTTTTTTTTTTGTATTTTTAGTAGAGACGGGGTTTCACCATGTTGACCAGGATGGTCTCGATCTCTCGACCTTGTGATCCACCCGCCTCGGCCTCCCAAAGTGCTGGGATTACAGGCGTGAGCCACCGCGCCCGGCCCTGAAGAGTTCTGATTTCTATAACTCACTTCAGGGAATAAGGAAGGGCAGGAAACAGGAGGACAGGAGAAGGTGTAATCTTGTATCTGAAGTCTTCAGTGTCTTCCTGTTCAAAGTACGCAGCATGTCAAGGCTATGTATTTTGGGTTATTCTGTTCTGAGTCCCACAAATGTATACTATCAAGACAAGAAATGTCCAATACCATGGAATCAGATACAAATAGTAATAACAAAGCCTGGCCAACATTGCAAAACCCCCTTTCTACTAAAAATACAAAAAAATTAGCTGGGTTTGCTGGTTTGTGCCTATAGTCCCAGCGACTCGGGCAGCTGAAACAGGAGAATTTCAACCAAGGAGGCAGAAGTCGCAGTGAGTGGAGATTGTGTCATTTAACTCCAGCCTGGGTTACAGAGCAAGACTCGGTCAGAAAAAAAAAAAAAAAAACCTCCTGAGTTCAAGCGATTCACCTACCTCAGCCTTCCTTGCAAATAGCTGGGGTTACAGATGCCGACCACCATACCCAGCTAATTTTTGTATTTTTAGTAGAGACGCAGTTTTGCCATGCTGGCCAGGATGTTCTTGAACTCCTGACCTCAAGTGATCTGCCCAACTTGGCCTCCCAAAGTGCTATGATTACAGGAGTGAACCTGTAATACAAGCTAGCAGCCTGGCTTCGAGAACTATAAGAAATGTAATTCTGAACTGCCCCCAGCCCAGAATTATACATCTTATCGTTCTGGTAGCCAGGTGGCTAGCATGATCAGGTCCTGGTGAGGACTCCCTTCTAGGTTGCAGAGAGTCACCACCTCACTGCATCCTCACATGGTGGAGAGACCACTTGTTAGCTCTTTCTCCTCTTCTTACATGGGTATTAATCCCATTCATGGGGGCTTTTATCCTCCTGACCTAAATACGTCTCAAGGGCTTCACCTCCAAAAAATTTCATACAGAAATTAGGGTTTCCATGTATGATTTGTGAGGGGAGCCAGAAACATTTGGTCCATAGAATACCAAATACCTGTAAAATATGAGAACACATGTAAAAATAAGTTTTCTTCCTGGTGCAGCTGGCATGATTGTATCCACAAAAGCTACAAGAGGTAACATTTGAGCTGTATCTAGGAGAGTGGAAGGATTTTCTAAAGAGAACTCATTAAGTGTTAAAGAAAGTTATCTTGAATAGAAAAGAAAAACATGTATCTTGCTACAGAGCTTTACAAATATGTTGGGGGCAACTGGGGCGATGATTGTGCCCAGTATTTCCCAATCTCCTTTTCATTATTACTCCTCTCCCTGCCAGGATCTCTTTTAGATGCCTTTACAAAATCGCCACCTTTCTCTCATGAAATTCAATTTCAGCAATGAAGATCTTGTCCTATAGCATTAAACCCAAACTGTTGTAATTCTGAAGCATATTTTGCCCTTCAAAAGCCAATCATAGCCACATTCTGGACAATATCACCCTTTTGAGAACGCACGGCGCAGTCTAGTAGGGTTTTAATCATGTGTGATTCTTGAGAAGGAATGAAGACTGAGGACATTAGAGAAGTAAGAAGTATCCAGGTGTTATGAAAACTAACGAGTTATATTAAAGGTTTTTAATCTCCGTGGGTAAAGACTCAGTGTTAGAAGTGGAGGCATTTCCAAGAAATAAAGAGTAACTTAATTTAAAAAGATAGAAAGACAGCAGACCAAGATAGGGGGAAATGTGTGAGCAGGCACTTTCACTATACTACGGCAGGTATGAATGTAAGAGGATAATATAAATTACTTTCTAGTTTCTAGGCAGTGAAGATGGCTTTAGAATCATTCATATTAATCTTACATTCTAGGTGTATATGTTTACATGGGATGTGTAAGTTCACATAGGTAGTGATAATGCTGTTGTGTTCAGTTTCAAGATTTTCAAGGATTGTGTGGAATAGGAATCTGATATGGGCTGCTACATCATAAAGAAGCTGGATTACTCCTCCTTGCCAGTTTAAAACAACCCTCCGGGTTTCCAGGGAACTCAGTCAAATCTTAGGAAACAAAAAAAAAAAAATTTCTCTCTATGTACATTCATGAATATTTACTGTTTATTCCTCTGTCTTGATTCAGGTCATATAAATGTAATTTAATATTTAGCTTTTCTCTTAAATGATGAAAATTATTTGCATTTCAGTCGTTTTATAATCATAAAACAGTTCATAAATAGATTTAGCAAACAATCATAAACAACATTTATTTTTCTCATTGTAGTGGCAACTACTTTCTGATCCTCTATTTTATGACAGTATTATGATAGATTTTGATTTCTAGGCACATTTCCAGAATTTGTCAATTCCTGATATTAACGAACAACTCATTGCGCATGTTTTAGCATATTCTGAAATAACAATGTTCTGAAGATAATGACTTAGATTGTGTGTGCTTCCTTTTCACTAGACAATTTTCGATTTTGGAATTTCTGAAAATGCAGCAGAATTACTTAGATCCACTTGGGACAAAATCATACCTGGGGCTAGTTTGTACCCACTGCTAAAGGCCAAGGCTATACAAATAAGCAATGCTTGGGGCTGGAACGATGTGACATTTTTGCTGTGCAACAATGATGGATGCATATTGTCTCAGTCAGGACACAAAGATGCTCTCTAATCATTTTTTTTTTCTTAGCTTAAAAAAACTAAAGATGAAATATGCTAAGGGATATGGGGAACATGGGAGAGAAATATGAGGAAGTTTCTCTTTTTATTATCAGATCTTATTCTGTTCTAATGGTGTGGAGCAATTAGTCACAAAGGAAAAAATACAAGGGTGGTAATGACCCTTGAAAAAGGGTAGCAGCAAATAAAATTATCTATATGCAATAACCCTGGGTGTGTGTGTGTGCATGAATGGCTGTGTGTGGAGTGTGTGTGTGTGCATGCCCCAGTGAGTGAGAGAAAGAGCAATATCCTTATAATTACTAATTTCATTATTGCACATGTATGTATGTTTCATAATTAATTGTCAATCTCCAATGAGGTGGAGCAGGTAAAAAACCTGATATCTATGTTTTATTTCAGGCATATGACTGCTATTTCATAATAGAAGATTTATTTCTTACATAATTTTACAAGAACATTGAGTGTTCATAACAAATTCTTAGCGAAACCTGTCAGTTTGACTTAAATTGGAGCTAATGGAAGTTCTGTGTTTGTTACATAAGATGGCGATTATTATTGCAGCAGGTTTCCGTCAAGAATTTATCCTTTTGAATTTTAACCATCATTTTTCTACATGGTGATCATTTATTCATTTGCTGCCACCAATTTAATGTTTCTAAAAGAAATCTCAAAATTATATATCTTAATAATTTCAAATCAGTTACTACTAAACTAAGTAAAACCATATATAATCTCTTGTAATGAATTAATTATAACAGATATAGAAACATTTTGCTGTAGTCCTGTTCCCTTTGGTTCTCCTTTCTGGTCTAATTTGCCCTTAATGCTTTCTCTGTTTTTCCTTTCTGCCTTGCTCCTCCATTCGCATCTATTTAGTCTTCTTTTGCAGCATCTTCTCACGTCTTTAGTGTTCACTATTATGCTTCTTTCCTTTGATTCTCATCACTATGTTGTTATTTCTTGCTACTTATACATTTTCTATTCTTCATACTTTTCTTCCAGTTCGATGTCACTTTTATTCAACACTGTCCCTTCTTCTTTCTCCATTCTTCATGCTATTCCCTCATAAAATGGAAAGACGTTAGGCAAAGATAATGACTTTCAAAATTTGCATTTCCCATACTTTGCAAAACGTTTGGGCATACATATTGATAAATATTGACTAACATTTTTAAATAATGTATTGATTAATTTGGGAGTAGGAAGTTTTAACATCTAATTCATGCCAGCACTGTGCAAGATACTAAAGATAATACAATGAATTAGACCTGCTTCTTTTTTGTAAGAAATGTATTATTATAAAACTGTAACATCATTTTGCTAACCACAAATATATTCACTGTTTATCATATCTCTATAGTTTGAATACATTCCTGCTGCAAGATTTATTCATGACAACTTGTCTCCCCAGTTCAAGTCAGCTGTTCTCTGAAATTTAATTCAGAAAAAAATTGGTTAGAATCTTGGCCTCTGATACATTCTTATATCAAAGACATCAACCCAAATACTAGTAACTGCTACTTTTATATCTGCATTTTGTCTTCGTACTTGCTGAGTGTCATTACTGTCAATCACAGAGCTATGCTCTGAATATAGCTGTCTTGCTAAAGATTGCATTGTTTGGGGGTTTATGTGTCAAATAGGATTCATCTCCTACAAATGTTCTCAAACAAGAGCATATTGAGATAAAGAAAAAAATTTTAGACCAAGAATAAAGCTGAAGTAAAGCTTGACTGAAAAATATGCCTTAGGGTAATTTATACCTGTAATCCAACCATTTTGGAAGGTGGAATGGGCAGATTGCTTGAGCTTAGGAATTTGAGACCAGCCTTGGCAACATAGTGAAACCCCATCTCCACAAAAAATAGTCAGGTGTAGTGGCACATGCCTGTGGTCCCAGCTACTTGGGAGGCTAAGGTGAGAGTATCACTTGACCCTAGACGATTGTGGCTTCAGTGAGCCATAATCCACCACTACACTCCAGCCTGGTCAACTGAGTAAGACCCTGTCTCAAAAGAGAAAAAGTAAAATACGCCTTCGTAACAAAGTTAACACTAGTATCCTACTTCCTATGGCAAAATGTAGATTTTGGAACTCACATTCAGTTTTATCTGAAGAAAAGAAAATAGCCACTTGTAAATCTTCATACAAGTCCTCAACCCTCATCCATTAACTCAGTTACAAAGAACAACAACCACAAACAAACAAAATAACACAAATAAAAGGACACAGTGAAAGTCAAGGTGTGAGTAAACAAATGGTCACACTTCCTCTGCATGACAAAGTTAGTATTGGAGTAGCATAATAGATGAAACCAGTCATCTCTCTAGTTTAGCTTTTTTATAGGTTTCAAGAATGGCATCTGAAAAAGAAATTAATTCAAACATAACATATCCTAGAGAGGATATTTTAAAACCTGCATTCCAGCAGCTATAACTACCTGCTAAAACCAGAAGCTATAAGCAAGCCTGTACTAATTAAGGAGAATTTGGCAGAAAAATATGTACTCTTTTTGAACCTGACCTAATCACTGAGATATGACATGCGTGAGGAAACAGACTTAGTTGTAGGGACTTATGGGAAATCTGAGTTACTCAGGAAGCTCATGATATGTACTTGATGGTATCAATCAGGTTATATTCCAGCAAGACATCAGTGATTCATTATCAAGGGGAGGAAATCGCTGGAGTTATGTAGAAAAAATAATGGAGATTAGTGAGGTTGATGACTCTTAGAATTGTAGAAACACAGAATTATTAGAACATATTCTCTGATAACAGTGAGAAACTATCGAATATTTTTGTGCCAAGATCCATTTCAGAGTCTAGTTAAAAGGTAAAATGATGCAAGGAACATATTATCCAAGTAGAAACTTAGAGAATCAGAACAAAAAAGAAACCAATTTTTACGAAAACATTGAAACTTGAGGTAGAAATGTAAGTATCAGGATAAAAAAAAAATGAGTGGGCTGCACAATCAAACAGTGATAATAATTTTAATAATGTTTAAAATACTGGATTAGATTATGAAAATGCACCATGCTTAAGGTTATTATAAGCCGAAGAAATCAAAGATTACCTTATACATAGTAGTTAAATTATGTTCCCATTATGCAGCAAAGCAAAACTATATAGGAATAATTCTCTCTTGAACAAAATAATCCTCTGTTCTTTCCACAAGCCTACCAGGGATTTATTGTCTATCAGCTTCCTTCCCCATATGTTCCATAGAGTGTAGGAGTGTGTTTGATGTAGTTACCCAGGTGATTTTATTATTCATGCAGTCTATTTATTCATGTGGCCTATTGCCACATGAATCACCACACCTGCTTTAGAACCACTACTACGATTTAAATGATCACAGTAGGAATGACACCTTCAGCTACTGTTTTCCTGTCACAGCAGTCTGCCTAGGCTTTCCTATATTGCATGGTCCAGTCTTCTAGTCATCCACCCAAGTCTACCCAAATTCTACCATGTCATTTGCTGCCTCCTTGACTGCTTTTACATCCATATCCAGCTATTGTCTGACACCGTATTTTCTGGGTGTCATATTTCAATGCTCATCTAGCTATTCAAATATTTATGTATTGCTGGTTCCACTTCCAAGTGAACCTTATTTTGGATTTCATTGTGACCTCACAAAAAGAAGTCACTAATGAAAACTAATAAAAACAAAATATATTTTCTACTTAATAAAGGATTAATTTCTCAGAAATAGTACATTTTCCTGGTTATTATTTTTATTTGATTATGACATATATATGGCATATACATTTATATGTGTTATGTATTACAATGTGGGGATTAAGGGTGCTGATTTCCCACAAAGGCAAAAATCTGTGCATAATTTTTGACTCCCCAAAAACTTAACTAATAGTATACTGTTTATTAGAAGCATTACCCATAACATAAACATTTAATGTATCTTTTAAATGTTAAATGTATTATACACTGTATTCTAACAGTAAATTAAGTTTAAAATGAAATTATTAGAAAAATTGTAAGGAAGATAAAGTATATTTACTATTTATTAAGTGGAAGAAGGTTATCATTATTTCTTAATCCTTGTCATGTTCACATTGAGTAGGCTGAGGTGGAGGAAAGGTAGTGGCTGACCTTGCTATCTCAATGGTAGCAGGGGCAGATTTGTGGAGGTGACAGAAGGGAAGTCAGGAGAGGCAGGCATTGTGGTCCAACTTTATAAAAATGCATTATAATTTCTGATATTTTCTTGATTTTCCTCTAAAAATGTTCCTATATGGTGAAGATCTTTCTTCTACCATGTGTTTTAGTTTCAGTGTCATATCAAAGAAGTCTCCTTGTAGTAAGAGAAGTTAAAAGCAGTCTTGAATAAGTGGAAACCTTTTGACATATTGTCAAAGTCAGTTTGTTTTCTGGCATTGCTTCTTTTATATCTTCCTCCTCATCATTATCTGGCAGTAGTTGGAAACACTTACCTCTATCAATCTTCTGTTAATTCCTCTTCTGTAGTGTCTATTAATTCTTGATTTTCTCAAAGACTCATATCTTGAAACCCTTCATCCTTCACCTTTTTTCCTTATTCACAATCTCTTTTATTACGTCCTAGATTGGCTCTGTCAGAAATCCTGTGAAGTCATGCACAACATCTGGACACAGTTTTCTCCAGCAGCAATTTATTGTTTGAAGCTTGATGGCTTTCATTGCTTTTCTGCAATAATGATGGCAAATTTAACGCTGTAATTTTTCCAGATGTTCTATCAGCGTTCTCTTCCAGAGAGCTGAAAATTATTTCCATAGAGTACCATGCATATTGAGCTTTGAATGTCCTTATGACCCCCTGATAGGGCACTTTCAGCTGCATTACAAACCTGGTCGGGCAGAAATCTTTTCTTTTCAATGACTTTTATGGCATCTGGGAACTCATCTGCTGCCTTTTGGTTGATAGAAGCTGCTTCTCCTATTACCTTGACATTTTTAGGCCAAACCTTTTTTTCTAAAATTATCAAACCATCCTTTGCTGGCATTAAATTATCCAGCTTTGGTACTTCACCTTCCTTTTGATTTAAGTTCCATATAATGGTTTAGTTTTTTTCTTGAATGATATGATGATCTATTAGTATGTATTCTTTATGACAATCTTATGCTAACATAAGAGCTGTATTTTTCTATACTATCATAAGAGCATGATATTAAAAAAGTGTATATTCTGAAAAGTGCAAGGTTTCTGTACCTGCTAGCATAGTTGCAGCAATTTTTTTCTTACAATGACAATGGTGCTTACACTAGTTTCTCTTATCTGAAATGATGAGCAACTGCAGACCTCAATCTTTGGTTTGTACCAAGCAATTCAACATTTTCCAGTAAGGCCATTGCTTTTCCATTCTTCTTTGGAGCACTTCCACCATCATCATCACTAGTAGCATTGCATATATGTCCCCTGTATTATTCAAAGTCTATGATATTGCATTAAACATAATGAGAAAATGACATGAGAACTGTAAGAGAACAATTTTTACACAATTTGCTGAAGAGATGAACTGTTCACCTGAAGATGACTAGAGTCACACTATGTTTTTAGTGGATGCTTACAACCAAATTCACCAAAATGGTAACAAAAGGTGGCTACAAAATCATTACACTAGTACAGAATTTTATGCAATTACGTTTTAATACTGCTCCTTTATATGTGTTTGCATTTCTCTTCATTATGAATTATGTCACGTATGTTCTGTAAGCTTTGCATAAATTTTGACTTTTTGTAAAAAATTTGTGTGTATTTCATGAGAGTAAATAATAAAATTGACTAGTGTCTACATATATTTTATGCATTCATGACCTACCTAACTTTTCCTAAATTGTATTGATAAATTATATTTTGTGCAGTTTGTGTACAATTTTTTCAAAATGTTGCAAATTTTTAAAGCATTGTCCAATATATTTATTGAAAAAACACTACATAAAAGTGAAACCGTGAAGCTAAAAACCATGTTGTTCAAGGGTCAACTATATTTGTAGATATTATGCATTTACAATATATGTTTACACATATAAAGCAATTAGAACTACAAATATGGTATCAGGCTGCCTAATTTTTACTGACATTGAAAATCCTATTTCTCATCTTTCCAGCTACTTGTGAGGGAGGTAATTTAAGACTAAGTTAAATATTCTAAACCTCATATGGCAAAGCAAGATTTTCATTCCCCCTCATCTCTTTTTCTCCGTCTGTTTAGCTTTGAGAGGAGGAAAGACAAAGACTCCATGAAATGACTGATCAAGTTCTGCTATCAGTGTGCTCAACATTTCAAATACCACATATATTTTTATATATAGTACATTGTGTTATATATATGATAAACATTTATTTATTTTTAAAAACTCTACCTTCAACAACCTGGAAGTTGAAATAGCACACAGTGGAACTTGGTAGAAAACTGCTGTCACCACTCCAAGGTGAACCCAAAATGGTGAAGCGCTTCAAATAAAGCAGAATAATAACTGCTGTCAGTCTTCCAACTTGAAGCCAAAACAGTGATGAGGATTTCAAGGACCTCAAAGTATTGAAGTTAGAAGTCTGGGTCAGGGCAGAGAAGATAAAAGATTAAAGCAATGAAGACAGAAGAAGATAACAGAAGAAGGGACTCTGGCCTGGCATAACCATCAAAGCTGGACAAATAGCATTTCAGGGGGAAAGACAAGTATTGTTTTTCATCCCTTTCTGGAGATCAGGCATATTGTGACCTTTTAATAGTAAGAATGTATTTCGTCCAATAATGGGTTTTATCTCTGCATACACTCAGACTATGCTGGCTTAACTACAGACTCAGTGATTTTTACATAATTGAAAACAAAGTTCAAATTAAATTTAGTGTAACAGCTATGTGCATAATGGATATAATAATGATCTGAGAATCTTATAAGAATATTCTCAACATATTCAGGCTGAAAATGCAAGCAAAGCTGTGACCCATACTTTTTTTATGTTGAGTAAACAACATTGCCTTCAGTGTCTGACAAGGTTACAACTATAAATCAAAGCACAAAGAACACTGTGATGAATGCGAGGCACTTGTGAGTTTCTACTATTAATACAAATTCAAAGAGAAACAAATAAAGATAGTATCTAAAATCATCTTTCCAGTGCCAGTCTTGGATTTTTAATACAAATATGCATCCTTTTATAGAATAACATGTACCTGAAATGTCCTGTAAATTTTTACATTCAAAGGAATTGTACCATGTATTTTTAAGAGAGACATTATCAAAATTCCAAAATGAATTACTGTGCAAAGTGAAGAATTTTATTTTAAAGTAAATATTCACTTGAACTTAACATTTTTAAAGTTAATTCTTATATACTGAACAAGCTTTAAAATATAAATTGTTCTATTATAAAGACACATGCACACGTGTGTTCATTGAAGCACTGTTTACAGTAGCAAAGACCTGGAACCAACCCAAATGTCCATCACTGATAGACTGGATAAAGGAAATGTGACTCATATACACCATGGACTACTACACAGCCATAAAAAATGATGAGTTCATGTCCTTCATAGGGACATGGATGAATCTAGAAACCATCATTCTCAGCAAACTGACACAAGAACAGAAAACCAAACACTGTATGTTATAACTCATAGGTGGGTGTTGAACTATTAGAACACGTAGACACAGGGAGGGGACCATCACACATGGTGGTCAGTGGAGATGGGATAGGAGAGGGACAGCAGGGATGGGGAGGGTGGGGAAGGATAATGAGGGGAGAAATACTAGATATAGGTGATGGAGGGATGAAGGCAGCAAACCACCTTGCCATGTGTGTACCTATGTGACAATCCTGCATGATCTGCACATGTACCCCATAACGTAAATTACAATTTAAAAAGAAATAAAAATGAATTTTAAAAAAAGGCAAACATTTCAAGTTTTAGGAAAGAGGTAATACACATACTTTTCAATATTCTTCAGGCTATGTATAGCAAAAATTGTAAAACAACCTAAAAACATGTAGAGAAGAAGGCAGACCAGCTGAAGGCCTTGCACCAAAGAACTACATGAAAGTGAGTTCCAATGGAGCTTCTTTTTGCTTCATTTTTATTGAACTGGATATTGGAGAAGCCTACAACCTAGAAACAGCAAAGTGTCACACCAAGAGAAAAATAAAGCTTGTTCTTTCTAGACAAAGAGCTAGGAAATGAAGATCCCAGCAAAAGGTAAACTTTTTCAATAATGATACTGCTCTACTCCTACCCTAGCCATGAGAAAAACCTGTGTCTCCATCTACACACACATTAGCAAAGGCTGAGGGGAGAGCAAATACTTTCATCTTTGCCTGACTGTAAGAGGTGCCTGTCCCATACCTTTCTCAGGTAGTGTGAGAGAAGGGTTATTGGAAAACAAGAAATTTCACCAGCACCAAATAAAACATCTCCTACCCACTCCCCATGCTTGTAGTGTCTGCAGAGGTACATGGTACTTGGACTTCCACCACCACCTGGAAGTAATGAGAAACTTCTGCTGCCCTCTGTGGTGGTGTTCTAAGAAGTTTAGTGGAAAGGTGGGACTATCACCCTCTTCAGTGAATGAAGGGGATGTAGGCCTCTGTGTTCTATGTCTGCAACTTCTTATGAATGTATAATTACTTAAAAATGAAAAGTATAAATACAGAAAGAAAGATTTAAACATGAGACCTAACACCATAAAAACTCTAGAAGAAAACCTAGGCAATCCCATTCAGGACATAGGCATAGGCAAGGACTTCATGACTAAAACACCAAAATCAATGGCAACAAAAGCCAAAATAGACAAATGAGGTCTAATTAAACTTAACAGCTTCTGCACAGCCAAAGAAACTATTAATAGAGTGAACTGGCAACCAACAGAATGGGAAAAAATTTTTACAATCTATCCTTCTGACAAAGGGCTAATATCCAGAGTCTATGGAGAACTTAAACAAATATACAAGAAAAAACAAATAACCCCAACAAAAAGTTGGCAAATGATATAAACAGATTCTTTTCAAAAGAAGATATGTATGCACACAACAAACATAGGAAAAAAAAGCTCATCACTGATCTTTAGAGAAATGCAAATCAAAACCACATTGAAATACCACTTCACACCAGTTAGAATGGCGATCATTAAGAAATCAGGAGACAACAGATGCTGGAGAGGATGTGGAAAAATAGGAATGTTTTTACACTGTTGGTGGGAGTGTAAATTAATTCAACCATTGTGGAAGATAGTGTGGTGATTCCTTAAGGATCTAGAAATAGAAATACCATTTGACCCAGCAATCCCATTACTGGGTATACACCCAAAGGATTAAATCATTCTATTATAAAAACACATGTACAGGTATATTTATTGTGACACTGTTCACAATAGCAAAGATGTGAAATGAACCCAATTGTCCATCAATGATAGACTGGATAAAGAAAATGTAGCACACATACACCATGGAATACTATGCAGCCATAGAAAGGATGAGTTCATGTCCTTTGCAGGGGCATGGATGAAACTGGAAACCATCATTCTCAGCAAACTGACACGAGAACAGAAAACCAAATGCCACATGTTCTCACTCATAAGTGAGTGTTGAACAATAAGAACACATGGGATGAAGGGAGGGGAATGTCACACACAGGGGCCAGGGGGGTGGGGGGGCTAGGGGAAGAATAGCAGGTGGTGGGGGTATTGGGGAGGGATAGCATTAGGAGGAATACCTAATGTAGATGATTGGGTGATGGATGCTGCAAACCACTACCATGGCACATGTATACCTATGTAACAAACATACATGATCTGCACATGTACCCCAGAACTTAAAGTATAATAAATAATTTTTTCAAAAAATAAAAGAAATTTCATGGTTGCTCAAATTTGATTTCCAATAATCTATTTTCCTCACAAACACATAGACCAATAGAATATAATTGAAAGCACAGAAATAAGTCCAAACTTATACTGTTGTTAAAAGTTAGTTGCCCAAACAAAATAAGTTATGGGCAACTAACTTTTGACAAGGGCAATAAGATGTCACAATGGGTAAAAACAGTCTCTTCAATACATGGTTCTGGGAAAACTAGATTTCCACAGGCAAACTAGTGAGACTGGATCCATTTATTATACAAAACACAAAAAGTTAAAAAGGACAAAAGACCTAAATCCAATACCTGAAACCGTAAAATGTTTAGAAGCGAACACAGAGAAAAAGTTCCTGTCAGTAGCTTTGGAAATGATTTGATTTTTTTCTTTTTTTTTTTTTTTTGGTATCATATTTAAAGCTCAGGCCACATAAGCATATTAGTCCATTCTCACACTGCTATGAAGAAACATACATAACTGGGTATTCTATAACGGAAAGAGGTTTGATTGACTCAAAGTTCCACAGGGCTGGGGAGACCTCAAGAAATAAACAATCATGGCAGAAGGGAAAGCAAACATGTCCTCCTTCAAGTGCTAAAAAAATGGGGAAAAGCCCCTTAAAAAATATCAGATCTCATGAGAACTCAGTCATTATCATGAAAACAGCATGGGGGTACCCTTCCCCATGATTCAATTACCTCCCACCTGGTCCATCCCATGATGTATGGGGATTATGGGAACTAAAATTCAAGATGGGATTTGGGTGGGGACACAGCCAAACCGTACTAATAAGCAACACTATAAAAATAAAACATCAAACTAAAAAGCTTCTTCAGAGCAAAGGAAACAACAAAATAAAATGGAAACCAGGGATTCGGAAATATTTGCAAACGATGTATATGAAAAATAAGTAATACCTAAAATTTATAAAGAATTCATACAACTCAGAAAGACAAATACCTAACTAAAAAATGGGCAAAGAATCTAAAGAGATGTTTTTCCAGAGAAGATATAGAGATGGCCACCAAGTATATAAAATGGTGCTCAATATTGTTAATCATCAGAGAAATGCAATCAAAACAACTATGTGATATCACCTCACACTCTTTAGGATCAAAATGTCAAGAGATAACAAGCATTGGCAAAGGTATGAGGAAAAGAGCCCCTCTGTGTACTGTTGGTGGGAATGCAAATTATTATAGACATAATGAAAAACACAATGGAAGTTTTTTCTTTTAATTTTAAAATAGGTTCTACTGCCCTACTACTAGATATATATCCAAAGAAAATGGTATCAGTATGTCAAAAAATATTTTCACTCCCATATTAATTGCAACATAATTCACATTAGCTATGATATAGAATTAACATAATTGTTCATTAATAAATGAATAAATAAAATGTATATTTAATCAATGGAATATGATTCAATCTTTTTTTTAAAAAAGGAAATCTTGTACTTTATGACACATGGTGAATCTTGAAGACATTATGTTAAGTGAAATAAACCAGGCACAGAAAAACAAAGACAACATGATCTCATTTATACTTGGAATCCAACAATGTTGAACTCATAGAAGTAAATAACAGATTAATGGTGCCCAAGGGCTGGGAATGGGGGGGCCGCAGATGAGTGTTGGTGAGATGTCAATCAAAGGATAAAAATTTCAGCTGGCTAAAGGAAATAAGTTCAAGAGATACTTTGTACAACATGGGTCTGTGGTTAACAACCTCTTGAATTCTTGAAAATTGTTAAGAAGGAGATTTTAAGTGTTCTCACTACCAAAAAATGGTAGGTAGATGAAGTAATGAATATGTTAATTAGCTATATGTAACAATTTCATAATGTAAACATACTAGAAAACATGGTGTACATGGTGTGTATATATATATATATAATTTTGTCAATTAAAAAATAAATGTTTTTAAATAAATAAGAAAAAACACTAAATCATAAAATACATTAAACATTGAAATGTTTGGAATTATCATAGCTACCTCACTACATACATTAATCTCCTCCTTTTTAAGAGACCACAGGAAATTTATTTCAAAAGAACATTGTCGACTTAAACCAAGCACATTTATAAAACTAGGACAATTAGTAGAGGGGAGATAACAATTCACTTCTGGAAGATAGAAAGCAGATGAAAAGGTGGTAACTGAGAATTCAGAGAAAAGTACCTCAGCCTATGGTGCTTATGGTATCTCAACATGTGAGATAAAAGCCTTTCTGTGCTTTAGACACCCAAAATTCCCAGGTCTCAAAAATTCTGAGATAAATATTTGGGAAAAGGTAAATTTTAGGAATTGAAAACCATCCTTGGAAACATAAAAGCAGTTTAGAATGGTGCCGGAGACTTACAATGCTATAGGAAGATTTCAAGCAAGTAAAGATGGGACAAACATAAAATGGCACATTTGGGGGTGGCAAAATTTCTTTCAAAAAACCATTTTATTTATTTTTCCACAGATAGGTTTGGAGAAAAAAGCAGATAAAACCTTGCGCTTGGAGTTGAGACTGGAGAAATACACAATAAATAAATATATACTATAATGTGAAGCTAAGTTACTTGACAAAAATCAGGATCCGTTTTTCAGTTTTGACTTCATATTTGTATTTACTTCATATATGCTGATACTCTGTGGTTAGGAAAATACACATTTAAGATTGTGGAGTTCCGGTTCCAGGCTCAGGGAGGCTCAGCTCCCTCCTGGGATGTGTTCTTCCAGGCTCTTGGTCCCTCACTCACCCAAGAATGGGAGAGAGGACCCCGCTGAGCAAGGTGCTCTCCTAACTAAATATCGGACCCCAAAGAGTTATGCAGAAAGTGATTTATTTAGACAGAGAGAGAGAAAAAGGAGAAATAATAAATACAGAGAGCGACTCTCCCTATATTCCATATATGAGGTCATGAGAGGGGATTCAGATAGTCTGCCCAGATTTGGGGGATGGAGACTTTTAACCTGGGAGAAATTCCACCCCCTTCAATTTTCCCATCCTATGAAAGGAGTTCCTTTAAACTTCCGCTGGAGTGATTGATCCATGATTATTTTCCCACATGAGCGACAAAGACCTCTAAATCCCTGGATGGAGACGTGGGTGGAGGTATGGAGCTGGGAAGTTCTTGCCTTTAAAACTACGCCCCCTTGTGAACCTGGGAAGAGAATACTTTCCCTTGAGATTGTTACATTTTCTTAATAAATTTACAGCATTTATATTTTTGGAATATTTCGCCTTTTCTAGAAATAGTATTTTATCTGAAGCCTACTTCAGACTTTGTTTTTCCATGAAATATAATTTTCCAACCTTCTAACATATTCATAGCAGCCTTTATTTTGTACAAATACAGCCCCCCTTCTACAACATGACTTTCCTCAATTGTTCCTCATGTCCTGTGAATTATTAGAATGTTTCTCCATCCTAGCTTGTGGACACACAAAATGATTCCTAGCCCTGTGGAAGCTTCAGCACGTTTGCTGTGTGCTTCAAGGTGTGTCTTTCCATTATCTGGGGGAGATTCCTTACACAGGTGTACATCACTTCTTAGCTGGATTCAAGAGAATGCCTAAGGTCATCCCTGAGCTGTCACTCTCTGTATAAGCTTCCCCTTCTTAGTAGGCTGCCCAGCAGTCTAGCCATCTTTGCGTTCCTGGACTTAATGCCCTTATCTCTATTAGATTCAGGCAGAACACTGTTCCTCCTAGGTTCTCCCTACTTGTTCTGAAGCCTGGCCATGACTTTGAACTTACTCTGTTTTTCTTCTCTCAGGTATCATATGTGCTACCTAATGTTCATTGTCTTAAAATAAATTGTTTTACATTTTTGGAGGGGAGGCTTCTAGTTGTTTATAGCAGGGGGGCGAATTTCATAAAAGCCAATCCTTCTTGGAAGAAGTAGCTACCCAATTATCTCTTAAAATATGAACAGATAGTAACAGATCAACATTTATATGAAGAAAATCAGCAACTAGGAAGAAAAGAGGGAGATAAATATATTTCAAGACTTAAGGATAAAAGAAGTAAATCAAGGCTCAATGGATAATATTTAAGAAATTACTAATTGATTTTTTTCAGTGATATTGGAGGTGATACTATATACAAAAATATAAAGAGAGAATGTCATGAAATTGAAATACAGACTATAAATCTCTGGGAAATTAAAACTATGATTTTCAAATCAAACTCATGTGAAAGGGACGTAGCACTAAAGAAAATTCTCTGAAAATATGAAAATATATTTAAAATAGAGAAAAAATAAGCAGAAAGTTCTGTAGTGAAACACAGGTGCATTTGTGCTGCAACGAGAAAGATTGTAACTAGAAAATATAAGACAAGGATGACAGAACGTTGTGGAAGAGCCATGAACAAAATACAAAGTAACTTAGGATAAAACATGATTAACAACTGCTGAAGTGAAAACAAAAAGAACCCAAACTGTACATGACACTATGAATAGCTAAAAAATGAGGACTTTGCATTTTGAAAGCAAATATGATCCTAAAATGCTAATTGGCTTCATATTTAGGTATTCACAAAAATCAAGATCACTAAAAAAATATTTTGCATCAATTTACAGAAAAAATGCTTACAATAAATGAATTCACATTCATATGTTCATAATAGATATGGTACAGCTGAGAATAGTTAATAAGAAAAAGAAGGAGAATGTTAGGACAATGTACAGTCCTCCCTTGGTATCCATAGGGGATTGGTTTCAGGACTCAGGACTCCTCTGATCCATGGATGCTCAACTTCCTTATATAAAATAACACAGTATTTGCATATAACATATATACTTTCTCCCATGTATTTTAAATCATCTTTAGATTACTTATAATACCTACTACAATATAAATGCATGTAAATAGCATACTGTATTTTTTTATTTGTATTTTTTACTGTGCCAGTGTTTTTTGTTTTTTAAAAAATATTTTTGCTCAGTGGTTGGTTGAATTCAGGGATGCTGAAACCATAGATACAGATGGTCAAATGTGGACACAAATCATTATATCGTGTAGTGAGCAGTCAAGAAGTTGAGACTGTAACAGAAAGTGCTGAAATTAATTTGGAAACAGTTTTATTTTCTTTAGTTTTTTGCAGAATTAGATTTTATTTTCAAAATTTTTATACGTTGATCAACACAGTTTTGTTGCATTAATTTTGATTTTAAAAAATTGAAATATTCTCTGTCTTGATTAGTGATTTTAATAGCTTCATTGAGGCATAATAGACATACCAAAAAGCTGCATGTATTTAATGTGTACAACTTGATGAGTTTGGACGCACGCATACACCCGTGAAACCATCACCACAATCAAGGACCTAAATATATCCATCACCTCTAAAATTTCCCTCAGGCTTCTTTGTTTTCTTGATTGTTATTGTGATTCTGCTTTTGGGGTGTGTGTGTCTGTGTCTGTGTGTTAAGAACACAACATGCGATCTACCTTATCAACAAATTATTTAAGTTCACAATACAGTATTGTTAACTTTAGAGACTATTTTGTATGGAAGATCTCTAGTACTTACTCATCTTGCATAAAAGAAACTTCATACAACAACAGCTCTCCATTTCTTTCCCTCAGTTCCTGGAAATCACCAATATACTCTCTGCATCTATGACTTTGATTACATTAGGTGTCTCATATAAATAAAATTATAAGTCAACTTTTTGAGAATTAGAAATATTAAGATTAACAAAAGTATTATTTCCCAAATTCTTTTAGCTACTCTCACATGCTAGAGTGATTTTCCATTATAGGCATATTTCATTACACGCAGTTGCTATGGTTTATAAATTCACAGATAACACTGAATTAACAAATTCTGAACCCTTACTCCTGGAAGAGATAAAAGCTTAGATTTCTGTGATTCTCTGGTCACAAAGTTTTTACCAAGCAATCAACACATAGCCTAGTTTCATGTGTATTTCTATTTAAAGACATGTGTATTTCTATTTAATCTATGTTAAAATACAGATTCAATTACATGAGCTCACAGCCAATAGCACTATATAACTTACACCTGAATAAAGTTGGCTAACTCACATATTTTCTTCCTAAGATATATCAGCATTTTTTCCCTTAGAAAAAGGAAACAACACTTCAGCATTATCTTTAAAAGACATTTAAATAGTGAAATTGCCAACAAAAAGGACAAAGCTGTGAAAAATATGGAACCAATTAGACCATGAAAGGGCCATCTCTTTACAGCATAGAGTTGAAACCAACAGAGCTATGGCTTAATTTTAGCTGAGACCTGCATACAATATGAATCAAACTTTTTGCCATTCACCACTTGCACACAAATGACCATATACAAGAACTGCTAGTATTAATTTTTAGGTGACAAATAAATTTTATCCAGTAGGCAAATTTGCATGGGATCCATTAATAATGAGGATATGATATTAAAAATTAAGAAAAAGAAAACTAGGTCTTAAATGTATAGAGTATGAATATAAAAATTAACAAAGAATGGTTTGCATAGAGGATTTCATTCTTAAATTGGGGATAAACAGCAAAAAATTAAAAAGAAAACATTTGATTAAGGTTTTCTTTTTTTTTAAGACAGGGTCTTGCTCCAGGCTGGAGTGCCATGGTATACTCCTGGCTCACTGCAGCCTCTGCTTCCTGGTTTCAAGAAATTCTCATGCCTCAGCCTCCCAAGCAGCTGAGAGTACAGGCATGCGCCACCATGCCAGGCTAACTTTTTTTATTATTAGTAGAGATAGTGTTTCATCATGTTGGCCAAGCTAGTCTTGACTCCTGGCCTCAAGTGATCCTCCTGTTTGGGCTTCCTAAGGTGGTGGGATTATAAGTCTGGGCCACCCCACCTGGCCCTGATTTATAATTCTGATTAGGGTAAATAAGATACTTTCTTCTGTTTGAAGGAATTGCTCATAAACTACAGATAGCATCCTCTCAAATATTGGGTTTTACCTAACAGAAGAGTGCATGCTTACTTCCTTTTCATGATGAGAACATTTATCTCTCCATATAAAACTGAAAATATTTCATTTGAAAAAGATATCTATTGAGCAATGAGAACACATGGACATGGGAGGGGAGCACTACACACTGGGGTCTGTTGAGGGGAATAGGGTAGGGATAGCAGGGGTTGGGGAGTTGGGGAGAGATAGCATGGGGAGAAATGCCAGATATCGGTGAAGGGGAGGAAGGCAGCAAATCACACTAGCACGTGTGTACCTATGCAACTATCTTGCATGTTCTTCACATGTACCCCAAAACCTAAAATGCAATAAAAATAAATAAATAAATAAAAGATATCTAAAGGTGTAATTTATTTTATTAAGCATATGATACTACATAACTGAGTGAGGCATGAGGTCAGTGATGGAAATATGAACTAACAACTACTGGTCAAGTATATGGAAATTGACGTTATGGGAAAAATTTGGTACATAAAACTTTACTGACAAAATTGGTACCTGTGTTATTTTACATTCAAAAGTACTTAACAATTCTATGAAACAGTTGCTACTCAATTAGAACTCAATTATATGTTAAATGAACTAAATGCCATTTCATTTGCACAGAGGAATCTTTAATAATGATTAATGGAAATTTAATCAAATATGAGTTGAGACTCCAATGTGTTTCACAATAGAATATAAATGAGTTACATTGGTACTAACTAGATCTATTATCTGTATCATGATGCTGATCAGGTCAAGTTTGAGGGTCTGATCCTTATACAGCACATCAAACAAAAAGACTATTATGTAGAGTAACAGATGGCACCTTACAATCAGCTCTTCACCTTTTAAATGTACCCATTTGGCCTCAATAGAACAAAATGATTTTGAATAAAGGAAATCACTCAAGTTGGCTAAAAATATCCTGGACAATAGTTTTGTTTTTGGAATGCAAAAAGTAACAATTGAAAGGACTTATTAATACATAAGTTCTTAAGACTTTCATACAAGGAAGAATGAAATCTTTTGTTTCTCACTCATCATTACCACAACCACCTATTAACCAAAGTTTGGGTAATTGCATGGCTTTTGCAAATTAGGAAATAATTAGTAGTTTCTAATGTGTGTATTTCAGTCCAAATAAAAATAAAATTTACTAATTTAAAATATGAGTTTTTGTCTTTGTTTTTTGTTTTTGTACATAAACACCAGGCACACACTGAATAGCAAATATATGCTATTTATTTGTAAAAAGCACATTATTGTAAGCTTTTTATTCATATTCATGTTTTATTCATATTCTATTAGGTTTTCTATTTACTTTATATTAGTACAAATGACTATGTGCCATGTTATTTTCTGAAACTCACTGAAATCTGAGATGTTTATAAATGCATTCTTACATTTTTCCTTTAAATTTGTTGTGTTGTGCTATCGAATCACTAATATATTTCCCTTACATTTTAATTCTAATACTGACCCTCCAATTTTTCTGTGTAATTATATGGAATTCCTAACATCCTAGCATTATTTAGAAAGCCAAAAAGCATACTTTATTTTCTTCATTACCTGATGTTTTACGAATACCTTTTGCTTCAGTAAAAATATTTGACTTACTAAATATTTTTCCTTTATGCTTGTAATTCCTGTAGAGTAGAATGCAAAATTGTTTATGATTAATATATTATTATAAAAACTAAATCAAGCTAACATCTTTTGTATTCATGAAGATGTATGCTGTGCCAGTGATTGGGACAGGTATTCAAGGTGATGCTTACACAATATCATAATGCCCCGTTGACATTTCTGCCACTTTAAGACCAAAAAAAACCAATCATTGTTGCATAAAATCACTACCAAATTTAATTTGGCTTTATACACATTTCAGCATAGCCACATGCTTCATGTACTTTTTAAATCCAAATCTCATCTTTGTGAACAAATAGAGGTACTGAGTTTTTAAGATCTCATGTAAAGACACCCACTGAGAAAATTACCTGTTCTTCAATTTAACTATCTCAAAGAGATGACAGAAGAGACTGAGTTATTGGAAGTCAAACTTCTTTATCAAAGAATGTGAGCAGCACATAACGGATATCAAGCTAAACACAAATAGTATTATTAATGTAAAACCCATGTCACCTATTCTTTCATTAGCAGTTGCAGTTTGTAAAAGACTCTCCCTTTGCTAAGTATTCTTTTCAGTTGTATATCTTGCACCTGAGCCTACTAGTAGACTTTGAAACACAGCTGTCTTAAAAGGTGTCCTGTCAAAGAGCTCTCATCCAGCTGTTATAAGTTGCTACTTTTAAACATTTTAGCTTTGAATGTGTGTTGAGAGGACCTGAAATATCATGTTAATAGATTTTAAGGTGTTACATCCATTATAAATTTTCTTAAAGAATATTTAATTAGGTAAAGTATGCTCTTGGGAATTATAGTTTATGAAATATCAGAATTATTTTTAAAATGTACACTATAGGTTTTTTATTTGAAAACCAATCAAAATAAATTTGTTAGCTGGACTTGTACAAAATTACAAAATACATAAGGCATATTGGCTCTTTCCAGGTATAAATCAATTGATTTAAATTCTATAATTCATTATCTATTTATTAACAACTCATACCTTTAGAAGTTTTTAGATAAAGTATTATGTCAGGTCTATACCATATCTTTCTCTCTCCTTACATTTCATGACTTCTAGTACAGATACTAAAATATTTTCCTTATTACTACTTCCATCAGCTGACACCCTATAATCACTGACATAAGAAAGGGCTGTATATGGCTAACTGTCCTGCCCCAGATCCCACACTAAATAAAGACTCTGTGAGGCATCTCATTTTAACTCAGTCTTACACACTTCCTTTAACACCACATTAAAATCTTTTCACACATTTGGACATTCTTCGTAGATTTCCTAGTACTTAGATACATAAGTGTTTGGCTTATATATCTAAACTAACCTCACAAGAAGATATTTTTTCTCATTTTTTCTCTTTATTCCCCTTTCTCTTCCATCTTATTTAATTTTATCTCCCTATTCATTACATTTATTAGCCAAAGAAAGATTAAAAACAAGCAAACAAATAGATAGAAATAAAGTTTTAACAAGGGGTCAAAAGTCAAGGTAAATGTGAGCATTTGGAAAAAGAAAAATAAATGGAATCCTGTTTTGAGTTTTAATTGGACAGTTTTTTGTTAAATAAACTTTCAACAGCTTTAAGTGCCAATTCAGGGTATTTACCCAATTCAGTAGTTACTTCCATTTTTTTTTACACAAAATGTGAGTGTGTTCTCCAAAATCAAATGGGTGAAGAAGTACAGAGAAATGGTATCAGGGAAAGCTCTGACAAGTAAGGCCATCATGCTGCAGGCTTTCTATTTCATGTCACGCTAAACAAAGTGGATGTGATTATGGAGCAGTCACATGTCTGGTGGAGCTATCATTCCCTCTCTCAGAAGTTACCAGTAGAGTTCTGTTAATATTGCTTATTTTTCATACTCATGACACAGAGGACCTGTTTCAAGAACTCAAGTTTTTATTTGATTCTTGCTGATTTCCATTCATCTTGCTCCATTGGTACAATACCTTAAAGAATTTTCACTAATTTGAATTTGAAGATAGGCACTTCTAGAATCATCAGCATACATCTAGTTTTTCCAATGTTCTGCATACTCTTGGGCTAATCAAATATTTTTGTTAGGTAAGGATGGAGGGCATATCCAGTGAGGAAAATGTTGGAAGCATGTGCTCATACCTCTATATATTTTTTAAAGCTTTTCTTATTTGGTAATGACTCTTTTTATTTAGAAAGGCTAGTTTAGGTTTTTCAGTTTATGCATTACCCAGTTATCCCTTCAAAACCACACAGAATAAATATGGCAGTTTTGCATATGGCATTCCGGTTAATTCTCAGGTCACCATACATTCATGTTCCGAATATTTCACTTGTCTAAGCCAGATCTTGTATGTTTAGATATTTCTGTGACATGATTTTCTTGATCTTCCTGGTCACAGTTTTTTAGATCTTCATTAGTAAAGATTTCTTTTCCATGTGAAACCCTGATCTGAATATTGTAGAACTACATTGGATGCATCTTCTTCATTTAAGATATAAAGATACTTCATTGAAAAGCTCTAACCTTAAATAAACACTAATATTGATGACTTTCAGGATTACATTGGGTTCTTCATTTTGTTCATCATTTTTCTTTTAAACAGTCACCTCATCTTTCCCCTTCTTTTTATTCCTTTCTCTTCTTCAACTACTCTATTCCTAGGTAGGGCCAAACAAGGCAGCATTATGTTAAGGATGGGGAAGATAGTGTTCTAGAAGAGGTGACAGAGGAGTGGGAGAGATGACAAGAGTGCCATGCGGGCAGATTCTTAGTGGTGTGATTCAAATAGCATGACAAAGTAATAAGTGGGATGGTGACCCAGGACATCATTTCAGAGCCACAGCAGGGTGAGGCTTGTTTCTACAAGAGATGGACAGACCAACATGAGGTGTATTAGGAAGGTGTCTCTATGCAAAGAAGGGGGAAACAAAACAGAGGGCATATTGTCAGAGATCAGGCTGGATAGAAAGTGTTCTGGGTAAGAAAGGATATGGCATTTGAGCCTACAAATGTGTGTGCAGCCAGGTGTGGGGTGTTAGAAGTTGAGGAGGATGACGACATTCTGCGAGGGGCCACCTGGGCTGGAAGGTTCCAGTCTAAACAGCTTAAAAAGGGCTTTCTTGTAAACAATGGTCTGTGCATTATGGGGAAATATGAACAAGGAGGAGAAGATGTCTATGCAGGGGAAGGAGCATCAGTGCGTTAAGAAAGGGACAGAGGAGATGAAAAATCTGCATATTAAATATGTATTTTTTATTTGTCTTATTTCTAATTATGATCCAACCACACAAGTTTTCACCCCTTTAAATTTCTAAATTCTTTCTTCAATAAAGAGAAAATCTGGCTCTCTATTCTTTATATCTTTACAGATTTGACCATTCTGTGTTTGTGTGTGTGTGTGCGTGTGTGTGTGTGAGTGTATGTGAGAGAAAAAGAGAGAAGGAGTTTAGTATTTTGGGCTACTATTGAGATTATTGGTAAATTAAATGATTTTTAATTACTGTGTATTAAAGTTTTATGACTACTTTTCTTTCTAGCATTTTATGAAAAACTCTTCAAAGTGATGCAAGACTTAGTAAATAATCCTTTTTTAAGTCAAAATTTCTTACAAACTAAATAATTGTATAACATAATAATTAAAGTTTCATGTGCAAATGGCTTGGTTAAATTCTTTACTCAATAATATAGTATATAAGCTTATAAACCAAAGTAAATTCTTAATTTCAAATATAATATCTTTAATAATAATTAAAGAAGATAAAGGAAACTTTTAGTTTTAATAATGTTCTGTTTTGCATTTTAAATATTTTTTATTCAATTTATGAAATATATACTTTGTATATTTATTCAAATGCATTACATATAGTCTCATTTTTAAGACAGACTACATTTTGAAAAATACCTTATAAAATAATTTAATATAAAATAATTATTTTTTGCAGTGAATAATTTCAGCTGCACACCCATGATCTTGGTGTCATAGGCAGAATAATGACCCCTCAAAGAATTCCCTATTCTAATGTTTGAAAGCTACTAATATGTTACATTAAATGGCAAAGAGGAATTAAGGATATAGATTAAATTGAAGTTACTAATCAGCTGATCTTAGCACAATTATATTCAGTCAAATGTAATCACAAGAGCAAATAAAAGTGGAAGAGAGGACCAGAGATATGGCAGTGTGAGAAGAACTTGACCCAAAGTGACAGATTTTAAAAATGAAGGAAGGGGCCAAAAGCCAAGGAAAATGGGTGGACCCTAGAAGCTGGAAGAGACAGGGGACCAAATTCTCCTTTGCAAGAATCTTCAGAAATAAATGCACCCTGCTGACACCTTAAATCTATTTTGGGCTTCTGATTCACAGAACTCCAAGGTAATAAATTTATTTACTTAGCCATTTCTTATGGGTGCACTAAAAAAATGAATACACTTGATTTTAAGAATTTCCTAACAATATTATATATATCACACTTAAGTTTTATATAATATTATCTGTATAGTTTATGTTGGCATAATATAATTTTAACATAGAAGATGTATGCTATATGGGTAAAATATTATCAACTACATTCTGATGGTAATAACAAGTAATTTATTTTTTCCCAATAATACATTTTCCTCCAAATTGTAGGAGTTTATGATTAAGAGATAAATGGACATTTACATGTTTCCTTAAACTTTCTAGAATATTTCAAAATAACTATTTTTCTCATTTGAGGAAACATTTTGTTAAAAATGAATACACTGCTAATCTCTGTGCAATGTGTGATGTGTAAGCTGGTGTGGTAAATTAAGAAACATAACTAGTGAATAAGGAATCATATGTTTTGAGGCTTGTAGACATTAGCAAAATAATAATAGAATTCATAAAATACTATATATCATCTTGAATGCTCTTCTTTATGCAAATAACTGTTAGTACTTTTAAATCAACATTTTATTAATGTAATTTCAATTATTGTGCTTTTAAGCATGGTTTTTGAAAAGTACATATGTATACGAAACTACTTTGGGACTGACTGATTTATTCTATCTATAACCATTTGGTTAGACACCCTCCTTTCTTTCTATCTCCCCTCCTTCCTTTTATCAATTTTATTTTTGTTATTTTTTATACACAAGCACTTAAATTAAGTGCTAATGACTGATAAACAAAAGTACATATAGTTATTGAACAGCCTTACCATCCAATATAAAAACATGTTATATAGAATATTCAGAAATGTTGAAAATATTGGAAATGAGAAATTATCATACTAATATTAATAAACATAAAAATAACATAAGCTTATGGCATCATATCCACACTGTAAAAAACTATAAGACAAGCAGTAAAAAGTCACCCATTCTTCCACTTTTAATATCCTTTTTCCAAGATAAAAAAATGGTTTCAACTATTTAAAATATTAGGTGTTATCATAGAATCCCAGTTCTAAGGCAACATGTTTTCCCTCTCACAATGCTTTGGATATAACAAGGAATAGAACTATATAGCACTACGTAGCACTTAAAGATCCTGGTACCTAGATTTATGGTTTGTTGTAATGGCAGTTAAATTTACTGTGTCCTTAGTATAAGGTAGCTACATGTCTAAACTAAGAATAATTAATTCTTTTGTTCCAGGTGTGTGACATGCCTTTCCATTTGTTCATGTCCTCTTAAATTTAATATTATTAAATTAAAATGAACATACTGCCAAAAGCAAATCTACACATTTAATGCACTTCCTATCAAAACATCAATGTCATTTTTTCACAGAAATAGAAAAAAATAACAATTCCAAAATTTGCATAGAAACAAAAAAGAGCCGGACTAGCCAAAGGAATTCTGAGCAAAAACAGCAAAGGTGATGGCATTGCACTGACTGACTTCAAAATATATTACAAAGCTATAGAGAATAAAACAGCATGGTGTTGGTACAAGAACAGACACATACACCAATGGAACAAAAAAGAGTATCTAGAAATAAATCCTTATATTTACAGCCAATTGATCTTTGGTAAAATTGTCAAGAATAAACATTGGGGAAAGATACCTTCTTCAATAAATGGTGCTGGGAAAACTTGTTAACCAGAAAAAGAATGAAACTGGACCTCTGTCTGACACCACATAGAAAATTCAGTTCAAGATGAGTAAATGCTCAAAACTACTAAAATGCTAGAAGAAAACATAAGGAAAATTATTCAGAACATTGGTCTAACGAAGATTTTATGACTGAGACCTCAAAATCACAGTCTACAAAAATAAACAAATAGGACTATATTAATCTCAAATCCTTCTGCAAAGCAAATAAAATAATCAAGAGTGATGGGGCACCCTCTTGAATGGGAGAAAATATTTGTAAATTACACATTTGAAAGGAGATCAATTTCCAGGAAATATAAGAAACTCAAACAAATCAGTTGTAAAAAACAAAAAACAAAAACAAACCAATAATCCCATTAAAAATGGGCAAAGGGCATCAATAGACAGTTTTCAAAAGGAAACATAACAAATAGCCAAATATATGAAAAAATGCTCAACATCACTCATCATAAAAGAAAAGCAGATCAAAACTGCAATGAGGTATCATCATACTCCAGTTAAAATGGCTTGTTTAAAAAAGACAGAACAACAAATGTTGACAAGGATGTTGAAAAAGGGAACTGTTATACACTGTTGGTGGGAATGCAAATTAATAGAGTCAGTATGGATAACAGTATGAAGATTTAAAAAAAGAAAAACCTAGGAGCTGAAATAAAACTACCATACAGTCCAGTAATCCTACTACTGGGTATTTATACAAAGGAAAAGAAATCACTATATCAAAGAGATATCTGCACCCCATATTTGTTGCAGCATTGTTCACAATAGCAATGATATGTAATTGACTTAAGTATTCATTAATTAATGGATAAATAAAATATGGCATATATACACAATGGAATACTATTTGCCTATTAAAAAAAAGAATGATATCATGTCACCTGTAGCAACATGGATGAAACTAGAGGTTATCATTTTACTAAAAGAAGCCAAGTACAGAAAAACAAATACCACATTCTCTTACTCACACGTGGAGCCTACCCTTTCCTAATTTTTTTTAACACTGCCTTGCTCACGTTTGAGTGGTGTCTTTGATTTAGCGTTTTGGGTTTTTTTGCGTATGCACAAACTGATCAGCATGCACTCCCACATCAGCATACACTCCCACATTCTGAGCCCATAAAAGTCCCAGATCCAGTGATGCTGAGAGAAAGACCACCCAAGTGAAGGTGGGCAACCACCCTCATATTACCTCTATGCTGAGAGCTATTTCATTGCTTATTAAAACTCTTCTCTGCCCCTCTCGCCCATCAATTGTCAGTGTAAACTCTTTCTTCTTGAATGTGGGGCAAGAACTTGGGATGCTGCCAAATGTAGGTACAAAGAAGGCAGTAACACTTAAGCTCTCTGATTCCTGTTGGCACCTTGTGGCTCCCCACATAATAGGAAGCAGGGATGGGGCTGGGCCAGCCCCAGAACTGTGGGGCACAGTTTAGCAACGAGATTGAAAGAGCGGTAACACGGCCCCATTCTTCAGGCTATGGTGGCACTAAAAGAGCTGTTAGCATGCTGTAACACCCCCTCTAGGGCTTTGAGGTCACACACCTCCTTGTTTGGGTGCCGCTGTGTTACCTTCGTCTAGATGTCAGAGTCCCCCATGGGAATCAATTGCTACACACCTGATCCAGCCACAAGCCCTGCACAGAGGCTGGTCCTGTGCCAGTGCTTGGAATGGCTGGTTGGACCTGGAACTCACTTGCCCATTCACCCCTTTCCAATGGGGTTGAGTGCACCATCATAGTGGTCATGGGATCTGTGCACAGCACAAGCCAGGCATAGCCTGCAGGCTGAGTGGGAGGTGCACCTTCTGTGGTGAACCCAGGGCCAAACAAGGCATGGGCAGGTGTGTCACCAGCTGGGGAGGTCTCTGGCTAGCAAAGTGGCTGAGAAAAATCCTGCATCAAGAATTGCATTCAACTTTTGGAATGGGGCAAAGGCAATTCATTTACTGAAGTTAATTTTCTCTATATTTTGCCCAAAGACCTAAAGATTAGAAATGTGTCCATGTACTATTACAGATGTATTTAGGGTTAATACAGATAGGCCTTTTTGTACTTGACTCTGGGCATTATATCTGACATAACATCTCCAAGTATGTAGTCTTGGAGATTTTGCACTTAATTCTTGACTTTATATTTTTATAGGCCACACCACATAATGGATTAAAATTATTTGTGTATCATTTGCCAAGCAGACCAATCTATCTTCCTTAAGTCTTATCAGCCAGGCACTCTCACCACTTACATGGTAGCTTTTACAGCTTTACTAATGCTGAGTGTCATGAAGACATCAGAGAACGTTATATCACATGTTTTAGACAGACGCTTAGCGAAATGTTAATGCAATTTGAAAAATTTAAATACCAATAGACTATCTTGTTTAAATTGAATGCAATGCCTCACTTAGCAAATTTAACTCCTCACTTAAGTTTTCTTGGGTATTTATACAAAGGAAAGAAATCACTATATAAAAGAGATATCTAGCAACACCATAAATCCAATTGCTAATGTCAAAATCAGGGCATAGCTATTTATCTCTTATTCTCAAACAATAAATCAATCACTAAGTCAATTTGACTCCATCGTTTAAACATTCTCAGATCCTCCACTTGTTCCTACCATCCTTGTTCCCACAGGTAGAGTGACAGCCTTCAATCATTTACCTGAGAGCATCCTGGGTGAGTTTTTTCAAAATATAAATTGTCACCCCTCCTTGACTGGCCTCCTGTGACATTTAGGACAAAGCTTTAATGTTTAATGAGACCTATAAGTTATTATTATGTAATACTATCCTACCTAGACTCACCACTCTCATTTTCTGTTTCTAAGCCAGCCATACAAATATGGTCTGAGTTACTTCTTTTTTTTCTGGGTTTTACACTTTCAAATATGTTCTCTCAGGTTAAAATATTTCACTTTCTTCATATTTGACCTATCCATTAACTGCTCATAATCTAGGACATGACTTTTCAATTTTTTCTGATCCAACAACTAGGCATATTGTCACTTCTATGGACAGCCCTTGAATTATCCGCTTCGTTTGTCCCAGGGATCATTGTGCTTTTGACTGACATCCTCATAGGCACAACACACTCGATAGTTCTGCACCTAGCAACTGTGATGTGCCCACAAGGATGTCACACAAAAGTACAATGGCCGTTTTTTTACTTTTTTACTTTTTAATTTATAATTTATCATCTAAACATAATTTTGTATAATTGAAGTAGTAATGTGAGATATAATAATTTGTTAATTATTTCATCAAACATTTTTTGAGTACAAATTCAAATTTTTGAATTTGAAATTTATTGGTTGATGCTTTGCCAAGGTAACTTCAGAATGTATGGAACTTATCGTGTGTTTGGAGGTTTGATGAATAGACAAATGCCATTCTGCTTATTCTATTTAATGCCATTCTACTTAAAACCATTCTAAACTTTGGATAAATGTTTGTTGAATTAATCAATAAATGAGAATTATTACATTATATTATTATATTATATCTATATTATACAGTAAACTCACATTGTCATGTGCTCCCAGTCTACTGATTTTTGTTTTTGTTTTCTTTATTTAGGTGTGTGGTGCAAGTGCCTATAAACTAAATAAATCCACATCTTTTGTGTATTAGTCAATATCCTTGAGTCAAATCGGTTCCTCGTAACAAAATGCCCACGTGGAAGATATTGAGGGAGATAGAGTGAAAAAAATCTAGATAATATTGAGAGGAGGACATAGACGCTTATTCTGTCATCAGTAAATAAGAGAGAAAAAAACAGATTTAAATTTAGAAGGGAGATTCATTCTTTCAGAATGGCTGACATTATACAATGATTAAAGAAAATAAGCAGTACAGTAGAAATAGACAAACTTTCTCTTGCTGTTTCAGTAGATGATGATAAAGATATCCCTAAAAAAGGGAGATTATTGATGTAATAATCTTATAACTTCACAATCTAAAGCAGTGAATAAAGAATAAGAGTGAGGCCGGGCGCAGTGGCTCACGCCTGTAATCCCAGTACTTTGGGAGGCCGAGGCGGGTGGATCACGAGGTCAAGAGATCGAGACCATCCTGATCAACATGGTGAAACCCGGTCTCTACTAAAAATACAAAAAATTAGCTGGGCATGGTGGCGCGTGCCTGTAATCCCAGCTACTCAGGAGGCTGAGGCAGGAGAATTGCCTGAACCCAGGAGGCGGAGGTTGCGGTGAGCCGAGATCACGCCATTGCACTCCAGCCTGGGTAACAAGAGCGAAACTCCGTCTCAAAAAAAAAAAAAAAAAGAAAAGAAAAAAGAATAAGAGTGAGTTTATAATGTTTTTAAAAGTGATATTTCTTGGCATAATTTTAACATTATAGTTCTTAGATGAAAATTATTATGGAAAACAATGTTTGGAAAATCCTTCAAATATATTGTGTTCAGTGTTACTTGTATAAAATCTACTGCAGCCTAAACTAAAGCCTTAACATTAATCTTATTGTCACTGAGAGTATAAGGAAAAGATAAAGCATATTGGGTTAATGTGAAAACAGAGCATAACAAAGGAATGAATTAGAAACATGTGAAATGGTCAGACAGGAATACTTTCTATCCCCTTTCTCATTTTCAGAGGAAATTTTAACATTTGCTTCCAGAGAGATATACTCACTTTGTATTTTTTTTCCTAGGACCATCCCATTAAAATTACTACTCTGTTCTATTTTAATGCCATGTGAATTCATTACTCAAAATTAAGTCATTAAAAGCAAATATATATGGATATACATGTTTAAGTTTATTTTCAGAATTTTCTTTTTATCCATATTTGTTATAACTTTAGTTTCTAATTAAAAATGCTTGTTTAATTGTTCCATTTTCACTGTCTTCTAAGAAGCTCTTTGTCAACCCATTTACTTCATTAGGCTCTGACTTTCTCCCTCAGTTAATGGGTGCTGCAGCTCTTCCACACCCCATTACTTTTCAATTGTCTTCTTTGAAGCACCACAGCATAGAGCAAAATTAGATGACACAGAAGACTAAACAATGTTTCCCATCATCCATTTTTTAAATCTTCTATATTTTTCTTTCTCTTTCACTCTTTGTTTCCTCTTATGTTTCCAAGACAACCCACTACATCTGTAATGTTTTGTGAAGATCTGCCCAACCTTTCTTCTTATCTGCTTAGCACCCCATCATCTGAGATCTGTGCTCTTTTCAACATGACAGCCAACTAATCTGAAAATGTAATTGCTAACCACGTGTAAAAGAAGTATTCATTATTCCTATGTTCATAAAAGGTTAGCGCCATGCTTTTACAAGTAATTTTTGCATAAGTAATGTTGAAGCAAGAGTAATATAAAATAAAATAAAAAACTCAATGATCTTCACCAAAAATGACCATTTTTTTTACTATTCTTATTTTTAATTTATTTTAATTGACCATATAAACATGTCCAATATAATTGAAATAGTAATGTGATAAAATAATTTGTTAATTAGTTCATTAAACATTTCTTGAGTATTTACATTGTGTTTGAAATGTATTGGTTGGTACATTTCAAAGGTAAATTCAGACTGCATGGATGAATCTTGTCAGGTATTTGGAGGTATAACGAATAAATAGCATAATGCCACATAGAATGAGAGCAAGCATGTTAAAGCACGTATGTTGTATCATGGAAACATATCAGTGACAACCCATAACATTCCTGGGAAGGATTTAAATCAGAAGTAATAGACTAAATGAGACATAGAGAATATAAACAACGTAACAAGCAAGATAGATTATGAGAGAATGGCAGTCCCAGTGGTCAGTTCAAATGTGGGAGCTTGCAACAGTTTGAGGAGCTGCACTACAACTTTTTTCTTCATGAGAAAGACTTTAAGGGAGGACTTTGAAAATGTATCTAACTAGCATAAATATGATATCCATGTACCTCTATCTTTGTTTCTATATCTGTATGTATCACTCCTTCCTCCATGCCTGTTGGAGACCTTGGAGTTGTGGATTCAGTTGGTTTTACACACAATGGTTGCAAATTTCATCTTTTCATGCTTATTGTTGGTGTATTCTCTGTGACTGTTGTCTAAAAGGCATCAGAAACTTCTGCTTACCCAGGCAGTCATAGGGCTGATTGTTACATTTGTGACAGAGTCCTGTTATTTACAGGGAAGTTAGCAACCACCAGGGTACGGTTCCAGGAGCTGCCCTCGAATCTACTTTCCAGTAGTCAGCCCGTAGTTGCTTTTTTTAATTCCCCTTCATTAACAGGTATCAAAGTGAAGGACCATTATTACATGGAAAACCATATAATTTATTCAATTTTCACAAAAATTCACAGGTACTTTTCTCAATCTCTCTTAATTGGCCTACAAGGTCTCATTCTTCCTTTTCTAGAAAGCCATATTTCTGTCAGTATCCTCTTGTCACAGACAAAATTGTCAATAACTGTGAACAGTCTGAGATGTTACCCTATTTGTAAGCTGAAAATTAGCCTCACAATTTCATGAACGCTGTCAGAAAACATGACCCTCTGGGATGAAAGCAAGTAAATTAGGCACTCTGATAGCAGTAGCCAGAAGAGCAGCTTCTTCTTGCCATCTGTTCCATAAGTTTGAATTTCTATAGTGTGACGCAAAGAGAAACAAAGGACACTTGCTCACACAATGAGTTGAATTACAGAGGAGAAATTCTTTTCTTAGGAAATGTAAATCTTTTACAGGACGGGAATCAGGAAGTCATGCCTGTTACTTGCTCTGGAGGGAAACACTATCTCTATCTTCCAAGATTGTTTGCTAAAAAACAGCAAAGTCGTCTGAAACAAAAGCAATCAGTGTCTTTGCTCACCAGATGTGTAGAAAGAAAGGATACCCATGGAGAATTACCTCCAAGTATGCAAATTGTACAGAAAAAGGAAACCTGTACCCTCCATGTGTAAATAAACAAAAAAATGAGTTTCCCAATGTATTTTTTTAATGAATAATAATATTTGTTCCCTTGCCTCAGACATGGATGAAATTCTCCTTAAGACCTACTTGCTACAAGGTTTGTAATAAAACTAGAATAGCATGTCATCCAGAGAAGTGAAAGACCTGCTTTTAGAGAGTATAGCTAATGCACTAGAACTCTTAGATAATTTGGCAAAATTGTTTTGGATAAAACGTCTGTTATTGGACTTGATAAAATAATGAAGACTAGACATAGCCAACCAGATGTTGAAATGCAGGCAATGGCTGAAGACGCTTTCCTGAAATGGCAGTGCATAGAAGGAGATTCTGGGCAGATCGTGGTCTTCTTGAACTGAGGAGGCAGAGGTTGAAGCTCAAAGTTACAAAGTGCTTATGACATAAACTTGCTTGTATCCTATATTTACAGTTTCTTTTATTTGCCATTTCTACATACGCCTAGGAGTTCATTTATTATACTGTATGTAAGTTTTACATTAACCCTTAGTTGTCTTTCAAGGCATAATAAAATAATACCATACCAAAATAATAAAATTTAGATTTCTAGAGGAAGATCCTTAAGAGGAAAGCAAGATAGAGATGTTTAGTCCAATAAGATTGTTATAAGTTACAGCATTCAAAACGTCCCGAAGCTTTTGTTTTTCCTTAATGCAATGAAGCTTTAGTTTTCATATCATGAGTTTTATGTCTCTGTCTTTGATATAAATGTTAGCTTTTGAAATTTGGTATCTTTTCTTAAAATGATATGTTAATTACATTTTTCATGGCCAGGAACTAGCAGGAGGCCGTGTTATAATAATATATTAACATGATTTCTCAGTGTTATTGGAAATTTATGTCTGGAACATCAGTTTTTAAAAAAAAACAAAACAGAGTGATTTTGAAGTTTTCTCAATTCTAGAGTAAGGTAATGCGTGACACAAGTCAAAAATCCATTCTTTGACACATTTGACATTTACGTTTTTGGAATAGTGAGTTTTTGAGCATTTTATTAACTGATCTTTTGGGATGACCACCAGTGAAAGTCAACAGTTGCTTGCACTCACTCTAAACCTTTTCCCGGCGTCTTTTCTTCAGCTCTTGATGATAGATTTTCTGACAATTTTAGTGTTTGTACTTTTGTGTTTTTACAGTCTCCTTTGTATGTGTGTGTGTGTGTGTATGTGTGTGTGTGTGTGTATGTGTGTGTATGTGTGTGTGTGTGTGTACACACATATATGCCTATATTTACATGTTCCATAATCAAGTACATGCACATAGAATGTCATTTTGTATGAAGATAATGTGAAATTATAATTATTCTATCATTGTCATCTTTTCTCTCTTTTATAAGTACACAGATTGTCTTAGACTTTATGCTTTTGAACATGTCGAGTTTTATCACTGTAAGCTGATCCAAACGACCATAATAATTGTAATATTTCATTGTCTACTTACGTATTACCACTTGCCCAATGATAGCCCCTTTTAGATACCTTTAATATCTCTGACAACCTCAAAATGATCCTAAAATTTGAACCATTATGAGAAGTTCCAGACCCAAGCCTTTATTTTTCTTGTCCCATAGCACATAATCAAATGTGTTTCAAGAATCCCTAGTTACTTTTAGTAGATACTGGTAATAAAACATAATAATATCTAGATTGTTTCATGTGAGTCTGCATGAGGATTTTTCATGGAAAAAAAGTACAGTTATAGTATTAAGATGGGGTTAGGAATAATAGAGTTAGAAAAACATGTATTTTGTAAATCATGATTTCCAAGTAATTGTTCCATTGTTACCGCTAGTTAAGCCTTTCTTTCAATGTGAATGAAAGGATGAATACAGGCTTATGAATACAGAAGATGTTCTCATTTATTGATAGCACCTCCTCTTTACCTTTTAAACTGCAAGATTTAAGATTCTTAGTACACTGAAGGCCTATGTCAGTTAGTTAGATTTATAGGTGTTATGATATTAATTGGGAACAGCAATCACATTGATTTTATAAGGACTGTGCCACATCTTTTTACTGCCTGTGAACTCTCAGTTCCAATGGAAGTTTCCTTGTGGGACAATCAAGGCCAGTCCATCACAGAATATATGAGTCTTTCTAGAGTTAATTATGACAATTCTTCAGGCACACATTAAAAAGCACGTGAGTTGACACTTTCATTTCTCATCTGCAACTTTCAAAGCTAGAATTCTTGAGATTATTGTTCTTCCCTGTTAACTTTCTTCTCCACCTCCAATTTTCTGTCAGATTCTCTCACTTATGCTTCCTGAATATTGTTAGAACCTTCCCCTCTGCAAGGTCGTTACTGTCACTGCCTATGATCAGGCTACCATTTCTCCTTTCATTTATAGTATTATCGTCTTAACTTTTCTCTATTTCTCCAGCTTAGACCCTCTCCTGCCATTCCTTCCCAGGCTGCTGTCAGTGATTTTTCTACAATGAGTATATAATGGCATTTTATCTCTTAAAATGCTTCCATGGGTTTTCTGCTACATTTAAAATAAAACTGAAATACCCAACCATGGCATAGGAGACACTTCATTCCCCCTGATAATCTCTTCAGCTTCTCATGACATCAATGTAACTTGCTAAATGGAAGATGCTTTTCCAAAATTATCATTTCTTTTCCTTTGAATTACAAACCATTTTTTTTTAAAATGACCTTGCTAAACTCATTTTTTTCTTTCATTGAAATCAATTTTTTTCTTTCCTCAGTATCAATTTATTTTTTGGTGTATAGATATCTATCCACTGCTTCCTCACTGCCCATCACTCACTACTCTGTGTTAAGTGTCTGTGGTAGGCAGAATAATTCCCTCAAACTCAAATGCCCATCTCCCATTTTCCAGTCCTGAAAATATGTAATGTAAAATTGCAAAAAAAATGGAAAATATAATTGAGGTAAAGGACTTTGAATTATGAATATTATTTTATATCACCTGTGTGGGGCTACTTGAATCATGTGAGTCTTTAAAAGGGAAAGACAAAGCCAAAAAAGTGAGTTAAAGAGATTTGGTGTGAGAAGGGCTGCACCCACCCTTGCTGCTTTTGGAGGAAAAGGAAGTAAACTAGGAGCCAAGGAATGTGGCAATCTCAGCAAGTCGGGAATGGTCCATACTTTAAAACCAGAGAAACATAGAGACCTTAGTTGGACAGCTGCAAGGAGCTGAATTTTGGCAACAATACGATTGAGCAAAGACCTCTGGGATCCTCAAGAAAGGAACAGAGCCCTGCAGATGCCTTTATGACCCATACAGAACGTCTAACCTAGAGAACTCTCTCTTATGTACTCTCTTTGACTACATAAGAGATTACCTTTATTAAAACACTTACAACAAAATATGTTTGCCAATTAACTTGCCAGTGTCTCAAAAGATTGTGTACTTTCACATTCTTATCAACCTGCAGAGTGCCAGGAACATAGTAATTATTCAATATACCATAGATAAATTAGTATATAAATGTATCACAATTTATACATTTAATTTAGTTTCTGTGCTCTATTATAAATAAAAAATACCCTTAAATTTCATATTATTTTTTAAATTAAAATATCTGTTCCTTTCTCTTTCATTTTCATCCTCTTCGTTCCTTTTCTTTTTTTCTTTACTTTTATTTATTTTAACTTTTATGCCTCTTTACATGAAAAAAAGCTTCAATATTTTACAAATGCCAACAGATTTGGCTATTGAAATAAACCTTAAACCTTTTTTCACTTCTATTCCCCTCCAAAGAAAACAGAGCCAATGCAGACATAATTAATTTGACAATTTAGCACAAATTACTGACAAATAGCTTACATTTGGCACAAAAATTATTTGGCTAAGAAAAATGCTATCACATTTCTTTTTGACATTTAATAATGGTAAATAAATGGAAGAAGTATAAATAGATTATATTCAAGGTGACAACTATGCACAGTGTTTCATTTCAACTACTTTCAAAACTTTATCCATTATGAACTACAAGAGTTTACAAATAAACTCAATTAAGCTTTGTCTAATAACTTAGAATCACTATATTGATTGTAATTTTCTATATCTGAAAATTATATTACTTATTTTCAGGAAGCATAAGATTTGCATTGCATATTCAGTTGCTATTAGGTTAACTATAGTACAGCCTTAGAAGTTGGCCTGACTTTGTCTTTACTCACACATGATTGCTTTGAAATACAAAATGTATTTGGGTAATGAAAGAGAGAGTGGAGAAACATGGTATAATTAATAAAATTTGAATTTATTTTGCCGTCATGGATAAATGCTATTAGAAATATCTTAACCTTTTTATTGCAAAAGGTGCATTTTTTCTCTAATTTCACCTTTTTCAGGAAAGTAAATTTGAGTAGAAGAGAAATAATAATTTTATAACCAGATTGGCAAGCCATTCTAGCAAAATATATTACAATATTTATTTACTTATTTTGATTCTCCAATGATATATTTTTTATTTATTCGCAAATAGTTAGACAATGGTGGACCATTTGACAAATATATTTAGGAGAATAAACTTTAGATGAAGGTAGTCCACAAACCAACTCTGTAGAAGACGATGGAAACAGCTTCTCTGGACTGCATCTTCTGCTAAAAGAAGATGAACTGCATGAGGGCACTTTCAGCTCTGCTTCTTAAATTTTCAATGAGATTATTGGAAGGTGCTTCTATAGGAAACTCAGGATGGTCAATGTGAAGGTTCAGAATCCAGAATATTGGACCCTCTGTCTTCACTTCACATACAGTGGCTGCACTTAGGTTTTTCCATATCAAGTACTAAGATTCTATGTAACATTTATTCAAAAATTTCAAAAGCTTTTACATTTAAATGGACAAATTACAGTAGGCCAAATACTTTGTCTAGATCTAAATGTCACTTACATTTTACTTAACATAGTATCATCCAGACTCTTGTATGTTGTTGCAAATGTTAGGATTTCTTTTTTTTTTCAGCCTGAATTATATTCTATTGTATGTGTATTTCATATTTTCTTTTTTTCTTTACCCATTCATCTGTCAGTGGACATTTGGGTTATCTCTATATCTTGGCTACTGTGAATAATACTGCAATAAACATGGGATGCAGATCTCTCTCTGAGATCCTGATTTCAGATCCTGTGTAGTTTTTATTGTTGTTGATTGTTTTGTAAGAACACTTAACATGAGCCTCTTAACAATTTTTTTTTAGATGCAGTATTGTCCTGTCACCTAGGCTGGAGTGCAACAGCGCGATCTTTGCTCACTGCAACCTCCACCTACTGGGTTCAAGTGATTCTCCTGCCTTAGCCTCCTGAGTAGCTGGGATTACAGGCACCCGTTATCACACTCAGCTAATTTTTGTACTTTTAGTAGAAACAGGGTTTCAAAATGTTGGCCAAGCTGGTCTCAAACTCCTGAGCTCGTGATCCAGATGTTTTTAATATATGCCCACTAGTAGGATTGCTGAGTCCTTTTTAAGTGTTTTAAGAACCTCCATGTTTTCCATATTAGATGTGACATTTTACAATCATTTGTACCAAAGTGTAAAGGGTTCCAATTTTTCTCCATTCTTTTCCACACTTGTTTTGTTTTTGTTTTTGACAATAGCCATCCAAACAGGTGTGAAGTAATATCTCATTGTGCTTTTGCTTTTCATTTTCCTGATGTTCACCAAATCTTACTCTTCTTAACTGTCACTCCCCAATTCCAACAAAGCAGCTTGACATGTCACAGATTCCATATTTTTGCTCATAAAATTAGTAAAAGCAAACACTGAGGAATAGATATACATTCTTCAAGAACTGCACCCCTGCCTTTTTGGCTGATATATCCTCAGGGTCTAATGGAGTAACTAGTGCATAAATAAATGTGCATATAATAGGTGAATGCACTTCTGTTGGATTTGTTTTCTTATTTTTTTTTTAAAGAAAGAAAAAAAGGAGTGAAGGAGAGGAAGAAAGAGGAAGAAAAAGAGGGAGAGAGAACGGGAATGTAGCTTTATTCTAAAAATGGGTATTAATAATGGCCGATCAATATTTTGTGTATTTAAGGTGAAGAATGTATATGTTGTGTATTTAAAGTGGAGAGCTCTATAAATATTTATTGAGTTTACTTGTTCCGGATCTGAGTTCAAGTCCTGGATATCCTTATTAATTTTCTGTCTCGTTGAGTCTAAATGTCTTTATGAGTCTTATGTATCTGGGTGTTAGGATCGATAGCTCTTATTGTTGCATTGATCCTTTTACCACTATATCTTCGTTGCTTTGAAATCTATTTTATCAGATGCGAGAATTGCAACTCCTGCTTTTTATTTATTTATTTATTTATTTTTGCTCTTCATTTGGTTGGTAAATCTTTTTCCATCCCTTGTTTTAAGTCTTTGTGTATCTTTGGATGTGAGATGGGTCTGGATGTAGCATACCATTAGGTTTTGGCTGTATCTTTTGATTGGGGGATTTAGTCAACTTAAATTTAGGGTTACTGCCATTTGATGTTACTGCCATTTTGAGATTTGTTTTCTTATAACATACATGCAGTATACCAATTATTCAGACTTATAATTGTTATATATTCCAACCCACTACAATGAAAACTTGGATAGTATAAATATTTCCTTAATCAACAGAACATGTTTACTTCTTTCTCTGCATTTTTGCTCACAATGCATAAATATTTAAAATGAATATCCCCACTACACTCTTCTGACTACTTAACTCTTAGTCCCTTGCCGTCTAACAGATTCTTACTCCTTTGCAAGCAATTTCAAAATTAATCTTTTTCTTATAGTTCTTATATTATTTTTGCAATTCTCTTCTTTCATAGCTTCTTTCATATTGAAATTAGTATATTCACATTTTTCTTGTGATCATGTGATTTCTTGGTATATAAATAAGTTAATGTTATTCAATATCATGACTTCTGTAAATTCATGTTGTTTGAAAGGTTCTTTGGTTGTACTTTTGATTTTATATTTCAAAATGGGTCTCAATTTAAACTTACCCACTAATATATCTTTTATTTTTAAGGACTCACTAACAAATAGTGCTAAGCTTTCCTCTGATTCATATTTCGAGTCCTAAGTAGTTATTAAGTGAGATATTACTGCTTTCAAAAAAAAAAAACACTTTAAGTGTTTGTCTCACAAACAGTATTACTTTATCATTTTATTAATCATTTTTAGGTCTCAATAGGCATTATCAAATATAATTAAATTTTATGAAGTAATATTTACATAAATGTCATCTCCAAACAAATAGCAAGATATCTTATGCTGATTTGAAAATAAATGAGCACTCTATATTATAAGCTACTTTGATATTAAATTTTTCACCATTATAAAATTTTACCATTTTTTAGACTTGTATTTTTAAAATATATTTTAAATATTTCAATTCAAAAGTAAAAAGCAAATATATGAAAAAAATAAGTCAATTTGACCTCAAGTCACCTTTTGTATTTCTAAATGTCAAAATATCTTGATACTACTAATTTACTTGCCACTATATTGCAAAGAAAATTCAACTTATGGAAGATCATGTTCTTATTTGTGAGTCATTTTCTAAGATTGCAAAATATTTTCACATTTGCATTTCATAACTTTTTTGTTTATTTTTGTTTTTCTTTGTTTATGTGCACATATTTATAGGTTACATGTGATTTTTGATACACACTATGTGTAATGATCAAATCAGAGCAAGTGGGATATCCATCACTTCAAATGTTGATCATTTATTTGTGTTGAGAACATTTAAAATCTTCTTTTCTAGCTATTTTGAAATATACAGGAAATTATTGATAAGTATAGTCACCATAATGTACAATAAAACACTAGAATTTATTTCTTCTATCTAACTATATGTTTGTTCCCCTTAATGAACCTCTCTTCATCGTCTACCCTCATCCCTTCTCAGCTTCTGGTATCCAGCATTCTAATCTCTACATCGTAAAATAAACTTTTATACCTCTCACGTATGAGTGAGACAAAAACATGATAAAATTTTCATAATGGCTTTGTAGTTTCATATTAAGACACATTTCATCATAATGTGGCTATTCAAATCTTTACTTTCAATAAATTAATTAAGCAGCAGAAATGGTTAATAGTTTATGTTGTGACTCTTTGGTTAAAACCTAATACAATAAATTTTAAAATATAAAAAGTACATTGCTTAAATATTGCAGTGGTAGTAATTAAATAAATTCAAAATAAAATTAAACAAAATATAATTTTCATTTTCTTTGAAACTGAAGTTTAAAGGAATTTTAAATAGAAAATGAAAAAGGTAAATTGTTTTTGAAACTTGAAACAAATTTAAATGGAATGGATAAGGCCTAGTATTTGATAGCACAGCAGGGTGACTACAGCCAACAATAATTTATTGTAAAATTTAAAATAACTAAAATAGTGTAACTGGATTGTTTCTAACACAAAGAAAGAATAAGTGCTTGAAGTTACAAATACCCTATTTACCCTGATATGATTTTATTTGTATGTGATTTGTATTCCTGTATCAAAATATCTCATGTATCCCATAAATATATATACCTATTATATACCCACAAAATTAAAAATTAAAAAATCAAATTGAATTTAAGAAGAAGACTTTTGGCATTTTCAAAAGTTCCTGCTAATAATGACGGATTTTTATAAAAACTCAATTAGGTGTAGTATATAGTTGCTCAAACCTGTAGTCCCAGCTAATCAAGAGGCTGAGGCAGGAGGATCACTTGAGCCCAGGAGTTCAGAGTTGCAATGAGTTATAATTGTACCATTGCCCCCCAAAGATTTAACTTCAAATGGTGTGGTCATTGCATTTTAATCACTGAGACAGATAAAATACAGTCATCAATACTGATTATTTTCTGTCTTTCTGTTTACTAAAATGTTTAAACTTTCCCAAAACAATTCTGCTTTGGGAATTGTTTTGGGAAATGGACAAAGCAAATCCAAAACATACTGTTACAGTTTTACAACACCTCAGTTTTTCTCTAAATGTTTAATGCCTCACCTTTGGGGCTAATTTCTTTGGTATTCTGCATCATTAGCCAGGTTTTAAGCAATCATTACCACTTCTCAAATCTTTGAGTCCTGGCTTAATAAGGTCAAGTGTCTCATGTACTACTTAAAACTAGTGATTAAAATTCCTATTCAAAATGTCATTGCTAAATTACAATCATAGTCCAGGCTGGTTATTGAGCATTTTTTTATGTTGATGAGTTTGAGCCTAACCATAGACTTACTGAGTGGTTTTTTTTTTTTTTTTTTTGACTTACTGAGTTTTTTACAGGAATATGAAGGGCTTCACCACTGGTTAATTACCCTAGCTATTGTCAACTCTTTCCTGGGTCCCGGTGTGTCAGAGAAGAATAGAATATAAATAGACACTGATATCAAAAATCTAACCACTTATAGAGCAATGTGGGAATTTTCAGCTCCTCTTCTATAGCACTGAAGTGAAAAGTGATTTGCTTCTGTGAATGCCAATGACCAATCAGACAGCAAGGCTGAAGATTAAATGAGTAGATAAGTGTTAAATAATCAGAGATAAAAATGATATTCTTAACATGGTGTGCTAATACTGCATATAGAGAATCATTTCTTCAGCTGAATAATGTTCCTGATATTTAAAAAAATGGTCAACTGCATTCTTATCCATCTAGTTAAACCAAGATATTATGTGATACCAGTAGAAAATTACATAAGTATGGTTTTGTTTCCTTCCACACTCAATAGCAGAAAAATTAGATTTCATATGCTGAGCATGATCAGACTACATTTGATACAAGTATAGCCTTTGGTCATTAAAAAGATAAGACCTAGAAAACACTCTGTCTAAAAATCTACTATAATAATTAATTATTTATCCTTGAATGTATTCTGCTCTTTGGAGAATATTACCAAAAAGAATTTTATTAAACATTAAAATGTTTTGATCTGAGAACAATGTTAATTATCCATAAAAAATCAGGCTTATATATTCATTTTGCAAGGCCTGAGCAGAAATTGATAAAGGTAGTAACTCTTATTACCTACATTTTTTATTTCATCATATCCAATTCATTCAATACCCAAACAGTAAAGTAAACATTGATATAGAGAGGACTAATTAAATGACATAAAACTGGTAAAAATTATTTTAAAATGTATATACAACAGAGAATACATACAAATAAATTTCTGAGAAAATGATATTGAATAAAGTAAAATGTGATATCTAAATGCCAAAATATATAAATCAAGAAGCCTAGAAAATACTCAAGTATTTCTCAAATAATTTATTATTTGTTTCTCTCTAATAGTTGACAAAGGAGATAATGCATAAGGGCACTAACAATGTGACAAGGAAAAGAAAAGGAGCTAAAATTAGAGAAGACAATTAAGTGATGACTGAATTAGGAAATGAAGCAGTGATGAGGGCAAGGACAAATAAAGAGAAATGTAAGAAGAAGAAAACCATAAAGAGTGACTGGTGAAAGCATAAGGAACAATATTTAAAATGTGGATTCATTATTAAACTTGCATTCATGACTTTCCATTGTTCTTGATTTAAAATCCAAAATCATTAAAATGACCCAAATGTCGTGAATAACCTTGATCTTTTATTTCTTTCTATCTTATATTCTTTGTGCTCACCTCCAAATCACCCATCCTCACCTCCCATCCTTCAGATTCCAACCCCCACTTTCCACACGTATTGTCACTTCTGATGTCTCAGAGATCCAATCATCCACAAGGATGTAGACATTAAAATGTAGTCGAATTTTATCAACCCTTATCCCACAGCAAGTTATTTACACAGAATAACACAGGAAATTCCATCTGTGCTACAGTTACTCTGGACTTGCCATGATATTAACTGAGACGACTGGTTTTGGATATTGATATTCCACATGATGAACCTGCTCCCCGAACAGAAGTTATTAAATAGAGCCTCCAAGACAGTAAGGTGGTCCTTTCATATGCAACCTGGCAAAATTGAATACATGGCGATATAATGAGGTTTTTAAAATAAAATTTAAAGGGCATTAACATATCTAATATTATTGTCAGAGACCCTGTGCCTTCATAGATAAAATAGTAATTTTCTAAAATATTCCATTGTTCTGACTTTGTTCAAATTTCGGTTTGCATGAGCATCTGGCTTACAACATCATCGTGTCCAAATAGTTTCATTGCAACCCAGGTGTTCATATGTGGCCATGTATGATAGTCAATGATTAAATACCCAGAAATATCATAAATCACTAAGTTCTCAATTCACCATGATTCATTTGAAATATTGTGGCCATAATTGCTCCATTAACCAAGCTTCTACAATTGTGTAGTTTTTTTTTTTTTTTTGGTTAATTTGTCTCCTAGAAGCACATTCTGAGTCATTGCAAATTCATTTGTGTGAAAATGATTGATCAAACTAAGAATTGAGAGTAATTCTTTTTAGCAAGACATTGGTTTCTTTCTATCTATTGCAAAATATTTGAAAAAGTATTGTTATCAGAATAAAATCTGTATCTGTAGACCTACACTATTATGTATTAATGATTAAGAGCAGAAGTTCTGGTATACATGAGCTCAAACACTGGCTCTGATATGTATGACCTTTATGGCCTATGAATTATTACATAACTTTCCAGACCCCAAATTTCTTTATCTATAAGTAGAATATTAATATGAACAATATATGTGCTTGTAGTTAATATGAAATGAGGTAGTGCATATAAGTAGGCCCATTCTTCTCATTTACATACTTTACACCTATATATTTTATAAATACGGTATTCCTATTGTTATATTCATTACTGTAGTTACCCTTATTTCTACTGGCATATTACACAAATATGCTTTTAACTAAAAATTTGCTGCTAATTTATCTGTTCTATATCAGCAGTTACATATAATATACACATACACACTATATGCATATATAATATATGATCCATTATGTATCTATGTATATTTGTAGACATATATTTGGTTATATGCTGTCAGACTAATGTCATTAAAAGGAAATAGAAATACAGGAAAAAGAAACATCAACATAAATAGTCTTGGGAGATGTATTAATAAATTAGCTCAAGAAAAATTTGTTTATTTTGGAAACATACAGTCATTCATTCAAGTGAGAGAAACTTATGAACCCAAAGATAAAAATTTCCATAAGGAATGGTTGTTAATCTTAAGAAGCTTACATTGGATTTCTCTGATTTACTAATTATGATTGGTGACTTAGAATATAAATGAGCAATGTTTTGAAATAATTAATGAGAAAGGCTACTTTTTTATTGAGACAGTATTTTTATAGTGATAGGAAGAGCACACAATTTAACTTGGGAAAAAAATCAACTTTACATTTTACTTTTTAACCTAATTTCTGTAATAATATTAAGCATTGAATCCATTGCTAAGGAGTGAAGTGAAAATTTACTCAGATCAACATACTGTAACTAAAGTTTTAAATTTCATAAATTTATAAAAATGTAACCTGTTTTGCTATATTATTGTCTCACTTTACCTTTGGACCAAGCTAGACAATATAGGATGATGCATTATTTTTTAGAATGAAAAGAAAGGAAGAATCCTAGAAATTGCCAAGTAGGGAATAATTTGTCTGTCCTTTGACACAGGTAATTCCGAGGTACTTGTTGCTCCTGGTTACAATAACTTTTTTTAATAGCATGTCTCAGGCAGCATTAGTTTATGCTGCAGTTGTTGCTGACTTTAAAAAAATCATATGACTTCAGTCCCTTATACTTATGAAAAGAAAATGTCTTCTTAACTCTATTTGGAATATTTGACCAACCATTTTCACACAAGTAAAATATGTGTGCCAATAAGTATGTGTGTGGGTTTGTATATGTTTTTACACGTATATTATATACAGACTGATACAGATATGCTCACATATTTTCAAAATCATATCTATATCTACATATGCATAAACTTGAAAATTTTATCAAAAATGTCTATGAAAAAATTATCATCCTAATTTTTATAAACCATTCTAAATTTGTTGTCCATCAAAGTCATTAAATACAAGTGCCTATTATCAATAAAACCACATTGCTTAGTTAAAATACAATTTGTAAGTGTACATTTGATCTCCCCAAATTACTCAAGGCATTGAAGAGATAAACATGACCTTCAGATGGACAAATGCTTTACATTGTACTGACACTGATCCTCTAGACATAAAAAAGACATAAAGAGACTGTGTGTACATTAATGTTTATTGTATTTTATTGATCAAGAGTTTGCTTTATGTTACTTAGAGAATATAAAAGTAATTTACATATAATATAAAACCCAAATATATAATTGTCACCAAGATAAAAATGTCTAATGCCTACTGCCTGAAACATTAGATGCTATACTTTATACCATACTTTATGCTCTCATCGGGATTATACCATCAAGAGAAAAGAAGAGAAAATTTGATACAAGAAAATATTTTAAAATCCTGTATTCTGAGCATTGAAAAGGAACATGTGGGAAAAGTAAGAGAAGATAAAAAATCGCTGTCACAGTGAATATTACATGTGGTCGTAGACATATGTCAGTAGAGGATAATCATATTTACAATAAAAGAAGAAACTAGAGAGCCCAGAAGCTTCTGAGATCAAGATCTTGGAAACCTCCATGACAACCAGAACTTTATGAGACTTGAGAATGTTTGAAATCTTAAACCTAACAGTAACTGTGCCAAGCCCAACTCATGTCTTCAGACAAGATACAAATGGTTACACACATCTGGAACTTCATCAGATGAAGCATTGAAAGATTGAAGTTCTGTACAGGTTGGAAATCATAGTAAAATACAGTCACTCCTGAGTATGCATATGAGATTGGTTCCAGGATCTCCTGTGGATACGAAAATCCATGGATGCTGAAGTCTCTTGCACAAAATGATTCAGTATTTGATTATATAACCTACTAATATCCTCTTGTATACCTTAAGTCATTTCTAGATTACTTATAATACCTAATAAAATGTAAATGCTATGAAAATAGTTGTTATACTGTACTGTTTAGGTAATAACGAAAGGGGAAATGTCTGTATATATTCAGTACAGAGGTAGCTATACATTTTTTTTTCAAACGTTTTTGATCCATGGTTGGTAGAATCCGTGGTTTCAAAACACATGGATACACAGGGTCGACTATATTATGGTTTGTTTCAAATACAAGGCAGCGCTGTTTTAGTTAAAAGTTAAAAGAAACTATATCTACTTAAGAACACATAATAATAGCTGAGAATCTTGGGAAAATGTTTTTGATACCTATTATGATATAAAAAAATAACTCCTCTCCTGTTTAAAAAAAAACCCTATAAACTAATCTTAGAAGTATTTAATAATCATGGAATTTAGTTGGAGACATGAGAGATATATAATTGTCAGTTACTTTTCTTATACTAGCAATAAAAATTTTACGCTAACAATATATATTTTATTTATTAAAATATACATAATATATATTTATTATATATAAAATATATATTATATATTTATTATATATAAATGTATATTTTATTATAGATTATTGCTATATATAAATATTATATATATACAATATATTTTAGGCTAGTAATATATAATTATTGGTTACATTTTTTATACTAGCAATAAGAATTTATCAAATAAATTTCAATAGGAATGAAATTTAAATGGAGAACTCTATTATAATAGCCAAAACATTACATTTCTAGGAATTAATCTAGTAAATATATGAAAAAGTTGCAATATCTTAACACTGAAAACCATGAAAAGCATTTCTTGAATTATATCTAAATAAAATAGAGAGTTATTCTAAGTTAATGGATTGTTCTACTCTTACTAGTAAAATGCCTATTCACCTCAAGTTTCTCTGAAGCTTCTGTGCAATCACCAGAAAAATTTCAGCATGATTTTCCTTTTAAGAAAATTGAGAGTATGATTCTAACATGTAGATGGAGAGTCACGTGTCTTAGAATCACTGAAGCAATTCTGAAGCAGAGCAAAGCAGAACAGCTATTACTATATACCAAGGCTTACTATAAACACATAGTAACCCAAATAATGTGACATTGCTTCAAGGACAGGGAAATGGTCCAATCGTGCATCATACAGAGTCCAATTAGAGACCTGCACATTAATCTTTAATTGATTTTTTTAAAGTCTCCACTACAAATACTCTCAGGTAAGACTGGTTTTTGTATAATCAGTGGGGGAAAGTGTTTATATTAACTCACTTCCCTTTCCAAACAAACACAAACTAAGGTTAGATGGCAGATATACCTAAATTTTATACATATATTTATAAATTTTCTAGAGGAAAACACATAAAAGGTTTCATTAACTCAGTCTATCATGAATTTCTTAAATAACACACAGTAAGCAGTATCTATAACAAAACATTGATAAATGGTGCTTCATGAAAATAAAAAAAAAAACTAATTTTCAACAGACCTGATAATTGAGGAAAGTGATACAAAAGCCAGTCTGGGAGAATATATTTTCTTCTCTCTCTCTCTCTCTCTCTATATATATATATATATAGGTGTGTGTGTGTGTGTATATATATATATATATAGTATGTATATATACACACACACGTGTGTATATGTAAATGCATAAATAAATATATGTACATATACATACATGTACATATATATGCATACATGTATTTATATTTATACATACATGCATATATAAATAGACATATAAAATACTGTATATATAGATATGCACGTATATATGTATATGCATATATATGTGTGTATGTGCATATATGTATATATGTATATATTTATATGTGCCTGCATGTATATAGTATATATTTTTATATATGGGTACATGTATATATGTATTTCTTTATATATTCACATACACACACAGAGACATTCTTATAAATCAGTAAGAAAAATAAATTGAATTGAGTGTGTACCTCACAGAAAGATATCAAAAAATTTTATAAACTTTTGGAAAGGTTTCATTATCTTCATTGATCACAGATATGAAAATAAATATTATAATGAACTATCACTACCTAAATATCAGAATATCTAAATAAATGATTGAAAATACCAAGAGTGTCTGAGGATGTGGAATAACAGTAACTATATTGCTAGTGACAATAAAAAAATGTAAAACCATTTAGAAGAAAATATTTTGCTAGACCTTATTTGAAGAAAACAAAATAGGACCCTTTCATATGCCTAGAATCAGTAATTCCATTTCTATATTCTACATGCCTAACAGATATCCACCAAAACAGATACGAAAGAATGAACATGGTAATTTTACTCATTGCAACTCCAAACTTGCTAAGACTTAAATGTCCAATAACAGTAGAACGGGTTAATCACTGTAGTGTTTACAGTTACTACAATTGGGTATGATCCTGACTGAAGCACGGCATGAGGGAGTCTACTTGGTTATTAGTTGCACAATCTTTATGTGTATTACATGAACTATTTGTTTAATATATGTGGACTTTTCATATGAGAAACCTTCAAAATAGGGAAATAAGAATACTTGGCAAATTTTGTCCACACTAATCGACAATAAATATTATAAAATAAAGCTTTTGACAATAAAAAATATCTTCATCTGCAGTTCACAAAGTAAGCCATATATAATTATATTTTACAAACCACATATTAGTGTATCACTGTGAACTACATGTATTCAGTTTCTTTGTTTCACTATTGTAATATTATGCCAAAGCATACTATATTATAGGCAAGTATGCAACTTGCTTTAAAAAGTAAATTAGTATCATCTATTGTTATCCTATTTTTTTAATATCTTAAGAGTATTGTATTAGTCCATTCTCATATTGCTATAAAGAAATACCTGAAACTTGGTAATTTATAAAGAAAAGGGGTTTACTTGGCTCACAGTTCTGCAGGTTGTACAGAAGTATTGCTGGCGAGCCCAGGAAACACAATTATGGCAGTAGGTAAAGAGGAAGCTAACACGGCCGGAGCAGAAGAGGCAGAAACTGCTAGGCAGTTTCAAACCAGCAGATTTGGGGAGAACTCTATGACAAGACAGCACTAGGAGGATGGTGCTAAACCGTTAGTAATAACCCCCATAAACAAATCACCTCCCACCAGACCCCTCTTCCACACTGGGGATTACAATTTGACATGAAATTTGGGTGGGAACACAAATTCAAACCATATCAATTATAGTGTTATAAAAATGCCTATAGCAAAGCATACAGTTTCAGCTTTATGAGGACTCTATAATGGCATGAGATACTGTTATTTAAAAATATATTAACTTCCATAGCATTTTACTACAAATTGTTTTCATTTTTGGAAATTGTAAGATTTGAAAATAAAGAATCCACAACAGTGGAAGGAATTTGATCCTAGATTTTGAATACTGTTAGAAAATGAAAATTACATATACAGTACCAACTGTGTGAGACAATGTTATTTTTGTCCTAAAAGTGTAATATATTACTTAATCTAACAATAACAATAAGATTATTTATTATCTAGATTATTGTTAGATTAAGAAATATATTACACTTTTAGGGGTGTGTATTGTTATCTTTTTCATATGATTCAGAATTAATGCCTACGTTTAAAACAAATCCTTATACCTTCTACTATGCATAGGGACACAAAGAAAGAGTGAATCTATCCTGGAATAATAGCCACAAGTTCAAAACCCATTACAGCATTAACAGTGTGCTTCTTAAAACTGCTATTGCCAGAATCCTTCCCAAAATGGCATATTAGGAGGAATTAAACAAAAATCATTCTTGGCTTCCTTAATTAAAAGTATGTTTTCTTCCTCTAAGTCTGTAGGATTTGGAGCAAGCTGAAATACCCTTGGATAAAACTTATAAAATTCCTACTTAATATTACCAGAATATTTGTTAATTTAAATTGGAATATTGACAACATTTTACTGACATTTTGGTCAAGAATGAAGATTATTTTTCATTCTTGCTACTCTAATATCTGATAGAGTAGTAAACATTATTTTGCATAATGGTTTTCAGGGAAGGGACAAGGGAGCCCAAAGCAAAACAGCCAAAGTTGCCTTGCCTTTTTTTTTTTTTTTTGGCAGTCATTCTGAGTTGTCACCTCATCACTATCTCCTAGACATCTTCCTTGCTGTTAAAACTCTACATAGGCTCACCATTCCGCAATTTGCTTTCAGCAGTGCTCTGCCTTTCCTAGGAACCGTGGGATGTCTCTTAACTGGCCTCTGACAAAAATGTCAGCTCATTTGCCTGATGCATGATTGTTTTAGGCAAATCATCTGACGAAATCATGCCAATTCAATTATACAGAGAAGTTCTCTCAATGTGACCGTATTCTGTGATGAATTTTCTTGTTCTTGAGGAAGATGAAGGACAGGTGATTTTTTTTTTTTCTTCTTAATCTTGGCCTCTGCCTGTGACACAAGTTGCCGTACTGGGACTACCGAAGATAACATTCTGAGGAGGGTAGAAGGGAACGCTACATTCTATTCAGCCACTGAGTTAGCCATATCAGTATTGCCTTACAGCCAGACATGTTTTTATTTTTTCTGTTACTTTCACATGTAAACATTATAACTTTTATTTTTCATTTCTTATATTTCAAACTAATTCTTACAAATTACAGAGTAGATTCTAAACATTTTAAAGTAGAATATAAATATTATTGAAATGCCATTAGCATTTTGCTAACTTGGAGGAGAGCCAAAGGAATCAACTCAGGAGGCAACTGTGTATGGGTTCTCCGAAGGGCATAAAACTATGCTTCCTGTTTTCAATGAGAAATAAGTTGAATAATTTCAAAGCTGTGTTATAGTCATTGGGATCAATCTATATGCCCCAGTAAGTTTTTAGCATACAGAAACGTTCTTAAACTGCTAAATGTTAAAATATAGCTATATTTGAAGAAACTTGAATTTGTTAATAGCAGACATGGAAGTGTGAAATTTTTACATTTCATTTCTTACAAAACTATGATTGACTTTGTTATATTTGAGGATACCACCTAAGAGGAAGGCTAAAGGTAACTTCAGCACTCAGACTGTACATGACTCTCTGACTACAAAAGTTGAATTGACGGTAAGCTATTCTCTTGTAATGCCATCACGTTGAAGGTAGTGTGAAGACTCATGACACGGAAAGTGAAATTGTACAAAGAGAAGCCAAATGCCATTAGAAGAGACTTCACAGAGTATTTAAAAGGTACATGTAACTCATATAAATAATGTCATATCACATGTGAATGGAAAGAATATTTTTACCAAACCTCTTGCGGCTGTTCAAAGGCTGTCCCCCTTTAGTTGGGGAATATACTTCCTCTCTCACTGACCACAGTCCTCAATACCTTGCATTGATTCCCAGAACCTTAAAATCAATGATCATTTGCTATTGACTTTTACATCTTTATTGCTTTTACTCAGTTAGTTGATGCCCTAATACCTACAGGCATTTGTGCTTGCAGCCTTGGCCATGGCCTCTTCTGACTGATACTGTCAATGAACGCACCACAGATATTTCAGTTTTGTTTTGCTCTTTGATACTTCTTTTGTCTTTTCACTTTGAGAGTTACCTCACCCTGACTCTGACCATAAACCCAGCATGTGATTCTCGTTCAGCTATCATCAGACCTTTTCTGTACTGAATACAATAATTTGTATGATATTAACTTGTTCATTTATCAAATAAAATGAATACTTTTCTATAGCACTATTTTCACAGTAGACCAAGCACTGATACTAAATCTTCTAAGAGTTAAAGGAGAATAAGAGATTCAAAGGGAATTATTTGCTAAAAGAAATACTTTCTAAGAAGGCTTGATTGTATAGTTTTATCCAATGTTACTATCATCATTTCTTTTCCTTTCGATTGATAAATTGTATTGGTTTTAATCCCAATTTGCAGAACACAGGGGTTACTTTAAAAATTCTTCATTGAAATAAATTTTTCTTTAAAAGACCTGCCTCCATATTTAGAATGTTTCTATCAAAAGTTCACATATACTTTCAAATATGTTCCATTTTTTTGCTATAAGTCAGAAGTATGAAGATGTCTTGTATATTATTTATGTTGTTATATTGATTCAATTATTTATTCATCATATAATTTACTGACATTGTTTTTGAATTGCTAGAATTATTGAAGAAAGGTAAGATATGGCAGCAGAAATGATATAAAATAATTAATATAATATATCATGATATAATAAAGGCTTTACTTTAAAGGTGGTCCGTAGTGTCAAACAATTATGCATGAAATTGTTTTCATTATTATAAATAACTAAAGTAGTTGTAAAACTATATCTAAGCTTGTGATATATATTTCTTATTATGAAAACTGAGATAAACATATCAAATTATAAGCTAACTTCAAAGGTAAGTAAATAACTTTATTATCTACTTTCCAGGTAGAATAACAGTACACATAGTTTACTTTCTAGGAAGAAATAATGTTTCTGCAGTTGTAGCTATAATTTCCTAGCATTGTTCTTTCAGTCTTTTCCTTAAATACATTTTCTTATTGTTTTTTACTGACAATTTCGAAAATTCATATGAACAATTTTAATCTCTGTTTTCCCTCTCTTTCTCCTTCTACTTCTCTTTCTCTCTGTCTCTTCATCATCTTTGCCTCACTCCTCCTCCCTTGGCCTCCTACTATATTGACAAATATTTGCATAATTTTCAATGGCCTACCACTTTCAAATAAAATGTATTCCTCAAAGAAGGTTCAGTTGACTATCAAGAGAGGAACAATCAATGAACCACATTTGGCAAATAAATAGTTATCAGCTACATAAATGGATGGTAAGAATGATGCATAGTTTTGGTCTAAGTTGAAATAATTTATGTAATTGTAGTACATGAAATTGGTATTAATAATACAGTCTTATAATTTGGTTTAAACCTGCTTTTGTTGGATATAGAAAATATAATTGCGACAATATATCTGAAATGATGTCACTTTATTATTTCAAGGTCACAATGAATTCTCATTTTTGTTATGTACACCCTTAAAACGATGTTTTTATATTGTAAAAGTTATATTTTATATGCATCTAATATTAACAGGTCTAATAATTTTTGGAGATAAAAGTAATTGTCAGCATTGCAGAAAAATCTAAAGGTTGCTCAAGAATGTAGTTGCATGAGCTATCAGAAAACAGTTATTTATATACTGGTGATTTCAGAATGAGGACTATTGGGAAACAGAATCCACAGCGTGTTTCAGCATAGAAAAGAGCAGAGCTTGAAAAGTACCTTATGTAACAAAGTACTCTGGTAAGGTGCACATTTCTACTTACCAGCTTACCAGATTTCTTGAAAACTGGCCTTTATAAGCTTCAACACCTGGGTTTTTTACCCACCAAAGTGTGGGTTTTTTTTGTAGTTTTTGTCATGCTTAGAAATTAAGGGTGGAAGAAACTCATGAATATTTATACTAGAAGCACCTTTACAAAGCAGAGGTAAGTTGGTGATGAGAGTTAATGAGCAAAAGAGCAACATACAAAGGAGACAAAGATGACAGTAGAGGGCAACTGCACACCTCAGTACAAATAAGAGAAGGACAAATAGCGATTCTGTAGAGAAATTACATTTCACTCATGGCAGTTTATAGTTGACCTAATGACAAGGTCGAGTATTATGCACTGAGTGTAAAATTAATGTCAAGTCGAAATGGGCTTTTCATCTGGATAGCACTTGCTAATGCAAAACATTTTAAAAGGAAGCCATCAGCAACACTTGGGAAAAGATAATTCTGAAAGGAGAAGTAATTCATGTCATTTATTTTAAGAGAAAAAATAAACCCTTGAGAGCAAAGCTTTCATTTTGATGTTTAATTTTGAAGAAAAAGAGTCAGTTGCAGAAGAAAGTCAGAAAGGTATCAATAATTATTTCTGTTCACCTGGAACCAGCATAGTAATTTAATTTGTATTAAGGCAAAATTAAACATTTTTAATTTTGCTCATAAAAGACTTTTGTGTGATGTTCAAACTTAACCAAAATAGCATTTAGTGACCTAAAAAGAATACAGTAACAACATAACTTATATTAAAAACACTTTATGTGTTAGATGAGTGACAGGTTTCCAGCAAGGACTGCTTTTCACTCCTTTGGAGACTTATCAGGGTCATATGACATTTTCTTGACAAAATTTCAGAGAAAGTGATAAATGACACATCTATATTAAGAAACATAGAAATTGATCATGCTTTCCTTACCTTCACTTTGCTTCTAAATGCAGAGGATCCAGATATACTAAGACATGAAAAGAGTCATCATCTCTGAAATCTTTATTTAGGTCAACTCACTGCCCTTAAACAAACCTCATTAAAATGAAATGAGTACAATAAGGTTCTCATTTTTATGTAATTAAACCACTGAAGTTTAAGAATTTTATTTTTCATACCCAACTAATACAGTTCTGTGTGCATGTGTGTGTGTAAAAATAGTCCTCAAATAGTTAATTATAAAGAAGAAACTTTAAATTCCTAAAATAAAATAAAGATTCCATAGTGATTTAGTAAATAAGTAGATATATTCCAGAATCTTCTAGATAGAATTTTCCTATATGGGTGGAATCCATCTGCCTGAATATAGCTAATGATGATCCGTACCTTACAAAATAAGATTAAGCTGACATTTTCACTTTCTGCCTTTTTTCGTTTTGCAATACTTCCTTTAAATTTTTTAATTCAATTTGTGCTTCAGTGTCCTGAGCCACACTATATATTTACTTTACCTAGTGGAATTTGTGGTTTAATTTGTGACGTGTGGTTTCATCTGTTTTAAACTATCAAATACATGGCAAAAGTCTCAAAAATGGACAGTCTTTTGTTAAATAAATGTAGACTAAACACCATAAATTTCAGCATAAAGACTATCAAATTCAAATACCAATTCAAAGAAATAATCAAGTCAAATTCCATATCAACATATTTTGCAGCCAACCCTGAGCTGGATTACAAAGGCTGATACACGCAGAGCAACATCAATATCAGGAGAGAAGTCTTCTTTTGGAAAGATCAGGCAGAAAGGACAGCAATGCCAGGTTACAAAGCTAAATGTCAGCATCAGGGAAACAGAGTAAGAAAGTAACAGACACACTCAAAATTTACATATGCAGTGAAACATCATATTCTTCATTAACTGTACTCTTAGCCATATTCATTGTAATATTTTTCTTTATTATCTTTGATTAGCTGCTTTTCATACTTTTTTTCTGGCTGTCTTTCAAGACTGTGCTTATTATGAATGCTCAACAATGTTATTGAGATTGTGTTACTCAGAATGTTTACAAAGACAAATAAGCATTAATCAAAAAGTAGTTATTTAAAAGGTGTTATCTGCAAGCTATTATTCTCTAAAGTAGGTGAAAATACTTTTGCCAGCTTCACAAAGAGAAGCTCTAAAATTTGAATTTCAAAATCCTTTAGAGAAATGTATTAAGATAACTATCAGAAGTTATATTAGGAAAAGACCATCCTTAGAGCACATAAAATAATTTTTACTTGGAACAATGCATAGACTTGAAGTATGTAGCATATCATCTGTGTGACTTACAGAAGACATCCCATTCAATTGCTCAAAATTCTTATAGAAATCTTATTGTATTACTAGCTATTGTAAAGAGGGATAAAATTTGTTTTAATATAAGAATAAAAATAAATTATAAAATATTATCAAATTTCCAAAAAAAAAGAGATATGAATTGAATCTATAACACTGGTATTAAATGAGAAGCAGGAGTGTGATTGCTGTGTGGAGTATATGTGAAGAACCATAAACATTGTTGTGTTTTCATTTTTTTTCAAATTAATATTACCAAATCATATTATTTTTCTTCTGGGGATCCTTAATTAACTTCACCAGTTTAAAAAAGAAGGATACTAATCTCTCCAGGGGATTATATGTGTTCTTCTGCCTTTTCTAAGAGCATTATGTGTTTTAAAATTTGAAGAACTTTCATTTGTGTGGGTAATGTATAAGAATTATAGCATGTAGTGATGAGAAAATGTGCTATAGTCTCAATTGACTAAAAAGAAGAATAAAGGTAGCCGCAGAGAAAAGCTAGCAGTGTTTTGCATTTCTAATTATTTAGGTAAGCAAATGCTTTAAATAGTTTTGATTAAGTTGGCTGTATTAGTTTGTTCTCAAGGTGCTAATAAAGACATATCCAAGACTGGATAAGTTATAAAGAAAAGATGTTTAATTGACTCACTGTTCCACAGGGTTGGGGAGGCCTTGGGAATCTTATCATAATGGCAGAAGGGGAAGCAAACATGTCCTTCTTCACATGACAGCAGCAAAGATAACTGCCAAGCAAAAAGAGGAAAATCACCTTATGAAACCATCAAATCTCTTGAGAACTCACTGTCAGAACAGCATGAGGCTAACTGCCCCCATGATTAAATTACCTCCCAGTGGGTCCCTTTCAGGACACCTGGGGATTATGGAAACTATCATTAAAAATAATATTTGTATGGGGACACAGACAAACTTTATCATCCCACACCTGGCTCCTCCAAAATCTCATCTGCTAACATTTTAAAATACAGTCATGCCCTCCTAACAGTCCTCCAAAGTCTTAACTAATGCTGGCATTGACTCAAAACTCCAAGTCCAAAGTCTCATCTGAGACAATGCAAGTCCTTTACACTTATGAACCTATAAAATTATAAGCAAGTTAGTTACTTCTTAGATACAATGGAGGTACAGTCTTGGGAAAATATAGGCATTTCAAATGTGAAAACATGGCCAAAACAAAGGGGTCACAGACCCCATAAATGTCTGAAATCCAATAGAGTAATCATTAAACCTTAAAGTTTCAAAATGATCTCCCTTGATCTCTCATCCATGTCATGGTGATGCAAGAGATAGGCTCCCTCAGCCTTGCACAACTTCTGCCCCTTTAGCTTTGCAGGGTAAAGCCCACCTCCTGCCTGTTTTCACAGGCTGGTGTTGAGCATCTGTGACTTTTCCAGGTTCACAGTACAAGTTGTCCGTGAATCTACGATTCTGGGTTCTGGAGGTCGGTGGCTCTCTTCTCACAGCTACACTAGGTAGTGCCCCAAGGGGGACTCTGTGTGAAGGATCCAACCCCACATTTCCCTTCCCCACTGCCCTACTAGAGGTTCTCCATGAGGTTTCCATGCCTTCAGTAGACTTCTGCCTGGACATCCAGGCATTCCATACATCCTCTGAAATCTAGGTGGAGGTACCCAAACCTCTACTGTGGCTTCTGTTTCTAGGTGTCCAGGAAGTTTCAAACTTCCCTCACATTTTTCTGTGTTCTGAGCTCTTCAAACTGTTCCAACCTCTGCCTGTTTACCCAGTTCCAAAGTTGCTTCCTCACTTTCAGGTGTCTTTATAGCAGTACCAATCTAACCAGTACCAATTTGGGTAGAGGGGTACACTATATTAACTAAGCAGTATTAATTAATTTTCATGCTGCTAATAAAGACATACCTAAAACTGGGTAATTTATAAAGGAAAGAGGTTTAATTGACTCATAGTTACACAGGGTAGGGGAGGTCTCAGGAAACTTACAATCGTGGTGGAAGGGGAAGAAATCATCCCCTTCTTCAAATGATGGCAACAAGAAGTGCCAAGCAAAAGCAGAAAAAGCCCCTTATGAAACCATCAGATCTTTTAAAAACTATAATGAGAAGAGCATGAAGGTAACCACTCCCATGATTCAGTTGTCTCCCACTGGGTCCTTCTCATGACACATGGGATTATAGAAACTACAATTCAAGATGAGACTTGGGTGAAGAAACAGCCAAACCATATCACTGGTTCTTTCTCTAATTTCTAATTTTAAGTTTGTCTACTTTATTCCACTTATAATGAAGATATTTTCTAGCTAGATCTCTCCAACTTAGCAAATGAGTAAAAAATTTTTTAATTACTTGGAATAAATACTTATGAAGAGATTTAGTCTTAACATTTTTTCAAAATGAAACATGGAAGACTTTAAAAATATATTATTTATTCTTTACAGCCCTCTTAGGCACGTTTGATACTTTGAGAGGTATATAGGTGTGGGAGAGACAATGTACATGAACAAGAAAGATGACAGATAAATAAGGATCCAGAACAGTCAGCAGAAGATAAAATGTAGGGTAGACGTAGAAGCAAACAGTATATGGAGAGAAGTGCATATAAAGAAGGAGTTACATTAGCTATGTACAGTGTTGCTTACCAATGGGCACACATTCTGATAAATGTGTACTTAGACAAGTTAGCCTTTGTTCAAACATCACAGAATACTTACACAAAACTAGATGGGGGAGCCTGCTCCACACCTAGACTATACGTATAGCCTATTGCCCCTTGGCTACAGACAGTAGAGCATGTTACTCTACTCAATTCTTCAGTACAGCAAGTTACCCTCACAGTACAGCATGTGACTACTGAACTATGTGTACAGCATATTACTCTACTCAACACTGCAGGCAGTTGTAACAAAATGATGCTTGTGTATGTAAATGAATCGTTTTAAACTTTTTTTGTTGAGAAGTAAGACACCAACATACACACTATACTAAACCTATATACACAAGGTATGGTTCATCAGTATCACTGTCTTCCACATCCACATCTTATCCCCCTGGAAGGTCTTCAAGGACAATAACAAACATGGAACTGTCATCCACTAAGATAACAATGTATTCTTCCATAAAGCTTCCTGGAGGACCTGCCTGTGGCTATATTGAATTTACTTTCTTTGTTTAAATAAGTACATTCTAAAATAATCATACAATGTATAGTATAATAAGTACATAAACTAGTAATAGAGCAACATTTATTATGATTATATTTGTATGTGTTACACTTTTACATGACTGGCAACAGTAGTTTTTTACACCAGCGTCATCATAGGGAAGTGAGCAGTGTGTTATGTTATGGCCAGCATTATGAGGGCTATGACTTCACTAGGGTATAGAATTTTTAGGCTCCACTATTATTCTATGGGAACATCATCATATATATGTTCTCTTTTTCACTGAAATCTCATTATGAGGCCCATAAATATTTTGTGTCAGGAGGAAATAAGGAAGTAAATGTGGAGGCAGGTAGATTTACAGGTTAAGGGTCTAGAAGTTAAGAAAATTTCTTTATACACATTTATTATATCCATGACATTTAAGACTAGAAAGAAAAGGTAAAATAATATGGGATTTAAGGCCAGGTGCAGTGGCTAACACATGTAATCCCAGCACTTTGGGAGGGGCGGGTGGATTACCTGAGGCTGGGAATTCTACACTAGCTTGGCCAACATGGTGAAACCCTGTCTCTACTAAAAATATAAAAATTAGCTCGGCATGGTTGTGTACTCTCAGCTAAGAGGGAGGCTGGGCAGGAGAATTGCTGGAACCTGGGAGGCAGAGGCTGCCATGAGCTGAGATCACTCCATTGTTCTCCAGACTCCAGCAAGGGTGAAAACAGTGAGACTCCATATAAAAAAAAAAAGAAAGAAAAGAAATGTGGGATTTAAAGAGAATCAAGATGGTAAAATTAAGTTTGGGCTTAGATATTATGAAAATTATTTTATACATATTTATTATCTCCATGACATGGACAAGTAAGACTAGGGGAAAAAAGGAGGGTAAAAAATGTGGGATTTAAGGAGAATAGAGAAAATATAATCGAATGATTTTAGAAAGTAAAAAAAGAAATACAACAAAATGTCTCTTTGTTGTTGCTGAGCACCCAGTTGAAGTTGCTTATTTATATTTTATGTATTGTGCTATATATACAGTAAGGAGCTCCACAAGTCAGACAAGGAGGAGAAATGAAACCAGAGTTATGAATATATCAAATGGTTACATAACGAAGGAAAAGCAGATGCCAGTTAAGAGAATTTGCTTTTTTAATTATCCTATCATAAAATTGTAAGAGAACTAGGTGTAAACTACAGTTGTTAGACTACAAAATGAATAAGTGAAATGAAAAGATGAAGTTAATACCTTTAATTGATCACACAAGTTTTAGCAACTGACAGCAAACAAATATATGGCATTTTGAAAGTTGGATTATGAAGTTCTTAATTACCTATACAGAATTACTATCTATTATTGATGTGTTATCTTTAAAATGCAATATACACCAAAAGTCTTGTTAAAAATTATCTTTGAAAGGTTTTATAATCCATGAATTTCAAATTCAGTAACAAGAACTAAGAAAATTAAATACCTTGTCTAAAATCACCCTCTGGAATGGTAAACAAATGGCTGTTTCATGTGTTCATGCTCATGGGGATTGTTGAGCAAAGTTTTGTGTTTTTAGCAGAATTTATCATGGTTTGAGCAATGTTGGAAGGGATATGAATCAATCAGGCAAGATTAGCTTATGTGGCAATAACAAACAACCACAAACACTCAGTCACTTAAAGCTACAATGGTTGTATGTTTTTGCTTTTGCTTCTTAATTTCTTACACAAGTTACATATTTAAAAATAGTCAGAGTCACTGAACTGTGTCACTATTCTCCTAAAAAACTAGCCACTATTAAAAATGTTCTCTCCAGAAGGAAACAAATAAACAAACAATGTCACAAAGCATCCCCTGAATTTTAAATAGACCTAAATCACCTGGAAATTTGAATCACTTGTAAATGAGAGAAATCATTTCTGGTCCCATTTCATTGGAAATAATCAGAAGAAGAAACAACTTCAAAAAGATGGGAAAGTGCAAACATACAACGTGACTAAAAAGAAAAAAGAGCTAGCGTATTGTGAAGAAATCTAATGTGTATTAGACTTCCTATAAAATGAAAGACATTGAAACTTCTTATTGTGTAAATGTCAAGGTTCTGAGGTAAACATTAATTTTTCCGTGAGTCTTCCTGGTTAGGAAAATTAATTTACTTTTCATTTTCTCATATCAAGTAAACATCAAAGTTGAATTTAGAATTCAAACTGCCATTTAGCAACTGGTTGAGGAAAAAAAAATGATTCTTTTTTCAAAGTTAAAAATGAAGAAAGATTCCTTGTAGAACTAACTGAATGCAAATGGCACCATAAATTTGATTCTCACTCTCTTGAAAATAAATTCCACGTTTATGTGCCTCTGCAATTAGTTCCAATCAGCACACTATAAATATGTAAGGATTTTATCCATCTATTACTTGCATCTTCAGTTTAAAGCTCTTCAATTGAAATGACAAACACAAATTCTGAACAGGTAATACTTCAATGTGGATTTGTCTAAGATTTAAAATAAAAGCTATTGACAACTCTTCCTTTCTTCTTGAGTTTTAGTCTTATTTATCCTTTTTATCCTTATTTATCATTTCTGTCTAAAAATCAGAGAATACTAAAAGAGATGATATTAACTTAGAATTGAAAAGAAATTAATTTTAGTTATTATGGGGTCCTGGGAGTTAGGGATATATTCTCGTTATTAATAACCTAAAAGATTTATTAAGTGAAGATAAAAGTACATATTATATATATAGGAGAAAGAGTGTTGGGGTTTCTAATAATGCTTTATCTTTCTTATGGCACTGTTCTCCTATTAAAGTCAGTGTCTTTCAATGCATTTGCAACTGTAAAATATTTAATAAGATTCATATATATCCAGCAGCAGCAAATAATATACCTTGCATTGATCCTTTTAAAGGTTTAGATACTAAGTTGGGGCATGAAACTTCAGAGATGCTTTGCATCTTAAACTTTTCTCAGGATGATGATGCTTGAAACCACACAGTTGGAAAGTACCCCTCCATACATGTAATTCTGATATATCTACCTTCAACTCAGCTACTTTGGTCGAAAGTATATAAAAACTATTCTAAAATCAGTTTTCTTCATATGTCAAGTCAGAAGGTCAAGAACAGAAAATGTAGTAGCTTCATATTTCTAGAGGTTGTCTGAATCTCATGTTAAATATTGTACTACTTAGTACTTTCAAATCTGTGTCACCCAATGTGACTATATAAGTAAATAACCCCTACAACAATAATACAAAAATAACCAGAAAGTAATAATTTCAGGATAATCAGGCTAGGTGAAGTTATGCACAATCTAACATATCTACTTGCAATTTGTGAAATTAGTTTAGTTTAGGCAATGAGATTTTGATCTCAAAATCAGTTTAAATTTAATGGGCATTTATTCAGGAGCACACCACTTTTAGAGATAATGGAGATATTTAAATACTATATTCTCAAGAGTGTTGTTGGTATCTTAATCTATGTGTAAGCATTTTCTAGGATGTCAGCTACCCATTCATTCATTTACATATATTTATTGAGTACCTCTTATGAGCAGGCATTGGTCACACATAATAAGGTAAGAAAAATTGATACATTCTATCCTTTAACGGTACACAATCTAGGGACAGAACACAAATACCCAACTAAATTCAAAATTAGAAAATTCCAATAATTGTGATAAAATAAAAGTCCAAAATACTATTCCTAACACATAAAGTGCACCTCACTAATTTGGAAGCTAGGAAAGGTTTTCTGCAAAGAAAAAAAAATAGTTTTTAAGTTGTAAAGAATTGTTCAAGGTTAAATAGACAAAGTGTAAAGTTTGAGAAAGAAGTAATGCTCTTCAGAGAAGATTTCTAGCAAGAGAATAATAGAGAAGAAAGCCGGTAATACAGGAAGAGCATCAAATGTTTGAAGAACCCACACCTGTCCGGTGAAGTTGAAGCATAGAGAGCTGGGGACAAAAGTATAATATAAAGTGAATAGATTTTACAAGGAATAGAAAATACTGGATTTTGTAGGTCAAGTTAAATGTTTGTGTTTTTATTCTATGAATAATGAGATGTAAAACACATTTTACAAATTCAGTAATATTAATAGATTTGCATTTTAAAAAGATAACTTTGCAGTGTAAAAATCAGTCAGATTTATAGGACAGAGTAAGCTATGTCATGTATGAAGTACAGCTTTTCTATCACCATGCAATGATCATAACACTATTATAGAGAGATTTTTTTTAATATAAACGTAATACCCACATATTATAATTACTTTAAAAATATTTTAAATCACTGTGGAAGTTTTCTATCTGAAAACATGCATGTGTCCAATCCCTGAAAAGAAAGTCACAAATTAAAATTGTTATGTGATTCAAAAATACATGAAAGATCCCTAGGAAAATGGAAAATAAGATTCTTCAGAGTCTTCTTGCTGCCAAAACGTGGATATGAACAACTATCTACACTCAAAAGTAACTTCACAAGAGCTAAGGAAACCAGGTGAGAGATCACAATACCTCACTGTAGCACAATAATAAGAAAAGACATATTGAAGAAACATTGAAGAGGGTAGGAAAGACAGTTTTACACTCCCTGTATCAACCCTCCCCACAACCCCAGGCAGCAAACCAAAAAAAGAGATACTCTTTGCTTGGGGGGAAGAGAGGAAAGTGAGCGCAAGACTTTTTCCTGGACCTCAAAACTGTGATCCCCACAGTAAAACTCAGAACCAGTCAGGCTCCCATGGCCTCCCAAACTAGGTTATATTCATGAGGATAAACCTTCAAATCCATCTTGGTAGATGTGGGAATTTGCAGCACAAAGCTTAAGGCCTGTGAGATAAACTTAATCTCTAGACCACACCATGGCTTGGCTTCAGTGGTCCCAGGACCGTGACAGCCTTCAGTGGTCCCAGGACCGTGACAGCCTTCAGTGGCAGACAGACTTTAGGAGTCCTGTGATACTAGTCTTCTCCAGAACGTCACAAAAGACTGACTTCAGCCATACTACCATACCGGCTACAGTAGGCCCAAGCATTGGGCATGTCCAGTGCTTTGTCAACCACAGTGTCCCCAGGTAAAGAAACATGCCAGAAAGCCTGCCTAGAATCTCTGAATGGGCTGACTGTTGAAGGCATTTCCAGAAAAAGCTAGTCTCTAATGACTGGAATGAATATCCACTTTTTCAAATCTGCTGACTTCAATACATGGCCGTAAGGAATAAGAGAAGAAGGGAAATATGACATCGTTAAAGGGACAAAACAAAGTGCTAGGAATCAACCATAAGTAAAGGAAGATGTATAATGTACTTGCCAAAGAATTCAAAATAACTGCTTTAAGAGGGCTCAGAGAACTTAAAAAAAACACAGGGAATAATTAAAAGAAATATAAGAGATTCAACTGATTTAAACAAAACTAACAAAAATTTTTGAGTTAAAAAATATAATGAACAAAATGAAAATTGTAATACAAAGCATCAGTTGCAGAATAAATCAGTAGAAGAAAGAATAAAGATTCTGTGAAATTGAAGGCAGGTTATTTGAAAATCAAAGAATGAAGAAAGAATAATGAGGGAAGCTTATGAGACTTACAGGACAGCATCAGAAAGGCAAATTATTGAATTATAGAAGATAAAGTAGGAAAAAGAAAAGAAAGGGGTAGAAAGTTTATTTAAATAAATAATAGCAGAAAACTTTCCAAATCTGGTGAAAGGTCTAACTATCCAAGTACAAAAAGGTCAAGATCTCCAGCTTCAATTCAAAAAAGATGATCTCAAGACACATTATAATCAAACTGTCCAAAATCAAAGACAAAGAGAAAATCCTGAAAGCAGCAAGAGAAAAGACGCAAATAACAAAAGACAGTTTCAGTAAGACTAGTAGCAGATTTCTCAGCACATCCCTTACAGGCCAGGAGAGACTGAGATGGGTGCCTGAAGAGAAAAAAACACCTTCAATAAAGAATACTGTTCTCAACAAGGCTATCCTTTAGAAATGAAATAAAGAATTTTCCAGACAAATAAAAGTTGAGGTAGTAAGTTCATGAGACTCAACTTATAAGAAATGATAAAGATAGTTCTTCAAACTCAAAGAAAAAAAGATACTAATGAGTAACATAAAAACAACTGAAAATATAAAACTCACTGAAAAAGTAAGAGCATAGTTAAATTCAGAATATTCTGTTACTGTAATGATGATCTATAATCCACTTATATCTTTAATATAAAGGCTAAAAGAAAAAACTACTCAACATAATAATTGCTACAATAATTTGTTAAACAATATGAAATATAAAAAGGTAATTGTGACATCAAAAAGACATCTATGGTAGTGCAGTAAAAGCACAGAGGTATTTTATGTGATCAAATTTAAGTTATTATTGGCTCAAAAATGCTGTCATGTGTGATTTTTTAAAGCTGCATGGTAGCTACAACAAAGGCCTATACTAGATACCATAAAAAGTGAAATGCGAAAAATATACATATGCCACCGGAGAAAAACACTTAATAAAGGAAGATAACAGCAAAAGAAGAAAGGGAAAAAGGATCTCCAAAAAAAAGTAGAAAAAAATTAACAAATGTGCTGTATAAAGTCAATATATGCCAATAATCACCTTTAAAATAAATGGACCAAATCCTCCAATAAAAGGACATCGAGTAAAAGAATGGATAAAAAGTAAACATAGCCCCACGATACACTGTCTGTAAGAGACTCTACTGTAAAGACACACATAGACTAAAAGTGAAGGAATGGAAAAACATTATATTCAAATAGAAATCAAAAGAGATAAGAATACCTGTATTAGATAAAATATAGTTTAAATCAAAAACTGTAAAAAGAGACAAAGAAGGTCACAGTATAACAATAAAAGGGTCTATTCAAAAAAGAATGACTAAAAAGTGCAAATTAGTAAACACACACACACAAGTAAACACCACCACAAATTGACATAACATATTGCACAGAGAAAGACATAGTCAAATTTGATGGGTATTTTGTTTGTTTGTTTTTGTGGAAGCAGTAATTTGAAATATTTTTATACCTACTATGAAATTGTAACTTTTCCAAAACTCAGAAGAAATGTTTGTTACAAACCCAACAGTACATACTATATTATATTTTATTACATTATACTATAGTATAGTATATCATATTACAGTATGTATTGTTATGCTACATTATATGTTAAATAATGTTACAAAATCTTATAAAAATATTTCCCTCTCTATACTAAAATGAATATTTTTGTAGTAAAGCAGTCAAATTTAATTGCTTAAACAATTGCAAAATTTAAGTCTAATTCGTATAAGTCAATAGAGGTTTATATATTATTAAAATACTGTTAACAAGAAAATCAACATGTAAAAACTAAAATTCTTGTCTAATTTGGCAATGGTCATATGACTTCAGTAAACATCAAAACATGCCATTTTAAGTTATTAAATATTAGTAACTTAAGATAATTTTATTAAGTATTAATAAAACATAATTTATGACATACATGTGCTACCAAATATGTCAATTATGTATTCAAAAGCCAAATTTTTATTCTCTGATAACCATAAAAACAAAAATAATGAAGTCTTAGGAACCATCCTCAAATTTCTGTTCACATATTCTGGAAAGCCAGGAATGACCTTCAGATGAAGTCATACTTGTCCAATTTATAATTTCTTATAAAATGAGCTTTCTCACACTTGGCAGTCTCCATTAATATATTAGGTTATGGCAGGTATTAATTAATGATGAGTGCCCTTTTCTTCACATAGTGAGTCTCAAAAATACTTCGTGTCTCCCTAGATTAGGGACACTTAGAAAATGCTAAAATCGGCCGGAGGCGGTGGCTCAAGCCTGTAATCCCAGCATTTTGGGAGGCCGAGGCGGGCGGATCACAAGGTCAAGAGATCAAGACCATCCTGGCCAACATAGTGAAACCCCGTCTCTACTAAAATATAAAAAAAATTAGCTGGGTGTGGTGGCACACGTCTGTACTCTCAGCTACTCGGGAGGCTGAGGCAGGAGAATTGCTTGAACCCGGGAGGCGGAGGTTGCAGTGGGCGGAGATGGTGCCACTGCACTCCAGCCTGGTGCCTGGCGACAAAACAAGACTGTCTCAAAAAAAAGGAAAGAAAATGCTAAAATCAAGAATAGGAATTAATTAAAGATTTTATTAACCTCAAAGGTAATGTCTGATTTGTTATAAAGCTGAAATTCACAACAATCATGTTAGAAATAAGTTTAAATCAGGCGACTAATTAAGAGTGTTTATCCAGTGAACAATCTAGCATGAACATTCAGAAAGTAAATAAACCCAAGCGTAAGCCATTACAGGACTTAAAGTTATATTCCTCTACAGAATAGACACAATTTTAAATTAATAATCATTACCAGATATTCTATATGATTATTTCTATCAACATCAAACTGAGCCATTTAGAGAAGTGTATGGTGCCCTTTAAAATTTTTTAGATTAATTTACATTCATTTAAAATACTCATTTTTGTCCTCATTCTAAAAATATAGCACATATATTTAATATGTGAAATGTGCAACAAAAAAGATAGCATATTTTGTTGTTTCATCATGGTGACTAAATATTTATACTGGGGTATCATATCTCTCTTTTAACCGTGTGTGTTATCATAAGTACGTAAATGGTTTTTCTATTTTAACTAAACAAAATATCATCATCATCTACCGGAACTGTTTTTATTTTTGCCTCCAAGATGGCTGACTAGAAGCATTTCTAGCATTCCTCTTCCATTTGGCAGAACCAAAATAGTATGTAGACAATCATATTTCGAATACATTATTCAGGAAGGGCTACAGGAGTTCAACAGAATGTTAAAAAGAAATCTGCAGATCTAGGAGGGAAAAGAAAAGGGGAGGGGCAACCTGCGTGGCCAGGATCAGCCAGGCGCTGGGTGCAAGTCCTCAATATGGGAAAGGGTGAGTGAGTGTGCTTCTGTGGTCCACTTTTCTATTGGGGAATTGTGCAAGCAGGGACACAAGGGGAGCACCTGTCCCTCCCAATCCCTGAATCTAGCTTGAGAAGCTGCCGGAAGACTGTGAGAAAAATTGCTTCAGAAGTCTCTCATGCCCTTTTCTAGGCGTGGAATATCATTCTTGATCCTAGTTCCTGGCCATCTCTTCATGGTCCTTGAAAGCAGCAGCGTTTGTCCTGGCTGTTAGGGATGCTTAGGAGGCAACTATGGAAATGGGACTTGACTGCAAGATGGGTTTTCACAGGCAGTTCTGAGAATTGAGTGTGGAGTGGCACCTAGCCAGTGGTGGAGCTAGGTATTCTGAGGATTGCCTTGTCCTGTCCCAATAAGGGTGCTGCCTGTACCTGCCATTAGAAGGCGTGGGTTCAAGAGGCCTGGGGCTAGGTTGCCTGGTTTAGCTCTGCAAAGCTTCTCCTCACTTTCTGAGACAGTGTGGGATCCATGCTTATGGGTGTTCTACAAATCAATCCACCACATGGGACACCCAAGCACTTTTCTTAGGGAACATAGGTCATATTTTTATATCCTACCACTGCCTCCACAGCTGTATTTTTTTTTTTCACCTGCATTTGCCACTTACTGGCCTAGAGGATAGCCCATACATTTCATTACCATTATAACAACTGATAACACAAAAACACTCAGGAACTTCATAAAGATCTCATGACAACTGCTCCATTTTTTTTGGAGACAAGACAGGAAAACAAATATTTCTTCTTTTCACTTACAGTTGGGAGCCAAACAATGTGTGCACATGGATGCAGAGTGTGCAATGATAGACAATGGCATCTTGGAAGGGTGAGGGTGTAGGAGGCAGGTAGAAGATGAAACACTACTTAATGGGTACGATGTACACAGTTTGGGTGATGGATACCCTAAATGCCCTGACTGCCCCACTATGCAATCTATGCATTTAACAAAATTAAACCTGTACCCCATGTAAATTTAAAAAAGGAATCCACTAAAAAATGTGTATATCATCAAAATATATTTCACAGGTAATATTTTATTGCACTAAAGGATTTCGCCAGAACAACTATTGAAGAAGGATATTCAAAATAATTCTTTAGCCTTTTTCTGAAATATTCTTGTCATTTGATTTATCTGTTACACAGTTCTCACACTGGAGGATTAGTAAGTTTATAGATGCTCTCCATTTTGAAGTATTACTCCAGAACTAGCAGCAAAATAATTTTCTATTTCACGTAGAATAATGTCCTCCAGCTTTATTCAGGTTGCTGCAAAAGATATTAGTTCATTCCTTTTATGGCTGAGTAGTACTCCATGGTGCATTTTCTTTCTTCACTCATTGGTCAATGGACACAGGTTGGTTTCATATCTCTGCAATTGCAAATTGTGCTACTATATGCATGTGTCTTTTTCTTATAATTCTTTCTTTGCGTTTGGGTAGATGCCCAGTAGTGAATAGCTGGATTGAATGGTAGCTCTACATTTAGTTATTTGAAGAATCTCCATACTGTTTTCCATAGTGGTTGTACTAGTTTACATTTCCATTAGCAGCGTGAAAGTGTTCCATTTTCTCCACATCCATGCCAACATCCGTTGTTTTTTGACTTTTGTATTTTATTCTTGTAGAAATAAGGTGGTCTCTCATTGTGGTTTTAATTTGCATCTCCCTAATAATGATGTTTAGCATTTTTTCATATGTTTGTTTGCTGTTTATATAACTGATTTTGAATATTCTGTATTCATGTCCTTTGCCTACTTTTTGATGTAATTATTTGTTTTCATCTTGCTAATTAATTTGAGTTCCTTGTAGAGTCTAGATATTAGTCCTTTGTCAGATGCATAGGTTATAAATATTTTCTGTCGCTCTGTGGGTTTTCTGTTTACTCTTCTGATAATTTATTTTGTTGTGCAGAAGATTTTTAGTTTAATTAGGTCCCATTTATTTATTTTTATTTTTGGTGCATTTGCTTTTGGGGGTCTTAGACATAAATACTTTGCCTAAGTCAATGACTAGAAGAGTTTTTCAACATTATCTTCTAGAATTTGTATGATTTCAGATCTTAGATTTAAGTCTTTTATTCATCTTGAGTTGATTTTTATATAAGGTGAGAGATGGAAATCCAGTTTCATTCTTCTACATGCGACTTGCCAGTTTTTCCAGCACCATTTATTGAATAAGATGTCCTTTCCCCAATTTGTTTTTGTTTGCTTTGTTTAAGATCAGTTGGTTAAGTAATCATTTAAAACATGTGAAAATCATCTCCCTAAAGTGGCTAAGAATATATATTCAGAACAATAAAACTGAATGTTTATTCCAATTCACATTTACAACACTTGAAGGCATATCTTTACAAATTGAATTAAATTATATATGATTTCAACTAAGCCTCTGAAAATTCTAATGCTCCTTAAAGCTTGACTTTTGTCAGTAGTTTATGAGAAAAAGTGTATCTGTGATTAGTAACAAAGAATATTTGTGTTATCTATTTAATTGCTAACTTTCCTCTGTTCATAGTTTGTATGTCTGCTAAATTTGTAGCTTTAAAACTAAAATATATGATATCTGATCTAGTCTTTAACTTGAAAAGATGTTACTAGTTGGCAAATTCTAGTAATGAGACAAAAATTCCAAGCTCTTTGACTAGAAACCAAAACAACTTTAGCTTTGTATATTCTCTCTGAGTCACATAGACTATGAACCATATTGACAGGTAATATTAGTCTGAATTCTTCATAGTGTGGTGAAATGGGCTTCCACTGGAAGTTAGAAGTTATGACATTTCATCCTATCTCTGCTAAAAATAGTTGAGTACATCACTGAACAAACCAAATCCTGAAGTTCCTACACATGGTTGTACAATTCTTATTTAGACTACCTCTCTACAACTTTTTGTAATCTTTATAATATCCTACTATTTTAATATTTACATTCCCAGAAACAAAAACAAAATTGTATCTTTTACTCACAGATCTCTTTTTACTATGTATGAGTTTGTTGAATAATTTATATATAGTTAACTATATTTGGGTTTACCTTCCCAAGACTATGGGCATGTGTTTTATAAGGCGTTTATACATTAAGTGAACAGAACTTAAAAGCTTGACTTAAACTCAAAATATTCTATGTGATACAAATACAGACGTAATTTCAAATTTATTTAGTATGATGCTGTATTTTTTTAATATTATAAGTTTGTAAGTATAAAAAGGCCACCACTAGTTCACAAAATTTAATACTCTGAATTACATATCAAAACAATTAGACCATTAATTGTTAACATTCCAAATTATTTATTTTTGGGGTCAATTTTTACACTCTATACTTACCTCATAATTTTCTTAGTCTTGAGAGCCTAAAGAACATCTAAATCACCAGGAGTGGTGGCTCACACCTGTAATCTCAGCACTTTGGGAGGTCAAGGTGGGTGGATCACAAGGTCAGGAGTTTGAGACCAGCCTGACCAACATGGTGAAACCCGTCTCTACTATAAATACAAAAATTAGCCTGGCATGGTGGCAACCACTTGTAGTCTGAGCTATTCAGGAGGCTGAAGCAGGAGAATGGCTTGAATCCAGGAGGAAGAGGTTGCAGTTAGCCAAGATCATGCCACTGGACTCAGCCTAGGTGATAGAGCGAGACTGTCTCAAAAAAAAAAAAGTGATCTAAATTATCCCTTTGATTACCAATCAGATCCAAAGAGAAACTCAATACAAAAGTTAAAATGTTAATGAGACAAAAGAGTAATTAAAAAGGGTAACAAAGAGATAAAGAGGTAAAGAAAGAGAAAGAAAAGGAGGAAGAGAAAAAAGGGGAAGAGGAAAAGAAGCAACATGTGTAAAGAGAGAAAAATTGACCAATGATTTAGAGCTAATTTAAATATGCTCTGATGCACAGGGACCTTGAAACAGGAAAAGCTCTATTACTGAAATATTAAACATCAGTGATTATTTTTATATAGCATATACGTTTCATAATATCTTAACTTTAATTCTATTTTCAGCTAATGAAATATTATCTAACTTCACAAGCTTGAAAATAAACTTACATCAGTGAAGCATTTTTGACAGACATCCATTCATTCACTGAGATTTTCAAAGTACTGATTTTGTGCTGTTTTGGATTATTTTCTCAACATACAGAGTGAAAATGCAGCTTTAAACACCATCTTCACAGAGCAGTTCTTAAATTATAAGTTGCATATGAATCACTAAAAATTTTATTAAATTGTCAATGTTTGAAGCATAGCAAAGTGAATTTATTAATTTGTTAGAAAATGAACTCCAGAAATTGGAACCTTTAAATATGACCTGTAAACCAAAAAGTATCTGAGACAGGTCTCGATCAATTTAGAAGTTTATTTTGCCAAGGTTAAAGACAGGCCTGGAAAAAAAGTCCATAACTTCTTCCAGTGATAATTTTGAGGACTTCAATATTTAAAGGGAAAAAGTGGGCTGGAGGGGAAAGAAGGAGGGGGTAGTCACATTACTGAATCCACCTGTTGCAAGAGGAAAGTAGCAGTGAGGAAAGAGTCAATTACTTCAACTAGCACTCAACAAATCAGAAATTAACATAAGAAAGGTGAGCATAAGTAGCTACCTGTGGAGATATTTAACCACCTGTCTACAACTATCTGTTTAGGAACAAAAGCAAAGGAAGTTTCCTTAATTTATTATTAATTAATTAATTAATTTAATTTATTCTTATTTATTTATTCTTTATTATTTATTCTTATCTAGTTATTCTTATTTATTCTCTGTTGTTTATTTATGCTTATTTATTTATTTATTCTTATCTCCCAACCCTGCTTAAAAAAATATCTTTTAGAGAAAGTACATCGGAAGAAAATAAGTCTGTGGTTTCAGATTTTGTCCAATCTCTCATGGCTAGGAGGGTTTATTCCTAGATGGATGAGTCCCATATTGTGAGAAAAGTAAACAAAGCTCATCGTTAGCAGGTTGTGAAGTCTCCCATTCCATTAAGGAAAATCATGGAAGGAAGAGAGAAAGATAAGAGAAGAATAAAAAAGAGAAATAAAAAATACAAAAGTGAAAACAACAGTGGAAAACTGATATAGACTATATTACTCTGAAGTCCATACTTCAGTAGGCAGGTTAAAAGTACTTTTATAAAATATAATATATATTATAATATATAATAAAATATAATATAATACATGTTTATTTTATGTATATATATATATATTAGATATATTTGCATGGATTGTTTTCATTTTCGTTTTATTGTTTAAATTTTCCAGCTTCAGGTTACAGAGCTTTTAGAAAAGCATATTTTTAATTTTTTGTAATTTCAAATCATTGAAAATGGAGAAAGAAGGGAAGAAAATAAAAAACATGATTTTAGAGACTTGTAGCCAAGCAAACTTTAGGATTCAGTTCAAATTTTAGAAAATAAAAAAATTGAAAATTATTGGACAAAGCTAGAATCTGGTAAGAAGTATACTATAGTTTATTTTGAAAAATATTTCATACCTGCAATTTTCCAATTTTATTAAAGGCAAAAATCATAACAGGACCAATTTGTTTGTAAAATAAATTTTAGTCTTATTGTACTTTCCATGCTTATTTGCCTTAACTACAGAAAGAATAATCATTTTCCATGTAAGTGTTTTTAGACAAAAACAACAAAAAATGGCCTTGCTAGAACATTTTGCATAAGGCATCTAAGATTAGACCTTTCTAAAAGTCTTGATCCCAGCGAAAGATTTATCTGTGCCTGTAGATACTTGTATGAATTCAATGAAATTCTCCCTTTCTGAGGTCCCATGTAAGCTTGGGGTTCCCAGGCCAGTCACAAAGTGACATTCTTTGTCTACCACAGGTCAGGATCCTCTTTATTAAGTATGAGACCTGGTTGTCCAAGGGCTTTTATAATCTCTGTAGGTCAGCGCTGTTTTCTGAAGGCCATCTGAAAATACGTAATCCTAGTCAAAGCTTTCATAAAATAACCAATGTCTCTAATCATGTTTTGTTATAAAAGAAAACAGATTCTTACTGACCTTATGCAAATAGCTATATAATATATAAATTAAGAAAAAAAAGTGTCCATATTTTGGAAACATGTTGAGAAAAGAGAATTATGTTTTAAATTTTGCTCATAAGAATTTATTTTATTCAGTTTTTAATAGCTTAAATAGCATAACAAAGGAAAAAGTTTTATTGATTCTGAAATACAAAAACACCACTAATGCGTTAAACAGATTGTAAAAGGTTATTTTAAGTCTTCTATTAGTTCACTCCATGCAATGATCTCTTCTTCTGTTCCATATTAAATCAGCAATCCTCATGAATATATCACATTGACATGAGAGTCCTGGAAGACTTTCTCTTCATTCCAATAGCACAATCTCTAAATTTATCAGAAACTTATACTGTAGAGAACTCCTCAGAATTCTTTAGCTGATTATAAATAAGCCATACAAAGCACCAAAGTATAATAACAATTGTGGATAAAATAAGTCTTAGAACAGCTATGATCAAAAAAAATTGACAGAAAAATTTGGTTATTTTTGTGGCTTGAAACTTTTTAGCACAATCATAATTACTACTAATAATATATGATAATATATGCGAAGACATCATAGTAACAGAAATCTCATATGATTTTAGAACTAATACTAATAATACATTTATATAAATAGAATGCAAAACATGTAAGACATTATTTCATAGGTGACAATGCTTTCTATGATTTTATTATATCAATATAAGTGAATATATCTGTTTTGGAATTCAGAGAAAACTATAGAAAATGAGGTCAAAATGAATAAATTTAGCATTGGATTTTGGAAAGTTTGTGAAATAGGTTTAAGACACTTAATGCCATCAAATGGGATGATAGCTTATTGTAAAACAAGTCATTAATTTAGCCTACATAATTCAATTCTTTATTTTAAAAAAAGTAAAGCCTTTCCTCTTTATTAGAGGAGAATTACTTTTCCAAATAATAATCCCTAATAAAGACAGTATGACGCCAGTTAAATATCTCTCAATTCTTATCAACACATCTATTAAATATTTATCATCTTTAAAATAAGATATGATTTTTGCAAACCTTTTTATAAACTTTTATAATTTTTTTCTTAAAATGATGATTAATACTCTAAGAAAACCTGGTTAAACTGATACAAGGTCCCAAATGCTAGTCTTGCATCTGTGTGCCTTTGATATTAATGTTTAATTTATGGTGCAATATAACTTATTGTTTTCTCAAAATTGGCTCTTACAATCTCACCTACCCACATTTTCCACAATAGTTCCTCGGACTAGCGGGGTTGAGTAGTTTTAATTTTCATCCCTGGGTCTCCAGAACGCAGTTCATTTTGACAGTCATCTTCTCCTGGGTCTGACGATGAGGTTTCAACTACAGTCAATGTTTAAGATTTAGCAGGAGTTGGTGTCCTTTTTGTATCCAAGAATCAAAGCCCTGTTACATAACAGCACAAGAATTTTAAACACCATAAATGTATATGCATGTAATAAGATTAATTTTTTAAAAAATATCAGTTTTTCTGAGCAAAAACTAAGATTTTTAAAAAACTTAAAAACATTGACATAGAAATTTTTTCAATAAAATTTAAATGTTTTTCTTAGACTAATTACCAAGAAAAAAAGATCTTGTGCAGTGTGATTGCTTTTCTTTATGGGGATTTCATTTAGATAACCTGCAGTTTCAAGTTAATGAAAAGGGTACTTAAATTTATTAGATGTAGTAAGAGTGAAATCACTGAAGAGTTTACATTTCATAGAGCTGTTTAGACATATTATGAGAAGCCAAGAGTATAGAGTTATTATATCAGAGGAAAACATTTATTTTAGATCTTCAAAATAAAATATTTTAGCCTAACACCACAATGACAGTTAGAACCTTAGAAAAAATGTTACATGAGCTTCATGAGCTGACAAAAAACTTGAAGAACTATTTCAAGCCTCCTCAAACAGGAAAGAAAGCTGAAAATTCGATGAAATAAAAGTTGAATTTTGGGGTGAAAAACTATAATCTCTTATAGTTTTATTAAAAGTAAAAAAATACTTTAAAAATTTTATTATTCTAACCAATTCTTTAATGTATTAGTGTATTCTTAATATGAAAACCCAATTTCTAGAAAGACTACATAATTTTCCTTTTCATTATAGCCAACTTAATCACATTAAGTTTTTTTCAAACTTATCTTTTTACAAATCTAATTATGTCTAACAGAAACCATCTATGACATGGTTGAACTTCCTGTTTTATCCTAAACAAGTATCTTTCTTAAATAATCAGACACTTTAAGACACAAAATTACCATATATGATTATTTCTAACAAAAATATTTTTCTTAAACCTCTTTTCACCAAAATTATCTCTTTGTATTTAACCTATATTTACTTTTCCTTTATTTATTGTTTCCTTTTGCCTTTTATCATAAACTTTGAATTAGATAAATCTTATTTTCATTTTTATAAGAACACTTGTTTTAGAAAAATGTTTTTCTATAGCATAATTATAAAATATTGGATATAATTCAGACATTTAATGAATAGATATTATTTTCATATATATTCTGAATGATATGACAAGCATATTTACAAGCAATTATTTTATTATCTTTAATTAATTAGTTTATTTGTAATAGTTTACCTAGATTACTTATAGAAACTGTGATATTAGGGCCAGGTGCAGTGGCTCACGCCTGTAATCCCAGTACTTTGGGAGGCCAAGGTGGGTGGATCACGAAGTCAAGAGAACAAGACCATCCTGGCCAACATGGTGAAACCCTGTCTCTACTAAAAACACAAAAAATTAGCAGGGTGTGGTGACACGTGCCTGTGGTCCCAGCTACTCGGGAGGCTGAGGTGGAAGAATTGCTTGAACCCAGGAAGCAGAGGTTGCAGCGAGCCAAGATTGCACCACTGCACTCTAGCCTGGCGACAGAGCAAGACTGTGTCTCAAAAAAAAAAAAAAAAAGCTGTGATATTAGTGAAAGTTAATCAAAATTTAAAGTTATTGCCTGTTTCCCTGTTAAACATTTTTATAGCGTGTGAATACTGGGTGTTTACTTGAGTACTAAGTTTAAATAAATGGGCTTTTTTGCCAATAACCCAGATGTAGTTGTTTTCATTAAACCAATAATACTGAATGCCTTTTTTGATCAAAAAACTGCACAAAGATCATTCTGTTTGGGCCGCCATTGTAGCTTATAACCTCCATATCAAATTTTTACTATAATATGTAGTAGAGACAAATATAAAGCCACTTGAACAGTAAGTCTAAATAATAATGTATATTGACAGTTATAAAGGCATTACTGATTTTATTTTGTGAATAAATTTAAAGCCAACTTATGTGTTAAATATTTACTTAAATCACATGAACTTGAAAAAGTATTTTAGCTTATTCTTTTTATTTTCTAATAAAGCATTTAAGTGCCTTTTAAAATTTAGGCCAGTTAATCAGAGCTCTTTTATACAATCTTAGTAGTGCAATATTGTACACAAGACACAAATACATAGACCTAAAGACATACAGGCAGACATCTTATAGATTCATAAGAAAGTTTTCTTTCCTATTATAGACTTAAAATTTCTCTTTTTTTTTTTTTTCTTCTGTGAGACAAAGTCTTGCTCTATCACTCAGGCTGGAGTGCATTAGTACAATCCTGACTCACTGTAGCCTTAAACTCCCTGGCTCAATTAATTCTCTCACCTCAGCATCTGGAGTAGCTGGCGTGACAAGCACATGCCATCAGGCCCAGCTAATTTTTCTATTTTTTGTAGAGACAGAGTTTTGTCATGGTGCCCAGGCTGGTCTCAAACTCCTAGTCTCAAGCATTCTCCCCGCCTCAGCCTCCCAAACTGTTGGGATTACAGGAGGGAGCACCATGCCCAGCCTTCTTGATACCCTCTTTCATTACCCTAAGGCATGGTCAGCAACATAACCCTAAATTTGCATACCAAAGGAAACTCTTAGCTGAAAATCAACAAAATTTACATTGCAAAGTACAGAGAGAGAGAAAGAGAGAGAGTCAGACAGGGTGTGTTGCAGGAAGATTAAAATGGATGCCAAGTCTAACAGAAAAGTGTAATAATCTACCATAGGATTTTATAAGGAGATCAATTTTATTTACAGAGGTTGTTTTACATTTATTATCTATCTTTTAATTGGACTACTGAGCTCTTCCAATGCAGCCCATATTGCAGGCATTCCCACACCACAGGCTGCAGACCGGCACTAGGCCTGTTAGGAATTGGGCCACATACCAGAAGGTAAGTGGCAGGTGGGCAAGCATTGACACCCAGCTTTGTCTCCTGTCAGATCAGTGGCAGCATTAGGTTCTCACAGAAGCACAAAGATAGATATAGATATAGATATAGATAGATATAGATCTAGATATAGATATAGATATAGATAGATATAGATATAGATATAGATATATATCTTAGATCAGCTTTTAATTAAGCTGACTTTTGTAACCGGATTATAGATGCAACCAGGTTTTCTGGAACTCAGGTTCTTGTCCTCTCCAACCCTGACAAATGGGGAAGGGGTCTCGGTGTCTCAGTGAGTGTTACAGCTCAAATAGAACTCATGGACCCAAAGAGTGTGCAATAGTGCAGTTTATTTGGCAGAGCAAAAGGACAGCTTCCATGCCATGGAAGGGAACTCAGAGGGTGTGCCACTGCATGCTTGGGCAGCTGGAGATTATACCGCTGAGTTATTCCCTCCCCCTTCTTGTTCTTGTCCAATGAGAGGGATTTTTTCAGACTTTCTCTGGATTAGTAGATCTTTGAATCCTTTACTGGATTGGTTACTGTTTTAAAACCCTGAGTCACTGAGCCTCTGACAGAGGTAGGAAAATTCCAGCACTGGGAACAAAGTTCCTAGCCAGCCAGAGGTAGGAAAATCCCAGCACTGAGAACAAAGCCCCTACGCGACCCTGGAAGTTCCTCTAACACACTCCCTCACTTTTAAATATAAAGCTCCTAAAAAATTCTTTCAAATTTCTTACTACTATATTTTAGCTTGGATAAACAGCTGATATTCAAAAGGAGCATAAATATCAAACCAGAAAGGACTTGATTTAGGAACCAAACCTAGGTTACAGCAGTAAAAAGAGAAGAATCTTAGCTACTGAACTATTGCTAATGGTAGCTGCCATTTCTCTTCTCAGAAGAAAACAAACCAGTGGCAGTGTGGTTACTAAAAGGTACCCTTGTTATGTAGCTGAGGTGCCTAAGGTAGTCAAAAAACAGGTTTTTAAAATCCTTTTGCTGGCTGTTTTTTGTTGCTTTTATTTTTGTTTTGTTTTGTTTGTTTTTCAGTTTTGCAGCTGTAGGGGATTTCAGCCAATTCAGAGGCCTTGTTCTGCATAAATTGGAATTCTCATTCAGATTTGACCAAGCCAGGCAGAGTTGGTAAAATCCAATGGGAAAAGGACTGAAAGGCCAAAAACAACAAAAAAAGAAACAATATGATTACTGAGCACTATAATGGTAAGAAATCAAGGCCAGCTGGTTGCCAATCTTAACCTTTAGTCATTAAAAAATGACTAAGACATTTCAAGACAATATCCCAATTCAGCTACTTACCTAGGAATGGGGCCAAGGATAAAAGCTGATCTCTACCATCTTAGAAGCAGAAAAAAGCTTAAACTTGCCTTCCCTTTTGGAAGTGCTAAAACTGCAGAAAAGGAGTCATACAGCTAAAACAGCCTTAGATCTTAACCAAATTTGAGGAGATCAGGATTCTCTAGAGGGTAGTAAAACCTTCAGTCGCTCAGCAAATTGTCCTATTGGTTTGAGCAATAAACCAATCGTGGTACCAGGGTTTGAGGTTTGGCACTCAGGCTGATACCAAGCACCAATAGAAGATTTGTCAAAGGTCAGGGCCACCTTCACTAAGATTTCCCTGTGTTACTCACCAATTTGTAAACTAAAAAGTATCTGAGACAGGTATCAATCAATTTAGAGGTTTATTTGTCAAGGTTAAGGACTTGCTTGTAAAAGAATCAAAAAACCATAGAAACAATCTGTGGTCCATACCTTTTGCCAAAGATGATTTTGAAAACTTCAGTATTTAAAGTGAAAATGTGGGCTGGAAGGGACAGAGAAAGGGTATCATGACATGATAGTCCACATGTTGCAAGGGAAAAGAAACAGGTAGGGGAATAACCCATTAAGTTTTCAACTAGCTCTGTCTAAATCAGCACTCTATATAACATAAGGTGACCATAGAGTAGCTATCTATGGAGATACATAACCTTTAATCTATAGCTATCTACTTAGGAACAAAAAGAAAGCAGTTTTTTACATGACTCAGCAGTTAGCTTTATATTTTCCTTTTGGCATGGTGCATTAGGGTCTTGACATTTTATTTTCCTTTCACAGACCCCAGGGAGTTGTAGTCCCCCTAAATAAAAACAATGCTTTAGAGTAAGATAATAATGCTAATTAATTACATAATATATAATAAGATAAACTGCTTTGTGCAAGCAAAATACATTATAGTATACATGGACAACTGGAAAAATGTCATGAAGACTGTGAAGAGGATTGAGCAGCACTAAGAGAACTGAAGGTTGGGTACTACTTGGCAAGATGCAACTGTTAGGGTATGGGAGAGATTCCCAGGAAGAGGAAGCAAATGAGTGTCAACATCTCAAAAACCAAAGTAGAGTTTGCCACAGATGTGTGCTACGGAAGTGTTTGTGTGATAGAACACAGAAGGGAATGTCTGATAAAAGAGCAATAAAGCATCTTTACCTTGAGTCCCTTATGTGTTTCCAGCCCTCTCTAGAGAACCTCCAGCCACTCAAAATCCGTCAATTAAGAGGGAAATGCCCGGCAGAACACAGGTCCTCCAGGTGGCATCTCTTCTGGCAATTATATGCCTGTGTCTTACCAGTATATAAATATTTTCAGTATAATCACTGTAAATGAGTAGAAGATAAAACTGGAAGGTTAATTGGGAACTAATAATAAATAACTTTGTGAATAATATTTAGGATTTTTACCGGCATCATAAGAGTAATTCTAAACCAAAGATAAAGTTTAATCAAGTGAATTCCATGATTAGAAATACACAAGAATCAAAGCCGTGGTGGGTATGAGAGTGAAAGGACAGAGGTAGAATTATTCCTTCAGAGCAGAACAGAGGGAATGTAAGGAGGGCTATTACACCATGAATGTTGAATATTAATTCTCAGAACATAAGAATCAAATTTAGAGTTCTCATCTGGTCCCACAATATTGAAATACTGTCTAGACTTGCTGATTGGCATCTGAATGCCTGTTTCTCATTAAAGTGTAATACTCTAGCTAAACAGTAGAGAGGAGAGTAGTTGAGTCTTCAAATGAGATTTTCTATTCAGAGTCAGTATAATTTTGTTCTCTTCTCACTGAAGTCTATTATCACTTTGTCAAATTATACTACTGTAACATAAAATCTAGTTATAGAGATTTGAAATCTAGATTTGGCAGCATTTAACACATTTTTATCTTTCTCTAAAAATCTCTTTGACCATTATAAGCTCAAGATTTTCACCCTATCACATCCAGGCAGGCAGTTGAATACACAATTACTGCATAGTTCAGGTCATAAACTTTGCACTATTTTTCACTGAGGCAATATGTATTATAATCTTTCCCTCAATTATTTTTCTTTTGAAATGTCGTTCTCATTTCTGATTATAATATTAAAAAGTTTTTAATCTTGTCATAAAATCTGTGATGTGATTGTTTGCTTATATACTGTGCCCAGTGAATAATGAAGTCTCTGAAATATTAAAATGTTCTTGTAATTAGTAGCGTCTGCTGTATCCATTTAATGTTGGGTGTGCCTTTTTTTTTAATGCTTCTGGTAATTTACTCAAACAAACTACATACTGTAAATGAAGTCAGTCATTATATGTTGAATACTATTCATGAGTGTATATACATTTAAAAGTTTTGTTTAACTTCGGTGACTTAAGTTATATGTTAATCACTGAAGATCGGAAGAGGTGTCTACAATTACTACTGAATCGATAAACTGAAATTGATAATACATTTCATCATTGTGACAAAGCATTAAAGCAGTTACTTTCTCTTTTTTATTTTTATATTATCCTATTAAATGTCTTCATTGTTGACCTGACTTCTAGAAAATTAATTCTTCACACATTTTATTTGTTCTATCAACATAACAGAAACAAAAACATTCAGCCATAAACTGTACTTGCAGTTAGAGCTTGATGATAAATTCACTCTTGTTCTCTGCTATTTTGAATGATGAAATGCTACTAGCACTGAATTCTCGCTTTACTACCCTAGACCCAATGAATAACATTAATTGTTTTATATCCCTACACCAACTTCTTCTGCCTGATTCATGAAACAGTTATGCACCATTTAGAAGTATTTCTCAGTAGGGTCTGTTTTTCCCCTTTGAAAAGGAGTTTAAATGCATTAATCTCCCTTTCTTATTCTGAAAATGCAGCATGAACTTTGAATTATACACTAAATTTTACCCAATTCTCAGTCTCTAAATTAGCTGAGAAAGAGAAGAATCTTTTAAACTTCATTGAAATGTAGACTTAGCACAATAGAGTTGCAAGGAAAATACGCCAATTATTTTGAACAAATATGTATGCTATTTGAAGTCTTAACATATTTGCAAGAATGGTAATTTGTTCTTTAAACTTCAGAGAATTAAAGCATTGCAAGTGGACACCAAAACACCAAATACTATTCAGTCTAGTATTCAGAAATATGAGAGAATCATATACATCCTCTATCGATGTATTAATTAGAGGAAGGAAAACAGTTGAATTTAAATATTGGCAAAAGCTCTGAATACTCCAAATTTTGTAACCAAGTAATCCAGACAGGCAAAGGAAGCAGGAAGTGAAATTAAATCAACAATTAAATTTTTTAAATAAATCTGTATTCTCTAGGGAATTTCCTAAAAACTATTAATGTCACTTAGAAATTCAGATAATTAAAGTAATGCTTAATATGTTTTAGTTTAGAAGGTACTCCTCTAAGTCAATGAAGTAGATTTTAATTTGTATGAACAATTAAGACCAAGAGGCAAAAGTTTTGATTTGTCTCATGAGTTTACCTTAGTTTCCCTCTGCAGAACAGAAAAGTAACCTAAGGATGATTTTTATTATAAAAAGAAATCATTATATCCCTGCTATTAGCACATACTAAAAGTTAAAAACCTGATGGAAAATAAGACATGGGGAGAAATTGACCTGTATGAAACTATCCAAATTTCCAGTGAGCAGGAATCAGGAATGGGACAAACTCTTAAAGAGCACCATATTTACGACTACTGAGGTAGAGTGCAGGCATCCTGCTTTTTTTTCACTCAGATGACACCGTTAAGAAAACCATAGCCTTTTTTGTCCCCACATTACATAAATACCAAAAATCAGGACCAATTTCAATCATGGTGGTCCAAAATGATTCACTGTAACACATTTGTTGCAAATAATGTGTTGGATATGAGAGAGATCAGTTTTTTTCCTGACCTCCCAAAATGGGGCACATTCTTTTCTTTTTTGTTTTGTACATCATCTACCTTTATTTTATTGTTTAGGGTATTTTGTGAGGTTTCGGGAGGCAGTACTGAGAGCATCAATGTAAAAAATACAGGTCAGTTGAGCTCTTGAACTGGAAATGATAATTATTACAAAATGAATTTTTCTAAAAGGAGTGCAATTCGTACTTTGGAATACCCCCTTCATTTAGCTATGGTTAGCAGTAGTCTCATCATTCTGTGTTTTCACCTTATCATATGCATTTGGTATATTTTGATTTAATAGTGGATTTTAAGATATAATTTTGTTTAAAAATAACTTTTTCAATAATCAATTTTCAATGAAAAGAAAATTGCATTTGCTACAATTGAAAGAATATATGTACCCTAACTTTATTTTTCAAACTATTTTATTACAGTAAGAACACTTAACATGAGCTCTACCCTTTAATAAAATTTTAAGTGTCCAATACAACATTGGACATAGGTCCAATCTTGTATAACAGGGCTCCAGAACTTAAACATTTTACTAAATAAAATCTGCGTGCCCATTGATAAGTAACTGTCCATATCCCCTCCTACCCTGGTTGCCTTGACACCCACCATTCCACTTTTTGATTCTACCAGTTTAGATACCGCATATAAAAGGAATTATGCAGTATTTGTCCGTCTGTGACTGGGTTATTTCACCAAACCTAATGTTATCCAAGCCCACTCACAGTATCTCATATGAAAGTACTCTCTTTTTTAAGGTTGAAGATTACACCCTACGTATATATCACATTGTCTTTATTCACTCATCCATCAATGGACATTTAGGTTGTTTCCACATCTTGGTTATTGTGAATAGTGCTGCAATGAACACTGAGAGTGCAGACATTCTTTGGAAATTCTGATTTTATTTTTTTTTGGGGTAATATTTCCCAGAAGTAGGATTGCTGGCCCAAATGGTAGCTTTCTTTTTATTTATTTATTTATTCTTTAAGGAACTTCCATATTGTTTCCCAAACACCGTGAATTATCTGAACTGTATTGTGTTTCCACCAACAGTTTGTAAGTTTCCTAATTTCTCCATATCATCATCAACATTTGTCTTTTTTTTTCTTATTTCATTGCTCACACCTGTCAGAATGGCTATTACTAACAAAGGACACGTTGCTTTTTTTGGTGGTGGCTGCTAAGAGTGCTCAAAGCAGTGAGAACATGATGGAGGACTGAAATAGCCATAATATGTCTTGTAACTTTAAGGCAAAAGCACCGAAGCAAAATTATATTACATGTTTGAAGGGTAGATTAGTAGGATACATTTAAAATGTATTACTGTGCCTAAGAAGGTGATAGGGAAAAGAAATAAGATGGAAGACAAAAAAAAAAAAATGAAGAGAAGTGAATCAAAAGCCGGAAAGCAGAGAGAAGAGAGGAATAGAGCAGCCTCCAGACCTGTGGTTTGTTGATGATTTGGCACCATGATAAAAGAGTATAATTAACTTGAATCTGGGCTCCTCAGATAAATAGCCAACCAAACTACCTAAGGTTGCATTTGAAAGATGATTTTTTTTCCATAAAATCCCAGATATGTTTACAAAATCAAAAAATTTTAAGACACATTTAAACATATATATTGAATGTGTGTGTGTACATATACATATATATATAATATACAATGTGAAAAACAATGTTACAGTTATTTATAGTAAATGCTATTATTATAAATAATTTTTAGGTATTATAAGACAAGGGAATGATTAGATTTTGGAAAGAGGGAACTAACTAATATATAGTATAGTGCCTATATTCAAATAAATATGGCCTCCTAAAGCACTGGAATTTCAAGTACGAGCCACCACACAAGGTCTCATTATTATTTTTATAGCAAAATATTTCGTATAAGTTTATGATGACTTTTTAGAATGAATTCCTAGATTTGAATTTACTGAATTAATACTCAAATATTCTTATGATGTTATCAGATTTTACTATTATCAGCACTATGAAAATTTGACCATTTCCAATCCCTTGGAAATCGAGCATAAATTTATAGCAACATAAACAAGTGAGTAGACACATTATTACATTATCATTATAAGCTTTCTTCTCCAAATTTTTGTAGTTCTTTCTCAGTTGTGATTGAGAATTCATGGGAATTAGAATAGAATTAGAACAATCTATCTGTTTTGTTTTCTTTTTTTTTTTTCTTTTTATTGCATTTTAGGTTTTGGGGTACATGTGCAGAGCATGCAATACAGTTGCATAGGTACACACAGGGCAGTGTGTTTTGTTTGCTTTCTCCCCTTCACCCACATTTGGTATTTCTCCCCAGGCTATCCCTCCCCTCCTCCCCCTCCCACTGGCCCTCCCCTTTTCCCCCCAATAGACCCCTGTGTTTAGTACTCCCCTTTCTGTGTCCATGTGTTCTCATTTTTCATCACCCGCCTATGAGTGAGAATATGCAGTGTTTCATTTTCTGTTCTTGTGTCAGTTTGCTGAGAATGATGTTCTCCAGATTCATCCATGTCCCTACAAACGACACGAACTCATCATTTCTGATTGCTGCATAATATTCCATGGTGTATATGTGCCACATTTTCCCAATCCAGTCCATCTAAAGTGCTTACCTGTTTCTGATTTTAGTTTACTAAACAATTCACATCCCATGGTAGAAAAATCAAGAGATTCCATTTTTTTTAACTTGTTTGTTAACTACTTATATCTCTGTGGTTTCATAATATAGCACACCTCTACAACTTATTTTGGTAGCAGAACACCCAAACTGTTTCAGAAGGTTTCTTTAATCCCAAAGATATTCCATTAGCAGAAAGTTATATTACACTAGCTTTATACTACCTTTAGGGACTTGGTTGAGTTTACTCACTTGATAAATAAACTTACGACTAATAATTATCATTTTAGAACAGATAAACTTTCTAACATAGAATTTCATTTTTCTGTTAATAAGATGTGACAAATTACTTGAATATCAAATGCCTTTTGTAGTTTTCTGCAAGATAATTGAGAAAAATTTAAAAAATCGGTGTATAGAAGTGACTTATAAATTAGAGATATTAAATTAATTTCTGCCTCAACTATGACATATAAAAGACTTAGACGTCATCTCTGTCATCCTCACAACATTAAACATCTGAATGAGTTGAAAATTAATAACTTTTCATTGCAGTCATCAAATAAACCAAACTGATTTTCAAAAAATTACAAAAATTGATAAATCTATAGCAGATTAAGAAAAAATAAACACAAATTACCTATATTACAAATGGAGAGGAATCATCAGAAATAATTCTATAAATACTAAAACAATAGAAAGAATATTATAGACAACTCTATGCTCACAAATTTGATAATTAAATAAAGCAGACCAATACTTATAATGATACAAACTACTGAAACTCATAAAAGAAGGATAGGTTACCTTAATAGCTTCATATCTATTGAAGAACCGAATTGATAATTAAAATCATTTTAAAAAAGGAAGTACCTAACCCCAGTGATTTCACTGGGAAGTGCTACCAAATATGTAAAAAAAGATACAATGTTCTGTAAAAAATTAGAAATAAAGTGAGCATTTCAAGACTCATTCTATGAGGCCAGCATAGCTGATGTCAAAATAAGATAAATAAATTACAAAAAAGAAAACTATAGATCAATATCTCACATAAATATACATTCAAAAGTTCTTAATATGAGTAAAGTTTAACAATTTATGTAAAGGGTATATACCATGACCAACTTATATTTTAATACAGAAATTCAAGCTTGGTTCAACTTTCAAAAATAAATCAATGTATTTTACATCAGTATGATAAAGAATAAAATTCCTATTATCCTACCAATTTATACAGAAAAATAATTAGTCAATATAGAATAGTATTCATGATAAACACACTCAGTAAACTAAAAAAAATTGAAAATTAATGTCTTTTTGTGCAGTAATCAAAAAAGCAAAATGGGTCTTTGGAAAAATGAGGAAAATTGATACAACTATAACAAGATGAGAAAAAAGAAAAATACAGATTGTTAATAATACAAATGAAGAGGAGTCATCAGTAATGATCCCATTGATATTTAAATAGAAATCTGAACTTTCTTGACTTCACAAGGATCATCAAATATCTTACAGCAGCCATCATATTAATATTAGAAAGTGAATTCTTTTCAAGTAAAATTAGACATAAGACAAGCATGCCCTTTCTCGTAAATGCTATCGAATACTTTACTGAACATTTTCTTGGGCAATGACATAAGGAAAGGAGATCAAAGGTATACATATTGAGAAGAAATACATAGTACTGTTTTTGTTCAAAAACAACATTTGTCTAAGTAGGAATATGGTTTAGTTGACAATATATTGTGGATGTGAAAGTTAAAAATTCTGGTACTGCTGTATATTATGCTGGAATTGAACAGCTAAGTAAATGAATGTTGGGTAATATAATAGGTTTCTTACTTTTGTGATAGATGTTTACAAATAAACCAGTATAGGGGGCTAGAATAATCCAGATGGCAATAGGTTTGAGTTGAACACTTTAATATGATCTCATGTTAACTTATCATCAACATGAATGGTTGTGTGTAGAAATATTTATAGATGTGTAAAACCCTGTTTGATATTCATACATATATTTCCTTGCTCTGCCAACTGAAAGTGCCTAGACATGACTCCACAATTACATATGTAGTGTCCACATTTTTTTTTTCCTAGCATGTACACTATACCATATTTTTGCTTAGGGTTGAATTAAAGAGAAAGAAGAAGGACAACCACAGAGTAAATATGTATAGCTGCAATGGTCATCTGTTCTGGCTTTATACCTTCAGGTGGTAAAAGTCTAATAAACAGGATTATAAGCCTCCCTCCTTCCCAGTATGCTTATTCCCCCAATAAGCTAACAGGAAAGGGAATCAGCAGAAGAAGCCAGATGCAGAAGAGCTTTCAGACTAGTTTATCCAAATCTTTTCTATCCATCCAATCATAATCCTACCTTCCCTTTTTCCATAGTTCACATGGTCTACAGTCACCTATTTCTATGTCTATCCCAATATATATATTTTCAACATCTGAGCATCCATTTCCAGAGGATAGATAAGGCTGGTGACAGATGGGGTCTTGGTGAGCCATCCTGGCCCATGACATGACTTTACTGCCCTTAGATTTTTCTCTAGGCTTATTCTGAGAAAATTAAAAGTGTTCAGGATTCAGAACATCAACGAGACAGATAACTTGCCCTGCCTGCCCAAGACTCCCATTGTTATAGTGATGCTTTTCTATTAATTTTTAACCATGAGGAATCTGTCTATTCCTGATGTTCCCACTCCCATTTTTTCAAAGACAATTACATCAGAAGTAGCTGCTAAATTATTTCCTTAAAAGGCACAATAAATTATTCATGATGTGTAATTATTACTCAAAATATCATACATTTAATAGTCGCCAAATAATTATATATATACATATATACATACACATATTTTTTGAGATGGAGTCTCACTCTGTTGCCCAGGCTGGAGTGCAGTGGTGTGATCTCGGCTCCCTGCAACCTCGGCCTCCTTTGTTCAAGTGATTCTTGTGCCTCAGCCTCCCAGGTGGCTGGACTACAGGTGTGCCACCATTCTAAGCTAATTTAGATATTTTTAGTAGAGACAGAATTTCACTTGTGCTGATTAGTAATCCAATTTTACTCTGTACCTTTCATGTTTCACTTCATAATTAACTCTACCTCACTTCTACGTAACCCTTCAACTTTGGTTTCTGGAATTCACAACCCATGAGCAGCAAAATCTATAAATTTTGTTTCTTCTATCATGTTTATATTACCCGTTGTTCTAACTGATATACCCCACCGGCACCAGAAACTTTTCCTGCAGCCTTCTCAAGCGATGGTGGTTAATATGGGTGTTAACCCATATTTCTCACAGCGGTTTTTCTGGTCAGTGATATACAGGACAAGATACAGTCTCTTTCCTCTTTGTTGCACTTTGTAGATCATTTTAATTCCCTCCTACTTGAAACTTCCCAGATTTGATGTTACTGTATCAGCCTATGCCTTTCTCTACACATCTTGGTTCTTGTTTGGCCCTCAAAAGACCTTCCATATCATTTCCCCTTATTCTCCGAGGACACTGAGAAGGGACTCATTCTAATATGACTGCCTTAATTTATGGTAGTTATAATGTTCAAGTGGCTGATCCTTTCAGTAACTTAACTTCTCTTGAAGTTTCCTCTCTAATGATGCCATTCTTCTGTCTTCTTCACCCACACACTTCTTTCAGCATTCCATGGACTTCAACAGCACTGGCATCCAGGGTGTAACTGTCAAGCATTTTCGGCATTGCCTTCTTCTGTCATTACTTCCTTTCTTTCCTAATCATCATTTATAGTAACCTGACTCCAGTGATTCTTCAGTTATCTCAAGACCTATAATCCATTGATTTGAGTGCTTTTAACTACCTTACCCTCCCTTTTCCTGCACTTTCTTCCTTAACAAATTGCATATTCTATTATTATAGCTTCCTATGTATATCCTCAACTTCCTTGTTCTCCCTTCCTCCACCATGCTTGTTAGAATCATCACTAATCTTGGTTAAATCAAATTACTGCTTCCCCTACACATCAATAATTTCCTCCTGATATGCCTCAGAAGATTAACTTCTATTGAATGCTTCAACTAAGTTTCCTACCTTAATAGATTTCTACTGGAATCATCACATATAATAAAACAGGAGGAGATTGGAGGGTGGAGCAGAAGTGTTTCAGGGTACTTATTTTGCCGAGTTGCTCCCCATCAGGCCATAGGTTTGAAGGGGCTACCAATTCTCTAGCTAAGCCCCAGAATCTACGGAGGGAAACTCTGACACTTTTCAGCTTTAGTCCTCTCTATCTTTTTAATTCTTCAATTCTCCTCAATCTCTAAACAATGGTCTCTGAACTATGATTCAGTCCTTAATGTCTTCTCTACTCTTTCTCTCCTATCTTCTCTAGAGAGCCCATTTATTTTCAAGACTTGAAATTCCAGTTCCATGATAATCGATGCTCACTTTTAACTCCAGCACAGATTCTCCCTTATACTCCAGACTCTGTATAATCACCTCAATGTCTCTGCTGAGATGACTGATGGCATCTCAAACTTAGTAAGTCAAATTTGGGACTTCTTATTGGTTATCTCAAACCTGCTTCATCTTTGGCCTTCCTCATATCAGATAGTGGCCGCTTTATGCTTCTAGTTTCTGAGCCCGTCTTGACTCTTCTTCCTTTATTTCCTCCTACTACCCCCATATTCATTACTTTCAGCCTCAATATTCCTTATGATCATTCCACTTCTTCAAGTCCTTAAATATGCAAAGCACATTTGTACTACAGGGACTCAGAACTTGTTGACCGTCAACCTGGATAACTATATCCTAGATAAATGTCATCTCACACTCTCCTTCAAGTTATTTTCTTAAATATCACTTATTCAAGGAGGGCTGCTTCACCATCCTCCATAAAGTAAAAGCATTCTCCACCACAGGCCTTCCCTATACCTGTGAACATCTCTGACTTTGCTCAATTTTTCCTATACTCATATTACTAACCATAGCACATGTTTATTTTGCTTTTAAATTTGTTTATTGCTATATTCCCAACCTCTAGAATAGTGTCTGGAATACATTATACGCTCAATAAATATTTTCTTAAAGAATTAATAAGCAAGAATAACACAATATAGTTATATATGTTTGTGTGTGTATACACACACACACACACACTCCATACATAAACATAAACAAGTTTGAAAGGATATTAATATTCATTTATAAATAATATCTCAAGACATAGTGGCTGCAGTGTAAAGTGCTACATTATTAACATTCTTCAGATATATTCTAGAATTGTGATATTGAGGAATATATCTCTCTTACAAATAGAAGCAACTGGGTGTACTAGCAATAGTATATTTTACATGAATTAGAAATTATTTCTTCTCCACATTAAGTCCCTTATGTCTTACTATATAACTGAATGGAAACAAGCTTTCTTATTAGAGACTAGAAAATTGGATTCAATATAAATGGCTAAATGTTAAAAAGAAGTAATGATTGAAAATGTATCAGACTCCATTACAATTCTAGGCTCTTCTTAAAGTTTGTATCATCATTTCTACTTAAATATTTGCTTAATTTATACTAATACAGTTGATAGTCTATGACATATAAGCATTTATTAAGATTATAATATATCCCATTATTATATTAATAAATGTACATGTGAAAGGTCCATATTTGCATTATGGTACTTCTAAAAGCTTATGCAATTTTGAAGATAACAGTGTGTTTTTACATGCTATAATACATGCTATAATAAAAAACAACTAAAATCTTCTGGAATAATTCATTAGTGTTTTATCTGCTTCCTTAATCAGAAATACTGTTCTTCCTTTGCTTCCTAATATATATAGGCTAAATTAGTATGATGGTCACAAATGTATGTTTGGAGATATTTTTAATATATAGGTAATTGTAAACAAAAGATACATGAGTAGAAAGTTATTATAGACATATTTTGTTGCCAGAGTGGAACCACCAAAATGCCTTTTTTTGATTAGTAAATCAGAAAAGTAGTATTAATATGATTAAAAAATATATGAATGTATTACCTAAGCATATTAGTAATTTTTTAACTCTAAGAATAAAGTATTACATGTAAGGCTAAATTTTACTCAGACAGTCAAATCTTCCTCCAGATATACCCATTTTATTTTTCTGTTAAACCGCTAAAAGTAGTTATCTCCCTTAGTTTCTGAGAAACAATTTGATAATTTCAGTGGCTTGCACATATAACCTTTACTGTCAGCAGAGTTTCTTTGTGGTTTTCCAACTGCTCTGATTTGCCCCTGCTATCAGCATTCACTCACCATTGTGATTTGAAATAAGCAGTCTTAGATAAACAGACTGTGTTATATCTAGAGTGAAATACTATTTTGCAATATACAAAAAAAGAGCATGTATTTCCACATTCCATTTATGTGACATTCTAGAACAGGCAAAAATAAGATATGGCAGTAGACATCCAAGCAGTGGTTTCATAAGACATTCTGTAAAGAGCCTGAACTGAAAAGATACAAAAGGAAATTGTCCAATTGGTCAGAATGTTCTATAACATGATCAGATTGGTAGTTGCTTATTGAATTGTTTACCTAAATATATAGTAGACAAATTGTGGCTCAATAAGACAGGAAAATAAACTCACAAGACAGTACAGCTCAAGAAGACAATAAGGGCTATGCGTGGGGGCTCACTCCTGTAATCTCAGCACTTTTTGGGAAGCCAAAGCACACAAATCACTGAAGCCAGGAGTTCAAGATCAGTCTGGGTTACTTAGCAAGACACCATCTCTACACAAAATAATATTAAAAAATTAGATGGTGTGGTGGCGTGCACCTGCAGTCCTAGCTACTCGAGAGGCTGAGCCTGGAGTATCCCTTTACTTCTGTGAAGACTTTAGTTTCAGTCTTATTCCTTTAGCTTCAGTCGCATCTGTAGCGAGCTTTGATCACGCCTTTGCTCTAGCGTGGGTTATGGAGTGATATAAGGAAACAATGAGACAAGGAAAGAGAAGCATGTAGCTTCCCTGCTTTACCCCTGGCGATCTGAAGGTCGAAGTGTTTGTTACTCTTCCTGTTTACATAATGTGTGGTGTACAGTCAGTACCTACAAGGTACCTAGTAATTTTACTTGAAGGAGTGGTCTTCTCTAAGAAGTATTATTACATGAAGTTTTAAATATTTTGTCAAGATTTCTGGAGGGGGAGGGTCATGGAAATTTCAATTTTTCAAATGTTTGAGCCTCAAAACAGATTGTCTGTAAGAAATCAATAAACAAAAATAAAAATAAAAAGACTGATCTCATGATGATTTGAGCCGACTTCATTATAATACAGTTTGTAAGAGTGGTATGTGTAATGTTCTTATTTATTAATTTAACAATAAATGAATAAAATTTCATAAAAACTTCATATAGCCAATTTTTCTCTTTAAGTCATAGCCATAAAAACACTCCATGTTTTGTCTAATATTTATCTAATTGCAAAAAAACATGATACATTTTTATTCCTTTTCTTTTTAGACAAGTCTGTTTAAAAACCCATGCTGTTATAAAAAAAGGCCATCTGGTACTTCAATACAGTATAATGAAAGATGAATAGCATAATTTTCCTATACATAAATATAAGTAAAAAGTGAATCTTGTTATTGCTGTAAGTTTCAATAACTACCCTAGATCACCTGCAGGGATAAAATTATCTATTTCATTAACATTTGAATAATTCAAAAGATGATATACACAGTTATTCTTTATAGAAATACATTCTTTGAAGACTTTGCTGCTTTGGACTAAATCCAAGGATGTTTGTAATAAGGTGAATTCATGCAACCTGAGAATAGTGTTATATACAGAGACTTCATTGAAGTCATAATCTAAGTTTCAGTTCACTTGAATGGCAAACATATGGTTAACTTATTAAGAAAGTTATTTAAAATGCTATATATGCATTTTTATTTGTAAAAAACACCTTGAGCTCCTTCCCCCATTTTTATTTGATCATTTAATAGGTATAATTAAATTGAATCAGAAACTGGTACCAAACAATTACTTTTCTCTCTAAAGGCTTCTAACACAAAAGCAACTATATATTTCTGCAATAAACCTTCAAATAATGTCCTGACCTGATTTAAAAAATGTATACATAAAACAAATAAAATACTTGTTCATTTTCATACTTCCACATTTTTCTTCATAGTAATAGGCAAGTCGTCGTGAATGGTCATACGACTCTATATTCTATTCATTTACAGATCCCACTAAAGTTTCAGTTATAAATTTATTGTCATCATTATATACAAAAGGAAAACAAACTATAGTTCTGCATCACTTAAAGATGAGGATACATTCTGAAAAATGCATTGTTAGATGATTTTGTCATGTGAACATCATAAAACATATGCAAACCTATCTGTAGCTTACTATATACCTAGACTATATAGGGTAGCATATTACTCCTAAGCTCTAAACCTGTAAAGCATGTTACTCCACTGAGCACTGTAGCCTATCTTAACACAATGATATTTGTATGTCTAAACATAGAGAAGATACAGTAAAATTGATAGCTAATAATTTGTCAACTACAAATTAAATAATGTATTTCAATGCTTTAAAGTTTGCTTGACACATAGCATTTACTGTATTTTTACATTCTAGCTATTTTTAAGTATTATCTCAAGCTCTAATTCACCAAGAGATATTCTAAATATTTAAGTGTTAATTTGGTGAATTCCCCACTTAAATATGGTGAATATTAAGAGTTTTCACTTGAATATTGATTTTTTTGTTATTGAGATATTGTAACTTTATGGATGATGTAATCTTTAGAGTATGAACTCTTTAAACCCTTCTACTATTCCTATTAGTCATCAAAATATCATGTTAATCAGTTTGGATTTTGCAAAATGTGACCCTAACAATCAGCCTGTAATTAATTACAATTGCTTCACAGGTTGTTCTACTTTTTAAAGTGAATTCAAATTTGCTAGAGAATGTAATACCAGAAAAAAATAATTTCCCTCCCTTTGCTTGGCTACTTCTTACTGGGGACATGACTGAAGCTGTGCACTGTGAAAAACAGTACTCAATAAATTTTAAATCAATCAAACTATTGATTAAACAAAAATGACAAGGGACACTGGCCTGTATTCAGCTTCTTGGAAACTGGATTATAAAACTGATTTCAGAGCCAAAGCACAGTGTGTTTCAAGAGCCCTAGCAACCAATATTCTGAGAAACGCCTGTGATACTGACTCAGTGCAAACGTGTTAACACCTATCAATGTAGGGTAAATCTCATAATTAATTTTCCAAGTGCTACAAATATCTGGCATAATAAGGTTGATGACAGTGTTCAATGTCAGACTAAAGACATCTGAGTATCAGAGATAAAGTTTTCTACCCATTTTTCTTCTTTGGACAGCACACAGCTTGTTTAACTGCAAAATATATCAAAATATTATATTAGAGGGAAATAATACCAGCAGAATTAAAGGAGTGTTACTGTTTTGATCGATCTTTGAGGTTATTGCTTCAGTATTGCATTGTTGATCTCTAAAGGAATACATACAATGTTTGGTTCAGATAATACATGATGTATAACTCATAACATTTTACATATTTTGAACTAGCAGAGAGCTGACTTTTCTCTCCATAACTTCAATTTAATTTAAAAGAAGGAAAAGGGGTTGTGGAAAATTTGATGTAATCTCAACTCATAATGCAGGCGTGGTAACATAAAATATATCCGTAATATCATTTACCAAAAAGTACAATAATAGAAAATGCTGAAGAGATAGTATTGTGGAAATATTTAAGTAAGTTAGGTTTGAATGGGAGACATCACTTTGTACACATTCAGTCCTATTTAGAGGAGAAAAAGTGTTGAGTCTGTGTGTTTGTGTACATATAAACAAAAAAGGAAATAGACATGCATATTTTTACAGCTATGTGACAAAAGTACTGAAGTGCACAGTTTCTGGCTCAAACACAAAGGCATGCCTAGAAAAATGATCACTTTCTTGAAGCTATTTTCTACATTCTATTGTTGCTTTCGGTGGTAATACTTTTCTTCTCCTCTGTAGAAATAACACATTTCTGCATTTGTTGTTGTTTTCAAATTCCCCCATCACAGTCTCTAAGTGTTGGATATGTTCAGTGCTTTGTTACTTGAATATTTAATCCTGTTCTTAGTATTTCAAGAATTGGCAAGTGTGCTCTGAAATCTGGGGTGTTATGTGGACCTAAATGTTCCATGGATTCATGTTATGATAAATTGAATAAAAATTGTTTCTTTTCTATCATCTTGAGAAAGACCAAGAAAGAGCAAACAACGCTTTCATAAAAGCACCAGTCCCACCTAAAAAAGTGGAGCTGTCCTGCCTAGTAACCTCTTAAAGCTTACTTGATAATACCATTACAATGTCAATGACATTTCAGCATGAGTTCTGGATGGGAAAAAAACATTCAGACCCCAGCACTCTATGATCTGGATGCCTTCTCAGATGTGTCTGAATTGTTTCCTCTTTGTTTTTCCACCTAAGGACTTCCACACTCACTCCCTTGCAAAGCACAAATTAAGCTGCCAGATGTACTTTCTCTGGCAGCTTAAGATACTTAAGATATATATACATTTTTTCTGTAGAAAACATTTGGAAATAATTAATAAATTAATAACAATAATTAATAACCACTTTTATAATTTCTTTTATTTTCCTTCTATATATAATGTTCCTGATAAGAATTTTTGTGTAGTTATTTTATTTTTCAAGAGGTCAAATAAAATTCAGTTTTATCATAAATAGCTCTCATATGGTATTTAATATTATGTTTTGAAGTCAATTTTTTTGATATTCAGGTCGAATTTTAAATGAACTGTAGATATTCTTAAAGACACTATATGTCTAAAAATTATATTAAGCCATACCACAAAAAATAAAAATTTTCTTTTATGAATTAAATAATGAAAATAAATTATATATTGTATGTGTTATATAATAATGACATTAGCATTTTTCATATTCAGCTAACCAGCACAGCAAAAAGATATGAATGTCCAAATAAAAAATGTATTATCTCATAAACCAGTGTTATCTATTATAAAATAATACCCAGGACAATATACATGTCAAGTGAATATTTCTTAAATCCTCGTTTTATTAAGATAGATTTAATAGTGTCAAAATAAATGAATCTTTGAGGTAGAATGAAAATCGGGTCAAATGTAGCAATTTTTAAATTGAAATTTCCACTTCACATAATAAAATCAAGTAAAATATATTGAACATGCTCAGAAAAGGTATTAGCAATATAAATATTAAAAAACTGTACAGAAGTATTTGAATACTTGAATGAATTAAATTTCTCTATGTAAGTAGTAGAAGGAGATACTCTTTAAACCTTTGTTATTCAAAGTAGAATAAACAAGTTAAAAAGATGTACTTCACTGATATCTGATCAAGTGTTTAGTCATTGATTCTGTGGTGTCTCCAGCTCAATCAAATGTAAACAAATGTCTCCTTTAAAAGTTGTATTTACAATTAAGGCTTTTAATCAGAGATGAAAGAAAAAGAAATAATGTCCATCTTGCCCAACATAGTCATTTTGCAGATGATTAATTTAAGAACATGGTAGTATAGTGTCTTAAAAAAAAGAAAAGAAAAAATGAAAAAGATAGACAAAAATCAATTTAAAGGAGAAAATTTGAACTTGACCCTGTGTCTTCTGATTCCAAGGTCAAAGTACTATGTTATATAAATTGTTGGAAAGTTTATTTATCATTGATTAAACGTTGGACACTATAGTAATTTTTGAGAAATAGCTGTGAAGCTGATGTCTCCTCACAGTGTTTCATGGAATTTACCTTATAATAGAAGTAAGCATGATCTCAAGATACTCTACAGTAAATTACAGAATTAATTGGGAAAAAACAACATGTTTTCAATTTAACTAAGAGACATCTGTTATGGTCTCAAAGGTAGGAATGTGGAGTGTTTTAGGGAAGACTGATTGGACAAGATGAAATAAAGTGGAACCTCCCCGTTTGGAGTTAGCCAGGCAAGGCAAAGAGAACATATGTTCTTTGCTTGTGGAACATCCTGGGGGTAAGAGAGATGACACAAAGTATAGGGAATTGAAAAGAATTCTGTTTGATAACTCTTTATTCCACACTATTTTTTTAAGACAGCCTTTGTAAACTCAAGGTTTGGATGGAATGTGAAGAGAGGAGGGGGGAAAAGAGGCAAGAAGGCTAGCAGAAAATGTGTTACCTGATTGATACAAGAAAGATATCAGCTGCCTCTGAGTGGCAGATGCGCACATATGCTGATTGTTTTGTGTGTACATGTTGTGAGTGGGGGACACTGTTCTTCCAAAGACTTTAACATGCAGACCTCTGGAATAGATGACTGTTCCTAGTTGGCTGCTCACATTTATCTCTTAACCCTTGACTTATTTATTCTAGGTCCCGTCTGCTTTATTTGCCAGTCTTCACTTATTTTATGAGAGAGGTACCTAATCTTCAGCATACCTCATTAAAAGACATATACCAAGATTGCCACGAGTTTTTCCAGAAGACATTCTCACTTGGAGAAAAATGAAGAGAAATCTTTCTTGTTTGCAACAGGAGTAAAAAATGCACAAAAGAAATTCTCACTATTGACTTTCCTGTTGTATTAAATTCTATTTATACACTCTGCTATTTGTTCAAATTCAATGATAATAAATGGTTTTCAAAATTAGTTTTTGGCAGTTTGGCAGTTTCTCAAAATGTTAAACATAAAGTTGTCAGATAGATTAGAAATGCAATTCATATTTATATATACCCAAGAGGTTGAAAATATGTCTATCCATAAAAACCATGTATATGTATGTTCACAGAGCATTGTTGATCATAGCCAAAAGGTAGAAACAACTCAAGTGTTCATCAATGATGAAGAGATAAATAAATTGTGGTAAGTTTATACATAGGAAATTATTCAGCAGTGAAAAGGAACAAAAGAATTACTAATGCATGTTACAACAAGGATAACCCTTGAAAATGTCATGCTAATTAAAAAAGCCTGATTTAGAATACTATATATATTGGGTGATTCATGAATTTATATATAAAATGTCAAAAATGGCTAAACTTATAGCTACAGAGAGTACTATTTGTTTAACCTGGAAGGCAGTAGATAGGGACTCATGGGATTGGTGTTGCCCGTGGGATTGGTGTTGCTTTTTGGGTGATGAAAATGTTCTAAAATTAGATTCTAGTGATATTTGTCCAGTGTTGTAAACACAGTAAATCCATTTTATCATGTACTTTGTGGGGAAACTGTGGCAAGTACATATTTTAGTATATTTTTTAAAAAATTGACTACAGTCTTTGTAAGAACCCCATGGATCATTTTGTACCTTGTTTTAGATCAGCATGTGGGATTACTTTGCACCCATTGTTTTCACAATTGAAGCTTCAACTGTAAGATAAAATTACTTATATATGTATATATATATATATATATAATACACACACATATATATAAAGACACATATATACATACACATATATAAAGAATATATATATATATAAAGAAGTATATATATATATGTGTGTGTATATATATATGTATATATATGATTTTATCCTGGATCTATTGACAAACAACTAAAGATGCTTTATAAGAATACACAACAATGCAAAATGAACACAATAAGTTTTTGCTAGAAAATGGTCTAATATAAAATTAGAAAAGCAGTCGATCAGAAAAAAAATAATTTTCAAGAATGCATTTCATAGACTAAAGCTTTTATAAATATGACAAAATGAAAGCTTATTCTAAGCATTTTAGCCACCAAAACAAATGTGACTAATTGAAAAATTTTTAAATTTCTAAAGATTGAAACAAATCCAATATTTGAGATTTACAGACTTGTTGTTTTTTTCCAAAAGAGAAAACTGAGAATATTTTCTTTTACAGGACCTGGTAAGAGTATTCTACAAGGTACAGACTAATGCAGACTCAATGTCATGAAAATAGTAAACACTACTGTAAAACTCCAAATTGTTTCTGTTTTTCATAGTAGCTCTTAAGGCTGAATTAAGGTGTAACTCTGGGGTCTATTACTGGTTTAGTCTATAGCTTCAGGTTTAAACTGTCTGAAGTATAAATTCAAACATCACATTCTGATTCATTAAATCATGTGCCATTTTATTTATTTCAACTGGGCTTTTCATTGTAGAGCTGAAAAAATATAAGTTGTGTATTCTGAAAAAAAAAAGTATTTTGTGCTTTCATGGACCCCTTGAATTGGTTATTAATAAACTATAGTAAGATAATACTTTCTTATTTCATGTAAGAAATCCTAAATATATCATTCAGGGTCCCAACAGAAGACCAATTGCAGACTCACTCTGGGAAATTTTTTAAGTTTAACAAAGAACCATTTATAAAGGCATGGGAATATAGAGAAACCACCCGAATAGTTCAGTATTTTGTGAGCTAACAAGTATAGGGTTTTCACCAATTCCAATTCTGAGGGGACAAAGCTCGGAGGCAGGTACAAGAACCTAGACTGAGAAACTATGAAAAGGGTTGCTTAGAAAAATCTGTCACCTCAGCTCAAGGGAAACCACCACTTTAGACAACCTCACAATGAGAGTTTCAAGGGAGTAACAACCCTGACCCTTGTTCTCTCTTGCATCGATCTCCAGATCGGTTGGTCATAACTAATTAGAAACTCTGATATATCAGAGTTCCTACAGTTCAACCTTCAGGGTCACAGATCAGGGTGCAAAATGATTGCCAATGGATCAGCTGGGGTGACACTAGCCTAAATATTCATGTAAATGAATGGCCAACTAACTCACAATAGAAAGGAGATCTTGTTACCAAATCAGCTTAAAACTTGGTTCATTTTTATTATTTTTGTGATTTATTGGTTGCATTCTTCATGGTATAGAGAAATGACAGTATTTTGTACCAAAAGATAGTCCTTGAGTAATCATTATAATTATATATATTTTTAGTAGATTGTAAATCTACTAAAATTTCAAAATCTAAGGTCATCATTGTCGACAATTAGGCAACATTGTTGCCAGAAAATGCAGTGGGTAGCCTCTAGGAGAAAAAAATGTTGGCATGAGATTTGAAAATGGCAACAGTAATTGTAAAGTCACCCCAGCATTATACCACAAATAATCTCCTACCTGCCTCCCTATTCTCCTCTTTTAAGGATATTACCGTCAGTAAGATATGGGGAGGTCAGATGCGGATCAAGGGGGAGAACCTGAACTTCTACAATTTTGTTATTCAGGATTTTCTTGATTTGACACAACACTACCTAGGGCCACTGAGGGAGGATCTGCGGTCAGTCACAAGGCAGAGGGAAACAGTGGAGCTCCTGGCAAGTGCCTTTACTGTAGTTTCCTAGGGAAGGAATGGGTCAGGGAGGGTAAACAGGTTTATGACTGGCTAGTTAGAATAACTTCAGTGGGCTTTGGGGCATAGTGGCTGCCCCAGGTTGTCTGGTACCTGGCCTTGGAGAAATTACCGGGGTGTTTGGGTGGAAGATCCCAATAAGGGATATTGGGAAAGAGGACTTAATCTTCTGCTTAAGAAGGAAAATTCACGTGCCTTCTTGCTAGGGCTTTAAAACTGAGTCAAACAGGATTTCAGATATATATCTATTACATCTACCACTTAAATATAATTAAAAGTAATAAATGTATTTCAAAGAAATCGTAACAAAAAGGAGGAGGAGAAGAAAATTGATAGGTTATACAGTAAGACAATCACATTATCTTATGATGTTTTTCTTCAGTATAAACACATTAAGCAGATTTTACTATAATCAATTTTTAGATTTTACAGACTGTATTATTTTATCACCAAAACTGGTCTCTTCTATTGACACACAAAATTATTCCTCCAATCTCTTGTTCCTCATAGTATATCCTTCTTTCAGAATGGAGTCAGTGAGTACAATGAGATATTGATCTTATTATTATTATTATTATTATTTTGAGACAGGGTCTGGCTCTGTCACCCAGGCTGGAGTGCAGTGCTTTCCTATGTTACTTATGATATCAAAAAGATTTGAGATGGGCATATGATAATCTCCATTTTATAGATTAGAAATCTAGGACATGAAACATTATGCTTCACAAAGTCATTTAATTGTAAGGAGAAGCGAAACTTGTATTAGACTTTTTGTCTTCAGTACTCAGACACATAACTTCTATCAATATTAAGAAAGTATATTGCTTTATAAACCCTAATTACACATACATTTCTCTGTTCTTGAGCTTAATAAGAATGCAGAAAACAATGAAGAAGCAGTTATGACATTAGTTATGACTACTTACATAGATTTTTAGAAGACATTATATGGATATGTTAAATCAAAAAATTATTACAAGAAACAACAGTTACTTGTATTAGAAAAGGATCTGCTTCCTAGTTAGTTCTTGAAGGCTTAAGCAAAACAGAAACCACTCTCAACAACTTTTAAGCATTCTAACATTTTAGTTAAATAACAATATACCATCCATAGTTTTATAGCACCTGGAACTTTTTAAGAAAATAATGGCAATGGAAATGCCCAAGAGGAAAAAAAATATATATGTATAGTCTCCTCTCTAAAATGACAATTTAGTGAGGTTAAACAATATATAAGAATATTTATACAAAGTAGTGCCCTGTCAGTCATTCTCTAGATTTTCCATTATTTTTTTTTTCCTTTGATCTTTCCTGTCTATTGCAATAATTATTTTTATAACGGATAAGAAAATTTTTAAGCATTGTGTATTTGCTTGTTGCTTGGGAAGATAAAAGTCATTATTTTATTTCTTTGTTCATGACTCCATGCTCTAAATCTTACCTGGCGGAGTTAACATTTTTTTAAAAGTATCTATAAGTGCATAATTTACAACCCAGGGCTTGCACAAAAAATGCATAAATATAGTGCAGTAAGTCTGACGTTGATTGAGTTTTTAAATACAATGGATGCTCCTGCAAATGCTATGGTAGATGCTAAGATAATTTTTAGGAAGTGAGTCATGACAAATAATGCCTTCCTACTATCTCTTGCTTCTGTGGTGCTATTATCTAATGTAATATAGAGATGCATTCAGCTTCCGTCCTGCTTCTAACTGTTCCCTATTCTGATTAATGGCATATTTGGAAAAACTACTGACACAGGAACGTGGGAAGAAATGCCACTCCATATAAACTATGCAATCCTTTTTGCACAAGTAAGAACATTTTATTATCCTCGCCACGGGTTTTATGAATATGAATACTGAAGACATTTCTGTAACATATGTGTTTCTGAAAAGCATCTATCTCCAGACATAGTGAAAAATTTTTCTTCACTGACTGGAGGAGATTAGTTTATGAGCGATGTGAATGATTTTTTGCACAGACCCAAGAAAGACTGTGATGAGCTAACTAGCAGCTGGTAAAAGAAAATGAAGTCGCTAGGAGGGAAAATTAGTGATGTATGTAAGGATGACAAAGTCCCTCATCCTTTGTCAAATATATCAAAGCATTGCTGTCTGCGTTCTGTATCACTGTCTGTCTAATAAGATTTAAAATATTTAACAATTTCAGGACTCTTTTGCATTTGTTTATCAGGCATTTCTAGATATTTTATCACAATTGATCCTTATAACTATCCTGGGAACTCCTATATTTTTTAAAATAAATTCAAGTCTCTGTGTGAATACCCAAAGTATGTTCCATCATTCTTATACTGGGATGAATGGTTACCTTCCTGCCCTATCCTCACTTTAAAACACTCAATGGAATAAACTGTAAGTAGATATGAATCATAGTAGCAAGTTTTGAATATCATAACCTTTCAAAAATGTCTCTTCCATTTGTGACATATCAGAATTAATGAGCGTGAAAATAAAATGCCTGAGGCTGAAACCTCATAAGAGGATACATGGACCTTCACTGCCTGACTTTGCAAAGTCTTTTTTAATTCTTCGGTTCAACATTATTGCAGAACTGTTCTTCAATGGGTCAGTAAAGTTTGCGTGTGTGGAGGTGGTAGGTGAAGTTAGAAATTACACACTCTATTTGTTCAAGAACTCAGTCCTTATTTCAATGTTTGTGTGGTATTCTCCAGCAGAGAAACTGGCTTCTTTTCAAATGGTAAAGGCACATTTACCAAATGGTATTGTTGGAAGTAAATAATGGTCTCTCTGAATGCATACATATGGTAAAAGAAAACTAATTCTGGGCTTGGATATCTTTAAGAAATTTTTGGAACATTATTCCAGATTTCTAGTTGTGGTCTCTAGTTAGAGATTTATCATTAAATTTGTATTTTATTATTTATTTAATGCTTTTAAAAATAATTTTTAGTTTGTCTTTTAGAGTTTGGGAGAATGTTCTACATTTTTATTGTGTTTCTAGAACATTCTCAGGCCTCCAGTTTCCACATCTCTAATTACGTGAAACAGACCACGTAGTATATCGTACTTCTTTCAGAATTTAGAATATGTACTTATTTAGACTTCTTTCCAGTCTTTTTAATTCCTATATGTCACCATTGAGTTGTGTTAATCTCCTGGAAAAATGACATAATCAAATGAGCAAGTAACTAAGTGCATAGACACACACACACACACACACACACACACAGACTGTTAGTCAAATACATAAATTTATCTAGATTTTTGAACTGAAAATTTGGTAAAATTTATATTTTTTATGTTAACTATTACCTCATGAATATAATTTTCACTTCATTTATTTATTTAGGTTTAAGGATGTAGCCTAATGTATTTGTTTTGTTTTAATAAACACTAAACTTTTTGCCTAAAACAGTATGTAGTTTTTAGATCAAAACCCTTAGTATCTCTGAGTCAAGTGATAAAAAATGTGATATATTGGATCCATCCATTTTCCAAATACATTAGCATATTTTGGCAAATATATCTGACTGCATGGTTGTCTAGAAACATTGGACTAATTTTGAATTTATATTAACCCCTTGATAATATTAAGTCAAATATTCTTAAAGGTTATTCCAGTTTGATAATCAACATATGTATTTAAATTAAAATTTTATCTTTATTTCACAGTTTACTGTGAATGCACAAAACATTGCACAATATTTTTAAATAGTCCTTTAGGAAGCCTCACATAAATTGAAATCTTCAACAAATGTACTTTTAATTTAAGAATTTATTTAATTTATAGCAATTTAAGGTACATCATAATTTTATGTTAAACAATTCAATGAATTCACAGTATTTATACTTGTTTCATAAGAGTCTATGCTCGACATAAAACATATCCCTTTTATTCACACAATTTTAAATACGTATAGTTATTCCAAGCAAGAAAATAATTTAAATTATAGTGACCTTGTATCTTAAATAATTTACAGTAATTTCCAACAGTTTTCTAATGGAAAGTGTCAGTGATAGAGACAAACTTAATTTATCTGAGATGATAATTTTAAAATGAAAATGTCTGCCAGTAATAATTTTTGCATCTTATATTTTACAAATAGTTTCAATGCCAATATATTATCTTTCCTATTCATTTTGTGAATTACCACAGAGTTTAAAAGATTATTTATAGACCATTTTGTAACAATCTACTTACTACATTACTTAGAAGCTTGAAAGAAACATTGCTATGACCACTCAATCTCCTTCACAAGTTTCTTGGAACCAACCGTTCTGCAGATTCTCAATGTTTGGTAAGAGACATGCTTAGATTGTGCTATACATTGTCCTATAATGTGAAGTCAGATAACATTTTGACCAACTTCAGAAAATGTGGGAAGTACACTGAGAAATATTTGTATTGTCACATTAGTTTTTGAGTGTTTGGTATGCAAAACATTTCTCTGAAAATGCAGTAACTCTTTAGTCTTTAAAATTTATAAATTTTAAGCTTGTATTTCAAAATACTATCCTAGGTAGCTTCTTTAACTTAGATTTTAAAGTTCTAGTAAGAACAGAGGCAAAAATAATAAATCATAATTTTTAAAAAATTATACAGGAATTCTATAGCATATCAGACATAATCATTTAAGTTCCCCTAAAGAAAATACATTAAATACTGTCATATGACAATAACATTAATAATAATCATAGTGTGAAATTCATATTTTTGGAGTGTTTTTTGTTCAAAAATACCTATACCTATTATATTATGCTTTTAAAAATAAATTATGGTTTATGTTACACATGTGTACATTTTCAAAAACTTGTCATTAAGGTAAGTGGATCTCTAATCACACAGTGTGAGATCTTTGTAAATAGCTGCCTTTTAAAAGCAATCAAGAAACTTATGTGATATCATAATGTTAATCAGTAATCAACTTTCAACAGAGAGCACTGATTATTTGTTTTATAAAAGAAACAGACACATAATTAATAATTTTAATAATTAAAATAATAATTAACTGTATAACTTGTTGATACAATGATAATCCTAATTATGTGTCCTCAAATTTTGATATTCCTAACAAAATAGAATTATAGGTCGGGTGTGGTGGCTCATGACTGTAATCCCAACACTTGGGTTGGCTTAAGAAAGAATTACTTGAGCATAGGAGTTCGAGACCAGACTGGACAACATAGTGAGACCCCATCTCTACAAAAAATAAAACGTTTAACCAGGCATTGTGGTATGCTACTGTAGTCCCAGCTACTTGGGAAGCTAAGGTAGAAGGATTGCTTAAGCCCAAGAGGTCAAGGCTGCAATGAGCCTTGATTGCTCTACTGTACTGTAGTCTGGGTAGAGAAAAACCCTGTCAAACAAACAAACAAACAAAAACAATAGAGTTATAGAGATTTCATATAATTTTATTTTTATAGGACTGAACATATTTGATCTCTGATCAATAATGAGGTATTTAAGTTGCCCATTGCAGTAGACTCTTATTTCTAGAGAATATTATGATATGTTTCTTCTTACATATTCTGCAAAGTGAACTTGTCTCTTTCCTATCAAGAGATATAATCTATTTCTTCATTCACTTGAATGTGACCAATAAAATGTTGCAGAAGAGATGCTGGACTAATATCACTTTGAATGGCCTGGAGGCCATATTTCCTAGGAACTCCACGGTAGTGCAATTACCCTGAGACAAGCAGACCATAGAAAAACCCCAAGTCCCACGCATCCCTTAGAAAATGAGATGAAATACAGAGAAAGGAAGAGGACAAAGGCACTTAGATGCTGGATATGTAAGTGAGGAAACCATGAGGAAATGGATCCCCCAGTGGTAGACATTCCATCTTCTGTCACATAAATAAGATATGCACCACCGCCTGGGCACTTCCACAAAATCATGAGCAAATGAAAATTTATATTTTAAACTACTAAATTTTGGCTAGTTAGTTATGCAGCAATTGATATGTAAGACAACTATGCTCACATGCAAGAAATACAAAAACAAAAATATAGGTGATCAAATTCTATTACTAATAGAGAATCAGAGATCAACAATGGAAACTAGACTCTGTAATGTACTTTTATTATATCTTGACACTTTAATACTTCTTTTTCCCTTTCAGAATCTGCCCTTTCCCTCCTCTGATGCTATCAATGCTATCATTGCCCTGCATTCCTTTTTGTAGGTGAATGACCGAGCATAGCCAATAATATCCCACTCCTCAGATTTAATGTAATCTGATCACATTAAAGATTACACAAGCATATGTAATAAGAATCCTGTTTGTGGTTTTATTGCTGATTCTAGGAAGGAAGAAATATCTCTTTTTGAGAAGGATGTAACTGAGAACCCATTGATACTTGGATTGCTGAATCTTTAGTAAGGGCAACGTGAAAAAACGCCTGCCTGAGAATTAAGTCAAAAAAGTATATAAAATGGATCAAAGTGAACAAGAAAGATACAGACAACAGATGACATGTTTTGAACTCCTGGACTCAGTCATGCCTAAAGCAAGAGCTTTCCTTTTGATTTCACAGATATGCGAGCTGCAAAATATGATTTTTTCTTGAACTAGTGTTAACTGTCTTTTCATTACTGAAATCTAAAGTCCTGACTAACCAAACTATATGGACGACTATGTGATCTGTGAAGGTGAAAGGAATAACAGAGATCTTGTCTATCATGATTGTATTATTATGAAGTTCAATATAGGTTGAAAGTTGTAACAATTATCAGGCATCTAATATGTGCAAAAACTTGCACTAGACATATAGAAGTGTGTGTATATGTATACGCATATATATCCCAATACTATACATATTCTCAATGATAGACAATCTGGTGGGAATTTTTGTGTTATTATATATCATAAAAGCTATTGGTTCCAAAAGTATGAGAATTTTGGGAGAAAATTGTCATTACAAAGCATTTCCATAGGAACGTATAATTAGTAGACACTGGGAAGCTAAAACTTCCACTTAGTATGAGCTCTTTATGTTCTTAATTGCCAATGTGGAACTCTTAGACAAATTAAGAGTGCTTTTTTCCTTTCTTTCCATACACTCAAACCAATTATTATTTTTCTTTCCACTAGCTGACCTCAGGGGGCATATGTCTAAAGTCTATAGTGTCTGCATTTAACAAGGACTTTCTAAATTGCTTTATTTCAATTGCAGTAAAGTTTTCAATTTCATAACAGATCATTTCCCTCCTATCACAAATATCATATCTCTATACACTCTCCAGGTTTTTCTAAAAAAAAAAAATTGGAAAGATGTTCTACTTCTATTTCTGATGAATAAAGTAGAATTTTCTTCTGAAAATTTATAATTTACAAATAAAGTAATTCACATACATATATGTACTGAAACGGTAGTGAGATATATACATAATTTTAGACACATCCTTTATTTCTTCTCTAGTAATTTATTCTAGTAATTTCATAAATGAATCTAGATTTCTATGAAAACAGACTGCTAACCATTCTCGAATAAAATTGTAATTATATTATAAACCCTAAACATTAATTAGCAGCCATCAACAGTGAACTTAATCTTTCTTTTCCCCAGGCAACTTCACTTCTTATTCATATAATTTTATATTTTATTTATAAATAGTAATCTGAAATAAATACATAATACTATCTCTGAGTAACTTACTAAGCTTCTATTAAGTGTTTATTAAAAGCAATAAAAATTAATAATATTGATTTCCATTACAGGTTATTTGAAGAAAAATATAGATGTAAATATACAGGTAGGTGCCTTCCAATTCACTCTAATTAAACAGAATATAGAGTATCTATGCTAATGTTAATTGAAATACATAATGACTTTCATATCCCTCTGCATCTGATATTTTCAAGAATAATAGCAAATTGGAAATATTTACAAAATAAGATTTTTTACACCATTGTTTCTTTCAAACTTATTCTTTTTTTTTTTTTTTTTTTGAGATGGAATTTGGCTTTTGTTGCCCGGGCTGGTGTGCAATGGCATGATACCAGCTTACTGCAAACTCTGCCTTTCAGGTTCAAGCAATTCTCCTGCCTCAGCCTCCTGAGTAGCTGGCATTACAGGTGCCTGCCACCACCCCTGGCTAGTTTTTTTTTGTATTTTTAGTAGAGATGGGGTTTCACTACATTGGCCAGGCTGGTCTCAAACTCCTAATCTCAGGTGATCTACTCGCCTCGGCCTTTAAAGTTTTGGGATTACAGGCATGAGCCACCATCCTGGCTTCAAATTTATTGTTAGAAGTAAACAAAAATTATATTATGTTAGATGCATAATGTTGAAAGTTATGGAATCTTAGTAACATACGGCTCAACGAATTATTTCTTAAGGTTAAAATGCAAAAGTGCTGTAAAATTATAAAATACTCTTGTTATTACTACCTTGATTATATATTTGATTTTACATATACTAAATGTTCATGCTTAAGTATAAGGTTAACAGATTGTACATGTTGTTATTTGGATTTCTGAGCTAGTTACTTAATAAATATTGTATTATGTGAGCTCAGAATTTATGTTATAAAGAGTGAACTGGCCCTCTGCAACATAAAGACTTGAATGGGCTGTCTGTTATCCAGACTGAACAGGCCCTCTGGCCCTGTATTTATCTTTAAAAGAGATGCACCTTGTTAAGGACTTTATTCTAGTTGAAATTAAGTAATGAGATAGGAAAAATTAATTTTATATTTAAGCCACAGCTCTTGAATGTATATTTAAGAAGAAATTACCATCCCTACATTCTTTAAGAGGTTTACTCTGGCTTACATTCTTTTAGAAAAACTTTGAATGAATAAGGTCCATATACTTACACTTATTGCATGTACCTTCAAATGTATTTAATACTAGTGTATGTTTACTTTTTATCTTTCTTGCCTTTTCAATGTGGATCGATGTCAATACTTATGAATTATAATTCTCAAAAGCCCTACTACACAGATAAATCTAACAGATAATTTTTACTAAAAATTTGACTTGTTGACTATTTTTAGCAGTAGGAACTAAAGGAAAAAATTTTCTTGCATATTTCCTTATCTTTAGGCTAAACTATTATCTACTACTGCCATAATTACTACAATTCTTTAAACTGAATTTGTTTTCCCCTTCTTGTCTCTTATCTCCACCCCAAAGCCATTTGATTAAAATTACAAGTGTTTAGAAAATTTCCTTTTGAGTAATTCCAGCACACTTATGTAAGTTCCTTTGGGGTTTTGTTCAATTAAAAATATCATTTGAGATATGGAGGTAATACCAGAACATTTATATATAATTATTTTAAAAATTATAAATAAGGCACATTTGTTTTTGGGACCAACCTAAATATAAATTTTTAAAAGAAAGTTATATAAAATATGGTAGGCATTTATAAAATATTACATAGAACAATTAAAATCATTTTTTCAGATTTATTTCAAAGCTATTTAGCTTTCAGGGATGAGCTAGGGTTGAGCTGCATAAATAAAAAAACAGAGCATCAAAGAATACAATCTAATGTGGGAAATAAGTATTTTTAGGATAGCTTGAACAGTATCTTATTAAAATAACAACTTTGAAATCAGCTGAAGTTAAAAAGTAACTTCTCAGACGTCTGATAAGTTAAAATTTACTTTAAGAAGAGAAACATTTAAAACTAAAATAATTAACTGAGACTGAATTAAAGGAGCATTTTTCCCCTTAAATTTAGGGTGGCAATGTATGACCATAATGTCTTTATGGAGTCTGTTCTTTTGTGACTCTGAGGACTCCAGACTATGATAACACTTGTGCTGTTAGATAAAAGAGTGCAAACCATTTCATCCAAATGCTTAATGAAGAAATATGTATTTTTTAAGTAGCTCAGACAATTTCAAAATAAGGACATTTTATATTTTTTTATGTGAACCCTGGGTTATTACTGAATTAAATTAAATAAGCTTCATGTCACTATAAGGAATAAATTATTGTCATTAGAACAAAAAGCTGGAAAAGTAGTATTAAGAACATATTTAATACTGTCAGGTTTCTTCCTTTGTAATAGCCAGAGACAACATAAGAGGGAATATTCACTTTATCCCTATTAGTGTATTTACACCTCTCCTGGAAGTGAATACTCAGTGGTAGCCTAGCATTTTCATGGTGACAAAGTATATAACTATGTCTTATTTTAAAAAGTGATTTGTTTTATTACTTTACATCTTCCCTAACTCCAATCTGCCTCATCTTTCTCCAACACCTGTCCCATCACTGTACCCATCAAATTATTTCACTAGTAGTATTGTTGATTATTTCGTTAACTATGTGTCATTACTACCTAATTTTATGTGCTGTGACAGGCAAAGTCTCTTTCTTAGACAAAGATGACTAGAGTCTGCTGACTTAGCATTTCTCTTGTGACATTCAGCCAATCCATCAGTGTGTAGTACTGATTTCTCATCAATGATTTTTTGTCACTGAAAATATGGACTCCAGAGCAATAGACTCTATAGAAACACAGAATATATTGATTATATGTAGAATCTATAATTCCTGTAGATTTCCACAACTATCTTTATTAACTACACCTGCTTATAAGTCAAACTTTTCTATTTGTACTTTAAAATTTCAGACTGGTATAACAATATGTACTTTACAGAAGACACAAAACACTATACATGTCCAAATTATCTGTATAAATAATCAAATGCCTAATAAGGAAAAGATAAATGGGAATAAGGCTTCATAAAAAGAAAAATAATTGCTTTTCTCTTAAAGCACATAACTGTATATGTTTTCAGTTTGAGTTGCTGTCTTGTGAAATCTATACTCGTTGTTCAAATGTGTCTTCTTAGCCATATTTTTTATCAGCTTTCTCCAATGCCCTTCCAGAACTCTATATTGAACTATGTTGCTGCCTCACTGCTTTAAACATTGATTTTGGCCAGATGCTCCCCAGTGTATATTTGTGTTTCTTCACCACAAATCTAACTGGGAATATGACTGAGATTTTCACCTTTTGTCACCTCTTTGTAGGTCTAAATGTTCTTTGTTTTTCTTTTACTAGAATTTGGATCATGTACTCTATTTGCTGTGCATCAGGTATGTCAACAGTGTCCAGATCATTATTTTTCTTACCCAACTGAAAAGCTCTTAACTCATTCAAATGCCTGCCATTGTATTTTCCATAAAGCAGAGGTGCGTTTTGCCATTTTACTGATCAAACCATTAATATAGCTGGTAGATTAACAGTCAGATCCATGAATGCTAAAAAAATGAGACCAACATCATCCAGATACCAAAACCCAGCAGAGACTCAATAAGAGAAGAAAACTTCAGGCCAATATCCTTGATGAACAAAGATGCAAAAATCTTCAATAAAATACTGGCAAACAGATTGCAACAGCACATCAAAAAGCTTATCCATCACGATCAAGTAGGCTTCATACTGGGGATGCAAGGCTAATTCAACATATACAAGTCTATAAACATAATTCACCAGATAAACAGAACCAAAGACCAAAACCACATGATTATCTCAATAGATGCAGAGAGGGCCGTTAACAAAATTCAGCAGCCTTTTATGCTAAAATCCCTCAAAACACTAGGTATTGATGGAACATATCTAAAAATAATAAAAGCTATTTATGACAAACCAACAGGCAATATCATACTGAATGGGCAAAAACTGGAAGCATTCCCTTTGAAATCTGGCACTAGACAAGGATGCCCTCTCTCACCACTCCTATTAAATATAGTACTGGAAGTTATAGCCAGAGCAATCAGGCAATAAAAAGAAATAAAGCATATTCAAATAGGAAAGAATGAAGCCAAATTGTCTCTATTTGCAGATGACATAATTGTATATCTAGAAGACACCATCGTCTCAGCCCAAAACCTCCTGAAACTGATAAGCAACTTCAGTAAAGTCTCAGGATACAAAATCAACGTGCAAAAATCACAAGCATTCCTATACACCAATTACAGACTTAAAGAGAGCCAAATCAAGAATGAACTGCCATTACAATTGCTAGAAAGACAAAAAAATACCTAGGAATACAACTAACAAGGAACGTAAAGGACCTCTTCAAGGAGAACTACAAACCACTGCTCAATGAAATAAGAGAGGAAACAAACAGATGGAGAAACATTCCATGTTCATGGTTAGGAAGAATCAGTATCGTGAAAATGGCCATACTGCCCAAAGTAATTTACAGATTCAATGCTATCCCCATCAAGCTACCAATGACCTTCTTCACAGAACTGGAAAAAACACCTTAAACTTCATGTGGAACCAAAAAAGAGCCTGCATAGCCAAGTCAATTCTAAGCAAAAAGAACATAGCAGGAAGCATCACACTACCAGACTTCAAACTATACTACAAGGCTACAGTAATCAAAGCAGCATGGTACTGGTACCAAAACAGAGCTATAGACCAATGGAACAGAACAGAGGTCTTGAAGGCAACACAACATATCTACAACCATCCAATTTTTGACAAACCTGACAAAAACCAGCAATGGGGAAAGGATTCTCTGTTTAATAAATAGTGTTGGGATAACTGGCTAGCCATGTGCAGAAAGCAGAAACTGGACCCCTTCCTGAAGCCTTACACTAAAATTAAGTCCAGATGAATTAAAGATTTAAACATAAGACCTAACAACATAAAAACCCTAGAAAGAAATCTAGGCAAAACCATTCAGGACATAGGCAAGGACTTCATGACTAAAACACCAAAAGCATTGGCAACAAAAGCCAAAATAGACAAATGGGACCTAATGAAACTCCACAGCTTCTGCACAGCAAAAGAAGCAGTCATTAGAGTGAATCGGTAACCAACAGAATGGGAAAAAATTTTTGTACTTTACCCATCTGACAAAGGGCTGATATCCAGAATTTACCAAGAACTAAAACAGATTTACAAGAAAAAAAAACAAGTAAGCCCATTCAAAAATGGGTGAAGAATAGGAACAGACACTTTAGAAAAGAAGACATACATGAGGCCAACAAACATATGAAAAAATGCTCATCATCACTGGTCATTAGAGAAATGCAAATCAAAAGTACATTGAGATACCATAGCACGCCAGTTAGAATGGTGATCATTTAAAAATCTGGAAACAACAGATGCTGGAAAGGATGTGGAGAAATAGGAACACTTTTACACTGTTGGTGGAAGTGTAAATTAGTTCAACCATTGTGGAAGATAGTGTGGCGATTCCTCAAGGACCTAGACATAGAAATTCCATTTGACCCAGCAATCCCATTACTGGGTATATATCCAAAGGATTATAAATCATTCTACTATAAGAACACATGCACACGAATGTTCATTGCAGCACTGTTTACAATAGCAAAGACCTGGAACCAACCCAAATGCCCATTGATGATAGACTGGACAGGGAAAATGTGGCACATATACACCATGGAATCTTATGCAGCCATCAAAAATGTTAAGTTCGTGTCCTTTGTAAGGACATGGATGAACCTGGAAACCATCATTCTCAGCAAACTGACACAAGAACAGAAAATCAAACACCACATGTTCTCACTCATAGGTGGGTGTTGAACAATGAGAACACATGGACACAGAGAGGGGAGCACTATACACTGGAGTCTGTTGGGGGGAAATAGGGGAGGGACAGTGAGGGGTGGGGAGTTTGGGAGAGAGAGCATGGGGAGAAATGTCAGATACAGATGAAGGGGAGAAAGGCAGCAAATCACACTGCCACGTGTGTACCTATGCAACAATCTTGTATGTTTTTCACATGTACCCCAAAACCTAAAATGCAATAAACAAATAAATAAAATAAAAATAATTTAAAAATTGAGAATATTTATTATTTTATCCCCCTCTGCTCTTTTTTAAGAATTCCATAGCCAAATAGATGGAATTCTTTTAAAGCAGTTTAGGGGTAAGCCAGCCAGAAAAAAAAAAAAATTGTCACAACCTGTGGCAGAGCAAGGAGAGATGATGAGGATGAACTGTTATGCAGACAACTTTGAAGATAAAGGAAAGTGTAAGTCGGTAGTGGGGAGAGCAAAAGGGCAAACAGTTTGATTCCGTACAGAGATGTGTGTAGGATAGCTGCTTCAGTCCGTGTCCAAAGAACAAAAACCTAGCTTGAAATTTTCAGGGTCTTCAACAGACAAACCAAGTGAACCAACCAGGTGATTAAAAACAAATGAATAAAAAAGGATATCAACTAATGCATGCAGACCTGTGCTCTGTGCACTCAGTGTCTGACTCATTCAGCATTGTGGGATGTTGAAACACCACTTTTAGTGCTTTAATTTGACACGATAAAAACTAAATGTACTCTACATTAACGGAGTACATTAAATGGCCGGGGTAATGAGGGTGGACAGACTGTCACTGGAATAGAAAGTGTAAGTGGTTTTCAAAAAGTGGCCACATGGGTTCATAGTCACGAATCAAATACTACAAATCAAAAAGCTCTGGAGACTGAAAGTATTTGCAACTCAGTTGTTGGCAAAACCTGAGCCTATATAAAACCATGGGACGGAACTGACGTAACTTTATGTATGTTCATTGTTTATCTAATCTTATATAGATATTTTTGTCTCACTTAAAAAAAAAACTGAATATATTTGGTAAAGGACTGCTACACAATGTATTTATGACATTACATTACTAAAATCTGAAAAATTGCAAATGTGAAATATATGTCACCACAAGATGTTTGGATCAACCATAATGGGTATGCAGGCAAGTGTAGCTGTGATTGCTAAAGATGAAGAGGGCTATAGGACCCTCTAGAATCTATCAAAGAGGGAGACCTCTCCTTTAGCCTCACTGCCCATGGCAATGAGTTATTTTTATTGGAAAATTATAATCAGTCCCCAGTGAATATTACATAGGAAAGATTATCTTCTCTAAAATTACATGTTTCCATCCTAGAACCCAAGAAGAAAAATATGAGATATATGCATATGATATATCTCATCATGTAAATAATCACATTAAAAATCATTAAGTTCTAGCCATCCTCCTTATGATCAAGAAAACATTCTGATGTTTCAGGTTTCACATCCTGGTATGACAGATTTTGGTGTTGCTCATGTTTGTTTCTTCTTTAAGATTTCACAGGGAAAAATACATTATACATATAATGAGTCAGAAATGATCGTTATTCATTTACAGGCTCTCCCGTTAGAGTGAAATACTGTCATTTTTAGGTCATTGTATAATGATGTTTCTGGCATACGTGGTTTGAATAAAGTAACTTTCAGTGCCAAGGTTAATGTATCAACTTCAGGTAGATGCTTTGTTGAATTTCGTTAAATATTCTTGAACTTCTCTAACCCTCTGAGACAGAGTGAAATGAAAAGGAATTTAATTAGAGTGTGCTGGGAATGTAATGTGATATATTAAGTTCTTAGTAAGAAAACTGGTGCTGAACCACAATGTTATTGGTTAGGAAATTATCCTCCTAGATAAACAGAAGACACATATGTGCAGATAAGTGGAGTAAATGTAAAGGGAACTTATCAAAAATACTAATTCAATGAAAGTTTACATCAAAAAATGATTTTAAAAGAGGAAAACTTTCTCATACCATGTAAAGTTCAAAATTAGAGCTCCTGTTTCATTTTAAATCTACTGTACAAGAGCAGTTATGCCTTGCCAGTTTTAGTCATCGGAGTTCAGTACTCCTGTGATTAATTTCGAAGGCACATTGGTTCGGGGTTATTATTAGGTTAGTCTGTTAATGCAAAATCTGTCAAGAAGGCCTTGAAGTGGAAATCAAGCAGATGCATACAAAGTTCTAGTTTAAAATACCTTTAACCCAAGAATTTTACTATTTTGGTTTCATTTGCTAAAGGGATCCCAAAATTAACTAATTAATTCAATTGAGCTATGTTTTCTAGCAGCATGTCATTCGATTTTTAACAATAAAAACACTAATACTTCTAAGAAAAAGCTCCATTTAATAAGTCTATGAATGTTAAGGAGTTAGCATGTATTCTATTATTTTATTTATTTTATTAAGAACAAACTAATAAAAATGCATATAAATAACAACATTCTATATTAGGCCATTCTTGTGTTACTATAATGAAATACCTGAGGCTGGGAAATTTATAAGGAAAATAATTTTAATTTGCTCATGGTTCCCCAGGCTTTACACAAAGCCTGGTGCTGACACCTGCTTCTGGTGAGACTGCCAGAACCCTACAATCATGGCAGGAAGTGATGGGGAGCTGCACGTCACATGCTGAGAGCAGGAGCTAGAGAGTCAGGAGGTGCCACACTTTTTTTATTATTACACTTTAAGTTCTGGTGTACCTGTGCAGAATGTGCAGGTTTGTTACACAGATACACGCCTGCCATGGTGGTTTGCTGCATCCATCCCCTCATCATCTACATTGGGTATTTCTTCTAATGCCATCCCTCCCCTATGCCCCCATCCCATGCTATCACTCCCTTATCCTCCCAACCCCACAACAGGCCCTGGTGTGTGATGTTCCCCTCCCTGTGTCCATGTGTTCTCATTGTTCAACACTCACTTATGAGTGAGAACATGCGGTGTTTGGTTTTCTGTTCTTGTGTCAGTTTGCTGAGAATGATGGTTTCTAGCTTCATACACGTCCCTGCAAAGGACATGAACTCATCCTTTTTTATGGCTGCATAGTATTCCGTGGTGTATATGTGCCACATTTTCTTTATCCAATCTATCACTGATTGGTTATTTGGGTTGGTTCCAATCTTTGCTATTGTGAACAGTGCCACAATAAGTATTCATGTGAATGTGACTTTGTAATAGAATGATTTATAATTCTTTCAGTATATACCCAGTAATGGGATTCTTGGGTCAAATGGTATTTCTACTTCTAGATCCTGGAGGAATCGCCACACTGTCTTCCACAATGGTTGAACTAACTTACACTCCCACCAACAATGTAAAAGCATTTGTTCCTATTTCTCCACATCCTCTCCAGCATCTCTTGTCTCCTGATTTTTTTTTTTTTTTTTTTTTTTGCCAATCAGTTTGAGCTTATGAGGTTAGCCTTGAACTGATGACCTCGCCTTTGCGAGCGCCACGACCTCCGGCGGGAGCCACTTTGGACCCTGTCTCCTGATTTTTTAATGATCGACATTCTAACTGGTGTGAAATGGTGTCTCAATGAGGTTTTGATTTGAATTTCTCTAATGACCAATAATGATGAGTTTTTTTCCTTACGCTTGTTGGCTGCATAAATGTTTTTTAAACAACCAGATCCTGTGTGTACTGAGTGCAAGAATTCACTCATTTTTGCCAAGAGGGCACCAAGGCATTCACCCCCCAGGAGCCAAACACCTCCCAACAGGCCCTACTTCCAACACTGGGGATTACATTTCAACTTGAGATTTGGAGGAGATGGACATCCAAACCATATCATGTACAAATAGATAGAGATAAAACTCATAAACATCTAAGTGTCTTTCCAGAAATGTAAACTCCAATGTTTAAATAGGTAAGACTTCTTTTTTTTCCTTTTCTTTTTTCTTTCCTTTGCCTCATCAGTTTCACTGACATTATCTACATGAGTTTCCTTTAAAATAGTCATGGGTGGTTATCTCTTAAATAGCAAGTCAATTTCAATAAAGCGGAAAGTCAGATAATTCAACACTACAATATTTTATGTTATTTTATATAATTCATTATATAAATTACTGCAGTAATTATTTACTTTTACTTTTAGCTTAGTTCTATGTAAATATAGGCAATGCCATAAAATAACAAACTATTATATTTCATTATCACTTTGATATCTCTTCATTATCACTTTGATATCATCCACTGTTCAAAATCAAACATTTAATTAGATAATTTTTATATAGAATTCAGATTAAAATATAAACTGTAACTTTTAAACTTTATTATTAGTTTAATATAGAACAGTTTATCTTTTTGACTGGAACTCTGTTAAAAGCATCAAAACTTCATTTGCTTTTCTTGCAATTAATAAGTTCATTTTCTTAAAGAAAATCTGGTTCATCTTAAGTTTTATTTAAAAATGTCAACAACATTTTCTCAAAAGTAAAAGTATGCTACACCATACTTAATATAAACCATTTCCCCTCAAGAATTGTAGTGTCTCTGAAAAATAGGTGTTACTTTCAGTGTCTGTATTTAAGACCACTTGTGCATCTATTAAACCACATTCTCAATTTTAAATGTAATGAATAAAAAATAAAGATATCTACCATATATGAAATAAAGTTATTTTCCATATGTTTGCATAAATAGTATTTTTTCAGTTTTATTTTCTCAAAATTCCTATAATGGTTGATGCAGCTATACATTGAAAGTGACAAGCACATTATTTGGAGAATAGATACAAAATAAAGTATGTTATTATATTAGTGCAGTACAGTGTTTTTATAGATACTTCAAAATTCTTCCCTTTTTAATGGTAAGACACCACATTATCTTACTAAATAAAAGGAAGATATTTAGTAATTTGCTGGGGAAATTGCCATAATTAAAATTTAAAATGGTATATTAATAAGTAATAGTTATGATTCTTATTTAAAACATATTTTGACTTTAGAGTATGTGCTTTGAAATTTCAAAGTCTGAAATAATAAAATATAAAAAGTGATTCTTTATGAATTCATTTTGTTCTTATGAAAGACTGTTATTTTCAAAGCCTTGTGTTTTGGTAACACTGATGGATAGTGTCTGAGTAGAGGTAATGCCAGCAGATTCTCAAATCGCTGCCCTTTCTTGCTTTCTTGGAGACATTTTCAACAATTGATTTTAACATCATTATTACTTTTGCTCTAAGTTTGATACATTACAGAGATGTTTTCATCTTAGTATTTGTTTGCCAAGAAAATATCAAGAAAAGACATGATTCAATGTAGTTAATTTATTTATGAATACAAATGTTATTGTTGAGAATCCTCTTTTATCAAATATAGTAGAAATGTTTGTATTTTCCTGTGTTCATATGTCTTTTTCTTTGCACTTGTTATTCACATATTTCAGATTAAAATATAAATTATAATAAGGTACATAAATAAAGAATTTAAACAAAATTTGAGGAATTTATATTATTTAAAGTATATAATCATAGATACCATGATTACTTAACCTAAAGTCTATAAAAAGTCTGTATATATATATTTATATACCTGTAAATATTTTAAATGTATAATTGCAAAAGTGTAAAATCTGAGCAGCGACAAAATAGTAAATGAGATTATTGAGATGTAGACTAGTACGAAAACTGCATTTTATCTGAAGCGTACATGTCCACAGCAGGTGAGTCTGAGCTTAGTTTTGAAAAACCCATGATAAGAGGTGATTAGGAAATAAGTTAGAAGTTTAAGAAAAGACTCCAATACAAAACTAGCATACCAAAAGTCAAGCAATATAAAGAAGAAAAGTAAATAAAACAATATTCTAATTTTCTTAGATTTGGTGGTAAATGGGTGGGGGAAAGAAGGTCCTTGCTAAGTCATAATAACAAGTTGATTTTCTTCACAGACTATACAGTTGGATTTTCTCTATCTGTGTATTAGAAAAATAAAATAAAATAAGTAGAGAATTTATAGTAGTGCTCTCTTGGTAAAACGTGGGGAAATGACAGAGGAAAAAAGCAAATTCTGATTGCGGAACTGAAATTCTATCAAGTTCAAATAAATTCTTTGAAAATTTTTATAATTAACAGTCAAAAATTAAAAACAAGGTAAGAATGGAAAGCACCATGAGCAAGAGTCAGAGAAAAAAAAAAAAAAACAACAACAAAAACCAATAACAAAAATAGGAGCAAAAAACACTAGGCAAAGTCAGAAGATACTGGACTAATGAGATAATGAATGGAAAATAATTATATTTTCTATGTTTAAAGAAATAGTATGCCTGAAAATGTAAAAAAGAATGTACACAGTTTTTGAAATACCAATCAATTTTCAAAATGAACCAATTTTGATTTACAGAACTCAATAATAACTTATGAGAATATATAGACAAAATAAAAAGACTTAAAAGAAATCAGAAAAATTCAGAGACAGAAGATGAATTACATACAAACATTTTTTAGACTTATAATTTCCTTATAAATAAAAAGTGCATGTCAAGGTCAATCAAATGCCATCTTCCATGTGCTGAGTGAAAATAACTTACAGCCTGGAAATATAAATGAACAAAATAACATTTCAGGATTAGTAGCAATACAAAAACATTTTTGAATTGTAAGAAGTAGAAAGAGGAAAAACTGTACAAATCATATTAATGGAAATTCTAAAAGATATTCTCAAAGAAAAATGAAAATAAAACCAAATGAAACATCTGAGTTTGTAAACATGTGGGTAATCCCATATAAAAGTTGATGGAAAAGACAGTGAAGTCTAGTTTTTGATTTAAAGTAAGCAAAATCGGAAGTGCATAAGTTAGGAGTGGAAAAGAAAGACATAGGAAAAAAATATTCTACTGAGAATTGGGAAGAAGGATAATTTCTTTTTCACTACAAATGTGATTTATTTTTCCAGCCAACAGGACGTTCTACTGCTTCCAGCTCGATGCCGACTAAAATAATAATAGCAGACATGTTTCCCCCACCCAGTATCACCAATTGCTTGTTGTCAGGTAATCTGTCATTTAGGTTGTCACATCATGAGAAAAATATATTTTTCTAAAAAATACGTATTTTTAAAAAGTATAAAAAATTTTTTAAATTTAATTTTTCATATATTTAACTTTTTGAATTTGAGGGGATAATAAAACAAATATATGTTTCTTTCTTAAATTTTAGAATCAACACATAATTTTATAAATAATTTAAAATTTGGTAAGCGTATAAAAGTATAAAATTTTCTGCCATTCACTTTCCCAATATGATGTGCAAAAACCAACCTGTTAATATGCCTTTGTGCATGAGTGTTATATTTTATGCTTAAATTTTTCATCTTACTGAGAATAGTAGAATTTACCTATATTATAAGCATAGAATCTGTATCGCTCATCATTAAGCAGTCCTGCTTACATTTCAACATTCCAGGCACTGTCAGGAAAAAAAAAATGGCCAAAGTCATATTTTTTTCTGAAAATTAATTACTATTCAGAATAATACATGATATAAATCCTGAACCCTAGGCAAGTCTCTTTTCTGTTTACTGTAGTAGAAATATATAATGTAGGTAGTTCTTTGAGACTTTAACTTCATGTTTTTATTAGTCACAACATTAGCAGCTGTGTTCTTTCTTTACTAAAAGATCCTAGAAATAAATGCAGGTGTTCCTGAAGACAAATGCAAATGGTATCAACTTCCTCATTTTTTAATCCACTGAGTGTTTAATTATGGAACGCTGTCTACATTTCATTTATGTTAATAGTAATGCCTTATGAAATAGATTCAGAGCAGGAGTTAAACTTTAGAGCAGTTCATGAATTATTCTTATCAATCTTGTCACTGTTGACAAATGTTCCATATGTTCACAAATTCCCATGCTTTGCTTGATTTTTGATGTACATTCAATATCAATACTTGAATAGAATCACATGTAAAATTTTAAAAAAAGATAGTAGACTACTATGCAATTTAGAATGTTAAATATTATGTTACCTTTATTATTATTTGTTGCAAAATATTTATTTCTACCTTTTGCTATATTTACTTATATAGGTTTCTTATGTACTCCACTATAGTGCAATCAATTCAAGGCCAAGGTTCCTGTTGTACACAATTTTATGCGTTTAACAACAGTTATAGGGCAATATTTTAAGAGATGTTGCAAGGTGGTGCACAAAAAAACTTGCAAATAAGAGATATATAAAAAATATTCTGTATGAATGTTTCTTTCCTTCGCTAGGCAATAAAGGTTTCAAAGGCTTGGATACATCTAATGCTTTAATACTAATTGATTTTAGGCAATATTTAGTTCATCTCTGCCTCAATTCTCTTATCTACAATAGGAATGTAAAATGTACATGCTCTGTTTGAATATGCCCTCTACAAAATTTAGGTGTTACCAATTTGAAAGAATTAAGAGGTAAGAACTTCAAGGGGAGATTAGGCCATGAGAGTTTCTTCTTTGTGAATGGGATTAGGTGTCCCTATAAAGAGGTTTCACAAGGGAGCTTGTTCTTTCTTGCCATTTTGTCATGTGAGGACATGAGAAAGTCCTCTCCAGATGGCTTGATCTTGGCTTTCCCAGCCTTTAGAACTGTAGAGAATACAATTCTGCCCTTTGTAGGTTACCAAGATTTAGATGCTCTAGTAGAGCAGCACAGATGGATTAAGGCAGTACCTATCTCGTTTTTATCGAGAGGATTTCAGATTTTGTAAATAGCAAAATGTAGTGCCATATATACAAATGCTAGGTAAGTATCAACTATTATTATATTAATTAACAGTAACAATATTCTTATTTTAGCAGTGATACAAATCTGAATATATGCTAGGAGGCTTCTTCAAATAACCCCTGAATACAGAATGATATATTATAGACCCAGGCGAAATGATCTCATGTCAGTAATAACTAAAGGGACACTTACTATACCTCAAACCTCTCACTCATACCCGTGCTTCCTCTCACACTAAAAATAGGAAGGTCCTACTCTGGTAATATTGGCTCAGTCTTCTGGTTGTAATCAAATCCATCTCTCTTGGGAAGTAGTTAATAAAATATCTTCAAGTTCTTTGCTATTTGTATCACATCTTCTTCTCTTTGACCCCCTCCCCTACTCAGTTCTTTCCTTTGTTCTGTAGCTTTCTATAAATTCAGAAGTAAATTAGTTAGTAGTTAGCGCTAGGTTAGTATATACCAACATGCGACATGGTTAAATTCAGATTTGTATTGAACCTTTTTCTCTAATCTACTGTTCATTTGGAACAATTTTTCCAGATGGACTACTAGATTTTTATATTATTCTAGTTTTACTATTCTAAGTTTTATTATTACTGAGTCTCACAAAACTTTTCCAAAAGTATGTGAGAAAGACATATCAAATGCAAATGACTTGCCTAATTATAAGCAGCTAATCAATGACAAATATTAATTTTAATTCTGAGTTGTGAAACTCAAAACACACTAAAAGATTGATTGACAGGATATAGATTATAGAAGAGTAAAAACGTTTGCCTCATGGTTCAACAAGTGAAACAATCTCAATGCCTGTCATTATACAATTTCTAATAGAAAAAATTAAAATATGGGTACAGGGATTCATAGACCCCAAAGTCCCCTGTGAATAAATTTCAGAGAGTTTGTGAGCTAAAATAGGAAGATTTACAGCATAATTTTCATTAATCACTAACAAATATGTATTACTTTTTACCATTATGAACATAGGCAACAAGTCAATGTAGCCTTATCTTTGTTAGAAATAGAATTCCAAAGTCATTTAATATAATACTGCAGGTTTTGTAGATACCTCATACCATTTTATTCATTACCATCTTAAAAGTATGGTTGTTTTTAAATGAGTTGTTATATCTTATTTTATCATATTAATAAGGAAGCATACTATTCTGTCAGTTGGTTATTTTTACAAGTAAATTTTAATATAATTTATTTTCTTTTCAAACTTACATCTTATATTTTATGTACTAAAAAAATTATTCTAAAAAGTGGTCGGTAGTCTTCACCAAACTGTCAGAGGTGCCCACGTCAAGAGAAAATGAAAAATCCCTGTTTTAGGAAGTGTGGTACTTGAACACATGAATTTCAAAAACTAATTCCTCACATTGGATGACCTCCTCAGAAAAAAAGGGCATATGAATTTATTTTATTTCATAGGGTATATAGAATCACAAACATATAATTACACTATTTACAAAATAAAAGTTTCAAGTATTTAATGAGCTTAAATCAATAATACAGAGCTAACATTGTAAAGTGGGCTGAAAGATCTCAAGATGCCAACTAAAAGCATGAATTAGGTATTTTTTGAGAATGTATTCACTAAACATTTACTATCATAGTTTTCAGGTCAAAGGAGAGGTAAACTTTGGAGAATATACAGTTATTATAAGTCATAATGATTTTTTAAATATTGAATGGGTATAAAAGATATTTAACATTAAAGCAACAGATAAGAATACTTAAAATGAAAACAACAATAATGCAATGCAATGGGAATAAGGATGAGATATCAATTTCCCTTTATGAAAAAGATAGAAATTTCATTGTACATATAATATTTCTCGAGCAACTTGAATAATCATTTTTTTCAGACTATGATAGGGCCTCAAGAAAGAAGACATCACTTGCTAAAAGAAAACTTGGGTGGTGATCAGTAATTCGGTTCCCATCCTATTCAATCTGAAGAATCTCACTGTCTACAAAACTGCTTGTCAGGAAGCGGGAGCATTTCAGAATTAGATAATAGAAAAGCTCAGTGAACTGTAATGTGCATTAAGAAATAGAGAATTTCAGTGCTACCTTTGGGGAAAATGTCTTTTGGTTCCACTATGATGCACTGTCATTGACCTCCATTAAACATAAAATGTAATATTGATTTTTAAATGCATTTTGAAATGTATTCTACACATACTACTTAGATGAGAAATCTTTTATATTTTAGATAAAGATTGTGGTATTTGTACATGATGACTCCCACTGATTTTAAATTAATTCTTCAGCAAGCCACAATAATTTAATAATTTATCTAACTATATGAAATTTATTAAATCTAACATTTATAATTGTTAGAGATTCATGCTCTTTAAGTCAACTCTTGCTACTTGTCCCTAATTTGACTCTAACATTAGCATCCCCAAAAAGTCTTATTCAAGAAGATATGCCATTTGTGAAATGGCAAATAAAATCTGATAGAATAACAAGCATATTTTTGAGAGGAAAAAAAGTTTAGTTTTACTATGTTTTTTAGTTGTTTTGCATTTGATTGTTTATTACAACAATTTAAAACACTTGCTAGGTTATGGGGTGACATTTTACCAGAGTAGTAAAAAAGAAATACGATTTTTGCCAACTAGTTGCTCAGATCTAATAAGGAAGGGGATAATAAATAAACCATTAAAATGTGACACAATGTACCACACACAAAGGTACATTGTATCTGAATACAAAACATTTGGATTTGAAAACTAAATATGTACAATAAAGCACTTGGCATACTATTTAGCACCAAGCAGAAAGAAAAAAGATGGTCATTTCACTATTTATTATATATTTTGTATTATACATTTCACTATTATACATTTTGTTTTGTATTATCATGATGTAAATGATTGAGAGGCCCCAAATTACAGTATTGTCAGGAAAGATAAGGAGAGCTTTCTATTAAGCTCATGAAATTATTTAGTTGATTTGTAAAGAGAAAGTAGAATAGTACAGGCAAAGGAAAATGACTATTGTCGTGACTGAAGAGATACCTTCTGCTGTGCAGTATAAAATCTACTGCTAAAATTAGAAGGGGATAGAAGAAGGTGGTACTGGTTCTGCCTCTGGGTAACTCCGAAACAAGATATACCCTGTATATAACTATAGTAGAGAAACAAAGAAAGACTATGGGAAAACAGAGTATGCATTGACCCTTTCTGACTGTTAAAAATATCAAACTAATGGTTCTAAAACTATATTCCAAGCTGCAGAAATACCACAGATAATGAAGTATTGGTTGGTGAAAGCATTAACAAATAGCTAAAAGGGTATTCAAACAGCCAGAAAATCCTTGAAATACATATTTTCAAATATGACAGGAAACTAGAGGAAGGTATGAAGAGTGGGAGAACAGGAAAAATAATTCATATTGGTGTATGTTGGAAGGATCGTATTTGGGAGATAGTGAAGGGGCAGATCTCAACAACATTTATCATCAACTGTAGAAAGCTAATAGAGGAAGGAGTCTAGTTTAGGCCTCCATCAACTGAAGTAAAAAGTTTCTGACCAATATCTCTTTAATATATAATAGGAATGTATTACTAGGAAACAATATCTAAAAACTCAAAGATATATAATTTAGTTTTTTAATACTAGATTCAACAGACGTTAAATTATGTTGTGGCACAAACAGAACAAATGCATAGGGAAACAGAAAAATCTTACATAAGTGTACACATTACTTATTAGAAGTGTGTATAATAGTAATTAAATTTTAACTAAATTATTGAATAATTTAATGATAAATTAATATTTTAATTTAATAACAATGAGTTATTGATTATATTTTATGATCCTGAAATTTTATCTAATAAAAACATGGGATTAAATAGTAACTCCATATTAGATGCCTCTATATACAATTTGAACTTACAATAGTGTACCAATTATCTTTACACATTTTATTATGACAATTGAGACTGTTTTTCCTTTTTTTTTTTTTTTGAGTCGGAGTTTCGCTCTTGTTACCCAGGTTGGAGTGCAACCGGAACCTCTGCTTCCTGAGTTCAGGCAATTCTCCTGCCTCAGCCTCCCGAGCAGCCGGGATTACAGGCACGCGCCACCATGCCCAGCTAATTTTTTTGTGTTTTTAGTAGAGACGGGGTTTCACCATGTTGACCAGGATGGTCTCGATCTCTTGACCTCGTGATCCACCTGCCTCGGCCTCCCAAAGTGCTGGGATTACAGGCGTGAGCCACCGCGCCCGGCCTGTTTTTCCTTTGTTAACCTAACTGGTGCTGGATTGATGACGGTGATACACTAAGGGAATCATGCTGAAATTACTGGTATTTTTTTCTGATTTTTAATTGTCAAATACGCATAACATAAACTTTATCATCTTAATTTCTGAGTATACAGTTAAGTAATGTTAAGGAAATTCATGTTGTTTGCAGCCATCACTACCAACTATCTGCAGAACACTTTTCATCTTGCAAAGCTGAAATTCTGTACCTACTAAACAGTAACTCAACTTCCCCTGCTACCCTAGCCATTGGCAATCATCATTTTAAGTTCTGTCTCTTTGGTTTAGACTACTCAGGGTACCTCATATATGTGAAATCACTTGGTTATTTTTTTTTTTTTGACTGGCTCATTTTACATAATATCTTCAAGTTCCATTCATGTGCAGAATTTTCTTCTTTTTGAAGGTTGAATAATATTCCACTTTATGTATATACATTTTATTTATCTATTCATCTGTCAATGGACACTTGGGTTGCTTCCATGTTTAAGCTTCTGCTTACTATTTTGCTATAAATATGGGTGTGTAAATAACTCTTCAAGACCCTTTCAATTCCTGCACAAATTTATCTGAATACAGAATTGCTGATCATATAATAATTCTATTCTTAACGTACTGAGGAGCTACCATGCCATTTTCCACAGTGATTGAATCATTTTACATTCTCAGCAACAGAGTACATATTTTTCTAATTTCTCCACATTCTCAGCAACCCTTATTTCCTGATGCAACCCTTGTTTTATTGTGGTTGTTTTGAGAACAGCCATTATGATGGATGTGAGTTGGTGGGCCTGACAGTGGTTTTGATTTGCATTTCTCTAATGATTAATGATGTCAAGTATCTTTTCATGTGCTTATTGGTTATGTGTTTATCTTTTTTTTTTTTTTTTAAGAAATTCGAATCCTTTGCTTATGTTTGAATTGGTTTGGTTTTATGGTTGTTGAGTTTGAGGGGTGTTGTATGTGTTCGAGTTACCAATTCCTTATCAGAAATATAATTTGCAAATATTTTCTCTGATATGAGTTGGCTGTGTCCCCCCCAAAATCTCATCTTAAACTGTAGTCTCCATTATCCCTATAATCCCCACATGTCAAGGTCTGGAGCAGGTGCAGGTAATTGGATGATGCGGGCAGTTTTCCCCCAGGCTGTTTTTCATGATACTGTGTCTCGTAAGATCTAATGGTTTTATAAGCTTCTGGCATCCATGTTTGCAGTTACTGCAATCCTGTGAAGAAGATGCCTGCTTTTCCTTTGCCATCTGCCATGATTGTAAGTTTCCTGAGGATTCCTCAGAAATGTGGAACTGTGAGTCAATTAAACCTCTTCTTTATAAATTACCCAGTCTGGGGTGTTTCTTCACAGTACTTGTGAGAATGGGCAAATACATTCTCCCATGCTATAGGTTGCCTGTTCATTGTGTTGAAAGTGTTATTTGATGCAAAGCAGTTTTTAAATTGTTATGAAGTCCAATTCATTTATTTTCTTTCTTGTATAGACTTAGGTATTATATCCAAATTATCATTGCCAAATCTAATGCCATAAAGCTTTTGTCCTATACTTCCTTTTCAGGTTTATACTTTTAGTTATGATGTTGGATTGTTTGATTTTGAGTAAAGTTTTTGCACATGGCATTAGGTAAGGGTACAAAATGATTATTTTACATGTGGATATCAAGTTTTGGTACCATTATTTGTTAAAAAGATTGCTCTTTTCTCATTAAATAGTTTTGGAACTACTGAAAAAAATCATGTGACTATATACACAAGAATTTTTTCTGGACACTTTATTCTATTCCATTGGTCTATATGTCTGTCTTCATGCCAGAAAGACACTGTTTTGATTATTGTAGCTATGAAGTAATTGTGAAATTAGAAAACATTAGTTCTCCAACTTTCGTCTTTTTCAAGATTGTTTGGCTACTCAATGTCCCATAATATTCTATATAAACTTTAGTATGGATATTTCTATTTCTGCAGAAAACATAACTGTATTGTGACAGGGATTGCATTATATCTGTGGATCATTTTGGTTAAGTGATATTAATATTTTGACCTTTGACCAACATTTCTCCATTTTCCCTCCCTCAATCTCTGGAAGCCATCATTCCACACTGTTATATACCACATTTTCTTTTATTTGTCAATTATTTATTTTTAAATATTATTTTTATTTTTTATTTTTTTGAGATGGAGTGTAGCTCTGTTGCCAGGCTTGAGTGCAGTAGTGCAATCTCAGCTCATGGCAACCTCCAGCTCCCAGGTTCACGCGATTCTTCTGCCTCAGCTTCTTGAGAAGCTGGGACTACATGTGTGCATCACCACACCCAGCTAATTTTGTGTTTTAAATAGAGATGGGGCTTCACCATGTTGGCCAGCATGGTCTCGATTTCTTGACCTCTTGATCTGCCTGGCTTGGCCTCCCAAAGTGCTGGGATTATAGGCATAAGCCACTGCACCCAGCCTATTATTTTCTATTTTTATGGATACATAGTATATATTTATGGGTTATATAAGATATTTTGATACAAGCATACAATACATAATAAACACATCAGGGTAAATGGGGTGTTTTTCACTCAAGCATTTATCATTTATTTGTGTTAGAATTAACTCTAATTATAGTCTCTTAGAATACCACCTGTGCAGTGGTTCACACCTGCAAGCTAGCAGTCTGGGAGGCCAAGAAAGGTGGATCACTTGAGGTCAGGAGTTCGACACCAGCCTGGCCAACATGGTGAAACTCTGTCTCTACTAAAAATACAAATTTTAGCCTGGCGTGGTTGCTTGAGTCCAGTTATTTGGGAGGCAGAGACCGAAGGATTGCTTGTACCTGGCAGGCAAAGGTTTCAGTGAGTAGAGATCATGTCATTGCACTCCAGTATAGGTGATAGGGTGAAACGCCACCTCAAAAAATATTTTTTTTTTAATAAAACGTATAACGTAGTTACCTTGCTGTCCTATCAAGCACTAGATTTTATCTTATCCAAGATGTTTTTAAACCCATTAACCATCTCCAATTCTTCAGCCCTGCTGCCCTTCCCAGCATCTGGTAACTGTCTTAATACTCTATCTTCATCACATTTTCTTTTTAACTGTTTTGTTTTGCTTTCTTAAAAATATCCAAATTTTATTTTAAGTTTAGAGGTACGTGTGCAAGATGTACAGGTATGTGAAGAAGCCTTTCAACTTGATGTAATCCCATTTGTTTACTTTGTTTTGTCTAAGCTTTAAGGATCAAATTCAAAAAAAATCATTGACCAGACCAATAGCATGTAGTCTCCCATCTAAGTTATCTTTAGGAAATTTACAGTTGCAAATCTTACATTCAAATCTTTATTTAGTTTTAATTCATTTTCTATATGGTTTGAGGTAAGGGTTTAGCTTCATTCTTCTGCATGTGCATATCTCATTTTTCCAATAACATTTATTGAAGAGACTGTCCATTTCATATTTTGTATTCTTGGCACCTTTGTCACAAATCACTGGGTAATTTCATTTTGTAAATGGGTAATTTCATTTTGGGGCTCTTTACCCTATTCCATTTGTTGATGTGTCTTTTTTATGCAAGTTCAATGCTGTTTTAATTACCTAATCTGTGTGACATAGTTTGAAGTCAGGAAGATTGGTACTTCTAGCTTTGTTCATTTACTCAAGATTGCTATGGTTAATTAATTTCTAGTTCCATGTACATTTTATGATTTTTTGAAATAGTTGTTTTGGTGGAATCTGTAGGGTTTTCTTTACATAAGCTGTTGTCATCAGCGCACAGCAACAGTTTCACATCATTTCCTATTTGGATGTTTTTTATTTTTCCTTTTCTGAAAATTTTTTATCTAATTATTCTTGCCCAAACTTCCAGTCCTATGTTGAATAAAAGTGGTGATAGCAGGCATTCCTGTCTTATTTCTAATATTAGAGGAAATCACTTAGTTTTTTGTCATTTAGTATAATATTTGCTGTGTGTTTTACATATGTAGATTTTATTATGTTGAGGTAGTTTTCTTCTATTCTTAATTTTTTGAGTTTTTTTTTTAAAAAGGAAAGAGCCTTGAATATTGTCAGATTTGTTTTTTCTATATAGGTTGAAATATTTGTGAGTTTTTATTTTTTCTCTTTGTTCTGTTAATAAAATACATGACATTGAGAGAGGTCTATGTAGATTTTATATTTATTTGTAATTCAGATCTAGTATGTCTGTATTTCTAAGAACTTGTCCAATTCATTTAGCTTACCCAATTTATCTGGTATGCCATTTTTTTCAAATAATTCTTTCATAATGCTTTTTTACTTCTCTAAAATTGGTAATGAAGTCCCTGATTTATTTCTTAATTTTGTAATTTGAGGGTATTTTTTTTTATCAATTTAACCAAAAGATTTGTCAATTTTGTTGATCTTTTTTTAAGAATCACCATTTAGTTTTATTGATGTTCTCTACTACATTTCTTTTTTCCATTTCATTTATTTTTGTTCTAATGTTTACTATGTTTTTCCTTCTGGTAGTTTGGAGTTCAGTTTGTTTTTTTTAGTTTTTGTATTGTTTTGTTTCTTTTCTTTCTTAGCTCTTTGAGTTGAAAATTAAATTGTTAATTTGGGATCAGTCCCAAATTTATAATGTGTTTATAACTATAAATTTTCCTCTTATTCTGCTTTCACTGTGTCCTATAAATTTGTTTTTTGTGCTCATTTTTATTAATTTCTACATATTTTCTACTTTCTTTTCTGATTTCTTCTCAGAGCCATTGGTTGTTTAGGAGTGTGCTGTTTACCTTAAAAAAATATGCAACTTTATTGGTTTTCTTTATTGATTTAACTTCATCTCACTGTGGTCAGAGAAGATAGTTTGCATAGTATCTATCTTTTTAAATCTATTGAGACTTAATATGCTACCTAAAATATAATCTATCTTAAAGAATGTTTCATTTGAACTTGAGAAGAACATATATTCCCTTCATTTTAATTAGTCTGTACTGTATTTGAGTCTATGTCAGCGCATTAGATCAAATTAATTTATTATGTTGTTCAAGTACTCTCTTTATTTATTTATTTTTAGTCTGTTAAGTATATTATTGAGAATGGGGTATTGAAATCTCCAATTATTATTGTAGAAATGTCCAATATTTTTTGTTTAATCTTTAATTCTGTCAAGTTTTTTATGTATATTTTGATAGAGTGTTAGGTGTGTAAATGTTAATTATTTTTGCATATTCTTGCTGTATTGTAGCTTTGCTTAATACATAATATCATTTTGTCTTCTACAAATTCCTTTGATTTAAGGTGTATCTTGTCAGATATTAGTTTCATCAACCCTGCTCTGTTTTGGCTATTATTTCCATGGGATACTTTATTCTTTCATTTTCAACTTGTTTATGTCTTCAATCTAAATGAATCTTATTTATATGAAAACTTTTGTTGCAACAATTTTAATGAAAATTGCTGAACAACAGAAACTTTAAAACAACAAAATGTATCAATATTCTCTAGCAATGGTTAATCATTTTAAAAGGAAATATGAACACACATTCATCAACTCAAAGAGATGTACAGAGGTGTACACATGTTGGAGATATAAGTAGTTCTCAAAGAATATGTAGGAGTCTATATATTAAGCACAAACTAGAAATTTAATAAATATTAACCTAAAATGTCAAATAAATATATTTGAACAGATAAACACCAATAAATAGCAAGACACTTTTAGACAGCTTATAGTTGGATCTTTTTTATCAAAAAAACCATTTTGTCAATTTCTGCCTTTCGATTAAATAATTTAACCTGTTTACATTTAAAGTAATAATAAGAAAAGACTTACTGCTATCTTTTCATATTTGTTTTCTATCTTCCTAATAGCTTCCTCTTTTTATTTCCTACATTACCTTTTTTTGTGTATTTAGTTTATCTCTTGTTTGTCTTGAAACGTTTTGATTACCTTCTCATTTCCTTTTGTCTATTTTCGGTAACTATTTTTTTGGTGGTTACCCTGTGGATTACATTTAACATCCTAATGAAAGAAGATTATAACATAAACGTATAGTAACTTGCCTTCAATGTTAAACAAAACCTCTGATCATTTACAGCTTCCTCCCTACTGTTTTCAGTTACTGAGATTGAAGAATTATATTTTTGTATATTTCCAAAAACGTAAACAATATTTGTTTCTTAATAACATTATTCTCTTAAGCTTTATAGAAACAAAATGTGAAGTTACAAAACAAGGCTACAATACTAGTTTTATAGTAAACATTATTTTAAAATATATTATTCTCTCAAGTCATAGAGAAAACAAAATGTGTAATACTTAATCATTATTAAAATAATACTAGCTTTTATAATTGCCCATGTATTTAACTTAATCAACAAAGTTATTTCTACTTGTGGCATCAAGTCAAGGAACTTCTCAGATACCATACACTCTTGCAAAGATAACAGGATGGGGATGGAAGACAAAAAATTTGTTTTAAATGTCTCAGTGAAAGAGATTTTAAAAACTAGGTAACTATTACATTTTAAAACTTAATTTTAACCTTCTGCCAAGCACATTTTATATATATTTTTAAAACACATATTATTCTGTAAATCTGTTAAAATTATATATAGATAATTATAATTTCTTTTTAGTTTAATGTATTCTATATTCATATATTATATGTCAAGATTTTTTTTGATATAAGTAGTATTTTAGAATTCTATTGTATTTTCATATTTTTGATAACTTCAGCAGGTACTATGTATCAAGATCATCACTCACTCCATTGTTAAAACAGTGTTAAATTATGTAACAGGTCATAAGTTACTATAGAAATTATCTTCTTTTTGCCTTGAAGAAACCTGTTGCCTTCCTTCCTTTGATGGAAATATAAAAGTAAGTTGTTTAAGTTTCAAAAAAATACATTTTACTGTTCAATTAGCATATTTCAAAATTGAGACCAAATTGATTTCAATGTTGTAGAAACCTGTTTATTTTATAATTCAAATAGTCTAGATAATTTTCTCATTCTTAATCCATATTATCAGTTATTTACAATTAACTTTCATATTTTCATGTAAAACAGAGAACAATATTTAATAATATATGTTATGTTATTTATAAAACACTAACCTTTTTATTATTCACAAGGTTACTGTGATTGTAAGCACACTTTATTTCAGCGGACTTTTTTTCTATAGAAATAGAAAAAATGAAGGAAACATTCTGTTGATTTACATTCTGGCATAGGTTCCTTTATTTGGATAGATATTCTATTATGTTTCTGTAATTGTAGCTGTGTCAGCAGATTCTATTTCAAAACAAATCTTTAACTCCAAATTATGTATGTTGACAATGTAAACCTTTATAGTTTGTTTCAGTACTAATGTTTGTCAGCAATTAAGCTGAAAACAGAAATCTTCTCTTTATATTACTTCTCATTATATTTGAGTTGCACATATGCTAGAAGAATATCTATGCTAGAAATATTTGTACATTCATCAGATTATAAAGAAATGTACATTACTAAATGTATTTGTCATATAACTGAGCTAAACAATGTGCTCTGATGATATTGGAACCTGATACTTAAGCTAACTTCTTTGCCAGTTATTTACATAACATATATGAGCACACTCTTTGAGGCATGGTATAATTAATGTCTTAACAGTCATACACATATGTATTTGTTTTAGTCTTAGTCTTGTGAAGAACCACAAAATATCAAGTTTGATATGTAAAATATTGTGCATTTGCTTCTACTAGCTTTTAAATATGGTTATACTTCTTTCAAAGAAATCTGAAGTGTTATGATTTATATCGTTATGCTTTTTATCTTAGTGCCACTTATGTAATACTGTCAAGAAAGTTTCTATTCGTTTTCACTCAAGTTGTGCACTCATATTATGGATTTGTAAAAGTTTATAGAACACTACTCATTTATGCAATAGAATTGCTACAGTGTGACTCCAACTGTTCAAATTTTGGTGAGCTGATTAATGATGTCAATAAAAGAAATACAAAAAATTAGCTGGGCATGGTGGCGCGTGCCTGTAATCCCAGCTACTCAGGAGGCTGAGGCAGGAGAATTGCCTGAACCCAGGAGATGGAGGTTGCCGTGAGCCGAGATCACGCCATTGCACTCCAGCCTGGGCAACAAGAGCAAAACTCTGTCTCAAAAAAAAAAAAAAAAAGAAAACACAGGAGGAAAACATGTATGTAGAGAGTCAGGGTGGAAATTTTTGTTTTCTTTTGCCTGTGACCATAGAAAGTTTCATATACATCTCTGTATAAATAAATTACAATTGAGAGAAAAATTGGTCAGTTCCAGTTTTTAATTCAGAAAAGGAATCAGAAGTCAATGTCTATATTGGGATGTTTTAAATGAAAAGTACCTAGGCAACATATATGCTGAAATGTCCACTGGCATATAGAATTATAATCCTGGAGTTCCGAGAATTCTGGATTTAGAAGGAAAATATAAGTATCCACAGAGAAATGCACAAGTATAGACACACAAGACAATATAAAATTAAATAATGGGTTATATATGTTGCATAACCTATACACTTGCTGTGATAAAAAGATGAATGTTATCATTAGGAGCACTTCTGCATTAAAGTAGTCAGAAGAAAACATGAACAGTAGATCTGGAAACTACGAGGTACACTGGGTTACAAGTCTCAAATACTGCTAAAAGAGTTATAAAACTCATACCACGTGATTTAAACATTTGTAGACTCCTGGTTTGTTGAGTGTCCCTGGGACCACACCTAGGCTTAACAATTTGCTAGGAAGATGCATGAATTTCGGAAAAGCTGTTGTACTCATGTTTGGAGCTTATTACTTTGAAAGGATACAGACTAACATCAAAAAAAGAAAAATGCTCATAGGACAAAACCTGGAAGAAAGCAGGGGCAAATTGCCAGGTGTCCACTCCCAGGGTAGTCTCCCAGGGATGTACATAATTCTAACAGCAGTGACATGTGAGAACACATGCCAAGTATCAGTAATAAGGAAGATTATGGTAGCCTTTCTACTGGAGTTTTTTGTTGGGGGTTCCTACTATTAGAACACACTCCCAGGGGACTGACCTCAGTTACCAAGACTATAGTTCTGACTCCTCACCTTGAAGCTAAAGCAGATATTCAACCATTAATCACATGCTTAGGACATTTTAAAAAGAGTAAGAAAGAGATTGGTTGTATAGGAATAAGGTAATGAATTTCAGAGACTTTAAATGAGAGAATCCACACTGAGGAAGCAAAGTCAAAAATAAATGTTTAAAAGAAGGTTTGTTTTATCTTCTTTTTCCGTTCTTTTTTTCTTTAACTTCATTCCCATTTTCTTCTCATTGTATTTCTAATAAAAGGTGAATCTGAGAAAGATATACTTTGTACAGGAGCCCACAATGGGAAATTAGTTACATACAATGAAATTGATCAAATAAGTCACAATCAATTAACTGTGGACAATAAGAGCTAAATTTCTATCAACTAAATAAACAAATATGGAAATGGAGGGCATACACACATATACACAGATGGATATATATTGTATTAAGGTTATTTAGAGAGACAGAACTAATAGGGTAGTTATATATATAAAGGGGAGTTTATTAAGGAGTATTGACTGACACAATCACAAGGCA